>NC_133453.1:60787457-62265582 GCF_048565385.1 Saimiri boliviensis
GGTTTCAAGTAATCCTCTTGCCTCTGTCTCCCAAAGTGCTAAGATTACAGGCATGAGCCATGGTGCCCAGTCTGGTTTTCATTATAGTAAATGTATTCTCTAGCTTAGTCCAGTGGTGATTCTTTCTTTTATATCAGTATGCAATCGTTGATTTAAACATATTTAATGTTTCAATTTGTAGCATTTATTGTTATTATTGATGTATGACTTCTCACATCTTTGGCCAGTGGAAACCTTTTTGGGTCCTTTTGTCACAACCATAGCAGTTTTGATAGCTTTTTCAATCTCTGGGTATGATGTTCCAAGCTCACTCATCATGTGTATTTCTCCATTTCTCCAAGGACCCCTGATTCCTTTTATTTTATTTTTAAATTATTATTATTATTTTGACTAATGCTATTTTAACAAAACCTGATTCTTTTTTATGAAAAATGGTACTCTCAGATCACAATCTGGATGCTAGGAGTATACATTTCTACAAAATTGGTCATTATTTCCAAACCGCTCACAACTAGAAAATACACATACATGTGAGTGTGTGTGTATGTGAGAGAGAGAGAGAGAGAGAGAGAGAGAGAGAGAGAGAGAGAGTTCATTTAAGATGAAATACATTGTGGCGTTTAAACTGATACTTCCAATTTAAAATGAGCACAAGGATGCTTTTTCCCTCTCATATCTTCCTTTCTCCCTTGCCAAAAATCCCATTTTCTTAAGGATGTTGGGGATGGCAGAATTAAAATATCCCAGTTTGCTCATTGGCTTAGTTCCTTATCAAGTTATCACAGGATGGCAATACTAAAACGGTTACTATCAGCACAATTACTGAAAATGTAAAGAATCTAATGATCCACTTCATTGGTTGGAGGTGTTCTGTTGTTGTTGTTGTTGTTTTTTTTCTTATGTCAGTTTTGATAAATCAGACTTTTTAATAGGAATATGTCTGTTCTTCTAAGTTTGTAGTTATTGGCACAAAATTGTCCTATATCCTTAATATCTTTTAAACCATTGCTGTCAATGGAATTGTATTCTCCTTTACATTGTTACCATTATGTATTTGTACTTTGTTTTTCTTGCTTCATCATATCAGAAGTTTGTTGATTTCGTTAGTCTTTTCTAATGAAGGAAATAAGTTTTGGCTTTTTTGAACCCCTGTAATATCTTAATTTATATTTATTTCTGATTTTTCATCTCTTCTATTTTCTTTGGACTTATTCTTTTCCTTCTAACTTCTTAGATGGATCACTTACCTCATTTATGTTTATTTCTGATTTTTCACCTCTTCTATTTTCTTTGGACTTATTCTTTTCCTTCTGACTTCTTAGATGCATCCCTTACCTCATTTATGTTTATTTCTGATTTTTCACCTCTTATTCTATTTTCTTTGGACTTACTCTTTTCCTTCTGACTTCTTAGATGCATCACTTACCTCATTATTCACTAGGCTTTGTTTCCTCATATAAATATTTAAGACTACTAATTTCCATTTAATGTGTTGTTAAAAATAGCAATTTGTTGGACACTCAAATTTGTTAGAGTTCATAGTCGTATGAGTTTTTCATGCAGCGTTTTTGATATCTTCCTGAGGGTGAAATTTTCCATCTTTCAGCAAAGCAGTCTTGGTAATTTCTCCCTATTTTTTATTTATATTATAACTTCACATACAGTATGGGTGTACCTTGTTTTGCATATTGTGTCTGTTTCTAAATGTTTTCTTTGTCTCTTTCTTTTTCTGAGTTCTTCCACAAGTCCTCTTAAGTTTAAAAAAAAATTTAAGTCAGTTTTATGAGGTATAATTTACCTGAAGTAAAATTCATACCTTAACATATATATAGTTTTATGAGATTTGTCAAACACATATAGTCACATAATCTTTGCCATAATCAAGATACGTAAGAGTTCCAAAAAATTTCACACATGCACTCAGTAGTTTCCCCTTTCACCATTCTCTCTGTGGTGCCTGCCTTCTCTTCAACTTCAAACTAGTTTGTTTCCCTGAAACCTCAGCTTTCTTAGGAGTTCCAAAAAAAAGTTATACTCTTGGAGATTGTCTGGCTTTTGTTTTTGTTAGGGTGGGAATGATGCTCTTTCTAGCCAGACACATTATTTTTCTTATCAAGTTATTTTTGATAAATTCACATTTCCATGTATCATTTAGTATTAACACTACTGTTTGAATATCTTTCTTCCATAGATGTATTTTCTTTCATATTCATATGTATCTTCACTGAAATTTTATTTAGTTCTACAGTGGTCTCTTAGGTACTTACTTAATTTGTATTTGAAATCTTGAGTTGAGAGTTAAAAGATTAGCATTTTAATATTTACATTTCAAGTTTATAAATACTCAGATCTCCTGATTTTTATTAAAAATTAAATATTGGCATAAATTAGTGTGAATTATACTCTACAACTGGAGGACTTGTTTTGTTCATATGCAATCAAAGAAACATTAGAAAAACATTAAAATGGATAACTTTTTAATTGCTAGATTTACTCTTCCTTGGGCTTATCATTTTAGTGTCCTTTGCTAATTTTAAGATGATGTGAAAATTCCTTGTTTATTACATGATTGTATTAAGGAATTGAGTTTTTTTACAACGAAATATTTACAATGATAAAATATTTTTAAAAATATTTCATCTGAGCTAATGGTACCTGTTGTTTTAAAAATGTGGTATTAGAAAAAGGTTTTGATGAATTATTTTTTGTCAGGTATCTGTAACTTACTGCATTGATTTTAAATATTGTATTAAGTAAATGATAATGTGTCATCATGTTGGAAACAATATTGCATATTTTAAACTAATTTTACCTACTCATTACTTTCATGGACTTTAATAGTGAGTTACTAAATTTTTTTTTCTTTTTCCCTTTTTATAGGTTATTTTAGTGTCTGCCAACAAATTGACTCGTTATATAGAACCGTGCCAATTAACAGAAGATTTTGGTGGGAGTCTTACCTATGATCACATGGACTGGTTAAATAAGAGGCTGGTTGGTATATTCAATGAGATAAAATGTTATTGCATATAAATAAGATATATTTTGATAACTTTATCAATTTATTATATATTTTTTCTTTTTACAAAAATGGAGAATTATGTGTATACCACATTATGGCATAATAGACAAATACTATGAAGTTAGAATTACTTGATTGGAATCCTGATGCCAGTTGGTAGGTGTTTTCAACAATGTGTTTAATCTTGCCTTGGCTAGATTTCTGCATTTGTAATATAGTGAAAGTCATAGTACCTACCTTTGTGTGATTACGGGTAAAGTGAAATGAATATACACATAAAACATTTAGAACAGCACCAGGCATGATATAGTAGCACTATGTAAGTATTAGCTATTACTGTTCTGTCATTAGTAGCATTAGTAGAAGTTGTAACTATTTTAAGTAGAATAACAGTAGCATAATTTCTTGAGGGGATCTAGTTGCTATACCATTTTCACAGGGTCTTTAAACATTTATTTGAGTTATCAACTTGAAGAGCAGTTTGATAGATTAAGCATTTTCATTTGTGAAAATATATCATGTTCGGCAGTCTAGACTTCTGAAATCTGCTACTCTGTAATTTGATTTTTTTTATTGCTATTGAAAGAACAAATGTCATATTAACTCATTTTACATTAAATGCTAATTTTATTATAGAGTAGTGAACTTTTGTTTATCTCTGAATGGATAACTAATTCTGTTTCCACCAATTTATTTATTTAGAGACAGGGTCTTGCTCTCTTATTCAAGCTGAAATGCAGTGGCGTGATCATAGTGCACTGCAACCTTGAACTCCTGGGCTCAAGCAATCCTTCCACCTCAGCCTCTCAAAGTAGTTGGGACTGCAACTGCATGTCACCATGCCTGACTGACAAAGGCTTTATTTTTTGTGGAGATGAAGTCTCCATGTTGCCCAGGCTGGTCATGAGCTCCTGGGCTCAAGCAACCCCCTACCTCGGCCTCACAAAATACTGGGATTACAGGCCTGAGCCAATGCACCCAGCCTATTTCCACCATATTTAAAAAGTGGTATCAGACAAGTGATTGTCCACTTTATTACTTATGTTTAAACAGACTTCCCAAATTCCTTTTCAGAAATATTTGAAGAAATCATTAAAATTATAACTATATGAAACCAACATGTGTTGGTGATAGAATAACGTAAAGAAATGTTCTATAACTGTTATAGAGACTTAGAAAGTTCGGAATTACATTTATGTAGTCACAACTGTTATCAATACAAATGTTTCTCAAACATTTATCTGAATGGAGAATGAAGATCATTTATTGATGTATTTAAATTTTAAAAACTCTTTATCCGTGAAACTACTCATTGCTTTAGGAGACCGTTTTGTCTTCTCTTGTGTACATTGTTGTGCTCTGGTGGTAGAATTGCACTGGCTACTGGGGAAGGAAAACAAATCCCAGCTGCCCAATTCTGTTGCTCTTAACTGACAGTCCTTATTACAGATTAATTTTTAAGACTGTTCTTAGAATGTTAATAAAACTCATATTGTAGGTTTTTGAGAAGTTTACAAAGGAATCTACATCATTGTTAGATGAACTTGCTTTGATTAACAATGGAAGTGATAAAGGAAATCAGCAAGAGAAAGAAAGGTAGGTGACTACTGGTATGCAATTATATCCTTGCAAAACTATAATTAATCTGATACAAGATACCTCTGTAGTTAATGCAAGCTAAAAGAACTACAATAAACAAGTCTTCATTCAATCAAAATTGACATACAGTATTCATGAGAATTTGCTTTACATGTAAAACATGCTAGTGTGAATCAGTTTTTTCACAAAAGCCATTTTTTAATTTATAATTTATTTTTTATTTTCAAATGAAACAATTTTCTACCCTTTTAGAGTTATCTTCTTTGCTGGTTAAGAATATGAAAAATGTTGCAGTCTGAAATACAGTTATTATAACCTTATTTGACTACATTAGCACTTAAATGTCTAGCTTGTAGAACTTTTTCTGTCCTTGTAAAATATGTGATATTCATGAATTAAACTTGGGGAATTTTGTGCTTTATGACATGAGATGAAGTAATAGTTGGGTTGTATTATCTGAATGTAACTACCTAGATTTATCATGTTAACAGATTTCCCTTGAACTTTACAATCTTGTCAGCTTTCACTTTTCTGTCCGTAGGCCCAGTCCCTCTCCTCAGGTAAAAAGCACTTTAGCAAGCAAATTAGCTATTCATGCCACTTGATTATTACTCGTCACTAAAATAGTAGTTTTTCATTAGGAAATGTGAAAGAATCCTTGTCTTCCCTCTCATCCTCTGTCTCCTTTGAATCCGACCTTGAAGATACAGTGGAACCTTGATAAAATGCTTTTTGTTATTCCATGATTCCAAATATACTCACATAATAAAGTTTTCCAGTGTAAGATCATAGTTTTTACACAAAATCTTCATTAAAACAAAGTCAAAATGTGAAAACAAATGGTTTGAATGTAAATCTGATTAAAATCGCCACAAGCAGTTAGGAATGTTCCGATCCTACCGATGCCATAAAAAAAACGTAAAATCATAAAATTCGGCATATGTAAATAAATACGTGATTGTGTGTTTGTAGATATCACATACATATGTGCTTTGGCTTAGGAATTGAAAATATCACAAGCTACTTGATGAAAATTAGCTGGACTTCCTTGCTTTCTAAATAGTCCATCAGAGTAATTTGATGTTTCTTAGTTATATTCCTCGGGAAAGACATCCCATATTGGTGCCTATAGAAAATGAATCCATGGTCAAAGAGTTTGATGCTGTTGACTATATTTTCTTTTTTGAGAATGACTGTGAATATTGCAGATTTCAGGTTCTGAAGAAGCAGTGCAGCAAAGAAACCTGTTTAATTGCTTCTTTAAAACATACCTTGTTCAGTGTTTTGGGAAATACTTTGCGAAGTGCTGGTTTGCACAACTACATGAAATATCAAAATCTTGTATTTGCCGGTGCCTCCTCAAGGAACTCATTATTGCTTAGTTTCTTTTAAACCCCAGATCCCAGTTAATAGAGTCTCTCATCTTGCAAATTTTTATAAACCTTCTTTTTTTTCTTCAACCTTCTTTATGTCAGTTCTCAGGAAGCATCTAGCTACACAAGACCTGAGGGCCTAGATCAATTGATAAAAACTGAAAAATTTGGCACAAGACTGGTCAGTTACAGCAGCAAGGTCCTTGTCCCCTTTCTTTCCCTTATCTTCTCTTTCCTGTATGTGTTTAGGAAAATAAAGGCAGATGTCCAGTTGCACAAGAAGTATGATTAAAATAGGGAAGAGAGTACAACTGCTAGGACACAGGGAGACACACAGACACACAGATACACACACACACACACACACACACACCCCTGGAATGTAAGACAGAGTATTCACAGCTGTCAAAGATTGCTGTAGGTAAATAAAATTTTGACTGGAAGATGGCTGCATGCATTTTTTAATGTTACATTTCTGGATTACTATATGACAAACTTCATTTTGAAACATATTCATTGGATAGACTTCTTTGATATATTGAAATCATATTATGATTAACAACAATAAACTATTTTTCCAAGTAGTATATTTTATTATTTATTACTTTGGCATTTCTCTGGCTACTAGTATTTACTTTTCCCTAATGGGCTTCCTTATGCTTGAGAGAAGTTAGCATGGTAGAATGGTTATGCTTCAGATTTTCATATTTTTGTGCCCTGTTTTGATTTTACATATTTAAAGGAATTTTTTAAGTTACACTGATAGAAATATACCTTTTGAAAAGTACTCCTTTGGTGTTTTCCAGGTCTGTGGATTTAAACTTTCTTCCATCGGTTGATCCCGAAACAGTTCTTCAGACAGGTAAAATTTAGAAAATATTTGTGATAATAATCCAGCAAACCAATTGGGTTGATTGGTTCATTAAATAAACATTAATCAGCATGAATGTGATACATGTGGAAGGAACTTAAGGGGAAGTTTTTCAGGACCATGGACTGGTTTCAGGGAAGTCAGGTTTTCTGTGGACTTGGTGAGGGCTGGTTTCGGGATGAAACTGTTCCACCTCAGATCATCAGGCATTAGATTCCTATAAGGAGCATGCAACCTAAATCCCTTGCGTGCATAGTTCACTATAGGGTTTGTGCTGCTGTGAGAATCTGATGCTGCCACTGATTTGACAGGTGGCAGAGCTCAGGTAGTAATGTTTGCTAGCCTGCTACTCACACCCTGCTGTGTGGCCCAGGGTGGGAGTGGGGGAAACCCCAGCCTTATAATATTTTTAAAACTTAATAATAATGATCTCTTCTTAAAATATTTGGATTTATTTTATTATCTGTAAAACGAACATAAAAATTTTTATTTCACTGGATTGCTATGAGAATTATTGAACACTCCTTAAGTGCCAGACATTGTATTTATGTATTTTCATTTTTCACTCTTCTAACAAGCCTTTAAGATAATTAGTAGTATTTTCTCTATTTTGTATTGGAGGAAGCTAAGGCTTAGAGATAGAAAACAACTTGCTGAGATCAAGTAACTATTAAGCTCTCTCTCCACTGCTAAATTCAAAGCCACTAGCTCTACTGTTTTACAATCATTGATGTAAAAACACTTATCACCTTGCAAAGCCCTACATATATTGAGTACTCACTGCTGCCTGATACATATATTCCAACCCATATATCTCCAGTAGCAGTTTCACAAACTCTAGAAGAACCAAATTGTCATTTTTTCCAGAGGAAATACCCACATTTTATTTCTAATCATTTTTAAATAATAGCTCATAATTCTAATCCTACTGTGTACTATGTACTGTCTGAGCAGTTTACGTATGTTAACTCATTTCGGTCCTGTGAAATAGGTACCGTTGTCATCCCCAATTTAAGATGGGGAAGCTGAAGCATAAAAAGGTTAAGTAACTCATGCGGGTTACACAGCTAGTAAATGCTGGAGTTGAGACTTGGACCTAGGCAGTTTGATTTCAAAGTATTTTCTAGGCAGTTTGATTTCAAACATTATGTTGTCCTGCTTCTCTAATGGAAATGATATCCACAAGGAAAATATTAGGGATGACAGTTGTCAAAATAAATGTATTCTGATATTCATAACTTTTATGAATATATGTAAAAAGACTTTGCACAAACCTCTAAAACAGTTATTATTTTCCAATTATAAAATGTAATAAAGAATAAAGAAATAAATTCTGAATACATTTGTTATATTGATTCAGGTGTCCTAAGTTCTTCCAGTATGATATTCATCTTATTTTGTTAGAGAATAAAGAAATACTTGTAATCTCTGAATTATTATATATATATAGAAGGTACAGTAGACTGTCAGTAAAAATATTCCTCTAGATTTAAAACTTAATTCCATATATGTATATATTTAACATTTTGAAAGCTTTTAATTTTAATTCATTGAATTAAGAAGCTTTTACAATTTGTATTTTAAATTTAATTTTATATGCTACTAGGTCCAATTTTATATGCTATTAGCTTTTAAAGCAGGGATTGAAAGAGTATAAAGAAAGAGGTGTAGACCAATCATGAGAACTTTTAGAAATTAGAAATACCTCCAAACCATAATAAAAGTTCAGTTGCTGTATATTGAAAGCCATTTAAATTTAGGATATTGTTCTAAATAAGAAAGAGAATTTAAATATGTGTATTATTTTGATGCCTAAATATTAGTCATACAAACAATTTTTACCTGATTTACTTTTAAAATTGTTTAATACCTATAGCTTTAGTTGTTACACATTCTACAATTGTAGTTTCTCATGTATAAGTGGATTTTCTCCATGAGTTTGCTAAACTGAGTCACATTCACTGCATTTCTAACACTAGTATGGCCCATTATTATTCACAATTAATATATTGTGAAGATTTTTGTAGAGTTTATATAAATATTATTTTGTACTTGTAATAAATACTTTCTCCCTTTAATCATTCATCATACTGCCACCTTTTTCTTTAAGTGCTATGATTGAGAATATGGATTAATACTGAAATCCTACAACATATTACTTGGATTAGTACCATCAGAGAGAAATCCCACAGTATAATTTTGCTTGACAGGGAAATAAGATTGTTTGGCACAGTATCCTGAGTAATGAATTCACCAATAACAAAAATGTGATTGATAGAAAAAATATATATGCCATATTTAAATATGTAGTATAGTATTTCTATGGTGTGTATATTTATGATATATAGCATTTTAATATACTATCTAGTTTACATAGTATATATCTACACACCCATACACACATATACATATTAATACATGCAGTTTTCATATTTATTGTGATACGTAAATTTTTAAATTGCATTTATAACCTGGTAGATATATAGGTAGACAGATACGTTTTGAGAATTGAGAATATTGAGAAGTGAGAATTGGATTTTTTTACAGATATTCATTTCAACTATCTTTTATTTGTAAAGGGCATGAACTGTTATCCGAATTACAGCAACGTCGATTTAATGGCTCAGATGGAGGGGTGTCATGGTCTCCTATGGATGATGAACTGCTTGCACAGCCACAGGTTATGAAGTTATTAGATTCACTCCGAGAGCAATATACCCGCTACCAGGAAGTTTGTAGGCAACGTAGCAAGCGCACACAGTTAGAAGAGATTCAGCAGAAAGTGATGCAGGTAGGTGTCTGATTTGCATATATTTAACTCTTTTTAATTCCTTATAGTTTCTACTATGTGACTGACTCTTTACTAAGTCTTATATATACTATATAGAGAACCTTAGAACATATCAAACTGGATTCTAAAACTGTTTTAAATTGTGTATTGTTTTACAAATAGTATTTGGATTAAAGTTATATTTCTTCAGTGATGATATTGAGCATTCAGCTTAGTGTAACAGAATGAACTTCAAAAAGAACTGGTCATTGGAAACATCAGTGGTATCAATGTATTCTTGCAATAAATAACATTTGATTATTGGTATTTGATTCATTCTTAATTTCTAATAACTTAGTTTTTTGGTTAATTTAAGCATCGTGAAGAGTATTTCTATCCTAGCAAAGTAACACATGTAATTCAAATAATCCTAATATTGAAATTTTATGATACTGATAGAAAATATTAAATGTATTTAATTATTAGGATTTTAATTTCTTTTAAAATTGATTTTTTGTGTGTGTGTATTTTTAGTAGAGTTAGGGTTTCACCATGCTGGCCAGGCTGGTCTCGAACTCCTGACCGCAGGTGATCTGCCTGCCTTAACCTCCCAAAGTGCTGGGATTTCCGGAGTAAACCACCACACCCGGCCCTTAAAATTGATATTTATAAGTAGACTAAAAACAACACTAAAGGAAGACATTTCTGTTATTTAGATTACACTCTGGATTTTTATGTTGAATATGAAAATAAATCTTTGAATATTTTATTGAAAAATACAAACTGGAAACATCCTAATTTTTAAATCTAGATTCATTCACTCATTAGATAAATGTTTATTAAGTGTTTGCTTTGTTGAAGGCATTGTGGTAGGTTTTTTACAGGCTATAAAGGTAGATTTGGTTTTTACTGTCAATAAGCTTAAAGAGAGAAAGTGTTAAGGGTCACAAGGACATGACTGAGGGGTTATGGGCACTTAAAGGAAGGATTATTTCTCTAGCTGCAGGTAATCTGTGAAGACTTCGTGGGAGAAGTAGCATTTGAGATTGTCCTCCTAGAGTGTATCTGATTCACCAGTGATAGATTTTGAAAGAATTGAAATTTTGTGGAGGATGAAGAGTAGCGTGAGTAAATCATAGCAGCGTGGAATCCCAAGTTCTGTTGAGGAAAAAGGAAGCAGTAGGCACAGTGGGAAGTGGATGGCCTTTTTGAGTCATAGAGTGTGATCTCAATCCCAGTTATTCCACTTAGTTGTGTGACCATTCATGATACTTCACCTACCAGAGCCTTGCTTGATCTGTCTTCTTTCTTCCTCTTTTCGTCTCTTTCCTTCTCTGCCTTCTTTGCTTAATTGAAACAGGAATAATAGTACCTCTTTTGAAAGGCAGGTGTTTGGAAAGAACCCAGCTCTCAATCAGTGGTAATTATTATATGTCTTAAACTAGACTCAACTCTAGAGGTCTAGTGTAGCTGCTGGCAAACTTCTGTAAAATTCCAGGCATTTAGATTTTGTGGACCATAGTCTTTTTTGCAGCTGTAGCTCCTTAACTTTGGCATTACAGTGCAGGAACAGATACAGACATTGTCTAAACCAACGTGTGTGGCCATTCTCCAATAAACATTTATTATACAAAAACAAGTGGTGGGCCAGAATTGGCCTGGATAATTGATCTAGTTCATGACTTCTCAAATTAGAGCATCAGAATGTCATGGGAAAAAAGATTTGAAAGGTAGGAAGGAGTTGGATCATGGAAGATGTTGAATTTCAGGCAAAAGGATTTAGAATTTGGATTTAGAATTTATTACATGATAACCACATATAAACTGAAGATTTCTGAGCATATGTTAATTATATGTGACCTTTTCCATGGACTCCATTCATAAGTTAAAGAGTTTGTTTTAAATTCAGGAAGTTTTAGCCAATTAGCTTGAGGTTATCTTTGAAAACCACAAAGATAGAGTAGCAGAGCATTATGAAAATCAGATTCTGAACCCAAGTAATCTGAATCTACCCTCTTCTACCACTTCCAAGCTGTTTGACCTTGGGGAGAAAGAAAGTGCTAGTTTCTGTATCATAGTCTCTTCAGTAAGCAGAGGACAACAACAGTAACCACAACAACAGCAACAACAATAATACCTACTTAATAGGACCATTACAAGAATTAAGATAATTTTTATAAAATGTTTAGTGCCTGGCACATAATGAGTCTTCTGTTAATAACATCTGTTAATTCATTCATTCAAAAAAACCCGAATGTCTTAAATAGTGTGACATTGTCCTAGGCTCAGCAATGTGATGGTGAGTAAAAATAAGGTCCCTGCTTCATGACACATAATTACATGATGACACAAACAGTTGTGAAATTGCAACTATGCCAAGCCAAGAAGGAGAGTGATGGGAGTAGGATTAGGATGAGTGAGAAGATACTAGAGATGAATCATGTTTCTTACTTGCAAGACTTGGTGTCTTGTCTTGTAAGATAATGGTGTTGCCAGATTTGGATATTACTGTGGATGCAAAATAGTGTGGAGAATCATGAGTTTGGTTTCAGACTTGTTAAGTTTGAAGTGACTTTGCGACTTCCAAGAGAAGATGTGGAAGGGTAGTCCAGAACAAGTTCAGATGTTGAAGTCTAGCCTGGGATGTATTTGTTTGTCATCTGTGTGTGAATGGTAATTAAAAGCATTCATGTGAACAAAAATTGCCCAAAGAGAAAGTTGAGAGTGGTAAGAAGAGTGCTTTAACTTGAGCTTTGAGAAGCTCTCACATTTAACGGCAAGTTAGAGGAGTATACACCTGAGAAGGCGGCAGTGAAGGACTGGCCAGAGATGAAAACATGTGACAAGTTCTTTGTCATGGAAACCAAGGGAAGAAAGCATTTCAGGGAAGGAGTTACAGCCCTGTCAAATGCTGCTGAAAGGTTGAATAAGGGACTTAAAATGTCTATTAGAAAGCACAAGATTGAGGTCTTTGGTGACCACAGGGCATGGAGTGGCAGGGCCAGGAGCAACAGTGGAGTGAATCCAGGAATGAAAAGGAGGTGTGTGGTGAAGGAAGCAATGAGTATAGAGGTGGTTGATAAATCTGTCTCTGAAGAAAAGATGAGAAATAGAGTAATAGCTGTAAGTAGTGGAAGAGGGTTTGTATTCATTTGCAAGGGCTGCCATAGCAAACAGACTAGGTGGTTTAACAACAGAAATTTATTTTCTTGCAATTCTGACATCAGAGTGTCAGCAGGATTGGTTCCTTTGAGGGCCATGAGGGATAGCTCTGTTCCAGCCTCTCTCCTTGACTTGATGGCCATCTTCTCCTTGTCTTCACATTTTCTTCTCTCTGTACGTGTCTGTGTTCAGATTTTCTGTCCTTATAAGGATACCAGTCATACTGGATTAGAGTCTACCCTAAATGCCTTATTTTAGGTTAATTATCTCTTTAAAGACCCTCTCTCCTAATAAATATGGTTACAATCTGAGGTACTTGGGGTCAGGACTTCAACAGATGTATTTTTGAGGGGAGAGACACAATTGAGCCTATAGGAGGGGTCAAGTATAGTTTGTTCTTTCTTTTCATTATATGAAAAACCCACAGAGGTATAAAGATTACTGGAATGTATCTATTTAGAGGGAGAGGTTGAATACACAAGAGAGAAGGAATAGTTAAACAGAGTCAAAGCACAATAGAAGGGATTCACTTGAGATTGAAGGAGGGAGAGCTCCTCCTGTGTGGCAGGAAGAAGGACGGCCAGGATTGCCATAGGACCATGAGGTTCCTATGACTGCTGCCTAGTAAGGGACCAGTTACACGGACAGCAGGGATACGGCCGAGAAAGAGTTAATTCCTGCAGGGCACTGAGCAGGGAAATGGGAGGAGACCCTCAAACCCATCTCTTTGAGGAATTCTGGGCTTGGAGTTCTTAAAGGGATCATGGAGGGTAAGGGGCTGGAAAACTGGGCTACTTGATTGGCTAAGGCAAGGGGGATGAAATCAGCAGGATGTGGAAACTGCATTCTTTGGTGAGTTGGCGTCTTGTGGGGCCCCTCAGACCAGCTGAGTCAGTGAGGTCCTTCAGATCAGTTGGCATAGTAGTTTCGTCAGTATGCAGGACCTGAAGCAATGTCTCAAAGCGAAAACTTAATGTTTCATATGTTTAGGTTGCTATCTATAGAGCAGGTAAGGGGAATTATAATCTTGTAACAGGGTCCATGATTCTAGGTCAGTATGCACCAAAGAACTATGAGGAAGGAGGTGAGACTGAGCTGACCCAATGATTAATGTTTAACATGCTAGAAGCTTAGTATATTTTCATTTCTCCCCTTCTTTTTTCCCTGATTAATTTTATAAAGTTTATGGAGGCAGTTTTAGGATGAGTCCAGAGGTACTCTATGTATAAATCAGTAACAAGAAGTTTGAAGGATTTACTGTGTGATGTGTCTTTTTTTCATAAAGAGCAAAATACCGTCTGCTTGATAGTACAAATTGCAGGCGTAGTGGTTAAAGAGGATCTGTGGTTTGAATAGAGTGGCGGTGATTAAAAATTTTCTTTGTGGGGAATAGAAGAGTAAAATTACCACTGTCACCCTAAATGAGAGGCTTTCTAAAAGAAAAAGGTTGTTTGCGTTAGAGAGTAGAACATTACAATGGGAATACGCATGTCATAGTAAGCTGTGTGCATATTCAGGGAGGTAAAGAAGACAAACATTTTTAAAGGAAAAAAATGAGGATTACGTAATTGTTTTTGAAGTCATTGTCCTTGGCTGTAAAGATTAATAACAAGGGTAATGCCAGTCTGAGGTTGGACAGGTAGTGGCTGGACAGATGTCCTTGCAAAAGGATTTTTTTTTTTTTCAGACAGGGTTTCAGTCTGTCACCCAGGCTGGAGTGCAGATCATGACTCATTGCAGCCTTGACCTCACAGGCTGGGGTGATCCTCCCACCTTGGCCTCCTGAGTACCTGGGACTACAGATACGTGCCACCATGCCCACCTGTGTGTGTTTGTGTGTGTGTGTGTGTGTGTGTGTGTATGTGTGTGTAAAAACTGGGGTTTCACCATGCTGCCCAGGCTGCAGAAGTATTTTTTTGTGTAAAGTTGCAGTGCCTTTGTGTATAGTTGTGGTTTTTGTAGTCCTTTGTGATAGTTTTTGTTAGAAGGCATACAAGCTTGAGAACCTCTCCCCATGGCTTTCTCTAGCACTATTCATCAGGGTTGTTTATTTTTCCCCCAGTGTTAGTGATTCCATTTTGATTTGGACAACTTTTTGTCACAAAAATGTAGCGGTATTTTGGAGTAGTGTTGATCTTGAATTTATGGCAGAACCTTTTTGGCTTTTTATGTAATCCTATCTGACAATTTATAGCTGCCTGTTGAGGTTCAGGCACCAAAAACATGGGCGATAGGATTTATCCAGCATTTGTGCTTTGCCAAATGGGATAAGTGAGTATGACAGAAAGACAGGGGCAAATGAGTTAATGTATTGGCAAACACATTTTTAAATGATGGACCGGCTCAATTGGGTAAGGAAGAAACTGGAGAAAGGAGATGATGATTATTATATTTATAATGATGGTGATAATGGTAACAAGATTACTGTTAAAAACCAGTAAACTTCATGTTCAGTTTTCTTTAACAGGATAACAAGTAAATTGGTTAGAACAATAATATTCGGGATATAATATTTCCTGCACTCTGTTTTTCACAGGTCACATTTTAAGGAAATAATCTATATCCCTTGCCAAAATGACTATATGAGAATATATATTGAACTATATAGTAACATATTGATCATATGTTCGTAACACAGAGCATGAATCATACCATTTTCAGTCTTACAAATTTGAGGAAAATGTGAAAATTTTTTTTTATAAAGATAATTATAAATTGAATATTTCTGTGTTAAATCAGTGAAAATTGAATTATTTCACATTTCTTTTGTTTTTACTGACATCACTGAAAATGTAATACAAGAGCAATCAATAGCTTTGATAGATAAATTAATAAGTAATAACTGTGATATTATCACTTATTCCCCACAGTTTAAATTGGTAGCACAAGACTTCATATAGTATGCAAAGATTCTCCATACTGCTGCTGCTGTTACAGTTAAACATTAGATTTCACATGCTTCTGGGTAGCAGACAGTGCCACTTCACTGAAATGTGCTATCGTTAGGCTCATTATTTATTGTGGCAGTAATTATGCCAGCACTACAAATGTTATTTCTGGAATCATCCATGTGCTTTTCTTCCTTTCTGGAGAGGAATCATAGATGCCAAATAAAATACAGTGTGTTGCATAAGCATACAACTGGAGGCTGTGTTCTCAGTTCCCCGCTACCCTTTCTCCAGGTTAGATGGTTGACATTTGCTTGATATGCCCTTCTGCCTAGGTTTGACTTTGCATACTTCTACATGTTCTGTCATGCAGTTGTAAAAAATGAGCCAGCCATGAAAGAAGCTTGGATAGTCACAAGTATTTTTGGCCAGTGTAGATATTTTTCCTGGTTGATTATAAAAGCATAGCTCCAAGGTTATATTTTGCATATAAATGTAACCACTTGAAGGGTCACATTGATATGGATTGGGCATAAAACTGTTTTTCCAATAAGTTAAAATTCAGATTGATTGAGCAAGATATCCTGATTGAAATTAAGTTTTATAATCTAGTTTGGCAAACTGCCATTATTATTGCATTTAAATAGACTTGTGTACTGGGGCACCAACCTCAACTTGCATCATTTGTATTAGAAATAGTCATATATTTACTCTGACTACATTACTGATGTTCTATACTAAGGGAAATTACTTTCAGCATGTATTAAAGCCATATATATATATATATATATATGCCCATTACATATACATGTATGTCTATATATATGTGTGTGTTTGTGTGTATTTATATGTTTTCATATATATATATATATATATGACTATTACTATAACTGGTTAAGGCAAGGAGATGTCCTTGCTTTATCTAAGATTTATTTTTCAACTTATGACATTTCAAAAGTTCCATGTTAATGAATTATTTACCCCCAGCTATCACAATTTATATTAACCTACTTCTTTTGTTTCTAGATTATTCTAAAATCAAAGTCTAAATGTTTGATGTCTCAAGTTTCTAAAAACTATACATTGTTAATTAGTTAAATGTTTTAGATGTGTTTGTTTCACTTTTATTTTTAGAACTTAGATATTTCTAGTAAAATAATTACATTAATTATTTAAAATACTTAAAAGTCATTTTATCACTATGTTTCTGTATCTGTATTTGTAACACATAGTCATAAATGAGAAGCAATAGATTCCCAAAAAGGATATGGAAAATTGTTTTTAAATGTGTGTTTATGTTTCCTTAAAACTTGTTCTATTTATTTCCATTTTTAAAAGTATTAGATATAGTAGTTTAGGGGCTTTCTTAAGAAACTCAGGGTTCTTATTGTAAAACACAGATGTGAAATATACTTCATGAAGAGTTAGTGGACAGAAGGAGCTAGGCTAGAGAAAAAGTAAGAAAAGCATAGAGGCTAACAATTATTAGTATTATTACTGTGCTATCTTACATATAATGACTGGCATAATCCTGACAACTTGTATGGTGGTATCATTAACATCCTTTAAAAGATGAGGAACCAAAGTCTTTCAACTAGAAGAAGCAGAGCCAGAATTCAGACCCACTAGTAGTGGCAGAAACAGAATTCAGAATTTAGAATCATGCCTAGGGCTTTCTTTATATCGCACTGCTTATCTGTCTCTTTTGTGAAAAAGTGATACTTTCCTCAAGCTAGCAGAGAGAAGCAGGATCCTAGTACCCTGACCCTCCAAAGAGAGCTCATGCAGAAGAGTAAAGCAGAAAAAATGGATGTGTTGAGGAAAAAACCATTACATTCTAAAGAGCATCTGATAATACAGCACTCTGAAAGCAGAGGTTAGCCAATGGAAAGTTATAGCACTTAGGCTGTTCCACTCAGTCAACAATAATACTTTGACATTTTCGTTGTGAAGTTTTTTGCTGTCTAGTTTTTTGTTTTTTTTGAGACAGGGTCTTGCTCTGTCACCAAGGCTGGAGTGCAGTGGTGCAATCTCTCAGTTCACTGCAACCTCCGCCTCCCGGGCTGAAATGATTCTCCAATCTCAGCCTCCTCAGTAGCTGGGACTATAGGTGTACAGCACCACACCTGGCTAATTTTTGTATTTCTTGTAGAAATGGGGTCTCACTATGTTGCCCAGGCCAGTCTTGAACTCCTGAGCTCAAGCCATCTGCCCACCTCAGCCTCCCAGAGTGTTGGGATTATAGATATGAGCCACTGCACCTAGCCTTCTGTCTAGTATTAAGCCTTACAAGTAGAAAAGGGACAAGTTTATATATTAATGTTAATACTTTAAGACTCTAGGACATAAATGAACAAAGAACATGAAGAGATGAATCACAAAAGATCATATACCTTGAATAAGCAAACATTTGCAATATATTCAATCACTAATCTTTAAAAAATACATGGAGAGATTTCCATTTTTTCAGTTGGCAGAAGTATTTTAAAAACAATAGTTTGTATGCCTTGTAGAGGTTATTGTACAGTTCAAACTATCATTAATTGGGTGTTTCAGATAGAAATGAGTTTTAGAAGGCAGTTTTATAAAGTATATTAACAAGCATCATCATTAGGATTTACATCATCACTGGACCCAAGAAGATCTCTACTGGAAACCTTTCCTGGGAAAATAAAACAGAGAAAAAACGTTATTTATAACTGCTATATATGTGTTAGTCTTAGAATCACTTAGAATTGTTGGAAATTGGAAACATTCTACATCTTTGACAATAGAGAATTGAAGTGTTCATAGCAGGTAGAATAGTTATTTGAGGCAGTACATTACTTAGCTCTTAATAAGGGTGGGTTGATTGGTTGGTTGGCTGGACAGTTGGGAGAGGTGGACGCAGGCAGGCAACGGGATTGGCTATCTGAAAAAAAGGATTTGCAAAGTCATTGAAAATTATGTTATAATAACAATAGCCAAATGGAAAATCATTAAAGTATTATAGTTTAATGTTAAGTAAAAAACAGGATGAAAACTACTTGTATTCTGTGAGAATTCACTATAACACTTAAATCCGGAGTAGCATATGAAAACCCTTATGCATGGGAAAAATTAATGGAAAGAAATAGAATACAGTTGTCCCTTGGTATTAGATCCAAAGATGTTCAAGTCTCATGTAAAATGGCATAATATTTGCATTTAACCTATGGATACCCTCTTATATATATTAAATCATCTCTAGATTACCTATATCTACTGCAATGCAAATGCTATAGCTGTTATACTGTATTGGCTTTTTATTTGTATCTTAAATAAGATTGTTGTACTGTGTGTGTGTGTGTGTGTGTGTGTGTGTGTGTGTGTGTGTGTGTATGAGTGTATGAGTTCTCAAATATGTTCAATCTATGATTGGTTAAATTCAGGCATACAAATCTGTGGATACCCAGACAAGGCTGAGTGCATATGTAGATTTTCTTTATGATGTGGTACTTTATTATAATTATAAAAAGATACATGACTATTAGATTTAGAAATATAATTTTTCAACCTGCTAATAGCCCCCCCCCCACTGCCCCCCAACCCGCCTCCGGCTTTATACATCTGCACTACTCTTTTATAAAGTTCTATGTTAAGCCTACCCACTGCGTCTATATATTATTATGCTGCAGAGATACCCGTATTTACTTATTGGGAGTGATTCTAAGTTTAGATTTAGGACATAACTTATACATCGTATACATCTATTCGTAAATTCCTTTTTTCTAATTTGGCAACAGGTAAAGCTTGGCAATACCATTTTTTCCACTAAAATTACTCCGAAATGTGTTTGTAGTTTCGGAGAATGTATGATTGTTGGTAGAGTGTCAACACAATACTCTTCTTCTGCATAAGAATTCGATCTTTGCTTAACCTTCTAGCTCTGTTCCCCTGAAGACCTGATTAAAAATTGGAATGTCAACTCTGTTACTCGGCAGTATTGTTTATAGTAAACATTATTTCAGATCTGGACTGGGAGAATTATTAATACATGATAGAAGGCATAACTGAGGTGGGGGGAGGTTCTTGAGTTTAGTGACTCAAAATGGGCATAGCCCTGTTGGGTATGACGTTTTGATGCCAGAGTGTCTCCCATATCTGCCCCATACTGATCTCATCTCCTTATACCTGCTTGAGGGACTCGGCCCTGACACTATCATCCTGGCAAACTATAGTTTGCTCCCTATATCCTTACTAGCAGACTGGTGCCAGTGAGACCCTTTGTGGGTCTGAATGTTAATCCTAAGAGGACTGTAAGGTGTTATTTATTACATTAGTATAATTCTTCTAAATAGTTTTAAATTTTATTTTTGAATTGAGAAAGTAGTATATTAACTTTATAGTAGTTAATTCATTTAGTTTTTTTCAGTACTTGAGAAGAACATTAGACTGTGAGTTAGAACATATGGCTGTTAGTCCAGTTTTTCAGTAATAGATTATATGACCTTTTGGGCAAGTCACTTAATCTCTTTGGAACTCAGTTTTCTTAAATGTTAGATAGGAACTTTGATATCATTTCTGATGCTTCTTCCAATCATCTAAATCTTAACGGCTCTCTGATTCTCTTATTATCATAAATTTTAGCCTGGCAGATGATCAGGTAGCTAAAGCTTGTGATGCTACAGTGTATATTCTTCTACATTTAGGTTTTTAAAATGTTGGCACATTATAGCTGTGTAGTTCCAAAAGAAACATTTACTGCTTATGGGATAGAATGTAAATAATTTACACTAAAAATACTTGGGGAATTGGAGGAGGGGAAAAATCAATTAGAATGAAAGTTTGAAAAGTTTTTGATTCTTTAAAAATTTTGTCTCAACTTTTGTTTATAGGTTGTGAACTGGCTTGAAGGACCTGGATCAGAACAACTAAGAGCACAGTGGGGCATTGGAGACTCCATTAGGGCTTCCCAGGCCCTACAGCAGAAGCACGAAGAGATTGAGAGCCAGCACAGTGTGAGAGACTTTTTCCTCTGCGAGTTACAATGCTATTAAGAATGTGGATAATTAGTAGCATATGTGGTACTGAGTGATAAGTTGCTGCAAACTTTGGTATGGGGCATGAAGTAGTTTGTTAAATGCCTAGAGGTCATAAAGCACATTGTGACTACTTAGTACATGTTAATTGGAAGCTTCTTTTTGGTTTTGTCTCTTAATGCAGTTTAATTATATTTTTATGGAAGTACAGTTTGCATGAAATTTTAAAAGCTACAGTGACAGACAAAAAGAGTGATAGTACAAAAATAGAGAGCTTTCATCTAGTCTGTGACAGAAACTTCTGTTTTCAGGTCCTCAAAGAGAGGCCCTCCTCCCCCACTTTACTGGGAGTATACAGTACAATTAAATGCCTCAGAGTGATAGCAGAATTGATGTATTAAATACAGCTGATGGAGAGTAAGTGCAGAAGGGCAGAATATTTTTCCATTCTCTGAGCATTTAGGGGTCCCTTTTACATTTGTGAAAGGGGTAATCAGACAAATCACAGGTATAAAATTTGGGGAAATAAATAGATTCTTAAGCAGATTATAGATAACAATTGTTGAAGAGAATTTAAAATTTAACAACTTGTTATATGAAAGAAGCTGATGTTTGTTAAGCTCCTGCTCTGCAGTGAATTCTTCATTACTAAGAAAGAGATCATCCAGTTTGTGGACTGGGTAGTTCACCCCTTCTCCCCAAGGTCATATTACTTCTTATGGTAATTTAAAATAGATTAAATACAAAATTGGAAAGATTAAATTTGAATCCATTAGTTCCTTTCTCCATAGATTATTTGTCTTTAAAAAAAATTGGTCAAAATGTTAAACTCTGGACCCAAGTGAGCATTAAGCATTATCTGAACATTAATTTCTGCAGTGTTTCTTCTTTCCTCACCAATTTCCCTAGTTGAAATGGTAATTATAAGTTGGCTAGTATTAGGAAATATGTTTGTAACTAAACAAGATTAAAGAATAAGTATATGTTTTGCTTGGGAATAATTTTGAATGAGTAAATCTCAACTAGATTGTATTTTAAAGATATCTGATACTTATTTTTCTTGTAAATATATTTCATTTTGCTTGATTTCCTCATATTGCTTTTTTATAATATTCTGTAAATCAGGTATAACAATTACTGATATCAGCAGAAAATCTCCATACTATACCCTAAAGCAGTTGTAATCTGGCTGAGGGAATAATAAGTAAGAAAGAGATATCACAGATTCGTGAAGCGTTCCATATTTTAAGAAAAAAAAAGAGATACCACAAGATTTGGAATTATCTAAAGGCACTACACATACAGTCCTTGCAATTTTTCTAATTAGTACTTGTAAAAAACTGGAAAATAAAATAGCATATTTGAAAATCTATTTTATGCATTTCACAGGTTCCAACATAATGGTTCTTCCTTTTATACTAAAATAATCACATTACAAACCCTGTTCCTCAGGATATAATCTTTTAATTTTGTTGGTACTTTCAAAATAACTTAATGTTTTGATTTTTTTTAACGTGGATTGTGATTTGTTTGAACTTGATAGAGTGTTCTAGAACATGTTACTATAGTTAGACTCTACAATTTGTTTCTCTCTTTAGTTCCTAAAAAATGTATTTACTCTGGAACATTCTAGACTTCACCTAAGGGGATTTAGTGAAAGTGTTCCACAAGTTCTTTTTAGGAAGGGGACATGACAGATGAGGATCCTAAAGACAGGATTTATCTATATTTTGTCATTTTTTTAAATGCCAAGAGAAATAATTATAGTTAGAAATTGAATTATATAATACTGTATGACATTTACAAAAAGAATTCAAAAGCACATTTTATATTGCATATAATGTATGAAATTGCAGATGATACTAATAGAAATTGCTATGTTCAGATATTTGTTTTGTATTTTTAATATATTTATAAGGTTTTTAAAATCAGCTTAAAGAAACATCGCTTAAGGGTGGCCTTTCCCATCTACTTAAGCTTACTTACAATGTGGAACCAATATATGAAACTTTTTGCGGGGGATGGGGTGCCAAGATAGTTAAGCAAAGCCAGCACCGGAATGCAGCTCCCAGCGAATGAGACTCAGAGGGCTAGAGGACTTCATGATTCTAAACGAGGTGCTGGGTTCATTTCTGTTGGACTCATAGGGCACTGAATTTAGGCCCAGGGAAGGAACTGAGGGTGAGAGCCACCCAGGGGGGCAAATCAAGATGGGGGGTGGGGCATGTCCCCACCTGAAATATGCACCCAGCTTGGAGGGTCGGGGGACTTAACCCACTTGGTGCTCCATTTCGGAACCTGTGCTTGTCTTATCCCTCCTGCAACCCACGGTCCACGAGAGCCCTGCCAGACGGTGGGACACCATGGGTGGTCGATGCAAATCTGAGCAGTGGCTACCATGGGGTGTGGCAAGTTGTCGCAGGGACCTGGGTGGGAGTTTGGGCTAACACCAGTGGGATGGACCATTGCACAGAGGGAGGCAGAGTTGAAAGCAGGGAAACAGACCATAAGGCTGGCAGGCCCCATCTCCACAGAACTCAAACTGAAGCCCCTGCTAGAGAGCTTGGCAGCAAATACACCAGCTTGACCCCAACAGGGAAGATCAAGCTCTGGGAGAGACGCCATTGGGAAGGCGGAGCCAATCTCACCTGCAAACAGACTCCAGGGAAGGACCACCCACCCAGCAACCTGACTGAACCCGAGAGAGCCAAGCAATATCCTCTACAGGCCAAAAAAGATACAGCTCCAACCTCAACAGAAAAAAAGTCCACTCAGACTTCTCCTGAAATCACCAACTTCAAAGATTAAAGGGAGATAAATTCATGAAGATGGGAAAAAAATATCACAAAAAGGATGAAACCATCAAAGAACAGAACACCTCTTCTTCTCCCAGGAATCACAACTTCTCACCATAAAGGGAACAAAAAAAAGAGAATGAATCTGATGAATTGACAGAAACAAGGCTTCAGAAGGTGGATAATAACAAACTTCTCAGAGTTAAAAGACCATGTTTTAACCCAATGCAAAGAAACTAAGAACCTTGAAAAGAGGTTAGACGAAATGCTAATTAAAATAACCAGCTTAGAGAAGA
Source organism: Saimiri boliviensis (assembly GCF_048565385.1). NCBI lineage: Eukaryota > Metazoa > Chordata > Mammalia > Primates > Cebidae > Saimiri > Saimiri boliviensis. Next base: position 60,811,234 of record NC_133453.1, read on the forward strand.
ACATAAATGACTTGATGGAGCTGAAAAACACAGCACAAGAACTTCTTGAGGTATACACGAGTTGCAACAGCCAAATCGATCAAGAAGAAAGGATATCAGAGATAGAAGATCAAATCAATGAAATAAAACAAGAAGGCAAGATTAGAGAAAAAAGAGTTAAAAGAAATGAACAAACCCTCTAAGAACTACGAGATTATGTGAAAAAACCTAATCTACGCTTGATTGGCATACCTGAATGTGACAGGGTGAATGAATCCAAGTTGGAAAACACTCTTCAAGATATTATCCAAGAGAACTTTCCCAACCTAACAAGGCAGGCCAACATTCAAATCCAGGAAATACAGAGTACCACAAAGATATTCCTCAAGAAGAACAACCCCAAGGCACATAGCTGTCAGATTCACCAGGGTTGAAATGAAGAAAAAAATCCTAAGGGCAGCGAGAGAGAAAGGTTGAGTCACCCACGAAGAAAAGACCATCAGACTCACGGCAGATCTCTCAGCAGAAACCCTGCAAGCTACAAGAGAATGGAGGCCAATATTCAATATCCTTAAATAAAAGAACTTTCAACCCAGAATTTCATATCTGGCCAAACTAAGCTTCATAAGTGAAGGAGAAATAAAACCTTTTACAGACAAGCAATTGCTGAGAGATTTTGTCGCTACAAGACCTGCCTTACAGGAGCTGCTGAAGGAAGTACTAAATAGGGAAATGAACAACCAGTACCAGCCACTGCAAAAACATATCAAGTGGTAAAGAATGATGATGTAATGAAGGAGCCATGTCAATTAATGGGTGAAACAGCCCACCAGTAACAAAATGGCAGGATCAAATTCAAACATAACAATATTAACCTTGAATATAAATGGCCTAAACACCCCAATCAAAAGATAAAAAGTGGATAAAAAGTCAAGACCCATCGGTGTACTGTATTCAGGTGACGCATCTCATGTGCAAAGACTCACATAGACTCAAAATAAAGGGATGGAAGAAGATTTACCAAGCAAACGGAGAGCAAAAAAAAAGCAAGGGTAGCAATCCTAGTCTCTGATAAAACGGACTTTAAACCAACAAAGATCAAAAAAGACAAAGAAGGGCATTATATAATGGTAAAAGGATCAGTGCAACAAGAAGGGCTAACTATCCTAAATATTTATGCACCCAGTGCAGGAGCACCCAGTTACATAAAGCAAGTTCTTAAAGACCTGCAAAGAGACTTAGACTTCCACACAATAATAGTGGGAGACTTTAACACTCCATTGACAATATTGGACAGATCAATGAGACAGAAAGTCAAGAAGGATATCCAGGACTTGAACGCAGATTTGGACCAAACACACATAATAAACATTAACAGAACACTCCACCCCAAATCCACAGAATACACATTCTTCTCAGCACCACATTGTACTTACTCTAAAATTGACCACATAATTGGAAGCAAATCACTCCTCAGGAAATGCAAAAGAATGGAAATCATAACAAACATTCTCTCAGACCACGGCACAATGAAATTGGAACTCAGGATTAGGAAAAGCACTTAAAACCTCACAGTCACATGGAAACTCAACAACTTGCTCCTGAATGACGAATGAATAAACAATGAAATGAAGGCAGAAATAAAAATGTTCTTTGAAACCAACAAGAATGAAGACACAACATACCAGAATCTCTGGGACACATTTAAAGCAGTGTCTAGAGGGAAATTTATAGCAATAAATGCCCACATGAGAAACAAGGAAAGATCTAAAATCAAGACACTATTGTCAAAATTAAAAGAGCTAGAGGAGCAAGATCAAAAGAACTCAAAAGCAAGCAGAAGACAAGAAATAACTAAGATCAGAGCAGAACTGAAGGAAATAGAGACACAAAAATCCCTACAAAAAAATCTATAAATCCAGGAGCTGGTTTTTTGAAAAGATCAACCAAATAGTCCACTAGCTAGACTAATAAAAAAGAAAAGAGCGAAGAATCAAATAGATGCAATAAAAAACAATAAAGGGGAGATCACCACCAATTCCTCAGAAATACAAACTACCATCAGAGATTGCTACAAACAACTCTAGGCACATAAACCAGTAAATCTGGAAGAAATTGATAAATTCCTGGACATGTGCACACTCCCAAGACTAAGACAAGAAGAAGTTGAAACCCTGAACAGACCAATAACAAGGCCTGAAGTTGAGGCAGCAATTAATAGCCTACCAACCACAAAAAGTCCAGGTCCACACAGGTTCACAGCTGAATTCTGCCAGATTTACAAAGAGGAACTGGTAGCATTCCTGTTGAAACTATTCCAAACAATACAAAAAGAGAGTATCCTCCCTAACTCTTTCTATAAGACCAGCATCAGCCTGATACCAAAATCTGGCAAAGACACAACTAAAAAAGAAAACTATAGGCCAATATCCATGATGTACATTGATGCAAAAATCTTCAATGCAATACTAGCAAACTGATTGCAACAGCACATCAAAAAGCTTATCCACCACGATACTGGGGATGCAGGACTGGTTCAACATATGCAAATCTATAAACGTAATTCACCACATAAACAGAACCAAAGACAGAAACCACATGTTTATCTCAATAGATACAGAGAAGGCCTTTGACAAAATTCAGTTGCCCTTTATGATAAAAACTCTCCATAAACTAGGTATCGATGGAACATATCTCAAAACAATAAAAGCTATTTATGAGAAACCCACAGTCAATACCATACTGAATGGGCAAAAATTAGAAGCATTTCCTTTAAAAACTGGCATTAGACAAGGATGCCCTCTTTCACCACTCCTGTTCAATATAGTATTGGAAGTTCTAGCCAGAGCAATTAGGAAAGAAAAAGAAATAAAGGGCATTCAGTTAGGAAAAGAAGAAGTCAAATTGTCCCTATTTGCAGATGACATGATCGTATATTTAGAAGACCCTATCATCTCAGCCCCAAACCTTCTGAAACTGATAAGCAACTTCAGCAGTCTCAAGATATAAAATCAGTGTGCAGAAATCACAAGCATTCCTCTACACCAATAACAAACAGAGAGCCAAATCGTGAGCGAACTCCCATTTATGATTGCTACAAAGAGAATAAAATACCTTGGAATAGAACTAACAAAGGACGTAAAAGATCTCTTCAAGGAGAACTACAAACCACTGATCAAGGAAATAAGAGAGGATGCAAACAGATGGAAAAACATTCGATGTTCATGGTTAGGAAGAATCAATATTGTGAAAATGGCCATACTGCCCAAAGTAATTTATAGATTCAATGCTATCGCCATCAAGCTACCTATGACCCTCTTCACAGAACTGGAAAAAACCACTTTAAACTTCATATGGAACCAAAAGAGAGCCCGCAAGACAATTCTAAGGAAAAAGAACAAAGCTGGAGGCATCATGCTACCTGACTTCAAACTATACAAGGGTACAATAATCAAAACAGGATGGTACTGGTACCAAAACAGAGATATAGATTAATGGAACAGAACAGAGGCCTCAGAAGCAACACCACACATCTATAAGGATCTGATCTTTGACAAACCAGACAAAAACAAACAATGGGGAAAGGATTCCCTATTTAATAAATGGTGTCTGGAAAACTGGCTAGCCACATACAGGAAACTGAAGCTGGACCCCTTCCTTAAACCTTATACAAAAATTAACTCCAGATGGATTAAAGATTTAAACATAAGAACTAACACCATAAAAACCCTAGAAGAAAACCTAGGCAAAACCATTCAGGACATAGGCACAGGCAAGGACTTCATGACTAAAACACCAAAAGCAACCGCAACAAAAGCCAAAATAGACAAATGGGATCTAATTAAACCCCAGGGCTTCTGCACAGCAAAAGAAACCATCATTAGAGTAAACCGGCAACCAACAGAATGGGAAAAAATTTTCACAATCTGCCTATCAGACAAAGGGCTAATATCCAGAATCTACAAAGAACTAAAGCAGATTTACAGGAAAACAAACAAACAAACCCATTCAAAAGTGGGAGAAGGGTATTAACAGACACTTTTCAAAAGAAGACAAATATGTGGCCAACAAGCATATGAAAAAATGCTCATCATCACTGGGCATTAGAGAAATGCAAATCAAAACCATATTGAGATACCATCTCACGCCAGTTAGAATGGCGATCATTAAAAAATCTGGAGACAACAGATGCTGGAGAGGATGTGGAGAAAAAGGAACACTTTTACACTGTTGGTGGGAGTGTAAATTAGTTCAACCATTGCGGAAGACAGTGTGGCGATTCCTCAAGGATCTAGAAATAGCAATTCCATTTGACCCAGAAATCCCATTACTGGGATTTATATATATATTTATGTACCCAAAGGATTATAAATTGTGCTATCATAAAGACACATGCACACGTATGTTAATTGCAGCGCTGTTTACGATAGCAAAGACCTGGAACCAACCTAAATGCCCATCGATGATAGACTGGACAAAAAAATGTGGCACATATACACCATGGAATACTATGCAGCCATAAAAAACAATGAGTTTGTGTCCTTTGTAGAGATATGGATGAACCTAGAAACCATCATTCTCAGCAAACTGACACAAGAACAGAAAACCAAACACCGCATGTTTTCACCCTTCATAGGTGGGTGATGAACAATGAGAACACCTGGGCACAGGGAAGGGAACAACACTCACAGGGCTAGGGTGGACAGCTAGGGGGAGGAGGGGGAGAGATAGTATCGGGAGAAATGCCTGATGTAGGCAAGGGGGTCGGGGGGAATGGAGACAGCAGACCACCATGGCATGTATGTACTTATATAACAATCCTGCAGGATGCAGGATGTGCACATGTACCCCAGAGCCCAAATACAATAAAAAAAAAAAAACTTCTGAATTGCAAAATATCTTATAGATTATTCTAATATCCTCATCTTATTTTATAGATGAAGAAACTAGCAAGCTACATTTATTGATCAATGAATAGCTGGACTATGGTTAAAACACAGATCTCTTGATACCCAGGGGGGAATCCTTTTCTCTGACTCCATCTTAGAGAAAGCTACTAAATTTCACACATAGGCCTAAGCTGCAGTAGTTTTTCGTTCTTGTGCTTTTAATACTTGAAGAATGTACATATACATTGACATCTGCATTTACAGATACTACCTAAAGAAAAGAAACATTGATAGCTATCATAGATTTTATTTCCTTAAATCATGGGTGGTATTTGGGATTTGTTTCAGAATTGGGAGGTAGAGACAGATTGAATGGACGAGAGTGTATGTGAAACAGAATTGGCCATAAATTGATCATTGTTGAAGCTAGATGTGAAGGAATTCATTATACCATTCTTTCCACTTTTGAAATCTTTTTAAAAAGCAGATTGTACCGTTTTAGTCAATAGGTGGCACTGCATTGTCACCTTGAGAATAGGTTGGTTGATACTGGATGAATATTTTTACTTATGATGTTTAAGATATTCTAATATTTTATTAAAAGCTTTCTTTTTTCTTTGTAACTAAGAGTTAACAGATTAAATTATAATCTTGTGAAATTATAACTAATTTCTGGCATTGACAGCTAATAAAGATAGAATTTGAGAAAACTTTTAACATACGATTTTGTATTACCAGCTTAATGCCATGTATTAAGATTTAGAGTATGTATAAAAGCACAATACAGAAATAAAGCTAAAAACCTCAAATTTGTTAGGATGTTGAGTTTTAAGACAGAAAAATGAAATTCTGTCAACATGTAGTTCTAGTTCAAGGATTGGGAATTACAAGTTAACTTGATTTTTTAATACAATACAACAAAAAAAAGGTATACAAAAATGGTTATAGTAGCTGACAATAAATTTAAAAGTAGTTTAGTTTAATAATCTATTTTTATGTTTTGGGTTGAAGGAAATGTGTGGTAGGAAAAGTGTGTGTGATAGGAACATGCAGGAGCATAAATATGTGAAACTACTTCAGAATTTTGTCACTATCCCACCATCTCATAGTGCTGACTTCTGGTCTACAAAGAAACTACTTTCTCTGGTGCATTATGCATAATAGTAAGCAGCAGAACAGGTCTTCATCGTGAATCAAGACCCGTTTCTCCTAATGTATAGTCTGAGTATAATCACCTTTTTAACCCGAGTGGACAAGGTTTGTTTCCTCCTACGTATGGATTCCCATTTTATGGTATAAAGTCTAAAAACCCACCATTTCACCATGTATGCATCACTGCTAATATGATTGCAGTGTCAGTCCTGACTGCTTGTGTCCTAAATGTGAACCTTCAAGCTCTTTTCTTACTTACCGTCTCATTCCAAATCCCAAATATTGGTGTTGGTTTTTTATTTTGGTATAAAATAATTATTTTCTACACAGTTAAATATACATAAAAGACAGATCAGAGAATGGCTGTAAGTGAACAAAATACACCCTGTTTATCTAAGGTTCTAGGCAGTCTGCATTCCCTTGTTTTGTTTTTTGATACAAAGTCTAGCTCTGTTGCCAGGCTGGAGTGCGATGCTTAATCTTGGCTCACTGCAACCTCTGCCTCCCGGATTCAAGCAATTCTCCTGCCTCAGCCTCCTGAGTAGCTGGAAGTACAGGCACGCCTGCAATGCCCACCTAATTTTTGTATTTTTAGTAGAGATGGGGCTTCATTCACCATGTTGGCCAGGATGGTCTCAATTTCCTGGCCTTGTGATCTGAACCACCTCGGCTTCCCAAAGTCCTGGATATACAGGCATGAGTCACTGCACCCAGCATACATTCCCATTTTTTGTTGTTTGTTTTTGAGATGGAATCTCACTTTGTCATCCAGGCTGGAGTACAGTGGCGTGATCTCAGCTCACTGCAACTTCTGCCATCCAGGTTCAAGCGATTCTACTGCCTCAGCCTCCTGAGTAGCTGGGATTACAGGAGTCTGCCACCACGCCTTGCTAATTTTTGTGTTTTGGGTAGAGACAGGGTTTCACCATGTTGACCAGGCTGGTCTCAAACTCCTAACCTCAAGTGATCCGCTCGCCTCGGCCTCCCGAAGTGCTGGGATTACAGGCTTGAGCCACCGTGCCCAGCCTACATTCCCCTATTTTTTTTTAGCAAGAAACATTTGAATGAATTTTAAATATGTGTATACGTATAAGCCAGATTTTTTGCTATCCATATCCCAGAGAGACTAATTATTTCTTTATGGCAACCTCAATCAATAATAACAGTGTCTCTAATTTCAGATGTTAATTTCTTGAGACATACCAGTCCTTAACAATGTATTTGCATCCCTGGTCAGGTTGCTGGAGGCTATATTTTACAAACTCAAACCAGGAAATAATTAGCTCCACAATGATGGTTCTTAAACCTTAGTGGGCAGAAGAGTCATCAGAGATGCTTGTTAAAATGTATATTCCAGGTCCCAACTCCCAGAGACTGATTTAGGAAGTCAGGGGTGAAGCTTAGGCATTTTTAATAAACACCCCAAGTGGTCTAATGCTGGTAGTTCTGAGAAGTGCTATTCTAGGACCCTAATCCTTTACTATGTTTCTCAGAATCATTGCTATTTCTTCTTCAAAGAATCAGGCCTATTTATTTAGAGCATTTAATGATATGTAAGCACTATGAATAAGGTGTTGAAATCCTTTTATATTTTAGAGTATGACAGTGTTAATTTTCTCAGGTAATATTTTCTACTTTAAAATAGTCTCCATTAACCGTTATAAAACTATGTCGTTGTAAAATATTCTACATATATTATGGAGTTAAATCCAAACAATAACTGATAAGCTAGGTAAGAAAGATATTATCATCACCATTGGATAGAGAAGGATTCCTCATCCTCAGCACACTCTTGTCACTTTGGGCCAGGTAAATCCCTGTCGTAAGGGCTCCCCTGCACATTGTAGGGTATTTCATAGCATTGCTGGCCTCTACTTACTAGGTGTAGTAGCATCGCCCTTCCTCAGTTGTGATAACTAAAAGTGTTTCCAGACACTGCCACATGTTCTCTGGGTGACAAAATCACCCTCTGTTAACTAATGTAATGTCAGTAAATCTACAATGTTTAATATGTTTTATACATTCAGTCAGTGCATGTTAATTGAGCACATATTATGTATCATGTGGTGTTCTAGGCTTTTGCAATATTGTACTGTCATACTGTATGGAATTTACATTCAAGTTGGGGAGTGGAGAGCAATATAAATATACATTTTAGGAAAGGCCTCTCTGAGGAAATGACATTTAATCACATACCTTGAAATGATGTCAAGAAGTAATCCAAGCAAAGGGCAATTCAGATAGAGGACCCAGCAGTGGGAACATGATTGAAGAACAGCAAGAATGTTGGTATGGTTGGAGTAAAGGGAGCAAAGGAGAGTCACAGAAAATAGTTTTAGAGGGAGTCAGGGGCCAAATTGTAATGTCTTTTTAGCCCATAGAAACTTGAAATTTATTTTAAATGTTATATGAAATTTTTTGAGATGTTTGGACAGATAATTAATTTACATTTTAAGCAAATCACTAGCTATTGTGTGGAAAATAGGGAACAGGGACTAGCAGTGAAAACGGAAGGTAGGAGGCTGATAGATGGAGGCAGTAGAAGTAATGACAATTGACAGAAGTTGATGAGGTTGAGCCAACAAGACTTGCTAATGAGAGAATCAGCCTTTTGGCCTTAGCAGCTACTAAGGCAGGGAGGACTGCAAGAGGAACAGGTTGGGAGGATAGAGAATCAGTATCTTTGGCAGCAGGTTAGATTTTAGAATCTAACAGTCATCCAAGTGAAGTGGCTAGTGGGCAGCTGGGTATCAGTATCTGGGGTTCATGGAAGGGGTCAAGGTTGATTATTAATTTGGTAATTCTTAGCTTACAGATGTATTTAGGGCCTATATTAATTTGGTAATTCTTAGCCTATAGATCTATTTAAAGGCATGGGACTAGGTGAAGTCATCCAAACCCAGTGGGAAGAAAAGAGAGCCTCTGGAAAACTGAGCCTTGGGTTAACCTAAACTTAAACGTGCAAAGAACAGGGAAGAAAGCCAGCAAAGAAGGCAAAAAGGAGCTGTGTGTCTCCGAAAACAACAGAAAAGGCCATTTCAAGGAGGAGGAAGTGCTTACTTGTGCCTAATGCAGCTGTTTGTTGAGAGGCTCAATAAAATAAAGATTGAGAATTGATCACTAAATTTGGCAAGATGGAAATTTTTGATGAATTTGACAAAATTGGTTTCAGAAGGATGGGAAGAACAAAATACTGATTGGAATGGATTAAAAAATAATGAAAAATGAGAAGAGTACAGTGAACTCCTTTAAGGCAGGGTGTTTTGTTTTGACTGAGGTTTAATTTCAGCATAGTAAAATGCACAAATCTCAAGTATGTCTTTTATTGTTTAATATATTACAGCTTATTTTATGCTGGTGGAAATAATCCAGTTGAGACAGAAGAACTGAGAGAGAGTAGATAACTGTGAGAACAAAGCTTTGGGTAGGCAACAGAGATAGGCTGTCATGCTCAAGTGGAATGGTTGGCCTTAGAAGAGACAGGCTGCTCATTATTACAACACCAAGGGCAGAGCATAGTGCTGCAGAAGAACAGAAGGTTGCGGATTTGTTGGTGGGAAGATGAGTTTTCTGATAACTTCCCAGTGAATTAAGATCTTTGGCTGAGAATGAAGAGATGAGAAGGGAATTAGAGATTGATAATGAAAAAAACATAAATGATCATGAGAATGAGAAAGTGAATTTCCTAGAGAAACATAAAAGCATTGCAAAAGACTATTTGAGATTATTTAGTCATAACTTTAAGAAGAGACCTGTCCAAGAGATCGAGACCATTCTGTTCAACGTGGTGAAACCTCGTCTCTACTAAAAATACAAAAATTAGCTGTGCGTGGTGGTGCGTGCCTATAGTCCCAGCTACTCAGGAGGCTGAGGCAGGAGGATTGCTTGAACCCATGAGGCGGAGGTTGTGGTGAGCCAAGATCGTGCCATTTCACTCCAGTCTGGGTAACAACAGCGAAACTCCATCTCAAAAAAAAAAAAAAAAAAAAAAAGAGACCTGTCAATCCTTTTGTAGTTTATAAGTATGATGATGGGTGTTCATGCTCCTGTGAGATGTCTCCCCCTCTAAACCTTGTAACAACATAGCACATTACCCTTCTGATGTGAGGGGAAACGAGAGAGAGGGCTATCTATCTAGTTTTTTTAATCTACCCATGTTCAGCTAGTCTGGTACAGGCACGCATTAGGCAGATAAAACAGATTTGAGGCTTCAGCAGGTGGTTCTGATGGGAGGAAAGAAAGCCAGGCATAGGCATCAGTTATATGCTAGGAGGTGGTTATATCCTTCAATCAAGGATGGAAGTGAAGACAGAGGTTCTCATGTGCTGGATGTAGAAAGGTCAATAGGTTGGTGGACTCCATGGGGTTGTAGGTGTGAGGCTATGAACAGAGGTGAATGGCAGAGTCAGTACCTGCTGGTCAGAAAATGAGTTTTGTGAAATTGAGGCTTTTGGAGCTGCATAGTAGTATTTGATGACAAGTTTTTATGGCCAGTGGAGGAAGTAGCTGAGTTGAGGTGAGGACAAGATAGTTGGAGGTGAGGGAAGGATTCAAGGAACTGAGGGTTCAGGATGGTGGTAGGTACCTGTGTAATAGAAGTCACTAAGAAGGCTGGTGCTGAGAGGAAGAGAGTGACCTTTGCTAAATCCTTCTGTGGATGAGGAGATGCGGCAGAGAAAGCTGAAAGGATGTAATCTAACAGCATGCACTTCAAAGGGGATGTGGTCTTTTTTAAAGAGGGAGAAGAAATGATCTTCAAGTAGTGACGAGTGAGGCAGCCATCAAACCCACCTTAAGGCTTGAAGTATGTCAGATGTGGAAACAAAAGCAGTACTCAGTTGAGAAGACTGCAGGGGTAACTTTTCTCTGAGGGCGGACATGTTTCACTTAGAGCAAGGAAGAGAAGGGAGAGAAAGGAAGAGAAAGGAACATTTAGAGGCCAGGATGAGAATTTAAATTTTGCTAGTGTCAGGGACTGAGTCCCAGGAATTTCAGTGAAAGGATTTGAGGATTAGAAACTTTCCACCCTTAATTTTTAATAATTTTGCCTTGGAAAAAATTTTCATGTTTTACTTAATTTATCTGGAGAAATTACAAAATGTAATCTCTTCCAGGAACTAATTTGAGCCTTAATTTACTTTGTAACATGTTGATTACAGGAATGGTTTGCAGTGTATGTGGAACTTAATCAGCAAATTGCAGCACTCTTGAATGCTGGCGATGAGGAAGATCTTGTGGAACTGAAGTCACTGCAGCAACAACTTAGTGATGTTTGTTATCGGCAGGCCAGTCAGCTGGAATTTAGGCAAAACCTTTTACAGGCAGCTCTCGAATTTCATGGTGTCGCCCAAGATGTAAGTGTCTACTCTGATTCTTTTTTTCTTCTTCAAATTATCTGAACGCTTATCTATGCATAATTTTTTTCAGGTTTGCATGCCTCCTAATTATTTTTCTGAACCAATAGAATGATTTACTGGTGGGGGTAATGATATAAAATTCTTCATTTTTTTTTTAAACAAGTATTATTTTTAAGTCATTCTGCATGCAATTCAACCTTTCCAATCTAGTAGAATATTTTATTTTGACTGCTTCTCAATGTTTATGCTTTATAACATAGATGGAAATGGAAGTCTCAATACTTTTTTGCATTCTGCTGACCCAGATGTACTTCTTTGTCTTCCTGGTGCATGCATCCATGTGTTCTATCTTCCAGATAACTCGTATTCTAATGATTTGTCCTTGTCTTGTAACAGTGTAGTCTTTTCAAGTGTAATTGTGATAACCTCATTAGATATAAACCTCATTAATCATTAAACACTTTAGATGCTGATTACATCAGGGTTATCTCTTTGGTGTCCCTCTGCTTTAGTTGTCTCAGCAGTTGGATGGCTTATTAGGGATGTTGTGCGTAGATGTAGCACCAGCTGATGGAGCATCGATTCAGCAAACTTTAAAACTGCTTGAAGAGAAGCTGAAAAGTGTTGGTAAGCAGATTTTAAAAATGCTGAAACATAAGGTTTTTTTTTTTTTTTTAAATATCATTACCATGGTTAGACAATTAAATCAACTTATACTGAACTAATCGTTACTATTTTCAGGAAACAAAGAAAAATTGTATAAAAAGGTTTTATTCCTTTGAGGGTTATAATTTATGCTGAAAATTTTATTTTTTATTGTTAGTCACTCCTCCCTTCACTGGGCTTTTACCCTGGCCCGTTTACCCAGCTATCTCTACAGGTGCTGTGTCTTGCATAGACTATGAACAGTTATTCGTAGTGCATGCATAAACCGTAATTAGCTGTGAAGTGTTCTGTGGTAAACCCTGTATGCCCAAAATTGTGTTTATGCAATGATTTTTGTTGTTGCTTTATCCTAACCTTGTGAAAACAATAGTTGGTTTGGTTTTTTGATTCTTGTCTCTCTAAACTGAGAATATTGCCAGATTACCCACTCTCCAAGAAGTGGGGGTCCAGTTACATTAAGGGGTCTCGTTATATTAAGCTGGTTCTGTCATTTGACATCAAGGCCTTTAAAATTTTTCTACAGCAGGAGACACAATGAGCTTTCCTAAAAGGTCAGGATGTGAAAATGGAAAGCTGGGGAGTCGTATCAAGGGGGACAAAAGGGGAACAAAAGGGGAAATGGCGATGGAAGAGAGGAAACAGGAACTTAAGGCAGAGAACTAGTAGAAAGTGGTTACACAAGGCTAAATCAAATTAATTAATTATTGAAAACTGCTTTAGGGAATTGGTTTGAAAAATCATGCTCGTACTGACATTCTACTTACTGATAGCCTTTGTCATTTTTATTTTATTTATTTTTTGAGACGGAGTCTTGTTCTGTTGCCCAGGCTGGAGTGTAGTGGTGCAATCTTGGCTCATTGCAACCTCCGCCTCCTTGGTTCAAGCGATTCTCCGCCTCAGCTTCCCAAGTAACTGGGATCACTGCCACCACACCCCTCCTAATTTTTGTCTTGGTAGTTTTAGTAGAGATGGGGTTTCGCTATGTTGGTCAGGCTGGTCTCGAGCTCCTGATCTCAGGTGATCTGCTCACGTTGGCCTCCTGAAGTGCTGGGATTATAGGCATGAGCCACCACACCCGGCCAGCCTTTGTTATTTTAACAGATGATATGCATAATGCATATTTAGTATCTGATGACAAATGAATTTTATTTTAAAATACTAGAAGTTTTCTTCAGCCACAATCTTAAACAAAAAGTTCCTTTACACATCTAATTTAGAGAAATTGTAAATATACCCTAATTGTTGCTTCCTATGGTATAAAAGCTAGACGGTACCGTTAATCGCAATGTTTAATGTCCTTTGACACTGATAATACATTGCTGGAGTTTCTAAAATCTTGCAAGGGTTATGCGCTTTTTTAAACAACATATTTGCCTTGTTCTTCTAAAAGTTATCATAAAAGCAGGAAGAAAAAATAGAAAATTTTTTTCTATTAGAAATAAAAGTTTTCATACTTTTCTTCTGCTTTCATTTTTTAAAGTAATTATTGTCTATGGAAACCCATGTTTTCAAAATTCCCTTTAGAGAGAATTTAAACATGAGAGAGAGCACCTGTTCGAGTCACATTTAAAGGGTCTTATTGCTTGAGATGTTCATAGGATGGAGTCTTTGGATTCCATCCCAAGATGGCTTAATGTACAAAGCTCTCCTATACTTGGGATCCAAATAAAATATCAGATGAGATGATTTGTTTGAGGGAGGGAAAGCACCTTAGTTGTGTAAGAGATTAAATCTAGTAACTTTTATTTTAGATGTGGGATTGCAAGGTTTGCGTGAAAAAGGTCAAGGCCTCCTGGATCAGATCTCCAATCAGGCATCCTGGGCCTATGGAAAGGATGTAACCATTGAAAATAAAGAAAATGTGGACCACATACAAGGAGTGATGGAAGATATGCAGCTTAGAAAACAAAGGCAAAGTTTGACTGTTAATTTTTACCAAAATAGCATAATTTTAATTAAAATGACAAGTTATATAAATTACTTATTTTGTATACAGACAAAAAGTTCTTAACTGTTCTATAGTAGACATACAGTAGGTTTTTGGTGAATGTAATTATTGTTATAATTTTACTAACAAATGGTAATAATTTATTCAATTATTAGGTACCTTTTCCCTTTTTTATTGGGTTGTAAAACTTTCAGTTATACTCAAGTACTTCATATTCTATATCCTTAATGTAGTCTGTGGCTCTGTTCTTCTTTAAAAAAAACTTTCTGAAGAATTTTGCTTTTTAAATTTCATTTAGTTTAGAGTTGCTGTTAAACTTGTCATATACATTGATCTATTTCTTCATCTAAACTTACAAAATGTCACACATTCATTGTTCTCATATTTGCTGTAGGAGGATTTAACAGTAGACTAGTGATGTTTAGTTTCATTTGCTATAAAACTAGGAATTTAAAAGATTCTTTGAAAACTCACTTTGCAAAAGCAACTATAAAGTATTGCAAAGTAAAGGATTAAAATTATGCAGTATGCACAATCTAGCATGGTTATAAGACATTTTTCACACTTGAAAATTTTGAGATCATCAACAAAACTTTACAAAAAGCTGCTTCCATATCACAGAGAAAACAGTCATGAGGCAGAAATTTCTTCCTTCATATCGACAAAGTTCTCATTATTCTCTCTCCACAGAGGATGATAGAGCTCTCCTGTTACCAAAGCTGATCTTCCATTTAGGCTCTGAGTCTAATTACCCGCTTCACTCCTAACTCCATCAACTCCCATTTTCTACTCTGATTCCTGTCCTTCACTTAAATGCTTAAATTTCTCCTATTTTAAAAATAATCATCACACACATGGATGTGTCTTCCTCTTCAGCTCTTTGTCTTTTAGCATTAGAGCTCTTCTTCCTCACAGCTAAGTCATTTGGATAGGTTTACTATACATTCATACTACTTCCACAGTGTCTCCAATTTATTTTCAACCCTTTTCCGTCTGGCTTCTACCCTCACTATTTCACTCAGTGTTGCTCTTACTGGCATTATCAATGTAATAAATGCTGGATCTTACTTGAAATCCTGGGAATACTTTTAGTCCTGACTTGCTCAACTGTGATTAGTGTTAGGCACGACTGACTTTTCTTTCATTTTGAAACTTCCTGATAACCTTGTCTTTCTTGAAAACACACTAATGATCCTTTTCTGTTTCTTGTTCTTTGTCACTGATTTCTTGGCCACTAGCTAAAGTTACTGCTCCCAAGGTTTGTTCTGAGGCCAGATTCCCACCTTTATATGGTCTCCCTGGACATTCTGACTACTTGAATGAACTTTCTTTAATAGATCATGGTTTAGTAGTTAGTTACAGCTCTTACTAAGACCCTCTCGCATGCTGTAGACCCAAAAATCCAGTTGCTTCCTTAGTATTGCCTGCTGGATGCCCCCATGTACTGCTGAAACCTGGTGTATTAGTCCATTCTTGCATTGCTATAAAGAACTACCTGAGACTGGGTAATTTTTAAAGAAAAGAGGCTTAATGGACTTACATTTCCATAGGCTGTACAGGAAGCATGGCTGAAGAGACCTCAGGAAACTTCCAATCATGGCGGAAGGCAAAGGGGAAGAAACAGACACATCTTATTTGGCTGGAGAAAGATAGGGAAGGGGGAGGTGCTGCACGCTTTTAAACAACCAGATCTCATGAGAACTCACTGACATGAAAATAGCAACAGGGAAATATGCCCCCATGATCCAATCACCTTCTACAAGGCCCCTTGTATTAGTCTGTTTTCACACTACTATAAGGATATACCCAAGACTGGGTAATTTATAAGAGAAAGAAGTTTAATTGACTCATCTCACAGCTTTGCAGGGCTGGGGAGCCTCAAGAAACAGAATCATGGTGGAAGGGGAAATAAACACGGCCTTTTTCATATGGCAGCAGCAAGAAGTGCAGAGGGAAAAGGGGGAAAACACCTTATAAAACAAGTTGATCTTAAGAGAACTCACCATCATGAGAACAGTATGGAAGTAACTGCTGCTATGATTCAGTTAACCCCTGCTGGGTCCCTCCTATGACATGTGGAGACTATGGGAACTACAATTCAAGATAAGATTTGGATGGGGGCACAAACAAATCATATCATCCCTCCTCCAACATAGGGGATTACAGTTCAACATGACATTTGAGTGGGGACACAAATCCAAACCATGTTATTCCACCCCTGGTCTCTCCCAAATTTGATGTTATTCTCACATAGCAAAATATAATCATCCCTTCTAAACCAGTCCCCCAAGTCTTAATGCATTTCAACATTAACTTGAATGTCTACAGTTCATAGTCTCATCTGAAAAAAGGCAAGTCCTGTTCACCTATGAGCCTGCAAAATCAAACACAAGTTAGTTACTTCCAAGATACAATAGAGGTATACACATTGAGTAAATACCCCCATTCCAAAAGGGAGAATTTGGCCAAAACAAAGGGTCTGCAGGCCCCATGCAAGTCCGAAACCCAGCAGGGCAGTCGTTAAATCTTAAAGCCCTAGAATAATCTCCATTGACTCCATGTCTCACATTCAGGCCACACTGATGCAAGAGGTGAGCTCCTAAGGCCTTGAGCATCTCCATCCCGGTGTCTTTACAGGGTACGGCCCTCTTGTCTGCTTTCACAGGTTGACATAGAGTGCCTACGGTATTTCCAGGTCCATGGTGCAAGCTGTCAGTAGATTTGCCATGCTGGGGTCTGAAGGATATTGGCCCTCTTCTCACAACTCCACTCAACAGTGACCCAGGAGAACTCTGTATTGGGTGGTCCAACCCCACATTTCCCCTCCACACTGCCCTAGTAGAGGTTCTCTATGAGGCAACAGACTTCTGCCTGGACATCCAGGCATTTCTATACGTTCTCTGAAATTTAGGCAGAAGCTCCCAAGCCTCAGCTCTTGCCCTTTGTGCACCCATAGGCTTAACACCACGTGGAAGCTGCAAAAGCTTATGGCTTGCACCCTCTCTGGAGCAGTGGCCTGAGCTGTATCTGGGGTCCTTTTAGCCATGCTGGAGCTGGAACAGCTGGGATACAAGGAACAGTGTCCCAAAGTTGTGCAGGTCAGCGGGGCCGTGGGCCTGGCTGCAAAATGATTCTTCCCTCTTAGGCATCCAGGCTTGTGATGGGAGGGACTACCACAAAGTCTTCTGAAATGCCTTCCAAGCATTTTCTCCATTGTGTTGGCTATGAACATTCAGCTCCTCTTTACTTATGCAAATTTCTGCAGCCAGCTTGAATTTCTCCCCCAGAAATGGTTTGTTTTTTTTATATACCATGTGGCTAGGCTGCAAATTTTTCAAATTTTTATGCTCTGCTTTCCTTTTAAACGTAAGTTCCAGTCTCAGATCATCTTTTTGCTCACAAATACATGCATAGGCTGCTAGAAGCAGCCAGGTGAAGTCTTGAGTGTTTTGCTGCTTAGAAATTTCTCCCACTAGATACTGTAAATCACCTCTCTCAAGTTCAAAGTTCCACATATCCCTAGAGCAGGGGTACAATGCTGCCATTCTCTCTGCTGCTGCATACCAAGAGTGACCTTTGCCCCAGTTCCCAATAAGTTCCTCGTCTCTTTGAGACCCTCTCAGCCTGGACTTCACTGTCCATATCACTATTAGCATTTTGGTCACAACAATTTAACAAGTCTCTAGGAAGTTCCAAACTTTCCCTCATCTTCCTGTCATCTTGTGAACCCTCCAAACTGTGCCAGCCTCTGCCCATTGCCCAGTTCCACATTTTCAGGTATCTTTAAAACAGTGCCCCACTTCCAGTACCAGTTTTCTGTATTAGTCTGCTCTCACATTGCTATAAAACACTAACTGAGACTGGGTAATTTATGAAGAAAATAGATTTAATTGATCCAGGGTTCTGTGAGCTGTACAGGAAGCATGACTGGGGAGGCCTCAGGAAACTTTCAATCATAGTGAGAGACAGAGGGGAAGCAGGCATGTGTTACATGGCTGGAGGAAGAAGAGAGTGAAGGGGGTCAGTGTCATGTACTTTTAGCCAACCGGATCTTGTGAGATCTCACTCACTTTCACAAGAACAGCAAGGAGGCAATCTGCCCCCTTGATCTAATCATGTCCCACCATGCCCCTCCTCCAATATTGGGGTTACACTTTGGTTATTTTGGGTGGGGACACAAGTCCAAAACCCAAATCCAAACCATATCACCTAGTATGTTCAGACTGGAATTGTTCTCCCCTAAAACTTGCTGTCCTTTTTAAACTTCCTACCTAGGTTAAAGTTACCATCAGCTACCAAACTTGAGATTTATCCTAAAATCCTTCATCTTTCTCATCTCTTATAGCTTATTCAGATGTCCAAGTTCTACTGTCTCTGAATCTCAAACATTTCTATTCAATATCTTAAATTCCTACCTGCCTCTGACCTGGCTACTTTCCAGCTTTTTGTATGCAAGAGTAATCTTCATAAAGTACAACAATTGTATCAAACTTCCTTCAGTGACTTCCTGTTTTCTCAGATGGCGTTTGTCATCTTGGAATAATGTAGGAGACCCTTTATAATCCAATCTCGCATAATTTTATCTTCTGTAACATTCCCATGAAATCACACAGTTGTTTTTATCTTCCTGAAAGCATCGTGCTGTTTCATGTATCCATGACTAAGAATACTTCTTTCCTCATTTTCTGCTCAGAGAATTCCTACATGTTCTTCATGACTCAGGAATATCTAATTTAGGAAGCCTTTTTGGACTTCTAAGACATGTTAGTCACTTGTTCCTCACTACTCCCATAAAACATTTTAAATAGCTTTATAATAGTACTTATTACATCTCTGCAAATGGGAGCATCTTGCTGGTCGAAACCATATCTTATATTTTCTCCAGCACACATTGTCTAGTACCTGAATACAGTATATCTATGATACCATCTTCATCATTAAAGTGGTTTACATTGTTTTTTAGTTTCAGATTTAAAAAATAATTATCATCACTCCCCTTCAGTCCATTGTAGAATTATGCTAAGTTGAATTTTAACATTACAACTTTTATTGAGAGTGTCTTTATTTTTTTAAAAAAGCCTTGTGATGCTTACTTCTATATCGTTATTAAGCTATCTTTAAGGACATCAAGTATAGTAGAGCCCAGTGTCTGTTAGATAACTTGTTACTGATATTTGAGACAGCAGTGAGAGTCTCCCATCCCACCTGCAGTACACAGAATTGCATGGAAGTGAAGGAAATGGACCAGAGTTAAGTTAGGTTAAGTTGCCTTAAAACTTTAACTGGTATGTTATCCAGGCAGACCATAGTGAGATTAAAAAATAATCTGAGTTGTGTTTCTCTACACCCAGAGGTCAGTAGAGATTTTTGTTTCTTTAAGCCCTCCATCTAGTTTTTAAGAGTGTAGATGGAGAATTTTTAAAAAAATCAGAATTAAATATTATTTTAGGTACTATAATATAATGAAAAGCATGAATTTTTCAAAATCTCTTTAGCTGGGCATAGTGGTGCACACCCTGTAGTCTCAGCTACTTAGGAGGCTGAGGTGTCAGGATCAGTTAAACCCAGGAGTATGAGGTTATAGTAAGCTATGATGGTGCCACTGCACTCCAGCCTAGGTGACTGAGTGAGACCTTGCCTCAAAAAAAATCTTCCTGGATTTGAGAAACATTATACTTTTATCCTTGAAGCTTGTTTAATACTAAACGTCAATGGGTATTTTTTTTTGGGGGGGGGGCGGGGCTAGTGTACTATTGTAATTACATTTTGCTTTAACGTTTTGCAGAATCCATGCTGTCCTTAAGAGGGTTTTTTGTTGAGTATCATTTGGGTATTTTGAGGTTCTGATGAAACATTGATAGAGATATCCCTAACATTCTTACAAAACAATCTCCATTGTGTAGGACTAAATATTTTAGTGCATATAAAACACACGTGGCAAATGATGATGTTACAGTAATCAACAAAACAGAAATGATGAGTTAAATTTATGTTTGGGTTCATTAGATGTGAAGACATGGTAGATGTGCGAAGGTTAAAGATGCTTCAGATGGTGCAGTTGTTTAAATGTGAAGAAGATGCTGCCCAGGTAAGGACCAGTCAGCTATATTAGATAGTTAACTTTTCTTAGAAGATTGATTTCATTAAACTACAAACAAAAGTGTACTTTTCATGGTTCTAAAAAAGTAAATTCTTGAAGTCAGATTCTAGTTTATCCTATTGAAGAATAAACTTTGGTATTCCCAGCTAGTTTATTGATCTTATTTAACTTAATCTTCTCAATGAAATCCTCTATTGAGCTAGAGATTGGGATCATTTATTATTTATTATTGTTGATTAGGTTGTCAGTTACATCCAGGATAAAATCTGGTGCAGCTCATTGCATTTTAGCCTGCAAGAGAATTTTCAATACCATATAAACAATTTGGTATCTTTTGTCGTTATTATCAGAGAACATCATTTCAGTTTGATTTAGAGAAAATTTATGATTTTATGTAGTAACACAAATCTGTAATGCAATCCTGATGGATCTGTATACAGAAATACATGAACTTATTATGTGATATTAATTTTAAAAGAATGCTTTTCTTTACTATGTCTTGCCTTCAGATTTAAAGAATTTTGAGGAGAAGAGGTCATTAATTCATGTAGTTTGTCATTGAATTAAATAAGCTTTTAAGACTAGGTTATAATTAACGGATTCATTAATCACATCATAGTAATCTCTATGTAAATAGGACATTTTGGTACAGTAAGTAAAGAGTTCTGAATCCCGCTTCATTGTTATGTCTTTTTGTTTAGGCAGTAGAATGGCTAAGTGAACTCCTGGATGCTCTGCTTAAGACCCACATCAGATTGGGTGATGATGCTCAAGAAACGAAAGTTTTGCTGGAAAAGCATAGAAAATTTGTTGATGTTGCACAGGTGCAAAACTGGTTATCTTCCTTTTCCACAAGCTCAGTGTTTGAATAGCTTTCTGCATGATTATAATGTAACTTTACCCTCCAAGTCCAAGAAGGTTAGTTTTGTTATTCCAGAAGTGTCACAGAATTAAGAAAATGTCAGCTGGTACATCAAAACTATCCTGCATAAACTTGAGAGGGTTTATGTTTCCTTGAATACAGGTTCTACATGGTCCCTCTGAATTATGTTCTATATTATGGCATTTTTAAGGCAATCCAGCTGTTCATTCATATTAATAGAATGAACTTATTTACTCAGATTAACAAAATGAACTTACTGATATTAAAAGAAGTGAATAGGAAATGGACGTTAATATCAGTAAATAAGAAACCTCACTTGTTGCATCTTACTAGTGTTGGCATAATAATACGGAGCTTTTTTGTGATGAAAAGTATCTTTTTTTTTTTTTTTTTTTGAGTCAGAGTCCCACTGTGTCACCCAGGATGGAGTGTAATGGTGTGATCTCAGCTCACTACAACCTCTGCCTCCCAACATCAAACAATTCTCGTGTTTCATCCTCCCCTCTGAGTAGATAGGATTACAGGCACCTGCCATCACACCCAGCTAAGTTTTGTATTTTTAGTTGAGATGGGGTTTCACCATGTTGGTCAAGCTAGTCTCGAACTCCTGACCTCAAGTGGTCCAACCACCTTGGCCTCCCTAAATGCTAGTATTATAGAGGTGAGCCACTGCACCTGGCTGATAAGTATCTTAATTTATTTTTCCTAATAAGTTTACATTGTAACAGGTGTAGTTTCCTATATGGATTATGAAGTGCCTAATTTCACCTACTTTTGAAAGTAGTTTAATTCATAAGCAGACATTCTTTCTAGCCAGTGAAATTTAGCAGACTGAGATGGGGGAAACAGAATAAAGTGGGGAAATCTAACAGAAAGAAACTTTCTAATTAAAAATTAAATTTTTTTTCAAGATAAGGCCTTGCTCTGTCACCCAGGATATAATGTGGTAGCATAGTTATAGCTCACTGCATCCTCAAACTTCTGGGCTCAAGTGATCCTCCTGCCTCAGCCTCCAAAGTAGCTGGGACTACAGGCAAGTGTGGCCACACTCAGCTAATTTTTTTCATTTTTTTAGAGACAGGATCTTGCTATGTTGGCTAGGCTGGTATTGAACTCTTAGCTTCAAGTGATCCTCCCTCCTTAGCCTCCCAAAGTGCTGGGATTACAGGCAAGAGCCATTGTGCCGGGCCAGGAAACTTACTATAAACTAACTAAAAACTTACTATAACTAAAATATTGCTTCCCCTTTATTATTTATACACAGCTAATTTGTAGTAATAAGTACCACTAGATTTATTCAGTTATTGATTTCTAGTAGTGTCACTTAATTGCAATGACAGTCTTCCTGCACTTTCCCTATCCTTCTCTTAAGAATTCTTTTATTATAATTTCATGTTTACTTTTCTTTTTTAGAGCACTTATGACTACGGCAGGCAGTTGCTACAGGCTACAGTTGTGTTATGCCAATCTTTGCGCTGTACTTCGCGATCATCTGGGGATACACTTCCTCGGTTGAACAGAGTATGGAAACAATTTACAATAGCATCTGAAGAGAGAGTACATAGGTTGGAAATGGCTATTGCATTTCACTCAAATGCTGAAAAGGTTTGCTTTTTTTTTAATGTATTCTCAGTGGTATTTATTATAAGTGTTTAAAAATGTTAATTTTAGTAATGTAATTACATAACTAATCTATTTTTCAGTATTTATATTAGTTCTATTGTTACAGTTTGTTTAGTTACAATATATTGCCTCAGAGAGTTCAAATGCAATTTTCTTAATCCTTACCAGTGCTGGAGAGCCGTGATTGGAGAAATCCAGAACCCTGTGGTAGTCTTCTCTTTACACTGCTTCTCTCCTGAGCAAGCCTGGTGTCCAGAATTTGCCCTCTGTTATTTGAAGTATCATGAGTTCAATCTCTTCCATTATGCCAGGAAGGGAAAATTTTTGCTGTGGCAACTGCTGTTTATTGTCACACATTTTTAAAAAGGCACCTTGTGATTTTATAATTTAAGTAGAGACATTAAAAAAAAAAGAATAAGGACAAAAGTAAAATGCTTTTTTATATATGTTGTTTAAAGATTTATTCTAGAATTTGTTATAATGAATTAAGTTCATTAATTCCAAAAACAAAAGATAAAATATGCAGTGTTATTTGGACAAATTTTCAATAGAACCTTTTTCTTACTCTTCATAGTAAGAATTTATTGTACCCAAGCCTTACATACCCAAAAGGAACTAATTTTGTTTTGATCTCTTACAATAAAAGATTATATAGAGAGAATGTTCAATACACTTCAACGTATTAGCAAACCTAACTTGATGTGTAGAACAGATGTTGCAAGGAACCTCAGGAATTAAACAGTTTCTTTCTGAATTATGAAGTACATCTGTTGGGAAGTGTCATAGTTAACTCATTGTCAGCTGGTCATTGAACTCCATAGATCAATTTTTGATTAACATAGGCCTAATTAAGAAAAATAAAAGTATACAAAATCCTATAACTTGTTTATCCATTGATTGTTAAAATGAGAATTTTTTTTATTATGAGGTATACTATTAACATAGAAAACAAAAGACCACAAGTATCCTGTGCAGTGAGATATCACAAAGTGAGCAAACCTGTGTAATCAGTGTACTGTTCAAAAAAAAAAAAACAGAACATTACCATCACCCAAAAGCTCCCTGCCCCCTCTTGTAGTCACAGTACTGCTTCCCCCACTACCTCACTGTCAAACGGTGACCACTGGCCCAATGTCTAGCACCACTGATAACTTTTTAGAATATTACTTTTTAAATTGCATTTTAGGTTTTGGGTTACATGTGAAGAACATGCAAGATTGTTGCATAGGTACACACATGGCAGTGTGATTTGCCACCTTCCTCCCCATCACCGATATCTGGCATTTCTCCCCATGCTATCTCTTCCCAACTCCCCACCCCCCGCTGTCCCTCCCATTTCCCCCTTACAGACCCCAGTGTGTGATGCTCCCCTCCCTGTGTCCAAGTGTTCTCATTGTTCAACACCCACCTATGAGGGAGAACATGCAGTGTTTGATTTTCGATTCTTGTGTCAGTTTGCTGAGAATGATGGTTTCCAGGTTCATCCATGTCCCTACAAAGGACACAAACTCATCGTTTTTGATGGCTGCATAGTATTCCATGGTATATATGTGCCACATTTTCTCTGTCCAGTCTATCATCATTGGGCATTTGGGTTGGTTCCAGGTCTTTGCTATTATTGTAAACAGTGCTGCAGTGAACATTCGTATGCATGTGTCCTTATAGAATGATTTATAATCCTTTGGATATATACCCTGTAATGGAATTGCTGGGTCAAATGGAATTTCTATTTCTAGGTCCTTGAGGAATCGTCACACTGCCTTCCACAGTGGTTGAACTAATTTGCACTCCCACCAACAGTGTAAAATGTTCCTATTTCTCCACATTCTCTCCAGCATCTGTTGTCTCCAGATTTTTTAATGATCGCCATTCTAACTGGTGTGAGATGGTATCTCAATGTAGTTTTGATTTGCATTTCTCTAATGACCAGTGATGATGAGCATTTTTTCATATGTTTGTTGGCCTCATGTATGCCTTCTTTTGTAAAGTGTCTGCTAATACCCTTCATGCACTTTAGAATGGGATTTTTCTTGTAAACCTGTTTTAGTTCTTTGCAGATTCTGGATATTAGCCCTTTGTGAGATGGGTAGATTGCAAAAATTTTTTCCCATTCTGTTGGTTGCTCATTCAATCTAATGACTGTTTCTTTTGCTGTGGAGAAGCTGTAGAGTTTGCTTAGGTCCCATTTGTCTATTTTGGCTTTTGTTGCCAAGGCTTTCAGTGTTTTGGTCATGAAGTCCTTGCCTATGCCTATGTCCTGAATGGTTTTGCGTAGATTTTCTTCTGGGTTTTTTATGTCACTAGGTCTTATGTTTAAGTCTTTATTCCATCAG
This sequence comes from Saimiri boliviensis, assembly GCF_048565385.1. Classification (NCBI taxonomy): domain Eukaryota; kingdom Metazoa; phylum Chordata; class Mammalia; order Primates; family Cebidae; genus Saimiri; species Saimiri boliviensis. Next base: position 60,836,164 of record NC_133453.1, read on the forward strand.
GAGTTAATTTTAGTGTAAAGTGTCAGGAAGAGGTCCAGTTTTTTGCTTTCTGCACATGGCTAGCCAGTTTTCCCAACACCATTTATTAAACAGGGACTCCTTTCCCCATTGCTTGTTTTTGTCAGGTTTGTCAAAGATCAAATGGTTGTAGATGTGTGGTGTTGCCTTCGAGGCCTCTGTTCTGTTCCATGGGTCTATATCTCTGTTTTGGTACCTGTACCATGCTCTTTTCACTGCTGTAGCCTTGTATTATAGTTTGAAGTCCAGTAGTATGATGCCTCCAGCTTTGTTCTTTTTGCTTAGAATTGACTTGGCTATGTGGGCTCTGTTTTGGTTCCATATGAAGTTTAAGGTGTTTTTTTCCAGTTCTGTGAAGAAGGTCATTGGTAGCTTGATTGGGATAGCATTAAATCTGTAAATTACTTGTGGGCAGTGTGGCCATTTTCACAATATTGATTCTTCCTAACCACGAGCATGAGCATGGAATGTTTCTCCATCTGTTTGTGTCCTCTCTTATTTCCTTGAGCACTGGTTTATAGTTCTCCTTGAAGAGGTCTTTTATGTTCCCTGTCTTGTTGTATTCCTAGATATTTTATTCTCTTTGTAGCAATTGTGAATGGCAGTTCGTTCTTTATTTGGCTCTCTTTAAGTCTGTTATTGGTGTATAGGAATAGTTTTGATTTTTGCACATTGATTTTTATACTGAGACTTTGCTGTAGTTGCTTATCAGTTTTAGGAGATTTTCGGCTGAGACGATGGGGTCTTCTAAATATACAATCATGTCATCTGCAAATAGAGATAGTTTAACTTCCTCCTTGCCTATTTGAATACCCATTATTTCTTTTCCTTGCCAGATTGCTCTGGCTAGAACTTCCAATACTATATTGAATAGGAGTGGTGAGAGAGGGCATCCTTGTCTAGTGCCAGATTTCCGAGAGAATGCTTCAAGTTTTTGGCCATTCACTATGATATTGGCTGTTGGTTTGTTGTAAATAGCTTTTATTTTTTTCAGATATGTTCCATCAATACCTAGTTTATTGAGAGTTTTTAGCATAAAGGGCTGTTGAATTTTGTCAAAGGCCTTCTCTGCATCAATTGAGATAATCATGTGGTTTTTGTCTTTGGTTCTGTTTATGGGGTGGATTACGTTTTTACGACTTACGTATGTTGAACCAGCCTGCATCCCCGGAATGAAGTCTACTTGCTCATGGTGGATAAGCTTTTTGATGTGCTGTTGCAGTCGAATTGCCAGTATTTTATTGAAGGTTTTTGCATCTGTGTTCATCATGGATATTGTCCTAAAGTTTTCTTTTCTTGCTGAGTCTCCGCCGGGTTTTGGTATTAGGATGATGTTGGTCTCATAAAATGATTTGGGAAGGATTCCCTCTTTTTGGGTTGTTTGGAATAGTTTTAGAAGGAATGGTACCAGCGCCTCTTTGTACGTCTGGTAGAATTTGGCTGTGAACCCGTCTGGACCTGGGCTTTTTTTGGGTAGTAGGCTGTTAATTGCTGCCTCAAATTCTGCCCTTGTTATTGGTCTATTCAGGGTTTTGACTTCTTCCTGGTTTAGGCTTGGGAGGATGCAAGTGTCCAGGAATTTATCCATTTCTTCCAGGTTTACTGGTTTATGTGCATAGAGTTGTTTGTAATAATCTTTGATGAGGTTGGCATTTGTGTGGAATCTGTGATTATATCCCCTTTATCGTTTTTTATTGCATCTATTTGATTATTCCCTCTTTTTTATTAATCTGCCTAGTGGTCTATTTTGTTCATCTTTTTGAAAAACCAGCTCCTGGATTTATTGATTTTTTTTGAAGGTTTTTTTTGTGTCTCTATCTCCTTCAGTTCTGCTTTGATCTTAGTCATTTCTTGTCTTCTGCAAGGTTTTGAGTTTTTTTTATCTTGCTCCTCTAGCTCTTTCAATTTTGACTATAGGGTGTCGATTTTAGATATTTCCTTGCTTCTCATGTGGACATTTATTGCTATGTATTTTCCTCTAGAGACTGCTTTAAATGTGTCTCAGAGATTCTGGTATGTTGTGTCTTCATTCTCGTTGGTTTCGAAGAACAACTTTATTTCTGCCTTCATTTCATTGTTTAGTCATCATTCAAGAGCTAATTGTTCAGTTTCCATGAAGCTGTGTCGTTCTGAGTTAGTTTCTGCATTCTGAGTTCTAACTTGATTGCACTGTGGTCTGAGAGAATGTTATGATTTCTGTTCTTTTGCATTTGCTGAGGAGTGATTTCCTTCCAATTATGTGGTCAGTTTTAGAGTAGGTATGATGTCGTGCTGAGAAGAATGTATATTCTGTGGATTTGGGGTGGAGAGTTCTGTAAATGTCTATTAGGTTTGCTTGGTCCTGGTTCGAGTTCAAGTTCTGGGTATCCTTAATTTTCTGTCTCATTGATCTGCCTAATATTGACAATGGGGTATTAAAGTATCCCACTATTATTGTGTGGGAGCCTAAGTCTCTTTGTAAGTCATTAAGAACTTGCTTTATGTATCTGGGTGCTCCTGTATTGGGTGGTATGTATTTAGGATCGTTAGCTCTTCTTGTAGCATGGACCCTTTTAATCCATTATGTCCTTCTTTGTCTCTTTTGATCTTTGTTGGTTTAAAGTCTATTTTATCAGAGACAAGAATTGCAACTCCTGCTTTTTCTTGCTCTCCATTTGCTTGGTAAGTCTTCCTCCTTCCCTTTATTTTGAACCTTTGTGTATCCTTGCATGTGAGATGGGTTTCCTGGATACAGCACACAGACGGGTTTTGACTTTTTATCCAGTTTGCCAGTCTGTGTCTTTTGATTGGGGTGTGTGGCCCATTTACATTGAGGGTTAATATTGTTATGTGTGAATTTGTTCCTGCCATATTGATGCTAGCTGCCTGTTTTGCCCATTAGTTGATGCAATTTCTTCATTATGTTGATACTCTTTACCATTTGGAATGTTTTTGGAGTGGCTGGTACTGGTTGTTCCTTTCTATGTTTAGTACTTCTTTCAGGAGCTGTTGTAAAACAGGCCTAGTGGTGATGAAATCTCTGAATATTTGTTTGTTCATAAAGGATTTTATTTCTCCTTCACTTATGAAGCTTAGTTTGGCTGGTTATGAAATTCTGGGATGAAAGTTCTTTTCTTTCTGGATGTGGAATATTGGCCCCCACTCTCTTCTGTCTTGTAGGGTTTCTGCTGAGAGATGTGCTGTGAGTCTGATGGGCTTCCCTTTGTGGATAACCCGACTTTCTCTCTGGCTGCCCTTAGCATTTTTTCTTTCATTTCAACCCTGGTGAACTGACGATTATGTGCCTTGTGGTTGCTCTCCTTGAGGAATATCATGGTGGTGGTCTCTGTATTTCTTGTACTTGAATATTGGCCTACCTTGCTAGGTTGAGGAAGTTCTCCTGGATAATATCCTGAAGAGTATTTTCCAGCTTGGATTCATTCTCTTCATCACATTCAGTTACACCTATTAAACATAGATTATGTCTTTTCACACAGTCCCATATTTCTTGGAGACTTTATTCATTCCTTTTTACCCTTTTTTCTCTAATCTTGCCTTCTCATTTTATTTCTTTGAGTTGATCTTCGACCTCTAATATCCTTTCTTCTGCTTGGTCATTTCGGCTGTTGAAACTTGTGTATGCTTCACGAAGTTCTCATGTACTGTTTTTCAGCTCCATCAATTCTCTTAATATTCCTCTCTAAGCGGTTTATTCTCATTAGCATTTAGTCAAATCTTTTTTCAAGGTTCTTAGTTTCTTTGTATTGGGTTAGAACAGGTTCTTTTAGCTCAGAGAAGTTTCTTATTACCCACTTTCTGAAACCTGTTTCTGTCAATTCATCACACTCATTCTCCATCCAGCCCTGTTCCCTTGCTGGTGAGGAGTTGTGATGAGGAGAGGTGTTCTGGTTTCGGGTGTTTTCATCCTTTTTGTACTGGTTTCTTCCCATCTTTGTGGATTTATCCACCTGTTGTCTTTGTAATGGTTGACTTTCAGATTGGGTTTCAGGGTGGACATCCAGTTTGTTGATGAGTAAGTTATTTCTTTCTGGTTTTTTTTTTTAGTTTTCCTTCTAACAGGCCCCTCTGCTATAGGACTGCTGAGGTCCACTCCAGGCCCTGCTTGCCTGGGGATCACCTGCAGTGGCTGCACAACAGTAAGCATTGCTGCCAGTTTCTTCTTCTGCTATCTTAGTCCCAGAAGGATACCTGCCAGATGTCAGTCTTAGCTCTCCTTAATGAGGTGACTCTTTGGATATACGGGGGTCAAGGAGCTGCTTGAGGAGACAGACTGTCCTTTATAGGAGCTCAAGTGCTGAGCTGTGACCTCCGTTGTTCATTCAGAGCTGCTGGGCAGGTACATTTAAAAGTCTGCTGTAGCATAATTCATAAATGCCTCTTTTTGTTCCCCAGGTGCTCTGTCCCAGGGAGTTAGGGCTTTATTTATACGTTTCTGTCATGCTGCTGCCTTTTTTCATGGCTGCCCTGCCCAGCGAGGAGGCAGCCTAGTCACAGTCTGCCTGCAGAGGCTTTGCTGAGCTGCTATGGGCTTCGCCCAGCTGCCATGTGAACTTCCCTGAAGTCCTGTTTATACAGGGATAGTTAGAACTGCCTTGGCAGTGGCAGCCCACCTCTGTAAAGGCAGACTCTCTCTGTAATTGCGGGCTGCCTCAGCAATGGCATACTACCTCGGTAGTGGTGGACAGCCTTGGTAATGGCGGACGCCGCTTCCCCACGCAGCTGGACCGTCCCAGGTTCAGCTGTACTTGCTGTGAAACTCTCATTCCAGAGCGTTACAGATTGCTTTTTTTTGTGTGGGGGTGGGAGCAGCTGAGCCTGATCACCTGGCTCCCTGCCTCAGAGCCCCTTTTATTTTTTCAGTTGAATGGGTGACTCCCAGGTGTTCCAGTCGCCTGTGGAAAAGGTGCTGGGATCTGTGTGATTTCCCATGCGGTGACCCACTGCGCTGGCTGAAACAGCCACGCTGAGATTCATGGTACTTTTTTGCCCAGGAATCTCCTGGCCTGGCTCCCTGTTTCAGGTCCCCCTTTTTATCAGTTGAATGGGTGACTCTGTCTCCTAGGAGCTCCAATCACCAGCTAAAATGGCTCCTCGACCCATGTATTTTGTGCGGAGACCAGCTGTGCTGGTGACCCGTAGGGTTCCTCTGCCTGACAATCTCCTGGTCTGTGGGCAATAAAAATTCGTCTGGAAATGCAGCGTCCACTCACACTCCACTCTTTCCCTGGGAGCTCCAATCCTGAGCTGCTCCTAATCGGCCAGCTTAGCTCCGCCTCCTAGAATGCTACTTTTAACTCCCTTTTTATCAGTCATATAAGAACGAATAGAGTTGAAAGGGTTTTTTAACAGAAATTTGTTTCCATATTTTTCTGTTACCTAAACTTTGGTTTTAATAAATACGATTTAAATTTGATTTACTTAGGTTGTGCAAAGATAAGTAAATCAAGCATAAACAAAATAAATTAAGCATAAATATAAATAACCACAACTGTAAGCAAATTGTATAATGATTAGAAAAATATCTAAATCTTGAGTTTTAAAATACAAAATTGTCTGTTCATGAGTAATGCTGAAGTAAACATAATTGGATGACATAAAGTGTAATGCAAAAAAAAGTTGTCATAATGAATACTTTTTCTTCTGAAATTTAGCAATTTTTTCATGCAGTTTAATTTAATTTATAATGTTTAAGGTGAAAATAAAGAACAGTATCTCATAAGGATTATAGAGATTCTCATATTTGAATTGTAACCTAATCATTTACATCAGTTAACTCAAGCCAGCAGATCGGTTTTTAAATATTATCATCTAGCTAAGTTGTCACATCAATTACATGTTTGTACTCTGTTGTTTTTTATTTATAATATTTTTTCATTTGTAATATCTTTATGTTCTTTGAGAACAGAGACTATACCTCCCCTTCACCTTCCAGGCTGCTAAATAAACATAAAGTGAACTTATTTTTCAAATAGTAGTCTAGTATTTTCTTTCTTGGAAATCACCATATTGTTAGTAGGAATTATGTTATTTCATTTTGTTGTTTGAATTTCTTGAGCATTTAGCAATAATAGATCAATCTTATATCATGTACTTGAAGATGTTAAAAACAAAAAATGCCTTTATGTGAGCTTGATTCCATTTCTGTGTCTTTTTTTTTTTTCCCCCTTTGGATTCTCTGAAACTGCAGACCTTTCTGTATCTCTTGATTGATATTGCTCTTTTATTTGTTGCAGATTTTGCAGGACTGTCCAGAAGAGCCTGAAGCTATTAATGATGAGGAGCAGTTTGATGAAATTGAAGCAGTTGGGAAATCACTTTTGGATAGATTAACTGTTCCTGTAGTTTATCCTGATGGGTATGGATCATGTTCTTATCATTTTATTTTTTATTGGTGTGGTCTTAAAGTGAAATCATTAAAAGAGGAAATCTGTTCTTTAAAAAGCTAAGTAAATTAGGTTTGGTCCACATCTTTAACTCCTACAATAAATTAGTTTAAAATGAAAAATCCACACAGCTCTTGGCCACAGTGATAGTACTTGCTGACATCAGATGTGTTGCTCCTTGACAGCTTGTTGTAGAATGATCATTGACCAGATTAAGACACTGGGTTCTAGATTTGGCTATAATGGTAGGGAGTAGTGTGACTTGGGGCTTCATTCAGGAAAAGGAAGATGGGACAAGGGACTAATGTTTAGTGAGTTCATAATATATGCCAAGTACCAAGTGAAACACTTTACCTTCGTTACTTTTGACCAAAGAGGACCAGACCAGTATGATTATTCCTGATTTACAAATGAAGAAACTGAGGCCCAGAGAGATTAAGTAAGGCTCTCAGGATTTCACAGCTTCTAAGTGATAGAGTAAGGATACAATCTCAGGTCTGTCTGGCTCCAAACCCATTCTTTTTGCACTGAGCTATATGGCATTCTAACTTCTTTATGTGTGAAGGGATGGAGTCCTGATTTTCTTACATCTTTCCATGTCAAATAATAGTCAATTATAAAAATATGAAATAATCTGATGCAAAATAAATGGACCAGGAAAAAAATCAGGAGGAGCTTTATCCTTGGTGATTTAGACCTAATTCTTAGTGAAAATAATTTAGAGATAATCCAGAGAATATTTAATTCAAATGATAAGAATAACCAAACCATTAACTAAAAATGTAAGTATCCTTAACATTGTGGTATAGTGTGATGAGTGCATCTGTGGACGCTGGAGCCAGCGCTCCCAGCTCCACCACTTACTATAACACCTTGGGCAAGCCACTTAACCTCTTTGTGCCTCAACTCCCTCATCTAAAAACACTGATGTAACACTCATACCTCCTCAGGTTATGGGGGTGGGCAAATTACCTGAGCTAAATAATTATACAGTACTTAAAACAGATCTGACTCATAATAAGCACTGCTACTACTGTGCCATGATCTTGTAGTGATTATTTGGGATAGATATTGAAAAGATGGCATTTTATTCCCTTGAAAGAATATTATTCATAGTCTGTATTTAAGTTTAGGCATGGCTTGAGATTACATAAACAATCAGAAGTACCCTACAGTCACCTAAAGTCGTATTGTACATCTCCAATAAAAGAGACAAAATTCAACTAGTAACAAAATGATAGGCATGCTTCTTATAGTTCCAGTTCAGGATCCCTTACCCTCCCTGATTCCGACATTTCACAGCCAGTTGTCACACAGTGTCCTCTTCTACCCAGGTTAGCATAGGAGCACCTCTCCCTGGTTTGCTTGCTTCAGCTTGTCGTCTGTGTTTCACAAACAGCCCATAGGTCATTTCCTAATCTTTTTAAGATAAAAGAATGATAGTACTTTATATTCAAAGTTCACAAATACTAACCTTTAATATTTTGGAATTGCCATTTTATTCCATTTTATATTCATGTTAAAATTTATGTATATCTCTTTTGGATATTTTGCTAAATTAAATATTATGCAAAGTTGTGTATAATGTTCTCCATAATTGCTAATATGATGGTAATCTGTGTCATCTAAAGTTTGTTTGGCAGGTTATACAGATTTGTCTTTTATACCATCTCCTGGTAAAATAAGAGATTGATGATCTCTCTGGATTCACTGCACGAAGACCTAGTGTCAAATTCTGGTTTTTCCCTGTGTGACCTTGCTTACATCATTTAACTTCCTAGGCTCTACATTTCTGATCTAAAAAATAAAGAGATTAACCTGGAATTTCTAATGTTGGCACAGCAGCTGGGCAGAGCTCATAGCAGCTCAGCAATGCCTCTGCTGGCAGACTGTGACTAGCTACCACCTTGCTGGGCAGGACATCTCTGAAAAAGGCAGCAGCATGTCAGGAACTTATAAATAAAGCCCACCTTCCCAGAGCAGAGCACCTGGGAAAAAAAAGTGGTTATGAGTTCCACTGCAAGAGACTTAAAACGTACCTGCCCAGCAGCTTTTGACAGAAAAATGGAGCCACAGCTCCACACTAGAGCTTTTATAAGGGATAGACTGTCTCCTCAAGCAGTTCCCCAACCCCGTATATCCAAAGAGACACCTCATAAAGGAGAGCTCAGGCTGACATCTGGCAGGCATCCTACTGGGACAAAGATAACAGAAGAAGCAGCTGGCAGCAACCCTTACTGTTCTGCAGCCACTGCAGGTGATCCCCAGGCAAGCAGGGCCTGGAATGGACCTCAGCAGTCCTACAACAGAGGGGCCTGTTAGAAGGAAAACTAAAAAACAGAAAGAAATAACTTCATCATCAACAAAAAGGACATCCACACAGAGACTCCATCCAAAAGTCACCAACTACAAAGACCACAGGTAGCTAAATCCACAAAGATGGGAAGAAACCAGTGCAAAAAGGATGAAAACACCTGAAACCAGAACGCCTCTCCTCCTCCAAGGGATCACAACTCCTCACCAGCAAGGGAACAAGGTTGGATGGAGAATGAGTGTGATGAATTGACACAGGCTTCAGAAAGTGGGTAATAAGAAACTTGTCTGAGCTAAAAGAACATGTTCTAACCCAAAGCAAAGAAACTAACAACCTTGAAAAAAGGTTTGACGAAATGCTAACAAGAATAAACAGCTTAGAGAAAAATATGTTAATTGATGGAGGTGAAAAACACAACACGAGAACTTCACAAAGCATACACGAGTTTCAGTAGTTGAATCAACAAAGCAGAAGAAAGGATATCAGAGATTGAAGATCAACTCAAAGAAATAAAACAAGAAGGCAAGATCACAGAAAAAAGAGTGAAAAGAAATGAACAAAGACTCCAAGAAATACAGGACTATGTGAAAAGAACTATCTACATTTATAGGTGTACCCAAATGTGATGGAGAGAATGAATCCAAGCTGGAAAACACTCTTCAGGATACTATCCAGGAGAACTTCCGCAACCTAGGAAGGCACGCCAATATTCAAGTCCAGGAAATACAGAGAACACCACAAAGGTATTCCTCAAGAAGAGCAACCCCAAGGCACATAATCGTCAGATTCACCAGGGTTGAAATGAAGAAAAATGCTAAGGGCAGCCAGAGAGAAAGGTTGAGTTACCCACAAAGGGAAGCCCATCAGACATAGAGTGGAGCTCTCGACAGAAACCCTGCAAGCCAGAATAGAATGGTGGCCAGTATTCAACATCCTTAAAGAAAAGAACTTTCAACCTAGAATGTCATATGCAGCCAAAGTAAGCTTCGTAAGTGAAGCAGAAATAAAATCCTTTATGAACAAGCAATTGCTCAGAGATTTCATCACCACTAGGCCTGCCTTAACAAGAGCTCCTGAAAGAAGCACTAAACATAGAAAGGAACAACCAGTACCAGCCACTCCAAAAATGTACCAAATGGTAATAAACATCAACACAGTGAAGAAACTTCATCAACTAACAGGCAAAACAACCAGCTAGCTTCGAAATGGCAGGATCAAATTCACACATAAGAGTATTAGCCTTAAATGTAAATGAGCTAAATGCCCCAATCAAAAGACACAGACAGGCAAATTGGATAAGAAGTCAAAACCCATTGGTGTGCTGTATCCAGGAAACCCATCTCATATGCAAGGATACACATAGGCTCAAAATAAAGGGATGGAGGAAGATTTACCAAGCAATTGGAAAGTGAAAAAAAAAGTAAGAGTTGCAATCCTAAGTCTCTGATAAAATAGACTTTAAACGAACAAAGATCAAAAGAGACAAAGAAGGGACATTACATAATGGTAAAAGGATCATTGCCACAAGAAGAGCTAACGATCCTAAATATATATGCACCCAATATAGGAGCACTCAGATTAAAAAAAAAAAAAGTAACTGGCTTTATGTAAGGCACAGTCTTGCTCTGTAGCCAGGCACCAGGCTGGAGTGCAGTGGCGTGCTCTCGGCTCACGGCAACCTCCGCTTTCCGTGTTCAAGCAATTCTCTTACCTCAGCCTCCCGAGTAGCTGGGACTACAGGCGCATGCCACCATGCCCAGCTAATTTTTGTATTTTTAATAGAGACGGGGTTTCACCATGTTGGCCAGGATGGTCTCAATATCTTGACCTTGTGATCCGCCCGCCTCGGCCTCACAAAGTGCTGGGATTACAGGCGTGAGACACCACGCCTGGCCTATAAAGCAAGTTCTTAATGACCAACAAAGAGATTTAGACTCCCACACAATAATAGTTGGAGACTTTAACACTCCATTGTCAATATTAGACAGATCAAGATGGAAAATTAACAAGGATATCCAGGACTTGAATGCAGATCTAGACCAAGCAAACCTAATAGACATTTACAGAACTCTCCACCCCAAATCCACAGAATATGCATTCTTCTCAGCACCGCATCACACCTACTCTAAATTGACCGCATAATTGGAAGGAAACCAATCCTCAGCAAATTCAAGAGAATGGAAATCATAACAGTCTCTCAGACCACAAATTTGAACTCAGGATTCAGAATCTAAATCAGAACCACACAACTTCATGGAAACTGAACAACTGGCTCTTGATTGTTGACTGGATAAATAATGAAATGAGGGCAGAAATAAAGATGTTCCTCAAAACCAAGGAGAACGAAGACACAATGTATCGGAATCTCTGGGACACATTTAAAGCAGTGTCTAGAGGGAAATTTATAGCAATAAATGCCCACATGAGAAGCAAGAAAAGACCTAAAACTGACACCCTATTATCAAAATTAAAAGAGCTAGAGGACAAGATCAAAAAACTCAAAAGCTAGCAGAAGAAGAAATAATTAAGATTAGAGCAGAACTGAAGGAGATAGAGACACAAAAAACCCTTCAAAAAAAACTAATAAATCCAGGAGATGGTTTTTTGAAAAGATCAACAAAATAGACAGAACACAACCAGATTAAAAAAAGAAAAGAGAGAAGCAAATGGATGCAATGAAAAATGATAAGGGGCTATCACTGCCATTTCCACAGAAATACAAACTACCATCAGAGGTCATGACAAACAGCTCTATGCACATAAACCAGTAAACCTGAAAGAAATGGATGAATTCCTGGACACTTGCATCCTCCCAAGCCTAAACCAGGAAGAAGTCAAAACCCTGAATAGACCAATAACAAGGGCTGAAGTTGAGGCAGCAATTAATAGCCTACCAACCAAAAAGTCCAGGTCCAGATGGGTTCACAGCCAAATTCTACTAGACTTACAAAAAGGAGCTGGTACCATTCCTTCTGAAACTATTCCAAACAATCCAAAAAGAGGGAATCCTTCCCAAATCATTTTATGAGACAAACATCATCCTGATCCCAAAACCCAGCAGAGACTCAACAAGAAAAGAAAACTTCAGGCCAATATCCATTATTAACAGATGGAAAAATCTTCAATAAAATACTGGCAAACTGATTGCAGCAGCACATCAAAAAGCTTATCCATCACAATCAGGCAGGCTTCATCCTGGGGATGCAAGGCTGGTTCAACATATGCAAGTCTATAAACGTAATCCACCACACAAACAGAACCAAAGACAAAAACCACATGATTATTTCAATAGATGCAGAGAAGGCCTTCAACAGAATTCAACAGCCCTTTATGCTAAAAATTCTCAATAAACCAGGTATCGATAGAACGTTATCTCAAAATAATAAAAGCTATTTACAACTACAGCCAATAGCGTAGTGAATGGGCAAAAACTGGAAGCATTCCCTCTGAAATCTGGCACTAGACAAGGATGCCCTCTCTCACCACTCCTATTCAATATAGTACTGGAAGTTCTAGCCAGAACAATCAGGCAAGAAAAAGAAATAAAGGTTATTCAATTAGGAAAGGAGGAAGTCAAATTGTCTCTGTTTGCAGATGACATGATTGTATATTTAGAAGACCCTATCGTCTCAGCCCAAAATCTCTGGAAACTCTTAGCAAATTCAGCAGAGTCTCAGGATACAAAATCAATGTGCAGAAATCAGAAGCATTCCTATACACCAATAACAGACTTAAAGAGAACCAAATCAAGAATGAACTGCCATTCACAATTGCTACAAAGAGAATAAAGTACCTAGGAATACAACAGGATGTAAAGAACCTCTTCAAAGATAACTACAAACCACTGCTCGAGGAAGTAAGAGTGGACACAAACGGAAAAGCATTCCATGCTCATGGTTAGGAAGAATCAATGTTGTGAAAATGGCCATACTGCCCAAAGTAATTTAGAGATTCATCGCTACCTATGACCCTCTTCACAGAACTGGAAAAAACCACCTTAAACTTCATATGGAACCAAAGAGAGCCCACACAGCCAAGTCAATTTTAAGCAAAAAGAACAAAGCTGAAGGCATCTTGCTACCTGACTTCAAACTATACTACAGGGCTACAGTAATCAAAACAGCATTGTACTGATATCAAAACAGAAATATAGACAAATGGAACAGAACAGAGGCCTCAGAGGCAATGCCACACATCTACAACCATCTGATCTTTGACAAACCTGACAAAAACAAGCAATGAGGAAAGCATTCCCTGTTTAATAAATGGTGTTGGGAAAACTGGCTAGCCATGTGCAGAAAGCAGAAACTAGACCCCTTCCTGACACCTTACACTAAAATTAACTCCAGATATATTAAAGACATAAACCTAAGACCTAATACGATAAAATCCCTAGAAGAAAACCTAGGCAAAACGATTCAAGGCATAGGTATACGCAAGGACTTCATGACTAAAACACCAAAAGCATTGGCAACAAAAACCAACATAGACAAATGGGATTTAATTAACCTCCAGAGTTTCTGCACAGCAAAAGAAACAATCAGAGTAAACCGGCAACCAACGGAATGGGAAAAAATTTTTGTAATCTACCCATCTGACGAATGGCTAATATCCAGAATCTACAAAGAACTAAAACAGATTTACAAAAAACAAACCAACCCATATGAAAGTGGGTGAAGGATATGAACACTTTACAAAAGAAGACATATATGAGGCCAACAAACATATGAAAAAATGCTCATCACTCTTTATAAATATATAAAGAAATCTTCCAGTTCTAAAAGTACTCTAATACAGTATTTGTGATTAGAATAAAATCAATGATTTTATCTGTTAATGTATCAAAACAATGTCATAACATTAAGAAGAATATTTATTTTGCTTGCCAGCTGTATAGAAAAGTGGTGTCCCCAGCCAGTAGCACTTAAGTACATGTACAGATTTTATGTTTGTATATGCTTCAGGACCCACATATTTCATTGTTCAGTTTGTTACTATTATCATAAGTACACATGATACAACTTTTATACCACTTACATATATATATATATATATATATATATATATATATATATATAAAATGTGATTTAAAAAATTTTTTTTTTCCTTCTGAATTTCCTGCTCAAAGATAAACAGTATGATCACAGATGAACTGATATGTACACATAGGCTATCTCATGTAGATTTTTTTATGGTAAATTTTTGCTTCTATTTGTATTCACTGCAGTTAATGGATTTGTATTAATCTGAGGTGTCTCTGTGTGTTTTGATTTTTAGAACCGAACAATATTTTGGGAGTCCAAGTGACATGGCTTCTACTGCAGAACACATCAGAGACAGGATGAAACTAGTTAGTCTCAAAAGGCAGCAGCTGAGACATCCTGAAATGGTGACCACAGAGAGCTAATAGACACCAGCTACCTACAGATTTGCAGTTCGTAATCCTGCATGTTGTCAACATAATATATAGCATTAGCCACAACACATAAAGATGCATTTCACAGCCAGAATAAGCCTCATTTCTTTTCATGACATTTCTCTCTACATGTTAACACCTTGCTACTACTAAGGCATAATTATTTAACATGCCTCAAGGCTATAAACTCCTAAGTATCTTAAAAGAAGGAACTAAAAACATTGCACTGAAAACCTGCTTTAAAGCTTTATCTGACCTGTCAGTTTGTAGATGAACAACTGATAATAAGCTTTGAATGGTGCTAATAAGAGTAGGAGTTATCTCTATTTAAAAAAAAAAAAAAAAAAAAAAAAAAAAAGATTGCCCTTCCTCCACAGGTGATTTAGTAAATTTAGACAGTAGTTACACTCTCTTATTAGACAGTGGTGTCCTCAAAATTTTACTTTGTAATTCTTCAGAATTGATTATTTTTATTGTGTCAATATGGAGAAAACCTTTCAGATCTTTGATATATCATAGTCATTAAAAGACCTTTTCTTATTTGTATTGATAATGTATTAAAAGTTGTTTGTGCTTAATAAAAGACTTCTTTAAACATTTATTTAATTTAGTAGTTACATCCTATTTCCAAACATGAGTGCCTTATTTAAAAGGGCATTCTTAGGACTGTGAGGATGGTTTAGTATTTGTTTTTTCATGGTGGTTGCATGTATTTTAGACAGGAAATTCATATGTAAGCATGTATATATAATAAATAAGCATGTTTTATCATGAAAAATTATTGTGAAGAATAATTTAGATCTTTAAGAACTTATTAATAATGGAATACTATTTCTAATTTTTCTCTTCTTCAACTTGAAAAATATTCTCAAAATTATTAACTACCCTGAAGATACTTTGTCTTTAGGGGAGGAGGGCTGAGGAAGAAGGCATACATAATTACTTCAGTGTAATCCTTTATATCAAAGTAATCTTTCTGGAACTAAAATAGCAATTGTTAATAAAATTTAGTTTCTCATTATAGTCTAAAAGCAAAATAAATTCTGAAGTAGTCCAATTACAGAACTGTATGACTCCTTTAGAAATAAAATTTATCATGAAATGCTAGTGCTTTTAAGTTTGTATTAAGTTGAAATGGTAAAATGCAAATATAATTTAAATTTTGTGTATTTTTATCTCAGAAAATGCTTTTTAAAAGATTAAAAATTACTTTTTAGGCTTGTAATCATTACAAAAGTATGGTCTACAAACATGTTGAAGTAACCTTCAATGCAAAAAAACACCTCCCTCTTAACCTGTTAGTTTTTCCAGCCTTCACTGATAGACTTCTTGGAGAATCCACATCCAGTGCCCCTACATCTTCACCACTCACTACGCAGCATCTCGCAGTCTGGTTTTACACAGCACTTTAATGAAACTGTTCTTTTGAAAGTCAACAATGAGCTCCCAGTTACCAAACTGAATGGTTTTTTTCTCTGTCTGAACCCTTTTCTCTCTGCAACATTTATACCATTGAGCAACCATCCTAGACAGTGTCTCCTTCCTTGAAGATGCTATCCTCTGAAATAACTGTGAGTGCAGTTGCATAACCCTTATGTAAGATGTGCCTGCTGAACATGTGCTCTCTCAGATCCTGTCCTCAGAATGCTTTGGCTCTTCTCTAGGTATCTCATCCTTATGGTTGTTATTTTATACCAATGTTCTGGATTATGTATCTGGTCCAGAAATCTAGACTTGTACTTCTTTTTAATTGCCTACTTGATATTTCAACCTGTATTAAAGAATTACCATATTTATGACCTTTCCCTCCTAAAACAGTTTAGGTTAATGGTGCAGCCTTTTTTCTAGTCAAATGTGCCAGGAAATCTAGGGCAAAGTTCAACTGCTCCCTCTTATCTTATGTGGCTGCTGCTTCTGAGAACATCCAGGAACTTCTTTCTATACTTAATCCTCTCACTCCTTTGGGGCTTTACTGCTATGAATATGAACTTTTGTGACTATTCATTTCAGTCTTCACGATGGTGCTAGTCACATTCTACAGTTTATGTCTGTACCCACTAAGCTCCTTTGGAGGAAGGAATCTTGTCTTCTCCTATTCCCAGTCTTGCTCATGTACAGCAGATGCCCAGTCCTCCTAAATATGAATGCTGTATTATAGGCATTAGTAATAATCCCTGTTATATTGCAGTCTGAAGTATGTTTTAAACATACTTATTTTTTAAAGTTACAACTGGCTTACAAGTGAATCTATTCACAAGGAAGTCCTTTGGTCTTTTAGATACTTAGACACTAACTACTCTAGATATTTAGTTACACTCAGTAACTAAATATCAATACTCAATATCTGTTTCTTCTACTGAATTTCAGAGTAGTTAGAATATTTTTATTAAGACGTTGCTAGAAAGGAACTGGTTTGTTAGTAATTCTACCATCAACTCATGGAGTTATAATTGCCAAACGAGTTAATTTTTATATACCTTAAGCTATCCTGCCTACAAAAAGTAAAATAAGGCAGGATCCATAAATATTATTTGTAAATTGTTTCATGTGAGGCCAAATGGGATTTTAACGTAATGAATATCATTGCTCTTCATCTGTACATTTGCTGCTACTTTCATATGTGTATCTGTACATACACAGTTATGAATGAAATCTCATTATGCCCTAATTGACTTTTTTCCATAGGGAGTTCACTTAAAGTGAACATGTGAAAGAAGTGACTGCAGTGTGTTTGAAATCACAGGCTGTTTCTATGTCATAAATTAACATTGGCCTGCAAATAAAACTTTGAAAGAACCACTCATTTCTAATTGGCTTATGTCACAACCTCCCACATTCCTTTAGCCCTTCTCAGGGAATTATTGAAGCGTTGGCAGGGCTAGTTTTATTTTGGTTTTTTGTTTGTTTTTTGATGGTAGTGGTTGTTTATTTTTTTGGTTTGAGGAATTTGTTTTTGTTATTTTTCTTTTGTCTTCTTGTGTGCTCCTGTGTAAGCTTAATATATAATGGCACTTTTGGCATCTGTTCTTCACACATACCTAACTCAGTAGAGTTATGATGAAAAAATGATAACTTCATTTTAGGTCAAATTGGCTTTGTTCCCAGTCCTCATTGTTGGTGACTTTTTAGAGTGACTCATTGGTGATGATGAAACTGTTCAGCCTGCCAGCTGGGATACTGATGGCAGGTCTAGGCTTCATTGCTAGGTAGAATATTGGATACTTCTCACTTTATAGAAATTTACAGTGGCTACTGCTCCCAGTGTTAGCTAGTCTTAACATGTTTGTTATTTCATTATCTTATTAGTTGACATATGGAGTGGTATTATTATTAGTATCATACTCTGTAGTATGAGCATGACAGTTAAGTTACCTTACTGATAGTGATGAGTAAACCATATTCTCTGATCTAAACACATTATTACCAGTGTGATTATGAAGTTAGCTGAATCTATCTCACTATGTGGTCTACATTCGAAGAAATAATTTAGAATTCTCTATTACATTGTAAGGTACTTGCCAATAGAGATTGGGCATTATTATATACTCCTCCCTTTCTCACATCCTACCCAAAGTACACAAGGCCATAGTAAATTACTGTTGCTACTAAAAACTAAACATACTGTGGTTGCTAATGTCCTTTACATCTTCAGCCTATAGGCAATGGTACAGGCAGAAACAAACACCAGTAAGTATATTATCATCAGTAGTGAGATCTGTATGATTAGGATATCTTTGCTTAAGCCCCCAAAGGAAAAATTCTCTAGCATTAAAAACATGGCTGAACATAGCTTGACAGTTAACCGGATTAGTAGACTTATTGTTAACTTTCAATCCTAAAAATGAAAAGCTTTAGCTGGGAGTAGAAAATACACTCTGCTGGTATATACAGCAACAAAAACCCTGATGAGGTAAAATGAAGTCAAAACTTACCATGTGACATTATTTGACTTCCCAACATGCTACTGAAAAGTCTAGGTTTAGCTAAGAAGCATAAATAATGGCAACACTTACAGAGAAAAGAACATACAAAAAAGAACATGGAATGAATATAATGGAAAGTGTTTGGAGCTTAAATACTTGGCTTCAAAAATCTGGCTTTGCCGTTTGCTATGATCTTAGTTAAAAAGAAATCTGAATTTATCTGGGGCTGTAAAATAGTGAAATAATACCAATTTCAAGAATAAAATATGATGATATAAAAAAGTGTTGAAACCAAAATATCAAGAAATAGAATGGAAGGTATCATTGCTATAACTATTTTTTCAGATAGAAAATAGAGTATTCTTTATTCTTTCTGTTGTCCCACATGACAAGCACGGGATGGTGAGGAAATGGCACATTGCTTATGTTCACCTCACCTTAGCTCCACTACCCCTTCACCCTCACCTCCAGCTAACTGGTATGTCAGAATGTATGTTCAGATTTACACACTGAAGATACAAAAGATAAAATTGGTAAGCTTATCAGTAAATAACAAGACTTTAAAATCTGATAAATTAGCTGTTTTTCTGGGAAGATAATAGACCAGCAAGATGGAAAATAAGTGACATCATCTGTTTTGAGATTGATAGGGTGTGACATAACCTCATTAATAGACACAAGTAAAAGGAAGTCATACTAGGAGTGGGTATTAGTGAGTGAGCACCAACCAGTAGAAACAAGAGCATAAATCTGTTATTTATAAAGTATCCCAATATTGAGGTAAAAAGAACAAAGCATAACAAGACCACAATTAGTGCTGTTATGGTTAGAGAGGAGCAGTCTCTAGGTAAACTCAGGCAGTGATGACTGATCCTGTAATAGGGGCATAGAACTAAGGACACTCTGTGAGCTGGCATAAATACAGGGGAGTCTTTAAGACTGAAAGAGGTTCATGGGTATGGCACTTAATATGACTCAATATCACTGCAGAATTTTCAAGCAAACATGAAAGCTTGAGAATAAACACTAGTCCCTGTACTTCAGGAAAAAGCAGAACCTGTACTAGAACATGAAGAACTTAGAGATCAAAAGACAGCCAGAACTATGACTAAAGATTATTTTTGTTAGAGAACTTTATGAGGCTATATATATAATTCCTATATGTAATTTTATAGGAATTCTTAACTGAAAATAATTACCAACTGCTAGTTATCAGGAGCAGTGGTATTAGGGATTTTTACTTAGGCGTGTAAAAAACTCTGACAAAAGGGCTACTGAACTCAAGCCAGTTCCCAGTGAATCTCCAGGAGGCACCTTAGAAGTCTTTCCAAGCTGAATACCATGTCTTTAGGGTGTCCAAATGCATCTGTCTGTGGGGAGAAATGAGAGATGATTGAATGCCTTTCCACTCAGAACACAGTGGCCCATTCACTGTGACCAAGCCTCGAATCTTTTCTATTACCGTTTCAGATTCTCTTTTAGTCTGGAAGTTAGAGTAAATAAAAAAATCTATGTTTGATTTTTTCTCTTAGGAATGTTTTCTCATCTTAACTCTATGTTATCTTTATGGCCAAAAATTTGCTCAGAATATATCATCAAAATATATATGTTATATTTGTAAAGGTATGAGAGGATCAAAATATCACTTTGACAATTATAAACCAGAGTAGGTTTGAGAACTGATTGCTCACATCACACTTAGGAATATTCTTTCAGAAGCCTTTAAGAGAAATTTATTTCTCTATGGACACTTAGAAGAATTTGATGATTATACTGTCATAAGGTCAATAATGAAATTCTCAGCAACATTATTTGGTAAACATTGCACCCTATATTTTTACCCAAAATTTTGCTAATGAAAATTTTCAAATATATAAAAAAGTTAAAATAATTTGATAGTGTACTCACTAGATGCTAATTAGCATTACCTGTACTTGCTTTGTCACATTTTCATTCATCAGTTCATATTATTTTGGATGCATTTTAAATTTCATATCATTAACTAGAGTTTATTGTTGGCTTAACTTTTTACTTCCTATTAGCATACAATGAAGTACATAGGACTTAAGTGTTCACTGAGGCTTGGCAAACACATATATTGCTATGGAAATACGAAACATCACCACCCTAAAACTAAATAGATTCACACAACATGTATGTTTTTCTACAGGCTTCACTTTTTTTAAATTTCTGTTTGTTTTTTATTGCTATATAGTATTCCACTGTATGACAATATTGTAGTTTGCTTATCTAATTTCCTATTGATAGATACCTGAGCTGTTTTCAGGATTGGCTATTATAAATAAAGCTGCTATGATCATTCTTATATAAGTCTATGTGAACATAGGTTTTCATTTCTTTGTAGCAAATTCCTTGGATTACAATTGCTGGGTCACAGGGTAGTTTTAAAAGAAACTGCCATACCTTTTTCCAGTGCAGCTTTGTTATGCCCTCTATTTTATATTTTGATGTGCATAACAGTGTAAACTATTTTTATGATCCACATTGAAATATTAGAAGAAGTGAGTTTGGGATAACAGTGGCATTGTTCATGGTGGAGGATGACAATTGGTGTTATTTGAGAAAAGCAAAGGCCTGTCTGCCCCAAACGGCTCCTCAAGGGCTTCCTATGCCTGAAACTTTAGCAATATTTCACTCCTTGTGTTACGTTAACTAGAAGAAACAGCACTGGTTTGTTTATGTTACTAACTTTCGCCACCCGTTTTCAGTAGGTAAAGTAAAACTGATCATTGAACAGAAAGGGCTATTTTGTGATGTGGTTGAGGGGGTAGTGGAAAGCATGTGTTGCTAGTAAGTCCCAGGTACAGCAATGTGAAAGAGCCACCTGGGCAGGGAAGTCCCCCACATGGTGGTCAGAAAAGCAGAAAACGGGGTGGGAAGAATTCTACCTCACAGTTTTGCATAGGGGATAGGTATGCTTTTACAGGACATTTTAGCCTTTAAAAATAATATTTTCAATATTGTCTCTTTATTCAGTATCACCCAGCTGTAGTTCTTTCACACTCTGATGACTTTCTTATCCACTCTGTTTTACCTCTCCCAGCTATTCTATTACATACAGCAGTCACCTGTATTAGTCTATAAAATTATAATCATATGTATGTTTCTAATGCTCATTTTGAAAAATATTTCTGTATGGTTTATTCAATTTTTCCTATTAAAATTTTAAGGGCTGGGAAATTTGGCTTCTACTGTAAATCTTTAAAATGTTCCACAGATTGTAAATATGCAATAAAAATGTTAACTATAATGGCAGCAAGTTTGGATATGTATTTCTTTGATATATTATCACTTTGAACAATAAGTTTGATTTCTGTTAATAAAAATTGTTCACAAAATCTAGGGAGAATTAAGTCACACTGGTATCTATAAAATAATCTGATGAATTCTACGTCTTTGAATCAATTCGAATTATTTTTTGCAAAGTTTACATTTCTTCTAACAATATTATGTAAAACCTTTGATGAAATCAAAAATGTAACTTTTGTATATTCTGAAATAATCTGGAGTCTTAGAAGACAGAGGCTTCTTCTTCCCTCTCCTGTGACCCCAACGCCCCTTCCCACAGGCTTGGCACAGAAGTTCTGTGCTTCCTCTAGGTCTTGTGTTGTCAGAAATACGTTCTCACCATAATAGATAGTGGTTAAATTTCCTTTGTTCCTACCGAGAAGTCCATTTTTAAGGCATAAAAGATGAACGTATATTTGGGGATGGAGGAAGCCTATTAGAACAAAGCTATATTTAAAATAACAAAATCATATTATCCTATAAACAATAGCAGTTCCAGAATGACTACCAGGGATTTTGGATTGCCAGAGTTTGGAAATTGGCAAGTCTTATACCTTGTCCAATGAAGTTAAGTACATTTGAGTGACAGTTAAACATACAAGCAAAATGTATATATAAAAGACAATGTACAATTGTTATTAATAGATATTTTTACTTTACAAGTTAGGGTATCTACCCCATCTCTAGATTTTCCATTAGATGCTTCATGTATCCACAAACCTGTTTCAAACCATTGAAGTAATCTTGCCATTGTGCTTGGTCAAAATAAAATTGGGAGAAAATGTGAATGAGTCAATAGCAGCACTTGACATTCCTGTCTTTAATACATTTTATTCTTGTATTTAGAACATTTTCAGAATAGGAGTATCAGCTCTACTAATTGTCTACAAATATATCAATATTAATAGCTCATTCCATGGGAGAGTCCTGTATTGATGGCAGTGTGAAGCTTTCCTAGAATCTTGTGTTAGAACTGGGAACATATTTTCCCATTAAAAAATGGTTAAAATGCCATTAGTCCTCTTCTTCAACTATGTTATGGATTAAGCAAACTACCGTAAGATGACCTAGAAATCTAGATAGCATTAATAATATTACTAAATAAGTTAACAACTAACCGACCAACATATTTTTAGAATGTATCCCATTTATTAGTTGGAAGCTGCTCTTTTTCTAAGAAAATGTTTAGAGCTCATAGACCATATAGATTGTACTATTACTTAGGACATGAACATAGATTAAATTTGAAAGGAGGACTATAGTTGTGTGGTAGACATATAGTTAGAACTAGAATGTGTGTTCTATACCAGTGGTTATCAAACATGAGGTGCCTATGAATCAACTGAAGATGTCATTAAAATGCAGATTCTGATTCATTAAATCTGGGGTAAGACCTGAGATTTTGCATTTTCAAAAAGTTTCTAGTTTCCACTGATGCTGCCAATCTGCAGACCACACTTCTGACTCCAAGATTCAAGAAAACCTTTTATAAAAACTTCAATATATAAACTTGTCAGAGACAATATCTGATCATCCTACAAATTACCTAATCTCTCTAATTTGAACAGAATAATACAGATATGGCATTTTGGGAATTATATACTTATAGGGACTAGAAAAAAATACATTTATGAAATTAATAAATTCTGAAAGATTAGCACATCCAATCTATGGTAAATTTTAGTCAATTCAAAACAGTGAAGACTGAACTGTCATTTTTCAATATCTCACGACTAAGGGAAGGTTGTTGTCAACTAGAAATAACTAATTCCTTTATGCTTTATTCTTTGAAATTCTGTTTAAGAGAAATGTGTACTTATTACTTTTTAAAGTACTCTAGTAAATAGAGAAAACTACAAAAAGTAAAAACTGCCTATAATTTATCAATGCTGAGAAAATACAGTTAATATTTGATGCATTCCCTTGTATTTAACATAACAATATTATGCTAGCATTCAACTTTATTTCCTGCTTTTTATAGCTATTATAAAAAATTATTAAACTTTTTACAGCTATCATAAAAATTATTTAACTTTTTTTCCAGTTCAAGTCAATAGCTGTGTAATATTCAATAATATGTAAACACTGTGATTAGGTAAAGCATTTTGTTTCTTTTTCTTTCTTAATAGTACTATAAGCAATGCTGTAATGAATATCTTTGTTCTTAACTTTCTGACAGCATCTCTTCTTTGGATTGATTCCTGAAAGTAAAAATAATGGATTGGAATATATCCATATTTTGAGGCTTTTAATAGATATGGCCAAATTGCTTTCCAGAAGCTTAGGTAGATTTATGTTTCTGTTAACAGTTAGGGTGCCTGTCTCATGGCACTATTTCCAGCATGATGTGTTATTCTTTTTAAAGTCTTTACATCTTTGAGAAAACCAGTTCATTGTACATTTCTTTAACAACCAATAAGGCTGAAACAAATTTAGTGATTTATTATTATCCATTGCATTTCCCTTCTGGTGGCTTGTCTGTTACTATTTTTGCATACTTTTCCTTTGGAGCTAGCATTTTTTCTTATTTGTTTGAAGAGGTTTTTTTTTTTTTTTTAAAGGCTAATAATCCATCATACTTGAGCAACTATTTTTTCTAGTTATTCTGTCTTTATGAAGTTTGGTGATGATAGCATGCTCACATTTATAGTGAAATTTATTAACAGATGTTCTTGACTTTTTTTTTATATCTCCTTAATGACTAGAAAATCTTTCCTCAGCTTAAATTTCCTCCTGTGTAGTTTGTTTGTTTATTATAAATGCCTACATTCAGAAAACATTTCAGTGCCTTGTGTGAGGTAGTGATATAATATGATAGATTTTTCTACATATCAAATGTTCTCAATATAACTTATTGGATGATATATCCCTCCCATTGATTTCTGATACTCATTTGAAAATATATTGAGTTCTTAAGTCTTCTAGGCCTACTTCTGGGCTAGCTATTCTGTTCTGTTGATCAGTGTGTTTATAATTTTGCCTATACCACACTGCTTTTAGTATCGCTTAAAAAAAAATAAAAATAAAAATAAAAGTTATTTTTTGTAGTATTGCAGAGAAACAGCTTTTTCTACTGAAAGAATTTCTTTGGTGGCATAAGTAAGCAAAGAAAAACTCCATGGGTGAATTTAGATACCAGTGATTTTATATGAGTAAAGGAAAAAAAAGGTTATATGCTTAGAGGTATTTTATTCAAAACAAGAAGGGAAGTGAAGAAGTAACAGCTGTAGAGCAGAGACAGAACAAGCTTATGCAGAGTGCAGAGGAAGTAGTACAACAGCAAAGAGCAAACAGCAAGACAATAGCACAAAAAAGAAGGGAAGGAAAAAAGAGAAACAACTGAAGACTTGTGAAAAGAATGGAATAGTAATGATTACAGTATTAAATTTACTGAGTATATTTACAAACATAAAGCATATTTACAGTAGTATATTTGAATATAATATGCAAAACACACATTGAATAAGGCCTGACCCATGAGATCAGCAAAGAAATACAAAACCAGAATGATGTATCAGCATTAATAACAGAAGAAATAGACCTAGACAGAAACCCAAGTCCTCACACTAACAAAGCACAACAGATTCTGTTGTAGTTGGACTGATGGTCGAAAGGCTTCACAAGTACAAGGCTTACCTGACCTATCCTGAAATCAGTAACACATGTTTACATTTTCAGCTTGGTAAATCGTTTACCACTGTTCCGGTAGTTATTCAAAATCCGATTTACTTTAGACAGTGTGACACAGAAAACAGAACACAGGCTTTGGGGTTTCATGATTTAGAGCCAGTGGTTGAGAATTCTGTTTCTGGTGTTAGGTTGGCATGGGTTAAACCATATTAACCTTGTGATTTTGCGTAAGTTACTTAACATTTGTAGGTCAATGTCCTCAGTAAAATGACATTAATATAGAAAATATCTCAGTGTTTCTCTAGTAATTAAATGACATTATGTAAAATAAGTCTTCAGCAGGGTAGCTGGTACATGATCAGTGCTGTACATTGATATTTTTTTGAACTTCCTAGACAGCAAGCTCCTGAGGGCAGGGACCCCATTTGTCTTCTTCCCTGCAATTTTCCTGGTGTTTAAGTCAATGTCTGGCCCATCAAAACTGCTCAGTAAGTTTTTGTTGAAAAAGAAAATGATCATTTGCATGGCATTTAAAATCTGAGGCAGATGGAGTGGATGGAGCAGGATGGTGAAATAGAAGACTTCGCCAATTGTTCCCCCTCAATCCCCCTGCAAGGACATAAATTTAACAATTGTCTACCCACAAAAAAACACCTTCATAAGAACCAAAAATGAGGTGAGCACTCATAGTAAGTACCTGGTTTTACCTTCATATTGCTAAAAGAGGCAATAAAGAGGCAGAATAAACAGTCTTGAATTACTGATGCCACCTCCTCCCCCTAGAAGTGGCAGCAAGGTGAAGAGAGCCTGTGCCTTCTGTGCCTTGGGGAGAGGGAAAGCACAGCCATTGTGAGGTATTGAACTCAATGCTCCTGTTACAGCAGAAAGCAAAACCAGACCCAACTCAGCTGATGCCCACCCATGGAAGGTGCATTTAAACTAGTCCTAGCCAGAGGGGAATCACAGATCCCAGTGGAACTTGAGTGTCTGCAAACCTCATCACTGTAGGCTAAAGGCTTTGGGGTCCCAAATACATTTGAAGGCAGTCTAGGCCACAAGGACTGCAACACATATAGGAGCTCTAGGTCTGAACTGGGCCCGGAGCCAATGGACTTGGGGGATGAGACATGTGACATACCGAGACATCAATCAGGGTGACTAAGGGAGTGCTAGCATCACCCCTCCCCTAACCACAGGCAACTCCAAAAAAGATCCTTTTCTTCCACTTGAAGAGAGAAGGTGGAAGAGTTGGGAGGACTTTGTATTGCATCTTAGATACCAGCTCAGCCACAGCAGAATAGAGCACCAGTCAAAGTTGTTAGGACCCCTATTCCAGGCCCTATTTTCTGGACATTTCTAGACACATCCTAGCCAGAAGGGAACCACTGTCTCGAAGGGAAGGACCCAGTACTGGCAGGGTTAATTACCTGCCAACTGAATAGCCCTTAAGCCATGAATAACCAGCAGCAATAACCAGGTTCTATGTCAAGGGCCTTGGGTGAGTCAGAGACTTACCAGCCGCAAATGAGTCTCAGCATATTCCCAGCTGTGGTGTCTACAGGTTGAGACTCCTGCTTTAGAAAAGCAGAGGGAAAAGTAAAGGAGACTTTATCTTACATTTTAGGTACCAGCCCAGCCACAGCAGGCTAGAGCATCAAGCAGGCTCTTGGGGCCTCTGATTCTAGGACTCGGGTCTTAGATGGCATTTCTGGACCTGTCTTCTCCAGAGGAGAGGTGTCCTAGGCCAAGCAGCACTCACCACAAGCTGAAGAGCCTTTGGGCCTTAAGGGAACATCAGTGGTAGCTTGGCAGTACTCCCCATAGGCCTTAGGTGGCAGTAGCCAATGGATGAGGCTCCTCTGCCTTTGGAAAGGGGAGGGAAGAATGAGGAGGACACCCTCTTGTAGTTTGAGTGTTGGCTCAGCTACAGTACAATAAAACACCATGTGGACTTGTAAGGTTTTTGACTCTAGACCTTGGGTCCTGGATGGCATCTCTGGACCCACCTGGGAGTCTGGGGTAACTCGCCACCCTAAATGAAAGAACATAGGTGTGGCTTGCCTTGGCACCTGCTGACTATAGAACCCCAAGGCTTTGTGCGAACATAGGCAGTAGCCAGGGAGTGGTTACAGCATACTTTGCGTAATACCCAGTGCTATGCTGGCTTTGGATCTGACCTAGCAGAATTCTAGGGGTGGTGCCCACCAGAGTGCTTGTGTTACTTCACTCCCAGCTTCAGGTTACTCAGAACAGACAGAGACTCTATTTGTTTGGGAGAAAGTCAGGGAAGAGAACAAGTGTCTGCCTGGTAATCCAGAGAATTCTGGATCTTGGCCAAGACCATCAAGGTGGTACCTCCATGAGTCTGCAAGAACCACAGCACTACTGGGTTTGAGGTCTTCCCTAAAGCAGATACAGCTTAGATCATAATGCCCAAGCCTTTTAAAATATCTGCAAAGCCTTCCCAAAAACTATGGGTGTAAACAAGCTTAGACCAAGAAGACTACAAAAAAAAGTAACTCTTCAATGCGCAGACACAGATGTACATCTACAAGTATCAAGAGGACCCAGGAAAACATGACTTTACCAAATGAACTAAATAATGCACAGGGGCCAATCCTGGAGAAACAGAGATATGTGACCTTTTAGATATTGAAGCCAAAATAGCTATTTTGAGGAAACTCACATATATTAAAGATAACACAGAGAATTCAGAATTCTGTCAGATTAATTAACAGAGATGGAAATAATTTAAAAGAATGAAGGAGAAATGCTGAAGCTGGCAAATGCAAATGGCATAGTGAAGAAAGCATCATAGTCTTAACAGCAGAATTGATCAAGCAGAAGAAAGAATGAGTGAGTTTGAACACAGGCAATTTGAATATACATAGTCAGAGGAGACAAAATAAAAAAGAATGCAAACCAATGAAACACACCTCGAGGTCCTAGAAAATAGCTTTTAAAGGGCAAATCTAAGAGTTGTTTATCTTAAAGAAAAGTTAGAATGTTCTTTCAAAGGGATAACAACAGAGAACTTCACAAACCTAGAGAAAGATATCAGTATCCGAGTACAAGAGAGTTATAGAACACTAAACAGATGTAACACAAAGAAGAAGGCATTTAATAAACAAACTCCCAAAGATGAAGGATAAAGAAAGGATCCTAAAAGCCACAAGATAAAAGAAACCAATCACATACAATGGAGCTCCAATACATCTGGCAGCAGACTTTTAAATAGCCAGAAGAGAGTGGCATGACATATTTAAAATGCTAAAGAAAAATAACTTTTAACTTAGAATAGTACATCAGGTAAAATTATCTTTCAAACAAGGAGAAATGAAGACTTTCCCAGACAAAAAAAGGAGAGGAATTTTTATCAACACTAGAGCTGTCCTACAGCTGTCCTAAGAAATCCTAAAGGGAGTTGTTTAATCAGAAAGAAAAGGACAATAAGGAGCAAGAAGAAATCATCTGAAGGTACAAAACTCAGTGGTAATAGTAAGTACAAAGAAAAGCAAAGAATCTTACATCACAGCAACTGTTGTGTGTAAACTCTTATTAAGTAGAAAGACTAAACAATTAACCAATGAAAAATAATAACTTTTAAAGATATAGACAGTACAATAAGATATAAATAGAAACAAAAAGTTAAAAAGCTGGGGAATTATTAAGGTATACAGTATTAGTTTTCTTTCTGCTTGCTTGCATATTTGTTTGTTTATGCAAACACTATTGTTATCAGCTAATCTCAAACCAAAATCATATAATGGATACAGAAAAAATAAGAAGCAAGAAACTAAATCATATTTCCAGAGAAAATTACCTTCACTAAAAGGAAGACAGGAAGGAAAGAAAGAAGACAAGACCACAAAACAACCAGAAAACAAACTAAATAGTAGAAGTTTTAAGTTGTTATTTATCAACAATAACATTGAATGTAAATGGACTGAGCTCTCAAATAAAAAGAGAGTTTTGGATACAAAGAAAACACATCAATAAATCATTGATTTGTTTTCTACAAGAAACACCTTTCAACTTAAAAACACACCTACACTGAAGAGAAAGTGATAGAAAATGATATTCCACACCAGTGGAAATTAAAAAAGAGCAGCAGTAGCTATAATTACATCTGACAACATAGATTTCAAAACAAAAACTTTAAGAAAAGACAAAGAAGGTCACTATATAATGATAAAGGGGTCAATTCAGCAAGAAGATATAACAATTTTAAATATACATGCCACCCAACCCTGGAACACTCAGATATATAATGCAAATATTATTAGAGCTAAAGAGAGACTCCAATACAATAATAGCTGGAGACTTCAACACCCCACTTCCAACATTGGACAGATATTCCAAACAGAAAATCAATAAAGAAACATCAGATTTAAAATGCACTACAGACCAAATGGATCTAATAGATATTTATAAAATATTTCTTATAATGACTATAGAGTACATATTATTTTCCTCAACATGTGAATCATTCTCAAGGATAGACCATACATTAGGTCACATAATAATCTTTAAAATATTCCCCCCAAATTAAAATAATATCAAGCATCTTTTCTGAACACAATGGAATAAAACTACAAATAAATAAGAACAGGAATTTTAGAAACTATACAAATACATGGAAATTAATATGCTCCAGAATGACCAGTGGGTCAAAGAAGAAACTGAAAAGAAAAATTTAAATAAATGATAATGAAAGCACAATAAGCCAAAACTTATGGGATACCACAGAAGTACTTCTAAGAGGGAAGTTTATAGCTATAAATGCCTACATCTAAAAATAAGAAGTTCAAATGAAAAGCCTAAGGATGCATCTTAAAGAACTAAAAAAGCAAGAGCAAACCAAACTCAAAATTAGTAGAAGAAAAGAAATAATAAAGGTCAGAGAAGAAATAAATGAATTTGAAATTAAGAAAATAACAAAAGATGAAGGAAACATAAAGTTGATTTTTTTGAAAAGTTAAACAAAATTTACAAACCTTTAGCCAGACTAAGAGAAAAAGAGAAGATCCAAAGGAATAAAATTACAGATGAAAAAGAAGACATTACAACTTATACTGCAGAAATTCAAAGAATCATTAGTGGCTACTAGGGGCAACTATATGCCAACAAATGGGAAAATTTACAAGAAATGGACAAATTCCTAGACACATACAAACTACCATGATTGAACCATAAGGAAATGCAAAACCTGAACAGACCTCTTACAAGTAATGAGATTGAAGCTGCAATAAAAAATCTCCCAGTAAAAAGAAAGCTCTGGGTTCTGATGGCTTCACCACTGAATTTTACTGAATGTTTAAAAAATAACTAATACCAATTGGAGGATCCAAGATGGCTGATTAGGAGCAGCTCAGAATTGCGGCTCCGAGTGAAAGTGTGGCGGGTGAGTGGATGCCCAATTTCCAGATGGATTTTTATTGCCCACAGACCAGGAGATTCCCAGGTGGAGAAGCTCCATGGGTCACCAGCACAGCAGGTCTCCTCACAAAATACATGAGTCCCGGTGCCATTTTAGCTGGCGATTGGAGTTCCTGGGAGACAGAGTTGCCCATTAAACTGATAAAAAGGAGATTGAAACAGGGAGGCAGGCCAGGAGATTCCCAGGCCAAAAAGTGCATGAATCTCTACACGGCTGTTTCAGCTGGTGCAGTGGGTCACTGCACGGGAAATCACACAGATCCCGGTGCCTTTTCAACAGGTGACTGGAACACCTGGGAGACAGAGTCACCCATTCAACTGATGAAAAAGAGGACTGAAACAGGGAGCCAGGCCAGGAGATTCCTGGGCAAAAAAGTGCCACAAATCTCTAGTGCAGCTGTTTCAGCTGGCGTGGGGGGTTGCCGTTCTGGAAATGACACAGATCCTGGCACCTTTTCAACAGGTGACTGGAATGCCTAGGAGACAGAGTCACCCATTCAACTGAAAAAAAGGGGGCTGAAATAGAGAGCAGGCCAAGAGATTCCCCAGCAAAAAAGCGCCACAGGTCTCCAGTGGCTGTTTCACCCAGCGCAATGGGTCTACACACAAGAAATCACACAAATCCAAGCACCTTTTGAACTGGTGACTTGGACACCTGAGAGACAGAGTCACTAGTTCAACAGAAAAAAAAAAGGAGTCTGAGGCAGGGAGCCAGGAGATCAGGCTCGACCAGTCCCACCCCGACAAAAAAACAGCAATCTGAAATGCTCTGGATTGAGAGTTTCTCAGCAAGCACAGCTGAACCCAGGACCATCTAGCTCTGTGGGGTAGGGGCGTCTGCAATTACTAAGGCAGTCCACCACTGCCGAGGTAGTCTGCCATTGCTGAGGCAGCCCACCATTGCCGAGGCAATCCGCTATTACAAAAAGTATCCACATTACAGAGGTGGGCAGCCACTGCCATGGAAGTTCTAACTATACCCCTATAAACAGGACTGCAGGGAAGTTCACACGGCAGCTGGGTGGAGCCCACAGTAGCTCAGCAAAGCCTCTGCAGGCAGACTGTGACTAGGCTGCCTCCTCACTGGGCAGGGCAGCCCCATAAAAAGGCAGCAGCATGACAGAAACTTATAAATAAAGCCCTAAATCCCCGGGACAGAGCACCTGGGGGGAAAAAAGGGCATTTATGAGTTCTGCTACAGCAGACTTAAATGTACCTGCCCAGCAGCTCTGAAGGAACAATGAGGCTCACAGCTCAGCACTTGAGCTCCTATAAAGGACAGACCATCTCCTCAAGCAGCTCCCTGACCCCCGTACAGTCACATCATAAAGGAGAGCTAAGATTGACACCTGGCAGGTATCCATCTGGGACAAAGATAGCAGAAGAAGAAACTGGCAGCACCCCTTACTGTTCTGCAGCCACTGCAGATGATCCCCAGGCAAGCAGGACCTGGAGTGGACCTCAGCAGTCCTACAGCAGAGGGGCCTGACTGTTAGAAGGAAAACTAAGAAACAGAAAGAAATAACTTCATCATCAACAAACTGGACATTCACTCAGAGACCCCAACTGAAAGTCCACAACTACAAAGATGACAGGTAGATACATCTACAAACCTAGGAAGAAACCAGTGCAATAAGGATGAAAACACACAAAACCAGAATGCCTCTCCTTCTCTAAGGGATCACAACTCCTAACCAGCAAGGGAACAAGGCTGGATGGAGAATAATTCTGATGAATTGAAAGAAACAGGTTTCAGAAGGTGGGTAATAAGAAACTTCTGTGAGCTAAAAGAACATGTTCTAACCCAATGCAAAGAAACCAAGAACCATGAAAAAAGGTTTGATGAAATGCTAACAAGAATAAACAGCTTAGAGAGGAATATAAGTGAATTGATAGAGCTGAAAAATACAACATGAGAACTTCGCAAAGCATACACAAGTTTCAACAGCTTAAATGACCAAGCAGAAGAAAGGATATAAGAGGTTGAAGATCAGCTCAATGAAATAAAATGAGAAGGTAAGATTAGACAAACATGGTAAAAAGGAATGAGCAAAGCTTTCAAGAAATATGGGATTATGTGAAAAGACCTAATCTACGTTTGACTTTGACTTGATAGGTGTACCAAAATGTGACAGAGAGAATGAATCCAAGCTGGAAAATATTCTTCAGGATATTATCCAGGAGAACTTCCCCAACCTAGGAAGGCATGCCAATATTCAAGTCCAGGAAATACAGAGAACACCACAAAGATATTCCTCGAGAGGAGCAACACCAAGGCACCTATCGTCAGATTCACCAGGGTTGAAATGAAAGAGAAATTGCTAAGGGCAGCAAGAGAGAAAGGTCAGGTTACACACAAAGGGAAGGCAATCAGACACAGCAGATCTCTCAGCAGAAACCCTACAAGACAGAAAAGAGTGGGGGCCAATATTCAACATCCTTAAAGTAAAGAAGTTTCAACCCAGAATTTCATATCCAGCCAAACTAAGCTTCATAAGTGAAGGAGAAATAAAATCCTTTAGGAACAAGCAATTACTAAGAGATTACATCATCACCAGGCCTGCTTTACAAGAGCTCCTGAAAGAAGCACTAAACATAGAACGGAACAACAAGTACCAGCCACTCCAAAAACATACCAAATGGCAAATAGCATCAACATAATGAAGAAACGGCATCAACTAACGGGCAAAACAGCCAGCTAGCAACAAAATGGCAGGATCAAATCCACACATAACAATATTAACCCTCAATGTAAATCGGCCAAATGCCCCCAATCAAAGAACGCAGACTGGCAAATTGGATAGAAAGTCAAAACCATCAGTGTCCTATATCCAGGAAACACATCTCACAAGGAAGGATACACAGAGGCTCAAAATAAAGGGATGGAGGAAGATTTACCAAGCAATTGGAAAGCAAAAAAAAGCAGGAGTTGCAATTTTAGTCTCTGGTACAATAGACTTTAAACCAACAAAGATCAAAAGAGAAAAAGAAAAATATTACATAATGGTAAAAGGATCAATGCAACAAGCAGAGCTAATGATCCTAAATATATATACACCCAATACAGAAGCACCCAGATACATAAAGCAAGTTCTTAATGACTTACAAAGAGACTTAGACTCCCACACAATAATAGTGGGAGACTTTAACCATTCCACTGTCAATATTAGACAAATCAACGAGACAGAAAATTCACAAGAATATCCAGGACTTGAACTCAGACCTGGACCAAGCAAACCTAATAGAGATTTACAAAACTCTACACCCCAAATCCACAGAATATACATTCTTCTCAGCACCACATCAAACCTATTCTAAAATTGACCACATAATTGGAAGTAAATCACTCCTCAGCAAATGAAAAAGAACAGAAATCATAACAAACATTCTTTCAGACCACAGTGCAATGAAGTTAGACCTCAGAATT
Source organism: Saimiri boliviensis (assembly GCF_048565385.1). Classification (NCBI taxonomy): domain Eukaryota; kingdom Metazoa; phylum Chordata; class Mammalia; order Primates; family Cebidae; genus Saimiri; species Saimiri boliviensis. The sequence continues at coordinate 60,870,023 of NC_133453.1, forward strand.
CAGAAAGTAACTCAGAACACACAGCTTGATGGAAACTGAACTGGCTCTTGAATGTTGTCTGGATAAATAATGAAATGAAGACAGAAATAAAGATGGTCTTCGAAACCAACGAGAACGAAGACACAACATACCAGAATCTCTGGGACACATTTAAAGTAGTCTCTAGAGGAAAATATATAGCAATAAATGCCCATGTGAGAAGCAAGAAAAGATCTAAAATCAACACCCTATAGTCAAAATTGAAAGGGCTAGAGGAGCAAGATCAAAAAAACTCAAAACCTAGCAGAAGACAAGAAATAACTAAGATCAGAACAGAACTGAAGGAGATAGAGACACAAAAACCCTTCAAAAAATCAATAAATCCAGGAGCTGGTCTTTTGAAAAGATCAACAAAATAGACCACTAGCCAGCTTAATAAAAAATAAAAGAGAATAATCAAATAGATGTAATAAAATATGATAAAGGGGATATCACCACAGATTCCACAGAAATACAAACCATCATCATAGATTATTACAAATAACTTTATGCACATAAACTAGTTAACCTGAAAGAAATTTATAACTTCCTGGACACCTGCACCCTCCCAAGCCTATACCAGAAAGAAGCTGAAACCCTGAGTAGACCAATAACAAGGGCTGAGATTGAGGCAACAATTAATAGCCTACCACCCAAAAACAGCCCAGGTCTAGATGGGTTCACAGCCGAATTCTACCAGACATACAAAGAGGAGCTGGTATCACTCCTTCTGAAACTATTCCAAACAATCCAAAAAGAGGGAATCCTTCCCGAATCATTTTATGAGACCAACATCATCCTGATACCAAAACCAGGCTACAAGAAAAGAAAACTTCAGGCCAATATCCATGATGAACATAGATGCAAAAATATTCAATAAAATACTGGTAAACCAATTGCAACAGCACATCAAAAAGCTTATCCACATGATCAAGTAGGCTTCATCCCAGGGATGCAAGGCTGGTTCAACATATGCAAGTCTATAAACATAATCCAACACATAAACAGAACCAAAGACAAAAACCACATGATTATATCAATTGATACAGAGGAGGCCTTTGACAAAATTCAACAGTCCTTTATGCTAAAAAAAAAAAAATTCAATAAACTAGGTATTGATGGAAATTTTCTCAAAATAATAAACACCATTTATGACAAACCAATAGCCAATACCATACTGAATGGGCAAAAACTGGAAGCATTCTCTCTGAAATCTGGCACTAGACAAGGATGCTCTGTCCCACCACTCCTATTCAATATAGTACTGGAAGTTCTAGCCAGAACAATCAGGCAAAAAAAAAGAAATACAGTTAGTGTTTGACGTACAACCACGGTTGGGACCGCAGAATGGTCGTAACACGATTTGGTCGTAAGTTGAGTAGGCTATATGTACAGTTGAAATGGTGCATGTGGAGATGGTAGTGCTGCCAGAAGCTGGTCTGCATTCTCGTATGCCCAACTAGGCAACGTTTGCGCTGCCAGATGCAGAGCAGTCATGGCTAGCGATTGTGGTCGTAAAGTGGAATGGTCGTAAGTTGCATAGGTTGTAGTCAATCAATACCTGTAAAGTGTATTTAATTGGGAAAGGAGGAAGTCAAATTGTCTCTATTTGCAGATGACATGATTGTATATTTAGAAGACCCCATTGTCTCAGCCCAAAATCTCCTGAAACTGATAAGCAGCTTCGGCAATGTCTCAGGATACAAAATCAATGTGCAAAAATCAGAAGCATTCCTATACATCAATAACAGACTTAAAGAGAGCCAAACCAAGAACGAACTGTGATTCACAATTGCTACAAAAAGAATAAAATACCTAGGAATACAACTAATGAAGAACGTAAAGGACTTCTTCAAGGAGAACTACAAACCACTGCTCAACGAAATAAGAGACGACACAAACAGATGAAAAAACATTCCATGCTAATGGTTAGGAAAATCAATATCGTGAAAATCCCTACATTGCCCAAAGTAATTTACAGATTCAATGCTAACCCCATCAAGCTACCAATGACCTTCTTCACAGAACTGGAAAAAAACACCTTAAACTTCATATGGGACCAAAACAGAGCCTGCATAGCCAAGTCAATTCTAAGCAAAAAGAACAAAGCTGGAGGCATCACACTACCAGACTTCAAACTATACTACAAGGCTACAGTAATCAAAACAGCATGGTACTCATACCAAAACAGAGATATAGACCAATGGAACAGAACAGAGACCTCAGAAGCAACACCTCACATCTACAACAGTTTGATCTTTGACAAACCTGACAAAAACAAGCAATGGGGAAAGGATTCCCTGCTTAATAAATGGTGTTGAGAAAACTGGCTAGCCATGTGCAGAAAGGAGAAACTGTACCCCTTCCTGACACCTTACGCTAAAATTAACTCCCGAGGGATTAAAGACTTAAACATTAGACCTAATGCCATGAAAACCCAGAATAAAATCTAGGCAAAACCATTCAGGACACAGGCATAAGCAAGGACTTCATGATCAAAACACCAAAGCATTGGAAACAAAAGCCAACATAGACAAATGGGATCTAATCAAAATCTACAGCTTTGGCACAGCAAAAGAAACAGTCATTAGAGGGAATCGGCAACCAAAAGAATGGGAAAAAATTTTCGCAATCTATCCATCTGACAAAGGACTTATATCCAGAATCCACAAAGAATCAAAACAGATTTACAAGAAAAAAACAAACAAGCCCATTCAAAAGTGGTGAAGGATATGAACAGACACTTTACAAAAGACATATATGAGGCCAACAAACATATGAAAAAATTATTATCATCACTAGTCATTAGAGAAATGCAAATCAAAACCACATTAAGATACCATCTCACGCCAGTTAGAATGGTGATCATTAAAATATTTGGAGACAACAGATGCTGGAGAGGATGTGGAGAAATGGGAACACTTTTGCACTGTTGATGGGAGTGTAAATTAGTTTAACCATTGTGGAAGTCAGTGTTGTGATTCCTCAAGGAGCTAGAAATAGAAATTCTATTTGACCCAGTAATCCCATTACTGGGTATATATCCAAAGGATTATAAATCGTTCTACCAGAATGACACATGCACACAAATGTTCATTGCAGCACTATTTACAATAGCAAAGACTTGGAACCAACCCAAATGCCCATCAATGATAGACTGGACAGGGAAAATGTGGCACATATACACCATGGAATACTATGCAGCCATAAAAAAGGTGAGTTCGTGTCCTTTGTAGGGACATGGATGAACCTGAAAACCATCATTCTCAGCAAACTGACACAAAAACCGAAAATCAAACACCACATGTTCTCACTCATAGGTGGATTTTGAATAATGAGAACACATGGACACAGGGAGGGGAGCATCACACACTCAGGTCCGTCAGGGGGAAATGGGGGGGCAGTGGAGGGTAGGAAGTTGGGGAGAGATAGCATGGGGAGAAATGCCAGATATAGGTGATGGGGAGGAAGGCAGCAAATCACACTGCCATTTGTGTACCTATGTAACAATCTTGCATGCTCTTCACATGTACCCCAAAACCTAAAATGCAATAAAATAAAATAATGACTAATACCAATTCTGCTCAAACTATTCTGAAAACAAGCAGGAGGGAATACTTTGAAACTCATTCTACAAGGCAAGTATCACATTGACACCAAAACCAGATAAAGGCACAGAAAAACAAAAAAGAAAACTACAGGCCAATATCTTTAATGAATATTGATGCAAAAGTCTTCAAGAAGATACTAACAAACCAAATTCAACAGTACTTAAAAAGATTATTTATCAAGGCCATTTGGGATTTATCTCTGGTTTGCAAGAATGATTCAACATATGTAAATCAACTTATGTAATACATTATATTACGGTGAAAAAGCATGTGATAAAATTTAGCATCCTTTCATGATAAAAACTCTCAGAAACCTGGATATAGAAGGAACATACCTCAACATTATAAAAGCCATATATGACAGACCCACAACTAGTATCATACTGAGGGGAAAAATCTGAAAGCCTTTCCTCTAATATCTGGAAGATGACAAGGATACCTTTAACCACTATTATTCAACATAGCATTGAAAGTCCTACCTAGAGCAATCAGGTAAGAGAAAGATATAAAGGCCATCCAAATTAGAAACAAAGAAGTCAAATTTGCAAATGATATATTATATTTGGAAAAACATAAGTACTCCACAAAAAAATCTATTAAAACTGATTTTTAAAAATTTTGTAAGCTTGCGGGATACAAAATAAACACACATAGAATTTCCATATGTTAACAGTGAAGAAACTGAAAAATTAAAAATAATCCCATTTACAATAACCACAAATAAAATTAAACATGTAGGAATTAACTAAAGAAGTTAAAGATCTTTATAATAAAACCTATGAAACACTGATTAAAGAAATTCAGGAGAGGGACACCATAAAATACAAATATATTCCATGTTCATGAATTGGAAGAATCAATATTGTTAAAATGTCCATACTAACCAGCACAATCTACAGAATCAATGAATTACCAATGTCCATACTAATAAGCACAATCTACAGATTCAATGAAATACCTATCAAAATACCAATAATATTCTTCACAGAGATATAAAAAAACTATGCTAAAATGTATATGGAAAAATAAAAGATCCAGAATAGCCAAAGGTATCCTAAGCAAAAATAACAAAACTGGAGGGACGATCTAAGATGGCCAAATAGGAACAGCTCTGGATTGCAGTTCCCAGTGAAAACACAGAGGGTGAGTGATCACTGCAATTACAAACAACTTTTTAATGCCCACAGACCAGGAGATTCCCAGATGGAAAAGTGCCATGAGTCTCCAGCACTACTGTTTCGGCCGGCAAAGTGGGTCTCTGCACAAAAACACACAAATCTGGGCACTGTTTCAACTGGCAACTGGAACACTTGGGAGACAGAGTCATCTGTTCAGCTGAAAGAAAGGAGGCTGAAACAGGGAACCAGGTCATTTGCTTGGCCGGTCCCACCACCACAAAGACTAGCAATCGGAAATGCTCGGGATTGAGAGTCTCACAGCAAGCACAGCTGGACGTGGGACAGTCTAGCTCTGTGGGGGTAAGGGCGTCTGCCATTACCGAGTATGTCCACCACTACAGAGGCAGTCCACCATCACTGACACAGTCTGCCATTACAGAGACAGTCTGCCATTACTGAGGCAGTTCTAACTATACCTCTATAAACAAAACTGCAAGGAAGTTCACAAAGCAGCTGGGCAGAGCCCATGGCAGCTCAGCAACACCTCTGCTGGCAGATTGTGACTAGGATACCTTCTCAATCGCTGGGCAGGGTATCTCTGAAAAAAAAGGCAGCAGCACGTCAGGAACTTATAAATAAAGTCCCACCTTTCCAGGACAGAGCAACTGGGGAAAAAAGGCATTATGAGTTCCGCTGCAGCAGACTTAAACGTACATGCCCAGCAACTCTGAACGGAACAATGGAGCTCACAACTTATAGGAGCACTTGAGCTCCTATAAGGGATAGACTGCCTCCTCAAGCAGCTCCCCAACCCTATATATCCAAAGAGACACCTAATAAAGGAGAGCTCAGGTTGACATCTGGCGGGTATCCTTCTGGGACAAAGATAAGAGAAGAAGAAGCAGGCAGCAACCCTTACTATTCTGCAGCCACTGCAGGTGATCCCCAGGCAAACAGGCTCTGGAATGGACCTCCATCAGTCCTACAGCAGAGGGAACTGTTAGAAGGAAAATTAAAAAAACAGAAATCACTTCATCAACAAAAAGGACATTAACTCAGAGACCCCATTTGAAAGTCACCAACTACAAAGATCACAGGTAGATAAATCCACAAATATGGGAAGGAACCAGTGCAAAAAGGATGAAAACACTCAAAACCAGAACGCCTCTCCTCCTCCAAGGAATCACAACTCCTCACCAGCAAGGGAACAAGGCTGGATGAAGAATGAGTGCAATGAATTGACACAGGCTTCAAAAAGTGGGGAATAACAAATTTCTCTGAGCTAAAAGAACATGTTCTAACTCAATGCAAAGAAATTAAGAACCTTGAGAAAAGGTTTGACGAAATGCTAACAAGAATAAACAGCTTAGAGAAGACTATAAATGAATTGATGGAGCTAAGAAACACAACACAAAACTTTGCAAAGCATACATAAGTTTCAATAGCTGAATTGACCAGGCAGAAGAAAGGATATCAGAGATTGAAGATCAACTCAATGAAAAAATGAGAAGGCAAGATTAGAGAAAAAAGAGTGAAAAGAAATGAACAAAGCCTCCAAGAAATATGGGATTATGTGAAAAGACCTAATCTATGTTTAAAAGGTGTGCCTGAATGTGACGGAGAGAATGAATCCAAGCTGGAAAACACTCTTCAGGTTATTATCCAGGAGAGCTTCTCCAACCTAGGAAGGGAGGCTAATATTCAAGTCCAGGAAATACAGAGAACACCACAAAGATATGCCTCAAGAAGAGCAACCCCTAGGCACAAAATCATCAGATTCACCAGGATTGAAATGAAGCAAAAAATGCTAAGGGCAGTCAGAGAGAAAGGTTATGTTACTCACAAAGAGAAGCCCATAAGACTCACCACAGATCTCTCAGCAGAAACACTACAAGACAGAAGAGAGTGGAGGCCAACATTCAACATCCTTAAAGAAAAGAAGTTTCAACTCAGAATTTCATATGCAGCCAAACTAAGCTTCATAAGTGAAGGAGAGATAATATCCTTTAAGAACAAGTAATTGCTAAGAGATTTCATCACCTTCAGGCCTGGTTTACAAGAGCTCCTGAAAGAAGCACAAACATAGAAAGGAAAACCAGTACCAGCCACTCTAAAAACGTACTAAATGGTAAAGAGCACTGACACAATGAAGAAACTGTGACAACTAATGGTCAAAACAACCAGCTAGCATCAAAATGGCAGGATCAAATTCACACATAACAATATAACCTTAAAGGGAAATGGGCTGAATGCCCCAATCAAAAGACAAAGACTGGCAAACTGGATAAGAAGTCAAAATCCATAAGTGTCCTATATCCAGGAAACCCACCTCACATGGACGAATACACAGAGGCTCCTCAAAACAAAGGGATGAAGGAAGATTTACCAAGCAAATGGAGAGTACAAAAAGCAGCAGTTGCAATCCGAGTCTCTGATAAAATAGACTTTAAACCAACAAAGATCAAAAGAGAAAATGAAAGGCATTAGATAATGGTAAAAGCATGAATGCAACAAGAAGAGCTAATGATCCTAAATATATATGCACCAAATACAGGAACACCCAGATATATAAAGCAAATTCTTAATGACCTACAAAGAGACTTAGACTCCCACACAATAATAGTGGGAGACTTTACACTCCACTGTCAATACTAGGCAGGTCACTGAGACAGAAAATTAACAAGGATATCCAGCACTTGAACTCAGATCTGGAAGAAGCAAACCTAACAGACATTTAGAGAACCCTCCACCTGAAATCCACAGAATATACATTCTTCTCAGCACTACATCACACCTACTCTAAAACTGACCACATACTTGGGAGTAAATCATTCCTCAGCAAATGCAAAAGAATGGAAATCGTAACAAACACTCTCTCAGACCCTGGTGCAATCAAATTAAAACTCAGGATTATGAAACTAACTTAGAACCACACAACTTCATGGAAACTGAACAACTGGCTCTTGAATGTTGACTGGATAAACAATGAAATGAAAGCAGAAATAAAGATGTTCTTCGAAACCAACAAGAATGAAGACACAACATACCAGAATCTCCGGGACACGTTTAAAGCAGTCTCTAGAGGAAAATATATAGCAATAAATGCCCACATGAGAAGCAGGGAAAGATCTAAAATCGACACCCTATAGTCAAAATTGAAAGGGCTAGAGGAGAAAGATAAAAAATACTCAAAAGCTAGCAGAAGATAAGAAATGACTAAGATCAAAGCAGAACTGAAGGAGATAGAGACACAAAAAACCCTTCAAAAAATCAATAAATCCAGGAGCTGGTCTTTTGAAAAGATCAACAAAATAGACCACTAGCCAGAATAATAAAAAGGAAAAGAGAGAATAATCAAATAGATGCAATAAAAAATGATAAAGGGGATATCACCACAGATTCCACAGAAATACAAACTACAATCAGAGATCACTACAAACAACTCTATGCAAATAAACTAGTTAACCTGGAAGAAATTGATAAATTCCTGGACACCTGCACCCTCCCAAGCCTAAACCAGAAAGAAGCTGAAACTCTTAATAGACCAATAACAAGGGCTGAGATTGAGGCAACAATTAATAGCCTACCACCCAAAAACAGCCCAGGTCTAGACGGGTTCACAGCCAATTCTACCAGCTGCACAAAGAGGAGCTGATGCCACTCCTTCTGAAACTATTCCAAAGAATCCAAAAAGAGGGAATCCTTCCCGAATCATTTTATGAGACCAACATCATCCTGATACCAAAACCTGGCAGAGACTCAACAAGAAAAGAAAACTTCAGGCCAATATCCATGATGAACATAGATGCAAAAATCTTCAAAAAAAATGCTAGCAATTCGATTGCCATAGTACATCAAAGAGCTTATCCACCATGATCAAGTAGGCTTCATCCCAGGGATGCAAGGCTGGTTAAACACACGCAAGTCTACAAATGTAATGTACCACACAAACAGAACCAAAGACAAAAACCACATGATTATTTCAATAGATGCAGAGACGGCCTTTGACAAAATTCAACAGCCCTTTATGCTAAAAACTCTCAATGAACTAGGTATCAACGGAAGATATCTTAAAATAATAAAAGTTATTGATGACATATGCACAGCCAATATCATACTGAATAGGCAAAAACTAGAAGCATTCCCTTTGAAACCTGGCACTAGACTAGGGTTCCCTCTCTCACCACTCGTATTCAATATAGTATTGGCAGTTCTAGCCAGAGCAATCAGGCAAGAAAAAGAAATAAAGGGTATTTAATTAGGAAAGGAGGATGTCAAATTACCTCTATTTGCAGATGACATAATTGTATATTTAGAAGACCCCATCATTTCAGTACAAAATCTCCTAAAACTGATAAGCAACTTCAGCAGAGGCTCAGTATACAAAATCAATGTGCAAAAAACCACAAGCATTCCTTTACACCAATAACAGACTTAAAGAGAGCCAAATCAATAACGAACTGCCATTCACAATTTTTACAGAGAGAATAAAATACCTAGGAATACAACTAACAAAGGATGTAAAGGACCTCTTCAAGAAGAATTTCAAACCACTACTCAAGGAAATAAGAGAGGACACAAACAGATGGAAAAACATTCCATGCTCATGGTTGGGAGGAATCAACATCCTGAAAATGGCCATACTGCCCAAAGTAATTTACAGATTCAACACTATCCCCATCAAGCTACCTATGACCCTCTTCACAGAACTGGAAAAAAAAACCACCTTAACCTTCATGTGGAACCAAAAGAGAGCCCACATAGCCAAGTGAATTCTAAGCAAAAACAACAAAGCTGGAGGCATCACACTACCAGACTTCAAACTATACTACAAGGCTGCAGTAATCAAAACAGCATTGTACTGGTACTGAAACGTAGATATAGACAAATGGAACAGAACAGAGGCTTCAGAGGCAATGCCACACATCTATAAATATCTGATCTTTGAAAACCTGACAAAAACAAGCAATGGGGAAAGGATTCCCTGTTTAATAAATGGTCTTGGGAAAACTGGCTAGCCATGTGCAAAAAGCAGAAACTGGACCCCTTCCTGACACCTTACACTAAAATTAAGTCTAAATGGATTAAAGACTTAAACATAAGGCCTAATGCCATAAAAACCCTAGAAGAAAGCCTAGGGACAACCATACAGGACATAGGCATAGGCAAGGACTTCATGACTAAAACACCAAAAGCATTGGCAACAAAAGCCAAAATAGATGAATGGGATCTAATTAACCTCCAGAGTTTCTGCACAGCATAAGAAGCAATCTTTAGAGTGTAATGGCAACCAACAGAATGGGAAAAAATTTTTGCCATCTACCCATCTGACAAAGGACTTATATCCAGAATCTACAAAGAACTAAAAGAGATTTACAAGAAAAAGACAAACTCATTCAAAAGTGGGTGAAGGATATGAACAGACACTTTTCAAAAGAAGACATATATGAAGCCAACAAATATGAAAAAATGTTCATCATCACTGGTCATTAGAGAAACGCAAATCAAAACACATTGAGATACCATCTCATGCCATTTAGAATGGCAATCATTAAAAAATCTGGAGGCAACAGATGCTAGAGAGGATGTGGAGAAACAGGAACACTTTTACACTGTTGATGGGAGTGTAAATTAGTTCAGCATTGTGGAAGTCAGTGTGGTGATTCCTCAAGGAGCTAGAAATAGAAATTTCATTTGACCCAGCAATCCTACTACTGGTTATATATCCAAAGGGTTATAAATCATTTTATTATAAGGACACATGAACATGTATGTTCACTGCAGCACTATTTACAATAGCAAAGACTTGGAACCAATCCAAATGCCCATCCATGATAGACTGGACAGGGAAAATGTGGCACATATACACAATGGAATTCTATACAGCCATAAAACACGGAGTTCGTGTCCTTTGTAGGGACATGGATGAACCTGGAAACCATCATTCTCAGCAAACTAACACAAGAACTGAAAATCAAACACCGCATGTTCTCACTCATAGGTGGATTCTGAATAATGAGAACACATGGACACAGGGAGGGGAGCATCACACACTGAGTTCCTTGGCAGGGCGGATTAGGGGAGGGACAGTGCAGGGTGGGGAGTTAGGGAGGGATAATGTGGAGAAATGCCAGATATAGGTGATGGGGATGAGGCAGCAAACCACATTGCCATGTATGTACCTATGCAACAATCCTGTATGTTCTTCACATGTGCCCCAGAAACTAAAGTGCAATATATATATATATATATATACATATATATATATATATACACATATATATATATGGCATACAAATATATACATATATATGTATGTGTGTATATATATTTTAAATATACAAAACTGGAGGAATTTTTTTTAAAAAATAACAAAACTGGAGGAATCACATTGCCTGACTTCAAATTATACTACAGAACTATTTTAATCAAAACAGCATGGCAATGGCATAAACACAGACATATAAACCAATGAAAGAGAATAGAGAACTCAGAAATAAATCTACACACCTACAGTGAACTCACTTTTGACAAAGGTGCCAATAACATACATTGAACAAAAGAGATTCTTCAATAAATGGTGTTGGGAAAACTCAACATCCATATGCAGAAGAAGGAGACTAGTCCCCATTCACTTGCCATACACAAAAAACCGAATCAAAGTGGATTAAAAACTTAAACCTAAGACCTCAAATTTTAAAAGAACCACAAGAAAACTTTGGAGAAACTCTCCATCCCATCAGTTTGAGCAAAGGTCTCTTGAGTAATATCCAACAAATACAGGTAACAAAAGCAAAAAACAAAAAATGAAAAAAAGCAATTGCATCAAGTTAGAAAGCTTCTGCACAGCAAAGGAAACAATCAACAAGGTGAATGGACAATCCACAGTATGGGAGAAAACATTAGCAAACTACTCATCTGACAAGGGATTAATAAGCAGAATATATAAGGAACTTAAACAACTCTACAGGAAAAAATCTAGAAGTCTGATTAAAAATGGGGAAAAGATTTGAAAAGACATTTCTCCAAATAAGACTTACAAATGGCAAATAGGCATATAAAAAGGTGTTGAACATCACTGATCATCAGAGAAATGCAAGTTAAAATTACAGTGAGCTATCATTTCACCTTAGATAAAATGGCTTGTATCAAAATAACAGTCAATAAGTCAATAATAAATGCTGGCAAGGATGCGGAGAAAAAATAACCCTCATACACTGTTGGTGGGATTGTAAATTAGTATAACTGCTATGGAAACCAGTTTGGAGGTTCCTGCAAAAAGTAAAAGTAGAGCTACCATATAATTCAGCAATTGCACTGTCAGTTATATACCCATAAGAAAGGAAATCAGTATATCAAAAAGATATATGCACTCCCATGTTTGTTGCCGCTCTGTTCACAATAGCCAAGATTTTGGAAGCAACACAAGTGTCCATCAACAGATGAATGGGTAAGAAAGTATGGTACTTACACATAATGGAGTACTATTCAGCCATACAAAGGAATGAGATTCAATCATTCACAACAGGGACAGAACTGGGGGTCACTATGTTAAGTCCAGTAAGCAAGGCACAGACAGGAAAACATCACATGTTGTCACTTATTTATGGGGTCTAAAAATCAAATCAATTGAACCCATGGAGTTAGAAAGTAGAAGGATGGTGATATGGTTTAGCTGTGTCCCCACCCACACCTCATTTTGAATTGTAGTTCCCATCATCCCCATGTGTCATGTAAGAGACCCAGTGGGAGGTAATTGAATCATGGGGGCAGTTACCCTCATGATCTTCTCATTAATAGTAAGTGAGCTCTTAGGAGAGCTGATGGTTTTATAAGGGGCTTTTCACCCTTTTGCTCAGAATTTCTTCTTGCTGCCGCCATGTGAAGAAGGATGTTTGTTTCCCTTTCCACCATGATTGTAAGTTTCTTGAGGCCTCTCCAGCCATGTTGAACTGTGAGTCAATTAAATCTCTTTTCTTTATACATCACCCAGTCTTGAGTATGTCTTTATTAGTAGCATGAGAATGGACTAATACAGTAAATTGTTACCAGGTAGTGGGGTGCTGCTGTAAATGTATCTGAAAATGTCGAAGTGACTTTGAAACTGGATAATAGGCATAGGTTGGAAGTTTGGAGGGCTCAGAAGAAGATAGGAAAATGTGGGAAAGTTTGGAACTTTCTAGGGACTTGTTGAATGGCTTTGACCAAAATGCTGATAGTGATATGAACAATAAAGTCCAGGCTGAGGTAGTCTCAGATGGAGATGAGGAACCTGTTGGGAACTGGAGCAAAGGTCATTCTTGCTATGCAAACAGACTGGGGTGGTATTTTGCCTCTGCCCTAGAGATCTGTGGAACTTTGAAATTGAGAGAGATGATTTAGGATATTTGGTGAAAGAAATTTTTAAGCAGCAAAGAATTCAATAGGTAACAGAGCATAAAGCTTGGAAAATTTACAGCTTGACAATGCAGTAAAAAAGAAAAATCCATTTTCTGAGGAGAAATTCAAGTCTGCCGCAAAAATTTGCATAAGTAGCCAGAAGCCATATGCTATTTATCAAGGCAATGGGCAAAATGTTTCCAGGGCATGTCAGAGACCTTCTCAGCAGTTCCTCCTATCACAGGCGTGGAGGCCTAGGAGGGAAAAATGGTTTTGTGGGCCAGGCCCAGGGTCCCCCTGCTGTATGCAGCCTCAAGAAATGATGTTCTGTGTCCCAGCCATGGCTAAAGGGGTCAAGGTACAGCTTAGGCCATGAATTCAGTGGATGCAAGCCCCAAGCCTTGGTAGCTTCCACATGGTATTGGGACCAACTTGAGGAGGCAGTCTGTCTATTAGCAGAGCTCAAGTCCTGTGCTGGGAGATCTGCTGCCCTCTTCAGAGTCAGCAGGCAGAAATGTTTAAGTCTGCTGAAGCTGTGCCCACAGCTATCCCCACTTACAGGTGCTCTGGAAGATGGGAGTTTGACCTGTAAGCCCTTGACTAGGGCTGCTGCCTTTCAGAGATTCCCTGTCCAGAGAGGAGGAATCTAGAGAGGCAGACTGGCTACAGTGACTTTGTGGCACTCTGGTGGGCTCTGCCAGTTCCAGCTTCATGGAGGCTTTGTTTACACTGTGGGGGAAAACCACCTACTCAAGCCTCAGTAATAGTGAATGCCCCGCCCCCCACCAAGATTGAGCATTCCAAATCGACTTCAGACTGCTGTGCTGGTACCAAGAATTTCAAGCCAGTGGATCTTAGCTTGCTGGGCTCCATGGGGGTGGGATGTGCTGAGCTGGACCACTTGGCTCCCTGGCTTCAGTCCCCTTTCTAGGGGAGTAAAGAGTTCTGTCCAGGTGCCACTGGGGTATTTAAAACAAACAAACAAACTCCTGCAGCTAGCTCAGTGTCTGCTCAAAAAGCTGCCGAGTTCTGTGCTTCAAACCCAGGGCCCTGGTGGTGTAGGCACCCAAGGGAATCTCCTGGTCTGAAGGTCACGAAGACCATGGGAAAAGTATAGTATATGGGCTGAAATGCACCGTCTCTCAAGGCACAGTCCCTCATGGCTTTCCTTGCCTAGGGGAGGGAGTTCCTGGACACCTTGTACTTCCCAGGTGAGGCAATGCCCCATCCTGTTTCAGCTTGCCTTCCATGGCCTGCACCCGCTGTCCAACCAGTCCCAATGAGATGAGCTGGGTACCTCAGTTGGAAATGCAAAAATCACCTGCCTTCTGCATTGATCTTACTGGGAGCTGCAGACCGGAGCTGTTCCTACTCAGTCATCTTGCCAGCCCCTCAACTGGATTGTTTATGACACAAAAGATAAATGCTGAAAAGGATGGGTACCCCACCTTCTATTATGTGACTGTTACACATTGCATGCCTGTATCAAAACATGTACCTTGCAAATATATATGCCTACTGTGTACCCCAAAAATTAAAAATTAAAAAAACCTCATGTATCTCATAAATATAAATACTTACTATATACCCATAAGAATTAAAAATTAAAAAATGAAACAGGAATAAAATAAATGACCAAAATAAAATACCATGCAAATTTTTGCTGTTTTTTTAATTTTTAGCTAGTTTGATCCTTTTAGGGGGCTTTTTTTTTTTTTTTTTTTTTTTAAAGAGATGTAAGTATGATGACAGAAAAGGAGAGAGTGGACCAGGCTTACAAGTTTGCTTATTGAGGGTCTACTCTCCCTTTGTAAAAACTCTTTCTTGTTACTAATCGCCTTTAAATGCAACTTCATGTAGAAGAGGCCAAACTTTAAATCAACATTAACTAACACATTAGGTAGTGTACCAGCCCCTCAATGGGCTCTGGCCCATGACCACATAAGGGCAGGAGTAATGGGACAGAGGGCAGAGGCCATGCAGATGGTAAGTGCCCTGGAAGACAAGACCAAGAGGGCACAAGAACTGACCTCCTCTACCACAAAATTCTCCTTGAGCTGATGTTTTTGTTTTTTTATGTTTATTTTATTCTGTAAAATGTATGCATCCAAAGGTAGTGGTGAGATGGAATTCTGTGGAAAAGTTCATAAAATACAGATTATTCAATATTTTGGTGGGTACATTCTGAACTAAAGAGCTTTCTTTCACTCCTGTGATCTCAAGATTTTTTCTTTAAAGAATTGAGTTTGAATTCCTTATTGGGTTTGAGTGAAATATGCCTTGGTCTTAGCCATTGCACCTCCCCAGGCCTCTTAACAACTATGAAGGAAAAAAATACAGAAAACTGTATAAATAGTGCTATACCCCAGATATCCTCAAGACTAACCAGCCTATGGATGGCAGTGGGGAGAAGGGTCCCCCATTACAGCAATAACTCAGATTTCCTGTTTAACTGTATTATTCACGTTATTTCCTGTTTAACTGAATTGTTCACATGTTCTACCACCTGTTTCATCTGGCATGTTTGATCTGCTCAGCCAAATCCACCTGTGACTTTTCAATGACTGAGAACAGCCAAATCTCTCACTCCTGGTACCAAAATCTGTATTAGTCAGGGTTCCCCCAAGGGACAAAACTATAATAGGATATATATATATATATATATATATATATATATATATATATGGGAGTTTATTAAGGAGAATTGACTTACACAATCACAGGATAAAGTCCCATTGAAATACCCTAGCTTGGCTGTAATGAACACATTTTAAACGATCCTGCTAACTCCATTTTGCCCACCCTGAGCTATGTTGTCCACCCTGGGCTATGTAGGGTATTCTGTTCTGAGAGCTTGTGGTCTGAGACACCTGGCATCTTTGTAACCAATTTTCTGAAAAACAGGGCCCACTGGTCTATACATCCTGTACTTGCAACTGCACAACTGTTTACCCTACATCCTGAGTAAAAAACAATTTTAAGTAGAACTTATTTTGTTAGGCACCCCCCCCTTCCCCTAACGTCCTCCTTCTGCTTCTGTAATAATCTGCTTACCACCCCCTGACCCAAACCTGGCATAAAAATGTTGACTGCCCTTTGTTCTGGGCCAAGAGGTTTGAGCTCTAGCTGACTCTCGGATGCTGGCCATTAAAAGTGGACTCAAACAAACTCAGAATATGGAGCTTCTGTTTAAACTCATTCGGGTGTAACACCATGATAGGCTATCTGCAAGTTGAGGAGCAAAGAAGCCAGTAGTGGTTCAATATGAGCCCTAAAAGCCTCAAAAGTAGGCATGCTGACAGTGCAGTCTTCAATCTGGGGTTGAAGGCCTGAGAGCCCCTGGCAAATAACTGGTGTAAGTTGAAGAGTCAAAAGGCCAAAGAACCTGGAGTCTGATGATCATGGGCAGAAAGCATCTAGTACAGGAGAAAGATAGAAGCTGGAAAATTCGGCAAGCCAGCTTCATCAGTGTTCTCCCACATATCCAAGTTGCAGGGTTCCATTCTTTTCCAATCAATGCCCTCACTTTAACAGCAGACACTTGGCAAAGCTGAGTGTGCAACTTTCATTGTATGTCAGCCACTTGCATCATAAGAGCTTGTGTTTGATTTTCTGCAGTATCACCTCTTGTCTACAGGAGAGAAGACTCTTACTCAGGGCAATCTTAAAAGATTTGAGCCTGAATTTGTGCTTCTGGAGGCAGGAGTTGGACTCTCTGAGCTTATCCTTTTCTTTAATCACTTTGTTATGTAAACCTAGGAGCAAGCAACTTCATTACATTCCTTGGTTCTCCACATACAGTCAGAGGTGTTATGTATAGGGTCACTAAACTGCTTGCTTCTCAAGAGGAGTGAATCAGGAGAGTATGCATTTATTTTGTATAACTCTCTAAACAGTTCACGCCAAGGACTATTAGTGTTCTTTATACTAATAGAAGTAGAGTCCTTAGCATTTTTGTGTCTAAGCAGATTAGGTAGCCAACTTCAGAAACCCCAAAACCAACTAAAGAGATCCATCCTTAAAATTCTGTTCCTCTAGTACAACTCCTGGTACCAATTTTCTGTTTTAGTCTGAGAATTGACTGATACTGGGTAGCTTATAAAGCAAAGAGGCTTAATTGACTCACAGTTCTGCATGGCCAGGTGGGTCTCAGGAAACTTAGAATCACGGTGGAAGGGGAAGCAGGCACCTTCTTCACAAGGTGGCAGGAGAGAGAAAGAGCATGAAGGAGGAACTGTCAAAAACTTACAAAACCATCTGATCTCATCATCATCATCAGATAGTAAGCGAAAACTAACTATCATGAGAACAGCATGGGAGAAATTGCCCCCATGATCTAGTCACCTCCCACCAGGTGCCTCCCGCGACACATAGGGATTAACATTTGAGATGAGATTTGAGTGGGTACACAGAGCCAAACCACATTACCCTCACATCCTGTCCATGTCCTTATCAACCCATGCAGCAAAAGTAAAGGTAAGAAGAACTAGGATACAAACCCAGAGCAGTTTTATTATAAAGATTAATTTACATCCATATATAAAACTTACTGTTCAATTAAGATTGCTCACACTGATTTGGGAAATTATTTAAGATGGTTCTTATTTCCAAGGCATTTCAGTTTGGTGTATTTCCTAGATGCTGTCATCACATCCTCTTATCAAAGTGCTTCATGTGTGTATTTTTTCCTCCCCGTTGCAGGGGTAGGGTACAGGGGCTGCTGAAAACAGACAGTTTTCTACTTCTTTTGTTGCCTTTTAAGGGATCTTGGTGCAGTTCTCTGAGTCAGAGGACTCGGCTGAAGGTGTTCAACTATGTAGATTAGCTGAGTGATGAGTATGTGTGGACATCTGTTCAATTTTGGATCTAACATTAGAATAGTAGAACCTATTCCCTGTGAGACTGGAGCAAAAGACTAAGAAGGGAATGGCTGGAGTCTCGACTTACTGGCTCCATGATCTTGGATAAGCCACTTTATTTCTCTTGCCTCAGCTTTCCAACTCATATGGCAGAGCTAACAGTCTAGAATGCAAGCCCAGAGTTTAGCCTTGTTGAGAGGCCCAACTAGATTAAATGGCTACATATTTTACAAACCGAAAAGGACTGGATGAACCCAGACCTCGTGTACAGTGGGCACTCAGGAAACATTGGTAGTGAGGCCATTGGCTCTCCCTGCTAACGGGGGCTCAAAGCAGGGATATGCCAGAAGCGGAATCCAAACCTTCCATAATACAGGCTGACTTTGCTTTTGAAGTCCTTCCTTTGAGGGTGGAATTTGTGATAGGAAACCATTTGCTTGGAGTGGTGAGGGTTGTGTGGGGTGGGGTGCAGATGATCTGCTACTTTTGTTTCCATTTTGGATTTCCAGGTTTTTGTGAGTTTCTCTCATCTTGTTTCCTGTTTTTCCTAAAAGCCTGAGTATATGAATATCTTTTTCCTGCAGGTGTTTCTAACTTCTTTTTCCTTCCGGACAGTCTCAGTAATTATTGCCTTTCATGTGGGTTCTATGACCAAGGTGAGTGACATAATAACAGAAAAAAAGAATCCCATAGCAGGGGATATCTATGTGAATGCTGGTGTGAGGCGTTTTTGCTTGGAATGAAGATGCAGTTATATGAGAGACAGAGTCTCACTCTGTTGCTCAGGCTGGAGTGCAGTGGAGAGATCTCAGCTCACTGCAGTCTCCAACTCCCGGGTTCAAGAAACTCTCACATCTGAGCCTCCTGAGTAGCTGGGATTACAGGCGTGTGCCACCATACCCAGCTAATTTTTCTATTTTGTAGGCACAGGGTTTCACCATGTTGGCCACGCCGTTCTCAAACTCCTGACCTCAAGTGATCCACCTGTCTCAGCCTCCCAAGGTGGTAGGATTACAGGCATGAGACACTGCTCAGCCAGATTTTTAAAAACTCAGTTAAATTGTATGAAATTTACTAAAGCATATTAAAACATGTATTTTTCACTAAACTGTTGCCAATACACTATCAGTGAATCATCAAACATCACCACTGTACAACAGAGACAGCCATTATAACATTACTTAAAATAGTCTCACATATAACTTACATATCTGTATATACATATACACTGATTTCTTCAATCAAATTTTAGTGTTTCTTAATAAAATCTTATATTTTAAAAACTCTCTTTTTAACTTTTTATATGTTTCCTGCTTCTAATCCATCCATGGATAATAACCATGCTATTTAGGCTCTCTTATTTTTATGCCCATGGGTTTTTTATTAGATCATCATTTCTTCCTTAGCAAGAATTATTGCTGCTTGAGGAAGTGGCGGCTTAGCCTCCGTGTCACTGCTGTCTTCCCAAGCTGCTGGAATGACCGCTGCTCTCTAGACCTCCCTGGGGACTACTCGAGATGGAAAATTCTCAGCCCCAACTGGAGTTTAGCCACAGTGAGGAAAAACAAAAGAAATGCAGTTTTCCACAATCAAGTTGACTAAGACTCCTTTTAGAATTACATATAATCTCCCTGTCTTCTGAAGACTAACTCTTGGGACACTTCTTTATGTAAAGAAGAATTATAACACTGAACCCTGCTATAATGGAGCTTAAGTACACAGCTCAACACAGGTAGGATAGCCCGTGACTTGAACTTAAAAAAAATAAATTTTGGCCGGGCACAGTGGCTCAAGCCTGTAATCCCAGCACTTTGGGAGGCTGAGGCGGGTGGATCACGAGGTCGAGAGATCGAGACCATCCTGGTCAACATGGTGAAACCCCGTCTCTACTAAAGATACAAAAAAAAAAAAAAAAAAAATTAGCTGGGCATGGTGGCACATGCCTGTAATCCCAGCTACTCAAGAGGCTGAGGCAGGAGAATTGCTTGAACCCAGGAGGCGGAGGTTGCGGTGAGCCGAGATCATGCCATTGCCCTCCAGCCTGGGTAACAAGAGCGAAACTCCGTCTCAAAAATAAATAAATAAATAAATAAATAAATAAATAAATAAATAAATTTTGCACATGAAAGCTTTTCAGCGATTTTTTAAAAAGTTTCCTGACTCATTATATACATCTTTCCCATTTAGAAAGGAGTTTGCCCAAATCAATAAAAGCCATATATTTACTATTTATTTTAACTTTAGTCTACACACGTATTTGACAGTTTTCTAGAAAATGCATAGCTCTAACTAGAGACTATTAAAAGAAAATATCCATAGTAATTTAACAAGTATTAATATTACCTAGCATATCATTTTTGGCAAACCATTGGTTAAAACTAGAGCAAATATAGCCATCTTGGTCTTTTGACCAAGTTAAATATTCTTTAAATTTGACCAAGCTTTGTTTTTTTTTCTTTGCTACTTATAGAAGGGAAACTTGTTAGATATAGGAGTTGCTTGTTTATAATTATTCTTCCAGAACTTATGGAGAAGCTGATGATTCATATGTCATTAGACATTTTAATTATAAGGAAATCTATGAAATTCAACTGCCAGTAGGAGTCAAGATATTTTGGACATGTCATTCTTCTTAAAGAAAACCTAAATGTCCATAAAGAAACATCCCAAAGCAGCAATGTGTTGGCATTTGTGGATTAGGTCCTGTGGAATTCATCCTACTTCCTGCTCCAGTCGTTTCTTCGCAAATAGTTTTTAAAAATGTTAAGCCAATGATGTCATTTCTTGGATGAAAAGTCTGCAGTACTTTTCTATCTCAGAATTAAATCCAAAGTCCCTTCCTAGGTTTAACAGTTAGATTATCACATACAAATGGGATTCCTCTGAAAATGAAGAGAAACTTAGGAACAATTACTTCAGGGCAACAAGTATAAAACACAGTTGTCCCCAGGAAAACCAGGACCTAGAGGTACCTACCTAGATGGCCATAGATGAACTAGTCATCCCTCCCTCTCATATCTCATGTTCTATCACTGTCTCCTTCTCTCTGTCCAAAATTAGCTCCAGCCACAACAACCTACTGAATGCTTTTCAAATGTAACAAGCATTCCTGAAATGTTCTGCCCCAAGATGTCTATGCAGGTCTTGCTCTTTTCATTTAATCCAGGTTTCTACTCAAATCTCATTTATTGAAGAGATCTTTTCTGGTGCCCCCCTAAAATAGCATCCCTTTTCCTCTGTTCACTCTCTCTACCTTACGCTGACTGATTTTTCTTCATAGTACTTATTACATCCTAGTATATAATATATGTACTTTTTTTTTTGTTTATTTTCTTCCCTTTTTTGTGAGACAAGGTCTCATTCTGTCACCCAGCCTAGAGTATAGTGCCATGATCCTGACTCACCACAGCCTTGACCTTCTGGGCTCAAGCAATCCTCCTGCCCCAGCCTCCAGAGTAGCTGGAACTACAGGTGTGCATCACCACGTTCCACTAATTTTTATTTTTTTTTGGTGGAAATAAGGATCTCATTATGTAGCCCAAGATGGTCTCAAACAACTGGCCTCAAATAACTGTCCCACCTTGGCCTCCCAAGGTGTTGTGCTTACAAGTGTGAGTCACCGTACCTGGTTTTTATTTTCTAACTTGTCTCCCTCACCAGAAGGCAAGCTCCATCCACGGATGAACTTCGTTTTGTTTATTACTGTGTTCCTGCCATTTAGAATAGTGCCTGGCACTGAGTACATGTTTAACCATATTTGATAAATAAACAAATGAGTGCATGCATGGAAGAATAAGTTGCTATTTAGAATTGGAGACATCTTTAAGGGAAAAGAGCAACTTCCATTTACTTTTGGGTGGCAGTTAAGTAAGTAAGAATGCTTGTATTCTAAGATATAAGTGAGAAGTATCAGAAGGAGACTGATCGAGATGGCTCACACCTGTAATCCCAGCACTTTGGAAGGCCAACGTGGGTGGGTCACTTGAGGTCAGGAGTTCCAAACCAGCCTGGCCAATACGGTGAAACCCTGTCACTAAAAATACAAAAAAAAAAAAAAAGAAAAATAGGCAGGCATGGCGGCATGCACCTGTAGCCCAAGCTACTCAGGGGGGCTGAGGCAGGAGAATTGCTCGAACCCAGGAAGCAGAGGTCTGCAGTGATCACGCCATTGCACTCCAGCCTAGGTGACAGAGCGAGATGCCATCTAAAAAAAAAAAAAAAAAAAAGTACCAGGAGGAGCATTACATGATATAAAGAATAAGTTGGAGAAAATTTTGGCCAATGTGAACGATGAAGGTAGTCTAGAAATGATGACTCACTGAAATGTTTTTACATCTGATTGCAGTGAAATAACTTATACCCTGATAATGCATATTTTATGTCTTTTTAACATATTATAAATCCATTCAGATTGCCTACCTCGTGTTTTAATTCAACTTAATTTTAAAAACTCATTTCAAAATTTGTGCTAGCCACTAGATTTAGGAAATCCCTTAACAAATGATATTATTTCTTGAACAATAATATATACCTATCAGACCATCACCTATGTGCCAGGAATTATCTTTAGTGTTTTTAAGTATTATCTCATTTAATCTTCCCAACATATTATATGGTGTAGGCATTCCCATTATCCCCAGTTTGCAATGAGGAAACTGTAACATAGATTGAGACGGTCTGATTTCAGAGCCCATCAACTTTGTCATATTATGCAATTTGTTTTTATTGTTGTTATAATCACTACTCATTTATTATTCCCACTAATTTCTGATTCCAATAGAAATATTTTAATAGAATTTCCTGATTTCCCTGGCAGATTATAAATTAACCTTTTGTGATTCAGTCTACTTAAACCACTACCAGTTGTTTTTCTCTTAGCTTTTATGACAGTGTGTTTTTATCTTGGTTATTTATTTCACTGCTAATGGTTTATCTTTTCTCACTGAAATATCAGCTTTTTGAGGGTAGGAACTTCTTTGTTTTGCTCAGTGCTGTATTACCAATGCAAAAATGCCTGGTATGTAGCAAATGCTCAGTAACTATTGGCTGCATAAATACTGAATAAATGAGTTATGTTAATTAGTTGTATCCTTTTCCTATATAACTTCATGTGAGTCAGTCAACCAATGTTTATAAGTACCAATTCTGTGCCTAGCACCATGTTCCATAGATGGACTTAACAAATGCCAAGTTTTCTTCCAAGCACTTTATATAAAGCAGCTCTTAATCTCTACAGTAACTCTATGAGATGATTGGCAAAGGTCCAAAAAATGTTAGGACATGGCTCCTTTCCAGAAGGAGCTTCAAATAAATAGTAACAGTGAGAGTGAAACAATTAGAAAATGATAGAAGCTTATAATACAAGCGTATTACGCCATTCTCTCTTTGCTATAAAGAAATACCTGAGACTGGGTAATTTATGAGAAAAGAGGTTTAATTGGCTCATGTTCTGTAGGCTGTACAGAAAGCATAAGCAGCATCTGCTTCTGAGAGGCCTCACAAAGCATCCAATCATGGTGGAAGGCAGGGGGAGCAGGCAGGTCACATGGTGAAAGTGGGAGCAAGAGAGTGACGGAGGAGGTACCACACACATTTAAATGATCAGATCTCGCAAGAACTCACTATCATGAGAACCTTACCAAGGCAGATGATGCTAAACCATTCCTGAGAAAGCCATCCCTATGATCCAATCACCTCCCACAAGGCCCCGCCTCCAACATAGGTGATTACCTTTCAATATGAGATTTGGGTAAGGACAAACATCCAAATTATATCAACAAGCATTTAATTATTACATTTTGAGTTACAATTATGTTTTTAAGAAAGAAGAATATAGGTAGATATTTTAAATTTTAAAAGAAGTTGATACTTTATCTTGGCCTCAAAAGATGGAAGGAATTTGGACAGGTGAAGGAAGAAGGGAATGATATTTCGGATAGAACAATTGAATTAAGGTAGAGAACAAGAATGACCTTTGTCTGAGAATAATGGGATAGATGACTGGCCTGCTAGGGAGAGGCCAGCCATAGATAGGTTTAAAACCTAGGCAGAAAAAGGTGGACCAGAGGTGACTGGAATTGGTGAATCACTGTGTGGATATATGTGTGCATGTGTGTGTGTATCATTTGTAAAATTAAAGAAATTTTTTTCCAGACTTATTATGTAGATTAAATGGAATAAAGAGTGTAAAGCACTTATCCCATTTCCTGGCCTGTATTAAGCAGTCACTAATTAGTAACCATTATTACCCTATTAATCATAATAGCAGAGATGATCTGCCTTGAATTAAAAAAATTGTTTTTATATGTATAAATTTATGGGCCACAAGTGTAATTTTGTTAAATGCATATATTGTATAGTGGTAAAGTCAGGACTTTTAGGTTATCCATCACCCAAATAAAATATTGTGCCCAGTAGATAATCTCCCATCACCTACCCACTCCTGCCCCCGCCCCCTCGCCGGTACAAGTTTTTGTTGTCTATCATTTCACTCCCTATGCCCATGTGTACATATTATTTGGCTCCCACTTGTGTCTTTCTGTGTCTGACTTGCTTCACTTAATTTGCCTTGAATTTTTAATTTGGATAAATAGACTTATTCTGGGTTATCTATACCAGGTCTACCTAATTTGTCTTTACACAGTTGAATATAGTTTAACCAATACTACTATTGATGAAGATAAATAACTATGATCTTACATAAAAATGATCAGACCCCACATATACTCCAGCAAAGAAAATGTGTTACTTTAATAGCATCACCATTGACAGAATTAAAAATAATCACATGAAAAACTTTTCAGACTATTTCATTAAAAATGTGCTATTTGCAACTCTACAGAATCCAGTTACAGTTTTATGATTCCCTATGGAAGATATTTCACTAAAACCCAGTTGTTATAAAAACAGGCATTTCCCAGAGGGCTAAACAGAGAAGGCATAATAACCTCTGCAACATCTTCTATAAACTTCAAAGGTATGAGAATGCCAGAAGGTTTTCATTTTACTTTGTTTTGGGGTTTTTTGGTGATGATAGGGGAGACAGAGTATAAATAAAATGTAACTCAAGAAACTTTCAGTTCTTTAACATTAAAAAATCCATCTTAGTGTACTGATATCACTAGCATAATGTATTCCACGCTATTCTTCAAGCTGTTTATACAAGTTAATGGTGCAACTTATAATTAAATATTATTCTAGATTAAAAAAATGAAGTCAAAGTTCTAAACAAGCTAGATGTGGATGGAGAAGTCTGAGCCACAGGGCTTCTGCAGAAGGAAGGACTAAAACATTCAGGAGGAAAGGAAAGAGGAACAGAAAGCCAAAACGGAGAAAAACATGATTCGAGTCCTTAGAAGATTTTAGAGTCAAGAGTTTGAATTTTAAAATAAAACAGAAGCCAGTTAAATTCACGTACGCATTTTGCATTATTGCTTATGCTCACCAACGCAGAAAACATTTCCTTTGTGCAACAGCCTGGACCTGCTCCATCGAATTAACAGAAGGAAAGGTCATACACACACACACACACACACACACACACACACACACACACACACACACAGAGGCACTACTTTGGTTGCTTTATAGCTGGGTTAATCTTTTAACAGAGTCTTACATTTTTCTAATTCCCTTTGCCCTTAAACCTTGGAGTTAACCAGACTTCTAGCCATGTGTTCTCGCCTCTTCATCTCCCTTCTCCTTTTCCCTCTGTCTGGGCCTGCAATTCCAGACATTCCACGCTACCTTCCACACCCCTTACACAATCATCCATCTTAACTCGGGCTTTGCGGCCAGAATCACTCTTACTTACCCTGTGGTCGTTGCAGCCTGCTGCCAAAAAGACTTTCCCACCTTTCATGGACTTCAGCAACTTGTGACGTACACTGAGTTTCTAGCAATAGAATTAACTTTGGGTGAAGTACATTGAGGTTTTTTGTTTGCTTTTTGTTTTTTTTGAGGCAGGCCTCACTCTCACTCAGGCTGGAGTTCGGTAGCGCTAGCATAGCTCACTGCAGCCTCCAACTCCTGGGCTCAAGGTGACGGAGGCGAATAGATTCGAGAGTTCGTGCTGACTTTTTAAAGCTAAATTAAGGAACACCACCAAGGTTGAGGGGCAGGGAATCTGAGGTCAATTTGTGCTGACTTCCCAAAGCTGGATCAAAAGGAAAACACCTGGGTCTGGGGGCAAGGCACCTAAGGCCAATTAACAGCAACTTCCAGAAACTAAACCAAAAGGAAAAACCCCTTCTACCCACACCTGGTGGCGAAGATCAACGGCTACTCTTCGGCAACCCTCCCCCTTGGATGGAAAAGGAGCGTGCCCTGGATTGGCTGCGGGCCAAGCGTGGGCCATCCCGTCAATTCACAGCAGCCTTTAATTAGCCATCCAGATAAGGTGCAGCCACTAGAGGCCTCAAAAGGAGTACTTAAAACCCAGAAAGCTTTGTAACTGGGTCCTTTCTTAAGGTAGACGGGCCAACTCCCACCCTGCGGAGTGCTTTCTCGCTTTAGTAAATCCCGGCTTTCGCTGCTTCGTTCCTGTTTCATTCCTTTGTTACTTTGTGCGCTTTGTCAGACAACTCATACTCCACCTTCCTTCTGGTAACAAAGGGATTGCCTTACCTCAGCCTCCCAAGGAGCTGGGACTAAAGGAGCGCGTCACCATGCATGGTTGATTTTTAAATTATCTAGACCCGGGCTCAAGCGACCCTCCTGCCTCGGCCTCCCAAAGGGCTGAAATTACAGGTGTGAGCCACCCTTCCCGGCCTGCACTGAGTATTTTGAGGGTAAGTCACTATTTGCCATTCCAGTTGGCAAAGTACACAATGACAAGCTATGTTGTTTGGGCATTTTAGTTTACAGTTTAGATATTGTGAGACCCAAGTGTCAACTCTTGCTTTTTCTTGAGGACAATTAGCTAAAAACTAGTTATGAACAGTTCGTTTTGGTTTGTTTGGATCATTTGCTCAAGTGGAAAAAGGAGCTGGCCTTCAACCTTCCAGGTCAGTTACCTCTCTGCGAGCTTTCCAGCCCTGCCATAAAGTGAAACCCTTTGCAGTAGTTGCTAGCTCGTAGCTTGCTTGGCACCTGCTTTCCTGAGCTTGCTCCAATTGATGCCTTCACGGGTCAGGTGAAGTTCGCGTTGCATAGGGACTGGGATCTAGGCATGATTTCCAGCTCACTGGGGCAGCAGACAGATACTGGGCACAGAGGACCCGGGGGTGGCTGCGCAGCGGCAGAGCAGCCATGACATGCTCTTGGAAACAAAAATAATTGTTGAACACTGAAGTATATGTGAAAGAACTTTTCCCCTTTGAATCAAGAATATGATCGTGAACCTTAGCAAAACAAAGCCATGGTGCTAACTCAGTCTTCTAAACATTGGCCCTAACCTGAACCTACTATTAAATTGGGCTAAAGTGTTTGCACAGCAAGTGGATTCACTAAAATTGTTCATTGCTATATTTTCTGTTCTGGCTTTGTCCCAGAGATTTCCAATGGTTCCAGCAGCTTTGGAGTTAGTAACTCTGATACGTTTGCATCTGACTTCTGACCTAAACTTTAGTGTTATTTTCAGCTGTTCTTTGATAGGGAATCCAACAGCTGCTGTTTAATACCACAGACAACTTGTGACACAGGCTGAGTTTCTAGCAATAGGATTACTCTACCAATGTGGGGGCTCTGATTTGAAGCTGGCCATAATTTTCCTGCACAGGAGGTGGGGTTAGGGAATGAAAATCAAGCCTGAAATATAGTGCTTTCCTTTTTTTTAAAATTGCAGCAAAATATATATCGTAATAACCTTTAACCAAACAAAAAACATTTTCTTGCTGCAACTAAATTAAGGCAAAAGCAAAGTATTTCACTTTCTCATATTGATAACTGAGCTTGAAAACCCTGCTTCATGGAGTAGAATAGTCACAAAGAAAATCTGAAATGATAGCTATCTATTCATAAGTGCTGGTTGAAATATTTTTTAAAATATCCCTAAGAAATCTGAGGCTTTGAGATAATGTGGCTATTCCATATAAACTTCATTTCGCAAAAAGCAGTAAGTTTTAGAAAGGCAGATTAATCTAAAAATGAGTTTTAAGCAATTTGAGAGTTAATCCCAAAACAAATACCCAAACCTTCTTAAAGTACACTTGTGGTAGTTTTCTTTGCATGAGAGAGATTTCAAAATTCTTGAAAAGATTGATATCCAGGTCAGTGACTTACTAGTTTCAAAGTCCATGTTTATAATTGCATAGTTTCGGTGGCAAAACTAATTTGGGTTGTCAGAATGTAATTTTTTTTTTCCATTTCTTATCAAACATCAGCTGATAGGGAAAGAGCTTGAAACTGTCCTCCACATTTAAGATAACAGCAAAAATAACAGGCACTTAGTGTTACCATACTAGGGGTGTGGCAATTTTCTTTCTTTCCCTCCTCTCTCTCACGATAAACTCAATGGGTTTGTCTATTTTTAACCTCCTGTTCTTTCCTTTTGGCAGAGTAATCAGTGTGAGCGGAGCTCTTTCCCTGAATGAATCCAAGTAACCCTGGTGGTCGCCTTCTGAAATGACCAGCAGACACACAACTGTCCAGAGGCTGCCCGAAGTATAAACTCTGGTTCTAAAGTACCATGTCCAGCCAAGGAAGTCCTAGTGTGGAGTTTTCTACGACAACAGTCAGTTCGGTTGCTGTGCAGGCTGGGGACTCCAAAATTGTTATAGCTGTCATAAAGGTAAGCTAACAACTTCCTTTTTTTCTGTGTGGCTGTGAGCTTCTAGCTGTGTGCTGAAAACCCTAAAGAACATACTAGGCAGTCAGCAGGACACAGCATAGAGAAGATAATGCAGCCAGCACTCTTACTGCTTTCTTAAATCGGCTACTAGGAGAAACCTCTAAGTTTCAGCAATTACCAGAGAATCTCTTTCCTTTCAGTCAGCAAGAAAGCATCTATAGCAGCTTGATTTAAGAAAGAGAGAGAAAGAGAGAAAGAAAGAAACTCTAGCATATACTATCAACTTGGTCTTTAAAAGTAAGGCATTGGTGATTGGAAGTTTGTGATTGCCTGAGTAAAAAGTCCAATGGACCCGTGAACTGCTTATGATTTTTGAGAGTGGATGTGATGGAGGAGGCAGGTCCTGACCGACAGTGGGAGGGCACTGTTTTAAGCATGAGAGAACTCAGAAAACACCTAGTAAAGGGCTGTGACATGTGCCCTTTGCAAGACTGGTTTTGCCATGGTAAAAACACTACTAAATCCTTGTCCAGTAATGAAGACCCTGCAAGGAAAGGTACGAAAGGTTTGTGCCAAATTTGCTCTTAACAGCAGGAAGTAGAAGCCGCTTAGGGTCTATGATTACCACATGTTTATGAGAAGCCATTTGCCCATTTGCAAAGATGGCCACACATCTTTAGGTTGAAGAAGACATCCATGATTTTATTCTCCATGGAAATGCCCTGCAAAAACCTCTCAAGCACTAGGCTTGGGCATTAGATTATGTTCCACCTAAATAATTCAGTGTTTAATGAAGGGAAACCTGGCAAACAAGCTGGTGACCACAAACCAGTTACTTTCAGGTCCCCACCAGGCTTAATTGAATGACTTTTCTGGCCTTTTGTTAGAGCATGGACAACAAGCCATGTTTAATTTAACTTAATTACTGTGAATTTTATGGTAATGTGAAAATTCATAACAGGAAAACAGAACCTGACATTGAGCAAAAGGATTTACTATAGAAGGACAGAATGGAAAGTGTTCCTACCTGGGTGGGTTTTCTGGTGTTGTGAGACTTATCTCCCACGTGAACCAGACCTCTGCTGACTTCCTCCCCCTCCCGTCTTTTCATAGTCCCGGAGTGCAGATGAAAAGAAGCCTGATGCAGAAGTTGTGCAAACAGATCACTTGCATGGGATTAATGATACTTTGAGTAACTGCAGATTTCAGCAATGAGGGAAAAGAGGCAAACTCACTATTTCTCAAAAAGTTAACTTTTCGTTTCCTCAAATATGAAACATTCTTGGAGCCGAAGGAGGAGTAATATCAGAGGATAAATTACAGAAAAATCAGAGGTAGATTGAATGCAAAAAATTACACTGGAAAATTACACTGGACGCTCTTATTTTAATTGAATTGTATTTCTAAGGATGTTCCCTCAGTACCCCCTCCTCAGCTCTCTTACTTTTCTGCCATACCCATACATCAAACGCCAAGCAATTCAGAGTAGAGAGTCCATTTTAATGGAATAGAAGTGCCTGTGTCTGATCTATAGTGACTTTCCAAACTGTCTCAGGGGACTGATTATATTCTAAAATAGAAACACATTTTTCTAATTTCTCTTTGGTAATTCATGTATCTACATGCACAGGCCTGTTAGTGGTTCCTTTAGCTTAATGAGTTGTTGCTTCTTAGAAAAGCAATTCCTCAGGAAATGCAATGACAAATTATGTCTTAGAGCAGCATAAATCTTGTTTGGAAAGCAAGTTGAGTGTGCTCAAATGGCAGTTGTCACAGGCATCTCATTTTGTTAATATTTTCCTACATACTTTAATGAATATTCAGCAACTAAGGTTGGAAAACAGTATATTTTACCTTTGAAATAAGATAAAAATCTATTCCTTCATCTGATATTTATTATTTTCAGCTAAACCAGCAAGGCCAATGTAAAGACATTAATTAGCCTAAATTGCATTTACAAAAACTTTCCCCTGTGGTGAAGTTTGCATCCTACTTTCCCAAGTGGAATTTCACTGTTTTCACGCAGTTCAGTTTTGTGAGTGAGAGAGGATACAGTTGTGTAAATTATTCTGTAACTTTGTAATATTCAGTAATTCATAATCTATTGTATGTTTTCCTCATTTGGGAATTTTTAACTTAAATCCAATATGCCAAGAGAGAATAATTTATCCTAAGAATAAAAAAGAAAAGGCAGGGCATGGATTTATACTAGATCTGCTATGTTTCAAATTAAGTAAGCCCATCTCTATGGAAAGAAAGTGTTTACAGGATAACTGGAAATTTAGAAGATATATTAAAAATGAGAAGGGTGAAGAGGAAGAAACAAGAGGAACTAAAAGTGCATTTTATTTCATTTTTATTTTTAGTGTGGCAAATGGGTACAACTTCAACTGGCTGAATCACAGCCCAATCTTCTAGAAATTGGCAGCAGTCAGGATGAAACCAAAAAACTTCTTCATGATCATAAACTTCTTTTGGCCAAGCTCAAGGTAAGATACTAAGATGTGAAGCAGAAGCAAAATTAAAGAGACATAAAATACTATTTCTTACACTTCTTAATTCCTCTGCTGTTACTGGCGTAGGGCCACTTTACTATGGTATCAGGTAGATAATGGGAAAATCAGTAGTTATTTATGAACAAACGGCATCAGAGAGAAGTAACAAGATTTTTAAAAAATTTTCCCTAATGTGATAGAAAACATGGAGTGATAATATTTTCCCTGTGGAGAAATAAGCAATTTTTTTTCCTGGCTGGCTCAATGGAAAAAACTCCATCATTTTTTGATTTCATGCATTACATCATCAAGTCACAAAAACAGATCCACAATTTCTATTGTTAATAATACCTGCTGGTAAAAATAATTTAGAAGACCTTTTCCCTCTGTTGGACTATTAAAAATATCTGACTCTGTGCTTAGTATTAAAAGTTCTTGATACCAAATAATACTTTTAGTAAGACCAGACATATTGTTCCACATATGTTGAGAGTATTTAGTTGGAAATCTAAAAGTAGCATTGGTTTGAGATTGTCAGATAAAGGCCAGGTAAGATCAGGGCCAGCTACATAATTTGTAAGACCCAGGGCAAATAAAAATGTGGGGCCTCTTGTTCAAAAAGCAGGGAAAAGCTTTCTCTTGACGTGTCATGGTGTTTTTTATTCACTACTTAATGTCTGGCTCCTTCATGTTTAAGGAAAGTACAGACCCTCACTGGTGCATGGCCTCACCCATGACTCAGTGCAAAGGACGTGGGCCTGACCCCACCCTTCTCCAGCTGCACATTGGCCACAGCTCTAGCTATAGGAGGTGGCAAGTTACTAAATGGGGACTGTCCTGAGGAGCAGCTGACTGTCCGGTATGCTCCTCAGCCTCATTTCATAACTGTTGCCACCTCCTATACCCAGGAGATAAAACCACATGTCTGATGAGGTGCCATGCTTTCAGCACTTCCTCTGTTGTCCCATTGGACTTTATTTGCAAAACAAATTTAAAGAATTTCAACACAGGAACAGATACAACATTAAGCCCTAAATCGTGTTCCATTCTGAGGAACCTCTGAGGGAGCCAGCCCTGTGAATGATAACCTCATAGACAAATGAAATGTCTTCACTAAGATCAAAGAGATTTAATGAGGATTCAGAGAACTGCAAAGACAGGATGCTCTGCATTTTTAGTACTTTAATATTACTGTCTTCTTTGTACATCTAGGCTGAAATTCATACTTGCTTTCTAGATTTAGAAGCAGATTTGATCTGCATCTGATGTGTAGACAGTGGTTTTCTGCTTGGGCAGTGGTAAAAGTAGTTGAGTAAATGAAACCAAGAAGTTGAAGAAAGAATTAATATTAACAAGAAGGCCCTTACAATGCAGAATTTATTCCCCTTTTGACAGCTCCTTACTCTGGGATCTAGATTGTCTTGCAAAGCAGAAAATCCTAGTTATTGCTAAGTCTTTTGTAGGTAGAAAAACCCCATTATGATGTGAAAGAGCATTGAACCAGGAATCAAAACACCTATTGTTTAGCTCAAATTACATCACAAACTAGTATGATTTGGTCAACAACTCAAGGTCTTCCTGCTACACAAAAAGCTGTAAACTTGTCATGAATCCCCAATTCCATGAACTGTAGAAACATAATACTTCATTGAAGTTTCTGTGTATTCCCAGAAATTTGCTTTCTCATGATGTCTTGTGTCCCCAGCTCCTTTGTATGCACCAGCCAACTGTTTTTGCTGAAGCTAACCTGATCTTGAAACTACATTTCCCCCCGCCAGTTTCCACTAATAATTCATGCTCAGCCACCGTTTCCCACTCCACTGATAAATTGTCAGTAGTGTTAGTTGAGCTCACATCAGTTTGCAACTCTTGAAGAACCTCACTTCTCCCTTCATCCCTTTTCCATCCAGGACTACAGAAGGGAAATGCCTTCTAAGATGCAGCAGTTCAGCTCCTGCCTCCTACCCTGTGCTCAGATTTGCATACCTGAATCCATCTAGTAGCTCAGCTGTAAAAGAGTTTTTCTGTAGTATAGTTTAAAGTTGGATAGAGTGATGCCTCCACAATCATTGTTTTGCTTAGGACTGCCTTGGCAATTCAGGCTCTTTTTTGGTTCCATGTGAATTTTAAAATAGTTTTTTCTAATACCGTGGGGAATGTCAATGGTAGTTTAATGGGAACAGTATTGAATCTGTAAATTGCTTTGGTCAGTATGGCCATTTTTATGATATTGATTCTTCCTATCCACGAGCATGAAGTGTTCTTCCATTTGTTTGTGTCACCTCCGATTTCTTTGAGCAGTGGTTTTTAGTTTCCGTTAAAGAGGTCCTTCACTTTTCTTGTTAGTTGTATTTCTAGATATTTTACTCTTTTTGGGGCAGTTGTGAATGGGAGGTTATTTGCTATTTGGCTCTTGATTTGCCTGTTGTTGGTGTGTAGGAATGCTAGTGATTTTTGCACATTGATTTTGTATCCTGAGACTTTGCTGAAGATGCTTATTAGCTTCAGAAGCTTTTTGCCTGAGACAATGGGGTTTTTCCTGCATCCTTAGATATAGGATCATGTCATCTGCAAAGAGAGTTGTACTTCCTCTCTTCCTATTTGAGTGTCCTTCATTTTTTTCCCTTGCCTGATTGCCCAGGCCACAACTTCCAATAATATGTTGAATAGGAGTGGTGAGAGAAGGCATCTTTGTCTTGTGCTGGTGTGCAAGAGGAATGCTTCCAGCTTTTGTACATTCAGTATAATATTGGCTGTAGGTTTGCCATATATGGCTCTTGTTATTTTGAGGTATGTTACCTCAATACCTAGTATATTCAGAGTTTTCTACATGAAGCGATATTGAGTTTTATCAAAGGCCTTTTGTGTGTCTGTTGAGATAATCGTGTGGTTTTTGTCTTTAGTTCTGTTTATGTGATGAATCACATCAATTGATTTGCATATGTTGAACTTGCATCTGGGGAATGAAGCTTACTTCATTGTGGGGTATGAGCTTTCTGATGTGCTGCAGGATTTGATTTGCTAGTATTTGGTTGAAGATTTTTGCATTGATGTTCATCAAGGCGTGAAGTTTTCTTTTTCTGTTGTATCTCTGCCAGGTTTTGGCATCAGGATGTTGCTGGCTTCATAAAATAAGTTAGGGAGGAGTCTCTCCCTCCTTTTCAATTTTTTGGGAATAGTTTCAGTAGGAATGGTACCAGCTTTTCTTTATACCTCTGATAGAATTCAACTGTGAATCCATCTGGTCCTGAGCTGTTTTTAGTTGGCAGGCTATTTATTACTGCCTCAATTTCAGAACTCATTATTGGTCTATTCAGGGATTCAGTTACTTCCTGGTTCAGTCTTGGTAGGGTGCATGTATCCAGGAACTCTTTTTTTCTAGATGTTCTAGCTTATGTGCATAGAGGTGTCTATAATATTCTCTGATGCTTGTTTTTATTTCTGTTGGGTCAGTGGTAATATCCCCCTTATCATTTTGGATTGTGTCTATTTAATTCTTCTGTCTTTTCTTCTTTATTAGTCTTGCTAGTGGCCTGTTGTATTAATTTTTTAAAAACTAGCTTTTTGGATTAGTTGATTTTTTTTTTTTTGAAGGGTTTTTTTGTGTGCATGTGTCTCTATCTCTTTCAGTTCAGCTCTGATATTGGTTATTTCTTGTCTCTGCTAGCTTAGTGGTTTGTTAGCTCTTGATTTTCTAGTTCTTTTCATTTCTTTTCATTGTGATGTTAGGTTGTTAACTTGACATTTTTCCAGTTTTTTTATGTGAGCATTTAGTGCTATAAATTTCCCTCTTCATACACTTTAACTGCATCCCAGAGATTTTGGTCCATTGTATCTTGGTTCTCATTAGTTTCAAAGAACTTCTTAGGCTGGGTGCAGTGGCTCACGCCCATAATCCCAACACTTGGGGAGACTGAGGTGGGCAGATCACCTGAGGTCAGGAGTTTGAGACTAGCCTGGCCAACATGGCGAAAACGCATCTCTACTAAAAATGCAAAAATTAGCCAGGCGTAGTGGTGCACACCTGTAATCCCAGCTACTTGGGAGGCTGAAGCAGGAGAATTTCTTGAACCCTGGAGGCAGAGAGGATGCAGTGAGCTGAGATCCTCAGAGACACAGCAAGACTCAGTCTCAAAAAAAAAAAAAACTTCTTGATTTTTGCTTTAATTTCATTATTTACTTAAGAGTCATTTGGGGGTACATTGTTCAATTTTCATTTAGTTGTATGGTTTTGAGTGAATGCCTTAATCCTGAGTTCTAATTTGATTGTGCTATTGTCTGAGAGACTATTATGATATTAGTTGTTTTGCACTTGCTGAGGAGTGTTTTACTTCTGATTATATGATCAATTTTAGAGTAAGTGCCATGTGACAATGAGAAGAATGTATGGTATGTTGTTTTGGGGTGGACAGTTCCATAGATAACTATCAGATCCACTGATCCAGAGCTGTACTCAGTTCTTGAGTACAGCTGAGCTGAATATCTAATATTGTCAATGTGGTGTTAGAGTCTCCCACTATCATTGTATGGGAGTCTAAGTCTCTTTGAAGGTCTCTATGAACTTGCTTTATGAAACTATATATATATATATATATATATATATATATATATATATATATACACCCAATATGTATCGTGTACATATGTTTAGGATATTCAGCTCTTCTTGTTGAACTGAACTTTTTACCTTTATGAATTGCTCTTGTCTTTTTCAGTCTTTGTTGATTTAAGTCTGTTTTGTCAGAAACTAGGAATGCAACTCTTGTTTTTTCTGTTTTCCTATTGCTTGGCAAATTTTCCTCCATTCCATTATTTTGAGCCTATATGTATCTTTGCATGTGATATGGTCTCTTGAAGACAGCATACCAATGGGTCTTGGGTCTTTATCAAGCTTGCTATTCTGTGTCTTTTAATTGGAGCATTTCCATTTCCATTTTAAGCTTAGTATTGTTATATGTGGATTTAATCTTGTCATCATGATGCTAGCTGGTTATTTGGCAAAACAACCAACCAACCCCATTAAATAATGGGCAAAGGACATGAACAGACATGTCTCAAAAGGCATACATGTAGCCAACAAACATATGGAAAAAAAAGCTCAACATCACTTATCATTAGAAAAATGTAAATCAAAACCACAATGAGATACCATCTCACACCAGTAGGAATGGCAATTATGAAAAAGTAAAAAAAAAAAAAGAAAATGCCAGCAAGATTGTGGGGAAACAGGAATGCTTCAGGAATGCTTTTACCATGCTGGTAGGGGTGTAAATTAGTTGAATCATTGTGAAATTGTGGAAGACAGTGTGGCATTTCCTCAAAGACCTAGAGACAGAAATACTATTCAACCCATCAATCCCATTACTGGGTACATACTCGAAGGAATGTAAATCATCCTGTTATAAAGTTATCTGCCTGAGTATGTTTATTGCAGCACTATTCACAATAGATTAGACATGGAATCAACCTAAATGCCCATCAATGATAGACTGGATAAAGAAAATGTGGCACATACATACCATGGAATATGATGCAGCCATAAAAGGAATGAAATCTTGTCCTTTGCAGTGGCATAGAGGGAGCTGGAGGTCATTATCCTTAGCAAACTAACTCAGAAACAGAAAACCAAATACGACATGTTCTCACTTATAAGTGGGAGCTTAATGATAAGACCACATGGACACAGTGGGGGGAACAACACACATTGGTGCCTGTCAGGGGATGGGGGGTGGGAGGAAGGAAAGCATCAGGAAGAATGGCTAGTATATGCTAGGCTTGATACCTGGGTAATGGGATGATTTGTGCAGCAAACCACGATGGCACATGTAACTAACCTGCATATCCTGCACATATAGCCCTGAACTTAAAATAAAAGTTGGAAATAAAAAAAAGGAGAGATTTTCATTTCTATCCTCTTTAGAAGGCACTTGTTCTAGACTTAAACATATTGTTCTTTGATGACCTTAAGGCTATGCATGGACTAGCCACTTAAGTTCTCTAGACTTCAGGCTTTTTATCTTTAAAATGAAGGAATAGGACAAATCAAAGCTTTGTATCTATTGCAGATTTTACCATAATGTACTATTCTCCCTCCCTGCACATGAGTTTGAGAAAATGAAGTCTCAAACCAAAAGATTGTTTAGCTTCATCTGGACCTGTAACCATAACCTCTTAAGGTCCATCTCTTATATTCTCTCCCACCCACTCACCACTCTCAATCTGGCCACTCAGCCCTAACAAACTTTAACTGGTAGTTTTATCATCTAGATATACCTGATTCTAATATTATGAGTATAAAAAAGAAAAAATTATGAAGGAGTCTGAAGTCTATTTCAGATTTGCTCACAAAAGACTTTTAAAAATAATGAAAATGTAAATTTCATTTCACAAATGGATAGATCATATATTGAACCACTTTACTAGTTAATATGCTGTCAAGATAGGCACAAACAACCTGTAGCAGAAAATGTTGGATCTAAATTGGTTTGAATATGAGCTTTTGAAGGATGGGGTCATTAGCAGTTCAGTAAGCCAATAATTCTTAATATTTTATGTTTATTCCAGTCCTTTTCCTATGTACAGGGTCTTGCAATTTGTTCTAATTATGAAGAATGCTGTGAAAATGGCATTGGAAGGGTGTAGGATTCAGTGCTGAGTTCACTCTGATTTGGGCACAACAGTTAGTCTCTCTGGTCTCAGGGTCTTTATTTGAGAAATTAGACTAATAATAATGATTACCTTTACACATCTAAAAAGAAAATTTGGGGAAGAAATACATAACATATGGAAGTACATGCTGTTTTCAAAGAAAAAGTGGCATAATTATTACGTTAATAATGAATGTATCAAAGTAATTTGATACATTAAATGTTTAATAGAAAATCTGTTTTCTGCTTTCCACTGAAAATTATCTCAAACCCTAGTAATTTAAAGAAAAAAATTCTGAAAACCCAGAATTTTTATGAGTGCCTCTAATGTTGGTAATATCTATACCCTAGAGATCTTATTTTCGCTTCTGCAATGTACTTAATCTCAGTGGAGTGTCCAGAGAAAAAATATTTTCCTGTTTTCAGTGATGAAAATATAATCAAGTGGAAAAAAGTTTAACTCCCAAAAGGCATCTAGATTTTCAAACCATATTCAAATAATTTCTAATGAAAAAGAAGGCATTCCAGAAAAGGTAGATTTAAACCAGGTAAAGAAGCTCTGCCTGTGCCTACTATTGACATTGCATCCTGAGGTGAGGTGCAGAGTGTTAAAGAAAGAAAAAGAAGTTGGAAATTCCTTAGAGAAGTTGCCAAGAATGTTCTTCTCAACATCTGACTTTCCATTACATTGCTATTGTCTAGGGGAATTATGACTGTAAGAATCAAGAAAACCTCCTGGGCACTGGCAACTGCATTTGCAGTTAGCATTCAGTGAAGAATGTCCCTTTAGAGTGGTAAAATACTGGAAATTTTCACCTCTAATTTGACTCCCATAAATTTACTGGGTTCCTGTTCTGACTAAATCTCAAGGAATGCCTATTTTTTGCCCTATTTCTATTTTCTGAGCTATAAATGAATATACTATAAATAGAATATATTAGTAGTAAAACTAAAAGTCTTATAAAAACTTACCTTAAGTAAGAGGTAGTGAGGTTTTCTCTACCTCACTAGAAAGAAAGCTGTGCAGTGTTCATCTGAAGTGTTTGCTAAGAATGCTTTTAGAAAATATTTTTATCATGGTAAAATATAACATATAATTTGCCATTTTAATCATTTTATAAGTATAATTCA
Source organism: Saimiri boliviensis (assembly GCF_048565385.1). NCBI lineage: Eukaryota > Metazoa > Chordata > Mammalia > Primates > Cebidae > Saimiri > Saimiri boliviensis. The sequence goes on from NC_133453.1 coordinate 60,909,010, forward strand.
TTGGCATTAATTACATGCACAATGTTGTGCAACCATCACCACTATTTCCAAAACCTTCTCATCAGCCCACATGGAAACTCAGTACTCAGTAAAAAAATAACTCTATTACTTCCACTGGTAACCTCTAATCTACTTTTTGTCTCTACAAGTGTGTGTATTCTACATACCTCATATAAATGGAATTCACACAATATTTGTCCTTTTGTGTCTGACGTATTTCACTTAGCATATGATGTTTTCAAGGTTCACCCATATTGCAGCATGTATCAGACGGTCATTCCTTTCTGAATAATGAAAAACAATCCGTTGTAATGACATGCTACATTTTGTTTATTCATTCATCTGTCCTTAGACACTTGAGTTGTTTCCACTTTTTGGCCCTTAGGAATGCTGCTACAGTGAACATTGGTGTACAAGTATCTGTTTGATTATCTGTTTTCAGTTCTTTTGAATGTATGTGTAGGAGTGAAATTGCTGGGTTGCATGCTGGGTATTTGTTTTTAGCCTTTTGAGGAAACATCAAAATATTTCCCACAGCAATTGTATCAACTTTTGTTCTCACCAACATTATATGTGTTCTGATTGGTCCACATCCTGTCCATAACCTGTCATTTCTTGTCTGTTTCTTTTTCAAAACAGTTATAGCTGTACTATTAGGTGTGAAGTGATATGTCATTATGGTTTTAACTTGCATTTCCCTAAAATGGATGATGTTGAGCATCTTTTCATATGCTTATTGGCCAGTGTATATCTTCTTTGGTGAAATATCTATTCAAGTCCTTTGGCCGCTTTTAAAGCAAGTCGTTTGGTTTTTTGTTGTTGTTGAGTTGTAGGGGATTTTTATATTTTAGATATTAATGCCTTATCAGATATATAATTTACAAATATCTTCTACCATTCTGTAGGTTGCTTCTCATTTTCTTGATATTCTTTAAGAATGTATTCCAAAGCTGTGTGACCTGAATTATTCATATTTACACATTAGAGGAAACTTCGTAGCATGTGTGTTGTGAATGTGATGGAACCTTTCAGACAGTGTTAGAAGAGGATGAACCTACTTTACATTATCAAGGTCATAGCAGTGTTTTACCCTAAATGACTACTTTATATAGGAGATCCACTTTATCTCTTTCCCTGTGCTCCTGTCGACCCACACTTTCAAGAATTTCAGAAGTGTTGGGGAAGATGTTTCCACTTATATCTCCTCACGATCTCTTTCTTACACCAGTAGGGAGGCCTGTGTCACTTGATTGGGGAAACTGCAGAAGCCTCAAGGGCTCTTTCCACAGATCCACTAAACTGTGGACTGCGGGTTCTCTTCTCTCTCTGCTTCTGCTCACTTGGCCAACTGTCCCTACCTGGCAGACACAGCCCACAGTCCCACCTAGGGCAGCCAGTTATACATCTGTGTCTCAGATGCACCTCTCTCCACAGGGAGCTTCCATGGGATAGATTACAGGGAGAAAATGTAGAAATGCAAATCCCCCTATCCTCCAGTCCAGCTTTACTAGTAATAACAGCATATGTTCTTATCCCTTCCTCACCCTGATTTCTGTTTCTCAGTTGATTCAGAATCTTGAAGGGAAAGGAGTGAAATCAATTGGCACCTTCCAAATTCCAACAGGTATTGATTTGTGTTTGAAATAGATGGCGTTCTAGTCTTCCCTATATGTAAAGTTCCTGCCTTATTTTTCATGGATCATTTTGAGGAAGGTGACTGGAACAAGGTAGGAACAATGCTGGAATTCTGGGCAAGGCAGAATTAGTCAGTGGTTTGATTTCTCTTTTAGGCTTTTGAAAATGGAGAACTTTTTCCACTAAAAAATGAAAACTGTTCTCGTAACTGTGAGGCAGCACAATTTCCTGGTGGCTTTCCCTGCCTCGCTTGGCACTTTCCTTGTTTATAGATTGTTTTCTTTCCCTGATGTTCAGTTCCAGTGACTAGAAGAAAGCTGTGCGGTGGTCCAAGGGGTTTGTTTGAATAGCATTCTCTACATATGAAAAGTGCCTTGGACAATCTGTAAAATAGTTTTCACAAGTAGAAGTGAGACATGTTGATTTAATTTAAATTTAATTCAATTAATAAAATTAATTTAATTTGATTAATCTTTCACTTTTTTTAAACTTTTAAGTTCAGAGGTACAAGTGCAGGCTTGTTATTTAGGTAAGCTTGTGTCATGGGGGTTTGTTGTCGTGATTTAAGAGAGTCTACGGTGTCCATTAAAATAGGGTTCTTTAACATGGAGTTAGGGCACATAATGTTCTGGATATCACAAATAATTTGTTACCAGCTCAGGTTGAGCACTTTAGATTATGACCATAACCAATGAAGTGTTGAAGGGAGTTGACTTACCAAAGGGGCAAGAATTCTAGAAGGAGAAAATTTTATTGGTAGAGACTGAAGAGTGAGAAAAAAAGACATTCCTGATCTTGGCCCTGTCCTGGCCAAGTAATCAAGGTTGGACTTCTTAGTGGAGGCTGAAGGGCCTGTGAAAAAGATGAGGCACATGTCATACTCCTTTGTTGCTGGGACACAAAGTGACACAGAGTGGGCAAAAAAGAGATGCCCTCCATATTTCTGCCAGGAACAGAACCCTGGCTTGGTTATACTGAATACTATCAACTCTTTTGGCAACTTTTAAAAGACCCAGTACTCAGGAAGATTATGGTAGATGAAAGATGGCTATTAATTCTTTAAAGTATCTCCTAACAAGAAGTGGAATCTATGTCCCTTCCCTTAAAATTGGAGACTCTGTGACTGTTTAGAGTAATATGATGATGCTGTGCCATGTTCTGGGCCCAGACCCCAAGAGACTGACTACTTTTACTTTCTGAAATTTGGAATTGTAACTCTGGAAACCCACCCACCTTGTGAGGAAGTGAAGCAAAACTGTAGAGACGCCCATATAGAGGAGAACGGAGGCTCCCAGGCAACAGCTTTGGCTGAAACCCGACAGTCAATCAACTTGCCAGTCCTGTGAGTGAGCCACCTTGAAAGTGGATTCTCTAGCCCCATTTTAGTTTCCCAGCTGACTTGCATGGAGCAGAGACAAGCCCTCTCCACTGAGCCCTGCCCAAACTTAGAATCAAAGTAAGTGGTTGCTGTTTCAGGTTACTAGAATTTGGGGTGGCACAGAACACAGTGCAAATGCAGTAGGAGCATCCTCTAGGGATTTTGAAAGTAGCACTCGTACATGAAAAGGCACAGGCAGAAGAAGAAGACAAGAGTTTTTATGGGAAGACAGTGGATAAGTGGAACTGAGTTTCTCTGAAATGAAAGACGGGGTGATAATCCTAATGATAAGTAAAAAGAAAATTCTGAATTTGTGAGAAATTTGCTTTATGAAGAATGAATGAGAACAGATTCTAAGATATGTCTATCATAGTATTAGACTGTTTGATTTGCTTTCTGATATAGTTTACTGATAGAAAAATGTAGTTATAATTCAGTACACAGAGATATACACAAACTATTATGGGTATATTGTGGAAAACAGGGTATATAGTCTTCTGGGAAAACCTCAATAGAAAAAAGTGGTATTTGAGCTTTCCTGGAGATGAATGTGAGTTTTACAGACACCACCTCCCCACCCAGACTAATTTAATGGACAAACAATAGATAGGGAGAAAAATATTTGCAATTTACATGGAAGTCTAATGGTTATAATCCTTCATATTAATAAGAAATACAAACAAAATCAATAAAAATGGACAATTCACAAAAGAGAAATACATCTCCAGTAAACATTTAAAAAGGAGATCAACATCAGAATTGCCTGAGAAATGAAACAATAATTAAAATTAAAAGAATTAAAAGAATTAAAATAATTAGTAGTCATCACCATTATTTGTCTAATATACAATTCTGAATTCAAAATATCAATAACATCCAATGATAAGTATGCAAGGAAAGACTGGTTGAGACTTTGGATTTACACAACCTTTTGGAAACTGGAAAGCATTAAAATGTAAAATGCATACAACCTGTGATCTAGTAACCTCACATCCAGGAAACTATGCCTGGAAATGAAAGCATTAGTAGGGATATTGATATAAAGATGCTTTTGCTCTGATAGTGACCATCTTGTCACAGTCTTTTGAACTTTTAAGTTCAGAGGTACATGGGCAGGTTTGTTATTTAGGTAAGCTTGTGCCATGGGGGTTTGTTGTACAGATTATTTCATCACCCAGGTATTAAGTCTAGTACTCTACTAGTTATTTTGCCTCGTCCTCTCCTTCTTCCCACCCTCTACCCTCCATTAGGAACCAATGCCTGTCATTCTCCTCTATGTATCTGTCCATATATCCTCATCATTTAGCTCCTACTCATAAGTGAGAACGTGCACAATTTGGTTTTCTGTTCCGGGTTTAGTTTGCTAAGGATAATGGCCTCCAGCTCCATCTTTGTTCCTGCAAAGGACATTATCTCAGTCTTCTTTATTGCTATAGTATTCCATGGTGTATATATACCACATTTTCTTTATTCAGTGTACCACTGATGGGCATTTAGGTTGATTCCATGTCTTGGCTATTGTGAATAGTGCTGCAGTGAACATACGTGAACAAACAACCTAACTAGAAACAAAACAATACACAATAATAGGGGAAATAAAAAATTTTAAATTGATAATTTATGCTTTTATCATACTGTGGAATATTACACTGAGGCCCAGGCTTCTTGCTTGTGAAATAGATATATTCAGGTATTTAAGCCAGTGTTGGTTGGTCTTGGTTATTTGTCACTAAAAACATTTATATTTGAAAGACCAGAATCATAGCTAGCATTTTTGAAATCATAGGCCTGTAGTCTCCAGCTATTAATTTTCTATTTAGAAGGTAATCCTTTTTAAAAATATAAACCTACAACCAACATTTTTTCATGGAAAATAGAACCCATAGTCCTTATGAATATGACAAGAAGGCTTTGGGTCTGAGATTTAGACAAACAGGACAAAACTGACAGTTCAAGAAATGTAAATGAAAATGACAGAGATAAGGTAGGCACAGAATCCACCCATCCGCTACTCCCAATCTTCAATACTTCTGAGTAAGATTAAATGTTAGGATAAAAATATACTTTTGTATTCTGTCCAGAAGGTAACAGATCTTTCTGCTCTAGAATAGATATATAGTTGTCTCTCAGTACTCATGTGGGATTGGTTCCAGGACCTCTGCAGATATCAAAATTCACCGATGCTCAGGTCCCTTATATAAAATGGGATGGTATTTTCATATAACCTACACATATACCTCCTTATACTTTAAATCATTTCTAGATGACTTATAATATATAAAATAATGTGAATATGTGAATATTATACTATAGTACTTTTATATTTGTATTAATTTTAATTGTTTTTTTTCTGAATATTTTCATACATGGTTTATTGAATCTGTGGATGTGGAAGTGAAGAGTCAACTGTCCATATGTATTGTACTTAGCCTAGAATGAGAGGATTTTCTTTTCCTTTGTTTTGGTTTGTCTGTGTGTTTTAAGTCCACTATGACTCCTGCCTGATTAGCCTTAGCCATAATGCATCTTTTCTAAACTACAGACTTTGTCTGAGATATATAATAATGTATAAATGTGTAAAACACTAGAGATTTTATGTGGCATGGCTATATCATTCTCATGACAAGTTGACCTACCTATTACTCTTCTGGTGAATAAAGCAAACTTCTGATTCTATGATTAACCCTGTTCTCCAGATTGTCTGTGTACTTCATCTCCTTCTTACCACATATTTGAAGCTTAGGCCCTTGAGTGAAATGAGAAGTTTTGTCTTTTTTACTGGTTCTTGTACCAGGAAAGATGAAATAAACGTCCTCCACCCTGTCTCTACTAACCGCAACTATAAACCCAGGAGGAATGCATGCATGACGAGGATGATGAAGAGTAAACGCCAGCAGATAGATTAGGAGAAAGGAATAGAATTTCAAATACCACCAAAACAGCAGTATTTTCATATGTCCTTGATCCAGTATTTCCCAGATTGAATTCAAAGGCAAATTGACACCCTGATATATATACCAGATGTGGACAGAAAAAGCTCCAGAAAAGCCCCCTCTTTCAGTTATGAGCAGAGGAAAGAGGATCCAAGGGTCAGAGAGGGAAAGGGAAAATCCCTTGCTTTTTGTTTTTTGCTTTTTATGTTTCTGTTGTCTCTGCCTCAGTCCAGGCCACAGCCCCAACATCCGCAAATGGCAGTGCCGATAGTGAAGGTGGAAGCAACCAGGCAGGTACCTAAACCTCCAAGAAAGGGGAAAACTCTCTGGCCAGAAGATCAATAGTCTCTAAGCTTGGAATGAATTCACATTGCTTTTTTCTCTCCCCATCCTTTCTGCTACATGGTCCTACAGGTGCCATGAGGGGATGTGCACAGCAAAGTGAGGACACTAAAGCCCTTGCTTTAAGGCCAGAGAACCAGTAAGTGAGGGTTTCCATGGTACAAATTTCTGGCACTGAGTCAAACCAGTGAAGTGGGAAGATAGAGAAGGTGAGAGAGCAGTCTCATCCTTCAGCTCCATACTCATATTATATAGATGGCTCTCTGATTTTTTTTTTAAGGGAAGCCTAATTACTCTGTCATTAGACAGAAAACTCTGAAGAACCACAAACTGTCAAATCCAGTTTCATAAAACGTATTTTTCACTTTAACAGTCAACTCAAAACCCATCCCAAGTATTTCTGTCATTGAAACTGAAGAAATCCAAACCACCCAAGGGCTATTGCTGACTGCTTTGAGTGCCTGAGATTCTTAGGTTCAGTGACCCAATAGACTATTAAACTTTTATTAACGTGTTGAAAAGAAAACACTTTGCTAGTGTGTCACACTTCTTGGAGCAGCAATAAATAGCAATCCGTAAAGCAAACCACAAATGCAGGTTGCGTATGTAATTTAAAGTTTTTGGTAGTCCACATATGAATTCTGAGCATTAAATGTTTACATTAGAAAAGAATAAATGTCTCAAATTGATGATCTAAGCCTTTCACTTAAGAAACTAGAAACGTATGAGTAAATTAAAACCAAAGCAAGCAGAATGAAGAAAAAAATTAAGATAAAGGCAGGAATCAATAACATTGAAAACAGTAAAACAATAAGGAAAATCAGTAGAACCGAAAGCTGGGTTTTTGAAAGGCTTTCTCAGCCACACCAAGAAAGGAAAGAAAGAGAATAAAAATTACTAATATTAGGCAGGAAAGATGGGTATCATTATAAATTCCACAGATATTATAAGTATAATAAAGGAATGCTATGAACAACTCTATGCACATAAATTCAACACTTAGATGAAAGAAACCAAATCTTTAAGCTACCAAAACTACTCAAGAAGAAAAGTTTTTAAAAAAAAAAAGTGAAAGTAATTTAATAATATGTTTGACTTGCCCATATATATATATATATATATATATATATATATATATATATATACTTATATATATTATCACTTAGCATCTGATCTTTATAAAAATTATTGAGATAGTTTAATCTTTTTTATATTAAAACTTCAAAGTCCAATATACACTTTTATACTTATAGAACATCACAATTTGAACAAGTTACGTTTCAGGTAGCTAGTGGCCCTCCATATTGGATAGTAAAGATTTAGAGAATAAAGAAGTCAAAATCTTCTGGGAATGAAAATAATTCATTTTTTTTCACTCAGGAAAAGCCTGCTTACCAAACTAATGCATACAGAGCCTCAAAAGGAAAATTATGAAATTTATTTCAAGGGTAAGAAAGGAAAGAAAACCAGGCCAAATTATTTCTAATAGCAAGTGTTTGAAGGCAAGTAATAAAGCAGTATTATCAGACATTGTCATAGGATGAGTAGGAATATTTTTCCTAGTGCCATATTTTGAAAAATACATACGTGTATAAATTTCTTTGTATATGTTTGTAGTAACTATTCCAATTATTTTACTTAGAAAAGTAATTTCTTTAAAATTAAGCATTTTGCAACAATGAAAAGAAAACATTAATTCAGTTTGAAAGGTTAGTGGTAAAAGACAGTAATTAAATGGTGAATTGTCTGTTTACAAATTCTGGGAGCATTAATGCACATTTCACTAATATTATATATAATTAATTTGTTGTTCATTGTTCATTGCTCTACTACTGCTCAGTGGATTTTTATGGTTATGTTTCTTAATAATGATAACAACATGGGAAGCCAAATGCAATTCAGATTCTAAAAATAGCTGAAAGGATTTTGTTAATATGCCTTAGTTAGTTTTGCTTAATGTTGGTTAGCGGGTCATTAAAGATTGTTTATTTTGACTTGAGTGACAAATGCATAATTCAAAGCAAGAATTTGCTTTCTGTTAGCATATTTGGAAAATGAACTAACTTAAGAATTGTTTTTGGTATTGCTTAATTTATTTACAAATGTTTCACATATGACTAGTTCTCATTTATGGTTGTACATGATAGCCTAAGTTCTGAATAATAAGCAAAGGGGGAGATATATATGTTATTTAGGAATATAATCTCTAATAACTTGAGTGTTTGATCAATGTTTATAGCCATTTAATGTGTTGTGCTTGGAGAAGAGAGAATTATGCTCTGGATATTACATATCCAAATGAGACAAAGATTTACATGTTTAGTAAAGCCTATTCTCCAGGACTAAGCAAGACACCTGGAAAAAGTATTGGATAATGAATCAAGATTAGGAAGACAAGAAATTATAAATTTTGGATTTTCTTTTTCTTCCAAGAACAGAAAAGCTTTTTATATCACCCAAGACTTAGAACTAGCTTGCAAAAAGGATTAAACACAGGGATATCAAACATTTTCAATCCTGAAATTTCCATCATAACAATTCATTAGTCATCATAAGTGATTCCTTTTAATAGATCGTGTTTATACTTCTAACTAAAAAAACCCAGCTAAGTTTGCAAATATAATTTTGCTATAATTCCTAGAATTTTCATGATTAGCTTATGGATCCATGTGTAACTATGGGATACCCTCTGTATACACACCTCAGAGTTGGTACACAAAGGATTGTAGATATGAAATATTACAAAATAAAGTTTTTAGCCCCTTAAAAAGCTTATAGAAGCAATAATGGTGACTACCTATGAATCATCTACTGTGAGCCAGATGTATTAGATATTTAATCTTCAAATTAACTTTGTGAGATAGAAAATATTTTCATTTCACAGATAATTAAGCAAATTCAGAAGTGGCTACACCCAAGTCCTTCAATGGTTTATGATGCTATTAGTCATTGCCACTCTAACTTATTTAAGGAGATATTATTAATATTCAAAATATAGCCATGACAAAATAATATATGGAAGACTATATATAAAATGCGGACAGATGGCTCATAAAAGAGTCATCATCCCAAGAGAGGGAAGTATTTATTTGGATATCAAAAGAAGTGATGGGTAAAGATTGAGAATCAGACTGACATTCCATATTAGAATACAAGCTTAGCAAACCTGCTGAGACAAATATAAGCATAATACACATGGGGCACATGAAGAACTCTGTCGGGAAATATGAGATGAGGCCAAATTGTGGTGGAGAATAGGGGCTGGGACTAAAAGGCAGTATACACTGGGCTGCACAGTTAGATTTGATTGTGGCCAAGAGTGGGGAAAAAAACAGGTAATAGATTTAATAAAATAGAGTTTTATGAAGGTTGCCTTTATAGCTATATGCAGGATGGACTTGAATGCGAAATTTGGGGAGTTAAAAGAAGTATTTGACAGGACAAAGAAAATCTGGCGAGGGTGGTAAAAATTTCTAGGGAAACATGTAGGAGATATATGGGGGGTGGGGTATAAAACAGATAGAAGATAAGGGTTACTTTGCAAAATGTTTATTCCAGTCCAATGCCACCTCCAGTTCCAAATCTCTGGTGATAAAGGCTATTTTCTTGCTCTGGCATGGAGAGTGTACCTCTCCTAAAGGAATCTTCATTGCTAGCTGCATGCAGGAAGAGACAGTTCAGCTCCTGTTAGGGAACCAGGCTCATTTGCCTTCACACAATATGCCAATCACTAGGCCCATGAGTTTTGCACTAGAGAAGGGCTGTATTCACAGGGCAGCCCAGCTAGGAGACTGGAGAATAGTCCTCAAATCTGCCTTTCCAAAGATGGAATTTTGGAACCTGAATCATGAATTGTGAATGGTTTCTATTTTGTCTATGTTTTCTAACATTTCTTTAAATATATAATATCCAAAAATTCTTATTGCAAAAATTAGGTTTCCCTTTACCTCTTTTCCTATTCCCTGACAACTCTCCCATCCCCCCCTCAGAGATAACTGTAATTATTAACAATTAAGGTATATCCTTCTAGCCATTTTACACACACACACATGTGCATTTGCGCATGCACACTCAGAGCTTTTTTCACTCACATGAATAAGACCATATATATTCATCTTTTTAAATCTTTTTAATTTTTTGTTTGCTTGCTTGTTTGTTTTGAGATGGAGTCCTGCTCTCTACCCACTCTGGAGTGTGCAGTGGTGCAATCTCGGCCTCCAGGGTTCAAGCAATTATCCTGCCTTAGCTTCCTAAGTAACTGGGACTACAGGCCTGCACCACCAAGCCTGGCTAATTTTTGTATTTTTAACAGAGACAGAGTTTTGCCATCTTGCCCAGGCTCGTCTTGAACTTCTGACCTCAGATGATCCACCCACCTTGGCCTCACAATATGCTGAGATTGCAGGCATGAGCCACCGCACCCAGCCTAAATTTTTGTTTTTTTTTCCAGTTAAGTGTCTCTAAGCTCTTCCCATGTGAGCATGTCTATGTCCACCTCATGGTTTTAAGCAGCTCTGTAGTTTTTCCATAAATAGTTATGTCACAATTTAGGGGAAGGAAATGAATACTCCTCTGTAGATGGATATTGAGGATATTTCCAATTTTCTGCCATTGGGAACACCTTTATCCAGAATATCCAGAAACATTTATATTTGTAAATGTGTGTGGGTATATCTTTTAGGAGAAATTTCTAATAACTTTCCCAACATTTTGACAATTACACATTACTTTTATCATAAAAAAGTTACTGTACTTATCTTTAAACTCATCAAGTTGTATGCACTAAATATGTACAGCTTTTTGTATGATGTCAGTCATATCTCAATAAAGTGATTTAAGAAAACAAAAAAAAGTATTTGAAGACGATTAATAGGCATGGGAATTTAGACTGGGGCTTTGAGTGAGAATAAATAGGATTAAATTTAAAAGATTTGCTACAGCAACACAGTATATTTGTATAGTATATTTTGATGAAGTAATGAATTATAAAGAATATATTTTAGAATCAATTTATTTTACATAGACAGTGAGGGAAAAGTCAAAGTTAATCCCAAACCTTAAAGCCTATAGGATAAGAAAAATGGATATCCCACTGGTATTATTACATAATTGCCAAAGGGTACCATTTCGAATCAGAATGTCCTTTCTATTTGGCAGATTGGAGGTCACTGACATCATTTGCTAAAATAGTTTCAGGGGAGCAGTGATGCTAGATACAAAGTTGCAATTGTTTAATGAACAAACATAACGGGAAAAATTTGCAGTAGTAAGAGTAAGCTATTGCTCCAAAAATATGACTCAGGCAAAAGGACAAGGCTGACTGAGAAACTTGTTAGTATGCTAGAGATGAGGGTTCAGGAAATGAGCAGCCTGCAATTTAAAAGTATAGTGTGAGGGTTAGTGAAGAGTGCATTTGCTATGAATCTGAATTTCATAGATACAGTTGTGAAGTTTGGAAGGAAGAGAAGCAGTGATAGGAAGATTATAAAGTGGACAGATGACCAGAAGGTCTTAGGTGAACAAGGACAGGAGGAATGTAAGGCAAGGTGGAATTGCCAACCTTGCGATGCCCAATGCTCATAGTGGAATTGATCTCATGGTATCCTGGGTGGAGAAAGTCTGGGATGGTGACTTCTTGCTCCAGTATTCTCAGTCTGATGATTGTTTCTAGGCAGTTCAGGAAACCATGAGAGGGAATGAGGTGAAAATGAACGATCTCATCTTGCATATACTCACCTATAAGTGGGAGCTAAACATTGAGTACACATGGACACAAAGAAGGGAACAACAAACACTAGGGCCTACTTTGGGAGGAGGATATATTAGCTCATTTTCATGCTGCTGATAAAGACTTACTGAGACTGGGCAATTTACAAAAGAAAGATTTAATGGACTTATAGATCCACGTGGCCAGGGAAGCCTCACAATCATGGTGGAAGGCAAGGAAGAGCAAGTCACATCTTACATGGATGGCAGCAGACAGAGAGAGAGCTTCTGCAGGGAAACTCTCATTTTTAAAAGCAACAAATCTCATTAGATTCATTCATTATCATGAGAACAGTGCAGGAAATACCTGCCTTCATAATTAAGTCACCTCCCACTGGGTTCCTCCCATGACATGTGGGAATTATGGGAGTTGCAATTGAAGATAAGATTTGGGCTGGGGACACAGCCAAATCATATCATTACACCCCTGGCCCCTCCCAAGTCTCATGTACTCACATTTCAAAACCAATCATGTTTTCCCAACAGTTCCCCAAAGTTGTAACTCATGTCAGCATTAACTTGTAACCACAGTCCAAAGTCTCATCTGGGACAAGGCAAGACCCTTCACATCTATGATCCTGTAAAATCAAAAGCAAGTTATTTACTTCCTGGATAGAAAGGGGGTATAGGCATTGGGTAAATATAGCCATTCCAAATGGGAGAAATTGGCCAAAACACAGAGGCAACAGGCCCTGTGCAAGTCCAAAATCCAGCAGGTCAGTCAAATCTTAAAGCTCCAAAATGATCTCCTTTGACTTCATGTCTCACATCCATGTCATTCTGATACAATAGGTGTGTTCCCATGGTATTGGGCAGCTCTACCACTGTGGCTTTTTAGGGTACAGCCTCTCTCCTGGCTACTTTCATGGGCTGGCATTGAGTGTCTGTGGCTTTTCCAGGTATACAGTATAAGCCAGGCATCCCCAAACTATGGCCCGTGGGCTGCATGAGGCCCCCTGAGGCCATTTATCCGGCCCCCTGCCGCACTTCAGGAAGGGGCACCTCTTTCATTGGTGGTCAGTGAGAGGAGCACAGTATATGGCGGCCCTCCAATGGTCTGAGGGACAGTGAAATGGCCCCCTGTGTAAAAAGTTTGGGGATGCCTGGTATAAGCTGTCAGTGGATCTACCTTTCTGAGTCCTGGAGGATGGTGGTCCTCTTCTCACCACTTCACTAGGCACCACCTAGTGGGGGACTCTGTGTGGAGGCTCTGACCCCACATTTCCCTTCAGCACTGCCCTAGCAGAGTTTCTCTATCAGAGCCCTCCCTGTTGCAGCAAACTTCTGCCTGGACATCCATATGTTTCAATATATCCTCTGAAATCGAGGCAGAGGTTTCCAAGCCTCAATGCTTGACTTCTGTGCACTTGCAGGCTCAATACCACATGGGAGATGCCAAGGCTTTAGGCTTGCACTTTCTGAAGCCCTGACCTGTGCTCTATGTTTGAACCGTTTCAGCCATGGCTAAAGTGCTTGGGACAAAGGGCACCAAGTCTTTAGTTTGCACACAACACAGGGACCCTGGGCCCAGTTCATGAAACCACTTTTTTCTCCTAGACCTCTAGGCTTGTGATGGAAGGGGCTGCCGTGAAGACCTCTGATATGCCCTGGAGACATCTGCCCCATTATGTGGGAATTAACATTTGACTCCTCATTACTTATGCAAATTTCTGCAGCTGGCTTGAATTTCTCCTCAGAAAATGGGATTTTATTTTCTATCACATTGTCAGTGACACTGCAAATTTTCTGAAGTTTTTATAAAACATTTCACTTATAAAACTAAATGCCTTGAACAGCACCCAAATCACTTCTTGAATGCTTTGTTGCTTAGAAATTTCTTTCTGCAGATACGCTAAATCATCTCTCTCAAGTTCAGATTTCCACAGATCTCTAGGGCAAGGACAAAATATGGCCAGTCTCTTTGCTAAAACACAACAAGTTCTCATTTCCATCTGATACCACCTCAGCCCGGACCATATTGCTATTAGCATTTTGGACAAAGACATTCAATAAGTCTCTAGGAAGTTCCAAACTGTCCCACATTTTCCTGTCTTCTTCTGAGCGCTCCAAACTGTTCCAACCCCTGCCTGTTACTTAGTTCCAAAGTTGCTTCCACATTTTCAGGTATATTTTCAGCAATGCCTCACTCCACTTGTGCTAATTTACTGGATTAGTCCATTTTCACAGGGCTGATAAAGATGTATCCAAGACTAGGCAATTTACAAAAGAAAGAGGTTTAATGGACTCACAGTTTCATGTGGCTGGGAAGACCTCACAATCATGACAGAAGGCAAGGGGAGCAAATCATGTCTTACATGGATGGCAGCAGACAGAGAAAGGGCTTGTGCAGGGAAACTCCCATTTTTAAAACCATCAGATCTCATGAGACTCATTCACTATCGTGAGAACAGCACAGGAAAGACCCACGCCCATAATTCAGTCACTTCCCACTGGGTTCCTCCCACAACACATGAGAGTTGTGGGAGTTACAATTCAAGATGAGATTTGGGTGGAGACACAGCCAAATCATATCTGAGGATGAGGATAAAAAACGACCTATCAGGCACTATGCTGATTACCTGGATGACAAAATAGTCTGTCTACCAAACCCCTATGATACACAGTTTATTTATATAACAAACTTGCACATGTACCCCTGAACTTAAAGTGGAAGTTAAAAAGAAAAAGAAAATCAACAATCTCCATAAGAAGCAGTAGAGAAGAGGAAGGAAGTCCTAAGTAGGTGGGATTCTCAACTCGGCTGGCATCAGAATCTACTGAGGAGCTTAAAAAAATAAACCATAGGACTCATATATTCATCCCTAAAACCAAAGAACGAAGGAAAGGCTGGAGTGCCTGTATGTTTTTAAGAAGTTTTTGAAGTAATTCTGAAACACAATGAGCAATAAGAAGCTCTGACTGTAACCTAAAGAAACATTTTTTCATTAAACAACATTAAAGTGTCATTAGTAAAACTGAAAAAGAGACTAATGAAAAGTTAGAGGCAAAAATATTCAGGGTCCCATCACAAATGTTTCGAGAAAAGGAAATTCTAAGAGTATTGAATAGTGTTGAAAACAGCAGTGTATTTGAGGTGCTGTGAGCTCTGACAGTGAGGAAATGATTATTGCTCTCTATAATCTTCTTGGAGTACTTCCCACTTACATTATTGGTCGTGACCTTCTCTGAGTACCTTCTATAACTTTCAGCCTATCTGCCTCTACTATAGTATGTGTTCCATGAAAGAACCATGCATGTTTCATTTTCATCTTTGTGAGATTCTGGACATGTTTCTAGAGCCTAGCACTGTGCTTGGGTCACATATTCAACAAATCTTTGTGGAATGAATGAATGAATACATGTATTTATGACATAATCCCAGGAACAGTTAATCTCTGTGTATTATTACACAGAGAAACATGCAAAAAATGAATGTGAGTAAAGAAACAAAATAAGGGTGATTTAAATGGTATTCACATACTTTGTTCTTCTTGCTTGCAACAGTTTTGAGGGTTTGAAGAAGACTCAATTATTAATGTATAGACCATTCAGGCTCCTAAGAGAACATAGTGGAACAGATAAATTATTAATGCTGTTAGTTTTTCTGATTTGTCATTATTCTTCTTTTAACTGAGCCAGAGGAAGAGTTTTCCTCTAAATTATTCATGTCCTCATTTTAGAATGCCAACGTGGCCTCCTGAGCTTTGCCCTCACCTATGTCGGGGCTGTCTTTCTCTACTGTGCTTCCTCTGAGTTTCTCAACTAATGTCTCATTATGCACAGTACCTTGTCACATTAATGTGATACTTACAAAGGCATGGCCTGTATAATGTGTTTCAAGCATGGTTTATGGAGTATTTACATTCATATCATCTTGGGTACCTATTAAAGAGTAGCTCTCCAGACCCCTATAAGACTCTCTGTGGGTAGAGCAAGGCCATCTGCACTTGGCACCTGCAGCTCTAAGATTCTTCCTCATCATTTAGCATTGCTTTTAACATTAGCTTGCTTCATCTATTTTATAAATGTATATATTTTTCATAAGAATGTAAATTTTCCTCAGGACAGAGATTGTATTGGTGCACCTTGTTATTTTCTAGATAATTTTTGTCTTAATTAGTTGTAAGAGTTTTAGAGCCCAAGTTGTGATATATGTACAAATGTAACACAGTAGAATTTTATTGAGTGTTTGCTAGGTGTGAACTACTTTTAAAAATTTAATATTTAATTTCAAACATTATATATATTTAAATATTTTAAGTGTATTAATCCATTTAATCCTTAAAATAATTATATGAGTTAAATTTTATAACAGGCAATGTACCTTAACGGTTGAGTATGCATGCTCTGCCTGCATGGATGTGTGTTCCAGTGTTGCTGCTTGGCTGTGTAACTCTGGGAAAGTTGCTTATCCTCTCTCTGCCTCAATTTGCTCATCTCTAAAATGGGGGTAGTAATACCTATCTCAGGAGGTGGATGTGAAGATCCAGTAAGTTGAAACCTTTAAAGAATTTAGAATAAGGCTTTACACATAGGAAGTGCTGAATGATTAACTCTTATTATTTTTAATCTCCATTTTACAATTGAGGAAACTAATATATACATCATCCGTATACACAAGTGTGTATACAGGCATTTGCCCTTGTCATATAGCTAGGAAGCCATAGAGCTGGGCCTCCCACTCCAGCGGTGTGCCTTTTTGTGGACCCTGTACCCAGCATGTGTGCCCTTCAATCATTAGCTGTACTATGAGATCGCACTCATTCAGGGGAGTCATAGGGATGGTATGTGTCACTTCTCAGATGACTGAAAAGGACCACTCAGTAATTTCTTAGCAATACTGAGGCTGTGGATCTCATAGCATTTGCAGGAACCACATTGCATAGTATCAAGATGGCTCTGCTCCACCTGGCTGGTTTCCCTGTATCCTGTGTGCCTGCTCTGTGCTTGGCATTGAAAGGGACACATACATAAAATGTAAAAGGCATTCTTGGCCTCCAGAAATATATAATGTATAATATATAGAGAACAAAATGACCCTCATAGACTCACAAAGCAGTTAAATTACAGTGAAGTCACAATATCAAGTCACTAGCTGATTAATTAAGTCCCCAGATGAAAAACACTGATAGTGAAAGTAACATAGACATATTCAGAGAGAAAGAGAAATTAATTTTGCTGGAGTGGTGTCATGGGGAAGGCAGAATTTAAGATCAACTTTGATATACAGGGTTGTGGGAGTAAGTGGCATGAGAAAGAAAAGTGTTTGTGGCAGGGAAGAGAGCTAGCTCTTCCAGTCAGAAAAGCTGCCTCTTTCCTCTGCTTTGGCTTCATCCTGTGAACAGATGTTAGCTTAGTACTTGTATTTATTTATCTTTCTGTTTGGTACAAAAACTTCCTGTTGTTCTAGCTTTCATTGATTCTTAGGGAATGTGTTATTCTCTTTGTTGTTATTTTTGTATTTTATTCAAGCATGGTAGAGTTCAGGTTCCCCAGTAAAACACACAATGGTGTTCTTGATAAACCTCCAGGACTGTTTTTTCAGTCACTTCAAAGGCCATAGAACTCTGTAAAAGAGGTAGTGAAATTCAAACAAATCCAAGCATACAGACAACTCCATCAAACAGCAGGAACTACCATTACTCATTTGGTCCGTACACCTGTAGGTTATTTCTAATTACATTATTTACTTCATTTAACAGAACAGATATGGAAGTCATTTGTATGCAAATATCCAAAAAAAAATTAAGAAAATGCATTGATGAGAAGTAATGTTGTAGAGCCTTTTAGGTGCATTTGAAATCTGTTTTAAAATACCATCATTTATTGGGCCTGTACAAAAGAAGTATTTTTGGAGCAACAATTACTTTGCAGTAAACTGAGAAGAAAATATCTGATCTGGTTCTATATACATTACACTTAGTCCCATTTAATTTTAAAGGGACTAAGTTGTAGCTGGCATTTCCATTATAAACAGATTTTGTGGCCCTTTAATAAATAATTCTAGTTTGAAAAGTGACCAAGAAAACCTAAACCCTTATTTTTTAAATCCAAGTTGACTGATTCAATATAATGTCAGAATTTTCCAAGTTGCTTTTCATAATTTTGTCTCTTTTTGTTACTTTGTGTGTTACTGACATTTCCTAGTGACAGCAGAACCATTTGATCTTTCACTAATTTGATTTTAGCACAGGAACCCCTGGAAATTAAAGAGTTGACACAAGAATTCTCAATTCAGTGAGGGCTGGGGTCTAGCTTTCAGTAAGAGGCAATTTCCACTCAGGACAGCCATGACCCTCAGGTTTTCAGCAGCCCATTAGCTGCAACTTCTATTTCAAACTGGAAGCCAGTCAGAATACTAGTTCTGTCATCTGTGTGCCAGTTTGGATTAGGGGCAGCTCATACAAGTAGGACAGGGTAATACTTCCTTAAGATAGGCATGGGTAATTAGGTTTGCATAGCTAGAATTAAGTGGCCATATGTTCGTTTCTCTTTCACCAGAAAAAATAGTTGAAGCCAGAAATTCATTGTGCCTGTAAACAGTATGTGTAAACTCAAAATCAAATTCAGGATGGTTTACAAAGGAAGGTATAACCTACATAATAGTGAAATAAAGGCATGAACTGTGTATAAAAGGAAATGTGTAATTTTCAAAGTATTTATTATCTTATAATTATCTTACATTTGGTTACTATTAATGATGATGATTATGTTAAGTTACTAAATTTTATGGAAGACTGAACAGTAGCCAGGTGATGTGCTAACAATCACATGCTAATTAGCCAGCAAGTGCAGAAGGATTTATTATCAAGGTTTTTCTTACATCCCTGAAATAACACCACATATTTGCTTATTTATTCCATCAACATTTATGGCTAACCCTAACTGCCATCAGGAAATGTTGAAGCCTGTAGAAATATAAGCATTACATGTAACTAAGCTGTAACCACTGAAATATCTTCGTAGAATCCAAGTACAACTAGATTAGGATAATTAATATTACATAAATGCATACATATTTACTTTAGAGACTGCTTTCATATCATTGTCTCATTTTAGCATGTATAATAAGGACCAGTGTGGTATGGACTCATTTTTATAGGTAGGAGAGCTGAGACTCAGAGAGATTAAGGGACTTGCTCTGGTTTAGTAACTGGCTGAGCTGGGAATCACACTTTGATCAAAATCTCATTTTCATGATCTTTCCATGATGTTGGATCCTGTGGCTTCCTGGCAAAAGCTGAGCATAGAAGCCTGCTGCTATCTAGAAATATACACCTGATCCCATGAGAAGTGCTGTCATATCACAGCCAACAGTGGTCTCGTGTTTCTAGATAGGCCTAAGACTGGCCCAGTTCCAGCTTGGAGGTTTCTAACATGCAGATCCTTAGTTCCCCTGCCTGGAGCAGTATTGATCAGCCCAGAGTAACACTGTGACACAGTGGATAAGAGTGTGGGGGCCACATAACTGATATAAAGAGTAGGAACATATTTAGGTAAAATTAGGCTTTTGAATTTTAGCTCTACAGCTCCTTACACTGTTGAATGAGAGGAAAAAAAACCACACACCTATATTTGAAATGTGCAAGCCCTTTCTATGGAACTTTTTAGATTCTACATGACAGTTATAATAGTCTTTATTGCTAATAAATGTGAAACTATTTTCTCATATCTTATCTATCAAATGATCTTCCTAGCTGGGCAGAGTGGCTCATGCCTGTACTCCTAGCACTTTGGTAGGCTGAGGTGGTCAGATTGCTTGAGCTCAGGAGTTTGAGACCCACTTGGGCAACATAGTGAAACCCCATCTCAAAAAATTAGCTAGGCATGGTGGTGCATGTCTGTAGCCCCAGCTACCTGGGAGGCTAAGGTGGGAGGATTGCTCGAGCCCAGGAGGTTGAGGCTGCAGTGAACCATGATCATGCCACTGTGCTCTAATGTTCCGGGTGAAAGAGTGAGATACTGTCTCAATAAAATCAATAGAATAAAATAAAAATAAATATTTATAAAAATGATCTTACAATCACTGCAAAATAGACTAAGAGCTATACTGATGTATTGTTTAACTATAATTTAACTATATTGTTTCAGCTTTAAAGTCAGTATTAATTATTAAAGTGTAGTTTCCTATTATAGAATAATTATTTTACTTTTGATATGAAGCCAAGTGTGAAGATGATAGAGAAAGAAAATATATAAAAGTTTATGAGTAGATTTTTCTTCCTGAACACTGCTAAAAAAAGCTTTCTTATGTGAAATAAATATCATGTCATTAAACTGGAATTACTGACACAAGAATAAATGTTGTGCAGTAAGTACTGAGCAATCAAAAGGTTCAGTAGTGAGGCCTTGGTGTTGATAGGTCTTCACATGAATGCTTCTCTCTCATCATTAATGTTCTATATAGATGAAGTAATGATTATGGGAGTCATTTTTTTTTTAATAAATATGAAGGTGCTTCACTTAGCAGTGTAGACCATGAATATATTTTGTTGATTCCTGGAGTCTCCAGGGAGATCCATCAAGATGATAGAAATATTTGGGAAGTATATTAAATATGTGGATTTGGGTAAGTGTTGGGAACCAAAGAGACTTTTGTCTTCTAATGTAACACTGGCTTGGTGGACTGTGGAACATTGGCTCACTGGATGCAGTTTTATTTCTGAGTCAACAAATGGTAACTAACACTGACAAAAAGCAATGCTCTGAACTTGGAGCTGTGGGAGTCCAAAGAAGAGGGTCATGGTCTGGCTTTTTGGAAATTATAATAAAATGGAAATTGGATTTTTATTTTTGTTTTTTATTATTTGTTTTTAAAGAATTATCTGAAACATATTTTAATGAGTTATCCTTTCAGAATACGAATTTTAGAACATTGATTTGTTGTTGTTGTTTTGCTATTTACCTCTTTTTCAGTAACTTTATCTTGTATTTAAGAGGAAATGTTATACTATCCAATAAGAAATATAAAAATGAGTGAGACTGTTCTTGTTCTCACCTAGTTTATAATCTACAGAATTTAAAACTAGCTCACTCACAATTATATTAAACAGTGAAACATAAGAACCACATTAGGAAGGTGGAAAGAAAGTGACAAAGGAGTCCACAGGAAGGAGTTACTTTTTGCTGGTGTGGAGAGAAGCGTTTTATGCAGGGGGCAGCATTGTAATTGGGACTTGAAGGCTAGCAGGTTTTGGATAGGCAGATGCTAAAGTGTAGAACATTCTAGCTAAAATCCTTCAACAAAACAATAGCAAAAGCTAAAAAAAATCCTTGATGTTATTTGAAAGAGACTGACAAAAATAATAGAACTTAACCATTTACTGTTTGGCAAGTTTTCAAAAATTTGTGTTCTTTAAAGTATCTTAAATAAATTACTTCCAGTTTAGTGGTAAAACTAAGCGCATTTCTATAAATGAGAGACTCTACCTGTATCCCACAGTTTATGTTGCAGATAGACTCCAGTGTCAGGAAAATATATGCAGGGTATGCCACATATGCTTGCTCTTTTAGAAAATTGCTATTCAGGGGACCATTTAACGCTCTACTGAAGAGAACGTCCATAATCCTTTTTGTGGTCCGCATAACAGTTGAGGTGGTGCAATGTCTATAAAATATGCTGCCCTTAAAAGCAGCAATTTCAAAGCCACACTTAAAAATACAGAGTGTATTTTTCAAGTATTGCAGCACAGCCTTGGTTTCTTATTCTTTTGGAACCGAAAGGGAAGTAGTGCCTTTTAGCATTTCTTTAAATAACCAGCTTTATGATGTTGGGCGGAACGTCTTTTTCTCAGATCCAATTCCAAAATACTCTCCTTAGTTTAATGACTAAGCAAGTAGGAGAGGAAGAGGTAAATTGAGCTGGCCTTGACTTGAGGCAAGCCATTTTTCATGGGCTGCTCTTCTTAAAAGTGCCATATCTCATCGTCAACACAAAGTCTGCTCACACTATAAACTGGGCATTCCATTTTGTTCCCTTAAACAACTAGTTTTTTTTTTTTTTTTTTTTTTTTTTTTTTTTTTTTTTTTTTTTTTTGAGACGGAGTTTCGCTCTTGTTACCCAGGCTGGAGTGCAATGGTGCGGTCTCGGCTCACTGCAACCTCCGCCTCCTGGGTTCAGACAATTCTCCTGCCTCAGCCTCCTGAGTAGCTGGGATTACAGGCATGTGCCACCATGTATTTTTAGTAGAGACGGGCTTTCACCATGTTGACCAGGATGGTCTCGATCTCTCGACCTCGTGATCCACCCACCTCGGCCTCCCAAAGTGCTGGTATTACAGGCTTGAGCCACCGCGCCCGGCCTAAACAACTAGTTTTTAAAAACGTTATTATTGCTACCATCAATTTATCTAAGGGTTTTTATTTGGTTACTGTCCTGATTCTTAAAATATATCTGAGAATATGTGGGGTTTTTTTCAAGGTAAGGACAAAAGTTGATTTGTTTAGACTTTGCAGATAGATTGAAGTGTTTTGTTTTGGTTTTTTTTTTCACCTCAGACTGTGTCTAATTTTCCTTTAGGAAGTTTGTGTAACCTAGCTACTGCTTTCTTCAAGTTTAAAAATGGTATGAACAAGAAGAGAGGGCTTAATTACGCTCTAAAGCAGGGAAATGAGGATCTAAGGAAGGGCACGGAAACAATCCGAAAGGTGGGAACCCAGTGTGCTTAACTCCCAAGGAACAGAAAAGCAGGGCTGTCATCCACCCCAGACACACCCCTATAAAGCAACTTTCTCCAAAAATCAGATATAAGAAAGAAGTGGAAGCTCATTTGTAAAATGGGCTTCTTTAGTTTACAATTGAATGTTGTGGTTCCTTAACAGGTGTCACGATCAAAAGATAGAACTAGAAGTATTATTACTTCTTTTTTTTTTTTTATAAAAGTCAACTATTATTCAGAAACAAAAAAAGATGTGGAGAACACTGGATAAATAGGCCACCGGTATGCACTTACTTTTGTTGTAAATAATCATTTAAGTTTGGCCAGGTGCGGTGGCTCACACCTGTAATCCCAGCACTTTGGGAGGCTGAGGTGGGTGGATCACAAGGTCAGGAGTTCAAGACCAGCCTGGCCAAGATGTTGAAACCTTGTCTTTACTAAAAATACAAAAGGAGTAGCTGGACTTGGCAGCAGGTGCCTGTAATCTAAGCTACTTGGGAAGCTGAGGCAGAGAATTGCTCGAACTGGGGAGGTGGAGGTTGCAGTGAGCTGAGATGGTGCCACTGCACTACAGCCTGGGCAACAGAGCGAGGCTCTGCCTCAAAAAAAGTTCAAAATATCTGAATAAAGTAGAAAAATTTATAATTATAATGTACAAATATGCTGCATGAAAATAAAATCTGTCAAATCAATAGATTAATACATTTGTGGGTGTGGGTAATCTCTCTCCCCTATTAAAAAACAAAAACAAAAACAAAAAAAAGAACACTTCTTGAAGCATGGTGACCCACACAGGGAGTATACTTTGTATCAAATGTTTCCCTGGGGGCCAATTCACCCAAACTTCAACATATCTAGCACTTTTACCCTTCAGAAATGTGAAGTCTCAGCAGTTTATAAAGCGCAGCCTACTCTGCTCCTCACCCTCCACCCTGTTGCCAACCCTCACCTTCCAGCCTCAACCAGAATTCCACTTGTTTCCCTAGGTAAAATTAACCAGGGAAATAAGAAATAAGTACATTTTTTAAAAAGTAAAGAAGTTTATTCTTGCCCATGCATCAAAAGGTATTAAGATATCAATGTGTTATTCCTACCACTTATCAATTCACTTAATAGTTAATGAAAGCATACTCTGTGCCAAGTACTGGATTAGATTTGGGTAATACAAGCATGAGTATGAGATGACTCTTGTACTTTCGAGGCTTATATGAAGATAGACGGTTCTTAGCAACTTTTTATTCTGAAAAATTTCAGACCTGCAGAAATCCTTCACTTAGATTTACTGACTGTTAATGCTGTTCCATATTTTCTTTCTCTTTCTCATCTTGCCTCTAAATATGTGTTTATGGGTATACATTATTTTCTGGTGGGGGAGAACTATTTCTTTTTTATTTTTTTCCTATAAGTTATTGGGGTACAGGTGTTATTGGGTTACATGAGTAATTTCTTCAGCGGTGATTTGTGAGATTTTGGTGCACCCATCACCCGAACAGTGTACACTGCACCATATGGGTAGTTCTTTTATCCTTCTCCCCCCTTGCACTCTTCCTCCCAATTTCCCAAAGTCCGTTGTATCATTCTTATGCCTTTGTGTCCTCAGAGCTTAGCTCCCACTTATCAGTGAGAACATATGACATTTGGTTTTCCATTCCTGAGTTACTTCACTTAGAATAATAGTTTCCAATCTCATCCAGGTCATTGCAAATGCTGTTAATTCATTCATTTTTATGGCTGAGTATTATTCCATTGTATGTATACATATATATATATATCACAGTTTCTTTATCCACTCCTTAATTGATGGGCATTTGGGTTGGTTCCACGATTTTGCAATTGTGAATTTTGCTGCTATAAACATGCATGTATAAGTATCTTTTTTGAATAATGACTTCTTTTCCTCTGGGTAGATACCCAGTAGTGGGATTGCTGGATCAAATGGTAGTTCTACTTTTAGCTCTTTAAGGACTCTGCACACTGTTTTCCATAGTGATCGTGCATTCCCACCAGTATACTTCTCTACCAGCAGTGTAGAAGTGTTCCTTGATTGCCACATCCATGCCAACTTCTACTGTTTTTTGATTTTTGATTATGGCCGTTCTTGCAGAAGTGAGGTGGTGTTACATTGTGGTTTTGATTTGTATTTTCATGATCATTAATGATGTTGAGCATTTTTTTTTTGTATGTTGGTTGACCATTTCTCTATCTTCTTTTGAGAATTGTCTATGCATGTTCTTAGCCTACTTTTTGATTTTTTTTTCTTACTGATTTATTTCAGTTCATTGTAGATTCTGGATATTAGTCCTTTGTCAGATGTACAGACTGTGAAGATTTTCTCCCACTCTGTGGGTTGTCTGTTTACTCTGCTGACTATTCCTTTTGTCGTGCAAAATCTCTTAAGTTTCATTAGGTCCCAGCTATTTATCTTTGTTTTTATTGCATTTGCTTTTGGGTTCTTGGTCATGAAATCCTTGCCTAAGCCTATGTCTAGAAGGGTTTTTCCAATGTTATTGTCTATAATTTTTATAGTTTCAGGTCTTAGATTTAAGTTCTTAATCCGTCTCGAGTTGGTTTTTGTGTAAGGTGAGAGAGGAGGATCTAGTCTCATTCTCCTACATGTGGCTAACTAGTTATCCCAGCACCATTCGTTGAAAAGGGTGTCCTTTTCCCACTTTATGTTTTTGTTTGCTTTGTCAAAGATAAGCTGGCTGTGAGCATTTGGGCTCATTTCTGGGTTCTCTATTCTGTTCCATTGGTCTATGTGTCTATTTTTATGCCAGTATCATGCTGTTTTGATGACTGTGCCTTATAGTGTAGTTTGAAGTCAGGTAGTGGGATGCCTCTAGATTTCTTCTTTTTGCTTAATCTTGCTTTGGCTATGTGGTCTCCTTTTTGGTTCCATGTGAATTTTAGCCTTTTTTTTTTCTAATTCTTTAAAGAATGATGGTGGTATTTTGATGGAAATTGCATTAAATCTATAGATTGCTTTTGGCAGTATGGTCATTTTCACAATTGATGCTACCCATCCATGAAGATGGGATGTGTTTCCATTTGTTCATGTCATCTATGATTCTTTAAGCAGTGTTTTGTAGTTTTCTTTGTAGAGGTCTTTCGATTTTTTGGTTAGGTGTATTCCTAAGTATTTTATTTTATGTTTTTTTGTAGCTATTGTAAAAGGGGTTGAGTTCTTGATTTGAGTCTCCACTTGGTTGCTTTTGATGTATAGAAGAGCTACTGATCTGTGTACATTAATACATTAATCTTGTATCTGGAAACTTTGCTGAAATCTTTTATTAGATCTAGGAGCTTTCTGGAGGAGTCCCTAGGGTTTTCAAGGTAAATGGTCATATCATCAGCAAATAGGAACACTTTAACTTCCTCTTTACTGATTTGGATGCCCTGTATTTCTTTTTCTTGTCTCATTGCTCTGGCTAGGACTTCCGGTACTATGTTGAGGAGGTGTGGTGAGAGTGGGCATTCTTGTCTTGTTCCAGTTCTCAGAGGGCATGTTTTAATTTTTTCCCCATTCCGTACTATTTTGGCTGTGGGTTTGTCATAGATGGCTTTTAATACATTAAGGTATGTCCCTTGTATGCTGATTTTGCTGAGTTTTCATCATAAAATGATGCTGGAATTTTGTCGAGTACTTTTCCACATGTATTGAGATGATCATTTGATTTTTGTTTTTAATTCTGTTTATGAGGTATATCACATTTATTGACTTGCATGTATTAACCCATCCCTGCATCCCTGGTATGAAACCCATTTGATCATGGTGGTTATCTTTTTCATATGTTGTCAGATTTGGTTAGCTAGTATTTTGTTAAGGATTTTAGCATCTATGTTCTTCAAGGATATCAGTCTGTAGTTTTCTTTTTTGGTTATGTCCTTCCCTGGTTTTGGTATTAGGTTGATGCTAGCTTCATAGAATGAATTAGAGAGGGTTCCTTCTTTCTCTATTTTGTGGAATATTGTCAAAAGGATTGGTACCAATTCTTCTTTGAATGTCTTATAGACTTCTGCTATGAATCCATCTGGTCCTACACTTTTTTTTGTTGGTAATTTTATTAATTACCATGTCAATCTCATTGCTTGTTATTGGTCTGTTCAGGGCATCTAATTCTTCCTGACTTAAGGTAGGAGTGTTGTATTTTTCCAGTAATTTATCCATCTTTTTTAGGTTTTCTATATTGGTAAAGGTGTTCATAGTGGCCTTGAATGATCTTTTGTATTTCAGTGGTGTCAATTGGACTATCTCCTGTCTTGTTCCTTAGTGACCTTATTTGGATTTTCTCCCTACTTTACTTGGTTAATCTTGCCAATGGTCTATCAAATTTACTTATCTTTTCAAAGATACAGCTTTTTGTTTCATTTCTCTTTTGTATTTTATTGTTGTTGTTTCAATTTCATTTAGTTCTGTTCTGTTCTTGGTGACTTCCCTTCTTCTGCTGGTTTGGGTTTGGTTTGTTCTTGTTTCTCTAGTTCCTTAAGGTATGACCTTAGAATGTCAGTTTGTGCTCTTTCAGTCTTTTTGATGTAAATTAGTGGGTATTTAGGGCTATGAGCTTTCCTCTTTGCTATGTCTCAGAGATTTTGATAAGTTGTGTCATTATTGTCATTCAGTTTGGAGAACTTCTTAATTTCCATCTGGATTTTGTTTTTGACCCAATGCTCATTCAAGAGAAGGTTATTTAATTCCCATGTATTTGCATAGTTTTGTAAGGTTCCTTTTGGAGTTGATTTCCAGTTTTATTTATTGTAGTCTGAGAGAGTGCTTGATATAATTTTAATTTTCTTAAATTCATTAAGGCTCATTTTATGGCCTATCATATGGTCTATCTTGGAGAAAGTTCCATGCACTGTTGAATAAAACGTGTATTCCCTGGTTGTTATATGAAATGTCCTGTATATATCTGTTAAGTCTATTTATTCCAAGATATATTTTAAATCCATTTTTTGTTGTTGAGTTTCTGTCTTGATGACCTGTCTAGTGTTGTCAGTGGAGCATTCAAATTTCCCACTATTGTGTTTCTGCCCAGCTCATTTCTTAGGCCTATTAGTAATTGTTTTATAAATTTTGGAGTACCAGTGTTGGGTGCATAAATGTTTAGACTTGTAATATTTTCCTGTTGGACAAGCCCTTTTACCATTATATAATGTCCTTCTTTGTCTCTTTTAACTTCTGTTGCTTTAAAGTTTGTTTTGTCTAAGAATAGCTACCCCTGATCATTTTTGGTATCCATTTGCATGAAATGCCTTTTTCCACCCCTTTACTTTATGTGAGTCCTTATGTGTTAGGCAAGTCTCCTAAAGGCAGCAGATAGTTGGTTTGTAGGTTCTTATCCAATCTGTGGTCCTGTATCTTTTTTTCTTTTTTGAGATGGAGTCTTGTTCTGTTACCCAGTTTGGAGTGCAGTGGCATAATCTCAGCCTACTGCGAACTTCTCCTCCTAGGTTCAAGCAATTCTCTTGCCTCAGCCTCCCAAGTAGATAGAATTACAGGCCTGTGGCACCACTCTCAGCTAGTTTTTTGTATCTTTAGTAGAGACAGGGTTTCGCCATGTTGGCCAGCTGATCTTGAACTCCTGACCTTATGATCCACCTGGCTCAGCCTCTCAAAGTGCTGTGAGAAAATGCTGGCTGGTTCTGTTAGCTTTTAAGTGGAGCACTTAGGCCATTTACTTTCAATGTTAGTATTGAAAGGTGGGGTACTGTTGCATTCATCATGCTTTTGTTGCCTGTATACTTTGGTTTGTTTGTTTCTGCTTTTTAACTTGTATTTTGTTTTATAGTTCCTATGTGATTTATGCTTTATGGATGTTCTGTTTTGTTGTTCATGATTCGTTTCAAGATTTAGAGCTCCTTTTAGCAGTTCTCGTAGTGGTTGCTTGGTAATGGCGAATTTTCTCAGCATTTGTTTGTCTGAAAAAGACTGTATCTTTCCTTCATATATGAGGGTTAGGTTTGCCAGATAGAAAATCCTTGGCTGATAATTGTTTTGTTTGAGGAGGCTGAAGATAGGGCCCCAGTCCCTTCTAGCTTGTAGGGTTTCTGCTAAGGAATCTGCTGTTGGTATGATGGGTTTTCCTTTGTAGATTACCTGGTGCTTCAGTCTCACAGCTCTTAAGATTCTTTCCTTCATCTGAACTTTGAATAACTTGACAGTGTGCCTAGGTAAAGGTCTTTTTGCGATGAATTTCTCAGGTGTTCTTTGTGCTTCTTGTATTTGGAAATCTAGGTTTCTAGCAAGGCCAGGGAAGTTTTCCTCAATTATTCCCCCAAATATGTTTTCCAAGCTTTTAAAATTCTCTTCTTCCTCAGGAACACTGATTATTCTTAGGGTTGGTGGCTTAACATAATCCCAGATTTCTTGGAGTCTTTCTTCATATTTTCTTATTCTTTTTTCTTTGTCTTTGTTATATTGGGTTTCTCTTTGTCTTATGGCTAACAAATAATCATTGACAAGATATAGGCTGAGGAGTGACCCAATTTGTGCTGTATCTTCAGAACTTTATATAGAGAGAATATCTAAAGTTAAAAGAACAACTGTGCAGGCAGAAATTTTCAGGCACCCTGATAGTCCTGTGGGTAGAGATATTTAGGGAACTTAAGAGTTTTCAAATGCCCTAATATCTTACCCATGAATTGGTGCACTGATTTTTCCACCCCAGAATATATACATGGAGTGGTGCTTCCAAAACAGTTGTACGTTACAGTTGACTGAAGAGTGTTAAAGGAAGCAGAGATTTGCAGCTTTTACTCCAAACCTATTGAGTCAGAATCCTCTGAAGTGACACCTGGGAATCTGTATTTTCCAAAATTTCCCCCAGGTAGCGCTGGTGCAACCAGTTCACTGCTTGGGGTTTGAGAACATCAAATTGTAGAGGGACGATAGGAAGAATTGGCTGCAGAGCTCTTTGCAAAGGGCTCAACTGGTCAGTGCCCATGACACCTACCAAATATTGTAGGAGCACATTGATTATATTGCATGCATTGCTCAAGCTGCCGTCTCATACAAAGTCAGGCACATGGTAGATGCTCCTCAACTATTTGATAAATGAATGGACAAGGCTGAACTCTAACATTAGCAGAGACTAGCAGTATGGCTAACAGTGTGGTTGTATATTCTTATTTGACCAAAATACTCTAAAATACCAATTTATTAAATTAAGAGATACATATTGCCTAAAGCCCAGCTATTTATTCAGACTTTTCAGCAGTTCTGTTCATTTTAATTTTAAAATTAAGGATCAGTCATTTTTATAAAATATCTGCTCTGAAGAAGATAATAGATCTTCGAACACAGAAGATGACATCAGTCATCTTGTGAACATTGTTACACTGAGACTGTATGAGCTAAACTAAGAAAATGTATTCTCTGGTACTACTTCTGAATCAATTATCATCACTGTGTGATTGTGATAGATAATCTAAGTGATGATAAGTGGACATATAATGGTAGTTAATCCAGACATATATTAAACAATGGAGACAGGAAAAATCATTTGAAGCTAAACTTGACAGTCATAGCACGATGTTTATTTCAAACATGTTTTGAAAAAAATGTTTTGAAACATTTAATCTTCTTGCTTGGTAAAAGAAGAGACAGTATTATTGCATTCATTAGTTGAGGCTTTATTATAGATGTCAAAAGCAAGACTCTTATTAGACATTAAATTTTTTAAAAAAATTCTTTGTTTCTGACCCTCACCCATTTAAAGTAAAAATCTCATTTAGACATTTTACGTTTACAGACGTGCTGAATGGGCAGTCAGAAGGTGGTTGTTGGGGAAACAGAGCTGATCTTCAGGAATTGACAGTTGACTCTGTTCAAAATCCATATTCCAGAGTAACATGCATTTCAAAGCAGACAAATAATGATGTTTATCAGATGCAGTTATTTTGATAAACAGAGGTGATTTCACGATTTCAATTTACTTCACATGTTTATTAAGTTCAGTTTGGAGAAGCCATGAAAAATGTGGATTAGATCTCTGTGTTTATTTGCATAAGTAGGAGACTAAGTTAGAAGAACAGTAAATCCAGGAATACTATAACATTGTCAAGCTCTGTCTCTCTAGCTCTTGGACAGTCTCTCCACACATAGCTGGTGGTATGGCCAGTCAGCTACACCAAGCTCACATCTTACCAACTTTGTAACAAGTGAATAGAATCTTTTCAGATACCCTCAGCAGAAAAGATTCTGTGGAATCTGATTTTCCAAACTGAACATTTTCCATCCTTGAATCAATTGTGTTTTCATCTTTGGGCCAATCAACTCATTAATAAGGGGAGCTGGCCCTATGTCATTACTTTCCCTTGTCAGTGGGTGAAGGAGTAGGTTGATCCTTCCCAAAATCCTGTGTCATGGGTTTCTCACATGGAAGGGGGGTTATACTGAGAGAAAAGAAAAGGATTATTCTATTGGCAAAAATAAAAGAAAAAAAATCAACGAGTCCAACATAGTGGCTTAATTTTCCTACTAGTGTTTAATATGTCTAAGGTAGGAAGAAAAATTGATCTTTAATGGCAAAAACAAATTATACGCAACCAAGTGAGGAAACATTACATCTCTTCAACAGTGAAAACAATGGTTTTTTTCTTGTATTTCAGTAATGTCTTAAATATTATATGCCTCTTACCAACCCTGGATCTAATTTTAAACTCTTGTATGAAATGTGTTAGACAAAAAAGTTAAACATTTCACATGCAAAGTTTCTAGATTTCAGCTACTCCTTGTACCTTGCAAATGGCAAATACCCAATACCTATTGTGTAAATTAATTTATTGTTATATCAGTGAACCATGGAAATAGATGGGTCTTTAGAAGGCATCCAGTTACTCTCTTGGATAGATGCAGACATTTCCTACAGTATTTTGTAGAGTGATCATTGAACTGCTATTGGAACACTTTTATGTGAAAACTCCCATTGTTTTTTCCCCAGGGAGTTTTTTTGCCATCTACCATCATCTTATATAGTTATCAGAAATGGATAACACTGAATGAAGGGACATTTACAGTTTGCTTAATTTCTTTTTCTCCTCCCCACCCCCATGTAAAGATAAAAATAATAAATTGAATGATGATCTCAAGTAATATTATCTGCCAATGAAATGCAAATAAACAAGTTGGTCTTTGTTCAGGGAAAGTGGGGAAGAATTCCAGCTAGGGAATTGATTGAGGGGAGACAGAAGTCATGGGTCATTGCTGCAGCCTTGAAGCTGTCTGAGAGGAAGTAATGATTCTCCTGGATAGCTGGTACCTGGACTAAGAGCTAGGCTGCCTTCTTTGTGGCTACTGGAGGTATATCTTCACTGGGATGACAGAGAAGAGGAAAATAATGTTCTACATGATCTAGAAGGTAGAGAAGTATGGAGTATTCCAGAGAGGTAGCTTGAATTAAGAAACACAAATATCACCAGGTGTGGTGGCTCACTCCTGCAACCCCAGTACTTTGGGAGGCCGAGGTGGGTAGATCACTTGAGGTCAGGAGTTCAAGACCAGCCTGGCCAACACATGGTGAAGTCCCGTCTCTACAAACTACAAAAATTAGCCAGGCATAGTGGCACATGCCTCTAGTCCCAGCTATGTGGGTTGGGGGAAATAGAGGTTGCAGTGAGCTGAGGTCACACCACTGCACTTCAGCCTGGGCAACAGAATGAGATTGTCTCAAAAAGAAAAAGAAAAAAAAGAAAGAAAGAAAAACACAGTATTGAAGCAGGGATAGGATGGTGAAACATAGGTCCCACATGTCTTGTAGTGTTATTTGTCACTTCTGTTAACACGATTTTTTATAATGTAATATGCTTGTTCATTACAATGTTGCCTTTTGTTATTTTTAATAGATGAATAATATATGTAAATAATCTCTAAATGCATCTCATCTTTGAATTAATTTCCTGTCTCTTCCTCTTATATATATTATCACATATTTTAAAACTATTTGAATAATGCCAGTCTGTTACATTGTTTAATAATATCCTAAGCCTCTTTTATCTTCTCCAAATCATGTTCACAAGTGTAAGAAAATCTATGAATATGTTCTTGCAGAATAGTTTAGATCCATTTATCTGAAAAAAAGTGAAGTGAATATTTTTCGTTACAGACAGTCTAATTGGAGGGAAATCACTGTCAATTAATGAAGTGTAGTTGAAAATATTTAAAGAAATTTGTTTGTATTAGGTTTGAATAGAGTGTTCCTAAAATCTCTAAATTGTAAGTTTGGTGATTTAAAAGCTGTCCAGAAGCCAAAAAAACTTTTGTGGCTTTTAAGAATTTAGTCTTTACGTTGGGAGTGGTGGCTTACGCCTGTAATCCCAGCACTTTGGGAGGCCAAGCCTGGTGGATCACCTGAGGTCAGGAGTTCGAGACCAGCCTGGCCAACATGGCAAAACCTCGCCTCTACTAAAAATACAAAAATTATCCAAGCACGATGGTGTGTGCCTGTAATTTCAGCTGCTAGAGGGACTGAGGCAGGAGGATTGCTTGAACCTGGGAGGCAGAGGTTGCAGTGAACTGAGATCTTGCCACTGCACTCCAGCTTTGGCAACAGAGCAAGACTCTGTCTCAAAAAAAAAAAAAGTAAAAATTTAGTCTTTAATATTCTTTATTTAAAAAGCGTTTTATATACTTAATAGAGAGGATAGGGTATAGTTTCAAGAAAACTTCAGGAAATCAATATCCAGATGTCATTCCTAGAATAGATATTTCAGATGGCAGATTCATCT
Source organism: Saimiri boliviensis (assembly GCF_048565385.1). Classification (NCBI taxonomy): domain Eukaryota; kingdom Metazoa; phylum Chordata; class Mammalia; order Primates; family Cebidae; genus Saimiri; species Saimiri boliviensis. The sequence continues at coordinate 60,942,447 of NC_133453.1, forward strand.
TGACTCTGAAATGATTAATTACAGAAATGCTTGGCAGTAGAAATTAGAATCAAATTGACAATAAACTAAAGTATTAATTCAAATACCATTCTATCTATAGATAAAAGTTCATGAACAATTTTCACATATAATTTACCTATCAACAAATGACTATTATTCTTACAAATTGGTCATTTGTATGCATGGTATGACTTTTTGGAAACAAATGTATTAGAACAATTATTAGCATTAGAAGAAGTAGCAAAAGATGATTATAAGATTGGCAATATGGTAGCAATAATGACAGCATATGTTTGTTTTCACATATGTTCATTTTGTTTTAGTAAGGGATGCCCTGAGGATGCATAGAGATGAATATATCAGTAGCTCCCTAATCATTAATACAGTCTTCAGCCCAAGGGACCTACAAATCCCAGAATGCAACATTTCATTCTTATTTTAACATGGATTTCAGAAACCACTGGACCAAATTTGATGAGGCAATTGGATTTACCATGAAGCTCCAAATGCTAAGACTTGAACTTTATACAACACGGACTTTTGCAAAGTCTACTACGTTTCTACATTCAATTTTAAGTAGTAGGTGTTTGTACTCTCCATCTCATCAGCATGTGAGAAAAATAAATAAACCAGAAAAAAATTTTACCATAGAGAATTAGTAGAAAGTTTAAGAAAAAAATGAATTATTGCATTTTTTTCTGAAAAAAGCAATTCTTTTAAAAACATATTCATACATACATTTTCTTTTCATTCTTCCAAATCATTGTTATTTGGATTCAGATTAAAATATCTTATGTTTTGAACTTTCATCACCATTTCTGAAATTATCACTGCAGGCTATCATGATTGGTAGTTCACGTAGACACTTCAAATCAAAAATAGGTTTTTGTTTCCTCTTATGGGTATGGTGTCACTTAGTTTATTCCTGCTGTGACCTCTATATGCTCTCTACCAGTGGTTGATAAATACACAAAAGAATAGTAGTAAGAAGATACACATAACCATAATTAAAATAATAGCTAATATCTATTGCATACTATGTTTGAGGCACTTTACTAAGAACTTCCATGGATTACTTCATTTATTCTTCACAAAATCTTATAAGATAGATATTATTATTTTTGGCATTTTATAACAGGCTAAGACCTAATGGGAAAAAATAATTTATAAAATATGCAGAGCTACTGCCTAGTGCAGCCAGAATGTGGACTCCAGGATCTGGTTCTTTTTTTTTTTTTTTTTTTTTTTTTTTTTTTTTTTTTTTTTTGAGTCAGGGTTTCGCTCTTGTTACCCAGGCTGGAGTGCATTGGCGTGATCTTGGCTCACCACAACCTCCACCTCCTGGGTTCAGGCAATTCTCCTGCCTCAGCCTCCTGAGTAGCTGAGATTACAGGCATGCGCCACCATGCCCAGCTAATTTGTGTGTGTGTGTTTTTTAGTAGATACGGGGTTTCACCATGTTGGACAGGATGGTCTCGATCTCCTGACCTCATGATCCACCTGCCTCGGCCTCCCAAAGTGCTGGGATTACAGGCATGAGCCACCGCGCCCGGCTCAGGATCTGGTTCTTAATCACTATGTTACACTTCCTGCCATGCTTCGAAAGGAGATTTATTTTACAATGTGGCCATTCAAGGCAAATTCATCTCCACCACTGGAGAAACAACTCAATGTGCATGATTTTTTTGTTGCTGGAAAACATAATCTTTATACATGAAAAATAATACTATGTCAAAAATTTTTTCATGAGCAAATACATTTTCAATTTTATTTTTAAAAAGATAACATAAATGAAAATATAAGATAATTCCATCCAAAAACAATTCCTGAGCAAAATAGATCTTTATCCCATTTTCCAGATTGACACAATACATCAATCAAATTATATGAGTAATTTCTCAACTGTTTACTTTTGTTTCTGGCAGAATATCTTTTATAACCAATTGTGAGTTCAAAAAAAGAATATCAGTCCTATTCTATTTATGAGAGGTATTATTTTGATGTGTTTGTGACGTTTCCTGGGAGCCTTACTGCATTCATTACACTGTCCTTTCTGGTCTCAACCTTCTTTTTGGGGAGAATAATCTGATTTTATTTATTACTCAAAAAATATTATTATTGACTGGACTAGAAGTAGATGCTCTCAGAGAGGACAGGTTGCATTTCTTGGTAATGTGTTTCTGGCATATTTCTTTGGCCTCCTTCATTTTGACCAAAAGTTTAACATATTCTATAGTATACTGTGTCTGCAGAGCAACACGGTAGCATTTGTGTTGTGAGACAGTTGGAGTAACAAGACGCTAAATCTTGAGTGCATTGGTCCTAGGCTTACCTGCTTTGTTTAAGGGGTTTCTTACCACATATTGTTGGACATCATCTTTTTTTAGAGAGATTGAAAAGTTTTGTGGATTCTGCTAGCTCTTTTGGGTCCCAAGTGATGAGACATCATAGTGTCAGTCAGTCTAGGAATATTCTTCTCTCCCTTTTTTACAATAATCCAATTGAGAACATTTAGATTGGCAGCCACAATGCAATCGTGAACAGCTTTACGCTTCTTTCTCCAGTTCTTCTAGTTGTATAATGGGAATGCCCTGTACTCAGTAGCAGGTGGACATGGTCATGGGTCAAGACATCCTGCTTCATGGGAAAACTTTGTTTTTCATTCCTACCACTGATTTGGACCATATAACCTTTCCATTCTTCACCCAGAGCATGAGCAGCCACTTCTGTGGCCACATGCTTCTCATGAAAAGTATGAACTTTGGCTGGGAACAGTGGCTTATGCTTGTAATCCCAACTCTTTGGGAAGCTGGGTAGGTGGATAACTTGAGGTCAAGAGTTAAAGACCAGACTGGCCAACATGCTGAAATTCAATCAGCAGCTGATTGTCTACAAGGTGCCACAAAAAAGAGCTAGTCTCCACTTTTTCTTACATCAGACTCTGTAACGTCCTGTGTCTTCCTGTCTCTGTTAATCCTGCCATTCCTGTCTGTGTCCCCCAAGGTTCTCCGATTTCCAGATGCTTTGCTATCCAGCACAGCCCTCCATCTCTTTTTACCTCCTCCTCTGATCTTTTTGGTTCAACTTTATGATTTTTTTTTTCCACCTCAAGCTGCTATTCTCTTCATACCTTCCACAAATGTTGCAACCATAAGCCTGGAAAGTTTCTGGCCAGTTGGAAGATACTGACTCTACAGTTAGTTGACGTAGATTATCTCTGGTGTTAGTTTCTGACATCAGCACATTTAGGTATTACTCCCAAGGCTCCATTCCTTTCTTCATTTCCTTTATTGAGCTGCTTTATAAACTGTGCTTCTCACATCGCTAACAGTTCGCAAATACAGTCTCAGAGATGCATAAGTACCTAAAATAATTTCAAATTTTGACTATTTATAAATATTTAATATAAGCTACCAAATTTCAATGCTTATGCTTGTGCTTGTATTTTCATTTTATTGGTGCCAAAGGAATGGCAATGTTTGACTTTTTTGGTGTTTTCTCAAACTGGGGATCCATAGCTTAATCTCTGAGTTCCTTTGTTCTCAAGATTGAGAAACACTGCTCTGCAGTGGCTGAAATGGACCTGGGCAAATGAGCACCACCCAGGCCTGGCTATTCACTCCCCATGCATCTATTGTGTACTTCCTATGTTACACACTGCATTATACACAAGGAATGAAAAACAATTCCTATCAAGGGTTAGTGGGAAAGTACACAATTTTAATCTATTATGATATTGCTAGTCAATTGATATAAACTTTCTGGAGAACAGTGTAGCAACAGCATCAAGCCTTGTCTATAATCCTTAACCCAGTCATTCCACTGTTAGAAATTTATTTTATGAACACAAGAGAGGTCCACAAAGATTTGTATAAAAGAATCAAGAAATCAAATTAAATAAAGATTATTGGAATTAACTCAGCTTGACATTACTTATAATAGTTATAACTGGAAAGTAGATTTAAAATTAACCACAAGGGAATAATTAAATAAATTATGGCAAATCATGTCATGGGAATTTAGATGGCCATTAAAAATAGTATTTCTACAAAACATTGAAAAGAAAGGTCTCATACTACTATTTTAAGCTGAACAGCAATATACAGTTCTCTATAAAAGAAGTCAACAAACTTTTTCTGTAAAAGGGTCAGGTGGTAAATGTTTTAGGATATTTTATCTAAAATTTAAATTATTTTAGGTAAATATTTTAGAATCATATTACTTTGTGAGTTGCAACTATTTAGACTAGGCTGTTGTATTGTGATAGTAGCTGTAGACAATACATTCACAAGTAGATATAGTTGTGTTCCAATAAAACTTTATTATAGACATTGAAATTTGAGTTTCACATAATTACTAAGTGTCATGAAATATCCTTTTTTAAGTTTTGTTTTCAACCACTTAAAAATGCAAAAACATCGTTCTTACCTTACAGGCCATACAAAAACAGATGGCAGGATAGATCTGGACCATAGGCCATTGTTTGTTGATCTGTGATCTATCGCTTGTGATTCTGATATTGTGTGTGTGTGTGTGTGTGTGTGTGTGTGTGTGTGTGTGTGCACGCGTGCGCATGCACAGATGGCAGGATAGATCTGGACCACAGGCCATTGTTTGTTGATCTGTGATCTATCCCTTGTGATTCTGATTTTGTGTGTGTGTGTGTGTGTGTGTGTGTGTGTGAATGGTGGTGAATCTCTGAGCAGTGGGATTATGGGCAATTTTTAATTTTTATGATTTTCTTGTTTTTCTCCATTTCATAATATGAAGTTACATTACTTTTATAATCAAAAAAAGCAAAAAATAAGTGCACTATTATAATGGTTATAATGGTGGGAAGTGATTTAAAGGGACAAATACCCTTGATCCAAGTAGGAGAGAAGGGTGAGGGTCAGGGAAGGTTTGCCAAGACAACTTCTGAACAGTGTTGTAAAGGATGATGAAAAGTTCTTCAAGGATAGGTGAGTCACGAGAGAAAAACGGGAGAGTGACAGGCCAAAAGGAAGAGTATTCTAGGCTGATAAATAGATGATAGACCATAGGAGAGTCAGGGAACCACAAGAATTTCAGAATGCTAGAGAACAGTGTTAGGGAATGAGCCAAGAGGGATAAGACTAGAAAAAGAATCAAGCATTGAGGATCTTATTTGCTATGCTTTATTTTTATCTTGAAATCAATTGGAAACATGGAAAGATTTATGAAATGCTGAGTGACATGCTCATACTTCTGATTTAGAGAGATCTATGTGGCATAAGGGTAGAGAATGGATTGGGTGAAGCCTAGAGGCAGAAGAGCAAGTTGAAAGGCTGTTGTAGGAATTTGGGTGAGAAATGTTGAAAGATGAAACTGAGGTAAGGGGATGGAAATAGAGAAAGGAGAGGGTTCAAATGATATGTAAGAGTTGACTCAGTGGGTCTTGATGACTGATTAGATCTTGGAGTTGGAGATGTGCAGGAGAGAATAAAGGTACCCTTGTGTGTTTTTGCTCCTGATAGCTAGGTGAGTTTCAGAGGAAATAAAGAAGGCATGATCTATTTGTAGATGTTTTGAGTTTGATGTAGCTGTTGGATACATGAGTGGAGATTTTCAATATGGTTCAAAAATCAGGAGAAGTAAGTCATGTAGATGGTAGTTGCAGATATAAGCATTGATGTGTTCACTTGGAAAGAGGGTGTTGAATCATGACTGCTGCACTTTCTCCTTCATCCCCATTGGACTGTACAGAGATGCAATCCAATCAATGTTCATGACTTGCTGTGATAGTCTATTCAAACATCAGGATCACTTGTCCTCAGCTCCCAGAGCCACATTAATGTTTCTGGAGTCAGTTAAGTGTAGTTTGAAAACGTTGCCCAAATGATTTTGATAAAGGCTCCTCAGACCCACCCTGATACCTACCTGTTTGAGAACAAAACATCAAAGACCATGATATCCTGGAACACCTGGATGTTTAAAAATAAGAAAAGAAAGTGAAGCTGTAAAAGAGAGCAGAAACACAGATGAAAATTCAGAGTACACTGGTAGCCAGAGGAAGAAAAAAAATTTTTAATGGAGCATGCAGCAGTATTAATCACGAAGAGGCAATTAAAGATTGCTAGTGTTGACCAAAATGAGGTCATACAGACCTATACAAGAATATTTCAGTGAGATGATGGGGACAGAAACCATTCAGGAGTGAGTAGAGAAGTGGATGGATATTAAGGAAAAAGAACTGAAGCATGGAGGACAGAAAAACAATACAATAGCTAGATTCACTCACAATCTTTTATATCTGTTATGACCATCTGTACTGTTTTACTGAAGGGGGTTTGAAAAATGCTTGCTCGATAAGTGAGATGATGAATGAGTGAATATGTTCATGAATGACGTCAGATTCCATTAGATATTATCTTCCTTGAACTATAAGGGTCATTGAGAGTATTATTTTATTTGAACAGGAGACAGTTTGGTTTTAGCATTAATAAAAGATAAAGAGCACCCTTTCCATTCTAGTGAAGTACTTTCTTTCCTTTTCTTTTCTTTCTTTCTTTCTTTTTTTTTTTAAGAAAGGAGAAAGAAAAAGGGGGAGAGAGAACAGGAGTCTTACTCTATTGCCCAGGCTGGAATGCAATCTTAAAAAGGTATTAAAAATCTCTTTTATACCAATAATTTTACTTAACAACAGAGATAGGAAGGAATAAGGGAAGAAAATAACTAACAAACAGCCAACCAATATTTCATTTAAGTCTGTGAGATGCTATGCAAATATTGAAGAGTAATTTACTTCCAACTATGTGGTCACTTTCAGAATATGTATAATATGATATTGAGAAAAATGTTCTGTAGACCTGGGGTAGAGAATTCTATAAATATTCACTGAGTTTATTTATTCCAGGTCTAAATTCAAATCATAGATGTCTCTATTAATTTTCTATCTGATTGATCCGTCAAATATTAACAATGCGATGTCAAAATCTCCCGCTATTATTGTACAGGAGTCCAAATCTCTTTATAAGTCAATAAGAACTTGTCTTATGTATCTGGGTACTCCTATATTGGGTACCTATTTATTTATGATCCTTAACTCCTGTTGCATGATCCTTTTACCATTATATGTCCTTCTTTGTTTCTTTTGGTCTTTGTTACTATTAAAGTCTATTTTGTCAGAGATAAAAGTTACAACTCCTGTTTTTGTTTTTGTATTTTCTTTCCATTTAATTGGTAAATCTTCCTGCATCCCTTTATTTTGAGTCTTCCTGTGTCGTTTTGAGTTAGATCTGGATACAATGTACCAATAGATTTTTTAACTTTTTATTCAATTTGACTGTCTGTGTCTTTAATTGGGGCATCGAATCCATTTAAATTTAGGATTAATATTAATATTTGTGAGTTCAATATTGTAATTTAATGCTAGCTAGTTATTTTGTCCATTAGTTCATGTAAATTCTTCATTATGGAGATACTCTATGTTTTGGTAAATTTTGGGGATGACTGACACTGGTTGTTCCTTTCAGTTTGTAGTGCTTTTTTCAGAAGGTCTTGTAAAGCAGGCCTGGTGGTGATGAAATCTGAGTGCTTGTTTGTTAGTGAAAATTTTTATTTTTCCTTCATTTATGAAGCTTGTTTTGACTGGATATGAGATTCTGGGTTGAAAATTCTTTTCTTTGAGGATATTGAATATTGACCCACACTCTCTTCTAGATTGTAGGGTTTCTGCTGAGAGGTCTGCTCTAAGTCTGATAGGCTTCCCTTTATGGGTAACCTGACCTTTCTCTCTAGCTGCCCTCAGAATTTTCTCCTTTATTTCAACCCTAGTGAATCTAGCAATTATGTGTCTTGGAGTTGCTCTACTTGAGGAATATCTTTGTGGTGTTCTCTGGATTACCTGGAGTTGAGTATTCTCCTGTCTTACTAGGTTAGGAAAGTTTTCCTGAATAATAGCCTGAAGAATATTTTCCAACTTGGATTCATTCTCTTCATGACATTCAGGTATACCTATCAATCGTAAATTAGGTCTTTTCACATAGTCCCATATTTCTTGGAGACTTTGCTCATTCTTTTTCACTCTTTCTTCTTGAATCTTGTCTTCTTGTTTCATTTCATTAAGTAGGTCTTTGACCTCTGATATCCTTTCTTCTGCTTGATGAATTTGACTGTTAAAACCTGTGCCTACTTCGTGAAGTTCTCATATTGTATTCTTCAGTTCTATTCACTTATTTTTGTTTCTAAATTGTCTATTCTCATTAGCATTTCATCAAACCTTTTGTCAAAGTTCTTAGTTTCTTTACATTGGGTTAGAACATGTTCTTTTAGCTCACAGAAGTTCCTTATTATCCACTTTCTGAGGTCTAAATCTGTTAATGGAACATACTTGTTCTCCATCAGCCTTGTTCCCTTGATCATGAGGAACTGTGATCCCCTGTAGAAGGAGAGGCATTCTGATTCTGGGTACTCTAAACCTTTTTACGCTGGTTTCTTCCCATTATTATGAATTTATCCACCTGTCATCTTTGTGATTGCCAACTTTCAAATTAGGTCTCTGAGTGGACATCCAACTTGTTGATTCCCAGTGCCGAAATCTGAGCAACCCACTGCGCCGGCTAAAACAGCGGCATTGAGATTCATGGTGCTTTTCTGCTCGGGAATCTCTGGTCTAGCTTCCATCTTGAATCCCTTTTTCAATCAGGTAAATGGGTGACTCTGCCTTCCTGGAGCTCTAAATGTCAATCAAAAGGGGACCCAGTCCCGTTTACTCTGCACCGAGAACTGCTGTATCAAAGCGCCGGCAAAACCGCCACACCGGCCACAAGAGTTGTGCTGGCGACCCATGGGGCTCCTCCACGGGGAATCTCCTAGTCCATGGCAACAAAAATTCGTCTGAAAGTGTGGCGTCCTCTCTTTCTGTGTGCTTTCTCTGGGCGCTACAATCCTGAGCTGCTAGTAATCGGCCATCTTGGATCTCTCCTCTAGTGAAGTACTTTCTACAGCTCCCTGTTGATTGAGAATGTTGTGAGTGCTGTAGAATACTATATAAAATTTTTAACTAGAAATAAATATACCATTATTCTTATTTATATTGCAATATTAACTGAATTTATAAATAAGACTTGCAAAAATGAGATTTCTTCTGCTTTTAAGTGTGTTTTCAGATATGAAGTTGTTTTTCCATACCTTATGGTTTTTGATTGCTGTCCGTGGGGAAGAACTGCTTCTCTCCATTTAGACAAGAGTTGTCAGCAATGGAGAGAGGCCACCTGAGGGGACAGGTTAAAGGCAGGAGCATGAGGCTCACTTTAAGTTTTCAAAATCCTATCCTCTGGTTTGCCTGGTTTACATTTCCATAGTACAAAAATCTTATGAATTTTCTAAAAGGATTCTACAGGCCAGAATAGGAAGTGTGTGTGTGTGTGTGTGTGTGTGTGTGTGTGTGTGTGTGAGAGAGAGAGAGAGAGAGAGAGAGAGAGAGAGAGACAACTTTAAGGGTGTTATCAAGGATTTTCCCACCATTGGAAAACTGGGAATCATGGCATTCTGGAGAAAAAGGAGGCAAATTTTGGTCTGGTCTAAAAAGACTTCTAATAACTGTGGAAGGCTCTGTTCCAAATGTAAGGAAGTTCCATTACTGTAGAATCAGTGCTGTGTGGCAGTTTTGTTAGAACTTTCTAAAGTTGATGTCAGATTGAAACATCTCTAACAGCTTGTGAAATAAAATAAAATAATTTTCAAGAGAAAGTGAAAGAACCATCTTAGATCCTTCCCACACTTCTACCACAAACATTCATTGAGCCTCTGCTATGTGCTGGGCATTCTGTGTTTCTCAGTAGGGGTGCTATTTGGTGGGACAATCCTTCAAGCTCCGCAAATGACAACTAAAACGGTCTGAGAACCAGTGACAGGTGCTGGAGCTGTAAATGTGAGACAGCTTGGGTCTCTGTGTCTCCTTCACAGACCTGAAATCATTGTCATTGGCATGTTGAGGTATGATGCCCTCCAGCCTTCTCCATTAGAACCTCAGTTGTGTTTGTGTTTCAGGCTGCCTAAACACCCTGCTCCTTAGGGGAAGAGAAAAGAAAGAATTAGCCTCTGTGGAGGCTCAGCAATGGACAATAAAATAAAATAGTATTTCCTGAGTGCTAACAGCATATAAGCATTACCAGATTTAAAAGGGAAGGCCTGGCCCACAGGATGATGTGGCATGTGGGCAAACATAGAAAGCTGGACCACTGAAAGAACCACAAGGCCTTCCTAACACCTTTACCAAGGCTGAAGAAGTGTCACAGAGACCCAAGTACTCCATATCAAAAACCTGCCATGGTAGATTCTGCCTTTGGGTTCAAGATCCTGTTATGTTTCCAGAATCTCATAGGAGATAAACTTTAACTGGTCACTGTCCTGAGATTTTGGATTTGGTAGAAACATCCCTGTTCTGTAAATCCTATCTGGTTCTCTCTGTTTGAGTCCCTGTCTCCTCCAGTATTTCAGCTGGTGTTTGATAGGTCTTGGGAAGCACTGGGCCATTCCTGGCCTCCAATCCCAGCAGCCCAAGAGCGATCTAAAATTCCAAGGAAACTTGAATCAGAAAATTTTCTACAGATTCCCAAAGCAGAATATTTACTTACATTCTTGGATAAAATCCCAAGTATAATTTTTACCAAATTAAATCCAGAGGGTTCTGTAAAAATGTTCTGGTCTTGGGTCTGCAATGGAATATTTTGTGGTTCACAGTGGAGGTCATGAGAGAGTCCCAAAGCAATATTGGAAGCCAGAGTCATAGTTCTTTTAAGTTGCTCTGCCTAAAACCTTTTTATCCTGATTTATAAAGTGTCATTTGAGTGGGAAAATAACAATATTAAGAGGAGCTTATTTTATGTGTTTAACAAGGCTAAGAGGATTCTTTGTAAAAATACTTCCAAAGGCAATTCTATTAGATATAGAAATGCTCATTTTTGAATTTATTTTAGCCACTTTGTGCCAAATCAGAGAAATATTACTGGAAAGTTACATGTTTACCTGGTTTTCCCTAGAATGAATTCATAGTCTGTTATTTCTTATCCTTTCCTGTATCACCGCCATAGAGTTTTCAAATTTCAACCTGGCACAGTGGCTCACACCTTTAATCCCAGCACTTTGGGAGGCCGAGGCAGATGTCTCACCTGAGGTCAGAAGTTTGAGACAAGCCTGGCCAACGTGGCAAAACTCTGTCTCTACTAAAAATATAAAAATAAGTCAAGCATGGTGGCAGATGTCTGTAATCCCAGCTACTCAGAAGGCTGAGGCAGGAAAATAACTTGAAGCCTGGCAGCAGAGGTTGCAGTGTGTCAAGATTGAGCCACTACACTCCAGCCTGGGCAACAGAGTGAGACTCTGTCTCATACACAAGGAAAAAGAAAAAAAAAAGAATTTTTAGATTTCATGGAATTTGTAGTTTCAGTTCTTACCATACTCTTTGCATTTGAAAGTTAGAATTTTAAACTTTTAATATAATATTTTCATCTTATTCTTTTTCTTTTTTTTTTTTTTCATTGCATTTTACTTGTTGGGGCACATTTGAAGAACATGCAAGTTAGTTGCATAGGTACACACATGGCAGTGTGATTTGCTGCCTTCCTCTCCTTCACCCATATCTGGCATTTCTCCCCATGTTCTCTCTCCCCAACTCCCCACCCCCTGCTATCCCTTCCCTATTTCGCCCCAACAGATCCCAGTGTGTAGTGCTCCGCTCCCTGTGTCCATGTTCTAATTGTTCAACACCCACCTATGAGTGAGAACATGTGGTGTTTGATTTTCTGCTCTTGTGTCAGTTTGCTGAGAATGATGGTTTCCAGGTTCATCCATGTCCCTAAAAAGGACACGAATTTATCGTTTTTGATGGCTGCATAACATTCCATGGTGTATATGTGCCACATTTTCCCTGTCCAGTCTATCATCGATGGGCATTTGAGTTGGTTCCAGGTCTTTGCTATTGTAAACAGTGCTTCAGTGAACATTCGTGTGCATTGTCCTAATACTAGAATAATTTATAATCCTTTGGATATATACCCCGTAATGGGATTGCTGGGTCAAATGGAATTTCTATTTCTAGCTCTTTGAGGAATTGCCACACTGCCTTCCACAATGGTTGAACTAATTTACATTCCCGCCAACAGTGTAAAAGTGTTCCTATTTCTCCACATCCTCTCCAGCATCTGTTGTCTCCAGATTTTTTAATGTTCGCCATTCTAACTGGTGTAAGATGGTATCTCAATGTAGTTTTGATTTGCATTTCCCTAATGACCAGTGATGATGAGCATTTTTTTATGTTTGTTGGCCTCATGTATGTCTTCTTTTGTAAAGTGTCTGTTCATATCCTTCCCCCACTTTTGAATGGGATTGTTTGCTTTTTTCTTATAAATCTGTTTTAGTTCTTTGTAAATTCTGGATATCAGCCCTTTATCAGATGGGTAGACGGCAAAAATTTTTTCCCATTCTGTTGGTTGCCAATTCACTCTAATGACTATTTCTTTTGTTGTGCAGAAGCTGTGGAGTTTGATTAGGTCCCATTTGTCTATTTTGGCTTTTGTTGCCAATGCTTTTGGTGTTTTGGTCATGAAGTCCTTGCCTACATCTATGTCCTGAATGGTTTTGCCTACATTTTCTTCTAGGGTTTTTATGGTGTTTGGTCTTATGTTTAAGTCTTTAATCCATCTGGAGTTAATTTTAGTGTAAAGTGTTGGGAAGGAATCCAGTTTCTGCTTTCTGCACATGGCTAGCCAGTTTCCCCAACACCATTTATTAAACAGGGAATCCTTTCCCCATTGCTTGTTTTTGTTAGGTTTGTCAAAGATCGGATGGTTGTAGATATGTTGTATAGCCTCTGAAGCCTCTGTTCTGTTCCATTGGTCTATATCTCTGTTTTGGTACCAGTACCATGCTGTTTTGATTACTGTGGCCTTGTGGTATAGTTTGAAGTTCGGTAGTGTGATGCCTCCAGCTTTGTTCTTTTTCCTTAGAATTGACTTGGTTATTTGGGCTCTCTTTTGGTTCCATATGAAGTTTAAGGTGTTTTTTCCCAGTTCTGTGAAGAAAGTCATTGGTAGCTTGATGGCGATAGCATTGAATCTGTAAATTACTTTGGGCAGTATGGCCATTTTCACGATATTTATTCTTCCTAATCATGAACATGGAAGGTTTCTCCATCTGTTTGTGTCCTCTCTTATTTCGTTGAGTAGTGGCTTGTAGTTCTCCTTGAAGAGGTCCTTTAGGTTCCTTGCTAGTTGTATTCCTAGGTATTTTATTCTCTTTGTAGAAATTGTGAATGGCATTTCGTTCTTGATTTGGCTCTCTTTAAGTCTGTTATTGGTGTATAGGAATGCTTGTGATTTCTGCACATTGATTTTGTATCCTGAGAGTTTGCTGAAGTTTCTTATCAGTTTCAGGAGATTTTGGGTTGAGACAATGGGGTCTTCTAGATACAATCATGTCATCTGCAAATAGAGACAATTTGACTTCCTCCTTTCCTATTTGAATATGCTTTATTTCTTTTTCTTGCCTGATTGCTCTGGCTAGAACTTCCAGTGCTGTATTGAATAGGAGTGGTGAGAGAGGGCATCCTTGTCTAGTTCCAGATTTCAAAGGGAATGCTTCAAGTTTTTGCCCATTCAGTATGATATTGGCTGTTGGTTTGTCGTAAATAGCTTTTATTGAGATACATTCCGTCAATACCTAGTTTATTAAGGTTTCTTTTAGCATAAATGGCTGTTGAATTTTGTCAAAGGCCTTTTCTGCAACAATTGAGATAATCATGTGGTTTTTGTCTTTGGTTCTGTTTATGTGGTGAATTACACTTATAGACTTGCGTATGTTGAACCAGCCTTGCATCCCTGGGATGAAGCTTATTTGATCATGGTGGATAAGCTTTTTGATGTGCTGTTGCAATCGGCTTGCCAGTATTTTATTGAAGATTTTTGCATCTATGTTCATCATGGATATTGGCCTGAAGTTTTCTTTTCTTGTTTAGTCTCTGCTGGGTTTTGGTATCAGGATGATGTTTGTCACATAAAATGATTTGGGAAGGATTGTCTGGAATAGTTTTAGAAGGAATGGTACCAGCTCCTCTTTTTATGTCTGGTAGAATTCGGCTGTGAACCCATCTGGACCTGGGCTTTTTTTGGGTGGTAGGCTCTTAATTGCTGCCTCGACTTCAGACCTTGTTATTGGTCTATTCAGGGTTTTGACTTCTTCCAGGTTTAGGCTTGGGAGGATGCAGGTGTCCAGGAATTTATCCATTTCTTCCAAGTCTACTAGTTTATGTGCATAGAGTTGTATGTAATAATCTCTGATGATGGTTTGGATTTCTGTGGAATCTGTGGTGATATCCCCTTTGTCATTTTTTATTGCATTAATTTGGTTATTCTCTCTTTTCTTTCTTATTAATCTGCCTAGTGGTCTATTTTGTTGATATTTTTGAAAAACCAGCTCCTGGATTGATTGATTTTTGAAGGATTTTTTGTGTCTCTATCTCCTTCAGTTCTGCTCTGATCTTAGTTATTTATTGTCTTCTTCTAGGTTTTGAATTTTTTAAATCTTGCTCCTTCTAGCTCTTTCAATTTTGATGATAGGATGACAATTTTCGATCTCTCCTTGTTTCTCATGTGGGCACTTATTGCTATATATTTTCCTCTAGAGACTGCTTTAAATGTGTCCTAGAGATTCTGGTATGTTGTGTCTTCATTTTCGTTGGTTTCAAAGAATAACTTTATTTCTGCTTCATTTCATTGTTTATCCAGTCAACATTCAAGAGCCAGTTGTTCAGTTTCTATGAAGCCATGCGGTTCTGAGTTAGTTTCTGCATTCTGAGTTCTAACTTGATTGCACTGTGGTCTGAGAGAATGTTTGTTATGATTTCCACTCTTTTGCATTTGCTGAGGAGTGATTTGCTTCCAATTACCTGGTCAATTTTAGAGTAGGTGTGATGTGGTGCTGAGAAGAATGTATATTCTGTGGATTTGGGGTGGAGAGTTCCGTAAATGTCTATTAGGTTTGCTTGTTCCAGGTCAGAGTTCAAGTCTTGGATATCCTTGTTAATTTTCTGTCTGGTTGATCTGTCTAATATTGACAATGGGGTGTTAAAGTCTCTCACTATTATTGTGTGGGAGTCTAAGTCTCTTTGTAAGTAATTAAGAATTTGTCTTATGTATCTGGGTACTCCTGCATTGGGTGCATATATATTTAGAATCATTAGCTCTTCTTGTTGCATTGATCCTTTTACCATTATGTAATGTCCTTCTTTGTCTGTTTTGATCTTTGTTGCTTTAAAGTCTATTTTATCAGAGACGAGAATTGCAACTCCTGCTTTTTTTTGCTCTCCATTTGCTTGGTAAATCTTCCTCCATCTCTTTATTTTGAGCCTTTGTGCATCCTTGCATGTGAGATGGGTTTCCTGGATACAGCACACTGATGGGTTTTGGCTTTTTATCCAATTTGCCAGTCTCTGTCTTTTGATTGGGGCAATTAGTCCATTTACATTTAGGGTTAATATTGTTATGTGTGAATTTGATACTGCCATTTTGATGCTAGCTGACTGTGGTACCCATTAGTTGATGCAGATTCTTGATTGTGTTGATGTTCTTTACCATTTGGTATGTTTTTGGAGTGGCTGGTACTGGTTGTTCCTTTCTATGTGTAGAGCCTCTTTCAGGAGCTCTTATAAAGCAGGCCTGGTGGTGATGAAATCTCTTAGTACTTGCTTCTTTGCAAAGGATTCTATTTTTCCTTCACTTATGAAGCTTAGTTTGGCTAGATTCTGGGTTGAAAGTTCTTTTCTCTAAGGATGTCGAATATTGGCCCCCTCTCTCTTCTGGCTTGTAGGGTTTCTGTTGAGAAATCTGCTGTGAATCTGATTGGCTTTGCTTTATGGGTAATCTGACCTTTCTGTCTGGCTGCCCTTAGCTGTTTTTTCTCCTTCATTTCAACCCTGCTTAATCTGACGATTATGTGCCTTGGGGTTGCTCTTCTTGAGAAATATCTTTGTGGTGTTCTCTGTATTTCCTGGACTTGAATATTGACCTGCCTTGCTAGGGTGGGGAAGTTTTCCTGGATAATATCCTGAAGAGTATTTTCCAGCTTGGATTCATTCTCTTTGTCATATTCAGGTACACCTATCAAACATAGATTAGATCTTTTCACATAGTCCCACATTTCTTGGAGACTTTGTTCATTCCTTTTTACCCTTTTTTCTCTATTCTTGCCTTCTCATTTTATTTCATTGAGTTGAACTTTGACCTCTGATATCCTTTCTTCTGCTTGGTCAATTCAGCTGTTGAAACTTGTGCATGCTTCGCGAAGTTCTGGTGTTGTGTTTTTCAGCTCCATCAATTCACTTATATTCCTCTCTATGTTGTCCATTCTCATTAGCATTTGGTCAATCTTTTTTCAAGGTTCTTAGTTTCTTTGCATTGGGTTAGAACATGTTCTTTTAGCTCACAGAAGTTTCTTATTATCCACCTTCTGAAGTCTGATTCTGTCATTTCATCACACTCATTCTCCATCCAGCCTTGTTCCCTTGCTGGTGAGGAGTTGTGATCCCTTGTAGGAGGAGAGGTGTTCTGGTTTCAGGTGTTTTCATCCTTTTTGCACTGGTTTCTTCCCATCTTTGTGGATTTATCCACCTGTTGTCTTGGTAGTTCCTGACTTTCAGATTGGGTCTCTGGGTGAATTTCCAGTTTGTGGATGATGAAGTTATTTCTGTTTCTTAGTTATCCTTCTAACTGTCTGGTCCCTCTGCTGTAGGACTGCTGAGGTCCACTCCGGGCCCTGTTTGCCTGGGGATCACCTTCAGCAGCTGCAGAACAGTAAGAGTTGCTACCAGTTTCTTCTTTTGCTATCTTTATCCCAGAAGGATACCTGCCAAATGTCAGTCTGTTCTCTCCTTTATGAGGTGACTCTTTGGATATACGGGGGTCAGGGAGCTGCTTGAAGAGACAGTCTGTCTTTTATTGGAGCTCAAGTGCTGAGCTGTGAGCTCTGTTGTTCATTCAGAGTTACTGGGCAGGTACGTTTATGTCTGCTGCAGCAGAACTCATAAACTCCTTTTTTTTGTTTTGTTTTGTTTTGTTTCCCAGGTGCTCTGTCCCAGGGAGTTAGGGCTTTATTTATGTTGTTTATGGGCTTTTTGTTGTGCTGCTGCCTTTGTTTTTTCGGTGCTGCCCTGCCCGGCAAGGACGCAGCCTAGTCACTGTCTGCCTGCAGAGGCTTTGCTGAGCTTCTGTGGGCTCCGCCCAGCTGCTGTGTGATCTGCCCTGCAGTCCTGTTTATATGGATGTAGTTAGAACTGCCTCGGCAATGGTGGCCTGCCTCTGTAATGGCGGACTCTCTCTGTAATGGCAGGTTGCCTCGGCAACGGCGGCTGCCTCAGCGATGGCGGACTACCTCCGTAGTGGTGGAGTGTCTAAGTAAAGGCAGACTCCCCTCTCCCACAGAGCTGGACCATCCCAGGTTCAGCTGTGCTTGCTGTGAAACTCTCAACCCAGAGCATTTTCAATTGCTGTTTGTTTTTGTTTTTGTTTTAGTTTTTTTTTGTGGAGGTGAGTCCAGCTGAGCCTGATCACCTGAGTACCTGACTCAGAGTCTTTTTTTTTTTTTTTTTTTTTTCAGTTGAATGGTTGACTCTCTCCCAGGTGTTCCAGTAGCCTGTTGAAAAGGCTCCGGGATCTGTGTTATTTCCGGTGCGGTGACTAACTATGCCAGCTGAAACAGCGGCACTGAGATTCATGGCATTTTTTTTTTTTTTTTTTTTTTTTTTGCCTAGGAATCTCCTGGCCTGGCTCCCTGTTTCAGTTCCTTTTTAAATCAGATAAATGGGTGATCTGCCTTCCCGGGTCTTCAATCGCCAGCTAAAAGGGCACCCAGACAAGTGTATTTTGTATGGAGAACCGCCGCTCCAAGGCGCCAGCAAAGCAGCCGCGCCGGCCAAAACAGCCACGTTGGCAACCCATGGGGCTCCTCTGCCTGGGAATCTCCTGGTCTGTGGGCAATAAAAAATCCGTCTGGAAATGCAGTGTCCACTCACCCTCTGTGCTTTCACTGGGAGCTGCAATACTGAGCTGTTCCTAGTCGGCCATCTTCTCTTATATATTCTTGACCTAACAACATCATAAGTGGAGATTGAGGCCCGCTTCACCTATTTTAATGTTAAAAAGTGTAAAATGAAAAATATGCACAATGCAAAGTAGCCAGCCCTTACAATGGTCTAAAACTTGTCACACAAGAATGAAATGTCCAGTTTCTAGGCTCCTAAATAGCTAAGTAAGAAAATATACACTTTTGGTCAAACTCTCCTGGCAATTTAGAGACTCAGTTGTCTCTTTATTCTTTTTTTTTTCTTTTCTTTTCTTTTTTCAGACAGTCTCTCACTCTGTGGCTGGGACGGAGTGCAGTGGCGCAATCTTGGCTCGCTGCAACTTCTGCCTCCCGGGTTCAAGCGATTTTCCTGCCTTAGCCTCCTAAGTAGCTGGAACTACAGGCACCTGCCACCACCCTCAGCTAATTTTTGTATTTTTAGTAAAGACGAGGTTTCACCATGTTAGCTAGGGTCATCTCAATCTCTTGACCTCGTGATCCACTCACCTTGGCCTCCCAAAGTGCTGGGATTACAGGCATGAGCCACTGTGCCCTGCTGTCTGTTTATTCTAAATAGCAAAGAGAACAGAGCTGGCACATACTCATCTATCTGTTAGTGGATGTTCATTGCCATTTCCATCCAATCTGCCTGAGACCTTTTTTGAGTTACCTATGAAATTATCAGTCTATGATCTAGATTTTTTGCTTTGTTGCATTATAAATTTTATTTTTTCTCTATTAAGTGTAAGAGAACCTTGGTGACATAATGTACCAATAAAGGAATTTATATTTGTAAATTTGTCTGTCAGCTTACTATGGTTTAGCTGTGTCCCCACCCAAATCTCATCTTGAATTCCCATGTGTTATGGGAGGGACCTGGTGGAAGGTAATTGAATGATGGGAGCAGGTCTTTCTTGTGTTGTTCTCAAGATAATGAGTAAGTCTCATGAGATCTGATGGTTTTAAAAATGGGAGTTTTCCTACAACAAGCTTTCTCTTTGTTTGCTGCCATCCATGTAAGATGTGACTTGCTCTTTCTTGACTTCTGTCTTGATTGTGAGACTTCCCCAAACATGTGGAACTGTGAGTTGTCTGTTAAACCTCTTTCCTTTGAAAATTTCCCAGTCTTAGGTATGTCTTAATCAGCAACATGAAAATGGACTAATACAGTAAATTGGTACCAGTAGAGTGGGATGCTGCTGAAAAGATACCTGAAAATGTGAGAGTGATTTTGAAACTGGTTAACAGGCAGGGTTTGGAACAGTTTAGAGGGCTCAGAAGAAGACAGGAAAATGTAGGACAGTTTGGAACTTCCTAGAGACTTATTGAATGGCTTTGTCCAAAATACTGATAGTGATATGAACAATAAAGTCCAGGCTGAGATGGTCTCAGATAGAAATGAGGAACTTGTTGTTAACTGGAGCAAAGGTGACTCTTGTTATGTTTGAGCAAAGAGATTGGTGACCTTTTGCCCTGCCCTAGAGATTTGTGGAAATTTGAACTTGAGAGAGATGATTTAGGGCACATGGCAGAAGAAATTTCTAAGCAGCAAAGCATTCAAGAGATGAATTAGGTGCTGTTAAAGGCATTCAGTTTTATAAGGGAAGCAGAGTATAAACATTTGGAAAATTTGCAGCTTGACAATGCAATAGAAAAGAAGATCCCATTTTCTGAGAAGAAATTCAAGTCAGCAGAAATTTATATAAAAAAACAAGGAGCTAATCCCCAAGAAATGGGGAAAATGTCTCCAGGGCATGTCAGAGGTCTTAATGGCAGCCCCTCCCATCACAGGCCTGGAGGCCTAGGAGGAAAAGTGGTTTTGGGGGCCTGGCCCAGGGCCTGTGTGCAGCCTAGGGATTTGGTGCCCTATGACCTAGCCACTACAGTCATGGCTGAAAGGGGCCAACACAGTGCTTGGGCCATGGCTTCAGAGGGTGCAAACCTCAAGCCTTGGCAGCTTCCATGTGGTTTCTAGCCTGTGGGTACAGAGAAGTCAATAACTGGGTTTGGTACCCTCCACCTAGATTTCAGTGAATGTATGGAAATGCCTGGATGCCCAGGCAGAAGTTTGCTTCAGCGGCAGGGCCCTCATGCAGGGCAGTGCTAGGGCAGTATGGAAGGGAAATATGGGGTTGGAGTCCCCAAACAGAATACCTTCTGGAGCATTGCCCCTGGAGTTCTGAGAAGAGGGCCACTGTCCTCCAGACCCCAGAATGGTAGATCCACTGACAGCAGTAGAAGCTGGAAAAACTATAGACACTCAATGCCAGCCCATGAAAGCAACCAGGAGAGAGACTGTACCCTGCTAAGCCATAGGGGTGGAGCTGCCCAAGTTCATGGGAACCTACCTCTTGCATCAGTGTGACCTGGATGTGAGACAGAGAGTGAAAAAAGATCATTATGGAGCTTTATGATTTGACTACTCTGCTAGATTTTGGACTAGCGTGGGGCCTGTTGCTACTTTGCGTTGGCCAATTTCTCCCTTTCAGAATGGCTGTATTTACCCAATGCCTGTACCTCCATTGTATCTAGGAAGTAAGTAACTTGCTTTTGATTTTACAGACTCATAGGTGTGAAGGGACTTACCTTGTCTCAGATGAGACTTTGGACTGTGGACTTTTAACTTAATGCTGAAATGAGTTAAGATTTTGGGGACTGTTGGGAAGGCATGATTGGTTTTCAATATAAGGACATGAGACTTGGGAGGGGCCGGAGGTGGAATGATGTGGTTTGGCTGTGTCCCCACCCAAATCTCATCTTGAATTCCCACATGCTGTAGGAAAGACATGTGGGAGGTAATTGAATCATGGGGTCAGGTCTTCCCCATGCTGTTCTCTTGATAGTGAATAAGTCTCATGAGATCTGATCATTTTTAAAATGGAAGTTTCTCTACACAAGCTCTCTCTTTGCTGCCACCAGCCCCTTTAGATGTAACCTGCTCCTCCTTGCCTTCTGCTATGATTGTGAGACTTCCCAAGCCACATGTAACTGTGAGATCTCCATTAAACATCTTTCCTTTGTAAATTCCCCAGTCTTGGGTATGTCTTTATCAGCAATGTAAAAACAGACTAATACATAGCTTTTATTAGGTAATTCTAGTGTAATAGATAACTCCAAAATAGCAATGGCTTACAAATAACAGATTTTATCTTACCATGTTGGCTGCATGGTAATTGCAGTTCAGGTTCATGTGTCTTCTTTATTTTAGAATCCAGGCTAAAGGAGTGTATTAGTCTGTTCCATGCTCCTAATAAATACATACTTGAAACTGGGTAATTTATAAAGGAAAGAGGTTTAATTGACTCACAGTTCACCATGGCTAGGGAAGCCTCAGGAAACTTACAATCATGGTGGAAGGGGATGCAAACACATCCTTCTTCCCATGGCAGCAGCAAGGAGAAGTGCCAAGAAAAAGGAGGAAATGTCCGTTATAAAACAATCTGCTCTTGTGAGAACTCTCTCACTATCCCAAGAACAGCGGCATGGGGATAACTGTCCCCATGATTCAGTCATCTCTCACCAGATCCCTCCCATGACACATGGTAATTATGGGAACTACAGTTCAAGATGAGATTTGGGTGGGGATACACTGAAACCTTATCAAGGAGCAACACCTATTCATGGAAAGAGCAATGATAGACTCACTCATTGGTTCTTAATACTTCTACTCAGAAATGGCACACAAAACTTCTGTTCACATTTTTTAGTCTAACCCAGTTGCACAGACAAGTCTGGTTTTAGGAGGCATAGAAGTACAATCCTCTTACAAAGAGAAGCAGCAAATAACTGGGGAAAATAATATAATTAAAGTGTGTAATGTGTCTTAGAATATAATTTGGAAGAATAAGGAAGGAAAGGACAACTTAGGTCCATGATTCCAATACAGCAATGGCATGTGCTTTTTTTCTTTTAAGAATAAGTCTATTTTACATAATTGCAAAAATAAAAATATTTCCTCCACTAATAAAAATAACATATTTTATCATAAAAAACATACAGAAAGATATAAATAAGAATGGGAAATTAACTGGAAAACACCTGGGTAAATACTTAGAGAAATTAAAATACACATCCACCTAAAAACTTATACATAAATATTTATAGCAGATTTATATATAATAGTCAAAAATTGGAAGCATCCGAATTTCCACAGGCAACTAAATAAATTGGCATATTTATCTATTCATTTGGGGACATACTTGAGAAATTAGTCAATATTTTCCATGCTGGTGGCAGTCATCACAGTGATGATGAGGCAGATGATGATAAGATCTTCTTGGGACAATTTTGGTAACATTTTAAAGAAAAATTTCCATTTTGTCCCCATTTTTGTTTTTATTTGCAGAAAATCCAAAACTTGCTGTATACATTTATAGTCCTCAATCTTAATATTATATAATTATGTTAAAAAATTATAATGATACATCATAATTGCACATATTTACAGGATAAATGTGATACTTTGGTACATTCCTACACTGTATAATGATCAAGTCAGGGAATTGGGATATCCATCACCTCAAACAGTTGTGATTTCTTTGTGTTGATGACACTAAATATTTTCACTTTTAGTTATTTTGAAATATATAATAATTAAATATAGTCACTCTACTATCAAACACTACTATCAAACACTTATTTCTTCTATCTAACCGTATTTTTGTACCCATTAACCAACCTCTCTTTACCTCCTTCTTCCTTTCCACCCCGCTAGCCTCTGGTAACCATCATTCTATCTCCACATCCATGAGATCTGCTTATGTTTTTTGTGTATCACTTTTTTCCTTTTAAAATGTCAAAAGTTAAAAAAAATTTTGAAGAGACAAAATTCTTATAACATAAAATTAACCACTTTAAAGTATAAAATGCAGTGGCATTTAGTACATTCACAGTGCTGTGTGTGAAACGTTCAATGTAGAAATAAACTTCTGAAATTGAAATGTTTTATTTGGGAGGAAAGTACTGCAATTCAGGGCATAAATGCAGACTAGCTGGTCTTCAGTATGTCTGAAAAACAAAGAGAAAGTTACAGGTTTTATAAAATGGAGAATATGTATTGCTCTTTGAGAAATGTCATTGCCACTAGTAAGGTTTTGAGGACCGGTAAGCTCTGATTGGCAAGTGACAGCAATGGGCAAAACTAGTCTCAGAGTTGTTTCAGTAGCCAATAGATAAAACTGGTTTCAGGTTATAGTAGGCAGTTTCAGCTTCCAGACTTGCAGGGAATTACATTTTGGGGGCAATGTTTTGTGCCCTGAGTGCTTTTCTCCCTGGACTCTCAACTCTGTTTTAGTTGCACATCACCAATGACCCAATTCATATGATCAATTTTCTCATGGTGCAACTATCACCTCTATTGAGATCGAGAACCTTTCCATCAGTCCAAAAGAAAACTCTGTACCCATTAAGTAGTGATTCCTTATTCGCCCTTTCCCCAGCCCCTGGTAAGCACCATTTTGCTCTTTATTACTAAGATTTTACCTATTCTAGATATTTCATATAAGTGGGATCATGATCATGCATTGTATGACCTTTGGTGTTTGACTTTCACTTAGCATAATGTCTTAGAGGTTCACCAATGTAGCATGTATTGGTTTTCCTTTCCTTTCTCCCTTCCCTCCCCTCCCCTCCCCTCCCCTCCCCTTCCCCTTCTTTCTTTTTTCTTCTTTCTTTTCTTTTCTTTTCTTTTCTTTTCTTTTCTTTACCTTCCATCCCTTCCTTCTTCCTTCCTTCCTTCCTGGCATGTATCAATACTCCCTCATATGAATATAGTACATTTTGTTCATCCATTCACCAGTAAATGGACACTTGGGTTGTTTCTGCCTTTGGGCTATGGTCAATACTGCTGCTGTGAACATGCATGTGCATGCTTTTGTGTGGACATATGTATGCTTCTACTTCCCATGGATATACCTAGGAATGTAATTTCTGGGTCATATGGTAATTCTATGTTTAACTTTTTGAGTAAATGCCAACATATTTTTTTAAAACAGCTGTACCATTATATTATCATCAGCTATGTACATGGATTCCAATTTCTTCATGTTTTTGCTAACACTTGTTATTTTCAATTTTTAAAGGTTATAGCTATCCTAGTGGGTGTGAAGTGACATCTCATTGTGCTTTTGATTTGCACTTTTTCTAAGACTAATCATTTGAGCATCTTTCTGTGCTCTTGTTTGCCATTTATTTCATTTTTTGAGAAATGTCATTTCAAATCATTTGCCCACTTTATGATTGTATTGTTGTACTTTCTATTGTTTTATTTATTTATTTATTTATTTAGAGACAGAGTCTTGTTCTATCACCCAGGCTGGAGTGCACTGGTGTGATTTCAGCTCACTGCAACCTCCCCCTCCTGGACTCAAGCAATTCTCTTGCCTCAGCCCCAAATTAATTAATTAAATTGAAGTAAATTAATTTGAAACCCGAGTAACTAGGATTACAGGCACCCACCACCATGCCTGACTAATTTTTGTATTTTAGCAGAGACTGAGTTTCACTATGTTGGTCAGGCTGGTCTCAAACTCCTGACCTCAGGTGATCTGCCTGCCTCAGCATCCCAAAGTGCTGGGATTACAGGTGTGAGCTGCCGCGGCCAGCCCCTTTCTATTGTTAGGTTGAAAGAGTTCTTTATATATTCTAGATGCTAGATGCTTATCTGTTATATAAATTGCCAATATTTTCTCCCATTCTAAGGATTTTCTTTTTACTTTTTTGGTAGTGTCCTTTGTACATAAAAGTCTTGATTCTGATGAAGTTCAATTTATCTGTTTGTTGTTGTTGTTGCTCATGCTGCTGGTGTCATATCTAAAAAACTGTTGCCAAATTCAAGGTGATGAACATTTACTTGTAAAATTCTTCTAAAAATTTCATAAATTTTAGCTTTTACATTGATATCACTGATACATTTTGAATTAATTTTTTATATGGCATGAGAGGTAAATATTCCACTTTATTCTTTTACATGTGAATATCTAATTGTTCTAGCTCCACTAGTTGAAGAGATTATTCTTTCCTCAGTGAATGGTCCTGACACCATTGTTGAAAATCAATTGCCCATAGGCATATAGGTATATTTCTAAACTCTCAATTCTAGGCCATTGCCCTACATATCTATCCTTATGCCAATACACCTTTTTGATTACTGCTGCTTTGTAGTAGGTACTGAAATTCTTAGAAGTGTGAGGCTTCGAATTTGTCCTTTTTCAAGATTGTTTTGACTGTAGTCCCCTTACAAGTCCATATAAATATGAGGATTATTTCTGCAATTTCTGTCAAAAAGCCTGTGAAATTTTTATATTGATTACATTGAATCTGTGGATTACTTTAGGTAGTACTGGTTTTCAGCAACATTAAGTCTTCCAACTTATGAACATAGGATCTATTTCCATTTGTTTAGGTTGTCTTCAATTTCTTTCAGCAATGATTTTTAGTTTTCCATGTACAAGTCTTTCACCTCCTTGGTTAAACTTATTCCTAGGTATTTTATTCTTTCTGATGCTCCTGTAAGTGGAATTCTTGATTTCCTTTTTAGATTATTTCTGTATAAAGAAACACAACTGATGTTTTTGTGTGTCGATCTCATACTCTGTAACTTTGCTGTATTTTTAAAATTAGCTTTAGCATCATTTCTTCTTTAAACATTTGGTAGAATTCACCAGTGTAGTCATCTCTGCCTAGTGCTTTCTTATTTGGAAGGTTATTATTGATTTAATTTTTTAATAGTTATAGCCTTTGTTCAGATTATCTATTTTTTTCTAGTGTGAATTTTGGTAGCTTGTATCTTTCAAGGAATTTGTCTATTTCATCTCAGTTATCAAATTTGTGGATATAGAGCCATTTTTGGTATTCCTTTTTATCCTTTTAATATCCATGGATCAGTAGTTGTGGTCCCTCATTCATTTCCAATATTAGTAGTTTGTTTCTGTTTCTTTTCTCCTCTCCCCTCCTTTTCCTTTTCCTTTTCCCTTTCCTTTTCCTTTTCCTTTCCTTTTTCCTCCCTCCCTCCCTCCCTTCCTTCCTTCCTGATTAGCTTGACTAGAGATTTTTCAATTTTATTGATCTTTTCTTAGAATCATTTTTGCTTTCATTGATTTTCTGTTGTTTTCGTTTCATTGATTCCTCCTCTAATTTTTATTATTTTCTTCTGTTTACTTAAAATTTAATTTACTCTCTTTCTCTGGTTTCCTATGGTAAAAACTAAAAACACTCAGTCTTTTTTCTTTTCATATTTATATATATTGAATACTATAAATTTTTCTTTAAGCATTGCTATTGTGGCATCTTACAAATTTTGATACATCATATTTTCATTTTCTCATTTAGTTCAAAATATTTTTATTTCCCTTGAGACTTCTTTGACCCATTTTTAAATGTGTTGTTTAATATCCAAATATTATGGTATTTTTCGGCTGTATTTCTGTTACTGACATTTAGTTTAATTTTTGGGGGTCTGAGAATATATTTGTATGATTTCTGTTTTTAAAAATTTGTTAAAGTATGTTTTATGATCCAGTATATGGCCTATCTTATGAATGTTCCATGTAAACTTGAGAGGAAAGTGTGTTCTGCATTGTTGGAGGAATTATTTTATAAATGCCAATTAGATCAAGTTAACTAACGGTGCTGCTCAGTTCATCTATATCCTTAATAATTTTCAGACAGCTGGATATACTGATTATTGATAGAGGGATGTTGACATCTGTATTATAACATATTTATCTATTTCTCCATGTAGTTCTATTAGTTTTGCCTCATGTATTTTGACTCTCTGTTGTTAGGCTCATACACATTTAGAATTCTTATGCCTTCTTGTAGACTGACTCCTTTATAATTTCATAATACCTATCTTAATCTCAAATAATATTTCTTGCTCTAAAATATTCTCTGTCTAGAATTAACATAGGTACTCTAGCTTTCTTTAGATTAATGTTAGCATGGTACATCTTTCTCCATCCATTATTTTTTTTCATCCAGCTTTATTGTGGTATAATTGACAACTAAAAATTGTGTACACCTAAATTGTACAGTATGATGTTTTGAGGTATGTATGTATTGCAAAATAATTAATACATGTTAAATTACTTGAGCTAATTAACATATCAATCACCTCACTTGCTACTCCAATTCATTTACTTTTAATGCATCTCTGCCTTTATATTTGGAGTAGGTTTTTTGTAGATAATATATAGTTGAGTCTTAATATTCCTATCTACTCTGGTAGTCTCTGTTGAACCCAAGAGTGATTGAGCAAGGGCATATAAAACTGTCTCAAAGGTTTTTTAACGTTTTAAAGTCACCTTTTTCTTGCTTCAGCCTTTTTTTTTTTTTTTTTTTTTGGTTGCTTTAAATCTTTGACTACTTTCCAGAGTTCTAACAAAATTAAGACCATTTTTGCTTGCTGTTTTTGATGTTTCTCTACAGGAATGGTCACTGGAGCCACCTACTCTGCCATTTTATTTGACATCTGTCAGCTATTTTAATATTTTATTGGCTTTTCAATTAATCTCCTTAAAAAATTCAATTCTAGTATTTTAATCTGCTAATTTCTGATTTTGTATTTAATCAGTTTATTCCCCTTATTTTGTTGTTTTATTTATTTATTTTTAATAATTTAGACCTGGATGTTGAGATAATTTATTTTCTTTCTTTAAAAACAAAGTTGTCTAATACTATGTATTTTATCTGAGCATAAGGTTAGCTGTATATTCAAGGTTTTTAAATGTAGTAGCCTTATTATTATTTTTAAAGACAGTCTGTAATTGTAGTTTTTATTCTCTATTTGTTTGATGTAACACTGGTTATATCTACTTGAAATATTTCGGTGCAACAGATATGAAGGTTTATGAGTGCCTTTACTGTAGCCTGCACTATTTACCATTATAAATGCCATTTTTAAGCACCGGTGATTTTTGTTTTGATTCCAATTTTGTTCAGTATTATAGTCCTGCTTTCTCTTGTCCGTCTTGTCCTGATATAGCTCATTTCTTTATTTCCAAAAAATATTTCTTTTTAAGGATACTCTGGCAAACACAAATTGGTTAAATTTTGTTGCCTTTTTTTCTCACTCTGATAGCGTTTGTCTTTTTGTTTAAAAGATTAACTCATCCACATTTTTGTGTTAATTGATTTTTAATTATCTTATTGTCACTATGTGTGTGTGTGTATCCTTATGAATCTGCTCTTATTTCTTTTATTTTCTTTGTTGTGTTTTTCTTTATCAGATTTTAAGTTTATCTTTATGTTGATATTTCAGAATTTATTCATAATATTTTAGTCTACTATATTCTTTAAAAATTATGCCTTTATTTTGGTGCCAATTTCAAGAATTATGTGGAACTTATTGAATCCTCCTATCCCTGAATGAGACAATCATGTAAGCACATGTTCCTTTTTATTTTTCATATTTTGTCCAAACAGTACATAATGTTGGTTATGCATATCTAAATTTTTAAATTATGACTATTCTGTTTTTAAAATCTACTCATAATGTTTACATTAAGCATCACAGTCATGTTAACAACTAATGACAATTATTTACAATAAACAGTAAGCGTTACTGGGCTTGTTTGTCACAACCTTTATTCTTGATCATACTTCTAGGTGTGTTCTTACCACTTTTCTTATTTTTTTGGAAATGTGAGATTAACATAATATTCTGTACCATGTGGGAATATAGACATGTATCTTTGCTAAATCTCAGCAGTGTTTGGACAATGTTTAAATGTGAATGCTTTTGGCCTGGCCATGCTCCCTAGTTCACCTCAATCCTGATCATTCCTTCCTTCCTGTTTGATATACTTTCTTGCATAACAGTTTGTGTTTATAAATTCTCTTTCCTAGACTCCATACAATTTCTAATATCTAGGTGTTTAAAATGTGATTCTGTGTTCTTACATTGAGTTAACACCCTGGCTTATGCCTTTTTCTCTTGGACTTAGGCTTTGGAAGATCGGGTATGGGAACTCTTGAAGGAGGCAGACAAGACAGCTGAAGAGAACAAGGATCAGAGTCAGGTCTATGATGCCATGGCCGAGACTCTGGGTGAAGCCTGGGCAGCCCTGGTCTCCATGCTTGAAAGAAGAACGGATCTCCTTAGGTTGACTTCTGAATTTTTTGAAAATGCCTTAGAGGTTTGTGCTTTAAAAACTTCTCCTTTCCCCAAATCAGAGCAAATGAATAGCACTCCTGAAAATGTTTGTTTTTCCACAAATAGACATTGCAATCAGTTAAAAAAAAATTGGCAGAATAACCAAGAAATACATACACAATATATTTAATTTTTGATTGTCAAAAGTAAATTTATTACTATTTTAAGAGTAGGTCTTCAAACGAAAACAAAGTACAGTTAACTAATTAAAATGTGGTAAATTGTTAAGTAATAATAGGAACTCTCATAAGTTATTATGATTTATTTCCCTCTATATAGAAGGTAGTAATATAGTTACTATATCAAACAATTACTCTGATTGTAGGATTACTAAGGAATGCTGGTCTAGAGTGTTATTATCGGCTAAAAGTTGGACAATAAAATTTCCTTTTGCTGCCTATGTTTTAAAAAAGCAATTGTAGAATATTCCATAAGTTATCTGACTCATAAATGTAGCATTTTATGAGTACTTTCCTAAGGCATATAGTTGATTTTCCATAGTTTGAACACCTTAAAATACAAGAGAAGGAAGAAGTCCTTCTGGCCCTAAGAAGGCCATATCTCCTTGTGATTTTTCTCAAATTCTACAATGTTTTGAGGTTTCTAATTTCAAAATGTGAGTTTCAAAGAACATTATCAAAAGAGGTGTTATATTTTGTATAAGACAGTTATTGGAAATTTCACTTTTAATTTCTCTGTCAAGTGGCAGCCCATTCATTTTGATGTGAGAGTGCTGCTTCCTTATGATAAAACACTAGATTTGAAAAATATGACATTTTTTAAACAAAATTTCAGGACTTAAATCCAAAATAATGAAGGAAAGAAGATTAGTAATAGAAACTAAAAATTGGAGTAGGCAATCTCATGCATCATGAACTTGTTTAAAAGCAAAAGGGAGGAATAGAAACCTTCTTATAATTTTCAAGGCTTGTTTTTCACAATTTGAACACTGAAGTTCAACTAATTTCAGAGACCATCTTGGAAGAAGTTTTGTACACAAACTTTCCTTCCTGAAAAGAAATAAGACAGCTGAAATACACCTACAGAGACCAGATTATAGATACATCTGATTCATTCTATCTCAGTAAGTAGGGCATAGGTTTCAGCTGTCCTTGAAACTCAGCTCTTTTGAGCCCAGGAATTTTTTTTTTCTAGCATTAGAGCAATATTTGTTTCTCACTGTGTTTTAGAGTTAATATTAGCTTATTTTCTCCATAATAAATTACTTTCAGATGTAGCATGAAATAAAAGGAAATAGTAGGCCAAACCATAATTCAACCCAACACTCTTATTCTTACACTTGTGTGAATTTTTATTGGATCTAGTGAAAAGACTAATTATTTCTTTTATTATCCTGTTTCCAATTTTGTGGATCACTTCATACTAAACTGAAGACAAACTCCTATATAATCCTTATGCCCCCTTTGTATGTCAAAGCCATTTTTGTTAGTGATGGAAGTGGAGAAAAGAAAATATTGATAAAAGTTAACAGAACTTTAGGGAAGCTTTTTCTGAGTAAAGCATTGTTAGCTTACTGGTTTGTTTATTTATTTTTAATTTTATAGCAAGATGAAATATATGTTAAACAGCAACCTTGGAATGTTTTGTAATGTTCTGCAGGGAACAAACCAACCACCTACTAGGAATGGTTTTTTGTGTGTGTCTTTTGAAATTCTCTTTAAATAATATTTTAAAAATCAGTTATTAGAAATTGAGTGAATTAGAGATGTAAATGATGTGGGTATGACCCTCTTTTATTGAATTATGTGCATGCAGGAGTTTTTGAGAAATGCAAAATTACTAATGATTGCATGGCTGATCATTATTACAGGATTATTTCAGGCTTACAGACATAACTGTCAGTTGGGTATTCTCACCTTGAACACTGTGCTGTAATTTAGGAACACTGCCCCTGAGTGGCAGCAGCAGATGTCCATCAGGTTGTTCTAATAGGATGTCAGAGGCCTTCCTTGCATTTCCAAAACATGTCCCCTGCTCTTCAGTCTCTCATCATTCTGTTTCATTTATAATTGGATTTCATATGGCTGTTGTAATAATCAAACTACAGTAGATTATGTTAATCAAATAGTTACATTAAAATATTAAGAATCCCCAAATTCAAAGTTGGTAGTTTGGAGAAGATTTTAAAAAGAAGATGCATACCATGGTAATCCACTGTGTCTTTCACACTGATACTTTTCCTTAATTAGTTTATTCTAAACCCAGTCCAAAGGTGAATATATTAAAGTGCTCATATAAACTGTAATAATTACTGTTGAAACTTAGTGCTAAAACAAACCAGCTATTTGCCTACCATTACAGACATACTGTGATAGGATAACCAAATATATTTTGCCATCTTCTAAAATTTGTTTCAAAGATTATTTCCCTAAGCATTTTGATGTTAATCATCTCTCTTAACCTCTCACTTTCTCCATGGAGAAAAAGAAAAAGACCAGTCATATTCCTTATCATTTAGAGTGTAAAATTACTATGCATTTTCCTTGAAACAGAGAAGAAATTTCTCACTTGTCATTCTTGGTTCATCTAATCTCATTTTATTTACAGATGCAATACATACAAATTATTGATGAAAATGCAAACAGAATTACAAATTATAGATTCAAATATTAAAATTTTACCTCCTTTCACTCATCCTTAATTTCATTTCTTCTCATTAAGTCACCATTTGGTATGTATTTTTTTGAGACCACTTTCTATACAAATATGTTTAAAATACAGGATTAGACTACATATTATTTGGAAACTTGCATATTTCACTACTAAGTTCAGTTATAGAGGGAAAAAATAACTACAACCTTCTCTCTAAGTGAGTTCTTAAGCTATATTTAGTTGTAAATTTGTAGGTTACTTTTTAGTTAACCTTTACTTGGTTTCCCTTAACTAACTTTCTGCTTATTCTTAACAAAGTGTCTTAGAATGTTGAAAGTGTCTAGATACATAGGACACTATAATTTTGGTTGAAAAATTTAATAGGCATTTGGACAGTAAACAGATTGGTTTACTTCAGCATACATAGTTAGGTATGAAAGGAGAAGAAAGTTCTTACCAATAGCACTTTGTAAATTGACTACATGTAAACACACACACACACAAACACTCTAAGCCAACACACATTCACACAAACATTTGCATGCAAACATACACACTTGCATAAACACATACATCCTCAGTTGGGCTACAAATTTATGAAAAATATCTACAGGTAACTAACAACGGTACATTAATTTTTATACAAATGTCTTTCTTCTATATTTCTATTGTAGTTTGCTGTTAAAATAGACCAAGCTGAAGATTTCCTCCAGAATACTCATGAGTTTGAGAATGCTGAGTCCTTAAAATCACTTCTTCAGCTTCATGAACATCATACTAAAGGCAAGAAATACGTTTATTTCTCACAGAAGTGTTTAGAGGTTTTAAAGGATGTTAATATGAGAATGCTTATATATGACAATATAACTTTGTGTATACCTCAATTTGTTCCAAGAAAAGTTAAATAAAGCTTCATTTTTAGTCATCTTGTGAAAGAAAGAACTAGCTGTAAATATTCTGAGAGGATGGTAGAAGGCATGCCTCCAGGAGATTCTGTTGTTTGTTCTGCTAGAGTTTAGCTCCTGAGTACAGAGGCCATTTCCACCTTGTTCATCCCTTAACCCTCAGCATCTAGCAAGGTGCCTGGCCACATGGTAGAGCCTCAAGAAATATCTCTTAGTTGAATAAATTATTGAATTCAGTGAATGTTCCTTTTCAGGGTCAATAAATAAGGGTCATTCTTTAAAAAGTAGGTCTGGATAAACAAAATTTCTCTTTCAGTATTGCAGTTAAAAAAAAAAATAGTGGATTCTTCCAAATGAAAATCTAACTAAACACTCTGCAAAAAAGATTTTCAATTCCCTCTGAACAACTAAAAAGATAGTCTGCTTGTTAACCAACAATTTGTATGCCAAGCCTTTCTACAAGAATTTGGTGTGGGCCAGGAGAAAAGAAGGGAAGGCATTTGTGGAAGAGTAGTAGTTATCTGTCATCTTTTGCTATGGAAGGAGGTTAGATAGATAGAAACAACCATTACTTTTGTTCCTAATATATCTTCTAATTTTACTGCCAAATAGAACTGGGTCTGGATAGAAAGCCTTCCTGAATTCATTTGTCACAGGTCTAACTTGACTTCTAGCTACACCAGCCTGTCATTCTGGACAGGACCAAAAGGTGTTTTAAAGTCACAAATAGATTTAGCGTTTATATTACCCTTCAAAAGCCTCTAGATAATAGATCATTATGATAAATTACTTATCACAACTTTCTAAAACTCAAAGATTAAAGGACTCAATCTTTCCTATGTAAATTCTTATGAGATCCTACCAAATACATATATGTAATTTCCACTGATTGTTGTCCTGTAGGACCTGTCACTAACGGATTATAAACAGCATCAAAAGTTTGTACTTTTAAGCAGCAGTTGCCCATTATTATACAGCAATAGTAATCTATCTAGGTCCAAAGGAAATGAAATTCCTGATAGGAGACTGGAAGGTAACAGACAGGTTCTGTGGTCTCAATTCAATTTTCTTCCAACCAACATGATCATCACACAGCAGTTTTACCTCCAGAAACCTGACAGGGACAGATGCTATTGTTGAAGAGTTTCAATACTGAGGCAATCAAATGAAAGCATTCTCCAGAGGGACTGGGGGCTTATAGAAGCAGGGGCTTTTCCATAAATATTTGGGAATGGAGCTGGCAGGGGGAACGTAGTCTTAATGCTGTTTTGTTGTTGCTACCGCTGTTAGCTCCTTCAAAGTTCCTGGGATCTGTGGCACTGTGGGCCAGTTTACATGAGGCCCGTGCTGCCTTGCTTGTCCTTCTCTGGCATCCAGCTGACTGTGAGACTGATGTCTTGCTTTTCAGGGATACAGCCTTCGAGAGTCCAGTGGGTCTCCTTAGTCTGAAGAGATGGATAAAAATGCTAGTGGAAGACAGGAAACATAGTTTATTTTTGTAATGAAAAAATATTCTTCCATCTTGATAGCATATGTATTGTGAGAGTTTGTGTCCTTCTGTAATACTTGAAGCACAGAGATGACAGAACTGTGGTCAGGATACCTTGTTCCCAGTTCATGTGCTCAGTGGTGGCTTCAAAAGTTTTTGTTTTCATAAAACAGAAAAAAAATGGGAGTTGATGCCGTTTATTAACCCACTAATTCAGTGGGATATGATTAAGATTCGCTGGTTTGAAATACATAGTCGAGGGTGAAATTCTGATTTTTTAGTTAAGGGCTTCATATCTATTATCTTTAAATTTTAGAAAATAAAATATGTCTATAAGTGCAGCTAGCCATTCCAGTAAGTTTCTGAGATGTTGATCAGTTGAGTAGTACAAAACATGAGTGTTAGGATGACAAAAGCTGGAAAAGCTATAGTCACACTTACCCCTAATAGTCACTTTATTTCAATTAGCTTCACCTATGCTCTCTCCTTATTCAGCAATGCTAAGGTTCCCTTATATGTAAGAAACTTACCTGCAACACTGTGGAAGTCAGAACCAGGATTAACGGGTTGATGTTTCTGCCCTCTGGAATGTTTCAGAACAAGTTGGTTCCCTCCACCACATAACAATCCTTGCTTGAAACAGAAAGAATAATATACCCTCTCCAGGCTTCTCTCTTTTGAGTTAAACTTACCTAGTTAGTTAGTTAAAGATTTTTCTGGCAAAAATGGTTTCCAGATTATTTACTGGCCTAGTTGCCCTCAATCTAAGAACATATAATTAAACACTGTTTTCTGAACCCATAACCTGGTGAGAAACCCAGGGCCGTGTGTCACGGTAGCACATGGCTCTTTTTCTCAGGAAGCAGTTTAGCAGGACATGTACACACCTGGTGACTGCCTCTGTACTTTCCGTGGGTACTTCAATACATCACCTCACACACTGTGTGATAATCATTTATTTTCTTATTAGTCTTCGTCATCAGATTGTGAGACCCTAGATCTCCAAAGCTGAGAATAATATCCAACCCAAAGGATATTTGTTGGGTGTTATTTGCACATAATTTCATTGTAGAACATGGAAGCATGATGCAAAAGAGAGCAACAAGCAAGGTTTTAAAGGGACATTAAGGAAAAGAAAAAGCTCTGAAAAATGAGAACTGCATCCTCTGGTTTTCTAAGGGTCTTCTTAAAATGAATGCAAGAACTGAGAAGCTACATCGCAGAAGGATCATATATTATATGAATAATATAATAAGATATTACTTCTTTCTTCTTAGATGTTGTATATATTTTAAACCTAGCTGGGAACCCATTATACTATTATCTCTACTTTTGTCTATATTTAAAAATACCCATTAATTATGTTCAAGAGAAACCATCCCACCGAGAAACATTTAGAATATTTTTAAAGTATTAGGAAGCAATATCATACATGATCTCAGGACCAAGATGATGACCTTGATGCATTTTAGAAAGTCCTCATTTGGAAAATTTGTTTCACAAGCTATAAACCTATCTACCTTGTATATACCTATTATACCATCTTTAACTGGTTATTCATACTTAATAACTATGGCAAACTATATAGGTATTAATATAAAATATGATGTATTTTATAAACTTTAATAACTTTTTAGATAGATTGAAAATTAAAACCATGAAAATTTCTCAACTAAGTTCACATCACAAGGTATTGTGTCAGTAACTAGGATTTTGTATGTACTGTTATACAATCTTTAAAATAAATTGACTGTAAAGATGTTCTTGAAGGTCACAATATATCTAGACAGTTTACCATTGAGAAAAAAATGCATCACTTTGTAAGATCAACTGATGAAATAAATAGCTAGGAAAATGTAAACTGTGAAAAAGTAAGACATAAGAAACTGACAGAAAGATTGAGGGAACCGGCAGAGGAAACTGAGGGAAGAATCCATCCAGCTCAGTGGCCATCGTGGTAGCAGGTAACTGACTGACTCAGCCTGGGTACATTTTACAAGTTAGCACTGTCTCAGGAGGCTGTATCCCTGGTAATACTTGGGTAGTGGTTATACTATTTTGGCAGAAGGTAACACAGAAAACCAGAAAAAAAAATGTGAATTGCAATTTTGACTAATTGTACATATTCTCATGAGAACCAGAACAGCTTGAACATTAGTCTGCAATATACTAAGGGCCTAAAGTTGTGCCTCCCTCTCTCATTTGCAAAGTCTAATGTGTAAGAGTGAGTTGTAGGAAGGAAGGAAACCATGTGGAGACCCTGCTCCCTCCCCAAACTTCTTGTATGTGTGTGTGTGTGGTGTGTGTGTGTGTGTGTGTGTGTGTGTGTGTGTGTGTGTGCAGCTGTTCACAGTATCATAACAAGCTCTTCAAACGCAAAGGAAAATACTGTTTTTATATATAAAAGGAGAATCCATCATACTTCTTACTTCGTTAAGGCTATAGAAATTAAACTCTTCAGTCTGAAAGGCAAGGCCTGCTTTAAGCTGTCTTTACCTCGTTTCTCTAGTTGTGTCTTTCACCTCCCTGTAAGAACTTGTTTTAAACAGACAGGTCTTTTCCTGAGCACTACCCCCAACCCCATCTTGTTCATGTTTGCTTTCATTACTTTTGTTTTTTTTTTTTTCCCAAGAAATTGACTTCAATTATAATGTTCTCTCTGACTTTTCTTATGTTATTTACATTCTCCTGTCCTGACCTGGTTGATGTCTGTGGCTATTTTTGTCGTTTGTTTCTTTGCATTGTTGACTCACAATCAAATTGCCCAGGTTGCATAATCACATTCTCCTCATTCTGAACAGATACTACTAGCTAATGTTTTACAGGACAGATCTAGGTCATGTGGAATAAACTACTTTGAGTTATTTCCTTTTCATCTCAAAATGTCTTTTTACGGTATATTCACTTACCTCATTCTCTCCTCCTGCTTTCCAAAAAAAGGTGTCAATTGAGAAAGAAACTGGCCCAACTACCTCAGCCTACATCATGGCTGTGTAATAAACTGCCAAAAGTTAGAGTGCTGAAGCTGAGCATGTCCCTATAGTGGAAAGAACACTGAGCTATACTAATCACAAGTCTTGTGTTTCACCACTGCGTCAGCCCATTTTTATTAGTGTCAGGCTTGGTGAGGTGCTTACTCTCTGAGTGTTCGCCACAGTTCCCCAACGTGAAAATAAAATTTAAAAAAAAAGCAGAATATTTGACCCTATTATTCTCTCAAGATACAATCCTAGCATTTTCTTTTCTTCTAACAACAAGTGTCTCAAAGATTGTCCTGCTTGCTGCCTTCCCACTTCTCAGCTCACTTTCTTCTCACTTTTCAACCTGGTAACTTGCCTTCTGTTTCCATCACAAAACCCAAATCTTCTTCTCAACTTCTCCTTGTTATATCTTTGAAGAACTTCTGATCTCTAATATTTGTAGTTCCCTCAGTTTTTCCCCCTCTTTCAAAACATTTGTTCTCACTCAAGCATTCTAC
Source organism: Saimiri boliviensis (assembly GCF_048565385.1). Lineage (NCBI taxonomy): Eukaryota > Metazoa > Chordata > Mammalia > Primates > Cebidae > Saimiri > Saimiri boliviensis. Next base: position 60,980,159 of record NC_133453.1, read on the forward strand.
AAAAATGATTGCAAATCTTCTGTGCCAGTCACCATGCTAAGTGCTGGGGATGCAGTCACGATCTCTATCCTCACGCTGCAATGGTGCCTAGTGGCAAAGACGGACATTAAATGTAAGAGTATTTAATCCTGTCTGATTTGTCCTTTGAGGAAGTGGCAGTTGACATGGAGTATAAGTATAGTAAAGGTAAAGAAGGAGGGGGTTGAGGAGAATGGTGTCCTTGTGAGTGGGCGTAGTGAAAAGTTCAGGGTCGGGAAGGGGTATAGCGTGTGTGAGGAATTTAAAGAAGATAAGAATGAAAAGTTGAGAGATTGAGGCAATTTGAAAAGGAAGGAAGAGACTAGACCATGCCAGCCTAGTCATCTACATTAAGGGGTCTGTCTATAACTTTAAGGCAAAGGGCCATTGTTGTAAGTGTGTTTATATGTGTGTGTGTGTACATATGCATGCGAGTGTGTGTGAGAAAGAGAGGACAGAAGAAAGAGAAAGAAAAAGTAAGAAAGAAAGCAAGAGATGTTATGTTTAGAAAAGATCTCTGTGGCTAAAGTTTGGAGAATTGATGGATGGACTGGAGAGAGGATGCAATTAAGAGAAGACTGCACATTTAGGCAACAGATGACACATTCCATGGTGAGGATGGAGAGAAGTAGACAGATGCCCGAGATAGCACGTAAAATCAACAGTTCTCGATGATGGCGGGATGTGGGGGAGGGATGTCATGGACAACTCCTTCGTTTCTGCATGATGGAGAGTGGACAGTTTCCCAGCTGCTCCTTCAGTTGATCCCCACATGTAGATGCTCCTCAGTGTGCTATTCTCAACTCTCTCCCTTGGCAGTTCTTCAATGTTTAGGCTTAACATCCCTGTTCTACAAGATGTTACTCAAAACTACAATGCTGTTTACTCCAGAGATGACATACTGTTGGCCCATTTAGCAGATATATATATGCTTCTTTATCTTGTGGTATTTTTTAAAATTAAAAATATGAATTATGAAAGATTTAAAAGTCAGAACTTTCACATAAAATATGCATTTGAAACTCTTTCAACAATTGGAAACTCCATCAACACTGGACCCATATTCCTCATGTCAGCAGTTGGTCAGTACTGAGTGACAGCTGACCCTTTTAGACTGAGAAGCATTTTCCACTTTGCAGTAGTCCCTGACGTCTGGGTACCTGGCCACCACATTCATTGAATTTTTGTTTGGTTACCCCAGGCACTAACCTTTAAACCTCAGCTTTAGTCCAGTCCCCTCAGAATGTAGAACACTTAAGCAGTATTATATCGCTGAAAACTGCAGCAATGTCAAAATCCCACATTTATTCTACTCTTTGTCATGAATCACATAATTGCTGAACAAAGCATCCCATCAGTTGGCAGTTAGCACTGTCACAACTGTTAGGCCAAGGTGTTTGACCAGCTTTTTCTTTGAAGTACTGTAGGCAGTTTCTGTTCACACATTTTAATTCCTTGAGCACAACTTGTTTTTTATTAACATAAAAGTTACATATATTTTAAATTATGAAGAATCTGAAGATTGGTGTATAAAAGCTTGCTAATATCATTCTTCTTTCTTTCTGATTTTCTTCTAGAACTCTTAGAACGGTCTTTAGCACTTTTAAACAAAAGTCAACAACTCACTGACTTCATAGAAAAATTCAAGTGTGAAGGACCTAATGTGAACCCCGAGTTGATTCAGGCGGCTCATAGCAGCTGTCTGAAGATTGACAGCCTTCTTGAACTTCTACAAGACAGAAGAAGGCAACTAGACAAGTACTTGAAGCAACAGTGGCAAGAATTGAGTCAGGTTCTGCAAATATGTCAGTGGGACCAACAAGAAAACCAGGTAACCCAAAGGGGTGTTGGTTGATGTAACAGCCTCAGCTAATTAGTTGTTACATGGATTACCCATTCTCTGGGGTAGTTTTTCAGGTTTCATGGTCAAATCCTTTGGTTTTTGGTCCAAAAGGCTTTCATCCAAACTACTATGTTGTTTTTCTCTGTAAGTAATATAAAAACAAATACATGCATTTTTTTCATTATACTATTGATTTTATAAATGAGAGAGAACACCTGTGGGTAGTTTTGAAAATGAATGTATTCTATTGTTGAATTCTTCCTTCCAGGTCACTACTTTTTAGACATGTGTCTTTAACATTTTGAAATGTTAATTGCAGTTTTCTTAAAAGTTGAAGAGGCATGATGCTGCTGAATTGTGCTAGATTGCTGCTTACATCAGTAAAAAGTCTGTCAGCTCAAAATAGAGATAATGTTCTTACAAAAGCAGTCTGATGCCAATCAGGAAATACGACCTTGGTCCATAGCTCCAGGATCAGTGGTCAGAGGGCTTTGGGGTTGATGAGTTTGCAGGCTCATTAGAGCTCATTACCCAGGCTGCAGGCATAGCTCTGATGGGTATTCAATGTGCTTGACATGCATTCCTTCTGGTATAATCACTTGATGGGAAAAGTGGGCAGAACTCCCTTTGCAAGCCCCCAACTCAAATAAGGGAGATATTTATCACAGCACTTCTGATTGTCTTAATTCCATGTTTAAATCTGTACAGATTACATAGTGGAAGGAATTTTTAGGGAGACATCATGGGGAGGGCGGTCTCCCGGCCTAGATACACAGGAAAGAAGACTTTTTGTATGTTTAATAATATCGCTCCATCCAAGCTGAAGAGACATTCATATAGTTGGAAGCACATATGAGTCCAGAAGAAACTGGTTCTTATTTCATGCTAGAAAAATGAGAGTTTAAATGATGATCAACTTTTCAACCAATACTTATTGAGTACCTACTATGTACCAGTTTCTATCATAAGTGCTGGGTATATACTAGACCACAAGACAGCATCTTTTTTCCTCTAGGAATGTTTCTTCTAATGCAGTGTTTCTCAGCTTTGGCACTATTGACATTTGGTGCCAGGTAATTTCTGGTTGTGGGAGGCTGTCCTGTCCAGCACACTCTAGGATGCTGAGTAGCATCGCTGGCCTCTGCCAACGAGATACCGATACAACATCCCCAGTTGCGACAAATCAAAAGTGTCTCTAGACATTGCCACATATCCCCTGGGGCACAAAATTACCCCCAGTTAAGAACCACTGTTCTAATGTGATGAGAAGGACTTATAATAAACAAATGATGAGTACGGTGATAAACCTGATGAGGAAATTAAGTAAGGTAATGAATTTTGACACATGTTGGTCAACTTTTTATCAAAGAAAGAATCAAAGAAGCCTCTCTGAGGAAGTGGAAGACAGCAGACATCCAAATGCAGGTGCCAGTCATATATCTTCCTGCTTGTACTTTGTTGCCATTCCCCTCTAGGTCACCATACACCTTCTAAGCTACCTTGTTTTTATCAGTTTTACCCTGACTGCTGCCCGCTCCTCCTGTCCGGATTCTGCTGTGCTACCTGCTGACCGTGCTCTAGCCATTAGATGCTCCCACATGCACTTTTACATGCTTTTTACCCAAAGCGCTGTCATCCAATGTAAAGATCTTTTCATGATGACTCTGGCACAACAAGACGGAAATTAATGCTCAGGACAGGAAACAAATTAAAGTTGTAAGACAACTGTTTCCAAAATTCTTTGTCCTTCTGAGGATGAGTGGGTCTATTGTAGCTCACTTGCTCCTGTCTGGCTCTCTCTGCCCTAATCCTGACTAGCCACTGTTCCCAGAGCTGCTATCCCCTTAAAGAAACCTTCCTCTTATCTCTTCGTGAAACCCTAAGCCCCTGTCTCTAGTGCTTCCGAGGATACATTACAAACTCCTCTTGCTTTATCATACAGAGAAGTATTTGTCTTTTAAACCTCAAAATCTTTTATCCAGATTAACACAGAGGTCTTCTCTCTCTCTCTCAAAAAAAAAAAAAAAAAAAAGGGCTCATCAAAGAGGCTTTCCAAACACAGAACAATTTCCCCAAGAATGAGAAAATAGCTACAGTAAGTTTTACTTATGTATTTTTAAGATAGTAATTTTGCCTTTCTTTCCCATGACTATGGCAATAATCATCCACTTGAATCCTCTGCAGTTAAAAAAAAAAAAAAGAATATCTTCTGAAAATTCAGAAGATTCAAAATGAACATTCTAACCTAGCCACATACTTAAAGGAAACCTAGATACCTTGCTAAACTGGGAAAACAGAAATATATTTGCTAATAAGTAAAGTAAAGTATAGCAGAAGGTTTATGACTTGGTAAGTTCTTTAACTTATGGGGTCTCATTTTTTTTAGAGGTGAGTGATTTGGGGAGGGGTGCTTTTTAAAAAATAAAGTTTATTTTTTAGAGCTCTTTTAGGTTCACAGATAAAAGTGAGAGAAAGGTACAGAGATTTCCGTGTGTTCCCTGTCCGCACACCGGCAGTTTCCATCTCTATCAGCATCCTCATCAGAATAACTTGTGAGGTGGGCAGATTGCTTGAACCCAGGAGTTCAAGACCAGCCTGGGTAACATGGCAAAACCCTGTATCTATAATAAATATATACACAAACATTAGCCAGGCATAGTGATATGCTCCTGTAGTCCCAGTTACTTGGGAGGCTGAGGTGGGATGGGTGGCTTGAGCCCAGGAGGTCAAAGCTGCAGTGAGCCAATATTACACCACAGCATTGCAGCCTGGTTGACAGAGTGAGACCCTCTGTCTCAAAAAAATTGAATAAAAATAAAGTTTAGGCTCTGAATCTTAAAACACTCATGTTACATTTTCTCTGGTTAGCAGCAGTGACAGCGTTTGCAGTAGTTAATTGATAAAGCTAAGTGTTGTCTCTTTGTGCTTGTAAGAGTACAGATCCTAGGGCCAGACTGTTGGCTGGGTTCAAATCCTGGCTTCACCACTTACTGGCTGAGTAACAGCAATTATTTAACCTCCCTGAAGCTCAGTTTTCTGTTAAAATATGAAAAATAATACCTACTACTATCTTAGTGTTAGCAGTTGTTACCGTCATGTCTGAAAAAGATAGTGAAGACCCAACATATTACATACTCTCCCACTCCTCGCCCCTCCAGTGTCATGCTCAGATGACGACTGGTCTCAGATTGAAGACCAGTTTTATTATTTGAGTTCACAGAGTGTGATAAAAGTCACTGTAATAATGTTAACAGCTACCCTTGTTTAATGGGCACTGAATTGATAGCTTAAAACAAAAAGTAGTATCTTTTTTCTGCTTGTGATTTAATAATGCTTCTTTGTTAAAATGTAGAGATCACCCTCCATGCAGATGATTGCTAGTAGAAATTTGACACACTGCCGCCTTCTAGACTTGTATCTGAGTATGTATGAGCATAGTCGCGGGCACACATGCATTTATTAAACAACTAAACAAATAAATGAAAATAAATTGAATTAGCCTATATATACTGTATTATAACCTCTTTTGGTTAAATTAAAAAAGACAAACATATTCTGTGTCAAAAGTAGAGCAATTAATTTTAATGAGTATGTAGTATTCTGCTATTTGAATATAACACAATTTAAACAGTATTTTATTGATGAGTAAATAGAGTTGCTTTGATTTCTTAATATTATAAACAATAATTAATACTTACTGTGTTGATAATTATATGAAGAAGGAATTAATGTAAAGTTTAGGTGTGTAAAAGCACAAATTATCTTACCTGAGTTTTGCAGTTTTTCTGAACTTCTGTTTATTATTATTATTGTTGTTATTATTTTTTGGAGACAGACTCACTCTGTCATCCAGACTGGAGTGCAGTGGTGCAATCTTGGCTTACTGCAACCTCAACCTCCTGGGTTCAAGCAATTCTTGTGCCTCAGCCCCCTGAGTAGCTGAGACTACAGATGGACACCACCACACTGGCTTTTTTTTTTTTTTTTTGTATTTGAGTAGAGACGGGGTTTCACCATGTTGCCCAGGCTGGTTTCGAACTCCTGGGCTCAAGTGATCTGCTGGTCTCCGCATCCCAAAGTGCTGGGATTACAGGCATGAGCTACTCACTGTGCCCAGCCTGAATTTCTATTTTAAAGTGTTGTTGTTCTATTTTAAAGTGTTGTTGATGGTACAGTGGTGAAGAATTGCAGCAGGGACACTAAGCTGAGTGTCAGTCAGTTAGTAATTTGGGTTTTATAGTTATGTTCCTGAATGATCTACCTGATAATTCTGGAACACATGGAACCACATTTTATTGGAGGGCAAAGTTTTTTCTTTTTCTTTTTTGTCAGTTCTGTCTTATTTTAAGGGAACACAGGAGCTATCATACTTTATATTAATGAAATATCAGCTTTGTCAATATTTTTAACCACTTAAGAGAAAGGGAAATTAAATAGAGAATTAGAACAAAGATTACTGGTGAATAATAATGTGGATGTCTGACTATGTGATGTGTCTTCTCCCATAAGGGCCGTTTAAAAGATACATTTAGTGCTTCTCTCTTTCTAAGTACTGTGGCATAATGCTTTTAATAGTTCAGCCACTTCTCCTTTGGAAAAGAAATTAAGTGACCAGCATGATGGGGACTTAGGATTTACATCAATTGCAGGAAAACAGTAAATGAAAGCCACATTCTTTCCTATCTTAATTGGGATGTGATAGCCTCATAAAGACAATTACAGCATGTTCTTTCATCATTGTTTTTCAGATGTAAAAATGCGCGCTTGTCTTACATTTAAAGATAAGCAGCTGACCTTTCTTTTCAGCTCCAGCAGCATCTCATTTTGCAGATAATCTGCTTCATTAATGAAAATCAGAAGCAGCTTGAAGTATTTCTTGCATAATTAATTATCTTGGCAAGAAGATTTATGAATGCAATTTTTCTCAATTGCTCCAATCAGGCATAAGTGAGACAAACAAATATATTAAAGCTAAGTTATTCATGGTCTCTGTGTACAAGACAGTGTCAAGGGCGTCTAGGGGAATTAAGACGTAAGGGTAGACAATCTCTTTTTGCTATCCAGATCACATATAAAGTATACATCTTTAGGGGCAGGAAAGATAATAGAATTCACATCAGAAGGTTTTTGTGGCTTTATAATTTGAGTAAAATGTGTATCATAATCATGCAGTATATCCTTTGTCAGTGGGCAATTAAAATATCAGAGATGACATATATGATCATAGCCTCTGGGCACCAATCTTTTGTCTGGGGGGCATTTGTAAAACTATGCACCCATACAGGAACATGTGAGCATATTCTCTTGTATAACTCGGATTTAGAATTTGAATGATTAAACAGCTTAAATGCATAATTTTAAAAGTCCTTCTCTGGAAGTTCCTTGACTTACCTAAGCTTCTTATCTATTGCTTGGGAAATTTTGAAATGGGGATACTAAATCTATCATTAAGAGATTTTGTGAGAATTAAATGAGAAAGTTGAGTGAAAATACTTTGAAACATTTATATAAAAAAAATGTCAGTCCTGGTCCCATGATTATGATGACACATGATGAGCCTCTTCAGTTGCATTCTTGAGTGTATCTTTCATATTCCAAGAGGTGGTATTCCTGGATAAACAGTGTTATTCTCAAAAGTGGAATTTGGGTGTTGATGGAATGCAAACATGTTTTAAGGCTCATGATGCATCTTGTCAAATTACCCTCACAAAGGTTGTTCAAATTTGACTCCAACTAGCATTATATGTGAGCACTAGTTCCCACCACACTGGTCAATGTTGAACATTACCTTTAATTTCATGTTTGCAAATCTGGTCTTGTTATTTAACTTAGTATTTCTTAAATCTCTAGAGATCGCATTAAAAATACATCTATTTATAATGCGTTTGCACTCTCAGTAAATATGAGCTGCTGTCTCAAAACAAAAAAAATAATAATGTTCTTCTCTGAAGGCAGCTTTCATACATTGGTTGGGATAAGGCCAAAATAAGGGTTGCCTTATTTCGGTGACACTGGTATCAAACAGTTGGGTCAGTAACAGGTATAAATGACTGTCTAACTGTGTCATCACGGAATTTTGTTTTGGTATATAGGATGTCTCTAGAATTCTCTCTAGGGCACACCAGCAGTAAATGCAAAGGATCTTGATAGTATTTGTAGAAGCAGCATGTAATTTTGAAAGAAAAAGAAACCTCTTCTAACTGGAATATGTGCTAATGACTGTTGCTTCCAATGACACTGCAGTTCAAAGACAGAAACAGGGACTCTGGTGCAGATGGTATGGATAGAAATCCTAGCTTTTATATTTACTAGGTATGTGGTTTTGGACCAGTTACTTGGCCTCTGTGCCTCAGTGTCCTTTTCTGTAAAATGGGGATAATAACAGTATCTACCTATAGATTTATTGTAAAAATAAAAAATATTATGTGTTTTAAAATGCTTTGAGCACAGCTTGGCATATTATAAGTGCTCAATAAATTTCAGATGTTGACCATGTCACTACATACTTTGGTGGTCACTTTCTGAGCTTTACTGGATGGTCACTAGCATACAAAATCAGGCATATTGGCCACATCCCACACCAATTCCATAAACCACTAGATGTTCTCATATGAACAGGGCGTAAATGCCATTTCATGGCTTTATATCCAGTCTAGTTTACTCAAAAGGTTAGCTTTAGCTGCAAGATAGAGTTAAAAGCTAATTTACCCCTCCTTAACTTTCTCCATCCTCTAGCTATTTCTTTAGGTCACTTATACTTATTATAGTTGATTACATTTTCATTAAATTGGGTCACTCCTGTATACTGTTCAGTTGAGCTGATGGCTTAGCAACATTTTGATTATTGAAGGCGCCTAGTTGGTTGGCATGGGGGATGGAGACATATACTGTGACCACATTCACCCTCAGAAGTGATATGGTGTGGGCTCCCTGGGAAAGGCTCTGTGGTTGCTTCTAACCCTCATGCCCCTTGTATGACAAAATTAGCTGCTGCTGCCTGAGCTACCTGCTAAGCCCTGGGGCTGCCTGTGTGCCTCCTTTTACCTCTCTGAGCTCTTTTTCTTCCCTACCCCTGGTGTTTGCCCCTGGTGATTGTGGCTTTCCTTTTTTTCTTCCTCCGTCCCAAATTAGCCAGAGAGTCTAAATCATTTTCTCCTCTTCCCTCATTCTTACGATCCATTCCCCAAAGACAAGCCAAATGTATGAATTAATTTTAATGAAATTTGTAGGGAGACTCTTAAGCAAACAATAAATGGCACACTTTAAAAAGATTAAGACTTCCTTTAAAATTTACCAGTTGTTTATACTGTTTATAACAGTTTCTGATTCATGGTTTTTCCCAACAACCAGAGGTTCAGGCCAAAACTTTGGTAGGAACTCCATTAAGCTGCATGACCTAGGAACTGGGAAGGTAAAATGAAAATGTCAATCTTTGGTCCCACTCCTAAGTAGCTTTGTACTGTCTGTCTGTCGGTCTGTCTCTCATTCTCTTTATCTCACATTGCAAATATAATTGGCTGCAGATCACTTAGAGTGGAACTTGAAGTGATATTGAGAAAATCATGCCTTCGATATCTTTGGCAGGGATACACATTGCCAAGACACTGGGTGGGGCTCTCTTTCCTCTCCTGAAAGACAATTTCTTTCCACTACTGTGGCAGTTCCTTTCAATGAGTCGGAGGTGATACTAGAAATAAAATTTGTCCAGAGACTTCCACTGTGCTGATTTTGTCCATTGGACTAAATAACTTTCCATTTATTAAGCAGCTGGAAGTAAAGAGCCTACCTAAACACAAATAATTGTTGTGGGCAATGTTAAGAAGGGAAGTCCTTTGTGCCATTCTTTTCTTGAAATATAGATGTGAGAAGAGAAATCTGTTAGTACAAGTCAGAATAGTTAAATATATAAATTATAATTCTAGATAGTAAAAAGGATTCTATGTAAAGCTGTTCATAAAGTAACAAGTTTTGCCTTAAAATAATAGATTTTCACTTTCCTACTGCCCATCAACAGAGAATACTGGGATTTGATACTGGAATTTGTTGAGGAGACACTGCCTTCCAGTTGATTTCAGTAATTCACAAAGGGCTCCCAAATTCTGCAAAAGAAAATTGTGAGCACTGTCCTCCTGGAATCTCTAAGTCCAAATAGTAACAGGCCAATAACTAGATCAGTTCCAGAATACATCTAAAAATAGAAACCTGATCCACGTTGCTGACAGTAATTACTTCTTCCTCCCCTACTCCCAAGTCTGCAGGTACAAACATCAGCAACACAGCTTCAGCATCTCTTCCAATGTGCATTAGAATCACCTAGTGGATCAAGTGGATATTTCAAGTGTGGTTATTGCTAGTTCTGTCCAGAGCTCGTTTGACTTGTATTGTCTGATACCAAACAAAGACAACTGGTTCCCCTATTGAAAAGAAAGAGAAAGAAAGAAAGAGAGAGAGAGAGAGAGAAAGAAAAGAAAGAAAGAAAGAAAGAAAGAAAGAGAGAGAGAGAAAGAAAAAGCCCTATGGAAACATGCCTTCAGAATCGAAGAAGGCATTAGAACTGTCACCTGTGACCATCAACTACAATTGAAAACATTTCTGTATATGTGTGTATTTTTGGTAATTGCAAGACAGACTGTCAAAAAGTCTGGGGTTAAAGAAGATAAATAACTGATGCCTTTTTCCTTTATCAGTTTTTTGTCCTTAATAGAACCTGGTTATTCAGCAAGTTGTGCACATGAAAAAGAAAATGAAAGTAATTTGATGAGATTTACATCTCCCCTGAAGCATTTCTGTTAAGGTGGTTTGAATTGCTATTGCTAGCTCACCTCCTCCAGCATCTTTGAAATAAAGATTAAAAAGATCTGATTTCAGATTGTAGAACAAAATGCAGAAAAGTCAACTGCAGTGGTTTATGGCATTCTGACGCATTGCTTTGGGCTGCAGCAGAAGTTCACCTTCTTGCCACCTGAGTTGTTTATCCTTGACCATCAGAGAGCATTTTCTACAGCTTGCACGCCCCATCTTTCAGTCCCGTCCTGGGAACTGAAGTTCTCAGTCTACTCTTGCTGTCACCACTTTCCACAGCTGGCTTCTTCCTCTCAGGGACTCCTTTTGACAGCCCTAACCCACACATCCATTCTCCTCTCTAATGAAATATTTTCACTGAGTCCCTATGATTGTCCGCAGGACCTATTTCTGTGTTAAAACTGGGTTCTACAACCATAGCTTTGCCTTTTGGTTTTTATTTTAAGGACATTCATAAACATAGCTTAGTAAGAACTACTGCTCTTCTCCAGAATCCTTTATCTCTGTAGATTATATATATATATATATATATATATATATATATATATATATAGTGAGCAGGGAAAATATTGCGTAGTATATATTCTGACACTGGCATTTCTACCCCTACCTATAAGAATTTCCCCATATTGGTTGTGTGACCTTAGGTGGTAAGTTATTAAACTGTCTATTGAACTGTTACCTCATCTGTTGAAAAGGCAAATGGCTTTATCAGAGGAGAGGTGCAAAGGGTGGTTGAGGTTGTGTTGTAACCTGCCTAAAGTGCTACCTAATACTTTCTTGGAAGACTGGTTCACCTCTTTTACTTTCTTCATTCCTATCTATCAGCAGGGGTCCAAAGTGGGACTTCCAACAAGCAAAAAGGAATCTTTCTTTGCTCAAGGCTAAATACCTTCAGTAGGTATATACCTGCTGAAGGTATTTAGCCCAACCTCTGCTCTTCCAACCTTCCCACTCTTTTGGTACATCCCTGTATCAACTTTCCTCATGCATCTTCAGTGATGAACAAGACATGCAAAGAAATCCATTTCTCACATAAAGAAAAAAAAAATGTGGGGAAGAGCCCCTTTGTTACATCTGCTTTCCCAAAAGGTATTACCTTTTACTCAGCCAATGAATGTAGCCAGTGTCTTAATTCATTTTGCACTGCTACAAAGGAACACCTGAAACTGGGTAATTTATAAATACAAAAGGGTTATTTGGCTCATGATTCTGCTGGCTGAAAGACTGGGCATCTGTTGAAAGCTTCAGGCTGCTTCCACCCGTGGTGGAAGGTGAAGGGGAGCTTGCAAGTACAGAGATCACATGGCAAGAAAGGAAGCAAGACAACGTGTGGAGACCCCAGGCTCTTTTTAACAACCAGGTCTGCTGGGAACTAATAAAAGAAGGACTTACCCCCAGCCCCCACCCAGGGAGGGCATTAATCTATTATTCATGAGGGGTCCACCCCCATGATCCAAACACTTTCCATTAGATCCCATCTCCAACTCTGGGGATCAGATTTCAACATGGGGTTTAGAGGGGACAAACATCAAAACTGTAGCAGCCAATAAAAGTTTTTGAAAGTGTCTCTGGTTTTTAACTTCCTCATCCCCTACTTAGATGTTCATAAATGCTTACCAACTGATATCTTACACCATTCTTCTCCTGACTCCACTTTTTAAAATATCCTTAATTAAAGCTCAGTCCTTAAGTCTACATTTAACAAATAAAGACAGTCCAAATATATTTTAATTGGAGAACCATCCAATAATAATATAATACAAACTATTGATGTGGTTTTAAATTTTCTAGTAGTCATATTTTAAAAGTAAAAAAGAAATTAAGAAGTAAAAAGCCACATAAAAAGGTGAAAAGCTATACTATTTTTAAATTAATCCAACATATCTGAAATGTTTTTTCAATAAGTAATCAATACTAACTTTTTTTTTTTTAATTGAGACAGGGTCTCACTCCTGTTGCCCAGGCTGGAGTGCAATGACATGATCTTGGCTCACTGCAGCCTTGACTTCACAGGCTCAGGTGATCCTTTTGCCTCAGCCTCTCTGGATAGCTGGGATTACAGGCGTATGCCACCAGACCCAGCTAATTTTTTAGTAGAGACTGAGTTTTGCCATGTTGTCCAGGGTGGTCCCAAACTCTTGAGCTCAAGCGATCCACCTACTTCAGCTTCCTAAAGTGCTAGGTTTACAGGCATGAGCCATTATACTCATACTAATATTTCTTTGTGAGATATTTTTATTATATTTTATGCTAAGTCTGAAATCTGCTGTGTACTTTACACATGGAGCATGTCTCAATTGGGACTAGTCACTTTCCAAGTACTAGATAGCTATGTATAATTACTGGCTACTGTATTGGACAGTACCGATTTTCCTGCCACCCCACCTTTACTTTCAAGGCAGCTCTTGGTTTTCATTGAACATTCCTAATGGCTTCCTCTCTGCATCTTTGCTGACCTTCCTTTTTCTCCGTCTCTTGTCACTCTGTGATAGATGCCACTCTATCACTCCACACTCACACAATCTACCTCACTCCTTCTCTGCTGAGTTCTACCTCCTCTGGGTATCAAGTACCTAGAATGCCCTATCAAATTGATGGGATGACCATGATCATGTTGCTCAGATGAAACTGAAACGTAGGAACTGGGAAGAAAGGAAAAATGTTCTAATTGACCCTTTTAATCCATCAGTGCCCAGAACCAATTTCCAGTGTATACTTTGAATATTTTTTGTTTTCTTTCCTTCGCATATCTCCTCAGCTTGTGGCTCATGTTTTCATTGTTTTGCAGGGATCATGTTCTACAGAAATGTCCTGGCGCATCATTTACTGTACTTATCATTCTGGCGTCTGGACAGCAGCTGATATAATTTAAAAGCTTATAAAAAGTGCACTTAGAATATCTATGCAGCTGTCTGCAGTAGCTACTCACTGGGCACAATGACGGATTTACTGGGTGACAGAATATTATGGTTGACATGCTCCTGGTTATTTAGGGTGTCTTATTTTATACCAGAAGGACTCTGAGAGCCTATTTTGTGTGCATCCCACAGCATACATGGTAAATCTGATCTAAGTCTGTTCCTGTGTGTGAATATCTCATAATGAGATGTAACACCCTCATGATGATCTACTTCTGAATTTTATGCCAACTTGTTTTTATGTTTCTTTCCAGGTTGTATCTGGTAGTAAAAGTCTGTAGATCTAGACAGTCAGCATGGTTTAACAGGCAGGAGCATGAACAACATACACTGAACATTATTGTAGTTCTTTAACTACATTATCCTAAAGGGAATAGTATTGTCTTACAAGAATGGTCTCTTTGGGGAATTGAAATAGTATGTGCCAAATCTAGGAGATGAGGTCAGTAGATACCATTTAAAAATCAAAACAACTCACTCTTTCACAGCTTTCATCATGCTGGCATTTGTTAGATGACAAGTCTTTGACTCATAAAGTTTAATAAGATTATCTGAGGGTTCAGGCTTCTCACCTGTTTTTAGAGATTAGCAAACACCTGTTTGTACCCATTTTTCATCCACTGTGATTCTATATTAATTGTCCCTGTTAAATCATTCTTGAGATGTCAAGTCCCTCCCACTTTAGCTAAGAGTAAATAAAACTCACTTTCATTTAATAAAATAAATGATCTCTGGAAATTAGTTATATTTGTGATCCACTTCTAGGAAACCCTTAAATCAGTGCTCTAGTTGTGTTTTTATAGGGGATCACTGAATTTTGGGGAGAAAATTATTTTGCTTTTCAAAATAAAATAATAAATGTTAAGCTGTTGATAAAATACTCTCTCTGTTTTAATAGGCACATTGTAAGTGGCATCTAGCTTTAACTGGATACCAGAAAAACAGACTGTGTCTTCAAATAATTGTAAATAAATAAGCACAATACTTATATATCATGAGGACTAACTAGATAATATGTGTATTGTATTGTGCATAGATTACCAAATATTCGGAAGAAAATGAGATAGATGTCACATGGAAACTGCTACAAGGCCACCAGCATTCTTTTCTTTGCTCTAATGATAGACTAAAATGATGGTTAGTAAAGACATTTCCAGTTAGCAGAAAGCTGGAGAAATGCTTCCACCCTGTTTTTTAACTGCCCAATTCCATGCTGGAAAATACTAAGAGTTGGTGCAGACCTTTTGATCCCATAGCCAGCTTTGTGATATCAGCCCTATAAATGATGTGCCCTATTCTAGGCGAGCCCTTAACTCTGACGTATGTGTGTGTGTCTGTGTGTGTCTGTGTGCGTGCGTGTATGTGTGTGTGTATGTTATGTGTCATGTGCATTTATTGTGTGGAACTTCCAATCTAATCTAGAGTTCTCCTTGGCCACCTGTTTCGCACATTTCTCCATGTTACAGGATTTCAGGGAAATCCTGAGATGGTGCAGGCACAACAGCAGTGTGTCTTTCCCCAACGTAGGCTGGGGAAAGACAGTATCAGGCCTGGGATTTAGATACCCATTGTTTTGAATGGGCTGCCAGTGTTCATTTTCCAGATTTGAAGTCATTACCCCTGATGGCAGGGCTGTAAGACTTTAAATGTCTCAAGCATGGCAGCAGGGTACAATGGAAAGAGCACGGATTTTGAAATCCTGTAGACTGGAGAACAAATTCTGTCTCTGTTGCTTACTTTGTGGCTGTGGATAAGCTGCTTAACTGCTTCAAAACTCTGTTATCTCATTTAAAAAATGATCATATCATGACTCTTATAAAGTTGTTGAGAGAAATAGAGATGATGCCCATAAAGCAACTAGCAAACTACTAGTTTGTAGCCATCTCTTAAGAATCAGTCATTATGGCCAGGCACTGGTGGCTCACACCTGTAATCCCAGCACTTTGGGAGGCTGAAGTGGGTGGATCATGGTTAAGAGTTCAAGACCAGCCTGTTCAGCACAATGAAACCCTATCTCTACTAAAAATACAAAAATTAGCCGGTATGGTGGTGGGTGCCTATAATCCTAGCTACTCTGGAGGCTGAGGCAGAGAATTACTTGAACCTGGGAGGAGGAGTTTGCAGTGAGCCAAGATCGTGCCACTGAACTCCAGCCTGGGCGTCAGAGCAAGACTCCATCTCAAAAAAAAAAAAAAAAAAAAAAAAAAAATCAGTCATTATGATATGATTGTAAGAATAATGCTATACAGGATTTGAGAGTAAAAATTTAAGTCTCCTTTAATTGGAATAAGGAATCTGCATCCAGGGCTCCCATGTCAAGTTATGAAATCATTTAAAAATGTATAGATTGTTTCAAGTCCTTTGCTATTTGTAGTTTCAGCACTGCATATGGAATGCATTATAAATCAAGTCAATGTGAATGTGAGTCATGCCCTTACCACTTATAATGTTAATGGATTTTAATAACCTCTGTTTTCTGGATATAGCTTTCCAACACTTATAGCTAAATATTTTTGTATTTTTTATGGCAGAAAATATAATTCTACATATACTGTTTTAACATCTTCATATGGGTTTATATAACTATACTTAGATTCATATTTATTTCTAGGAAAGAAGACATATTTTAAAAGAATTCATGATTTAGAGACTATTTGGGAATCTATTTTGATTCTTTGTTAGGAAATTTTGATTTTCTTTATGACATGTAATCTGACCTGATTAGTCATTTTCATACTTTATTGGGGATTTTTTTTCTCTTATGCATGTAGAGGTTAAAATGAAGAAAAAATTCAAAACTTGTTCATATGATATAAATACATGATATAGTTTATATAAAGAGAAATTAAAGTAGCTTAAGTTTTGGAAGTTTGAGGGACTATTTCTGAATTTTTTACTGACTTATTCTGATCATTTGAATTTTGATCTATCTTTTCTGCTTCTTAGGTTACTTGTTGGTTTCAGAAAACTGTAAGAGATTTACAGGAACAAAGTCTAGGTTCATCACTTTCAGACAATGAGGACCTAATTCGTAAGCATGAGGAACTGATAATAAAAGCAAAGGTAAGAGAAATATTAGACACGTTAAAAATAATTGAAAAATGCATTAACTTTTCTTGAATATGCTTCTGTGGGTAATTTAGAGGAAAACTGAAAACTCTCTTTGATAAATCTATTCATGTAAAAAAATATCCCAATACCATTAGCAAATACCACTGTGCATTGACAGGGCTTCCAGAAAATGATAAATTAACAGCTTCTACAAAATAACTATATTTTTCTGAATAGTTACTATGTGCCAGGCACTATGCTATGTATATGAGATGCATTATCAAAATTATAACAAGACCCCTAAGGGGGAGGTATTATTTTCCCCATTTTATGCATCAAAACAAATAAAACACAGAGACTCGGAAATGCAAAGTTGCTTGACCAATGTAATATATCTTGTCACTGGCAGATTTGAAATTCATTTGTAGGTTTTATCTGATACAAAGGCCCAAGCTCTTAAATATTATACTTTTTAGCTTTCTAAAGACCTTTTGTCTACACTGAGATAACACTACTATGAGTCATTTTTATGAATGCCAGATTTAGTTTGATTGCTGTTTCCATTTATACTTCTTTGGTTCCTTAACTTGCTTCAGATTTCTCAGTTTTATAAGAAGTAATGGCTACCAGCCAGGCAGCCACTTGTAGGTGTATAGAATGCACTAAAATGTAAGCATGAAGTACTGGAAGCAAGATGGGTAAAGCACCCATGTTGCAGTTGAGCTTCTCTCCATTGTGTCTTGTTATTTGGAAATCAATGTATTTATACATCTGGGGTCTATAAATACTTTCCAAAATTCTTTACAGAGCCTCCATATTAATCTCAAATAAAACAAAAGTCCATTATAGTAAATGGAATGGAAACAGTGAATATTCACTATCAAGATTTAGAGAACTTTGTATTATTAATATTTTAGATGATTGATAGTTGTAGGTAGAGCTAAGTCATAAAGCTCTAGAAAACAGTGGGCCAACACTATTAGACAATAGTTGAATACAGGCTATACGAGTCAAATATTCACATGTCTGGGAAGATTGGAGTCAGCAGGGTGAGTACAGAATCAGTTATTTAGACTGCATTTATTTAGACTTAAATCTTCTCATAGGGATCATGACACATTTGTTTCAGTTTCTTGCTCCTGTTTGAACACTCCAGTGTCTTGTAGGCACTCAGAGTGTTTTGTTTGAATATTTGACTGATTGATAAAAGGTACACTTACAGAGGACTATTGACTGGTAATGACTGATTATTTTTTAAGTTCTTCAAATTTTTCAGCATTTGGTTTATCTGTTTAGGAGGTTAACTTTTTTCATTGAATTATATAGCAATTTATTCTGTTCATATCAAAGTTTTTTCATTGAATTAAATAGCAATTTATTCTGTTTGTATCAAACTCAAGTTTTATTAGTGAAAATTCTATCAAAAGCCCCAAATGCTAAGCACCAGATGACCAGAATTGCATAAGACACTACTTCTTTTAATACAAAAAAAAAAATCAGTATATAATATACACATAATTTAGACATACCTTGGGGTTATATTCACTGTAAATGTGGTGTTACGGTTTCCTCTAGTCCTGAAGACAGTCTGGAGTAGAATATTTGTTAATGTTTGACTTTAGTAGGGCACAGTTTTTGTCATAGTTTATAACTCATATTTCAATTTAGGATGTGCATAAACAAAAAAAATATAGATATTCTTTCCATCAATATTAAGTTGCAGGTATAAGGGATGTAAACAATAATTTTTAAAAAAACTATTTTTAGAACAGTTTTAAGTTCACAACAAAATTAAGAGAAAGGTATAGAGATTTCCGTATACACCTTGCCCCCACACATCCATTGCCTCCCCCATTATCAACTTCCCCAACAGAGTGGTGCATTTGTAGCAATGGATGGCCCTACATTGACGCATCATTATCACCCAAAGTTCATAGCTTTCATGAGGGTTCACTCTTGGTATTGTACATTCTATGTGCTTGGACAAATGTATGATGACATGTATTGAATGACTGAGCATCATTGAATTATACAGATTATTTTTGCTGCCCTAAAACTCCTCTGTGCTCTGCTTGTTCATTATTTTCCACACCTCCAACTCCTGACAACCACTGATCTTTTTACTGTCTTCACAGTTTTGCCTTTTCCAGAATGTCAATGTTAGAATTGTACAGTATGTAGCCTTTTCAAATTGGCATTTTTCACTTAGTAGTATGTATTTAAGTTTTCTTTATGTCTTTTCATGGCTTGATAGCTCATTTCTGCTTAGAAATAAATAATATTCTAGACAAGCCTGGACAACATAGGGAGACTCCATCTCTACAAAAAATTTAAATGATTAGCCAGGTGTGGTAGTACATGTCTGTGGTCCCAGTTATGCAGGAGGCTGAGGTGGGAGGATCCTTTGAGCTTTGGAGGTTCCAGACAAGTATATCCACTTTCTTTAGGATCCTGAACTACTCTACGTCCTATGCAGAAGCTGAGTACTGCCCCACGTACTCAAGTAGTTTTCAAGTCAAACTGTTTTTGAAAAGTGAGGCAGAGAAACCTATTTTTCTACAGCATCCCTGAGAGTAAATTTCTTTTCCTTTCTTTTTTCTTGCTTTCCTTTTATCTTTGATAAACATTGATGCAAGAATCCTCAACAAAATACTTACAAACCAAATTGAAAAGCACATCAAAAAGCTAGTCCACCACGATCATAGACTTCATCACTGGGATGCAAGGTTGGTTCAACATATGCAAATCAATAAATGTGATTCATTACATAAACAGAACTAAAGACAGAAACGACATTATTTTCTCAATAGATGCAGAAAAAGCTTTCAATAAAATTAAGCACCCCTTCATTCTAAAAACCCTCAATAAACTAGGTATTGAAGGAACATACCTCCAAATAATAAGAGCCATCTTTGACAAACTCACAGCCAAAAATATACTGAATGCGCAAATGCTGGCCTTTCCCTTGAGAACTGGTACAAGATCAAAATGCCCTCTTTCACCACTCTCAGTCAACATAGTATTGGAAGTCCTAGCCAGAGCAATTAGGCAAGAGAAATAAATGAAGTGCATCCAAATAGGAAAAGAGAAAGTCTAACTATCTCCTTGCAGATGACATGATTCTGTATCTAGAAAAGTAGTCTCAGCCAAAACCTCCTTCAGCAGATACTTTCAGCAAAGTTTCAGGATACAAAATCAATGTACAGAAATAATTAGCACTCCTATACACGAACAACAGCCAAGCCAAGAGCCAAATCAGAAAGGCAATCCCATTCACAGTTGCCACACACACACACACACACACACACACACACACACAAAATCCCTAAGAATACAGCCCACAAGGGAGGTGAAAAATCTCTACAGTGAGCATCAGAAAACCCTTCCCAGAGAAATCACAGAAGACACAAACAAATGGAGAAACATTCCATGGTCATGGTTAGGAAGAATCAATATCATTAAAATGACTATGCTGCACGAAACAATTTACAGACTCAATGCCATTCTTGTCAAAGTAATGATGACATTCTTTACAGAACTAGGAAAATCTATTTTAAAATTCATATAAGACCAAAAAGAGCCAAGGCAATCCTAAACAAAAGGAGCAAAGCTGGAGGCATTATGTTACCAAACCTCAAACTATACTACAGAGCTACAGTAGCCAAAACAGCATCTAGTACAAAAACAGGCACATAGATCAATGAAACAGAATAGGGAGTCCAGAAATAAGGCCACAAATCTATGGCCATCTGATTTTCAAAAGAGCTGATAAAAGCAAGTGATGAGATAAAGACTTCCTATTCAATAAATGCTGGAATAATTGACTAGCCATATGCAGAAGATTAAAGGTGGACCCTTCCTTATTATCATATGCAAAAATCAACTAAAGATGGGTTAAGGATTTAAATGTAAAACCCAAAAGTATAGAAACCCTGAAAGACAGCCTAGGCAATACCATCCTAGACACAGGAACAGGCAAAGGTTTCATGACAAAGACACCAAAAACAATTGCAACAAAGCAAAAATTGACAAGTGGGATCTTATTAAACTGAAGAGCTTCTGCACAGCAAAAGAAACTATCAACAGAGTAAACAGCCTATAAAATGAGAGAAAATAGTTATAAACTATGCATCTGATAAAGTTCTAATATTCAGCATCTATAAGGAACTTAAGCAAATTTACAAGAGAAAAACAACTCCATTACTAAGTGGGCAAAGGGCATGGACAGAGGCTTCTCAAGAGAAGATATACATGTAACCAACAAACATGAAAAAAAGCTCAATATCACTGATTATTGAAGAAATGCAAATGAAAACCACAAGGAGATATCATCTCACACCAGTCTGAATGACTATAATTAAAAAGTCAAAAAACAACAGATGCTGGTGAAGTTGCAAAGAAAAAGGAACACTTATACACTGTTGATGGGAGTGTGTAACTCACAGTATGAAGACTCCTCAAAGCTAAAAGCAGAACTACCATTCAACCCAGCAACCCCATTACTGGGTATATACCCAGAGGAATAGAAATCATTCTGCCATAAAGACAATGCATGTGAATGCTCTCTGTAGCACTGTTCACAACAGCAAAGACATAAAATGATCCTAAATGTCCATCAATGACAGATTGGATAAAGAAAATGTGGCATATATACACCATGGAATACTATGCAGCCATAAAAAAGAATGAGATAATGTCTTTTGCATGAACATGGATAGAGCTGGAGGCTATTATCTAGCAAGTTAATGCAGGAACAGAAAAAAAAAATACTGCATGTTTTCACATATAAGTGAGAGCTAAATGATGAGCACTTATGAACACAAAGAAGAAAACAACAGACACTGGGGTCTGCTTCGAGGTGGAGGGTGGGAGAAGAGGAGTAGAAGAGGTAACTATTGGGGACTGGGCTTAATACCTGAGTGATGAAATAATCTGTACAACAAACTCCTGTGACATGAGTTTACCTATGTAACAAACCTTCACTGTGTCCCTGAACATAAAATAAAAGTTAATTTAAAAAAATGAAAATGTTTGTGAAAGCATCCACATTTTAGTAATGGCTCAAAAATAGTATTTTGTTTATTTCCTGCCCATAGTGTAAACTTCCAAAGAGTTTTCATCTGTGGTTTTTCAACAATAATGTCATTTCTTGTTCATGGAAAAGAAATTCAATTTTATATGTCCTTAAATAGTAAGCAACATATTATATCTTGGACTTTTGTTTGGGTGTGAATATGAGGCACGGAATAGGAAATGTTTCTTTCAAAGAAGATTTAACATAGAAATTCGGCATCGAGCTGGGGATTAATTAGTGAAGCTCATATAAATAATCTGGTAACACAGAGAAAGCAGGTATTCTCTGCTACCCACAGATAAATTCAACAGCAGGAAGCTGGTGTATATGGCTTGTTAGTCTACTCAGTAAGTTCTTTCTAAATAAACTTTGAAAATGTCTCTATTATTTCTTACAGGAATACATTCAGAACAAGAAGTATAGCAACTTTCATAGCTCTTAATAAATGTGATACTTTATTCAGAACATGTTGAAATAAATGAACTAAAGGATTTTTAAATACGACCTTTGACTATGAGTAATTATTTTAAATTATACTTTATATGAAAATTCTTTCTTCTTTTGCAAATGTGAGAGATAAAGAAATAGTAGACATGGATGATTATAAATTATCCTTTGGTTTAAAACCTTAAATACTCTTGGCCAGGTGCAGTGGCTCATGCCTGTAATCCCAGCATGTTGGGAGGCTGAGGTGGGCGGATCACAAGGTCAAGAGATTGAGACCATCTGGCTAACATGGTGAAACCCCATCTCCACTAAAAATATAAAAAATTAGCCAGGCATTGTGGTGGGCGCCTGTGGTTCTAGCTACTGGGGAGGCTGAGACCGGACAATCACATGAACCTGGGAAGTGGTTGCAGTGAGCCGAGATTGTGCTACTGCACTCCAGCCTGGGTGACAGGGAGCCTATGTCTGAGAAACAAAACAAAAAAACCTTTAAATACTCTTAAACTGTATTATAAATCAACTTGATTCCCTAAAACTTGAATTCAACCTTTGAAACTCAGAATTTGTTGTAGGATGTATTAAAATATTATGCAAACAAATAATTGCTAATTTTTTTTTTTGAGGAGGCATAATCATTCCTTCTCTTACACATCAGAAATAATGTTCATATAATAGATCTCTGTTTTTCTATAGCTTCAACCCTTGGTTAAGCTCAGGCCCATTGTAGTTAGTGCCATAGGGGGATGCGTGGATTAGTGCTTCTCAACTCTGGCTGCACACTGGAGTCACCTGGGGGATGTTGAAATGTTGAAATGAGATGATGTCTGCATCTCATTCCCAGAGATTCTACCTAGGTTTTGGTGGGCATCAGGCTTAAAAAAATAATGTCAATCTTAAAATGTTGGACTTTCTGTTAAAAAAGAAATCTAGATGTCCTGTTTCTTGTTTAAAAAAAAAAAAAAAACAGAAAGATCTGGCATTATCAGACTCATCTTCCCACATAGACATAGTGACTTTTGGCTAGAGCCCAGTAATAGCTGTTTCCTTTAGAAAAGCATGTGCACATCAGTTTGCCACAGTCTTTACTTTGATATCATCCCTCATAACCTACCTCCCTCCTACCCTTGCTTCATTCATTTACATTATGTGCCTGGCCCCTGTAAACATTTGGATTGGAGACCAGATGGGCAATGAGATATCATCTAAGCAAAGTATAGCTTAAACTGATTTTCATTTTAGGAGATTACCTCGGAAACAATGGGAATGGCAGTAATGGGAAGGAGGGAGACAGAAGACAGAAAATCCCTTAAACTATTGCGGTTTGAATGGAAGTGACTTTAGGAAGGGCATGATGTCTTTCGAGATGGAGGTTATTAATCTCCATCTATAAGGCTTAAAGGAAACTTATAGCCTTGTTATTCAAGGTGTGGCTCCCAGAGAGCAACAACAGCATCAGAGAGTTGGTAGAGATTTAGAATCTCAGATTCACCCATCACACCTATGGAATGAGGCTGTGTGTTAACAGATTCCTCAATAGGCTTTGTATTCATGCTAAAATTTAAGAGGCACCAACTAGGATGTTTTGCCTATGTGTTTCATGTATATTCATGTCTCTCTTAATTTTCGTAGATGACTATTGATCTGCCTTCCTCAGCCTCCCCAAGTGCTGGGATTACAAGTGTGAGTCACCACACCTGGCCATATATAACAGTTCTTAGCACAATGCCTGGCACAACAGAAACACAACATAATACGGGCTTTAAGAAAATAAGGGTAAAGTAAATATTACATAAAATTTATCATTAGTGGCATTTAGTAAATTCACAGTATCATGTAATTATCATGGCTACCTAGTTCAGAATATTTTCATAACTCCAAAAAGAAACACCATACCCATTAAGCAGTCAGTATTCATTCCTCTCTTTCCTTAGCCCCTGGCAATCACTAATCTGCTTTCTGTGTCCATGTATTTACCTATTCTGGAAATATCATTCAATGAAATAATATTTAATGGCTTTTTGTGTCTGAATTTTTTTTTACTTTGCATGTTTTTCAGGTCTATCCATGTTGTAGCATATATTTAAACTTGCTTTTTATGGCTGAATAATATTCCATTGTATGGATATACCACCTTTCATTTGTCCATTCATCAGTTGATAGACATTGGAGTTGTTTTCACCTTTTATCTAGTGTTAATAGTGAGGCTATGAACATCTATGAATATGTTTTTAAATACATCTTTCAATTCTTTTGGGTGATACCTAGGAGTAAAATTGCTGTATCATTTGTTATTTCTATGTTTAACTTACTGAGAAATTACTTATGCTGTTTTTCCATAGCAGCTGCTCTGTTTTATATTTCTACCAGAAAGGCACAAGATTCCAATTTTTCTACATTCTCTCCAGCACTTGTTATTTTTTATTTTGTTTGATTTTTTATAGTTGTCTTAGTCTGCATAAAGTGCTAGTTCGTTGTGATTCTTATTTGTATTTCCCTAATAACTAATGACGCAGTTCTTTCATTTACTGGCTATTTGCACATCTTCCTGGAAAAAATGTCTGTTCAAGTCCCTTGACCATAATGTTCTTTGATAAGTAAAAGTTTTGATTTTGATAAAGTTTATCTATCTTAAATTTGTTGCTTGTGTTTTTGGTGCCATATCTAAGAAACCATCACTAAATCCAAAATTATAAAATTTTATTCCTTATGTTTTGATGGCATTATATTTAGATCTTTCTTCCATTTTGAGTTAATTTTTATGTATGGTGGAGGTAAGGGTTTAACTTCATTAATTTGCGTGTGGATATTCACAATTTGTTGGAAAAAAAATATTCTTTCATTGTTGAATGACTTTGGCACCCTCACTGAAAATTAATTGACCTCAGATGTGTGGGTTTATTTTTGGACTTTTACTTCTATTCTATAAATCTGTATGTCTATCCTCATGCCAGTATGCCACACTGCTCTGATTTCTGTAGGATTGCAGTAAGTTTTAAGATCTGGAAGTGTAAGTTCTCTAATTTTGTTCTTATTTATCAAGACTGTTTTGGCTATTCAGGGTCCTTTGTCATTCCACATTAATATTAACCTGTATAAAGAAGCTGGCTCTTCTCCTATCTGAACTTTCATTACCTCCCCAAATTCCTTCACTAAAAGTATGTGAAAAAATTGTAAAATCGCTATAAAATATATTGCTTCAGTAAATCAGCTCACATATCTGATGATTACAAAGAAAATCAATAAAATGAAAGAGAGTCTGTTTTATAATGTTTCAACTAATTTAAAAAATAAAGTGAGGTCTGAATCTTAAATGTCTCAAGGCAGAAATTAAGTGAGTTCTCCAAAGAATAAGACACCTGCATCAGAGCATTTCAATTCCCCTGTCTTCATCTTAGTGAATAATTTGTTTTACTTGTCTGATTCTTTAATGAACTTTCCAATTAAAAGCAGATGTCATTTTTCACAGAACATTAATTAGAAATCATTTTATTACTAACAGGCAAAATATATACAAATTGTATTGAATTTTCCAGCAAGCACTGGGGATGTCTACATAATGATGGGATTTTCTAGCCTTAATTTGCAGCTCAATTGAAAGCTTAGTGAATCCTATGTTTTAATTTCCAAGGGAAATTTGAATTTAGAAAATCTCTCAGAAATATTTATGCCCATCTAAGAAAGGGCTGAGTTAAGAAAGCAAATAAAGGACATGTGCTCTATGATCTATGATCACGAGGTTTAAAACTACCTGCTGTTACTTTGCTTCCAGAATCTTTACCAGCTCGTTAAGTTTAAATGCTGAGAAAAGTATTTTTAGTTTTGACTTTTACAAAAATTTTTCATGTATCTTTTTCTTTATTCCTGGCATTTGTCAGCCCTTAAATAACATGTCCCGGAAAGCATGGATTTTTACAGTTAATACTATTATACTGCATGGTTTTCTGCTATCATGATAATAACAGTGAAATTGAATCTACTTTAAGTGAACACCTGAGAGGACTTGTTAAGCCTTAACACAGTTGATCCCTGAATCACCTACAACCTTCCTGTACTAATTGAGCCATTCAGAGACTTATTTAATTCATGTTCCTTGACTTTCTTTACTCCAAAGGCATATTTTCAGCTAGCTTCAGCTTCCCACTCCTGTGTCCACCATACTTAGTTTTATGACATCACCCAAAGCTGCTCTCATCATACACTCCCTTCCTTCTCTCTTTTCCTGGCCTCTGTTCTTGTGCTACTCAGCGTGGACCACCAGGGCTGTGGTGAGTAAACTCAATCACAGATGAAACAATTAGCATAGTTTTTCTGATTGGTTCTATTTAAAATGTAATGTATCTGTTACCAGTTAGCCTTATAATTCCCTTTATTTATCATCTGTTAATTCCCTCCTCCATTCCCCATAACAACTAGTCTAAAACTTTCATGTTCTTTTAAAATTCTCAACCACCCTGGAGCCAGGCTTTAACTAACCTCAAAGTCACCTAATCACAGAGAGTGAAATTGCTTGTTCTTTTATTCTCTGCCCAAACTTTTTGTCTCTTCCTTGCTTCTCACTTTTACTTCTTTTTCCCCTCATTTCCAGGAAAAATTGATCCTATTCTAGATCCCACTAGTTCTATCTCCTATTCATTTTATATCTCTCTTCATTCTTAATAACTCATTTTTCTGTCACCCTTCATTCCCCACCTCATCTCAACTTCTTTTTTGTCTAGGTAACTCCCATAGCTTGTTTGAGGTCTCAGCTCAGACATCACTTCCTATAGGAAACACTTATTAATTCTCCAGACCCTGTTAGCTCCATTTCTCTATGATCCACAATCGTCCTCCACATCGTCTTGCTAACACTGACCCCCATGCTTCAGTGCTTTGGCTCGGGCTCTCTCTCCTGCTTGGGACATGGGTAATTCTCCCCAGCCCACCTCTGTGCTCACCAGCTGAAATCCCTGCATGTATTTAAGACCCAATAAGATGGCTTCTCAGATACCCCAAAGCAGAAACTGATTTCACTTTCTGCGACACACTTGTTTTGTTTTCCATTTGAGCTTGTGTTCAGAAAAGGTGCTGAATAATGCTTTTTAGATGATTCCACATTCAGCATAGGAGAGCTATGGAATGCCCATCCCAATATCACTTGCAGCTGTTTCACAGATTATTGAGTATGGAATGCGAGTCCTGTGTATATACTTAGTAGTGAACTGAAAACCAGAGTCTGCAAAAAGATGAGTTGAAGAAATTCTAGCTTTCAGTGGATTTTGTTAGAAGACAAGTGATTTCTTCCATACCATTAGAAGTATGTTTTTTTCCCTATAATAAAGTGCATAGATATTATAAATATAGTTACAAAAATTTTACAAGGAAGGTTAAAATAATCATATGGGCATATAGACAATTTTGGGAAAGAAAAGCCTGATCATATTTTTAAAATCTTTTCTTAGCTTTTTTCTTTAAAGTGACGCATAATTGTACATATTTATGGGGTACATAGTGATGTTTCAATACATATAAGTATGTATGTCAGATTGAGCTAATTATCAAATCTGTCATCTCAAACATTTATCATTTCTCTGTATTGGGAACATTCAATATCCTTTCTTTTAGCTATTTGAAAAACATATATTATGGTCATTCTACAGTGTTATAGCACATTAGAACTTATTCTTTATATCCAGCTGTAATTTTAGATCCTTTCCCTTTTAAATCAGTGGCCCCTTTGTTGAGACAATGATGTGAATGAAGACAGTAGGAAGGAATACTTCAGTTTCATCTTTATGAGTTAAGATTAATGAATCTAACATTGCACAGGGCTGTTTAAATTCCTGATGGATTGGTGTAGCAATCAGTCACTCAAGGGGCCTAAGGGTGAGGATTTTGTTTATTTGTCATTGTATCTTCCACAGCCTAGCTTAATACTTAATGACTGAATAAAGTAATTTGTAAAGCTAAGGTTAAATTTTAAATTTAGAAGTCATTAATACAGTCATGTAATTTTCAGAGTCAAGTTAGTTGAAAGTTTTAAGGTTTAAACTACTATTTTTATATAATCTATCTTCTAATTATTGGTATAACTATATATCAGTTATTCTAAGTCAAATGTTACCTATTCATTAAACACCTTAGAATATTCTGGATCAGTGGTTCCAAAATTTCCCCGGTTATGAGTATCATTTCCTTGTCCCTGATTGCAAATAAAATGCTTCAGATTTTTTTAAATCCATATTTTTTCACCCTACCAATATAAATTACGATTCAGTGGATAGGGGATGGGCCCGGAAATACATGTTTTAAAAACTTTCTCAGGAGATACTAACAATCAATCAGATTTAAGAGCCTTTTTAAAAGTCTATATTTGAGGTTCATTGTGGATAAAACATAAATAGACCCTCCCTTCTATCAAGTTAGCCTATTTCATTTAGGGAAATCACACAAAAGGTAAACATCACAACCTAATAATTTCCCCTGTAGCTGAATTATATGTGTTGAGATCCTGAAAATATCTCCAATGGATTGTCTAGAACATGAAAAAGTAAGTCCCCTGAGGACATTAATATAAACTGGGACCACCTGGTTAGCCCATGGCACAATCTGATTGTAGGCAAATTGTGTTAGATCAAAGTATTTTGGCCAACTAGACTTTTATTAAATTTAATTAAAAATGGAAATAGCAATCAGGCTCTGTTCCTTACTTAATCAACTAGAAGAAAATGTGATTAACAGGAACAAGAAATCTAAGAAAAACAGGGACAAGACATTAAAGAAAAAAAGTGGTTCTTGGAATACAAAATCTTAGGAATATTTTCCCCAGAATTCTTGTATAATTAAATTTTCATCTATATTGAACTAAGGAAGAAAGAATAAATGCATTTGTGCTCCAATCACTATTTTAAAGATATGTTTATGAACATACTTTGTTGTGATTTTATTTTCAAATTTTATTTTGCCACATAGCCATTTACTTCAGTATTTATTAGCAACAAGCACCCTGCTTAATGCTGCTAAAGTGCTGTTGAGTGGGTCCACTCGGTGGCCAAACACTGAGAATAAGGGAAACAAGAGATTTCCAAGCCATTGGCCATTTTCCTGCAACTTTTAAAATATCTGAATGAACTAAGAGTGATTTAAAAAAAAAAGCAGCAACTAATACTGAGAAATTAATTTGGTGATATCTGTCATTTCTATTATAGACTTGCAGTTCCAATGCTGGTAAAGTTAATTTATGGCTCAAACATCTAGTATCCCACATTTTGGGAGGGCATGAAATCCAGGAACTTGAAGCACAGCTAATTTGTCACTGAATTAGCAGATGAGTCACTAGAGAAACAGAAATGTACCAACTGGTGGTGACTGCCATTGCACTGCAGTGAAAGTAAAGCACAGGCGACGGGACGGAAGGCAGAAAACCACACTGCCATGTGTGTACCTATGCAACAATCTTGCATGTTCTTCACATGTACCCCAAAACCTAAAATGCAAAAAAAAAAAAAAAAAAAAAAAGCAAAATCTTCTGCCTGAAGCTACTTAAGTTTGGAATAAAGTATACCTCTAGCTGGAGTTCTTTGCTCTTACAAGCTCTGCCTGGTTCAATCGCAATGATTTTCTACCATATGTCTGGCAGGTGAAACAGCACACTTCTTTCATCTCTAGGTGAAATACAAAATCAGTTCTTCCTGTTTGCAGTCTGTCACTTTGCTGGACTGCATCATAATGAGGGCAAAGTTCAAATGGCCAGTAGACACTGAACTCAGCAGCATGGGTGACTGACTGAGGCAAGACACTTCTCTCCAGAATGACCCTGGCATTTGTATAGGTCAGCATAGAAATGACCCTGAAGGGAGCATGAGGAGAAGAAACTGCCGCCCAGTTTGTAATCCAACTTGACATAGAGAGTTTCAACTTTTAAAGGGCTCAGTGCCATTCTTGAAGGGGCATTATGGTTTTGAAAAGCATAAACATTTCTGTAAAAAAGAAAAATCTGCTTAAAGCAGACTTTCAAATATTTTATGATTAAAAATGCCAGGTTTGTTTTTAACCATCTGATAATGCAATCATGTAAAATTCTATAATTTTGTGTTAATGAGTTAATTCTCCTTGCACTGAACCAAATGGAACTGTAGACTTAGGGATTAAACAAGAAATAGGCTATATCTAATGAGATGATCTAGGAATCAGCCATGCTTGGGAACTATACATGAACTCAACACATGCTTCTGTCAGATCTAATTTTGGCCAGTAAACTCCAAAGTTGATATTTTTTAGTAGTTTTCAAATATATTCCCTATTGGTTTTTGTCCACCTTTCCCCCATTTACAATTTATATTCTGAAGTCAAGCTTACAGTGAAAATTTACCACCTAATGGTAATGGTTAAAATCCCCTCATATACAGGGAAGTCTGTGTGTGAGCAAAAGCTTACTAAACATACTGTGGTTATTATTATTTTTTCTTTTCAGTTGGAGCAGCTAACATTTTTACTTTTTCGATCTGCTTGCTGGATAATCGTCATGCCAATTCATAACTTCATTTAAAGAGCTAAGCTGGGACTAACAGTGGGAGGGAAGGAAAGAAGAAATCTTTTTCACTTTCTTGTCTATCAGCACTAATCCTCTTAGAAGTACCCTTTCAATCAAGTGATCCTAGAGAAGCTCAATTTCCTCAGCAAATGGAATACTGAAAGGTACAGTTGAAAAGGTTCCTACTGTGAGTGAAAAATGAAAATAAAGGAGTGACCTATGGAGACACCACAAGCCTAGGAACACATAGGGCCTCACGTCTGTATCATGTCAGAGATATGCACATATCTCTGTCAAATTGAAAAGCCAAGGAAATGGAAGGCTTTGTCTTTCTGCTGGTGGGGACAAGTACTGGAAATATTTTATTGCAAAGTGACTGAGACCCTGCTAGAGGTTTAACACTTAGCAGGCAGGCAGCAAGAGCTTAGAGAAAACAGAATGAGATTTTCTCCACTGGGCTCCTCTAGCCTTGACAAGGGTGACAACTATATTTTTTAAATAGTGTGATGGATTCAGATGGCTCTGAAAAGTTTTATCTTAAAAATAAAGTAGTGGAAGCATCCCTTGTGAAAAATGACAGGGGAAATAAATACATTACAGAATGGTATAGAAATGTTTCAGAAACTGCCTATAGATTGTCCAAAGAAAACAGAATCAATTTTTCCGAGAAGATTGAATAGAAATATTTAATGGACCCAGTTTCATTTAATACCCACAGAGTTCATGTGAAAATGTAATTGAAGAGACTGGGGATGGAGAACAAAAAACGATAAGAGGCACAAATAGTCCTTTACAGCTTCTTTAGAAGGTCACAGTCCACTTTTTATGGCATGATGTGAAGCATAAGGTTAAAGCGGGTTTTCAAAGACTTGGCTTTACCCCAACAGTCTCTCTTTAATGTTGTTTGCAAAATTTATACTGAAGGCAGATTTATGAACATTGTTAGAGAACAGGTATTTCTTTTCTTATTCATGGAGAAGAGGTTTGTTATTTTGGTCCAGTTGCTAAGCAAAATTAAGTCTGAGTTTGGGCTGTAAATTTCCAACTGTATCTATATTAGCTTTGTGTTTATTCTGAAATAGCAAGACTTCTGGTTTCAAATCTGAGAATCTCAGGGTCATATACAATTTTTATCACCTCCAAGGTCTTGTCCAGGCCATATGGAAGTTTTACCTAGGAAATTCCAAAATAACATGGTTAATCATTCTTTGATGAGAAAAACAGTATATCAAGACTGAGAAGAGCTGGGGCTGGAATACTGGTTGAGATAGTAGATTGCAGGGTCAAACTACCTGAGTTTGAAATTTGGCTCTTTCTCTTACTAATGTTGACACCTTGGGAAAGTTGGTAATGTCTCTAAGCCCCAGTTACTCCATTTGCAAAATGAAGATAATAACAGTGCCTACTTCAAAGAGATATGGTGAAGATTAAATGAGATAATGCATGTAAAGTATTTAGCACACTATTAACATATAGGGGGAAAAAATCAACCCTTACTATCTTGCAGACGGTTAAGACAAGATCCTGGAGCTTGGTGTTGTTAGACTGAGGACACAATGGCTATATTTCATTTCTTCATATCCTAACTGCTACATTTTCCTTGCCCACCCCCACCTCCCACCGTCCCACCCCCACCCCCCGAGCTTCTCCGTATTTGTTAAATGGACTCCGCCTAATCAGCACAGAAAGTTCTGGTCAATGCCAAATCTTTTTTTAAAATTCCCTGCTTTATTCTGCATCTTTACACATTAAGTATTTCTCCACCTAAGTTTGAGTATTAATGCCTCACAGATCTTAACAGACAGAAGAAAGAATGGTACAAAGAGAGGAAATGAACAGGGACAAAACAAAGAAACAGAAAGGCTTGTAAGAGCTGAGGAACCTAGTTGGTGATTCAGCTGCTCTTAGCCACAGAACCTTTGTTTCCAACATTGTTCCAACTGGAGCACTGGTCCCCTGAGATGACTAGCAAACAGTTGATTCATCGAGAAAGTTTGTCCAAAATATTCCATACCACGCTTTCCTCTAGGAGAGTCTCAATGCACATTAACAAATTAAAGATTCTGAGAAGTACTGCAGAAAAAAAAAAAAAAAAAACACAAACAAACAAAAAACTCTGTTTTACTTTGTTTAATCTCCTAAGACTGATCAATACTTAACACTAATCAATAACATTTGGAGAAACATTTTACTACCGTAATTTTACAACTGGGTAACAGGAGGATACCCATAAATAAAGAACAAATTTTGGAGAGCTAATGAACCAAAGTTGATGAGCAGAAAAGTGGGACTAACATTTAGTGAGTGCCTACTATGTGTGCCAGATATTGTACTATTTTAAAAATATTTGCTCATTCCCAATAGGTTAAAGTAATGGCTTTTAAGTGATCGGGGGTATTTAGAGTGCTTTATGAAAGAACGTCTTGGCACATATTAAGTTTTCCTTAAGTGGGGACACAATAGCTCTTTAAAAATTGAAAAATCTTGAGAATTCATGTAGCCCATATCCATGCCTAAGAGTATTGCTTTAGCATGCACTGAGAAATTTGCAGATTTTGGAGCCTCTCTATCCTCAGTTCCCTGGAAGGTAGCGTGATACAAAGACCTGTGAACTAGTCCTGGTACTGCCACCTACTGGATATGTAACCTCAGGTAACATACTCTTCTGAACCTATGTCAATATTAGAAAAAATAATAATATCTAATTTAAGGATTTTTGAGGATTATAGTTATAAGCCACAATTTTATATAACTGATATTTCAAAGAATTCCAATTTCTTACTCAACGTTTTATACTCCTGTATTCATTGATCAAAATATTTTTATCTTGCACAAGTACTGTAACAGGTTCTATGGACACCACAATATGATATGTACAATTTCTATATTAACACCTGCTAATTATTATTGTATTGAGAGAGAGAGAGAGAGAGAGAGAGAGAGAGAGAGAGAGAGAGTGTGTGTATTTCAGTGACATGATCATACTTCACTGCAGTCTTGACTTCCTGGTCTCAAGTGATCCTCCCACCTCAGCCCCGCCGAGTAGCTAGAACTACAAGCATGTGCCACTATGCCCAGCTAATTTTTTGTATTTTTTATAGAGACGAGGTTTTTCCATGTTGCTCAGGCTGGTCTCCAACTCCTGGGTTCAAGCGATCTGCCTGGCTTAACTTCCCAAAGTGCTGGGATTACAGGCTTGAGCCACTGCACAGGCCATTTTATTCTTTCTTTGTATTCCCCAAGGCATCTGTCTTAGCATAGTGTCAGGTATGTAGTACTTAGCACACTTTTGAATGAATGGATGAATGCAAACAAGAATGGCAAATTGCACTGAAATTGTACTTACTTTATATAATGTAATATAGCAAATGTAACTTAATAATAGGACACTTCGTACTGGTAGAACAAGGCAGGATGGAGTCATATTGAGATTTCAGAAACCTTGTGCTAAATTTTCCATGTTTAACAAGTAACCTATGCCTATCACTCAACTTTTAGCTTATATTGATACCGGAAACTTCACTAACAAGATGGCCATGTTAGTGATAATCATTGTTTTATGACAGTCGGTCTGACTTCAGGACTTTTGCAAGAAACTTGAATTTCCCATCAAATAAATTGAATGTAAATATGTTTGATTTACTCAAACTCGTATTTTAATTCTCTATTGTTTTTCCATTCTCATGCAACAAAAAGTAAAAAGCTACCTCTTTTCATTTTCTGAAAGGTCTATATACTAGTAAGAGTGAAGACTTAAAAGGTGAAACTGATATCACGAAGGAGGAAATACAGAACAGTAACAGCTATTCATTTTATGAAGAGTAACAGAACTTCATTTTATTAGGTTGGTGCAAAGGTAATTACTTTGAAAGGCAAAAAAAAAAAAAAAAAAAAAAAAAAAAACAAAAAACCAATACCTTTCTACCAACCTAATAGCACTACGTTACCTAGGCAGGTACAAAAACAACAGCCATAAGACGTGATTTCTCTTCATTTCTTGCGCACATTTACCCACATTGACAGTGAGACATAATTGTGGGAAAGATATGTTTTTATACTTAAATGAATAAAAATACGACAAAAAGAGTTTGAGATTTAAAACTGTTGTTCATTGTATCGGGAGTATATTTTTAGGTGGAGCTAACAGAAATGGAAGTGACCTGTATTTAGGTCAGCTGGGAGCCCTGCCAGTCATTCACCCCCACTTCCTGCCTCTTTCTACTCTCCCTTTTTATCCTCTTTCTGTGTCTTTTCCCATTACATCTACATGGTGCTCAAACCTGTCGTGATGCATTTACCACTACAGTATTTACTACACTTACGTGATTTGAAAATCGAATGGCAGATTTTTTATATACTCAACACATTTAAATGTTCTCTGAATCTTAGAAATTATAAAAAAGGGTGTCAGTCGCTTTGAGCTGCTGTAATAAAGTAGTATAGACTGAAAGGCTTATAAACAATAGACATTTATGTCTCATTGATCTGGGTGTGAGAAGTTTGAGCTCAGTGTGCCAGCACGGTCAGGATGTGGTGAAAGCCCTCTTCTGGGTTGCAGACTCCTAACCTACATATCCTCACATGGTGGAAGGGGCAAGGCAGCCCTCTCAGGCCTTTTTAATAAGGTCACTAATCCTCTCCCAAAGTCCTGTTTCCTAATATCATCCTTAGGGATTAGATTTCAACAGAGGAATTTGGGGGAAACACAAACATTCAGTCCATAACAGGGGAGATGTGTAAAATAAACTTAAGAATGATCTCTTGCAGGAATGGAATTTTGCTGTTGAGAAGCTGAAGAGTGAGGCACTGGGAATTCTGCTGTCAAAGGACTACGTGGAGAAAGAGCACCTCCAGCTCTCTCACCAGAAACTGAGTCAGCTTCAGGAAGAATTTGGTCAACTCATGGTGGAAAGGAATACCTGGTTAAAGGAGGCAAATGAATTTTTTAACAGTGCTAACAAGGTCAGTGTGAGGTCAAGTTGATAATTTTTGGTAATCAGGCAGACCGGTAAAAGACTCATGACTGCATCTGGCTGGAGCACATCACAGAAGTCAGAACTCCATGTAGAATTTCAAAATTGATAGGAAAGAAGAGCTTTTAACATGTATTTCTATTATGACCATTATTTGGCTCTCAAAACTAAAAGACTGTTTTCACATGTAAAGGGTGACTTTAAAAACAACAAACCTCATGAGGGTTTTTTTTCTGGGGGTGGGGGGTGGTGGTGTTTTGTTTGGCTGATTGGATGGTTTTTGTTGTTGTTGTTGTTTTGAGAAAGGGTTTGGCCCTCTCACCCTGGCTGGAGTGTAGTGGTGTGATCATAGCTTACTGCAGCCTCCACCTCCCAGACTCAATTGATTCTCCCACCTCAGCCTCCTGAGTAGCTGGGATCATAGGTACATTCCACCATGCATAACTAATTTTTTCATCTTTTTTTTTTTTTTTTTTGGAGAGACAGGGTCTCAAACTCCTGGGCTCAAGTGATTCTCCTTCCTCAGCCTTCCAAAGAGCTGAAATTATAGGCATGAGTCACCACGCCTAGCCTCATGAGGGTTTTATCTTACAGCTGCCATTGGTCTATTTGGGGGTGGGGGGACACTTGTGCTCACATTGTAGTGTTTCTCATGGAGGAAGACAATTATCACAAATATATCGAGGTTTAAAAATATCTTAAAATTTTTACCAAAGGGATTCTTTTTTTTTAATCCTCTTTTCTTTACCAGTTAAAAATATATGAATATTGCAAGCCCTTTGTACACAAGCCATAAGTCTAGAAACAGTGCCTTAGCATGATTGCTCTGCCGTGGTCTTGCCTAAGTCAGCCAAAGTGAAATCTGCCTTTGGACCACCTCCAGGTCTTCTTGAGTTGGAGAACTGCTGTTTCTCCTCTCTGATTCATTGGGCATTGATTGTAGCAGGTGATTCCTGCTAAGTAGCAATGTTTACCTGTTCACATCACTTGAGAACCACTCAGTATATGAGGCTGGTGATCTTATTTGAAAACATTTTCTACCTTTTTGTTTCATACTTTAAATTTCACTGTTGTTTTCAAAGTAGACAATGTGACAGGAAACGAATGAGGAAACCCTGGAAGCTAGGTACATTGTGATCTAAAATCACAACATCAACACCCTGCATACAGTGTCCTGGTGTATATCAAAATAGTGAATTAATTTTGAACTTTTTTACTAATAAGAAAGTTTTTGAAAAAATAAATAGTAAAATTTCTTTTTTTTTTTTTTTTTTTTGAGACGGAGTTTCGCTCTTGTTACCCAGGCTGGAATGCAATGGCACGATCTCGGCTCACTGCAACCTCTGCCTCCTGGGTTCAGGCAATTCTCTTGCCTCAGCCTCCTGAGTAGCTGGGATTACAGGCATGCACCACGATGCCCAGCTAATTTTTTGTATTTTTAGTAGAGACGGGGTTTCACCATGTTGACCAGGATGGTCTCGATCTCTTGACCTCGTGATCCACCCGCCTCTGCCTCCCAAAGTGCTGGGATTACAGGCTTGAGCCACCGTGCCCGGCTGAATAGTAAAATTTCAAAACAGAGGTGCTAAGTTGTGGTAAAATGTTAAAGATTTATTGTCAAATTATTTGTCATTGGGAATTTCTTTAAGAGAGGAAGCAGATATACCATATTACTGGAGCTGTTGAACTAATTAGATGTTAGGTGCTAGTTAAGTTTCTCCTCAGTAATTTTGTTTTTGAATGAGAGACTCTTAAATTTACACTGCATGTTCATTCTTCAAAATGAGTGGGTCATCTACAAGTCAGTTAATACTGCTTCTAAGGAAAAGAGTTATGAAACATACTACTATAAAACAATGCTTCCAGTACAAACCCTATAGTTTATAGCCTGGCAAAATACGGTTTCTTTCATTCTCATTTTCTTACTGTTGCTTTCTCTGCTGTCATTATTTTGTACTTTGCTGAGATATTTTCCCAGTTTTAACAGAGAAGGAATATGTCCTGCAAAAGTTTTTTGTTTTTTGTTTTTTTTTTTTGAAGGAGAAGAGAGTGGTTACTTTCTCAAACTCATACAGTAATTCAGCACAGATTAGAGAAGAGAATTCATGTTTCTTGACCACAAAAACATTTGATTTCTAGATTCCCTGTTTTATCATTTGAAAGCCTTGGCATGCTAACTATACAAATCATAATAAGCTCCACTGGGATTATCCATATTATAGCACGTTCTATAGCCACGTGGCACTCAGGATAGTGTTAGAATCCTCTCCCTTTTCAAAGCATCAAGGAAATAATTTCTGACTCCAAATCTAAGAACTCTATGTGAGAGATAATGGATATTTCTACCCTTAGCAAAAATAAAAGCTGGAGTAGATTTTTAATCATGACTCTTGAAATGAATTCTTTACTATATTATTAGGTAGAAACAAATGATGAAATTATGTAGTATAAAGCCACTTAAAAGAAAATTCTCGTGGCTGATAAATGGTATTTTTCTTTTTTACTGATATTGTAAAACCTCCAAATTTTACAAAAATCTGACCACTTTACCCAATTTTTAACGTGACTCTCATAACCCTAGTTTAAATAAAGCACTGATTTTTTAAAATTAATATAATTTCAAAATCCCTCAAAATTCTTTTTCTAGAGTAAAATTCTGTTTACACTAGTGAAAAGGCATTTTCAGCTTATATAACCAGTTGTCTCCAAAACACTGAATTTTCCACTTGAAAATTCACTTTATTGTGCCTTGAGTACACTGGGGTTCCCTAACTGTGAACATTCCTGTTCTTAGATGAAGTCATGCTCTCAAGAACTGTGAGGGCCTTGAGATTTTACCCTACTTTCAAGCTAACATGTTAACTCATCACAGTTTCCTGGATGATTACATAAGACTCCTGACTTCTGGGTCAGAGGCTATTTATTACAGCAAAGCAGTAGCCAGAATGTTACTATGCCACATTGATTCTCCCAGCCCCAATTCTCCCTGGGTGATGCAGATGGGCCCAGTTTGATGTATGCACCTGTAGCAGATGGGGTTCAGGAAAGGAACCCTAAACTTGGGGAATCAGCAAATAGGAAGCAAGTTTGCTCTTTGTTTTGGAGGGCAACATCACTTCAACGCTGAAAAGTGTAGACTCAACACTGAAAAGTGGCCCAGATGTAGAGGGCTCAGAGTCTTGTATTCTTGACCTACCAGTGGGAGCACCAGAGATCCATGAACTTCCTCTCCCAACACATGCAGATCTGGATGTTAGCACTGCAGGAATAAAACTTGAAATCAGCATTTTACAAAAAGGTGCTTTCCTTGAAAATCAGTTTCATTCTGGATAAGAGGAATTATTTTTCAGCAAACAACCTCTTGTTCCAAATTTGTTGAAGCTAGGTCAATATACTTTTTCAATTTCTGTGTCAAATACTAGTGTAACAAATGTGTTAGTATCGTGGGCAATATATAAATAAGTGAGTGGGATATCTTGAATATCAGCTTGGTAAAAAGTGAAATATATGATTTTTCAAGTATGCTTTTTACTTTTTTGAATTTTGTTAAAATAAAAAGAATATCCCATTTTATCTGCAGAATAGACTGTTAGTAATTTTCTCATATCACATATATTTCTTTCTTCATCCAGGTTTTAATCATATTTCTGGTTAAAATCATTGAAGAGACTCTCTCCCCCTTTCCTTTCATTTTCTTTCTTTTTTGGGGGGGAGTGGAGACAGGGTTTCACTGTCATCAAGGCTGAAGTGCAGTGACATGATCACAGCTCACTGCAGCCTTGACCTCCCAGGCTCAGGCAATCCTCCCACCTCAGCCTCCCAGGCAGCTTGGATGCCACCACAGCAGGCTAATTTTTTGTATTTTTTGTAAAGACAGGATTTTGCCATGTTGCCCAGACTTGTCTTCACCTCCTAGGCTCAAGGGATCTAGTCCACCCTCCTTGGCCTCCAAAGTGCTGGGATTATAGGTGTGAGCCACCATGTCCCACCTCCTTTCATTCTCATTCATTCTGCTCTCTAAGAATTCTAGGTAGGGACATTATTAGTTACTAGAAATATGTCACAATAATTTATTTTATTATTTAAAGATGAATTCATGAGATGAATTGCCCTTCTTCTCTTTACATATTTACTTATTTAGTATATATTTATTGAGCCACTGCTATGTGTCAGGCATTGTTCTAAATGCTGGGGATATACCAGAGATCAAAACATACCAAAAATCCAAAAGCCAATATATTTTCCAATTTGTGAGATTCAGTAAAATATAATTATCACTTAATTGCCCACGTTGACAACAGCTCCCTCACTGCCTTTGCCCAGTGCTCCAGGAGTGCAATGGATTACCTTTAATTCTGCTAGGGTTTGATGATTACCCCAGGTTCAGGAATGTTTCTCACCGAGGTAATTAATGTCTGGCAGCCTGTGTCTTGAGATATGCATGTTTGGACCCGGAGTGAGCAGCAGGTGGCGATGTTGAAATGGCATTGCTGTAAACCGACTGCTGGATTCAAGTGAAGAGTGAGCCGTGTTAACTCAAGAATCTGATATACTTCCTGTTCTTTTTAGAATTTCCTAATGTGTTTGGTGAATGCAGCTATTTGTTAAATCACTTAGCAGAATATACAAGTAAGTGTCAATTGCCGACAATGACTAATAGCTGATTGGAGAAGAGTTTCTCTAATTATCAGATGTTGCTAAGACTTATAAGAACATGGCATGAAATATGAATATAGCACCTATTAGAATAATTCATCTTGATCCTCCAAAAGATTCATCCTTCAGGATTGTAGATTATCTTATTTATTATACTTCTACTGTGTTCACAGAAGACGAGCTACAGTTGATATTTATTGATCACCCCAAATATATTCATCATTGTTAAGGGAATTTAGTTTGAATCAGAGACAAATATATAATGTTTCAAAAACAGAAAGGCATGAGCCTATATTTATAGGACAGCTGCAACTGAACCCGAAACTGTAAAACATGACTGACTGCTCATAATGTATCATGTCCTATCCCTTCCATTCCCAGACACATGATTTCACTGAAGAAAGCAAACACAGGAAACAGGAAAAATCAGACCATGTTTGGAAATCCATTTTCCAAACATGGTCTGATTTTTGGGTGATCAGCCTGAAAGCAAAGATAAAGCAAAAGTTGGGGTGGCCAAAGAAACACATAAAAAGTAGTTTGAAATGTAGCAATTGTTATAGCTTCCATTGTTTCTGCCATAGCTGTTGAAACTTTAATGTCTTTTAAGAAGATGATGTTGCTTTTGCAAGATATTTACAGTGATGCACAGTAATGCTTATGGCAGCATCATCGTTTCAGATGAAAACATTTAAGCATGGCATTTGGTACACTTATTTTCATTTGTATATACACGTGATACATATGTGATCTTACCATTTTCAAAATAAACACATTTTAGGCCCAGCCGAGGAAAACAATTAATTTAAAATGGTCCAGTTGCTGTATAGATTGAAATTTTAAAAAACTTGCCCAAGTAGAGTACCTGAAAAATACTATCCACAAGGAATTTATTGAGGTGATATAAATGAATTCAAGAAATTCAGCTAAATGTTATTTAGATATCAAAGAAAATGTAATTACTTTTGGTTTTATATTTCCTCAGCAGCCTGTCTTAATTTCCTCTTTTTCAGAACAACTTCCCTTTCACTTAGAAATAACTAAAGCCACCTGTGTTCCCTCCCTCTCTTCCTCCATATTTGCCTTCAGCTAATATATTGTGTTGCTATTCTTCCCATGCATCAGATGGGTACTTGAGCAAACACAATGGAAGATATAATCCCTGCTTTCCAGACCTTCTCAGTCAAGTTTAGATGAGAGGCAAGGGAACAGAAGGGCACTGGGCTGTGGGAAAGCTGTGATGGAGTAAGCCCGAAGTATTAGGGTACACAGAGCAGAGACCCTTAATCTGGCCTAGGGAAAAAAGAGTCAAGGAAGGCTCCCCAGAGGAGGTGACAGCTGAGATAAGTTTGAAAGGATGGGTCAAGAAGCGTCGAGGAAGGGCTGGATGGTACAGAGTCATGCCATGT
This sequence comes from Saimiri boliviensis, assembly GCF_048565385.1. Classification (NCBI taxonomy): domain Eukaryota; kingdom Metazoa; phylum Chordata; class Mammalia; order Primates; family Cebidae; genus Saimiri; species Saimiri boliviensis. Next base: position 61,021,862 of record NC_133453.1, read on the forward strand.
TTGGGGAACCTAAGATAATTCAATTTGCCGGGAGTGTAGGGTGTATGCCTAGAGTGATGAGAGACAAAGGTGGTAGAAGCAGGTGGAGATATCAAGCAGGGTTCTGAATAGCATGCTAAGGAGTTTCTATTCTATGCTGAACATGTCTTTAAATATGCAGAGATATTTAAGAATTGAAAAAGTCATGATGATGCAAACCTCACCACAAGAAGCAGATGATGTCTTAATTTATCCTCTTCCTGTGCTCGCTTGGAGAGAATGATGACTGTAGGGTTTAGAAACCTTTGATTTTAAAGCTCAGAGTTCAGGCTACTTAAGCCACAGCAAGTATTTGATAAATATGGCTACATTATTGGCATACAATTATTAAAATAGATACAGAAAAAATATAGAAAAAGGAACACCTTAAACATCTTAAATGTCTCGTGAGAGCCCACAACTCAGTTCATGCCTAATAGTCTGGTAATCGAGATGTTCAATTATTTTATTGTCCTCACTCATGAATACCTTTCACATTAAAGCTATCAATGAATTTCTAAGTTAAGAGTGTATTAATTGGTTTCTCTTCTATATGCTGTATCAGATTTTTGCATTTCTCTGTCAGCAGTAAATGCATTCTGCCTAGTATTATAGTTATCTCTGGGTAGGTTTCTTTTACTAAATTAAAATTTCTTGAGGGTAAGAAACATGTCCTTTTCACTTTGTGTTCACACACCTAGAACAGTGACTTCTAGTTAGTGGGTATTCAATAATTATTTGAATGAGAGCAGTGAAATATTATGAACTGTAGATTTTCAAGGCCAACTACATGAAATTATTCATAGGAGATTATATTGATCCAAGGAACTTGGGACTTGGGACTTAACCATTTTGAAAGACGATAACTTAATTACTTTAATATACAAGGAACACAAATTTAAGCTTCATCTCTGCATCATATCTGAGAAGGCAGGTAGTGCTGTGCAAAGGGCTTGTCTTCTACACATAGTGCCTCCTCTGAGACAGCATTAATTGCTTATTTTCTATCATTTCCATAATATTTCTCTGTGCTCCTTAGAGATTATGTCTTGTGTTTTGTTTTTTTTTGGTTTTTGTTTTTTGTTTTTTGTTTTTTTGTTTTTTTGAGATGGAGTCTTGCTCTGTCACCAGGCTGGAGTGTAGTGACGCAGTCTCGGCTCACTGCAGCCTCCACCTCCTAGGTTCAAGTTATTCTTCTGCCTCAGCCTCCCGAGTAGCTGGGACCACAGGCACGTGCTATCACGCCCTGCTAATTTTTTTGTATTTTTAATAGAGACGGGGTTTCACCGTGTTGGCCCGGATGGTCTCGATCTCTTGACCTCGTGATCCACCTACCTCGGCCTCCCAAGAGAGAGATTATGTCTTAATCTTCTTTGTGATGTCACATATGTTGAAAAAACTTGTGTTAGATGAATGAATAAATGGCCATGTGACAAACCAATTTACATTTTGAGCTTGAGTTTTCTCTTTTCTAAAATCAGTCTAGTAATCCTTACCTACTTCAGAGAGTATCAGTCAATAATAAAAGTTCTTATAATTGGTGATAAATTATACACAATCCTTTTGGGATAGAGTTGGAGTGTGAAATAAATGGAATTGTAGGGTATTAAGTGAAAATTAGAAATGTTTGATAGCATGACACTTTGCCAAAATAACAGATTTTGGAGCCAGAATGCCTGAGTGTGAATCTGATCTCAGACATTTATTAGCTCTATGACCTCGGGCAGTCACTTAACTTTCCTGTGCATCTGGCTTTTTTAACCTGTAAAATAGAAGTACTATTGGTACCTCACAGGGTCATTGTGCTAAGTAAGTTAATACATGGCTAGAGCATAGAACTGCTAAGCACTCACTAAGTGCTAGCCATTATTTTGTCTTTATATATGAATTTAATACTGCACTAGCCACTCTAATGTGATTTAATGCTTTTGTTCATTTTCATATTCCCAGCACATAGCTGAGTACACAGTCCATAGATTTCAGTGTTTTTTTGAATAAGTGAAAAAATAAATGCTTTACACATTATAAACGGACATTTTCTGTATTGATATTCCTAAGATCACCTTAAAGTCATTTAGGTCAACTTAGAGAAAAGAAACCAGAAATTATAAATAGTGACTAGCTGTCTAAAGTGGTATTGAGTGCGTCTAGTTGTATTTCTTGCCTCAGAACAAGAGATGGTCAATGCGTAAACTTCCTCCATTTCTTGTTGATAAAATGCTTCAGATACATACCACTTTCAATCCCAAACTCCTTTTATTCCAGTGTATTCTCAGCTTTTCAGATTAGGAGACAAAAGCCTTCCATAGGTGCTAATGGCATTTAATATTCTCATTAATACCATGAATTCACCCTGGAACAAAAACGGAGCTCTGGGGTCCAGCAGCAACTGCCCTTGACAGGCAAGCAATAAGCTGGAGAAGCAGTAGGGGACAGGAAATATTGGGAGCTTAAAAATCATATCACCCTTATACCGAGGTGTTCATGGCATTTGAAAGCTTGGGCAGATTTGGGCAGGACATGAATTAGGAATCAGTTCCCCAAAGTGGGAACCACCAGAAATTATCTCAGGTGATGTATAGGAAAGGAAATGGAAGTTTTTGGTCTTTGTAATGAAACCCAAGGGAAATCTGAATCTCTCCGGGTAATGGAATCCGGTGCCCTAATTAGAAGCACTAATTAAACTCAGCTCAGCATTGAGCTGAGATTTGCATTTTTGGTAGTTATAAGCATTCCTACAAAATTCTCTCCAGCCACTAGACTCGTGGAAGGAAATTTTTTAGGTTTGGCTGTTTTCTTTCTGTTGTTCCTGTTTAAGTGTCTCTCTTCAAATTGATTAGTCAAGAAGCAAAAACAATATTGCTTATTAAACACCTTTTGTGAAACAGCATGATAGAATTATGCTAGATGATTCATGGCTCTTGTTTGAATTCATCTTGTAGATATTTTTAAAAGAATGAAACGTGCCATGTCCTGGTACTATCTCTATTTGATTTGGTGTAGGCTGCCTTGGGTCCTGTACTAAACAAGTGAAAAAGGAAAGATCTTTATTAGTTTCATAAAGAACAAACATCAAGCAAGTCCTTAGTCTTTACCAAAACAAGGCCAAAAAGAGCTGGTTCATTTTCTTATCTGCCTAGAAACTGAATAGTACATGTAAAATGGTCAAGAGCTAGGAACCAGGGGGGATAAAATATCTTTGTCCTGTGTCATTTTTTTCCCAAACCAGTCATAGCAGCTTTATTTGACTTGCACATATAAGATTTGAAGAAAGAGGGATATGTGAAGGAAAAAAGACTAAAAAGAAAACACTGCTTCCAAAGGAGTTTATATAGGGGTCACAGTGTTCCTATTGCCAGAAATAATATGTTCTGTGCTGTGTGTACAGCAGAGGGAGTCTTTCCAGGTTGGAACCCGTATATCAGGTTCTTTATGGATATGGTAAATAGAAAAGCACTCAGTTCGATTTTGAGGGTAGATTAAGTGAAAGCAATGATACTTAGATAATTTCTGGAGCTGGCACATAGTTCTCATCAAATTCTGCATAGGAATAAGAGAAATGAGTTTGCGCATAATTCAGAGAATCACAGACAGTATAGTCTTCTTGAAAGTAACTTTCTGTTAAAGCCCAGAAATGTAACTCTTATTTCTGTGTCTACAGATTATTCCTATTAGGATTTGGGTAGAATTGAGGTCCACATCCAGCCCATCTTACCAATATTCTACAAATGTATTTGTTGAGCTAATGAAGGAATAAAATCACTTACCTGCTTTCTACTGCTCTAGTTCTATTAAGTGTAATACATAGAACAATGTATAGTAAATATTTTCTTTACACATTTGAGAAAAAACTCTGGAAGATAACTTGGCTATTTTGATTCTCAGTTCTGGGTTTTCTTTGTCCTTCACGTATCATTCCCTCTTTCTAGTGAATGCCTAGTCTTTCAATTTATTTCTATTTTATTAGGAAGTAATACTTTAATTATAACGTTAATTCAGGAAGGGGTGGAGTGATATCATACATGCATTCAATGACCTTGTGGCTTTAGCATCTAAGTCCAATAAAGATGAGACCAATGCCTGAGCATTTGAGAGTGGCAGATGTTCAGTGGGGCCACAGAGGAAGGGCCCATGTGGGATGAATGACAAGCACCAGGTGGCCGTGCTCTTCTCAGTGACTTTTTAAAGATAGGTTCTATCATTCAAGATTTAGAGTAACAGCCAGTATTTTCCGAGTACCTACTACATGTCTAACATGAAACCCACTTATTTTTATACAATTTTCTTCCTAATTTTCAAAACAACAAATATAACATGTATTAAGGTGATAGTGGCTTAATATTAGAAATTGGAGTTAAATGTGTAGGCAAGAAAAAGCACTTTGGAATTTTCCATTCTTTCTCCATTCACACTGAAAACTTGAGAATTATCATAAGGGAAGAAAGGCAAAAAGGCTCGGACATTTACATACAGACTTTCCCTTTATTTCTTCCTTTAGTGTAGCTCAGGGGTTCTCAATTCTAAGTGTGAATACATGTTACTATATGCACTAATTTCACATACATTAAACTTTAAGGATGATTTAAGGGCATTCAAGATGATCTTGACTATGCCAGGTTTTTGCTTTAGGCATTGACTTTAAAACTAACCCCCAATTAACAACAAACTCTGCTTATTCAAAATAAGCAATATGAATTTTAAAATATGTTTTAAAATTTCAGAAACTGTGGTTATTGGCAAATGATGTTTCAATGGGTTATGGGAGGATAGAAAAGAACGTCATTGAATCATCATCATCTTTTCTTTTTTGGAGACAGAATTTTACTCTCATTGCCCAGGCTGGAGTGCAATGGTGTGATCTCGGCTCACTGCAACCTCCGCCTCCCAGTTTCTAGTGATTCATGTTGCCTCAGCCTCCTGAGTAGCTGGGATTATAGGTGCGTGCCACCAGGCCCTGCTAATTTTTTTGTATTTTTAGTAGAGACAGGGTCTCACCACGTTGTTCAGGCAGGTCTCAAACTGCTGACCTCAGTTGATCCCACCTACCTCTGCCCCCCAAAGTGCTGGGATTACAGGCATGAGCCCACCCCTTCCACTCTTTCCTGAATGTTATAATAAAAGTATCACTTCCTAATAAAATAGAAATAAATTGAAAGACTAAGCATTCACTAGAAGAAGGGAATGATATATCAAAGACAAAAGATAACCCATAACTGAGAATCAAAATAGCCAAATTATCTTACAGAGCTTTTTCTCAAATGTGTAAGGAAAATATTTACTATAAATTGTTCTATGTATCACACTTAATAGAACTAGAGCAGTAGAAAGGAGGTAAGTGATTTTATTTCTTCATTAGCTCAACAAATACATTTGTAGAATACCTACTGGTACAATTGGCTGGATGCTGAGCTCAGTCCAGCTAGTGCCCAGCCAATCATCTTCTTTTCTCTCATCAGCATCTTGTTGCACTTGGCTCCATTGCCAACTACAGGAAAGCAAAATAATCAGATAAAGAAGAGTTCAAACTTTCTTTAATTAAGTTCTCTTTCTTTTACAGTCCTATAGCATAAGAGAAATCTCTCAACCTTTCTCTGTATCTTTTCTAACCTATAAGAAGAAAAGATAGAGCCATATTTACAATAAGTAAGTTTTAAAATCCCTCCTTTTCCACCCAAGATTATAACTTCCTCTGAAATAGCCCTTCCTTCTTAAGTCTTCCAAGGCAATCCTTTGCCACATGGCACCACAATCCAGGGTTAAGGCCAGACAGATGGGTTATAAATTGCAAATCTGCCCCTTGATAGAAGTGTTAATTTGTGCAATTTATTTAGCCTCTCTGAGACTCGGTTCTCTCAGTCATATAATGGGGATAATTTCTTACTTCCTCTTAGAACTGTTAAGGGGAATATGCCTGGAACTAAGCAGGCATTCAATATTCGTTGACTAAATAAGAATTGTGCAACACACAGTATTGAAGCAAGCACGTAGTTAGTTCTTATTAAACTAGAGTTATTATTATAACTTCCTCTTCACTGCTAAATAAATGAGAATGATGTTGTTTTAAACATTCTAAATAAACAAAATTGCAGACTTGGGAGACATGAGGGCATTGGTGGGAAGAACAGAATGTCAGTGTATAAGTAGTAAGGCACTGTTTGAGTGATTTCATTTGTAAATTCAAATTTTGCTCAGTTCCAATTCTGCCACTAGTGCTTACCCGGTGAGGTGGCAGCAGGTAAAGGGTCATGAGTGCATTCGTGTACCTCCATAACCAGAGCCTCTACACTTGGCTTCACCTGTGTTGCTCCAGCACCAGCTCATCCTTGCTCACCTGGTCTCCTTCAGGTCTTAGTGGTACTGGACTCATGAGTCTATCTGTTCTCATTACGTCTGGTTTGGAATCCTTACCTAGGGTCTTCCTACTCTATTGGTCAGCTCCTGCCAAGCTCACTGGCTTCCAACTCAGCAACCCAGGGCAGCTACACGTCAAGGCCCCTGCCTGACTACACAACACTGCCCAGCTGACCATGTTAGGATTATTTTTCAGATTGGAATAGAACATTCCATAAGGTAACTTCTTCCAATAGTGCTAAAGGCCAATGTGGCAAGAGCTCCCATGCCAGTCAGATTTTCTTCAGTGTACCTAACACATTTCTTCTCTAGGTTGAAATTATTCCTAGAGACATCAGATGAGCTATCAGGAGACCTTGAAAGATGACTGTACTCTGCTTTCTGTCTTTTTCCTCATATTTCCACAGTCTTCTTTCATTGCCTTTATATCATACGCTCCTCCATCTAAATGCCAGCTAAGCCTTAATGGTCCAATGGCTAACTCCTCTCTAGTTTATGTTAATTCTATAAGCTTAATCCTGCATGCTGGGTTGTTGATCTGCTAACAATGGAGGGAAATAAAAGAATTTTAAAATCTTCTCTCAAGACGATACCTTGGTTTGTTTTTTTCTGCATAATCCTATTTCTGCATGTCAGAGCTAAATATTACCTTGGTCTTATTCTTTGCACTGCTTCAGAACAAAATTCTAATCTCTTTGAAGACAGATGGATGCCTTGGATGAATTAGGCTGAAGATTTTATATCTGCAAAAGCAAAAGAAAAAAGGGGCACTCATAATTTCTTGAATATTTCCCTACAGTGTTTCAAGAGCAAATTGGAATTTACTGGGAAATTTCCTCTAAAGAATATTACAGAAACATTCAGGCCATAAAAGCCTGCATAATCTTTTTAAATAATTCATCTATTATTTGTATACAGTACAAAATGTACAAAATAAACCAGACCAACTCTCCAAATTCTATGCAATTATAACTCTTCGTGTTGTATAGATACATTCTCAACGTAAGCTATATTGGTGATTTTATGGTATTGACATTTATTTATATTGAACTAAGCTATGATCGATTTCCCTAAATGGAACCTTAAAAAACTATACAGCTTTTTTCCAACAATCTTCAAAAATTAAGATTGTTGTTTTCTGTTATAATGAAACTAATAAATTGTTCAGCCTGGTTTAATTGCTAGTGTTTCTTGTACTTGATGATGTAAATTTTAAACTAGAAAAGCAGAAAATTATGTTTTCTTTGGCAGGCATTTGATGTACTTGGAAGAGTTGAAGCTTACCTTAAGCTCCTTAAATCAGAGAGTTTAAGTCTGGCTGTTTTGGCAGCGAGGCATGAGGAATTACACAGAAAAATTAAAGACTGCACAGCTGATGCTTTGCAAAAGGGACAAACCTTAATCAGCCAAGTAGCCTCCTGCAGGTGAGTCAAGTCTGTTTCTTCCTCAGTGTAACAAGCTTTTTCAAAGCTTCCACAACCTGTTAAAAAAGATGCATGATTGTCTTTTTCTGGTTCAGATGTTTTGCTGCATTATGATATGGCTTAAAAGGATCTATTGAAGTTTGATCAACAGCTATTCTGAACACAGCCATTGCTCATCCAGAAGTGAGGCCATATTCTGAGCCTGGGGACATACATATGCTAAAGCTTTCTGTTTACTTGGTTCTGAGGAGGGGAAAGGGGATGGAAAAAATAAGAAATGGAGCTTTAGTTCTCAAGGCTTTTCAAACCCTAGCATCTTCATGGAATAGCTCCTTCCCTTTGGTTTGTGAAGCTTGAGTCTATCCTGCCCCTTTTTTTCTTTCTGGAAGAAAATAAAATACCAAAATTTCCTCCAGATATGACCTTGGTGGCTCACCATGCAAAACCCTAAGTAAACAGTGACAATTTGAATACAACTGCTGGGCTCCAGACCCCATGCTTTTGAACCATGCTCTAGGTGGGCCTGTTTTATGAGCACATTTGGTGAATACATCAGTGTTGAGCGTAGCAGGTATGATGAGAGAGAAAAATCTTGAGAAACAGAGAGAGTATGCAGTGGGAAAGCATGGGAAAGAACAGGGATTGGAAGACAAAGAGGAGATGACAGAGCAGATAGTGGAATGCATATTGACCAGGAAGAAATGAAAGCAGAGCTTACATTTTGCCAGAGAGTGACAAAACAAGAATTTCAAATAGGTTAAACCCAATTTTTCAGCTTCCATGTCTACAGTCTCCTTGAAACTCAAAGACATTCAATTTGAAGAACCATAAAATAGGTGAAATGTGATAAAATCATTTTATTTCTGTTTAAACCCTCGTTCTATTGATTTGGTAAGTTTGGGTTTGGGGAAATATTCTTTCCAGAAGACAGTCTGAATCCAGACAGAGGTATTTAACCCAGGGTTTGTGATGTTTGCTACAGAACCATGCACAACTAAGATTAGAAATAATCCAAGATCTTCCAATAAAATCCAAAACGTTGAGGCTATGAGGATAAGAGATTCTCCCCTTTGAAAAATGAATAACTATGGTTTTTTTCTAACTTTCTTTACTTTAGCTCCAAGCCATGTATCAAGTACTAGGGTGTTAACCAGGCTTCAGGAGTTTCTTTTTGTTTTTGTTTTTGTTTTGTTTGTTTGTTTTTTGTTGTTGTTGTTGTTTTTATTTTTTATTTTTTTAGCTTCAGGAGTTTTAAGGTGTTCCCATCCAGGCACAAAATATGGGTACAGGAACTCCTCCTTCTCCTCCTCCTTTCTAGCTTTTCCAGAATGTATAAATGTCTTGAGCAATACAGAAAACACCCTATGGGGTGGAAGAGACACTTATTGTGCCTGGACTCGAGTACATGTTGGTCATTGATTTGAGTCATATAATGACTGAATTAAGTGGTGGGGTTTCCATTTACAATTTTAAAATGATACATTTCCAGCTTAACAAATGGGTCTCAAAGTATGTTCTTTCTCTGGTCAGGCTACTCTTTGCTTGTGGCATGTTCCCTGGCTGTGGAAAGGTTCCTTTCACACATAGGAGATCACTATATAGCCAAAGACCTCTGGCCAAATCGCTGGAGTTCTGTTTGTGGCTTACTCCTTCCTGTCTGGTGTCCTGCCCACAAATTCGAGATGCCTTGACTCAAAGTCTGATTCCTGTCTTCTCAACTCAACAAAAGCTCCAGGTTCTGTTTGGGTTCTACCTCTCTGGGTTTTGATCTAAAAATTACCTTCCAGGCAGTAAACCAGTGAAATCATAAGACTCATCTCATGTATTTTCCTTCTCTAAGAGATCACTGCCCTGTGCTACCTATTGTTCAGTGTCTGAAAACCATTGTTTCATGTACTTGTTTTTCTAGTTTGTTAAGGCATGAGGGTAATAAATCCAGTCCCCGCTTCTTGACCAGAAACTCAAGTTCCCTATTCAGTTTTGGTGCTTTAACAACTGGAGTTAGAAAGGTGGTCACGACTTTTTACTGCTAAATTTTATGCTGTTTGCTCTAATCAGTAATGCTTTATTTAAAAAGAAAATAAGAGGGAAGTTGCTTTTATTTTATATACATTCTATCTTTGAGGTTTTATTGACTATTTTTAGCCATTCATTTTGTCACGGTTGATATGTTTATTTACTTCTTTATGTGCTAAGAGTAGTGCTGTCTCATTCAATTACAAACAAAGAAACAAAAAACCCCAACTCTGCAAAGCAGACATCTTCATTTCACAGAGAGGTAACCGAGATTCAGAGAAGTTAAGTTTAAATGTCATGCCATTGTTTTTGGCACTCAGAATGTATGAAATCAAACTCCCTTGACACAAGTCTTAGGTTCCTTTTCCATACCAGTTTTCTTTTTACCTCTTTTGCTCTTTTTGGTCTTAATTTTTACTTAATTATTGTTTTTCAAAGAGACATCTGTAATTCTGCCTTTCATCATGCAGACTGGTTTCAATAGAAGAAGAACTAATTAGGGACTATTTTGAAATGCTTGAATTAATGCTTAGGTAACTGGATTTAAGAAAATCATTAGCAATATCGTTTCTGTCAAAATCATAGTTCCAAGGTATGTGGTTTCCTCGAGATTTCATAATATTTTATAAGCCAAATACTATCTTCATTTTGCAGGAGGAGCTGAAGATAAAATTGTTTCTTGGCAAAGGACGCTTTTTGATTCAGAAGGTAGATGTAGAATAAAAATCCATTAAAAATTGAACTGAAATGCATTAGACTGTCAGTTGCAAACTAGAGCCATACATTGCTACTTACCTAAATCTCATGTATTCTGTTTGGGATCTGCTTCCTTTCCTCATCTAATAATTTATGTGCTCAATGGCCTGAGTCACCATCACAAGAAATAAATAGAACCTAAGGATAAGATTTCAAGTTCCAGCCACTGCTAGAGTGAAAATGGAGTTTAGAATGCTAGCAATGGAAATCAATGTAAATTTCAACAGAGCAAAGCAGATATTGTTGAACATCACAGTAGCTTCTGAGACTTCTGAGTGCCAGTGTCACTCATGGGACACAATATATTAAGGTTCCTATTACCAGACACCAGAAAACTGGTATGTATAAGAAACCCAAGACTTCATGTTAAAGGAATTTTGGTTCATACATTCTGAATGCCAAAAGGATGCCCTGACATTTAAACTTAACTTCTCTGAATCTCAGTTTTCTCTTTGTAAAATGAAGATATACATTTTATAAAGCTTCTTTGAAATTGAATGGGACAGCACCACCAGGTGAGCATAAACTCACTTGTTTATTGAGCCCTCTCTATGTGCACCACCATCAGCACACAGAGAAATCTCAATAAACAAGTAGGGTGACACATCACTTAACAGTGAGGATGTATTCTGAGAAATGAGTCTTAGGTGATTTTCTGGTGTGTGAACATCATAGAGTGCACTTACACACATCTTATACACACCTGCACATACTTACACATGGTGTAGCCTACTACGTAACTAGGCTACTTACTGTTTCTAGGCTGCATATGGGTGCAGCATGTTACCATAATGAATATTATAGGCAAAGGAAACATCGTGGTATCTGTGTATCTAAATAGAAAAAGTACAGTAAAAATACAGCATTATAATCTTATGGGACCACCATCATTGATTGAAATGTTTTATGGTATGTAACTATGCTTCTCTTTTACTTTCTGTATAAAGAGCTCAAAAAACAAAATGCTGAGGGTAATATGGTTGTTTCAAATGATTACAACACAGTCAGTTTTACCAAATTGTATTCATTTTCACTAACCGGGAAACAGGAAAGACAAGCACTTATCTTAATGTCATAAAAGGCTTAATTTAGTATCGGGGCAGGTAGGAATTTCAGAGGCCCTTTGTTCTGATTTTTTTTTCCTGTTAGTCAAAAAAAAAAAATAAGACCTCAGAAATTTGCATTTATGTGAGATAAAGATTCCTTAGTAAATCTGAGACCCTTTCATTATTGTTCTGTAATTACTACTTTATTAGGAGTAGACCCACACTATTTTACTATCATGCAATTGAATACATTTGAAGTTTGAGCAGCTTCACAAAGCAAATTGTGGTTATTTACATGTTTTCTTGCCTTTTCTATTTCCTGCCTTTAATCTGATGATAATTCAGAGTCATTATTAAATAGTTGTTATCTTTTGGAGTACAATATCTTTTACATAACCGCTTTAATTTTAAAGGCATTTTAATGGATTCTTTATGATGCCTACAAGTACATGTAATAACAGTTGTCTTAGTCCATTTTCTGTTGCTGTAGAAGAATACCTAAGACTGGGTAATACATAAAAGAAAGAAGTTTGTCTAGCTCATTATTCTGGAGCCTGGAGGGCCAAGAATAAGTGGACACATATAGTCAGCTTCTGGTAAGAACCTCATGCTCCCTTATAACATGGTGGAAAACTGGAAGGAAACCAGGTGTATGTGATAAAAGGGCAAAACACAAGAGGCAGCCTTGCTTTATAACATCTTGCCCTAGTGGGAACTAATCCATTCCGGAGAGAACTAACTCAGTCTTATGAAAAAGACATTAATCCAGCTTAATGACCATGTTATTTACCTCTTGAGGACACCAGCTCCCAACACCACCACACTGCGGACCAAGCCTCAGCCTGAGTTTTGGTGGGGACAAACCATACTCAAACCGTATGGCCAAACTTAGACTTACGGTGAGGTTGAAAGCTGCTGGCTTCCAGCCTTCCTTATCTCTCCCTAAGCATCATCCTTGAGAACCAAGTCTAAAGAAAAACCAAAGCTGTCTTGCTACCAAGCAGAATTTTGTGTTTATTAAGCCACAAAAATCTGTGGTAATTGGAAGTGCTGGGTCCAGGACCTTGTGTGAGGGTAAAGTTTTCTATAATGGGACAAAAAAATGAGGGACCTCTTTTCTTTCTTTCAGTACTCTTACCAATTCAGACTGCAAAAGCATATAAAAACCCAGCAAGACCAGGCTACCTTGTGAAATATTCATTTCTTTCCTGTTTGCTAAAATTAACTTACATAATTTACAAATATACTTACTTCAGAGTTAACTCTATTTCTACACCTGCCTAAGGGACTGTATAAGTTGTCATTATATCTCATTATAGTGGATTTAAGCTTATATGCCTCATCCTAACTGAATATTTTGCTTTGGTATGACTTTAAGTATTATCTGTTTTGATCCAATGCGTACTGCTTTCTTAATGTAGATCTTCCTATTTTCATGTTTTACAGAGACATAAAACAGGAGTTAATTGGATTTTGCTTTCTTTTCCCACAATTTCCATTTGTGTTGGCTACGGCGACATCCTTTGGTTGATAATCTGTGTGGTTATGAACTTTTTGGACAGAACATCATCCACTCATTCATTTGTTTATTCAGAAATATTTATTGAGCGTCTTTTGTAAATCAGATGTTCCCAACAATCTAATGTAATAGGTGAAGTGTTCATTTTTATGGTGCTTATGCTATTCTGGTGTTAAGAAAGAACCAATAAATCAATCAAATACATAAGATGCTCTTACAAAGCAATGAGCACTAAGAAAAAATATAAAAGGGAAATGAGATAGAGTGACTGTGAGCAGGAGATTATTTTAGACATTGAAGTCAGAGAAGACCTCTCTACGAACAAGGGGGGCTACCCTGCAAACAGCTGGGAGATGAGTGGACCAGGCAGAGCAAAAGCAAGAGTGCCATAGAGAGAAAGGTGGTGTGGCTGGAGGAGGGGGTATTGGGAGAAAAGGGTGTCAGATGAGACTACAAAGTGAGGGAGGAGGTAGACTCTGTTCAAAGACTCATTAGCAATAATGGCAAACACTTCTGTGCTCTAGACATAATATAATCCTCAAAACTACCCTGTGAAATGGATGCTACTACTATCATTGTTCCTGCTTTGCAGATGAGGAAACTGGGGCACAAACAAGTTCGCTAACTTGCCCTATTGCCTGTCACGCTGCAGTAAGAGGTGGTGTGAGTACTTAAGAGCTGATCTGAACTACTCTGTTAGGTGGCTAGTTCTTTGTCTTTCTACTGCTTTTATTCAGCTTTAATTAATAACAAGGAGCCTGGTGACTACATGAACACAGATTCTTTTTTTGTATATTTTAGTGCACTCAAAATTTACTCTAGCTTCTACCTTCAGCTCAAGTCCCAACTTCTCTGCAAAGTTTTTCTTTCTTTCAGTTCATTTAAGAAGTTATTAAATGTACATATGAGCATCTTATATAACATACCAGCACTAAGCCTCAGGGACAATCAAAGTCATCTAAAACTGACCCCAAATCCCCAGAACCTGTCCCATGTCCAGTCAGGGAGCTGCATATCAAGGAAGTGTGCTCCAGCCATGAGGGGCCAGTACAGTGGGTATCGGGGTCATTTCTTCAGAGAAGGGAGATGCAATCCTGAAGTCTGAAATCAGGAGAGGCCAAGTTCTAAGAGGGCTATGAACGGTTGCTGTATTTGTATAGGTGAAGGGTCTATATCTTCAAGCCAAGATAAACTGAGTAGATAATACCTACTGCATACGTTTCTGTGAATTTCTTTGTATTTGTCACATCTATCTCGTGACTTCACTTTTCATTCTGTGCTGGGCTGAATCATTCTTTAGTTATTTCATTTGTCACAGTATCATCTCCTCATTCAGACTATGATGTCACCCCAAGGGCTGAAAGCATCCAAGAAACCTCTTTTTACCTTCCTTAGCTTAGTATTACATTACAGTAGCATTACATACTAGCTGTCTTGATTTGAAATGTTAAGGCGCTGGCATTATATTGAAGGAAAGCCCTTATCATAGGGAAGATATTTACAAAGATCTTAACGAACAAAAACAATCTCAACTCTCCATCAAAACAAATGCATTTCCTTTGCCTAGTAGATTCATCTATGACTGCATTTTATATCAACTTTACTAAGCATTTAAGAACTTAAAAATAACTGCTTTTAAGAGAATTTGATGATGCATTTAGATAGTAAATGTCAGATAGTGAAATTTAGGAAATTATGAAGTTGAGTTCTTATGACAGTCTTAACCCATCCTCTTTCCAAATATTTTCATGTCTATATTAAGCTGTTCTTTTTAGAGGCTAGGTAAATGTCATAACTGCAATCTTGTCTTGTTAACACTGTTAAGGATTTTATCATTCTAAAACTGTTAGCATGGAAAGTACCAAAATCTCATACTTTCCATTAAATCCAGGAGTAACTACACTAGGTTTTCATAAAGTATCTTTATCTCTGCAATATGAATTTATTCATTTATAATGCTGATGATGTGAAGTGAAGTAGCAAAGATCCCAGAGTGAAAAGATCTGGGCCCACAGAACCTCCAGAGGAAGGCTGACTAGAGAGGCAGAAATCTCTGCCCTGGATGATTGAGGAGTCCTCTCATGTTAGAGGGTTTAGGGAGAAGAAGACAAAGAAAAGAGACAGAAAGAGATGTGAGGGGATGTATTTATGAACAAGACGCCCATCACAATGCTATTTATAATAGTGCAAACCTGAAAACCACCTAAATATTTCCAGAAACTAGGGAAATGTTTGAATAGCTTAAGGGAAAGCACATAATGGAAGAATCTAAGTCCATATTAAATGGTTTTTTGAAGAATATTTAAAGACAGAGGATCATCACAATATAATGGTAAGTAGGTACAAGAGGGTCCCACATTCTGTCTATGGCATAATACTAAGGTAAGCAGGAGTAGGAGGGACTGCCAAAAAGAACATCTTTTTGAAAGGAAATACATTGGAAGATATTTTTATATTTTCCAAATAATCTCAAATGTGTGCATTTATCTGTTTAGCTCTTGCTGTGCCCTTTTAATCTCAGTACTACGTTGTAAATTATGAGAAAATTTCAGCAATTATGTTTTCAAACATTACTTTTCTGCTATTCCCTTTTTTCTCTTCTCCTATCTATACCTTCTATTAGAAGAGTATTGGAGCCTCGTCGTCTCTTTCAGGTCTCCTACCTGTCTTCCGTATTTTATCACTGTTTTAACTCTTTGTGTTGCATTCTCCACGGGTCCTCAGGCTATTTTCTCTTTTGTTAATTTTCTCTTTGTTTTCATTCATTGATTTCTTATTTTAAAAAATATATTGTTTTCATTTCTGTAATTTCTAATTAATTTTTTGTATCTAATTTTGTTTTATTTCTGACCGTGTTTGTTTCCGTTTCTTGGTCTTTTATTGTGGGTGTTGGTTTTTCTTTTGTATCTGATGATCTCAGGCATTTACTTTAAAGGCATTGTCAAATTGCTCTACTTATTTTCTTTTCAACTGGAGTACATTTATGTCTTGGTTGTTGAATGTCTTGGGTTTGCTTTTCCTCATGTGCTTTGAGATTTTGGATTGGACTCTCATTTGGAGTGGTAGGTTTTTTTTCCTTGACTTTCTTTTGCTTGCTTTCTTTTCTCATTGCTCTTTCCTCCTTAGCAGCTTTTCAGTAACCAACTGGACTCATAGGACCTTCAGTCCAGAATAAAAATGTCCTTCTGTTATTTGGTTAGGATCACACAAGCTCTGTGGAGATATTGTGGCTCTTGCAGATGCAGTCAGGAAACCAGAAGAGGGCTTAATGTGGTTCCTGATGGCTCTGCCATGTCTCATTCCATGGCCCCCAAAGCAGTTGCCGACAGCATTTTCAACCTCCCCTAATGAGGGCAGAGAATTCAGCTCTGCTACTGATTTGAGGAAGAATCCTACCAATGACACCCTTCACATAGAACGTATATGTTGGTCTCTATTGACTCATGGAAATGGAACTTCTGGCCATCTCTCATGCATCTGAACAAGAAACCAGGAGCCCTGTAGCTTCAGCCATACTTACTGCTTTCTGTTTCTACTTTGTTATATATACATAAAAGATTGTGTGTGTGTGTGTGTGTGTGTGTGTGTGAGTATGACAGAGAGACAGAGAGAGAGAGAGGTTTGTTTGGTGGGAGAGATTTTCAAAGTATATAACTTAAATAAGAATCAGACTGGGCATAGTGGCTCACACCTGTAATCCCAGCGCTTTGGGAGGCCGAGGCAGGTGGATCACGAGGTCAAGAGATAGAGACCATCCTGGCCAACATGATGAAACCCCGTCTCTACTAAAAATACAAAAAATTAGCTGGGCATGGTGGCATACACCTGTAGTACCAGCTACTTGGGAGGCTGAGGCAGGAGAATCCCTTTAGCCCAGGAGGTGTAGGTTGCAGTGAGCCAGGATCGCATCACTTCACTCCAGCCTGGTGACAGAGCAAGACTCACCTCAAAAAAAAAAAAAAAAATCAAATTTATTGTAGAAACATATGCATTTCACTTCTACAGTATAAATGGCACTTTTTCAATGTAGGGATGAAAATGAGATAGCAGCAGTTGTTTCCTCCAAAATAAAGACAACCATAAACATAAAAAGACACTCTTTGGGTTCCTGTTAAAAGAAGCAGCAAGCTAAAGATAAGGAAGATTTTTTTTCCGTTTTCAAAGTATAATTTGTCCATAGACAAAAAGAAAAATATGGTCAGCTGATCCCTCCCAATGAGACAGAGTAAGCTGTCAAGTGCTTACCATCTGGTTCGGCTCCTAATCCAGATGGGCTGACAATAGTAATTTATGAAAGGTTTGAAAGCAACTTGCTGTCTTCAGAAATAATCATTAGAACAGATTAACATTGGAATTTCGCCCCCCTCTTCCAGCCCCAATTTGCAACAAATGCGAAGATAGGGCAAGTGCTTCCATACAGTAAATAGAACAGTCTATTCTTGAACCAGAAGTTAATACATCTCTGCTCTTTGAGGGGGAAAAAAAGGCAATTATTTTTCTTCTCCCTCTGCTCCCCTTTCTTGGCTCAATGAATAAGGAAGAAAACGTAAAATGTTCTCATTTGGAGTTTCTAACAAATGCCTGAAGAAGCCTTCGCAGTCTGTGATGCTTGGGAAAGTCAAAGTCAACATCAGGAATAATCTGATGACCTGCACGTTCACACTACAGACGGGCGTCCTCTAATCCATTCTTACAGAGACAGCCCAAAGGTCAATCAGTATTTCCAGTGCAAATCACAGAGTCACCGACTGTTAGAGATGGAAGTCTAGCCCATCGTTAGCCCCTCTCCCACCCAATCAGGCGGCCCAGGAGCAGTGTTGCTTCCAAACCAGAACGAAATGACAGAGCACCACGTTTTTGGTTCAACCAAGTTTCTGTTACCCGTTGTCAGTTCTTGTCTCATCCTTAATTTAATAGGACTGTAACATACTAGGACTCATTTCTGGGAGACTGATTACATTCTATTAATTTCTTTTCAGTTCATGTAAGAATTGCTGGCAAAGAGTGGGGTCATACTTCCCTTTGATCAGATCACCTGCTGTTCAGGTGCTGAGGAAATTGTCATTATGCATGCTATGCAGGTTTTAAAACCTTCAAAATAGAAATCTGGTAACATCGTGTAAAGTTTCTAATGGAAAATTATGGAATCCGGGCTGACTGTAACCTGCAGATTAGGGTTCCACTAAGAAGAAAGACAGAAAGACAGGAGTAGCCCTAGGACTTGGAATGTGATGGATGTATTCCAGTTGGGAATTAGGGAAAAGGAACTGGTTACTGCCCAGTCAGACAGAGATGACCTAGTGTTAGGGGCATAGAGAGAGGGAGGTGGGAGCTGGCTAGAGTAACCAAGATGACTGGAAACTTCTCTTGCCATGAACTGGGTCTAAGCCACATGTGAGATTGGAGTAGACACAGGATAGGCAATGATGCCCAGGATGACAAGGCAGCCCAGTCTGTCTTTTGAAGAAGGAAGAAGTATCAGGCCAAACTACATGTGACAAACTTGGTTTAACCTAACTGTAATTGCTAAAGCACACCAAAGAAGAAACTGGGCAGTCTTTGGATAGCCTAAAACTTCTACAAGTGGTCAAAAGTGCAGAGTCATCATTGTTTAAAACTACTGGACACTGTTACCATGACATTTTAAATATGGTAACTGTGCATATGTTCTTCTCAGTCTTTATGTGTTTTCTTCTCTTAATGATCAGACTATTTTATTTGAAAATGGGCATTCATATTCTACTACTTATAAGGCAATGTGTTCAGGGTTACAAGGGTTATAAGAATGATAGGACACTGTTTACTTCCCTCAAAGAATGTACAATGCAATAGATACACATAAGGCATAAATCACCACAAAATGAGACAGAATCTCCAAGGTCACTGAAAAACAGAGAGAGAGAGATCCTACATGACTGGTTGTAATTCATCTAAATTAAAATCGTAGGTTGGTAAAAGCGCAACATTTTTATGGAAGGAATGCTTGGTTTGGTTTTGTTTACTTATTTTTGTGCTGGAGGGACCTTCAAGATCCGTCGTAATTTGAACAAGCTGCCATGTCCCTCCAGTGGCCACTTTGAAAACTACAGCAGACATTGTATTACCTGGAGAAGCCAGCCAGTTTCAAAAGAGCTTGTCAGCCAGGCCATCCCTGTTCCTATGACAGCAAGAACACTCAACTTAGGGCAAAGTGAAATTTTAGAGGAGAAAATATTCCCTAGAAAAAGCACTATGAGGTGGTATAGTGTGAACGCTGAGATCAGATGTCAGCCATTTCAGAACTGGGCAAATTACTGAACCTCTCTTCCTAAGTCTATTCATCTGCGAAATAGGGATAACAATCCTACCCAACTCACAGGGTTGTTATGAGGATTAGAAAAGAGACTATTTAAATGTTAAGAATGATGCCTTATAATAGCAAGAACTCAATAATTGTTTTTATTAGTTGTAGTTGTGGCATTTTATGGTAAAAACTAAACGAATGTAGTCTATTTTTCCTTAAATTTCTTGAAGGTAAGTTGTATAAATATTAATTCAATAAAATTATTAAGTACAATAAGTGTATCTATTTAGATAGCAAAGAGGCTTGACTTTAAATCAAGTCTTTGCCATTTATCAGTAGTGTGTCTCTAGAGCATTTATTACCTGTGGAGCCTCAGTTTCATTGGCTAAAAATTGAAGTTGTTGCTACTTTTCTGACACTTTACAAAGTTATTTTAAGGATTCTACCAAATAATGCATCTAATGCACTTACCAAAGTGTCGTGTTTGTTGCAAAAAGGTATTAAATGGTAGCTACTATGATGACTATATGCAAATTCATAGGAAGTGTGCATCTGTAATCTATATTTCCTATGGTACAATCAAGTGATGCCATTTTAGAAAGAGAGTTCATTTTATATTCAAATGTCCAAAGAGGAGGCTGGATTCAGTGTGATTAGAGCATCATAATTAAGACAAAGTAGGGATTCAAGGGGGAAATTTGGGAGGTGGAAGGAATGCTAGAGCAAGTTCAGGTCAGAGATAGAGAGTGCGTTTGAGTCATGATACTTCTGGTACTTGAGACATCATGGCTAGGACTTACAGATTACTGCGAGAAGCTGGCTGACAGTCTTATTCTTTGGAGAAGGCCAAGGAATAAAAAGAGTAATGTGAACAGGAATCAAAAGGCTTGGCTCGAGCTGGTTACTGAGATCTAGTTTCCCCCAGGGAGTAGCCTATTCATAATCTGGACTCCCCTCCCATCTACAGCTTCTTGGGGTAAGGGAGGCCTGTATTCTAAGTTCAGTTGGTAAAAGAGCCCCTGACTGGAATGAATGCCAAGGGCATTTGGGGTGGGACCACACAGGGCAGCTCATAGGTGGGAGTGGGTACTGTCATCTTGGCTGATACAGTTCTTTATCAAATGCTATTTTCTTGATGAATTGTATTAATAATGTCCAAATTCCTTTTATTTTAGTAATGGCATTGTCTGCCATTTTCAGCTGTATTTCTTCTCTACATGCTTGCCCATTTCATTTCACAACCTTTGTTCTCTGTACTTTCTTTCCACAATTCTCCTTATTCAATTTGTTTTTCTCATTCCAGGTTTCCATTTTCTGCAGAAAACTTGGAGCTTACAATATATAGAGAAGCTGGTCTTTTAAATGCCTTTCGAGCGTATAATATTTCAAAGTCTAAAGCCTAGTCAAAATACAATTAGTATTACCAATACACTGCTTTTGTAGAATTATGGGATTTAGTATTATTAAGAACTATTTCTTAATGATAAATGAGAAGAATCTCCTGATGTCTTGATTATATTCTTCACTGTCTCTATGTATTAAAATGCAAAACTAAATGTTTAAAATGTAACATCTGTGAAACGTTATGTGCCAGGAATAAGATTACTCATGGTGGTTTCCTATTTACCTCCAGTTAAGCTTATCTGAGACTCCTGTGGTACACACAGGACACACCTCAGTGTTTCCCAGCTCTATAGTGGCCTCGTCATACCAGTGAGGTTACCTTACCTCTCAGTCATTTAGGTTCTTGCCCCCATTTCATTACTAATTAAATTCATTGTTACAGAGTCATAAATTAATTATTTTTAGGGAAAATTACTGAAATCTCTTCCTCATTCTGAGCTCTTTTTAAACTCTGGGTAATTAAAGAGTTATGTTCATCTTTATTAATACAGTATGTGAAGGAAATGACTGAGGGAAATAAAAGGCATCAACTTCTTAAATAGTCTTAGGGATAGGTTGGAAAATTTAAAAGTGCTTATTCCATCAAGAATATTAGGAAACTTGTTAAGATATCTTTGGACCAGAGCTAGAGTTCAGCTCGAAGTTGATGCATTGTTTTAGAGGCATTTTCACTGTAGGAGTTATCACATCACTTTTCTTGGTCTCATGAGGCCAGCCCAGGAAGAAAAATGATAATGTGAGGCTCAGCTTCTTCTTTTTTTATATATATAGACAAGTATATTTTATTTCTAATTGTTGGTGATAACTTGGTTCTCATCTGATGAATACAGCCTTGAGCATTCATAATCATCGAGAACAGGGACCTTAGTGTTATATAAACATTTTACCCCATTGGATCAGTAAATGTTTTGTTAATTGGCTGATCCACATTTCTATTCAAAGAGCATCCTTAGATAAATGAAGCTTTTAATAACACCCTAAGGAAAACTCGTGACAAACATACTATGCCTTTGCCATAAGGCTTTCAAAATATCCTATAGAATTATTAAAAAGTAAACCTTTAGAAAAGAAGATTAGACCTTGTTGCAAAAACCCATAACTCATCTTTTCCCTCGGGACTGACTGACAAAACAAAAGAACATAATTTGTTTTTGCTTTCTGCTATCCCAAGATGACAGCTACTTACCTTCTGCTATCCTAAAGCTGATGCCTTTTACCAATGCCTACCTAACATGAGAGCAGATCTGTTTCAAATGCTCTCTGTGTTCTATGTTGGGGTAGCGTAAACTAACAGCTGGCTTGCTCTGTTCAGCTCTCGGGTGTCCGGCATCCATGAGATGATGGTGTGCATTAAGAGACGAGTGGATCATCTGACCAAACAGTGTTCAGCGCACAAGGAATTTGCTCTCAAGAAACAACAACTAACAGCCTTGGTGGAGGGTTACCTAAGGAAGGTAGCTTCATAAACTAAAACTTAAACATCTAAGTTGGTGATAATAGATGGTATGGTAGATATAGTATGTGGGCGTGGTGGGAGGACAGGGGCGTGTCTCCTTAGGTTGCTCTTATGTTCCACATTGGGTCCTTTAATTGAACTAAACACAGGTAATTCACTATTGTTCTTCAACTACCCTCGACCCAGGTGGCCTGTCTGCCGCCTCCACCCTGAAGGTATATACACAAAGGCAGTTCCCCCTTTGCACAGTACTGTGTTAACTGAACCAAATATATATGGGAATAGAGTGGATATTTCATTTGCATGGTTCTGAGCATGGTTCCAATATGCACACGTTTCAGTTACAATGGTACCATACAACACCAGGACTATAGAGAGGTAGATAGATTGATATATAAACAGATACCAAAAATTATGAGTGTTAGGTTTTTCAAGGAATAAATTGCCATTATCATATTTTATTGAACTAGAGCAGTGCAAGGCAGCAGTCATTCTGCATGTAAGCATACATGTGAAAATCCTCTCTGCAGAGTGAACATGATGGCTTGACATGGAAGAATTTTACTTCCTATTTCCAGAGGGGAATAAAACTAAGGAGCTACAGTTTGACTAAATAAAAAAAAAAAATTATCTTTAGCAAAAATTAGTAATAGCTCAATGGCATTGATGCTAATGGACCTTGCTGCAGAGGCTGGGTCTCAAATTTTCAATGATGTTTTCATTTGATACAATGGACTTACATGCCTGAACTTACATGAATAGAATTAGTAGACTTCACTGGAGAGGACATTAAATATCAATGTCTGTATTTACATTGCCTCCTCACCTGTTATTAATCTCGAACCTTGGGAATATTGTCATTCTTCTGGTGCCTGGGTTCAGGATGTTTCCAAATATGTTGGCAGCTGTGGCGTTGCATTCCCTGAAGCTTGAGACCCAAGCTAATTTGGTGACGGTGGAAGACACAGTAGGAGCTCAGCTGTTGATACTTGTCTTATTGCCAATTCAGAGTGAATTTGAGTCTGAGGAGTATGGACTGGAGTCGGAGAAAGGGGACAAAGCATGTAACTTGAATGGAATAGAACCCTTCAAGGGTTACTTTAGTCACTGACTTACGTTCACTGAAGATCAAATCATAGTCCTCCAGGTTCATCAGTTAAATGTCCTGAGTATGTCCCTGTGTTTTACTACAGCATGTATAGGGTTTGGCACTTCCCCAGAGTCCCTCTTCCCAAATTACTGCAATACCCATGCTCTGGATCTTGCCTTCAAATGCCTGCAAATTGGGTCCCTTTCAACTCACAGATAAATTCATCTCTGTGGATGTGTTAGCAAGTGCACTGTCCTTCATAGGTAATATAGACAAGTTCTTATAGGATGTGGGTGATTGTTTATATCTCATAGCTCTTAATAAAATAAATATCTTTAAACATATGACATTTGTTGGCAGGCCACTAGTATTACCTCTCATGAAGAGCAGCATTATTAAAATATGAAATTCTTAATATTTAAAACTATATTAGATTAATATTGGTAAAATATATTTCAAATATAATGAGAATCTATAAAATATTATTTATCTTCCTGACACATGTGCATACATACATGCAAGAAATATATTAATAAGACTGCCATATGTTATTTACTCCTAAAGGTGGAAATGTCAATTCAGAAAATCAGTCCAGTACTTTCTAATACAATCGATGTTGGTTCCACCCGTTCTGAATCGGAGAAGATTTTGAATAAATATCTGGAACTAGATATCCAAGCTAAGGTAAATAAAATGAGAATGATTTGGGTATATGGCTTTGTAAATTATGTTTACAAAAGCATATGGATATACTTTTATATATTGTATATCAAAAAATATTTGATAACTATAAACTTAATCCTAGCTCACTTGAGGTTTACAATTCTAAATTTGTGTGTAGTACATAATGACTTAAAAACTCATATTCCTGTGTGCCTAAATTATATTTACATGTGCATCTATTAGGGCATTTGTGCTTACTGAAAGTCAGCATTACGGCTGGATATTAAACACTCATTTGGTTCCTTTTTGTTGCCTGGGCAGTTTCTCAAAAAAAGCCCCATTTTGAGGGTGATAGAAGAGGCAGGCACAATGCTTCTCTAAGACTATTCGCAATTTTTTTCTGTAAGAGCAAGTTACCAAATTACCAGAAGCAACATGCATTATTGCAAGATTCCAAGGATATAAATAAAAGCAACCTTGTTTGCTTACTTAATATTCAGAGACAGAAAATGTCCCCCCCCACCCCGCCCACCACAGCACCTTCTCCAGCTCCCTCCTACTCCTTTCACTTGGCTCCAAACCTGCCCTAAAGTTCCTGTCTGCTCCAGCAAAGTTAAAGGAAGGTGAGTCAAGTGCCCTCCCCTGTTTCTCCCTATGACTCCAGTTCTCAGCAGAATAACCTCCTTCATGGACTGCACTCCCACTGGAAACTCACAAACACACCAATTTTTTGTTGAGTGGGGTATATTTTATTATTTAGAATACTTAAAACTTATGTCCGAACTCAATTTCATTTTAAAATTTTAAATATTTTAGAAATGGGGAGTAGATTACAAGGGAAGAAATTCCCTGCTTTTCTCCTTCCCAGAGTGCTTTCATAAAGCAGGGCCTGTAAATTAAAATTTCCTTGATTCAATGGAGTACTTGGGAAGCATATTAATTGCAAGTAGGGAAGCAATCCCTCATTGCTGCAGAGTTTTTTTCTCTTATTTTGCTCAGTTTTTAGGTTGGTCTCACATGAAATTTTACAGGGCTCTTTCTGTAACATGCATAATTGTCATGCCTACTATTCCTATTCATCCATTTAATCGATGGTCGGAGTTCACATAACAGAAATTACACCCCGAAGAAAACATAGGAGAACATCCCTGAGCAAATCAAAGTCACTGATTTTTTAGGTTGTTTAGACCTGATATGTAATATTTTCCTTACTAGCCCTTCTAGATAGAGATTTAAATAAGACTGCACTATCGACATATCTTTTTGTAAATTAAACACTAATGAATAAGTTTTATAAATTTGCCCACGAATATAATAAAATTAGTTTAGGAATTTGCTAGAGCTATTGTTAAATTTCATATAGCAATCTCATGTATAATTAATTTATGTAAATTTAAAAAATATTTCTGCCATTTGGTTTTACCACCTTTCATACCAAACCTTTCTTTTATTTGTGACACAAAAGTTAGAGTTCTCCAGCACCACATCACACCTACTCGAAAATGGACCACATAATTGGAAATAAATCACTCCTCAGCAAATGCAAAAGAACGGAAATCATAACAAACAGTCTCTCAGACCACAGTGCAATCGAATTAGAATTCAGGATTAAGAAACTAACTCAACCCCACAACTTCATGGAAACTGAACAACTGACTCTTAAATGTTGACTGGATAAACAATGAATTGAAGGCAGAAATAAAGATGTTCTTCGAAACCAGTGAGAACGAAGGCACAACGTACCAGAATCTCTGGGACACATTTAAAGCAGTGTCTAGGGAAAATTTATAGCAATAAATGCCCACATGAGAAGCAAGGAGAGATCTAAAATCGACACCTTATCATCAAAATTGAAAGAGATGAGAAGCAAGATCAAACACAAAAGCTAGCAGAAGACAAGAAACAGCTAAGATCAGAGCAGAACTGAAGGACATAGAGACACAAAAACCCTTCAAAAAATCAATAAATCCAGGAGCAGGTTTTTTGAAAAGATCAACAAAATAGACAGACCACTAGCCAGATTAATAAAAAAGAAAAGGGAGAATAATCAAATAGATGCAATAAAAAACAGTAAAGGAGATATCATCACAGATTCCACAGAAATACAAACTATCATCAGAGATTACTACAAACAACCCCATGCACACAAACCAGCAAACTTGAGAGAAATGGATAAATTCCTGGACACCTGCACCCTCCCAAACCTAAACCAGGAAGAAGCTGAAAACCTGAATAGACCAATAACAAGGGCTGAAGTTGAGGCAGCAATTAATAGCCTACCATCAAAAAAAGCCCAGGTCCAATGTTCACAGCCAAATTCTACCAGACATACAAAGAGGAGCTGGTGCCACTCCTTCTGAAACTATTCCAAACAATCCAAAAAGAAGGAATCCTTCCCAAATCATTTTATGAGACCAACATCATCCTGATACCAAAACCCAGCAGAGACTCAACAAGAAAAGAAAACTTCAGGCCAATATCCATGATGAACATAGATGCAAAAATCTTCAATAAAATACTGGTAAACTGATTGCAACAGCACATCAAAAAGTTTATCCATCACGATCAAGTAGGCTTCATCCCAGGGATGCAAGGCTGGTTCAACATATGCAAGTCTATAAACGTAATTCACCACATAAACAGAACCAAAGACAAAAACCACTTGATTATCTCAATAGATGCAGAGAAGGCCTTTGACGAAATTCAACAGCCCTTTATGCTAAAAACTCTCAATGAACTAGGTATCAAGAGAACATATCTCAAAATAATAAAAGCTATTTATGACAAACCCACAGCCAGTATCATCCTGAATGGGCAAAAACTGGAAGCATTCTCTTTGAAATCTGGCACTAGACAAGGATGTCCTCTCTCACCACTCCTATTCAATATAGTATTGGAAGTTCTAGCCAGAACAATCAGGCAAGAAAAAGAAATGAAGGGTATTCAATTTGGAAAGGAGGAAGTCAAATTGTCTCTATTTGCAGATGACATGATTGTATATTTAGAAGACCCCATTGTCTCAGCACCAAATCTCCTGAAACTGATAAGCAACTTCAGCAAAGTCTCAGGATAAAAGATCAATGTGCAGAAATCACAAGCATACCTATACACCAATAACAGACTTAAAGAGAGCCAAATCAAGAATGAACTGCAATTCACAATTGCTACAAAGAGAATAAAGAGGAATACAACTAACAAAGGATGTAAAGGACCTCTTCAAGAAGAATTTCAAATCACTGCTTAAGGAAATAAGAGAAGACACAAACAGATGGAAAAGCATTCCATGCTCATAGTTAGGAAGAATCAATATCATGAAAATGACCATACTGCCCAAAGTAATTTATAGATTCAGCGCTGTCCCCATCAAGCTACCTATGACCCTCTTCACAGAACTGGAAAAAAACACCTTAAACTTCACATGGAACCAAAAGAGAGCCCACATAGTCAATTCTAAGCAAAAAGAACAAAGCTCGAGGCATCACACTACCAGACTTCAAACTACACTAGAAGGCTACAGTAATCAAAACAGCATGGTACTGGTACCAAAACAGAGATATAGACAAATGGAACAGAACAGAGGCCTCAAAGGCTATGCCACACATCTACAACCATCTGATCTTCGACAAACCTGACAAAAACAAGCAATGGGGAAAGGATTCCCTGTTTAATTAAATCGTGTTGGAAAACTGGCTAGCCATGTGCAGAAAACAGAAACTGGACCCCTTCCTGACACCTTACACTAAAAGTAACTCCAGATGGATTAAAGACTTAAACATAAGGCCTAACACCATAAAAACCCTAGAAGAAAACCTAGGCAAAACCATTCAGGACATAGGCATAGGCAAAGACATCATGACTAAAACACCAAAAGCATTGGCAACAAAAGTCAAAATAGACAAATGGGGTCTAATTAAACTCAAGAGCTTCCTTACAGCAAAAGAAACAATCCGAGTGAACTGGCAACCAACAGAATGGGAAAAAATTTTTCAGTCTACCCATCTGGCAAAGGGCTAATATCCAGAATCTACAAAGAACTGAAACAGATTTACAAGAAACAAACAAACAAACCCATTCAAAAGTGGGGGAAGAACATGAACAGACACTTTTCAAAAGAAGACATTTATGAGGCCAGCAAACATATGAGAAAATGCTCATCATCACTGGTCATTACAGAAATGCAAATCAAAACCACATTGAGATACCATCTCACTCCAGTTAGAATGGCTATCATTAAAAAATCTGGAGACAACAGATGCTGGAGAGATTATGGAGAAATAGAAACACTTTTACAGTGTTGGTGGGAGTGTAAATTAGTTCAACCATTGTGGAAGACAGTGTAGCAATTCCTCAATGACCTAGGAATAGAAATTTCATTTGACCCAGCAATCTCATTACTGGGTATATATCCAAAGGATTGTAAATCATTCTATTATAAAGACACATGCACACATATATTCATTGCAGCACTGTTCACAATAAAAAGACCTGGAGCCAACCCAAATGCCCATCGATATAGACTGGACAAGGAAAATGTGGCCCATATACACAATGGAATACTGTGCAGCCATAAAAATGATGTGTTCGTGTCCTTTGAATCTAGAAACCATCATTCTCAGCAAACTGACACAAGAACAGAAAAATAAACTCCGCATGTTCTCACTCATAGGCAGGTGTTGAACAGTGTGAGAACACATGGACACAGGAAGGGGAGCATCACACACTGGAGTCTATTGGGGGAGAGTAGGGGAGGGACAGTGTGGAGTAGGAGGTTGGGGAGGGATAACATGGGGGGAAATGCCAGATATAAGTGATGAGGGGGTGGAGGCAGCAAACCACATTGCCATGTATGTACCTATGCGACAATCCTGCATGTTTTGCACCTGTATCCCAGAACCTAAAGTGCGATAAAAATATACATATATTTTTTAAAAAGTTAGAGTTCTCAAAATAAGTATAGCTGATATAACCAAGAATAATTTGAAATAGTTTTCATTTTAAAGTGCCCTTCTTTTTTCTTCTTTTTAGAATTTTGAAAGTTGTGTCTCCCTTTTATTGAGGAGATTCTTGGTATAAGTTCAATTAGTAATCAGAATTGATGGAAATGCAGAAGATAATGAAATATGAATGTTCATGATCCCCTGTCAGTTTCTGACCTCTGGGGCTATGCTTTTACAGGAGACATCACATGAATTAGAAGCAGCTGCAAAAATCCTGATGGAGAAAAATGAATTTGAATCTGATGAAATGGCATCACTTTCCTCTAAAGCTAGATGGCTAGCAGAAGAATTAAACCAACTTGGCCAAAGCATTGACTCCAGATCACAAGTCCTGCAAATTTACGTGGCATTTCTGAAGTCATCAGAGGAGGTATGGTACTTGTGTTAACCTTCTTCAGCAACGTGGCCACTGCCCATGTCCTTGCTTTCTGTGGGGATATACGCGCTGCCTTGGTGGGTACTTCCATATCCTCTACTCCTGTGCATGGGCTCACTTACAGGCCCTGGATTCTTGTAAACCAGAGAGTGATTGCAGCAGGTCTCAATCTATAAAGGTTTATTAAGCCAAGGTTGAGGACATGCCTGGGACAGAATAAAAATTCCAGGAGCCTCTGTGATCTGAGCTGTTCCCAAAGGGGGTTTGGGGAACTTCAGTATTTAAAGGAGAAAGAGCAAGCATGAGGAAAACAAAAAGGAGGGAGGCTAGGCAGTGAGGAAAATGATTACATTCCTGTGAGACTCTGATTAGCCTCAGCAAATCTACATTTTACATGTGAAAGGAATGGGGCAAAAATCAATTATGCATTGTTGCACACACAGTAAGTCTACATTTTACATAAGAGAAAGTAAACATGTGAAAAGAGCGGGTGGAGGCTATGACATAGGCTGTGAAATTACAGTTATCTGTTTGGGAACAAAAGCAAAGCAGTTTTTACGTGTGTGTACTCACTTCCCAAGCTTGCCTTTCCCATGGGTATAGTGAGTTTGCGGTCCCCAGACTCTGTTTGTTTGTTTCACATTCTTCAAGGCACCACACAAAGGCTCAAATAGTAAGTTGTTTTTCTAAAAAAAATCATACGAATTTGTATGTGTGGATAGGTGTATGCACAAATAAACAAAGTGGTTATATTGGAATAATTTTTACTTCATCCCATAAATATTTACAATATCCTAAATGTACAACAAAATTATTTCAAAATTATTTCAAATGTACAACAAAATTATTTCATCTTCTAACCCATGGATCTTTTTGAATACTTTAGCCATTAGTGTGGTTCATTTGAAATACACAGAATTGGAATGGGCTACTGGGTTCAGTCTCAAATCTGCCTTGTGTGATACATTTTCATACGCTACCCTTCAGAGCTTCTTATGAAGCCTTATTTTGTCTGGTTATACTAGACGGCCTCTAATATTTCCTCTTGTAACTGGATTCTATCTCAAAGGTCATTGTTTCTTGAAGCTGGCATCAGTAATAGAAAAGCGCTGGAGTCCCACTTTATTTAACCCTGATCCTAGTAACCCCCATGCCCATGTAGATCACTCTCCTTCTCAGGCAGGTGGGTACTAGTCTACTGGAAGGCAGAGTCAGCAGGGTTCACTCAGGGATAGAGCCAACCCAAGATAAGTAGTGTGTTTGAGATCCATCTTCTCACCTCCACCTTCTCAACACCTTCCTCCTTACCTCTCACCACCATCTCCTCTGTGTCAGTCCTTTATAATATTCTCTGTTTACCCCTGCATCCTTTTCTACATTTTTACTCAACTGTTTGTTCTTTCTGGCTTCTTTTTAGCTTTTCTCTTCATTTTTCTGTTTTCTTAATTTTTTATTTTTGTGGGTACATATTTTGTGGGTATATATATATATATATATATTTATGAGACATGAGATGTTTTGATATAGGCATACAATCTGTAATAATCACATCATGGAGGATGGTGTATCCATCCCCCCAAGCATTTATCTTTTGTGTTCCTTTTAGTTCTCAATGCTAAACTCTCATGGTTTGGCAAGTTCCAAACTAATTCCAACTGACAGAATTATCTTGTTGATGAACATTGTAATACAGGACATGAAATGGTAGCGAAGCTATAAAGAAGTACTTGCTGTCTGCATCATCGTTGCCAAAAATGAACCTCTCCGGCTTTCCACTAAGCATCCACTTCCATGACCCACTTCGGCTTCTGGAGCAGGAGGCTTAGCTTTGCAAACAACAATTTAATCAGAACATTTTACCTTCATGCTTTTTATTTTCTGCTAAAACTCTTTTCCTACTGGCAGAACCTCCCATCCTTCCAATCCTGGCAATGCTTCCCATCCATTACTTCACCCCTCCTCTGGCTTTCCTTTCTTCCTCACCAGCTCATGGTTACACATATCCTTTCCATTCTCCATCCCCTCAACTCCCTGCCTTCCACACTGACTAACCCTGCCAACTCCCAATAAGAGATCAATCCAGTACACTGTTTACTCAGTTTTTCTTTCCAAGCTTCCAGACGCTCCAGTGGAAAATCATAAAATTGTGCTAATTGGCCCTGTTATGAATGCATGGGTCTCTGCTTCAGCTGGGCCCTCCATATGCTCCCTAGTTAGCTCCCATTTGGTGGCAATTCTCAAGCATCCTACCTTACTTTCTATCCCTAAATCTCATCCAATGTCCTTACTTCGTATGTCACTGAAATAAAATATGAAGCCATTGAGAATAATGGTCTTGACTTCCAAACTTACTGACATATTCACCCATCCTGCATGGGTTCCATTAAAGTAAAAGACTGATCTATGATCAGTCTTTTCCTGAATATTCCTACATCCTCCAGCATCTATCTACAGCAATCATCCTCTAATTTTTAAAAGGTTTCTTTTCCATTGCTTCTTTCCTTTTGTTCTACAGTTATGTCCACATAGGTTTGTCCCCACCAAAGCTACCACTGCATCATTCTCTTTCCCTTTAAATGTAGACTCTTTTTTTTTTTTTTTTGAGACAGGGTCTCACTCTGTCACTCAGGCTGGAGTGCAGTGGCATGGTCACAGCTCACTGCAGCCTTGACTTCCCCAGGCTCAGGTGTTCCTCTCACCTCAGCCTCCCAGGTAGCTGGTACTACAGGTATGTGCCACCAAGCCCAGCTAATTTCTGTTTTGTAGAAATGGGGTTTCTCCATGAGGCCCAGGCTCAAATGCAGACTCTTGAAATGGGAAGATGACATTCCTCACCTCTACTTGCTCATCCTGTCCTTGTGCCATTGCAATTTGCTTTATTCCCATTTCAACCCTCCATTTGTCACCTCTTCACTCCACTAAAAACATTATTTTAAGCTACCTACTGGTTGACAAATGAAATGGTATATTTTCAGTCTTCATCCTGCTTAATCTTTCTGCAGAATTTATTTGACCCACTTACCCACTCTCACTTCCTTTGGTTTTTTCCTAAAAGAACAGATTTATTGTGGTATAATTTACATAGCATAAAACTCACCTATTTTATAGTGCAGTGATTTTTCATATATTTATAGAGTCATGCAACCATCATAGCACTCCAGTTTTAGTATATGTCTATCATCCCCAGAAGAGCACATGTATACATTTTTAGTCAGTCCTGGCTCCCACCCCCAACCTCAGGCAAGCACCGATCTACTTTCTGTCTCTCTAGGTTTGCCTTTTCTGGATATTTGGCATAAGTGGAATCATCCTGTCTACTTCTTTGTCTATTCCTTCTCCTTTCTCCTAATTCACTTTTCTTTTTTGTTCTTAAAGTGTGGTGGGTCATAGAGTTCTTACCCGTGCCCTCTCTTTTGCACATTGTACCCACTTCTTCTACAAAAATCACATTCCCACCTGTGGTTTCTTCCCCAATAACTCAAAAGTGGTTTCTCAGCCCCAACTCTCCTGAGCTCCAAACCAATGCTTTCAGTTAGCTATGTATCCTGCAGGCTTCTACAACTCAGCAAAACACAGCTGATGTCTTTTCCTCCAATATGCTTTTCCTTCTGTATTTTGTCATTGGGTTAATGACTCCACCATCCTTTCAGAAATCCTATGTAGCTGCCTCCGTGTCTTTTTCAATTGCTTTCTCAATGAGCGTTTATTTTGTACTAGGTACTATGCTTCTCATTCCTGATCTTACTTAATCTTTATAACACCCTATGTTTTAGTTATTATGATCCCCATTTTGTAAATATGGGAAACTGAGGCTCTGAGGAGTGAGGTATGCAAGATGAAGCAGTTATCAAACATCAAAGCTGAAGTTTAATCCCCAATTATTTCCCTTTTGTTTTTCCTATTTCAAAGGCCGTGCTCTCCCATATCTGTTTACTGAGCCAACCTAAGAGATTTCTGAACTCCCCTTTCTCTGCATTTGCACCATCACTTCCTTGGTTCAGGCTGCCATCATCTCTTACCTGGCTTAATGATGTCATCTTCTGCCTGCTCCATCTGCCTCCTATATTTCCAAAATGCTTCACACTCCCCTTCTTTTTGCAGCCAACACAAAAGTCATTTTAAGGCAAATCTGATCACATTACCTCCTGAAATTCAGGTAATCTGACAAGTGTAATAAAGCAAGTTGCAAATAACTTTTACCAAAAATGAACAAAATCATAAAGTTTTTCATTAATTCACTTAAATCAGCTAGTACAGAGTCAAAGGAATTTCTATAATAACATGGTTCTCATTTGCATTCAAGGAGGCTTTTTTGAGCCATTGAAAAAGAAGGATGAATTAAAGTTTATGTTTTGAGAATTGCACATAACAGACTGCCCATAATATTGACACCTAGCCTATAATGGATGACCCCGTAAAGCCCTGATGATTGTCATGCTGATTCCGAGTCATCTGTCGGTGGTTTCAACCTAATGAGGATGTATCTCAATTATGTTGATTATAGTAGGAAATAAGTTGAAACCTGCTGGCCAGCTTTAAGCCAGCACAGTTATCCCTGTCTCTTTCTTGCCATTTAGCTCGTGCAACCTGTACTTCACCCACACTAAGATCATGTATTGTCCTCTGAACCAGCAAGTGTCTTCACAGCTAGTGTTCCCCACTTTTACGCAAGTCATTCCTCCCATCTGGGATGCCCTTTGATGCCTTCTCACCCTAGACAATTCAAGACACAGATCAAATGTCACTTCATTTGGGAAGCTCTTCCCTATTTACTCTATGTAGAGTTGGTGGTCTCTCCTCAGTGTGCCCATAATATTGTCTGTATATGTGTCTTTGTGTTGTAATAATTTATGATTCTCTTTCTCAGAGAGCCAACTTTGAGTACCCCAAAAAATAAATAGTTAATGATTACTGGGGTATCTTAGAAGGTTCCATGGAGAAAGTAGCATTTTAACTGCTTATGAATGATAAATAGGAGAAGAAAATTGAAGAAAGATCATTCTGGGCGGAGGGAGCAAGCATTAGCAAAACATAGAGGCATGTATAAATGGAATATGGAAAAGAGGAGAGCGCTTCTGTTTCTGAGGGCTATTTGTAGGCTCTCCTATCAAGTTCAGTTAAATTAAGAAAAATGTTAAAATCTTTAAAATATAGTGACTAACCATTGCCTGAAATTTCTTACCGTGTTTAGATTGCTCTTGGTAGTTACAAGCTATTTAAGTCTGGTCCCGTTGGCCATTAGTATTATTGAAAATGCAAACAAACTTGCATCAGATAATTTATACTATTTCTACATCATCCAATTATATATTAATCTGTAGGTCTACAGAAACATTTGATTGTATATAAACTCTGCTCAAGAAGAGTAATTTAAAATAATCTAATATTGCTTACATTGGTTAGCAAATGAGAAAATATAATTCCAGGGAGGCACAGTAATGTACCTTAATAAGATTAGCTCATGGAGGCAGTTCAATATTAATAGTTTGGCAGAGAATTGGTAATTATTTATACTCTTTTATTCTGATTTATTGCTGACTAGAAGTAAATTGTGATTTACTACTTACTAATAACCTTTCACTGGCTTATAGTTCTTAGTGATTTGTATTGTCTAATTCTATGTACGTATCTTTCTTTTGAATTATGAAACGTGGCTTTAAATGAAACCACACTGGTCTTTGACATATTTTGTCCCAAATTGAAAAACATACAAACACAGAATTTATAAATACGATTTTAGCTTCAATAAGTAGTTTTTATGCTTAATAAACTTGTCAGCTCAGTTTTCTACCCAATGGTAGTCCTATCTGTCAACAATCCAAATTGATTTTTTTACATCTTTTCAATAAGTTAAAAATATTCAATAATAATTTAAAGAATTCTGAAAATGGTCTGGGGTTGGTGGCTCATGCCCATAACCCCAGCACTTTGAGAGGCCAAGACGGAAGGATCTCTTGATCCCAGAAATTGGAGATCAACTTGGGCAACATAGCAAGACCAAGACCTTGTCTCTACAAAAAGAAAAAAAAAAATTAGTCAGGCCTGGTGCCAAGTGCCTGTAGTCTGTAGTTCTTAACTATTAATACTTGGAGGATGAGGAGGAAGGATCGCTTGACCCCAAGAGTTTGAGGCTACAGTGAGCTATGATCATGCCACTGCACACCAGCCTGGGTGACAGAGCAAAGAACCTTATCTCTAAAACTAAATAAATAAATAAAAATGTTCAAAAATAAAAAAGTTAGAAAATGTAGTTTTAGTTTTTATATAGACTTTTACTGGAATCTACTGTCCTTTTTCTTTAAAAATGTGTTTAGGTGTTCTTAATTCTCTTTTTCTTTTTTAGGTAGACATGCAGTTTCAAAACTTAAAAGAATTTTATGAAACTGAAATCCCTCAGAAGGAGCAGGGTGATGCTAAAGCCAAGCATTGTTCTGACTCGG
Source organism: Saimiri boliviensis (assembly GCF_048565385.1). Lineage (NCBI taxonomy): Eukaryota > Metazoa > Chordata > Mammalia > Primates > Cebidae > Saimiri > Saimiri boliviensis. The sequence continues at coordinate 61,057,701 of NC_133453.1, forward strand.
CTGAGAAGCAGTGGCAGCTATTTTTAAAGAAGAGTTTTTTAACACAAGATCTCGGACTTGAGTTCCTTAATTTACTAAATATGGTAAGAATGACATTAAATGGATCACACCTTCTACAAGGATTACTCATCAAAGTCAAAATAATAAATTCAAAGGTTCAGCTGTCTATTAATCAGCAGTTCTCTCCCAGAAAGTTCTCTTTAGCTTCATTCAACCTAGACCATTCAACCTGAAGCCCAACCTTTAAATGCTTGCTTAGACTAGAACGTTGGCTAGTTTATAACAAGAAGGCTATTTTAACTACTAAGAAGAAAGAATGACTGTAATCCAAATGCAACGTTGTTATTATTACATAGTGTCCTCAGAAGTCCACCCAAAAGTTCTGTGTTATGTTGAAAGCATACGACAAGGTCCTTTCAAAATTTCTAGGGGCTGAAGGCAACTTCTAAGATGAATCTTGTTTGGAAGAGTTTCTTACCATAGCAGACGTTTTTGTAGTGAAGGTCCATTGCATTTAGAAATATATCCTAACCTTTAGCTGTCTTGAGTTAAATCTGTAAAATGTTCTAGAATCCTTATATCCACCCATGACCAATATAAAATTCCCTGTAGGATACTTAAAAGATGGTTCGTTCACTTCTCTTTCAGTACCTCAAGAATTTTACCAATGAAACTGCTCATTTCATTGTTGGAGAATGCCAGCTGTTAGAAAACTTTTTTTTTTTAATGTTAAATAAATCTGTTTCCATATCTACTCCTGACCTTCTTTAGCTACACAGGGACAAAAAGTATTCATATTTAATTTTCTTACACATGAAAGTCCTTTCAACATTAAAAACAGTTGCTATATCTGAGTTATTTTTCTGTAGCACTAAAAATCCTTTTCTATCATTTATGAAGGAGCTTCATTTTTCTTTCTATGCTTGATCCCCCTTCTCAGAATTTTTTATGGTTTGTCAGGATCGTTCACTAAATGTAACCAAAAAGTGAAGTACAGGTGCAGCACAGAGTACAATAAACTGGACATTATTATTTGCTAATGAGACCTAAAATTATGCTAACATTTTTAGCAGTAGTATCACTTTGCTGGTTCATATTAAGTTTGTGATAGAACAAAACTCTCATAGTATTTTTATTTCAACTTCTGTCAAACCAGGTCTCTCTCATATCATACCTGTGTCAGCCATTTACTTTTTTTATACAAATGTGGGCCTTTATATTTTTTAATTTAATTTCATTTTGTTAGTCTTCACACATGATACCATCCTGCTAAATTAATTTGAACCTATCTACTATATTAGCCATCTCTCTTGGGTTTAATTCTGTAGCTATGACAGGTAAGCATTCTATGGCAGCAATTAGTTCTTAAATCCAAATGCCTAAAGGGCAGATTGACATTCCAGTTCACGAAGCAGTCTGTTGATTAACCAGTTTTTAAAATAATCATGAATGCTCCCAATAGTACTTAATTCAGCTACTACTTCATATTCTTTTGTTAAGTCTATAATGGGAGACTTTCTCAAATAAACTGCTTAAAAGAAGGTTTACCTACCTAGTATCCTATCTATGACATAGACATAATTTGACATAAATCAGGTTGGCTTTTAGTGACCAAGGCGTTCTTTCCACAATGCTCACGAATTGCTTGGTAAGTAATGAACTTACTGCAATGATTTTCAGTGTGAAGCTTACCAATCTGTAAATTGCATAGTCCATCCCTTCCTCCTTTTGAAAATCAGGGCATTTTCTGTTCTCTAATTTTATGGCCCTTCTAGTTTCTATAGATTTTTCAAAGATAATTGACAGCTGCAATTTTCTCAGTACCTGGGATATGATTAATCCCATTCTGGAGCCTGAATCCATTTGGAAGAGTTAGGTTCTAACTACCCTCATCTACTTTGAGCTACAATTTTCTCCTTATCTTGTTTTAACTTTTATTGTTTAAAGACCATTCTTGTTAAACCTACATGGAAATAAAATATGCATTAGCTAATTCTAATTTATCTAACACGATCCTTAAGCATTAAAGAAAACTTGCTAAGCAATTTGCCCATGTATCTATGTAATTTAGGTCTTTACTGCAACAAAAAGAAAACATCTAATTATTGTTTGTTTAGAACATTTAGAATGTATTATCTGTATGTCTATCTCTTTGTCTTTCACACTTTTATGTGGTTCTTCTTCTATCTGTTAATTATGTATGTTTCTGATTTACCTAAGTAATTCAAATACTTTCTTTTTTTTGAGACGGAGTTTCGCTCGTTACCCAGGCTGGAGTGCAATGGCACGATCTCGGCTCACCGCAACCTCCACCTCCTGGGTTCAGGCAATTCTCCTGCCTCAGCCTCCCGAGAAGCTGGGAATACAGGCAAGCGCCACCATGCCCAGCTAATTTTTGTATTTTTTTTTTTTTTTTTTTTTTTTTTAGTAGAGACGGGGTTTCACCATGTTGACCAGGATGGTCTCGATCTCTTGACCTCATGATCCACCCATCTCGGCCTCCCAAAGTGCTGGGATTACAGGCTTGAGCCACCGCGCCCGGCCTCAAATACTTTCAAACTGCATAGTTTTGTCTTTTTATTACAAACTACATTTCAGAGATTTTAGTTCTGAAATCTACAGTTGCTACTTTTATATATTAGCGTTAAATCACTGATGAAATTCTGTTTCTTGTCTGCCATTTTTCCATCTTTCCAATACTTTCTTGAACCATATTAGTCCTAGGCACTTAAAGTGCTTGCCAGCTAACTACAACATTTGGATCTGGAGCGGTGTCTCGGTCGGTCGGTCGGTCTGTCTCTCTCTCTCTCTCTCTCTCTCTCTCTCTCTCTCTCTCTCTCTCTCTCCTTTCTTTTTTGAAATGGAGTCTCTCTTTGTCACCCAGGCTGGAGTGTGGTAACACAATCTCAGCTCCCTTCAACCTCCAACTCCCGGATTCAAGCAATTCTCATGCCTCAGTCTCCCAAGTAGCTGGAATTATAGGTGCCTGCCACCACACCTGGCTAATATTTGTATTTTTAGTAAAGACAGGGTTTCACAATGTTGCCCAGGCTGGTCTCGAACTCCTAACCTCAAGTAATCTGCCTCCCTCGGCCTCCCCAAAGTGTTGGGAATACAAACGTAAACCACAGCACACAGCTGAGCTGGAGCTGTTTCTATTGTCTAATTTTTCTCTTGGTTTTCAGTCACATAGACCTGTCTCTTGGCAGGACTAGTGAATATTTATCAAATGCCAGATATTGTGTATAAAAAATTGGAGAATCGGCAGATGGTGTTTTCTTCTTCTAGAAAGAGTCACCCTTCTTTCTCTAGGCAGGCGTTGTTGGGCAATCACTCAAGGCAATCAGAAGCTGGCAGAGTTTTGTTTGCAGTGTGGTCCTGTACCCTCAGGCTCCCAGAGTTCGGTATTGAGAGCTAGATGCTTTCTCTGAGGTCTCTGCCCCTGGCAGGTCACAAACCCCAATCTTTTTTGGGTAGTCTGCTGAAAAACTCCACTCTGCTTTTCAGAGGCCTTTTGCTTAGGTTTTTTCCACTGCCCCATATAGCCCCAGTATTTTGTCAGCGTCTTTAGAAGAAGGTCATTGTGCTTAAAGCCCTCCAAGTGTCTGCCACAATCTCTATGGGCAGACATTCTCTGCTCCAGCAAAGTCTCCGTTATTGACCACCTGTCTGCAAAGAATTAGAAATTGCCCCTGGGATGATAGGTGAGCTCACCACTGTCAGATTCTTCCCTCTCTGGAGTCAGCCTCTCTCATTCTGATTGCCAGAGCAGCTCTCTGCTTCCTTCAAATGGATGCCTTCTGCATTTTACCCAGATTTTCTAGGTATTCCGAGCAAAAGCACTGCTCTCTCACTGGCTACTCCATTCTGCGCAGAAGTCCTTTGTTATTTATTTAGAATGTTTTAGATTGTACGGTCAGATTTTCATATTTAAAGATCTGTAGCAATAACTCATTCCAAATTACATTTTGTATCTATATCTAAATAAACTTAGGTTATCATCATACTCAATGCCCACTTAGATCTCCCAGAAATAGCATGTATTTTACTACTGTGCTTTGGGAGTCTTTTATCTTGATGTCATAACCATGATCACTCTACCTTAAGGCCTTTTCCACTATCATTTGATAAATATGTTCCTCCTTATTGATAAAATTAAAGCCCATGTAATAATGAAATATATTGGTTAGCAGCATTTGGAGAGATGAAATTGTTGGTAAAGTAAGTAAAACAATTTTTTCCATTCTCATCATATCTTTTGGATCATTAGGCTTTTAAACAAACATTATTGTTGAATTGTGGTGACCAGTTTGCTCGTTAAGAAGGCAGAGGCCAGCTGATATGTTCAGTTGAGTGTTCTGCTCTTTATTGGGTTGTTGTGGCTCAAATTTTCAAGCCAGAAATTTTCCAGTTCATCTAGCAATCATTAAGATCAGAGAAACTGATTCAGGCCCAAATTCTGGCAGACATCTTGATGAACATGCCAGCTTATTAATTTATAATGGTCAATACCAAGAGAGCTATCTGGGATACAGTCTTCCTCTTATCAAGGTATCTGGAAAACAAAGACATAAGACCACCATTCATGGTGCATGAATATAAACAAAAAAATGAACACTTTAGTGGCCTATTTAGACTGGATTATGGCAAAAATTTTCCATGTCCTACACAGAAGTAAAATGAGTACTATGTTTACTAATTAGACCTCAGGAAAATTATTCCATCTTTTTTGAGTGGCCAAAATATTCATCTGCCGATACATAATCACTTTTTGCAGATCCTACTAGCTAGACATCTATGAATCCTACTACCACCCTCCTTTCTCTAGACCTCACTCAGACCACCATATCCTTCTGATTAAAGTTGTCATTGGCATGCTGCAGTTTCAAAATTTATATTAAATTATGTAATACATTACATTCTGGTTAATTATTTCTTTAAAATATGTGAAAGATAACTTTATTTATAATATAAAAGTATAATTTGGGATGGATTCCACTGTAGTTGTCTAATATCTTTCATAATTTATTATATATCATTAATAATGAAGGGATATATAATTTTATTACTAGATTCTTATGTTCACGGGGGAAATATCATTTGGGACCTACAAATATATATTTTTGGAATTAATTGCCACTTTATAATGTATAAAATATAAAAATATAAGTGCATTATCAATATCATTTAAAATAATTTTAAAATAAAATGGCCTATCTCTAAAATATCCTGTTAAATATTTATTATACTGTCAATTACTATCACTGAGATGATAGAAATTTGAAGATTTATAGAGAAAGACAGGCTATTAAAGTAAAAAAACATAATAATTGCTTTGTCAAGTGAATGGTCCTGTGCATTTTTAAAGTGTTTCTACAGAAATAAAGCATGCATAGTCTTACTCTTTGCTCCAATTATCATTTTACCTGTAATTGAACTTCCCCTTGTTTAAAACCATTGTTAAAAGATTTCAAACCAGTCAGGCAGAACATGTGAAAGTTGGAAAGTGGAATCTTTGATTTTAGATACTGTGCTTCCGGTGCATGATGTAGTTCTGAATACAGAGATGCAGACACATTTCAGTTCTCACTAAATGGAGGAAGTTGAGAAACTGCAAAGGACATTTAAAATAATTGTAATATATACAATGGGATAGTTTAAAGAAAAAAAAAGAAACAGCAGTCTAGAACAATCCACCCCTCCTATTCCTCAATACTGATATTTTGACATATTCTAATGAATGTGTTAAAATAAAAGATGGAGTATACTTAAAATGTGTACAAGTATACTTATACACATTTTTTAAATCTTGTCTTAAAAAATTCTGGATCCCCTGCTCATTAAATCATCTTTCAAACCCCAGGAAATAACCAGACCCTAGGTAGGAATTCAAAATTCAAACATCTCTTAGGTCTTGAAGAACTTGGGACCTTATGTCTAAGCACAGTATATGGGTTTCAAGAGCTGAACTGTGCCTCTGTGCAGGGTGTTCAGACTTGTCTGGATATCAGAACTGTGCTCTGCTTTGGGCATAATAAACAATTTGCCTCATAAAACAGTTATATACAACAAAAAGCTGTATGTCTTGGGAAAGAAAAGCTGTTATATGAATTATTAACTTAACAGGCAAAAGAGAATGAGATATTAAATGTGAAAAATGAAGTGTACATCATGAAGAACACCTTGGAAACCCAGAAAGCAGCAAGGGAAGAACTTAGCCTCCTTCGGCTGGCATGGCAGCTTAAAGCCACGGAAAACAAGCCTGTAAAACAGCAATGGGTGGCATTCAAAGAGCAGCTTAAAAAGGTGAGGCAAGGAACGATGGAATGTGAAAAGGAATGAAATTTGGACACGGGCTAACACGAGCAAACCTTGAAAACACTAGCTAAGTGAAATAAGTCAAACACAAAAGGATAGGCGTGGTATGATTCAACTTAGATGAGGTCCCTGTAGTCAAACTCACAGAGGCAGTAAGCAGAATGTAGGTTACCAGGGGCTAAGGGAGACAGGGAAGGAATGGGGAGTTGTTTAATGGGAACAGATGTTCTGTTTGGGATGATGAACGAGTTCTGGAGATGGATGGTGGTGATGGTTATTGCACAATCATGTGAATGTGTTAAATATCATGCCTCTGAACTATACACCCAAAATGATAAACATGGTAACTTTTGTTTTGTATAGTTTACCAAAATAAAGCCAGAAAAGGTAACAGAATCCAAGGGCGTGTACTTTTACTCCTTGGTGGTTTAGAACCCTGAGATTATGCCACGCTGTGAATGTTTTTATTGGGGTGGAAAAGTTTGATCACACTCTGTGTCATTACTAGAAGGATCACATTTGCTGGAGATGTCAGAGAAAACTCATGCGTAACTGTCCAATGTTTCTTTCAGACTACTCACAATTTAAAACTTCTTCAGGAAGTACTTATGCCTGTGTCTGCCCTTGACCTTGGAGGGAGCCTCCAGTCCATTTTAGACCTACAACAGAAATGGAATGACATGAAGCCTCAGTTCCAGGTGAAGAAATATATTACTGGGTTTGGGTGAATGGAAAAAATATTTAAAACTGTTTCGTTGCAGTTTATGTAATTAATTGTAATAGGCTGGTGAATTTCTTTTTAAACAAAAGTATTGCTTGTCTGAAAATCCACTGTAGAGACACATCTTTCTATTTTCCTGCATTCTTTTGAATTTGATGATATATCAATATTCAGGCTACAAAATGTTCTAAATAGATTTTTATCTTAGATTTTGAAAATTCACATGGCTAATTAAACTACTAATACATTTATCCTATATGTTCACACCAATTCTCTTTCTGGGGAGTATAGAGGTGTTTTAAATTAAGATATCTCAGAACAAGGATGGGCAACCTTGGACCCAGAGCCTTTACTGCCCTGAGTGACCACTGTTATGTCCCTGTGTCCACCCACCAGCACCCCAGGCTCCTACCATCACCCTAGGAATTTTGCCATGCTCTCCATGTCTCACAAAGCCTCAGGATGTGAGTGAAAAAATGATGAGTCATGTTCCTGGCTCCTGACTGCTTAACACAGTCCCTATTTCCCTACCTCCTGCCTCTCCAAAACATGACACAACTGCCAAAAATTGCCAGCTGCCAGTCACATTATACTTCTGCCTGGATTCTTATGCTTTGCTGCAGAATTTAAATACCCTTGTTTTTAGCTGTGACTACTTCATAAATGTGGACTTTCAAGCACCTCAGAATTAGAAGATTGAAGACTCCTTTAGGGAATATCTAATTTTAGGTTCCTTTAAGGCAAAACCAATGTAAGATATAACTACCATGCCCACTACCCACAAACACACCCACCCTTGTAACCCACAGCAAACTCTTTAAAACTCTCAGCAAATGTGACTGACCTACATTAGGTTCTTTAATACACCTCGTGTTATCTGCTTACATGCATTTTGTGTGCACGTTTGCACGTACGTGTAAATTCCTCTATATCAGTATCGTTACCACACTTCTTTAGCCCTGCCACTGTGATGCACATATATTTGAGCCCAAATGCTCGATTTAAACTTGAAGACCCTTTTTAGGTCACTCTTCTGAAAATTATCTTTTTAGTCTAAATCATTTCCTTTACTTTTACATTTCATACAAAAGATCTACCCTTAAAACTATAGCAGCATTTTCTCTCTCTCTCTCTCTCTCCCTCTCTCTATTTTGAGACAGAGTCTTACTCTTGCCCAGGCTGGAGTGCAGTGGTACAATTTTGACTTGCTGCAGCCTCCGCCTCCCGGGTTCAAGCAATTCTCATGTCTCATCCTCGGGGGTAGCTGGGATTACAGGTGTGCGCTACCTCACCAGGCTAATTTTTGTATTTTCAGTAGAGACGGGGTTTTGCCACGTGGGCCAGGCTGGTCTTAACTGACCTCAGGTGGTCCACCCTCCTCGGCCTCCAAAAATGCTGGGATTACAGGCATGAGTCACCACGTGTGGCCTGTAATAGCATTCTCTATAAAGTAGCACCCCTTCGCAAATTCTATTCCAGAATCTGCATTCCTATAAGGGATATCTGAGCAATGCTGGGTGAAAAGGAAGGCAGTTTATCCCTCCCTACATGTGATGGCTATTTGTGGCTCATGGGATGACCGCTTTTGGAGCAGTGTATCTGCTGTGCTATTCAGCTGGTGGTTCATTCTGATCATTCTTTTATCACAGAGCACAAGTTATTCCCCTGATATATTTTTACACTCATCTTCTCATGGTGTTTTTACTATACCACCTGATTCTAGTCTGTATTAAACATCAGAGATAATCATGGGGCTGCACAAAATATCTAAAATACATTTACTTAACAGATGAATAGAATATTTGGTATGCCACAGAAATACATGACCTTGTTTTTCCACCTAGCTTTGAAATATTTTTGCATTGTTCATGTTATTTTTTGTAAATTTCTGAGATGAGTATGGAAAAATGTATCTCTGTCATCCAGCACAATGCTCAAATTTTTTGGAGGGTGGGGGCACTCATAATAAGTATTTATTAAGAAATGCAAGAGTGATTCATTGTTTAGACCTTCATATTGTCTGTTGTAAAGTAAAAAAAGTTCTTTAAAAGCTAGATTTTATTTTTATTTCTTTCAATGTTTTAGCAATGGAATGATGAGGTTCATTACATTATGAAAGAATCAGAGGAGTTAACTGGCAAAGGAGCCCCTGTAAAAGAGAAGTCTCAACAACTGAAGGACCTTATTCACCTCCATCAAAAACAGAGAGAGAGAATCCAGGATTACGAGGATATCCTGTACAAGGCAGTCCAGTTCCATCAAGTCAAGGAAGAGGTAAGGCTTAGAAGGGATGTCTGAAAAATCCTGCGTTTTACACTATGCGATTAAAAATGAGTTATTATATAATAAATAAAGGCCAAATTGTGTCTTCTAAGAAGTTTACACAATCTGGCCCCTAACTTTTCTCTCTCTATGTTCCTATTCTCCCTTTTGTTCCAGCCATACTGAGCTCTTTGTTCCTCAGAGATGGTGCACACATACCTAAATCCAAGCCTCGACTCTCAGGCTGCCATTATTTGACAAGTCTTTCTCCTCCCTCTTATCTAAATCCTGTACCTCCTTCCAACAATCCTACTTCACTTGGAGTGATTTCTCTCTCTTCAAAAATCCTAGAGCACATTGTTTATTTTACATATCTTGCAATTTAGTATCTTGATTCTTAATTACTTTAATAGAACTGACAACATTAGAAGTTCAATTTCACTGCCATTGGATTTGCAGCATTCTAACACTTATTTGACCAACACCAACAATTTATAGATGGACTTGGCAGCATTTTGACCAGCTAGAAAAATGTGTTACAGAAATTAAGATTTAAAAACGTCTGTCTTCATATAAAACCCGGGTTAATTGTTAATGCCCCAATTTCCAGCTGAGACGTCTCATCAAATCAAGAGAACTGGAGTTTCTAGAGCAGCCAAAGGACCTGGATGATGCTCAGAATGTGCAGATTCATCTCAGGTGCTCTCAGGAAAAGCAAGCACATGTAGACCATCTCCACCGACTGGCCCTTTCCCTAGGAGTGGACATCATTTCATCAGTGCAGCGGCCTGTAAGCATCATTTACGTTTACAATTACATTATCTAATATGTTTAGACTCAGGTCTAGCTGGGGCTTGGGCTAGCATATGAAAGAAACCAGGCAGATTGCTTAGTATATGTTAAATTTAAAAATAAATTCAACCGTTAGGGTAGTTATTTGTTATTAGTTTCTACCCTTAACAAAAGAAAAAATTTTAAGCACAAAATCTGAATATAAAAGCCTTGTTGAATACCTGTATTCTCATGAAAATTTTTCAAAAAAGAATATTTATATAGCAGATCTGTGTAGTCTGGTGTGGCAGTCAGTTTGTTGCCTTTGATGTGTGTCTAATGCAACTAAAAAACTAAAGTTTTAATTTTATTTAACTTGCATTAACTTAAATATAAATTTAAAAATTGATCCTCAGTTTAGTTATTGGAAAACTTTTAAGTATGTTGGGAGCAATTTGGATATGGGAATCAACTTTTGAAACTATAAACTTTATAAAATTTAAATACAGATCAAATATTTCTGATAGAAACTTAGCAACAAATGAGGCATGCTCAAAGTGTAAAATACACACCAGATTTCAAAGAGGTAATATGAAAAGCAATCATATCAGTATTTTTTATATTACTTACATGTTAAAATGGTGGTATTTGGACAGAGTTAGTTAAATCACCTATATTATAAAAATTGTTTTGCTGTATCTTTTTATTTGATTGTTTGATATGACCCCTAGACAATTTTAAATTATTTGTGTGGTTCACATTTCACTTTTGTTGGACAATGCTGTTTTAGCATTGCAGATCTGGAACACCATCTAGATCTTAGAGTTCATCCAGGTGAGAGCTCTCATTTTATGGATGAAGAATTTGAGGAAAACGGAAATTCCCGCCTTACCCATAAAAGCCCACAATGGAGAAGTCCAAGCCTCCTGATTCTAGCTAGAGCTCATTGGATCTGTTTTATGCCACTGTCAGACTTCAAAAGAGGGGCCTAAAAGAGAAGGAAGTATTTCCAGATGAAATTTTTTTCAATTATACACTGGACACTGATTCTTAAAAAAATTCTTCTTCAGCTGGGCGCGGTGGCTCAAGCCTGTAATCCCAGCACTTTGGGAGGCCGAGGCGGGTGGATCACGAGGTCGAGAGATCGAGACCATCCTGGTCAACATGGTGAAACCCCGTCTCTACTAAAAGTGCAAAAAATTAGCTGGGCATGGTGGCACATGCCTGTAATCCCAGCTACTCAGGAGGCTGAGGCAGGAGAATTGCCTGAGCCCAGGAGGCGGAGGTTGCGGTGAGCTGAGATCGCGCCATTGCACTCCAGCCTGGGTAACAAGGGCGAAACTCTGTCTCAAAAAAAAAAAAAAAAAAAAAAAAAATTCTTCTTCAGCTTGAGCACGTTGGCTCATACCTGTAATCCCAGCACTTTAGGAGGCCAAGAAGTTCAAGAGTGGCCTGACCAACATGGCGAAACCCTGCCTCTATTAAAAATACAAAAATTAGCCAGGCATGGTATTGTGCGCCTATAATCTCAACTGCTTGAGATACTGAGGTGGTAAAATTATTTGAACCCGGGAGGCGGAAGTTGGAGTGAGCTGAGATCCAGCCTTTGCACTCCATCCTGGGTGACAGAGTGAGTAAGACTCCATCTCAAAAAAAGCAAAACAAAACAAAAACAAAAACAAAAAAGTCCTCCTCCAGATTTCTAACTGGAGGGGAGAAAAGATTATGTTTATTCTAACAATAGGTATAACATTAGTAAAATCAAAATGTCCCATTTTATTTTAAAGTACACGTAAGATATCCACTAAACTATATGAAATGCAGTGAATCTAAAATATATATTTTTTAAACTGAATGATATAGAAATATAAATTACGTGTTGATGTTAACGGAATTGGCTTTTTGCCAGAGAAGAGCTTTCTTTTTGAAGAGTTTTATTTTATTAGTACATTTATTTTTAAAAGAAAAAGCAAGAAGTCTCACTTTGTGCAAATAATGTAAATTGTTCTCCAATGCTTCTCTGGCCTTGGCCCTGGCAGCCCTGCTGTGCTGAGCCAAGATTGGAGCACTTGCATAATAAACCTGAGGTTAAGCTCAAGTTGACAGGAAAATTATAGTGCAGAAATCAAATGTTTCTAATGCATATTTTATGCCTTTTGAAGTAAAAATTATACCCTATAATGAATGGTGTCTCTGAGGAGTTGGGTATGAAGAGAGAATCTTCAACACTAGAGATTCGAGCTGGGAAATGTCTTTTCCGTAATGTTTGATGTCTTGCTTCTTTCTGGAATAATTATGTTCAAATATGTTTAAAGTAAAATAAATCAGGAGCCTATTTCTTTTTTTAAAAAAAGTGTCATTTATGAGTTTCATAATGCAGGTAAATAGCCTACTTGTCTCATAGCTGTTTCATCCATTCTCCCTGCTACCCTCATTTGTCTCCTGTAGCACTGCTCTAATGTTTCTGCAAAGAACCTACAGCAGCAGCTGGAGCTCCTTGAGGAGGACAGCATGAAGTGGCGGGCCAAAGCTGAGGAGTATGAGCAGACCCTGTCCCATAGTGTGGAGTACTGCACCACAAGAGACGAGATAAATGAGGTAGGGTGGGAGGGGTGACAACTGGCACATTGCCAAAAAACTGTTTGAACCTTGTGTGTGTCTAAATGTCTACATATGCTCATGCACACATAGACACACAACAAATCGAGAGACTTTCTTCTCACTTACATCTTTTAATCCACTGGGCAGTGACATCAGGGCTCTGGACGTTTGAGAAAACTTCAAGCTCTCAAATGTGTTGAAGTCAGAATGATGTCAATGTACAGAAAAACCTATAATTCAGTAGTACAGTTTTTTCGTTGCTTTCATTTGTTTTTTGCTTCCCCCTTCTCCCTCGAACCTGTATAGCAGTCATTTGCTTGAGTGGATATCGCTTTTTCAGGACACAGAGGAAGGAGTGACATTGACCAGTTCGTTGCAGCCAGCTCCAGCCTGCTGAGATTCTATTTAAGGGTCATTGACTCATGGTGAGTCAATGGTGCCAGGGGCCAGGGAGCAGGCACTTTGCTTTGGAGCTAAAAGTATTATCACTGAAGTCAAGTGGCTGGTTTCATATTTATTTAAACTGAGTGGCTTTTATGGAAAAACAACTCTTTGAGAAAAAATAACAGATTAAAGTGATCCTCTGCATCCATGTACTTCCACATGCTTAATTCTATCTCCTCCCCTCAACTGTAACCAATCCACAATGCCTGGATATTCACTAAATCACAACCACCACTTGCTTCTAGCTAAGCTTTCCATTGAAAGGCTTACTTGTTCTAGGAGAAAATGACTCACAGATTAGGCTAATGACAGTTCTAATTCTTGACTGAGAACTGATAGCAGAACACAAGGGTACCTGTAATTGTAGATTTATCTCCATTTAAAGCAAAATGTTTCTGAGCCCATTCAGCCATAAGTCCATTGCTAAAGAAACTGGTGGAAAAGGAGGTGGTAAACTTTCTTCACTTTCTGTTTATGCCCAGTTTACCTCATCCAGGCCCAGCAAGTATCAGTTATTATCCAACAACATTAAAGCACAGATAGAAGTAAATGACTCAACTTTAATTGTGGTCTGGCTCTGAAGTGGCCCTTCCTGCAGGACACACTTTTACAGGCCACAGGCAGGTGGAGAATGGGGCATTGCTGGAAGGAAAAGTAGAGAGGAAGAGAGCAGGAGTGGCCACTTTGATCCCCTTCAACAGGAGAGAAGCAGAAACTGACATCTGATAATGATGTTCATTTCAGCAGTGGGCTACAGGACTGTAGAGTTTCTGCTCATAATTTGTGTTCCAGGTAGTTACTTTAGGCTAGAGAGGCGTCAACTCTTCAGGGTTAAACCGGTAGTGTAACTTGCTCTCTGCATGATAGAATGGCCACTTGCAGTTCCTGTATTGCTGCTTACATGTCCATCAAGGCTTGTTAAGGAAAACAATCAGAATACATTGGTCTCCCCAAGGCTACAAAATGTGGATTCATGGTTATGGAAACCATTGCTTTACAGTCTTTCCTTAAAGTGATCTTCTTTCTTTCTCCTCTCTTCTTTCTTTCCCCCCCTCCCTTTCCTCCTCTTGTCCCTCCTTCTCTTCCTCCTCCTGTACTTCTATCCGTAAACCTTTTCTTGCCAAAATCCTCCCTCTTTGCGGTGATGGTTGGACTCTACATTTGCTAAAGCACAAGTAGAGCAGGCTGAGGGGTTTTCCCAGCCCACTCTGGCTTTGTTTCTATCTCCCTGAAGAGCTGTGACATTTATGAAGCTGGGTCTCCCTGTTCAGGCCCTTCCAGCAGGATTTCTATTTACAGGGACTGCCTCATGATGAGACTGTGCTTGGAGCCAGCCGGCTGGGATGACAGATGTTCCTTCCTGTCAATAGTAGGGACGCCCCAGGATTGTCTGTACCGTGTCAGGAATGAGCAACCAGATACATGACAGTTTGATTTAGGAATCAGATATCAGTTTAGCGTGCTCTTACATTTTAAGAGAGATAGTCTTCTCATTTGCTTCCACTACAGATCCAGTTAATCTATCATATAACTTACAATTTCACATTTAAATGACCTTTGAGAAACTTGGGTCTTTGTCACTTCTCCTATTTTTGTGGAGATACAATGAGTGTTCATACCCTGGACTTTCCCATCACAGGCCTAAGGGAAAATAATCAGAAGGAATATTTTCAGTGCCCCTTAGGAAAATAAAAATACATGAGTTGTAGTTTATATAGTGAATAGCAGAGCCCAAACAGATGGCCAGTTTCCACAGTGATAATAATATTTGCTATCTAGACATTATTATTTTTATCACTATTAGTGTTTAGATATAGTTGCTTAAAACATATGTAAAATTAAATATGTTACACTATTTTTTCTGCATAAACAATTAAATTAGATAACATTCCAGAGGACTAAACCAAACATAGCATTTGATTTTTAAAGTTGATTTTCAAACACAGTTTCACTTCCAATGTGCTTAAAGTGCTGTTAGAAATTTCACAGACTCTGATTTGTAATAGATATTGGAGAATGTCTAGTTCAACATGTTCATTTTTCAGATGGGAAAACTGAACAGTGTATGACTTTTATGTTAAGAATATGCTAGAGGATAGCAGTTTCAGCTCAGGGTGTTCTAGGGAGTCCACTTCAGCCCACAGGCTATTTGTTGGGCACCAACATGCTTATCATTTGTTACACTCAGAATTCACCACATAATATTTCAGTGCCATTCAACCACTGCATGGTCTGATGTTAAATGTCTTCTTTTTCTATAATTTCCTCTCCTATCCCTGTTTTCTGCTATATCTAAGATGTTTGTACAATCTAATATAATAGCACAGTTCATTTGGTTATTTCCACAAAAATATTTTTCTTGACTGTGCTGTAGCTAACTTACGTGGTTTTAACTGAACTGAAAGCCCTTAGAAAAGAACTCAATACCTCAAGGCACAATAAGGTATTCTAAGTGTAATTTTTAAAAATACAATGTGATGTGCCTTAACGGCAATGAATGATAGTTTGTGCTCTATCTTTGAGTAAAAACCATTTTTTCCTAATTTTGTATGAAGACATAGGAAATTTTAAGACCTCATTTTCTTCATGTCTACCTACTAGAAAAATAATCTTCAGACCACCAGACTTTGTGTTTTTTCCTACCCAGTTCACACAAAGATACATTTGTTTGCATGAATGTTGAATATAGTTCGTATTTTTTCTCGCTTAACTGTATAAATAAGTTGTTCATACACAAAGCTCAATAGACATATTCTCTGCCATATTGCATGACACAGAAACATTATTCTTTACATCTACATTTAGAAATGTAGTAAGTTAATATCAGCATGTTTTCTTCTTTTAACCTGACCCAAAAAATTACCTTTACATTTACATGGTCATAATGGAAATTTGTAACTAGAGGCTCATATTACAAATCACAAACAATTACTTTGCAGAAAAGAATAGTAATGACAGAATTGGATTGGTATCCATTTTCTCAAAGTAAGTTTTCCACATAGAGCTTCCAGATAATTATTTTACCTGACCCTGAAATTTTCCACTGTAGCAACATTTGGCTCATCAGGAATTGTGCAGAAAAGGACTTAGTATATATGCTCAATGTATCAGTCACAAATTCTAGTGGCACAAATTCTTTTTTAATTTGAATAAATCAGTCATATGAGTTCCAGGGAGACAAGTTGATTAGTAGCAGTAAATTAGAATAGAGGAATAGTGTTGCTATAGACACATACACAGTAAAATGAAAACCGCCTGACATTGTATAGCTTTTTGCCACTGAAAAACTGACCATGGAATGAGAACGAGTTTGCATAGACAGCAAACCACCCAATGGGGTAGCACAATGTTATAGTACAGACAATAATTATTTTCCAGATTTATAACCTGAATTCATCATTTTCTTTAAAAAGGACTCCATTATATTCATTCAATGAATATGTTAATGTGGCTGTTGTGTACCAAGCCATAAGAATACAAATAGCAGTGGCTTATACCTGTAATCCTTACATTTTGAGATGCCAGAGTAGGAGGATCACTGGAGTCCAGGAGTTCAAGTACAGCCTGGGCAAGATGTGAGACCCTGCCTCTGCAAAAAAATAAAAAATAAAATAAATAAAATTAATTTTACTTTAAGTTCTGGGGTACATGTGCAGATCATGCAGGATTGTTACATAGTTATACACATGCATGGTGGTTTGCTGCCTCCATCCCCCTGTCACCTACATTAGGTATTTCTCCTAATGTTATCCCTCCTCAATCTCCCCGCCCCCTGCTATCCCTCCCCTACCCACCACCCCACAACAGGCCCCAATATTTTATGTTCTCCCCTCTGTGTCCTTGTGTTCTCATTGTTCAACACCCACTTGTGAGTGAGAACATGAGATGTTTGGTTTTCTGTTCTTGTGTCAGTTTGCTGAGAATGATGGTTTCCAGCTTCATCCATGTCCCTATAAAGGGCACAAACTCATCCTTCTTTATGGCTTCATAGTATTCCATGGTGTATATGTTCCACATTTTCTTTATCCAGTCAATCGTTGATGGGCATTTGGGTTGTTTCCAAGTCTTTGCTATTGTAAGCAGTGCCCCAATGAACGTATGTGTGCATGTGTCTTTATAACAGAATGATTTATAACCCTTTGGATATATACCCAGTAATGGGATTGCTGGGTCAAATGGAATTTCTATTTCTAGGTCCTTGAGGAATCGCCATACTGTCTTCCGCAATGGTTGAACTAATTTACACTCCCACCAACACTGTAAAAGTGTTCCTATTTCTCCACATCCCCTCCAGCATCTGTTGTCTCCAGATTTTTTAATGATAACCATTCTAACTGGCGTGAGATGGTATCTCAATGTGGTTTTGATTTGCATTTCTGTAACGACCAGTGATGATGAGCATTTTTTCATATGTTTCTTGGCCTCATAAATGTCTTCTTTTAAAAAGTGTCTGTTCATATCCTTCACCCACTTTTTGATGGGGTTTTTTTTTTCTTGTAAATCTGTTTTAGTTCTTTATAGATTCTGAATATTAGCCCTTTTTCAGATGGATAGCTTGCAAAAACTTTTCCCCATTCTGTTGGTTGCCGGTTCACTCTAATGATTGTTTCTTTTGCTGTGCAGAAGCTCTGGAGTTTAATTAGATCCCATTTGTCTATTTTGACTTTTGTTGCCAATGCTTTTGGTGTTTTAGTCATGAAGTCCTTGCCTGTGCCTATGTGCTGAATGGTTTTGCCTAGATTTTCTTCTAGGGTTTTTATGGTGTTAGGCCTTATGTTTAAGTCTCTAATCCATCTGGAATTAATTTTAGTGTAAGGTGTCAGGAAGGGGTTCAGTTTCTGCCTTCTGCACATGGCTGGCCAGTATTCCCAACACCATTTATTAAACAGGGAATCCTTTCCCCATTGCTTGTTTTTGTCAGGTTTGTCGAAAATCAGATGGTTGTAGATGTGTGGCATAGCCTTTGAGGCCACTGTTCTGTTCCATTGGTCTATATCTCTGTTTTGGTACCAGTACCACGCTGTTTTGATTACTGTAGCCTTGCAATATAGTTTGAAGTCAGGTAGCATGATGCCTCCAGCTTTGTTCTTTTTGCTTAGGATTGTCTTGGCTATGTGGGCTCTTTTTTGGTTTCATATGAAGTTTAAGGTGGTCTTTTTCCAGTTCTGTGAAGAAGGTCATTGGTAGCTTGATGGGGATAGCATTGAATCTATAAATTACTTTGGGCATTATGGCCATTTTCACAATATTGATTCTTCCTAACCATAAACATGGAATGTCTTTCCGTCTGTTTTTGTCCTCTCTTATTTCCCTGAGCAGTGGTTTGTAGTTCTCCTTGAAGAGATCCTTTACGTTCCTTGTTAGTTGTATTCCTAGGTATTTTATTCTCTTTGTAGCAATTGTGAATGGAAGTTGACTCATGATTTGGCTCTCTGTCTGTTATTGGTATATAGGAATGCTTATGATTTTTGCATGTTAATTTAGTGTCCTGAGATTTTGCTGTGACTTTCCTGAGACAGAGTCTCATTCTGTTGCCCAAGCTGGAGTGCAATGGCATGATCTTGGCTCACTGCAACCTCTGCCTCCCAGGTTCAAGCAATTCTCCTGCCTCAGCCTCCCGAGTCGCTGGGATTACAGGCAGGTGACACCATGCCCAGCTATTTTTTGTGTTTTTAGTAGAGACGGGGTTTCACCATGTTGGCCAGCCTGGTCTTGAACTCCTGACTTCAAGTGATCCACCCATCTCAGCTCCCAAAGTGCTGGGATTAAAAGGCATGAGCTGCCACACCCGGCCCTGCAAAATATTTTTTTAAATTAGCCGAGTGTGTTGGTGTGCACCTGTAGTCTCAACTACTTGAGATGCTGAGGCAGTGGTATCTCGTGTACTAATGAGTTTGAGGCTGCATCGAGCTGTGAGCATGCCACTGCACTCTAGTCTGGGCAAGACAGTGAGATTCTATTAAAAAGAAAAAAGAAGAACACAAACATCCTCAGGAAACTTAGAGTCTAGAGAGCATTAAAACTCATGGGGCTTCACAGTCACAGCCATTTCTCTGATGGGCCCCATCCTGGGTCCATCTGGATGCTATGTGTAAGAGGATAGGAAAAAATATAATTTGCTCTAAAAACATCCATTCCATAAGGTCAAAATCTTAACATTTTGGTGTTCAACATCTGCATAGTGACTCTGTGGAATCTTCCTGAAGAATAAAGAGAGCTGAAGTTTCAAATTATGGTTATCTTGTCCAGAAAACAAAACTTAACACATTATGAAGCCACAAAACATACAAAATGCATAAAATATTTATTACTGATACCTGCTGCTACCTACAGTTTAGGACAGAGCAATTGTCATGTCTTCCCAATTTGGCCCACTTTCAGCCGCTAGCAGCTGGCCTCAAGCACAGAAAGACAGGGGCATGGTTGCCAAAAGGAAGGAGGTAAAGAAGTCTTGGCCGGAAATCTCTCTAACACTAAGTCTGAGTATCCTACATTTGATAATTGTAGCAAGTCATTTGGGTTAAATTTTGAGTCTTTGGGTCTCTTGATTTTGAATGAAGCATCCCTGGGAGGTGGTAATATCACAGCCTTCTGTTACTGAACATGAGCATCAGAAAGCTTTTTTTCTGGAGTGAATAAAATGACAGGCAAGAAACAACATTCATGAAGTGGACATTACGGAAATTGACCAGACATTTTATACCTTTGCTTCTGGCCAAGCATGTGCCATAGTTCTAAGGAAACTCTTTCTTTTTAAATGCATTAAATGCATTTATGTTTTAAAATATCCCATGTCCCTCACACAAATTGGCCTTGACAGCAGCAAACTTACAAATAATACATTCTTGTGCCAAAGCTGGCTCAACCAGCTTCATCAAGTCTAAGAATAGCAAGCCAGCCTCACTTGGCATCAGCCTCTTTCCCTTCTGCTTCTTTCCAAAGAAACTTTGTTCATTCCTAACCCTGAGAGGGGGCTTAGGGCATGCTGGAAAATTTGGCAAAGATGCGAATCTGCTAATTTCAAAATAGCTATAGTTTTAAAATCTTAATAACTTTTCTCATTATAGCTATATTAACTCAGCCTGTTTATTCTATGGTAAATACTGAGGAGCTGAACACGTGGAAAGATGGGAAAATCAAATTATTCATTAAAAAATATAGTTTTCCTAATTTTCTAAAGACTTTGAGGGACTGTGATATGAACTATAACATTGTTTAAAGATTTCTAACAGGGTAAAGTTTTTCTCACCCCAAGCTTGGGGTGTTTTCCACATATGTGCCCGACTTGAGCAGTTGTCTCAGCCCCATCCTGCCATTCCCCATTGTTGACAAGTTGACTAAAGTTAGAAACAACTGTGTGAACAATGATAACACAGCCCAGCAAATATGGCACTCAGTTCCTTTAAAAATATGGCCACAAATTATGGGGGGATAAGATGGGAAGTTAAGTTTTCATATTGGAAAACGCAGGTAAGAAAATTAAGTATGGCAAGATTTTTCAATCACTGAAGGTAGTTGCATGCATACTGCCTTCTACTTGTATCTGCAGTAGTCCTGAATTTGAGATAAAAAAGGCACAGAGATTTAGACTAAAAATGAATTTCCGGTGAAACCAAAAGAAAAAAGTGCCAACAACTTTGTCAAGGGAGCTCATGTGTCAGAAAGAAGCTGATCCCATTTCACATACCCATAGTGTCATGAACATTCTTTCACCTTATAAATCATCTTCAGTGGAAATGCACATGTTCTGAAGCAAACAGAAATAAAATCACACTCATCATTTATCAGTCTTAAATTTCTTAATCCAAAGTAGATTTAAAGTCTCATGGTTGAGAATTAAAGTATTAAATCTCAGCTTTTCTCTATTATACCGTTTTCAAATAGTCATTGAACTTTTCCATTTAAAGCAGATGTAATCTGATGGTTATCAGGTTAATGATAGAGCCCCTCTTCCTTTCTCTAGACTAAGGTTTTCTGATATATGTTACATTTCAGTAAAGAAAAATTAAAAAAAAATAAACGTTTTGTAATATAAACAAAATTTATTTAAAATATAAACATGAAATTTTAAAAATAAATATATATTCTTCTACTTACATATAAGACTATATAAAATATATATTCTTCTACTTACATATAAGACTATATAAAATATAATGAGTATAGACTATATAAAACTCTGTATTCATTAAATAGTAACTTGTTATTGAGTTTTTTTTTTTTAAAACAACACTGTCTGGTTTCCTCAGATGTGGCACTTATTACATTTATAGTTGCAAAAACTCCTGCCAAAATTTTATGTAAATTACTAAGGACATAGTCCCTTTATATCTCAATCTTATAAAATTGACATTATCCTTTCCTGTTAAAAATCAAACATATGCACATTAAAACATTGAGTGCCATAGAATGTAAATATTTATTGGTTATTTCACAAATATATCAACTGAATATTATCTTTTAAATATTCCCCTGTGTTTCTAATAGATACTGTTCAAATCATGAAGCTTTTCACTTTTTCTATTACTGATTTATTTATCAGATGAAGTGGCTCATGTGGTCTCTGTGCTTGATTTAGTTTGTTACTTAAAAGTAATGTTCTGCCGGGCGCGGTGGCTCAAGCCTGTAATCCCAGCACTTTGGGAGGCCGAGGCGGGTGGATCACGAGGTCAAGAGATCGAGACCATCCTGGTCAACACGGTGAAACCCCGTCTCTACTAAAAATACAAAAAATTAGCTGGGCATGGTGGTGTGTGCCTGTAATCCCAGCTACTCAGGAGGCTGAGGCAGGAGGATTGCCTGAACCCAGGAGGCGGAGGTTGCAGTGAGCTGAGATCGCGCCATTGCACTCCAGCCTGGGTAACAAGAGCGAAACTCCATCTCAAAAAAAAAAAAAAAGTAATGTTCAACAACTTCATTTACCATATAAACTAAACAACACTGATTAAGTATATGTGTATCAGATTTAAAAATTTTATCAGTATAACAATTTAGTTGTGCAATTCCATGAGGGCTTTAAAGTTGATATGTTAAAGATAAAGGCTGTATTTTCACAGTAGGCAGAATTTGAAATAAGCATTTTAAGAAAGCATGCATTTTGTGGAGCAAGTATGTTTTTCTGCATTACAATTCTAAAATCTAGCATACGCATGGTCTTTATTAATTTGTTTGCTGTCATTGAAAAGAATTTTAATGCTTTTCTGACTTTTCTTATCTAGCTCAAATTTATCAGCCATGACTTTGTCCACTCTTGTTGTTAAATGCCTCCATATAATCTGAGGTGTTTTTTTTTCTTCTGTACTTCCCTTTGTTGATAATACAAAGAGAGAGTTGCCTGTCAATATGCTTATCTTTCTTAAATATAGAGAAGAGAGAGAAAGTGGTGCATTTAATGGAACTGGACTGCTTAGAAATTTGGTGCACTGGTAAAGCTGAACGGTTGTTAAGACTGTCAAAATCTATCCCCTATTGTTAATGTATAGCTATATGCTTTATTTGTATACAGGTTAGCATAGTCATCATTAGCAACAACTCTCACTGTATCTTTTTTGCTTTTGAAGGATCTCTGAAGTTAATGGTCTATATCTAAGAAGTAAAACTCTTTTCAGAACTGCTCAAGAAAAATAATTTTTTAACTGGGCAGATATGGTTATTTTTCTACTAAATCTCATCATATTGGATCTTCTCTTCTACCCCACCAATGCCCTAGGTGATCTAAATGTCAATGCTTCATTGACCTCTTCAACATGGATAGCTCTTTGGAGCCTTAATAAATGTATACATGATGGCTGTGAGAGAGTATTGGAAGGTAGACCTGAGACAAATATTAGCATATGGAAAACAATGATTGGGAAAAAGATATCAAATAAACACAAATAAGAAAATTAGAGTTGTTAAAAGTTTATGTATGATATGTGAGAATTTTCTTACTTGAGGGACAAAGGAATGTTTTACAGATATAATCTTAATTAAAAATTACAAATCAAAAAGTATTAACAAACATTTTATAATTACTTATATTTGGAAGATATATTTAAATTCACTTTGTATGTCCACTTGGCAAATTTGTTTTCTGTTGAAAATCACTCTGAGGCTGGGATTGGTGGCTCACACCTGTAATCCTAGCACTTTGGGAGGCCAAGGTGGGTGGATCATTTGAAGCTAGGAGTTCGAGACCAGTCTGGCCAACATGGCAAAAGCCTATCTCTACTATAAATACAAAAATAGCCAGGCATGGTAGCCCACATCTGTAGTCTCAACTACTTAGGAGAGAAATAAGAATTACTTGAATCCAGGATGCAGAGGTTGTAGTGAGTCAAGATCACACCAATTCACTCCAGTCTGAGTGACAGAGTGAGACCCTGTCTCAAAAAGAAAAAAAGAAAGAAAAAGAAAGAGGGAGGGAGAGAAGGAGGAGGGAAAGAAAATTAGTCTAAATACATTTTTAAGATCAATATTTTGAAGTGTTCAAATGCTTTGATTTATTGCAAGTGACTTTGTTTCCTTATTTTAAGGAAATCGCCTTTTTTTTATTGAACTACAGCTCAAAGAGTCATTCAAAGATATCAAAAAGAAATTCAATAATTTGAAGTTTAATTATGCTAAGAAAAATGAAAAATCTCGGCATCTGAAGGCACTTAAGTATCAAATTCAACAAGTTGATATGTATGCTGAAAAAATGCAGGTAACAAGAAAGTATGGTGTGTCTATGTGCACATGTGTATGTGTGTAATGCAGCTACCAAGAAAGTATGGCTTGTGTACATGCACGTGTTATGTATGTACTACACAATTACTGCAAAATTGTTTTGCATTTCGAATCTCGATACCTAACTCTGGCTTTTTATAGCACTGGGACTCAAAGAGTGTTTTTCCATTTTTATAACAATTGTATTCTTCATGTAAAAAATATAATAAACTGGTTTATTTCTTGAAGCAGATCCAGAATGGTTTCTGCCAAGCCTACCCAGCCTGTCTGCTTCCATCCTTCTCCCCAGCACACACGCACATGGGCATGGATGCATGCGCACACCTTCTACATTCCTCCTTTTCTGGCACCCATCTATGCCATTACTTTGCTCCACTGTTCCTATAGCCTCTTATTCCTACCTTGATTATCACATGTACTGGCTAGATTATTTGAATGCATTTTCCAGGAGTCAGTGAGCTTATTGAGGACAAGTATTTTATTTAGTTATCATTGTCTTTTAAAAAAATAGCATATTTTTATTCTCAAAATCTGGAATAGACCTTGTATGTCGTAAATTTTCTATTTCTTTGCTAAATGCTAAATCAATAGACTATTTGGGAAAACCCCCATTCTTTCCATAATATATGTGTAATAATTATTATTTTAGTAGATTAGAGGAAGCTGCAAAAGCTTTTACCAGTTTTTCTCTCAGTGTTTAATCACTAGCATCATAAATACAGATTGAATGTCATTTTAAAAACTTTTTGTTTTTCACACAGGCTTTAAAAAGGAAAATGGAAAAAGTTAGTAATAAAACCTCTGATTCTTTCTTAAATTATCCAAGTGATAAAGTTAATGTTCTTTTGGAAGCCATGAAAGATTTGCAAAAACATGTGGATGACTTTGACAAAGTTGTGACAGATTACAAGAAGAATTTGGACCTGACTGAGCATCTCCAGGAATTGATAGAAGAGGTATCTTCTTGTTGCTGTGGTATCCACGTTGTAATGTTTACAAAAATTATTTTACAACTTTAAAGCAATGTTGCGGTAGCTGTTATTGTCGTTAAATTCATGTATCATGCTCCTTTTCATTAACTTTTTTTCATTTGGATAATTCTCTAAAATAGAATTAGGGGATCAAAGGGGATGAATTATATAAGGCCCTTGATTGTATTGGTCAATTTCTCTTGAGAAAGGTCTTTGCTAATTTACTGGCAATGTATAAGTGTTCCTGTTTCTCCATAACCTCATCAACTGAAGATGTTTAATTATCATGAAATTATGTTCACTGCTGGATATCTGTTTAAAATGCTTAGAATGGCTTATTTATTTCACAGAACTTGAAAATATTTATTTTAAAAAGTGATACTGTGCTTTTTCAGCTACAAAAAGTTGTTACTGGTGTTTGTTGTTGATACTGTCAAGAGGATAAATGGTAGAGTATACATAAAATATGTGAAATTTGACAAGTTAAGGTATTGTTTGAACACTTAATATTGAAGAAATTCTGTGCTTGAAGCTCTTGAGTGTTGTTTGTTGCCCATTATTGTGAGATACAGAGTGTCCTTGCCACTAACGCAGTTGAGCTTCTAGATTTAACACCAGATTAAGGAGAATCAAAATGATCAGTCTTCTACATATGATGTATAGATTTGTTGTACCTTTGTGGCACTTCTTTAAAACCAACTCCTGAGTCAGACATTCCTTCCATCACAGTTATGTATAATGAGAAACTGTCTCATTCTCCACTGTGTTTGGAAAATATAACTATTTTCTATTAAGAAAAGGTGAAATGCTATTCTTTGGATGATATTTCTGCATTCATAAACTGAACCTTATTCTACAAAGAGATTTTATTCATTAGAGTATTCATCAGGCAATACTCTAGCAGTGTATTGTAAATGATATCAGTTCATTATACTGGATTGTGAACATGCTGGCTTTTTTCTTGCCATTTAGCATGTATTTGGATTCTTTTTAGTGCCAGATGCTTTTTATTCTGCCTGTTCTCGTAAGTCTGCAACATTCTTCTTGGAATCATATTTTAGGCAAACCTAAGAAGGAAGGAGAATCAAATATATTTTCATCTTTTTACTTTCTTATAGTTTTATTTATATTTATTTTCATCTTTGTACCTATGTCTGCCACTAACATTTAAGTGCAAAAGTATATGATTATGTTTTAATATTTTCTTTATCATGAGTTAGTAAGTTCAAGCAAATGTGAACATAAAGTTGAGGGAATTAAAATTTGATACTTCACTTGTCAAAATTAAGAACTTTAGAGGATGGTGTCTCTTTTATCTGTGCTTTATCCTATTTCAATTTAGTGTCACTTTTGGTACGAAGATGCAAGTGCCACAGTTGTAAGAGTTGGAAGGTATTCCACAGAGTGCAAGACAAAGGAAGCTGTGAAAATTCTCCACCAGCAGTTCAATAAGTTTATTGCACCCTCAGTGCCACAGCAAGAAGACAGGATTCAGGAAGCCACTGACCTTGCTCGGCGCTTATATGGTGAGATCTCTTTTAAGATGTCCAGTGATTGGCCATTGAACGAATCTATACTGAGCCTAATCCAGTAGATAGCAAGAGCGTGGCAAATCCTCAGGGTCTTCAGTACACCAGCCTATTCAGAGAAAAGGTTTAAGGTAATAGTCCACAGCCAGGGAAAGCAAACAGGGAGCAGAGGAAGGAATTTCTGACAACAGATGAAGCCTGCAGATTTTCAGCTACTTTGTGTAAGCCTTCCTTCTCTATTCTCTTTTCTCCTCTATTCCTATTAATCATCTCTAGGGCAATAACACCAGAACAGTACTCAGCTTATATAAACAAACAAACAAACAACAACAACAAAGTCTAATTTCCACTAGATTGATCCCTTGAAAAACACAGAAAACTTCAGTCATACTTTAAGTAGACATAAAGCTAAGACTGAAGTCTCCAGCCCTCTCATTTCTATGAGGTTTTTGGTTCACGAATCTGAGAAAGACCTGGAAAATTCTCCTTTACCTTCCTCTCACTTGTGGAATAAATGGGAGAACTCAGATTGTCACTTTTTTTTTTTTTGAGACGGAGTTTTGCTCTTGTTACCCAGGCTGGAGTGCAATGGCGCGAATTTGGCTCACTGCAACCTCCGCCTCCTAGATTCAGGCAATTCTCCTGCCTCAGCCTCCTGAGTAGCTGGGATTTCAGGCACGCACCACCATGCCCAGCTAATTTTTTGTATTTTTAGTAGAGACGGGGTTTCAGCATGTTGACCAGGATGGTCTCGATCTCTTGACCTCGTGATCCACCCGCCTCAGCCTCCCAAAGTGCTGGGATTACAGGCGTGAGCCACCACGCCCGACCCCTCAGATTGCCATTTTACAAGTTCTGCTTTCTTCTCTTCCATGACTAGAAAAGGTAGTATCATGTCATCCTGAGAGACCGTTCCTCCTAAAAGAGGCCACCACTTAAGAAGTCCTTGGAGGATGATGGTTCTTGAGGGCTCTGAGGAATAAGTTCCATGAATTTCCTGGTAACGATCCTATGAGACTAAGAGTAATGCCCAGTGACCAGGCAAATGCAGCCCAGAAAGAAGACACAATAGTTGGTAAAATAAATAAATAAATAAATAAGTAAATAAAAAATAAAAAATGCTTAATTTGGCTGCCAATGGCTGTAGTCAGATATTTTCTCTTATAACATGAAACACTATCTATGGAGAGCCATGAATTTTGTAGAATCTATCCTGCGCTACTTAAATGACTGAGAATGAATTATTCGTGATATTCCAGAAAAAAAGAGTAGAAATATAAAAATAATAAAATATGGATTGAAAAATCAATGAAAACTAAGGTGACATCTTCTTGCTGGAGTTGCTGTGTAAGTGCACTAAAAAATTTTGGAGCCACTCTGCTCCCATAGCCTGGTGTACGTTTCCTCCATGACTGAACATTTTACGTTATAGTATAAACACCTATTTGTTTGTCTTCTCTACTGCCCATAAACTTGAGGAAAGTATATTTTTTAACTTTTTTTGTGCCTGGATCAATGCCTATTCAATCTCAGAGCATGATAAGTACTGACAAAGCCCCTAAAAAGTTAAATTGCCTTCCCATCATGCAAGATCCTGCATCTGGCTTTGTTTGTATTCCTGGCCCTTAACACCAGCTGACATTTTATATAGCTATTTGTGTTGTCTGGCTTTCCTTACCAGAGTGTAAGCTGTATTAGAGGAGGGATTTTGCCTGTTAATTCACTGTCTAATGGCACATACCAACTGCCTCACAAATATTTGATGAATAAATGAATCACTGAATGAATAAATGAATCACTGAATGAACAAATGAATGACATGAGTCTCCATCTGTTTGGTAGGGAAGCTATACATTTTTTAAAATTTTCATCAAGGAAGGTACTTTAAGATTATATCAACTCTTGCAAGCTACTCAAGCATTACTGAACTCAGAATTTTCATGCCGAAAAATTACCTCAAAAAAATTTTTGCATACCTGTGATCTACAAAAAGCCATAGCTGTTATAAAGACAACTAAGACCTGGTTCCTGCATTCAAGAGACCACAGTCTAGGCCTTGAAATCATGGCATGGTAAATGGAGTAAGAAAGATATAAAATGTTTGTATTTGTTTGCTAGGGCTGCCATAACAAAATGCAACTACCTGGGTGGCTTAAACAGAAACTTCTTTTCTCATACTTCTGGAGTCTGGAAGTCCAAGGAAGATGCCAGCAGGGTTGGTTTCCTCTCAGCCCGCTCTGCTTGGCTTGCAGATGACCGACCTCTTGCAGCCTCTTCACGTAGTCATCCCTCTGCACACACATGCCTCTGGTGTCTCTCCCTCTTCTTGTAAGGGCACCAGTCATATTGGATTAGAGCCACATCCCAATGGCCTCATTTTAACTTAACCACTTCCTTAAAGATCTTATTTCCAAATGCAGTTACAATTCTGAGGTACAGGGAATTGGGACTTCAACATATGAATTTGGCAGGATGGAGGGACATAGTTCAGCCCATAACAATGTGTAATACAACCTGGCTGACGGTGTGGAGTCAGATAGTCCTGGGTTGAAATCCTTGTTCTCCTATTTATTGTCTGAATCACCTAAAGAAGTCCCTCTGCTTTTTTTTTTTTTTTTTTTTTTTTTGAGACGAAGTCTTGCCTTGTCACCCAGGCTGGAGTGCAGTGGCATGATCCCAGTTCACTGAAACCTCCAACTCCCGGTTCAAGTGATTCTCCTGCCTCAGCATCCCGAGCAGCTGGGATTACAGACATGCGCCAACACGCCAAGTTAATTTTTATATTTTTAGTAAAGATAGGGTTTTACCATGTTGGTCAGGCTGGCCTTGAACTCCTGACCTCAAGTGATCCTCAGCCTTCCAAAGTGCTGGGATTACAGGCATGAGCCACCCTGCCCGGGCAAGAAATTATTTTGAGCATCACATTCCTCATTTGTAAAATGTGGATAGTAGTAGAATCTATCCAAGGATTACATTGAACAATGGTTATAGTGTTTAGGCACAGGCAAATAATAAGCATGCACTACATGATAGCTATTTTTATTACAGTAGAAAGAGAGAAATCAGTTGGAAAAGATTGAGAATATCTTCACAGAAATCTTGGCACTTCAGGTGAAACTTAAAGAGTAGGTTAGATTTTGACAGCAGAAACAGAGTGGAGGAACAGTACTCCTGGTAGAGGAAGGAACACTTAGCTACTGTGGGGATCTTCAGGGAAGAGCTGCTGGTTCCATTTGGCCAGAGATAAAATACAGGAGGGAATTAGAGTGACATACATTTGGGGGAGGCCGACTGAAACCATGTTATGGAAGGGCCTTCAATGCCATCCTGAGGAATTTATTCTCTAAGAAGTGAAGAACCACTGAATTTTCTGAATAGGAAAAACTGAGGAAAATTGAGCTTTAAGACCATTCATATAGCAACATTATTTAGGTTACATGAAAGTGGCCTGGTACAGCAAATGTAATCATTTTCCTAGAATATCTAACTTTTAGAAACATGCCTTTATTTATTTATCTGTTCAGCAAATATTTATTAAGAACTTAAATTAATCAGCCCTTATGCTGGACGTTAGGGAGATGAATTGATACCTGGACTTTCTTTCTTGCTAAAAATTTGACCTTTAAAACTAGTTTCATCCTTCTCCTCCCCAGGTTTGGAAGAAGGACAGAAATATATTGAGAAAATAGTGACAAAACACAAAGAGGTTCTTGAATCTGTGACTGAATTATGTGGGTCCCTCACAGAGCTTGAAGAAACACTGAAGGTAATTTCTCCTTCCCTAAATACGTATTTTCAAGCAAAATAAATAAAAATTGTTAATCAAATGTCTTCTGATGCAAAGATGTTTTAATAGAATTTCTCAAGGGACATAATGTGCACATTTGTTTCACAGCTTTCTAACATAATTATCTGGGTGTTTCTGATAATTAATTCTATTTCTTTCCCATCACTGCGGAGAAAAATATTGCTGGGAATGAGGGCTAAACACAATTAAGGTATCTAGTTTACATTTTCATGGATCATATCCTAAAAAATGTGTGCCATTAAGACTCTGCCAGTAAACTTTGTATTAAGTAGCCTATGGTTTTGTTTCATAATTAAGTAGCCTGTGGTTTTGTTCATAAATAATAGGTGTCAGGGTTTTTGGTTTTCCCCTCTCCAAATTGTGGCACCAGAGAAAATAAAAATATTCTTCAGGTGTTAGATTCATTGAATACTTTGCCTCATAAAAATAGTAAACTAATCATGATCACTTTTCACAGAATACAAATTTGATGGTAACAAATACAGAGAAAATGTTTATGTCTAGGCAAAGCCAGTTAAAGTGAAAAACATGTTTCTTTGTTAATGTCATGTCAAAAACTGGTTTGATTATTGCTGTTTTCATAGCTGGCTGAACTGGTTTTTGAGGATGGAGAGAACAGCAAGGTCATTAAGAGCAAAGGCTGTAGAGCAAAGCACAGTTTCCTTGAAATAGCAACTCCCTAAATGATTGGCTTTGTGACTTTGGGTAAATTATTTAAACTCCCTGAGTCTCTGTTTCCTGATATGCAAAGTGGATTCCAGGGTAGCCCTGAGGACTATGAAGATACTAAAGATTACTGTTGTGATCATTCTTATTGAGGTCTAATGGTGGTCTTGCAGTTCAGAGAAGAATTATGTTTATTTCTACCAGTCACTTTTTTTCTGAAGGAATTTCATGTCATAAGTTTATGTGCCTCTTCCATTCAAATAGTTTGTGAGGCTTTTAATTCAGTGGGTGCCCAACCAAATTATCTTTATCCTTTGGTTAAGAATCTAGATTTTTTTAACCTTCTTACCGTTTTAAGTAACACTACAATGAACATCTTTGTTCATAGCTTTTTCTTTCTTTTGTATTATCACCCACACATAAATTCTCCAATCAGGTTTGAGAAAACTGAAATTTTTAATGCATGAAATTATTAATATTTCTAATATATAAGTTATTTGCTTCCCATCAATGCTTCACAATGATAATAAACCATATATCTCATGTTATCTTTTTCAACATGTTAACCTTTCCTCCCCACCTCCACCACCACCACCCCCCGCCCCCGCCATCCACACCCGCTGAGGAGCTGCTGTGCTTCTGACTTCCAGTACACAGGCTAAAACTCGCTGCTTCCTCCCACTCTTTGCTCTTCCTTGTCTTCAGCACTCCTGTCATTTGTGTTGCACATCTTCAAGTGAGAATCGGCTTCATAATATCTACGTTCTCCAAGTTGTATCCCTTTCTAGCTTTTGCCTTCATGGATATTCTTCCTGAAAAAGCTGTTTCCACAGCCTCTCCAACTTCCTCCTTCCCCATTCCTTCCACATTCACTGTGGTCAGGATGGCATTCTCTCTTTCTCATGCTCAATCGGTCACCTGGATTCTCTTTTGTACTAGTGAGGAGTCCCCTAATTATACACCAAGCTAGATTACCCTTCCTAAATAGTTCTGCTAGTGTCATCTTCACATTTACAAAACTCCACTACAAACACTTCCTCACCAAGTCAAGTTCCAATTCAGAGCCTTTCGGTGTTCTGAGGCTGGTCACCTTTCCAAACCATTGTGCTTCTACATTCATGTAGGGTTCATATCCCACTGATCTACTATGCTCCCTGGGGTTTCCCACTTCTAAACCTTTACTTCAAAGGCCTTCTGTCTCTGTTTTTTGAAACCTTACCATCTCTCAGAGCCAAACCCAAATGCTGCCTCCTCCCTGATCTCCCATGGCACTGTGTGCCTTCCTCCCTGTCTTAGTCCATTTGGGCTGCTATGCCAAATGCCATTGACAAGATGCCTTATAAACAGCAGACATTTGTTTCTCATAGTTCAGGAGGATGGAAGTTGAAGAACAGGATGCTGGCAGATTTGGTGTCTAGTGAGGACTTCCTGGTACTCACTCTAACCTTATGTGGTGGAAAAATGAGGGGTATCTCCCAGGCCTCTTGTCTAAGGGCACTAATTCTATTCATGAGGGATTCCCCCTCATGACCTAATCACTTCCCGAAGGTGTGATCTCCTAATACCATCACATTAAGGTGTGGATTTTAACATACAAATTTTAGGGGAACATAAACATTCAGGCTGTAGCACTAATGTAATCATCACATATAACTGTTACATGTAATTATATCACATAAAACTACTATTGCCATCCCAACCCATCCTACTTGATTATACTTAAGGAAACACTCTGGCTTTGCTAAGTTTAGTCTCCCACACAATATTTAACACTATGCTTTGTCTTTTATTGATTGATTGATTTATCTAGAGACAGGGTGTTGCTCTGTTGCCCAGGCTGGAGTGTGGTGGTGTTATGGCTCACTGCAGCCTCAACTTCCCAGGCTCAAGCAATCCTCCAACCTCAACCTCCCAAGTAGTTTGGACCACAGGCTGTGCTACCACACTTGGCTAATGTTTTGATATTTTTGTAAAGTTGGGGTCTCACTATGTTGCCTAAGCTGGTCTCTAACTCCTGGGCTCAAGTGATCTTCCCATTTTGGCCTCTTAAAATGCTGGAGTTAGCCACCATGCCTGACCTGATTTGCCTTTTAAAGCAGGTTCTCTCGAAAGAGTTTTGGCATTTGTAGTAAACACCGAATAGATTGGTACAGACAAGAACAATCATTCAGTGCTTGAAGACGTTTAATTCAGGTGGATGTAGAAATGAGAAAGGGTATCTCTGGCAAGAGAAATATGTATCAGTATTACCTTTATGAGTTACAGATGCAACAAACACTTGCCAAAGATTGCTTACCAACACCTTATAGGTGTTTGTATGAAAATAGCAAATGTCTATTTTTTTATGTTATTAAACATGAAGGTTGATGCTATGCCTCTCTCTTCAAGGGTTATAGAAAGTGGGCTCAGCAATCCTATCAAGGCTGAAATAGTGATAGAAATTCTTTCTAATGTTTAGCAATTTGAAACTTACAAAAGACTTCCATATGCATTATCTCCAGTGATTTCCAGATAATCTTGAGATGAAAAGAAAGCGAGTGTTTTCTGTGTTAGAGGTGAAAGGGAAAGTCCAAAGAGGGTAAAAGTGCTTTACATGGGGCCCAATAATCAATAGTGGTGGATCTCAAATTTAATTTGGATCTAATTCAAAATCTAGCATTCTTTCCACATCAGCTGATATTCTGGAAGAAGATATCAACTGCATACCAAAGCAGAGTTACTCATAGAGCAATACAAACCAGTTCAGTTTAGCGTTGGGACTAAAAGCAGAATCTCCCCATTAGTGGGTCTCTCTGAATGCTCTGAGCCAGTGTTGCATATGCATTTTGATGAGCATACCTGTTTGTTTAAGACCCAGCTAAGGATTGTGTTGCAGGTTGAATAGAGACTCTTCTATTGCAGTGTAATCAACATTCTAAACTGGTATGTTCTATCACGTGGGATACCAGTGGCTCTTTCCATCTTTGCAGAGTCTTCTCGGCTCTCACACTGACTCCACAGCACTTTGCAAATCCCCACTACCTCCATGACTAAAACTGAGCCCCATGAAATACAAGGAACAAAATATCTTCAACCACATAAAGCATCCTGTGCTCTCAATTGCTGTTTTTCTTTACTATACTCAGTGATATTTTATTCATCTTTTCAAGAGTCTCCCCAGTATTTTGCGTGTGTAGATTCTCTGGATTTCCTACTTTCTTCTCCCCTAGAGACCTTTAATCATTTCTACCTCACTGCTACTCCCCAGACTCTCCTAATCACTGCCATGCATAATGATTCCTTTCTCTAGAGAATGCTCCCACAGGAGCATCCTACTATAATGATTACTTTTTTTCCTGCTGGGCCTTTCAACAACCAATTTTTACTGGCAATGAACTTTATCAAAGGAATGAGGCAGGAGGGAAACTGTGAGCTGGGAGGGATAATTTTATAAAACACATCATGGGAGTATACCAGTCTCTTGTGGAATACATTTGCTGAAAGATTGCAAGTGGTCTATGTTTTCTTACAAGTAGTTAGTGTATGGCACTGTTCCTCCAAATTTCCTGGCTCAGGCTCTCACTAACTGTTGCTTTGTACAGCAGGAAGATGTTTTAAAGATGAATCCAAATTTGGAAGACTTCCATGATGATTACATTGACTTGCTAAAGGAACCAGCAAAAAATAAGCAGACAACAGTCAATGAAGAAACAAATAAGGTAAAGAAAACTACTTAACCTCAGCTATTCATTACTTTTGCTCTGAGGGTACAGTCATTGCGCATTGCAAAATAAAAGTGAATTGCAAGCTTCTTATCTATTCAAATAGAATTTCCCAATGTAAATGCAATGTGAGTTTCCTCCTCCCTTACTTCCCATCTGCTCCTTACTTAGTGCTTCTTCTCTCTGCTATGCTGTTTCCTGTGAGCTTCTCACTATCGAGTACTGAAACCATGACATTTCACAGTAGCACTGGGACAGCCATTTAAATGCCATGTCACCCAAGCCACTTCTATTTTTCCCATCTCTAGCTGCCTTTTCCATTGCCTTTTTATATCCAACCCAACTTCAAATTTTATTTCTCTCTTTTTCTCATATTTTTATGATTTTTGTTGTTTTTAACAACCCACTAGCAAACCTTAGTACATGAAATTAGATACTATCTTGTTCCCATAGACTCTACCTCTAAGACGATATTTCCAGGAACATTTACCAAAACATAGAATTCAGCTGGAATATCAATACTGAAGTATTTAGAGAAATATTTAAATTATTCTAAAACTTAGGCACTTACTGATAAATTAAAGCATGTAACAACTACAAATACAAAAATGCAAATGTGTCATGATTTTGAAAGTATTATTTAAATCACAACATCATGTTGGTTTGCGGCCTCAGTTGCTCACTCTCTATCGTAGCTGCCGGACTGTAATTAGCTTTTGACTTTTTGCTTTGCCAAGATGCCTGTTCCTAATGTTTCTCTCCCGAGGAGATGAAGGAACAATCAGAGTCAACATTATTCTCAACCATCCTCAAACTAATAAAATATACTTCTTGTGACATGAGAGTTAAAAGCAAATAAAAACCCTCTCCATTGGTAGCAGTTATTTCATGGAGAAAGATTTATTTTTCCTTGAAGTCAATATGGTTCTTTCAGCTTCTTGGTAGGTCCTTTTTTCATAGGTTAAATCCATGTCAAGGCCTGTTGCAGTTATACAACCACCAGGCAGCAAGTACTGCTAAGCAAGCTGTCTTTTCTGTGGTAAGGGCTTGAGCCGCTTAAACCCAGATTCCTCTCTGAGGCAAAGGAAAGCTGCCAAACTTTGGTCATGTTGCTGGGTGTTACTCTTATGTTAAATGGTCTGTGGTTACTCCAACTGGTCTAAATCAGAGTTTCTCAACCACAGCACTATGACATTTTGGCCAGAGAATTCGCTGTTGTAGGGAGCTGTCCTATGCATTGTAGGAATTTGACATCACTAGATGTCAATAACATCTATTATATTGATATCACTAGATGTCAATAACATCTATTAAAATAAAATCTCTTCAATTGAGAATGACTGGTAAATATAATAAAGACTATCCTTAAATGCACCACATTTTCTTAAAAAGGTTTCTAAGAGTTGCTAAATCCAACATCTCATCTTTTATTTTATTTAGTTCAGCACAATTTCCTGCATTGTGAACCAGACACATTTACTAAGAACTCAGAAACAAAAGTTATTGCTACCAAAGCAAACAAAAATAATTTATACTTAGTAAAAGTAGTTTTTCTTGATTTTTTTGTTTTATTAGAAGAAACGAATTCTTTTAAATTTAAAAAACAAAGCAAGATTTACCTTCATGGAAAAAATCACTTTTAATCTTACATAAACTAAAAGGATAAAGCATCAGTCATTTTGGGTGTAAGTGAAGGTCTACAATTATAGCTGTCAAGAATTCTTATTAACATCATTTCATGTCCTAGTGCAGTTGGTGTAGACAGCAAAATGAAAGGGTGGCAGAAATCTTCACTTTTAAGTATCTCAATCACATTTACCCTCTTATTGTCTCTATTATGTATATGTAGATCAGATGTAATGATTCTCCTACCCCATGTGGGCAGAGAGGTAGCACCGAGTGAAAAGCTTGTCCTGGTATTATCTCAGTCAATTCTGATACCCTTAAATGATGGTAGTCTTCCTGAGGAAATTATTCGAGTCCAAAAGCATAGTTCTACTGAATTACTACAAGAATATATTCAACACAGGAATTTTTTTCCTGGAGATGACAAAGTACTTCTCATTTTACTGACCCAAAAATGCAGCAGGTGGAATTAGGCAGTTCACTAAATACAACGCACATAGCACTGCTAACAGATTAGTGATGGTGTTTTATTCCCAATGTGAGCACCAAAGCTAAATCCATGGTAATATCTGAACACTCCTAAGGTTAAATGGAAGCACACAGTATTAACAGGCTCACCTAAAGCCATGGAGCTATTTGGTGGAAGATGATGGCTTCTAATGCCATTATTTAGAACTATAGAATTTTAGTGTTAGAAGGGATTTAACAGTCATCTGATCATATCTCATTTGACAGTTGAGGAAACTGAGGCCAAAAGGTATTAAATATTTTGCCCTCCAAAAATTACAGAAAGTAGTGTAAGAACTGGCAATCATCCCAGTTTTCTAGAATTTTAGCCATATGCTTTTCCCACAAGACCAAACGGGAGCTCCCGGGAACTACTGCATATACATAAGCTGTTTTGTAATATTGTTCTGTAATGATATTGTAGATGTCCATGACAAACCTTTCCCCTCTTCCTATTCATCTGTTCATAAGCAATAACATGAAAATACTTTTACACCAAACAATTCAGTGGAGTGCTCTTATCAGACTGGGTGGAGGGGGGCTGTGCAGGAACCCATCCCAAACACACACAGACAAATCCTGATCACCTGGCAGGTATAGGAAGATGTTCTTGAAACACTTGCCTTGAAAACAAATTGGGAAGAGACTAAGTGCTCTTCTTCACCTTTTCTTTTACCTCATCCACCTAAAGTGCCCCAAAGTACTATATTACCTGTTGCTGTTTAAAGCCCCCACTAAGGGCCTTCTCTACGAATGCCTTTCACAGACCAAGCCCTACGCTTAATACCTTCCTTTGTTTACTTCCTACTTCCCTTCATTAAATCTTATTTACCCTAAAATAAGCCTATCTGTTATGGAGATATTGTGGAATATGAAGTCTTGTGGTCCTTCAGATTTACCACATAAGTAGTTCTCTGCTCTATGTACTTTGAGGACTGGTTCTGCCCACTTAGTTGAATGGATGTAGGAATATCACCGTATTCTCCCTTCCAGTCACTTTTTCTGCCTACGTGGCAATGATTGTAAATTCAAGCGACTATGTCCACCAGTGGAAATGAGAGTTCAGAAGTCCTGACAGAGATAAGATGTGAAACTATAGATTTAGTATTAATTAAAAGTTAATTGTTTACTAGATATGTAAGTGGGTAATATCTTTGAGGGGCTGAGTATATAGAGACCGATTAGAGAACTTAAAGATAAGACCACAGGCCATTCACATACTTAGAAGGTGGGAAAAGAAAAGGGATCAACAAAATGACAACGATCAGCCTCTTGACTTGATATAAGAAAAGCAGATCGAGATTTGAGTTATGTTTTTGTGAATTAGATCAGAGTTTCCCAGCTATTTTGCCAGAACTCATTAGGCTAATACAAATATGCCCTGTCTGTACTGAAAACCATAGATTTATTTAACCCTTTCTGAATAAATAACACACATTTTTTTTTAAGACTAGTTAAGTGCAGTAGTGAGAAGGGGGGAAAGAGTAGAGCAAGGAGTTCGATCAAAAATGTGGTTTTATGGTGGAGAAATATTAACAAATAATTTGTATGTGTCAGTGTTTGGATACTATTTTCACAGTTGAAAACTAGACAGATCTAGAAAATATAGCTCAGTGAGTTTTAAAATGTTTCTGGTTGGGTGAGGTTGCTTACACCTGTAATCCAGCACTTGGGGAGGCTAAGGCAGGTGGATCACCTGAGGTCAGGAGTTTAAGACCCGCCTGGCCAACATGGCGAAACCCCATCTCTGCTAAAAATACAAAAAATAGCTGGGCATGGTGGTGGGTTCCTGTAATCCCAGCTACTCAGGAGGCTGAGGCAGGAGAATTGTTTAAACTTGGGAGGTGCAGGTTGCCAAGATTGTACCATTGCACTCCAACCTTGGCGACAAGAACAAAATTCCATTTCAAAAATGAAAATAAAAAAAATAATGTTTCCATAATGACTTAAAAACTGAAATCTTATTTGCATTTTTAAAATTTTTAAATTTTTTTATATGATACATGATAGATGTACATAGTTTTGGTGTACCTGTGATAATTTAATACATTCATTTTTTATTTAAGAATAAAAGCAGAAGTGCCGAGAGCTAAATAGATTTTCTCAGAAAACCACTTGCATATATGTTAAACTCACCTAATCTTGCTTCCTGAGATGATTACTAAATAAGTAATTCTAGGTCAGTGCGATAGGCATCATTTGTTATGGTTTCAAGATGTCATTTGATAACCACACTCATGATGCTCTCTTAAGATAAGTGGAGAAATATGTACTGAATGAAGGTTTGACTGAGTTATAATTGTACGCGAGTGTTAAGTAGTTCATTAGCATCAACTTTGGAGAGAGTCTGTCTTGCAAAGATATCTGACTTGGTTCTAAACACTGCTGTGTTCAACATTTTCATCAGTAGCATTAATGGATAGAGGGATTGGGAAATTTTAGCTGACTACAAATTCAGTATAAATCAATGGTCCCATGTGATTTTTATTTAAAAAAATGAACTAATACAATCACCTTAATAAAAACATATCATATAGGTCAAGAAGATAATGATTCAACTGATGACTTACCATCTGGAAAGTAAACAACTCTAGAAACAAACAAGTTTATTGAGGAGTTGAAATGGTTCCAGAAAAAGATATGAGAAAACTTTCTCCCTCGTATTGATAGTAGAAATTATTGGGTAGTAGTATTTTCTGAGGAAAGTACTTTTTCTATTTTAGGAATTGTTAGAAGTGAAAAAATGATAGCCTTGGATTCCTTTCCTGAGTTTGGCACCAGATAAAAGTAAGATACGGGAGTCAGGAACCAGTTAAAGCTGGATGGCTTGAACTTTTCTAGTGGGTTTCCCCAAACTTCAGGTCTGATTTAAATAGATTAAATATGTTCCCAGTCCACTTGGGTGCACATCTAGACAACCACAGCCTTCACCTCCAGGGGCTTTTTGTGCCTTAGAGCCAACCTGAACCCCCGCATGTTACGAAAAGCAAAACCAAAAGAGAGGGCCTCATAGAGACAGATCTGAGCATGCTCACTTCCTTCTTCCAAATCCTCAATTAGGAAATAATTTCCTCCCTAGCAGGGATCGAGGAGTTGGGAGACTGGTCTGGATTTTTATTCAAGTTTCTCTCATAAGCTTGTTGCAAATTTTCAGACAATTGTAAAACATTATTCTTCTGTGCAGAGTCATTGGTTACCTGAAGAAGTCATTTAAGAATTGTCATTGTCTGTCCCTGAAAGGCCATCAAGTCAACAAATGTCCCTGCTCTCCTATGAAGGAACTTGTGGCCCAGTGGGAGTGGGACCTCCCAGAAGTGACCAAGATGTTGAAAGAGAGTTGAGGCAAAAGAAGACCTGAGGGTATCTGACACAAAGAAAGAGGCTTAGACAGGTTGTTGGACCAATTCTCCAGTCAAAGAGCTGTTAAAATTGGAGAGCAGCTGGACTTCCTGCGTAGCTCCAGGAGGCGAGTTCAGATCCATTGGAGGAAATTGCAGGAAGGCAAATCTTTGCTACATATGGGAAATATTCTTAACACAAGTAAGGCATACATTCTCAAAGTACCCTTTCAGAAAAACTGTTCAAATAGAGGCTGCCAGAATGTTGTAGAGGAGATTCTTAGACAGAATTAAGTGGTTGATCAAAGTCCCTGTACGGAGGAAAATAAGCATTCTACTTTCAGGAAGAGAGAGAGAGAGAGACTGAGCTAAGCTGTGATACAACAACCAAATGAGGGAGGGGCAATTAGTAAGTTTAGTATTTTTTTAAATGAGAAGAACTTCTAAGAAGTCTCGGTTTTAGACTCAGAATTTAAACTTTTACTAAATGACTCCTTTTCTCTAAGCTGGGTTAATGTTTCTCTGAGGAAAGGTCATCTCTGTGGCATAGTAGAAGCAACATTGTTTTGCTTCTTCTCTTCCTCCTGAAAACACATTTCTTTTGTTTGTTTGTTTTATATTTTGAGACAGAGTTTTGCTCTTATCACCCAGGCTGGAGTGCTGCAATGGTGCAATCTCAGCTTACTGCAACCTCCACCTCCTGGGTTTAAGCAATTCTCCTGCCTCAGCCTCCCAAAGTAGCTGGGATTACAGGCAACTGCTGCCAGTAATTTTTTAAAAATTAGCCTACCCAGATAATTTTTTTGTATTTTTAGTAGAGACAGGGTTTTACTATATTGGACAGGCTAGTCTTGAACTCCTGACCTCAGGTGATTCACCTGCCTCAGCCTCCCAAAGTGCTGGGATTACAGGTGTGAGCCACCACATCCAGCCCTTATTTTCTTAAAAATCACTTACAAAGTATATATCAAGAGTAAGACTATGGGTTAAAATGAACTCAAAGGCAAGGCAAGACATAACTTTCCTATGTGCATCAGTTAACACAGGACAAAAACCAGTACATGCTAAGTAAGAAGGTACCCAAAATGCTGAGGAAAGGTACAGGAAGGAGATATAAAACAAGCAGGTGGGGATAGATTAGATCACTTTTCAGCTTCAATGTTCTTTTGAGCCTATGCTGCAGGGACATTTGAGCCTCTTCTTAAACCAGAGATGGATGTGGATTAGACTAGGACAGTGGAAGCAGGGAAAGATGTACCGCTACTCACAGCTCCTAGCAGGATTACACTTCGATTGGAGCACTGAGACAAGTGGCAGGTGCTTTCCTGTTGCATCTTCACGTGTTCTCTTGGGAAAGGCCATCACGTCTGATTGTTCCATTAATATCTACCTCCTCCACTAGGCTATTTCTCCTCAACTGCAGAGACTGTATCTACTTTTATTCACCAAAGTATGCCTCTAATACTAGCATGGTACCTAGTATATAGTAGTAGGTGCTCAATAAATATTTTTCCAATGTAAGAATAAACTAAAGGACTTTAAGAAAATAAAACTACTCATGAAAAACAGCTTTCTCTGTATGAAGTGCATAAGAGTGGTCGAATGCGCAGAGCAAGAGAATAGAATGGTGGTTGCCAGAGGCTAAGTCAGAAGGAAGATAGAAGATTAGGGGATTATCATTTAATGGATACAGAGTTTCAATTGGAAAGGGGAAAAAGTTCTGGAGATGGATGGCAGTGATAGTTACACTCAATGTGAATGCACTTAATGCCACCCAACTGTACACTTAAACATGATTGAAGTGGTAAATTTTATGTATATTTCACTACAATTTATTTTAGAAGAGGAATGACTTTCTTGAGAGAGAAGAGAGGTTATCCCGGGAGGGTCCGAGGAATCACTCAGCAAGGGAGTCTCTGATGGTCAGAAACTGGGTGTTCACAGGGAGTGTAGACAAACCAGACCTAAGGTGACTTTGCTGTTTGAGGAGACTCGTCAGATCATGGTGTGAAAGATGCTGATCCAGTCCAACTCCTTCACTACAAATGGAAACTAGGGCTTTCTTTCTGTCTTCGGTCTATCACGTTTTACTCAGAGACTTGAGGTCTTTAGCGATTCCTTAGTCATGAGAAGTGGGACGGTGCTCAGGATAGACAGACAAATGGTTTCCCATATGTAATTCTTCCTCCAGCGCCCTGTTTTAACTAATTGTAGGTTTTCTCAAGTTGTCTCTCTGAAGTTGAGTTTTACTCTAATTGAAACTGGCAAAAAAAGAAAA
Organism: Saimiri boliviensis; assembly: GCF_048565385.1. Classification (NCBI taxonomy): domain Eukaryota; kingdom Metazoa; phylum Chordata; class Mammalia; order Primates; family Cebidae; genus Saimiri; species Saimiri boliviensis. Next base: position 61,099,949 of record NC_133453.1, read on the forward strand.
AAATGAATGAATAAGGAAGATTTGGCTTTTCTCTTTTCAAGGGGCAGGCACAAGTGGCAGATCTTTTGGCCATCGATGGAACAGGGAAAGATCAGCAACCACAAGACCTGAAGGTGTCTACTGACAAGGAGGGTGGTGTCCAGGGCCTGCTCCTGCCTGAAGACATGCTCTCAGGGGAAGAATATGAGTGTGTCTCACCTGATGACATCTCCTTGCCTCCACTCCCGGGAAGCCCTGAGTCCCCCCTTGCACCATCTGACATGGAAGTGGAAGAGCCTCCCAGATCCTCCCTCAGCCTTCACATAAGCAGCTGTGGGGTGCAGGCTGGGACCAGTAGCCCAGGGGATGCCCAGGAATCTGTTCTTCCACCACCTGTTGCATTTGCAGATGCATGCAATGATAAGAGAGAAACATTTTCAAGTCATTTTGAGAGGCCTTACCTCCAATTCAAAGCTGAGCCCCCACTAACCTCTGAAGGATTCCTGGAAAAGAGTACTGCCTTGCACAGAATCAGTGCTGAACATCCAGAGAGCATGATGAGTGAAGTGCATGAGAGAGCTTTACAGCAGCACCCTCAGGCTCAGGGCGGTTTGCTAGAAACTCGAGATAAAATGCATGCTGATAATAACTTCACTAAAACCCAAGATAGGCTGCATGCTTCCCCTGATGCATTCTTGGGCCTCAGGTTTCAATCAGGCACCAGCAGGGGCTATCAGAGGCAAACAGTTCCTCAAGAAGAGATTAACAGCACATCAGCAAAGAGCAGTATGGTCAGCCTCGCTGACCAGGCACCTAATTTCTCCAGGCTCCTGTCTAATGTAACTGTCATGGAAGGTTCTCCAGTGACTTTGGAAGTTGAAGTAACAGGATTTCCAGAGCCTACACTGACATGGTGGGTAGCCTATAATGACTAGCCGTAAATAGGAACAAATTCAATCAGACAAAAATCATTCTCTAGGTACTAACTTTAAGGTTTAGGGCTAGCTGATTAATATTCTAGGACACTACAACTCTGCATGATTCAATCTTGCATCAGACGCCTCTCATTTTAGCAGCAGCATAGTTAACACCTTTAAGAAAAAAAAAAATCATATAAAGTACTAAAAATTTAACAAGCATCCAGAGCCCTGTAGGTTGGTTGTGCTTGTTTCTCTTTTTCTATGCTTAACATTCCACATTTCTAAAGATTGTGGGCTGAAATTCTCTTCTGCTGTCTATTTCCATATAAGCATGATGTTTGCTTGCTTTAACTGCCTTTATGCAACTGAAAAACAGAAGAAGTTTGAGTTTTTTCCTTTTCTCTCATTTACCTCTTTCATCTTTTTCCTCTTTCCAATAAAGTCACACATGCCATCTTCGTAACATTTTGTTTTACTAAGATTTCTTTTCACAAATTTTTTCAATGAGAGAGGTGGAATAAAAATATTTCTGTCACAGTTGCTTCAGGTGACAGGCAATAAACTCATTTTTGAAAGGTAGTATAATAACTGAGCTGTGAACGATATGATTTCACTCTGGAGACATCATTATTTTTTTAGCCTATTTGTTTCAGTAAAAGCAAACTGTAGAATACAGGTTTTGGATTGCTTACTGTTGGTAACAAAAGCAGTTCTTTTTCAATATATGAGTTACTTAAAAACATTTAGAAAAGTCTCATCCTTAAGCAGATGTATTTGAGGACAAAGCTATGAATCTGTGAGAGCCAGTTTATGCTTATAAACTAAGATTAAATTGAATAGCATTTATTGATCCTAATGTTTCGGTAGACATTAAATTATCAGTTTCAGTTATTGTGCATGCCCATTGATGGTACTTGAAATATGAACCAGTTATCTAAGGAACTTATGAGAAAACTTTGGTTTCTCTCATTATGAAAAGAAACTGCACTCGGGCGATGTTCGTGCAGTTACTTATGCTTTTTGTTTTACGGTCTTTGTAATTGCATGCTTTTTACAAATCAGGAGTTTCATATTTATGAATTTTAAAGATATTTAATTCATTATTAAATCTTAGTTCACTCCAAAGAAAAAAGTTGTCTGATGTGTTTCTTGTTTTTGTCTACCTGGTAAATGTTAATCATTTGGTTAGAATGTGTGTGTTTAAAGAACCACTGCAACATACATATTGTTGAAGAACTATTACAATGTTGTAAACTAATGTTTTGCCCTCAGATCTACAACTGTGCTAAATTATCAACGGACAAACTTTTGGGGAATCATGTGTTCTTAGGACACCCAGGAAAATGCAAAGTTATTACTTAAGCAATGGGAGCAGAAAATAATTCAGATTTGTCATCATTCTTGAGTGGTAGATTGTGGGTGTAAAAAACAAGAATCTCAGATACACAAAATAAATTATTTGCTTTATAAAAACATGAAGTTAAGCACTCATGTTTATAGGAAACTTTTAGAAATTTTTTATTAGTAGTCATAACCCAATTGCATAAATACATTTTATAATTAGAAGCCATTTTCTTCTTCTAACAAAATTGCTTCAAAAAAATGATGTTATTTCATCAGGCAGTGATGTTAAGTACAGTCCTCTAAAACAGCACATCTGTATCGTTATGTGGATATTGTGGTATGTCTATGAGGGGGTAGATAAGTCTCACTCCATTACAATTTCTAAGGAGTCACAGCTGCTGTTCCATAGTGGCGAAAAGAATAAAGCTGGACAATGTGACGGTGCCATTTCACACCCTAGGAAATTGTTACTATCAGCAAATGGTGGCCTAGTGTGACCAGATGGTCTGTTTTATTTTTGTTTTTGTCTTTAGACATAGCTGACTATCTGCATTTTCATATGCAATACTCCAATCTTTAAGGGATTTCATAAAATTCAGTTTTTCAAAAACATTGTCTGAGCCAGTCCAAGCAATTCTCTTGTCACCAGTTACCAAATTCTGCTTGAAAGATAAACAGCCCATAATCCCAGCTACTCAGGAGGCTGAGGCAGGCAGATTGCTTGAAGCCAGGAGTTCAAGACCAGCCTGAGTAACATAGCAAGATCCTGTCTCTAAAAAAATAAGAGATAAGAAACTTAGCCCGCACATGGTGGGTGGTAGGTGCCTGTAGTCCCAGCTACTTGAGAGGCTGAGGTGGGAGGATTGCTTGAGCCCAGGAGTTTGAGGCTGCAATGATATCTGATTCTGCTACTGCTCTCTAGTCTACCAAAGAAAAACGGTAAACAGCCCCACTGGAATTCATTGTGGCTACAAGATTCCTACTAATCCTAGAGAATATTGCAGTGGTAATGGGCCTATTTGCAACTGTTATTAGAACGTGGAAATGATGTGAATAAACAGCAATCCTGACTTTAAAAACTGCCTCTCTGCTTCAGGTACAAGAAGGGCCAGAAACTGTCTGCAGACGAGCACTTACAGGTTTTACACAAGGAGACAAGGCATTCGGTGTTCATTCGGAAGGTATGCAAGGCAGATGCAGGCCTCTATGTGGCTCAGGCCCGAAACTCTAGCGGCATTCTCTCTTCCAATGTCATCCTCCATGTGACAGGTAACTGCAGGCCGCCAATCACAAGAATTAACTGGATAACCCTGTGTGTCGTCTATGTTAGTGTGTTCCTAATGTACTGGCTACTCACACAGTAACTGGTGGTGGTGGCACCAATGGACATAATTCTCATGTGCCCAAAGAACAATGCAGCTGTTTATCTTCCTGTACCTCCTGCAGAGCATCTCCTACCAAGTGTATCTCCAGTCTGATCACTGTGCTTGTTTGGCTAATACCACTGCTAGGTGAAATAATCAAATTTTCTTGTGTGTTTAATATATTTGAGAAGCTTGGTAAATTATCTGTAGTAGATAAGAACATATTTTTGTATTCTAGAAAGATGTTTTCAATATAATATGCAGCAAAATTATTCTATGCTTATTTCCTCCTAATTTAAGGGTGTGCAGATGAAGGCTGACTCAACATCGAAATGCACTAAATTTCAAATACAGTTGTTTGATCATTTATTTTTAATTGCATTTTAAAAGACCTCTTTTTAGGGAATATCAGCAGAATTATTGAATTGAAGTTGTATTTTTGTTTGCATTAGCTGTCCCGTAATTTTGCTTTTCATGTCTTGATCTTTTTACTGAAATGCATTCTATGTAATTTCAACATAGACTACATTCCTGAGTCTGATGATGTCACCGTAAATAATCATTCCTCGTGTTGCTCTCATGGGTCTGACACTGGAGAATAGATGTGCCATCAACTTTAAATAGTTTACATCTTTGGTCAGCTCTGCACATCATACAGCCTGATGGAATACAAGTTGCAGGAAAGAACCAACATTATCTGTGTCATTCTGTTGATGTGGTTTGAGCAGCAATGTAGACAACTGTAACCAAGTGTTTCTGCTTCTAATCTTCATTCTGCTGATGACCATTTTTATACTCTTTGGCAAAGCATCTCATTGCCTCAGTTTCCTGTCTGGAAAATAAGTTCATCGTCTACCTCTTAGGCAATTGAGAGTTTTCATTTTGTGTCTTTTAAACATCTGGAAAATGGAAAGCACTCTATGAGGGCTAAGGATAATGATATTGTTTAATGTGATTTGTCATCAGACTGGCCTCCGACTCACTATTTCTTCTTTTTCAGATGCTGTTTCTTTAGAATATTAAATTAACGGAGTGCTGTTAATACGTAATTTTCAACTAGTCCCATGGGAGAAAGTGATGTTTTATGAATTGGAGCTTAAATTCTTTTCTAATTTCTTAAGACTGCATTCTTTTCAAAGACTTGAAATTAAACTCAGGAGGATACATTTTGTTTGTTCTAGGGGGAATCATGTGTAATAGGATGGGCTGAGATGAATTATATCCTTTTATAATAATTACTATAATATTGAGTATTCTATGCCTTTCTGAAACACTTTATTCAGAAAAGATTTTTTTTGGTCTTCCTTTAAAAAATAAGCATGAAGTAGACAGGCATTTGTTTTTTAGATTTTAAACATAGCCTTATCATGCTGAGGAAAATCTTTAGTTGAAAGAATAATTCATTACAGATTTTTGATGAAGGGAAGGAATTAATTATGTTGCTGGAAGACTGTCTACAAATAATCAAAATATTTAAATGTAATATATTCAAGTCGATATTAAAAAGTTACTGAATGTTATCTGAAGATGTGAAATGTGTAGTCAAGTAAACAGTTGGCACATTCTTTCTTTTACTGCATATTCAATTTAATTAAAAAATTAAATCTCAGTTTCCTTCTAAATTTTGATAGAAGCGTATTAAAAGCTTGTATACACAGCATCCTAGGGAATTCTTATTCTCTTAACTATCCTCTTTTATTTTATTTTTATTTTTTTTTCGAGACAGAGTCTTGCTCTGTCACCCAGTACAGTGGTGCGATCTTGGCTCACTGCATCCTCCACCTCTGGGTTCAAGCGATTCTCCTGCCTCAGCCTCCCAGGTAGCTAGGATTATAGGCATGCCTAGTTAATTTTTATGTTTTTAGTAGAGACCAGGTTTTGCCATGTTGGCCAAGCTGGTCTCGAACACCTGACCTCAAGTGATCTGCCTGCCTCAGCCTCCCAAAGTGCCAGGATTACAGGTGTGAGCCACCATACCCAGCCTCTTATATCCTTTTTGTCCATTTTCAAATAATGTATGAATCTTGCTTAACTCCCCGTGTGGAAGCTAAAGAGTAAAAACCTGTTAATGTCCAAAGAAGGCAGGTGAGGCCCAGTAAAAAGTTGTCTCTCTTCCCACTTTCTCTTTCTTATTAATTTGGCAGGATCTCCCTTCCCATTTTGTCAGTATGGTTGAATTTGTGTGTTGGGGTCGTTAGGGCATGGGAATTCCTGGTTTGTTTTCTCTGTTTCAAGTTTGTTCATGTTAACCCTTTGCAGAGCAGAGTGAGATACATATCCACCCATGGTGTGTGATGAAAAAGGGCACGCAAAATCCATTTTTAGAGACAGAGAGAGAGGCAGAAGGTGGAGAGCACAAAGATTAGAAAAGAGTACCATGCTGATATTCAAGATACAGTACAGATAGCTTTCCGTGTTTCTATCCATCTACCTATTCATCCAGGCTATTGATTGACTAACATGGCAGTAAAGAATCATTATTCAGTTATTCTTCTGGTTGTGTTTTAATTTCAGAAACTTAAGTGTAATTTTCCTTTTTGCTAGGGTTTCTGTCATAAGAAAATAATTCTTCTTATGAAAGTTTCAATTGCAGATACTGGTTAAAAATGTAAGACCTAGGAAATTTAAGTGTTGTCTCTATTTTAAGGTAAATACATAATTTATAACCATTTACTTCTAAAGAAAAATCTGAATGGCTAGTAATATCAAAACATTTTCGACAAGAACCTCAAATGAAAAGAAAAATTAAAAAGCATATGTGTTAAAGCTCTTTTAGAATTTGTACTGCAGATTTTCTGGTGAAAATTAAACTCAGGATTTTCAACCGAAAACTTTTAAAAACTCCTAAACTCTTTTTTTTTCCTTTTTTTAAATTGTACTTTAGGTTCTGGGGTACATGTGCAGATCATGCAGGATTGTTGCATAGGTACACATATGGCAATGTGGTTTACTGCCTCCATCCCTCCCCATCACCTACATCTGGCATTTCTCCCCATGTTATCCCTCCCCAACCTCTCCCTACCCATGCACTGTCCCTCCCTTGCCCCCACAACAGACCCCAGTGTGTGATGCTCCCCTCTTTGTGTCCCTGTGTTCTCATTGTTCGTCACCCGCCTATGAGTGAGAACATGCAGTGTTTGATTTTCTGTTCTTGTGTCAGTTTGCTGAGGATTATGGTTTCCAGATTCATCCACCTGCCTATTAAAGACACAAACTCGGCATATTTTATGGCTACATAGTATTCCATGGTGTATATGTGCCACATTTTCCTTATCGAGTCTATCATCGATGGGCATTTGGGTTGGTTCTAGGTCTCTGCTACTGTAAACAGTGCTGCTGTGAACATACATGTGCATATCTCTTTATAATAGAATGATTTGTAATCTTTTGGGTATATACCCAGTAATAGGATTGCTGGGTCAAATGGAATTTCTATTTCTAGGTCCTTGAGGAAGCGCCACACTGTCTTCCACAATGGTTGAACTAGTTTATACTCCCACCAACAGTATAAAAGTGTTCCTATTTCTCCAAATCCTCTCCAGCATCTGTTGTCTCCAGATTTTTTAATGATCGCCATTCTAACTGGCATGAGATGGTATCTCAATGTGGGTTTGATTTGTGTTTCTCTAATAATCAGTGATGATGAGCATTTTTTCATGTTTGTTGGCCTCATATATGTCTTCCTTTGCAAAGTGTCTGTTCATATCCTTCTCCCACTTTTGGATGGGTTTGTTTGTTTGTTTTTCTTATAAATCTGTTTTAGTTCTTTGTAGATTCTGGATATTAGCCCTTTGTCAGATGGGTAGATTGGGAAAATTTTTTTCCCATTTTGTTGGTTGCCAGTTCACTCTAATGATAATTTCTTATGCTGTGCAGAAGCTCTGGAGTTTAATTAGGTCCCATGTGTCTATTTTGGCTTTTGTTGCCAATGCTTTTGGTGTTTTAGTCATGAAGTCCTTGCCTATGCCTATGTCCTGAATGGTTCTGCCTAGGTTTTCTTCTAAAAAGCTCCTAAACTCTTAAAAAAAATTATATATATATTTTAAAAAAGAAAAAAAATATTATATATACTTGACACCTCAAAGAACTGCAAAACAAAATGTTTTTGAGCTTTCATAAGGCAAAACCATTGAGTTTTCCAGCTTTGATTTTCTAGTAAAAGGATGTCTAAACATTTGGTGGTAGTTTTTCACACACAATTCCAAGAGAAATTTACAGTGGGAAGATTTACATTTGAATCTCTGAATATTCTATAATATTAAAAATATTTGAACAAGATGCAGAAAAATATTTGACTATTTTAATCAATAGTAGTAATTTCTATCACTTATAATCAAGACAGAGACTTAAAAAGATGACTACAAGACCCTTCTAACTGCTTTGCTCAAATTAAAATTTCCTCAGATAGTTCACAGGCCTTTTATAACCTGGCCTCCCCTCTCCACCTTCTATCTGATCCCCTCCTATCGCCCCCCACCCCTAGCAAAGTGACATTTAGCTTCAGGGTTTTAACCTCTTCTCTCTCGTCTTTTCTTCCTATAACTCTTTTACTATCTTCACCACCCTATCTTCATGACTTAATTCTTGCATATCTCCCAGTACCACTGAGACACAACTTCCCCTGGGAAGCCTCCTGACCCATCAAGTCCAGAGTAGATGGTCCTGCCATGTGCACTGTCAACACCTGCACTGCTCAGCCATGTCTTTGAATACACACACCAGAATCTCAGGTTTGAGCATCTGTCTCCTCTGGCTAGGCTGTAAGATCCTTATCAGCAGGATCCGTGACAGCCCTGTTGTCGTTGTATTGCCAGCACCTAAGACATAGCCACACTCAGTAAACTCTTTTGAATCGTTGCCAAAGGTAAACAAAGATAAACCTAGCTTGCTTTTTCTCCCCTTTTTAGAGAGAGGAGAGGGGAAATGCAAAAGACAAAAAAATGATTCTCCCTTCTTATAGACAGGAGTCAATCCAAATCAGGCCCTAACAATGAAGCATGCTTGAAACACTCTCACCTCATCTGCAAAACTTGTATGAGAACCCTCCAGACGCTCTGGGCCTAGACCCTGATTGAAAATTTAAATTTAAAAATCAATGCTGGCTCCAGGGATTAAAATAGTAGTGAGGAGGAAAGGGGAAAGGTCCAGGATTGTTGTTCCTGGATCAATATTGTTCTAACATTTTAAAGTGTTCCAACACTTTAAAACATATGTACTCAGGCATAAATTTTCATCTGGTATGAGGAACTGGGTGCCTCCACTCTCTATGACTAAATCCAAACTGTCAAAACCAGAATTTATGTACTTCCTTAGAACACTACATAAATGATCAATATTTAATTGTAGCTGGGGCTTAGTAATCTGGGCTGTGAACAGATCTCATTTGAAACCAGTATTTCATACATCCTTATAAATATAAAGAAAGCCAAATCCAAGAACTTAAGAGAATTTGAATTCCAAATGAAGAAAGGAAAGAATATCCTATTTTTGTTCTGCTTTGTATTTGTCTTTATTCGTGACCATTTCTTACTAAAGATAACCATCTGAAGCTTTTGACACTCCTGTTGTATGGACAGCATTTTAAGTGCAGCCATGAAATAAGTTAGTTGAAACAAAATAAAATATCTTCTTCCAGTATGCTCTGATATTGTGTCTGTCAATGTAAATGCCAAAGCCTGAAGACTGTTTTCCATTTATAATATGCAGAATCTTGAGTTTCATTGGAAAGTTAAAAGACTTGCGCTGACTAAATGAAAGTGTCCTTTTTTTTAAAGCAAAAACAATTCATTTTCTCTGCACTCATCACAGGAGATGAGACTTGAATGTTATCAGTTGTGCATGAATTCAACCTCAGAAACAGAAAGCACATGGCTGTGATTTTGGCTTTTTTCCGTGAATCTCCACACCACTGTTCCTTTTGATCAGGCGTCCCCAAACTTTTTACACAGGGGGCCAGTTCACTGTCCCTCAGGCCGTTGGAGGGCTGCCTCATACTGTGCCCCTCTCACTGACCACCAATGAAAGAGGTGCCCCTTCCTGAAGTGCGGCGTGGGTGGGGGTGGGGTGCGGATAAATGGCCTCAGGGGGCCGCATGCGGCCCGGGGGCCGCAGTCTGGGGACGCCTGCTTTTGTTGGTGAGAGTTTGTATAACATTGCGAACGATCTGAGCATCGGTGCACGTTGGAGGCAGGACACTCCTCAGGGTGAACAAGCCTTTGTGTTGGGAGCTTGAGTGTTTGGCCTGCTCACTCCTCCTTCTGTTCAGCGGCAGTTTCAACAGGACATGGCAAATCGGATTCCTCGGATTCTCCTTTTTGTGCTGTAAAATTAACTTCTTATCTTCCTTAAAGAACAAGAGTGCAAAAATAATCGTATAGACAAGAGTGTGTGTGTATTCCCAATTAGCACACTAAGAACTGGATGAGATCAAAATATATTTTAACCATAGGAGTAATGGAAAAAAAATAGATTGAATCCAATTCTTCTTTAAACCGGAAAAATAACAGTTACCTAACATGCGGTTTTCAATCCGTATTCGTATGGCTCCTTGCCATGGCTCTTTTTCCGCTTCAATATCAATACTTGTGAAATAGCAGCTCCAGAGCTAGGTAATAAAGTGAAGTGTCCTCTTTTTCCTTTGTCATTCAACAACTGTTTTTTTTTTTTTTTTTTTTTTGAGACGGAGTTCCGCTCTTGTTACCCAGGCTGGAGAGCAATGGCGCGATCTCGGCTCACCGCAACCTCCCCCTCCTGGGTTCAGGCAATTCTCCTGCCTCAGCCTCCTGAGTAGCTGGGATTACAGGCATGCGCCAACATGAACATGCCCAGCTAATTTTTTGTATTTTTAGTAGAGACGGGGTTTCACCATGTTGACTAGGATGGTCTCGATCTCTTGACCTCGTGATCCACCCGCGTCGGCCTCCCAAAGTGCTGGGATTACAGGCTTGAGCCACCGCGCCCGGCCACAACTGTTCTTTTTACAAGAACTTTATCGATTCAAGCATCTACAAAATGGTATTTTTATCTTATATGTGCCTTTAAAAGTATGCAATAAAATCTTTTGAAGATAAAAATTCAGTGAAATATAAAGGACATACTTTATCCACGGCAAATTGTCTCCAGCACATATTATGCTAATGATGGCAGACAGCCACCTCTCTTTGTAATAAGTATTATGCACACCCACACACAAACAAGCTGTTGGAAAACAGAGTCAGCTGGAAATGCAGACAAGGTAGGAAACCACTTTCTTGGCAGGGTCAGAAAGGCGAACATGCCCATTTGCTCCAGAGCCGCTTCTCTAGCAGCTGCTGCCGTGCCAACCCTGCAGGGCCAGCCTTTGATTCAAGTGAATGCAGTTCCAGAAGGTGCCTTTTAAAATGCATTTTTATTCATTTCTATTACTCTTAAAAGAGCAATAGTATTTCTTATCACATTCTGGTCTGGGTTACCAGATTAAATCAGAATGCTTCCCCACCCAAAGAACATAATTTCTGGTGAGAAAATGGGGTCTATGGAAACCTAGGGTGGTGACTGGGGAAATGTAAAACTGGAAGGGAAAAACTGGCTACACAACACGGTGAGGACATTGGGCGTCAGCTTTGGCTTTCAGCTTCCCTGTGTGAATTTCCTATGGATTCTGAAAACGTCTTTGGGAGCTCCCCAAGAAGTTAAAGGCCACAATAAAATGTTTCTACATGATAATTTTTGTTACCCAGTAAGAGGACCGTATTGGGACCAGTAGTGTCAAGCTGGACCCTAAATCCAGTTCCTGGAGTCTTTATAAGGAGGCCATGGCAGACACAAGACACAGAGAAGGCACACAGGGAGGAGGAAGTGCATGACATGTGACAACAGAGGCAGAGACTGGAGTAATGAATGTCATCACTGGAAGCTAAGAGAAGTGAGGAGAGATTCTTCCCTAAAGCTCTTGGAGGGAGCATGGTTCTTTTGGTTTAGACCTTGGACTGTTTGAATTCCAGCCTTCTGAACTATGAAAGAATAAATTTCTGTTGTGAAAGCCATCCAGTTTGTGGTGCTTTGTTATGGCAGCCTGGGAAGCTAATACAATGACCATGTTTTAAAATAACCAATACAAATCTCTGGTAATAAGATTCCCAGAGACCATTACTGGACACCAGCAAGCTTTTCAAACCAGCACTCTTGGGGTGTGCTGGAACACCTTCACTTCTTGATTTAAAGGGATCGCCTTGGTACATTTCAGCCAATCAGTAACTTTTCATCTTCTATGTGAACATCATCCTCTAAGTGCACTATAGTGCAGAGTTCTAGAGGAAGCTGAAACCATTCACAGTGGGAGTTGGGGGAGGGGGAAGGAAAGTTGTGTTTAGAAATATAACCAAAGTAAGAGTGTATACAATATAAGAAAGGAGAAGAGAAGTTCAAAAAATGGAATTACTAACAGTCAAAAATTAGGATATACATGACCTAAACAGCACTATCAATCTACTTCATCTCATTGACACATAGAATATTCCATCCAACAGCAGCAAAGTACATATCTTCTGATGTCCACATGGAGCATTTTCCAAGATAGACCACATTCTTGGCCATACATCATACATTAAAAATGTAAAAGAAGAATAATCATGCAAAGACATGTTTTCAGACCACAATGGAACTAAACAAGAAATTAGTAACAAAGATAGTTCAAAAATCCAGAGATATCTGTAGATTAAACAGCACATTTCTAAATAACATGTAGATCAAAAAATAAATCTCGAGGATTTTTAGATATTTTGAAAAATATGAAATTACAAATGCAACTTACCAAAATTTGTGGGATATAGAAAAATAGTGTGTAGAAAAAAAATTTATAGCATTAAATGCATATATTAGAAAGAAAAAAATTGAAAATCAACCTAAGCTGTCACCTTAGGAAACTAGTGATTTAAGCCTATAGAAAGCAGAATAAAAGAAAACTTAAAAATTTAAGTGTAAATCAATGACATTGAAAACAGGAAAATAATAGAGAAAATCAATGAGACCAAAATCTTGTTCTCTGAGCAGATCAATAAAATTGATAAACTTCTGGCCAGGATAACCAAGAAAAAGAGAAGATACAAATTACCAATATTAGAAATGAAAGAAGGGTCATCACTCTTGATTTATGGACATTAAGAGGATAATAAGGGATACTATGAACAATGCTAAGCTCACAAATTTGATAACTAAAATGAAATAGATCAATTCCTTGAAAGAGAAAACTGCCAAAACTCACACAAGCAGAAATAGAAAACCTGAAAAGCACTTTATCTGTTAGAGACATTGAACCAATAATTAACAACTTTCCAAAAAGAAAAATACAAGACCCAGATGATTTCACTGATAAATTTACCAAGTATTTAAGGGAAAAAATCATATCCATTCTCTACAATCTCTTCCAGGAAACAAAACAGAGAGAATTCTTTTTAAACTTATTCTCTGGAGTCAGAATTACTCTAATACTAAAACCAGGTAAAGATGTTACAAGACACAGAAACTAAAGACCAATATCTCTCATGAATGTAATTACAAAAATCCTCAACACTATACTAATAAATCAAATCTAACAATGAATAAAGGGAATCCCACACAAGACGTGGGATTAGTTCTATTTATATATGACTCCTTCAAAATTCAAAACTCAATCAGTGAATCCACCACATCCACAGACAAAAGAAGAAAAGTCATACAATTATATTAATGAATGCAGAAATAAGATTTGACAAAAATCTAATGTGTGTTCATGTTAATTTTTCAAAACTGTCAGAAAACTAGTAACAGAGGAAATTTCTCAACTTGATAAAGAACATCTATAAAAACCTGTAACTAACATTATACTTAATGACATACTCTCTTACCACTCTTAATGTTGATTGGAAATGCTAGTGAATATGACAGGAAAACATAAAAGTTATTAAAATTAGAAAAGGAGAAATAAAACATTTTATTTACAGATATCATGATTTTCTACATAGACCATCCCAAAGAACCTGCAAAAAACTCTTGAAACTAACCAGATATAGCAAAATTGCCAAAGCAGAAGACCTGCAACAACTACACTCAAGAAAAAGCTAGGGAGCTGTCAGTATGGTGATCAGGCATCTTTAGAGACCATGGCAGGGGCAGTAAGACATTACCCCTTTTCCATACATTGGTTGCAGACATCGTGGAAACTTGAAGAAGACTATGCTCACCAGAACAAGGGAATACTTTGGTGTGGAACAGAAATCAAATTTGATCATTAACTGGCCATTGTCATTATCAACAGATCAAGAGAGAATAAATAGAAAGAAATCATTGAGCTGAGCTTTTTCTAATAATAACATAATCAAAATAAAATAAAATAAGTCCTTTTGGTCTCTGACATCACATCCTGGAGTAGATGATTTACCAGTTGGCCATTTGCTGCACTGCAAGAATGAATGTAGTTACAATGGATATGTACTTTCCTATCAGCAAGGATGGGCCCCAACTGCTAGTATTATTTCTAAGATTTCTTCTTGGAAACCTATACTAAAATATGCCAACCACTGTATTATACCTTAAAAAATAGTGTTTCATAAAGTAATTGTTTGTTAATTAATTAAATGATAGAATACAAATGGCTGTTTCAGCACTTACAGTTAACTGGAAACTTTTCAATGAAACTAATTGTTTTGTATTGTCTAAATGTTAAATATTATTTTCTTCATTACCATTAAACATTTTTTTGAGGGTAATTTTTGGTCTTATGTGTGAATATTTAAATTATTATGGCATTGTACTTTATTACTTAAAATTAACTGATGCACCACAATGCCAAGTATTAAACTCTTATTTTATCAAAGGCTTTGTAAACATAATAGTATAAATGGTACAGCACTGTAAAGACCCCATCCAGGACTTACAAATGGGTATACAAAGTACCCATTATAGGTTTTGTTCAAACCTATGGCAGTAAGTTGTGTAATTGCACAAATACTGATTTACTAAGCCAACCCAAAATGGATTAGGGACACCATGAAGGATGGTCCTTAACAGGATGTTCCTGAACAAGTCAGGAGCACAGTCTAAGGTTCAGGGACTGGTTCTCAGTTGCAGCTGACTCTTTCTTTCTTTCATTCTTTCCTTCCTTCTTTCTTTCTTTTTCTTACTTTTATTTCTTTCTCTTTCCTTCCTTCCTTTTTTTCTTCCTTCCTTCCCTCCCCTCCTTCCCTCCCTCCCTCCCTTCCTTCCTTCATTTCTTTTTTCCTTCCATCTTGCTTTTTATTTTTGAGACAGAGTCTCACTCTTGTCACCCAGGCTGGAGTGCAGTGGTGGTATCTCAGCTCACTGCAACCTCTGCCTCACAGATTCAAGCGATTCTACTGCCTCAGCTTCCCGAGTAGCTGGGATTACAGGCACTTGCCACCACACCTGGCTAATTTTTGTACATTTTTTTCTTTTTTTTTTAAATTAACTTAATTTTTTTTTTTTGCATTTTATGTTTTGGGGTACATGTGAAGAACATGCAAGATTGTTGCATAGGTACACACATGGCAGTGTGATTTGCTGCCTTCCTCCCCATCACCTATATCTGGCATTTCTCCACATGCTATCTCTCCCCAACTCCCCACCCCACACTGTCCCTTCCCTATTTCCCCCTGACAGACCCCAGTGTGTGATGCTCCCCTCCCTGTGTCCATGTGTTCTCATTTTTCAACACCTGCCTATGAGTGAGAACGTGTGCTGTTTGATTTTCTGTTCTTGTGTCAGTTTGCTGAGAATGATGGTTTCCAGGTTCATCCATGTCCCTACAAAGGACACAAACTCATCATTTTTAAAAGCTGCATAATATTCCATGGTGTATATGTGCCACATTTTCCCTGTCCAGTCTATCAGCGATGGGCATTGAAGGCAGAAATAAAGATGTTCTTCGAAACCAACAAGAACGAAGATACAGCATACCAGAATCTCTGGGACACATTTAAAGCAGTCTCTAGAGGAAAATATATAGCAATAAATGCCCACATGAGAAGCAAGGAGAGATCTAAAACCAACACCCTATCATCAAAACTGAAAGCTAGAGGAGCAAGATCGGAAAAACCCAAAACCTAGCCGAAGACAAGAAATAACTAAGATCAGAGCAGAACTGAAGGAGACAGAGACACACAAAAAAATAACCTTAAAAAAAAATCAATATATCCAGGAGCTGGTTTTTCGAAAAGATCAACAAAATAGACCACTAGCCAGATTAATAAAAAAGAAAAGACAGAATAATCAAATAGATGCAATAAAAAATGATAAAGGGGATATCACCACAGATTTCATAGAAATACAAACCATCATCAGAGATTATTAAAAACAACTCTATGCACATAAACTAGTAAACCTGGAAGAAATGTATAAATTCCTGGACACTTGCATCCTCCCAAGCCTAAATCAGGAAGAAGTTGAAACCCTGAATGACCAATAACAAGGGCAGAAGTTGAGGCAGCAATTAAGAGCCTGCCACCCAAAAAAAGCCCAGGTCCAGATGGGTTCACAGCCAAATTCTACCAGACATACAAAGAGGAGCTGATACCACTCCTTCTGAAACTATTCCAAACAATCCAAAAAGAGTGAATTCTTCCCAAATCGTTATATGAGACCAACATCATCCTGATACCAAAACCCAGCAGAGACTCAGCAAGAAAAGAAAACTTTAGGCCAATATCCATGATGAACATAGATGCAAAAATCTTCAATAAAATACTGGCAGGCCAATTGCAACAGCACATCAAAAAGCTTATCCATCGTGATCAAATAGGCTTCATCCCGGGGATGCAAGGCTGGTTCAACATACGCCAAGTCTATAAACGTAATTCACCACATAAACAGAACCAAAGACAAAAACCACATGATTATCTCAATTGATGCAGAGAAGGCCTTTGACAAAATTCAACAGCCCTTTATGCTAAAACCCCTTAATAAACTTGGTATTGATGGAACATATCTCAAAATGATAAAAGCTATTTACAACAGACCAACAGCCAATATCATACTGAATGTGCAAAAACTGGAAGCATTCCCTTTGAAATCTAGCACAAGACAAGGATGCCCTCTCTCAGCACTCCTATTCAATATAGTACTGGAAGTTCTAGCCAGAGCAATCAGGCAAGAAAAAGAAATAAAAGATATTCAAATAGGAAAGGAGGAAGTCAAAATGTCTCTATTTGCAGATGACATGATTGTATATCTAGAAGACCCCATCGTCTCAGCCTAAAATCTCCTAATTTTTGTACTTTTAGTAGAGACAGGATTTTGACATGTTGTCCAGGTTGGTCCCGAACTCCTGACCTTAGTTGATCCATCCACCTCAGCCTCCCAAAGTGCTGGGATTACAGGTGTGAGCTACGGCGCCCAGCTGCAGCTAACTTTTTCCTGGCATATGAGTCTCATTCCTCTGTCCTCTGACTCTAATCCATTGTAGGAAAAAATTAAATCAGTTAGAGGAATGATACCATCTGGCAGAGAATCTCAGAATTAGAAAAGCCTATACCATTTCTTTGAATATAAGAAATTGTTGTGGGTTGGTTTAATCAAAATTATATAGCAAAAGTATGTCAGATGCCATTAGGATTATTGTGAATAAATAAAAACTTTCAAGAATTTTTAATCTTGGGTGTGTGTGTGTGTGTGTGTGTGTGTGTGTGTGTGTGTGTTTCTCTGTATGAATTCTTACCTGTATGAATTCAGTAATACATAAAATGCCCAAGTGATATATGATGTGATCAGGTTAGAAAAACATCTCATGCTAATGGCACCAGTGGCATTAGCAACTTATGGCCTAGATTTGATGAAGAAATAAGCTTCTCTCATTTTAACAGTGGTATCATTCAGAGAGTTACTTATACGAATGCTCTGAATAAAAGGCTCGGCACAGCTCCAGATTTAAAATAGATAATTAAAAACCTGTATATTTCAAACAAGATTTCCAAACAGCTGTTGGAAGGGGGAAAATACTGTTAAGATATGTGTGCACATATATCAACTCCAAATATAAATTCATTTAAATTATTCATTGATAGCAAATCAAAAAGAATTGTTTCTAAATAGAACTTAGAAGTTACTTTAATTTTAATGTAGTAATATCATAACATCACAAATCTTAGTTGGGAAGCAGCTATTGGTTTTTTCAATCCATAAGTTATGATATTTCAAGCTTCCATAAAAGTACTGAATCTAGATCCTTAAAGATAGATTTTTGTAGCTCATATCTTAAGGTTCCTAAAGCATATATAATTACTGCAGGAACAAATGTTTTGTGTGTTTATTTCTTTTTTAATGCTAACGGTTAGCCTGCTAATAATAAAATATATATTATGTCCACTAAATATCTGGAAACAACAGAATTTGCTTGCCTGTTTCTTAGCTTTACTGGGAGCTCTCTAAAGCATAATTTGACATTAAGTTCCTGGAAAGGTAATAAATTTAATCTAATTATCTCATTCAAACTTTTGCAGCTACAGGATGCTTATTCTTGTATAAATATTGACTCAAAATGCTCTTAATAAATGCAATTGCTCCAATTTAAGAGAAGAAATAATCACGGTGGTTCATATTTAACCACCATTAACCATACACCTATTAAACATCCCACTGCAGAATAGTGGTTTGTTTTAGGGAAGGATGGTAATCAAAACAAGTTCAGACAGTTTTCTTTTTTTTTTTCTTTTTTTTTTTTTATTGCATTTTAGGTTTTGGGGTACATGTGATGAACATGCAAGATTGTTGCATAGGTACACACATAGCAGTGTGGTTTGCTGCCTTCCGTCCCCTCACCTGTATCTGTCATTTCTCCCCATGCAATCTCTTCCCACCTCCCCACCCCCCGCCCCTCCCCCATTTACCCCCAATGGACCCCAGTGTGTAGTGCTCCCCTCCCTGTGTCCATATGTTCTCATTGTTCAACACCCGCCTATGAGTGAGAATATAAGGTGTTTGATTTTCTGCTCTTGTGTCACAGTTTTCTACAGTCAAATGTACTGGCTTCTCATTCTGCTGTATTCCTTTTCATATGTGGACACATGGAGAAATGTTTCTTTTTCTACCAATCTGAAACTTTGCAGGTTGACTCGACAGATTCCAAATACAGTGTAAAGATTACATGGTTATTTTAATAACATTAACAGACATATTTAAAATCAGAGTATAATTGATATTTAAATTATGTGACATTGGCTATGTATGTTACTGAAAATAAATTATGTCCAATCTTCATTTTTGTTTTACATTTCTAATGATGGATATGTCTTTATATATCTGATGTAAACATTTCCATTTAGAAATAACATAGATGAGATAAATGGCCCTCTACTGATGTTGCCCTGAGAAACCTAGGGCCATCTGAATCCTTTTTAATTGGATAAATATCGGGGTTTTTTGTTGGGGTCCTCATGTACCTTTAGGCAAGTAAATTGGAATCCTAAATATTGCTCATTAAAATAGTGGAACACCAATTTTATAAAATAGCATGCTTTTGAGCCCATTCTCAATCTTGTATTGATAGAGAAAGGAGCACTTGTTTTAAAGAATTGGAGTATTCTCTATTACTCCTCTGAAAGTGTTACTATTTAGAAGCGCTAAATACCTAAATTCTAATTCGAGCTTTGCTACAGAAGAACTTTGAGGATTTAGGCAACTAAAATCTTTGACCCTCATGTTCCTTGCCTGTGAATTACGGTGCAAGATAGGTCATTTCTAAATGTGGGTCTAGCTCTCACTGATCTCTAAGGGGTGTTAAACATGCAGTGTGTTCTTGATTTTTCTCATTGGAACAGGTGGGTGATGTTGCCAAGCACTTGCTGTTTGGGGCCAGATGATCAAGAGACCAGTCAAGGTTTAGAACAAAATTTAAAAGAAATTTCCTGGGAAGCAGAAGACAAATAAGGTCTTGGAATAGTGTACTTTTTGACAGTCATAAAAAAATTCTATTTATTCTATATATATGACTATAGGACTTCAAATATGGTTCACTAAAGACCTAGTTACTAAAGGTTATTCTTTAGTAACCTTAAGATATGAGCTAGAAAAAAAATCTGTCTTTAACGATCTAAATTCAGTACTTTTATGGAAGCTTGAAATACCATAGCTTATGGATTGAAAAAACCAACAGCTGCTTCTCAACTAAGATTTATGATGTTATGCTGTTGTTATTACATTAAAATTAAAGTAACTTCTAACACAATCAGTCTCTTATTCAGACCCAAAGTCCCAGCCTCAAAGCCCTTTAATGCAGTTGTGGCTTTGTTGAGTGATGAAATAACTGGGAATAGAGCACATACTAGTTGATAAAAAAAAAAACTATCCCTATGTTGGAAAAAAGAAAGTCCGAATAGATCTAGTCATTCTCTAGAGAAATGCAACCCTAGTTTAACATTCATTTTGCGTCCAATGAGTAATTTTAAAATGCATAGTGGTATAATAGAACATAGAAAATAAAAAGTCATTTTGAATCGTTAACATGTGGAACCTTGAAGAACTTCATAGATACCCTTATAAGACTGTGGCACAGTAAACAGGGCTATCAAAATGTCCACCCTCACAATATCTGCCTTAATCAAAAGCTCAGTACCAGTTTCAGGCAATTTAAAAATCTTAGCCTTTATTATACTGAAATTAAGTCAAATTATTTTTCTATTATGATCCCTTTTGAAATAAGCTTTTATACATTTCTAATGCTTTCTTCAGAACGGCTCATATAAATTACTGATTTAAATTTTTTTTATTTCAATTTAATCTATTAATACTTTAGACCTCATTCTCAGGGAAAAATTACTTTGTTGCATGTAAAATAATTTCATGGTGGCTCACACCTGTAATCCAAGCACTTTGGAGGCCAAGGTGAGTGGATCACCTGAGGTCGGGAGTTCAAGACCACCCTGACCAACATGGTGAAACCCCGTCTTTAAAAAAAAAAAAAGAAAAAGAAATTGCAAATAGAATATACTTCACAATTTTCTTCCAAATTAAGCTTGAGCATGAATAAAAATATTTTTACGTGCCCAACAATATTCAAATATTATTTGCCATGTTTCTATTTTCATAGGAAGAGATAATATATTTAATAAAAATACATTTAAAAAAAGGATAATCTGATTTTGTAAAATTTTAAATTCTAGTTTTCAGTTAAAATAACTCTGAATGCGAGCTTATCAGAATTTTGTCTGAGTGACTACAACCCCTCCCCCAACCTTAAAAAACCCACCACCAGCCCCGCCCTCCACCAGTGTGGCCAAACGAAGGGAAATGAGAAACAGGAACGTAGCTACACAGGTCAGAGCCAAATATGAAGAGTAAAAATAGTACCTTGAGCTTTCAGAACCACAAATTTTCAAAGTGAGCCAGAGGGCAAAGCAGCAGCTACCTTTTCAAACAGAAGTAACTACATCTTTCTAATCAACTGCCATGTTGTGGAACATAAACTGCAGGAAATGATGGCTTAATGTTTTTTTATGTGTCAGATAAGCAGGAGAAAGTATCAGTGGTATGCTTTACTTAGTGAGTGAAGCTTAATAAACATATTCAATAAACAGCTTCCACTTGTGTCCTTTAATGCAGTAGAATGCTTTTAAAAAAAACCATTCAACTTGGGTGTACATTGACCAGAAAATGTTCTACATAAACACTGCATTTTTGCTTGGGTTTTGAGATGAATTTTTCATAAGATATCTATATATTAAAATTATTTAAATATGAGGAAAATGTGGTATTCATGGTATATTTCTCTAAAACAGGATTTTTCAACCTTGAATCAAGGTTGACATTTGGGACTAGATAATTCCATGTTTATTGAGGTTTGTCCTATACATTGTAAGGTATTTAGCAGCATTTATGGCCTCTACCCACTAGATGTCATTAGCACCACCACCCTCAGACGTAACAACCACAGCGTCTCCAAATATTGCCAAATATCCCCTGGCAGAAAATCATCCCTGGTTGAGAACCACTATTTAAGGAAACAAGATTGGTCAACATTAAACATTGGTGTTTTGTCAGCACAGTTTAGAAAGTAAGATCCAGCAAATAACATGGTCTTCACAAAGCAGTTTTACTGTTTCTTAATTATTGAAACTTTTTCTTACTTTTTTTTCTTCTTCTTAAATAGATTAGTTTACTGGGTAGATTACTAAATAGTTTTATGTAGTTGAATAAATCTGTTATGAGAGCTAAAATTCCTGTCATACCACTGCCCTAACATGCCAGCAAAATTATAATGATGATGTCCAATTCAGTATATCAAATAAAAGCCTGCAAAATTCAACAGACTGAAGTCTGTATTCTGTAGACTGTATTCAACAGACTAAAGTCTTCAAAAAAGTGTTGAAGATATCATTTTTTGGCAAAGAGGCCTAAGTACATTTGCAGTCAATGGCTACATGCATAGTTCCAAATGTCATCTTTATTACTTCTGTTTAAATCTGTCTCTAGAATAGTCTCGAATAATGTAGGTTTTTTACTTTGGAAACTCTTACTCAGACAGATCCCCAGTAAAGCATGGTAATTTGGTATCTTAAGAACAAGATCCTCCTTCTGCCTGTTTTTCTTTCTCCCTCATATATGAGGAAAGTGGAATTTCACAAGATAACTCTATTCAAGAGTCTTGATAAAAGTCACCTTTACAAACACTTTTACACTGTTGTTTGGAGTGTAAATTAGTCCAACCATTTTGGAAGACAGTGTGGTGATTCCTCAAAGACCTAAAGCCAGAAATCCTATTTGACCCAGCGGTCTCATTACTGGGTATATACTCAAAAGAATACAAATCATTCTATTATAAGGATACATGCACATGTATGGTTTTTTTATATTTTAATTTTTTTATTGCATTTTAGGTTTTGGGGTAGATGTGAAGAACATGCAAGATTGTTGCATAGGTACACACATGGCAGTGTGATTTGCTGCCTTCCTCCCCATCACCTATATCTGGCATTTCTCCCCATGCTATCTCTCCCCAACTCCCCACCCACCACTGTCCCTCCCCTATTTCCCCCTAACAGACCCCAGTGTGTAGTGCTTCCCTCCCTGTGTCCATGTGTTCTCATTGTTCAACACCCGCCTATGAGTGAGAACGTGCAGTGTTTGATTTTCTGTTCTTGTGTCAGTTTGCTGAGAATGATGGTTTCCAGGTTCATCTATGTCCCTACAAAGGACACAAACTCATCATTTTTAATGGCTGCATAATATTCCATGGTGTATATGATGCACATGTATGTTCATTGCAGCACTATTCACAATCACAAAGACATGGAATCAACCCAAACATCCATCAATGATAGACTGGATAAAGAAAATGTGATACATATACACCATGGACTACTAGGCAGCCATAAAAAAGAAATGAGATCATGTCCTTTGCAAGGACATGGTTGGAGCTGGAAGCCATTATCCTCAGGAAACTAACACAGGAACAGAAAACCAAACACCACATGTTCTCATTTATAAGTGGTAGCTGAACAATGAGAACACATGGACACAGGGAGGGGAACAACACACACTGGGGCCTGTCGAGGGTGGGGAGAGGGAGAGCATTAGGATGAATAGCTAATGCAAGTCGGGCTTAATACCTGGGTGATGGGTTGATAGGTGCAGCAAACCACCATGGCACATGTTTGCTCATGTAACAAACCTGCACATCCTGCACGTGTATCCTGGAACTTTAAAATAAAAATTTTTTAAAGTCACCTTTACAGGTTTTGTTTTTGTTTTTACTTTTGCTTTTGGTTTTTCAGTCAGGGAAATTATTGGTCATTGCTAGACATTAGGAGGTGGTAAGCATGCAGTAAAAAGAAATTTGACATTGTTTATAAAGATTTCTGAAAATGAACACATTGAAAATATTGCTTATGTGGGCTGGGGATTATGGCTTATGCCTGTAATCCCAGTACTTTGGGGAACAGGGGCGGGTGGAACACATGTGGTCAGGCGTTCAAGACCAGCCTGGCCCACATAGTGAAATCTCATCTCTACTAAAAATACAAAAATTAGCCAGGCATGGTGGCAGGTGCCTGTAAGCTACTCAGGAGGCTGAGGGAGGAGAATCAGTTGAACCTGGGAGGCGGAAGTTGCAGTGAACAGAGATTGTGGCACTGTACTCCAGCTTGGGCAACAGAATGAGACTGGGAAGGAAGGAAGGAAGGGAGGAAGGGAGGGAGGGAGAGAGGGAGGGAGGGAGAGAGGGAGGGAGGGAGGAAGGGAGGGAGGGGAGGGGAGGGAAGGGAGGGAGGGTGAGAAAGAAAGGAAAAGAGAGAAAGAAGGGAGAAAAGAGAAAAAGAAAGGAAAGAAAAGGAAAGAGAATGGGAAGAAGGAAGGAAGGAAGGAAGGAAGGATACGTGTATCTTACATTAGCAATTTCAAATTTCCTTTTGCTTTTAGTATGAGGCAGAATTCCAGCATTCCTTGAAAGTGTTATACCTGTCTACCTCCAGGAAGGATGAGATCTTCTTCCATACTACACAGTGTCCAGAAGGTCAGGACCACATGTCACTTGGTTCAAAGATGACTTCTAAGTGGTACCTGGAGATATTCAAGTAAGTCATGTGGTTTTGTCTTTATTTTCAGAAGAATATATTGTGTTTCCTAACTCTATGTTTTTCTATATTATGCACAGAAATAGAGCATGAATCTTTCTGAATCTAGGAGATACTTCTGTCCTAAGAGTAATAAAGTAGGAGAGGTCTGTTGTTCCACCAACAGCACTTTAAGCTAAATTCTTACATTTCGGGCTATGTTCTCAGGTATGCAATACATACATGAATGGAATACTTATTCACAAGACAATATTAACCTTCTCTCTTAAAGAAAGAAACATGTGGCACGTTTCAGACAGGAGCTAAACACAAACAGAAGTTTTTGCCCAAAAAGACAACAGAGGAAACAAAAGTACCAGAAGTATGAAAAAAGTACTAGCAAGAACCAGTTGTCCACTTAGGTAAAGGGGCAGGAACTAAAAGTGTTTTGTGGAGGTTACTCCCTCTCTCCGTTCCTTCCTTCCTTCCTTCCTCTCTCCCTCCCTCTCTCCCTCCCTCCCTCCTTCCTTCTTCCTTCCTTCCTTCCTTCTTTCCTTTGTATTTACAGAAATGAGCTGAAAACCTGTGTCCACACAAAACCTTCCCACAGATGTTTATAGCAGTTTATTATAATGGCCAAAACTTGGAAGCAGACAGGATGGATTTATAGGAGAGTGGATAAACAAACTGAAATACATAAATACAACAGAACCTTAGGCAATAAGAAATAAGCTACTATGTAATGAAAAGACACTAAGGAATCTTAAATGCATATTGCTAAGTGAAAGAAGTTAATCTGAAAAGGCTACATACTGTATGACTTCAACTATATGGTATTCTGGAAAGGAAAACAGTACAGAGACAATATGAAATCAGGGATTGCCAGGGTTTAGGGAGAAAGAGGAAGATGAGTAAGCGGAGCACAGAGGATGTTTAGGTCATTGAAACTGCTGAGTGTGATACTGCAATGGTGGATACGTGTCATTACATATCAGTCAAAACCCACAGAATGTAAAAAACAAGAGTGAATCCTAATGTGTATTATGAACTTTAGTAATAATGCATCAATACTGGCTCATCAGTGATAACAAAGGCCAGCTTCTGGGTACCAGGACCTACCTTTCTCTTTTTCAAAGCATTATCGTATATTAAACTTGCATATGGTTTTATAATAGTTGTTATTCAACTAACCTCTAATGAATGTAGTTTCTGATGAGTTAACAATACACATGGCTCTCCCTACTCACACGTTCTGTATCCATGAATTCAAACAAATGCATATCAAAGATACTAAAAAAAGGAAAAACCCCAACATAAAAAAATAATATAAATAAAAAATACAGCATAACTATTTACATAGCACTTAACTGTATTCAGTATTATAAGGAATCTAGAGATGTTTTAAAGTATATGGGAAGATGTGCGTAGGTTAAACGCAAATAGGATGCTGTTTTATGTAAGGGACCTGAGCATCCACAGATTTTGGTATCTGCTGGAGGTTAGGGGAGCCAATCCGCCAAGAATACTGAAGGATAACTACTATTTTCCTCCTCTATGCCCCGTAACAAACGTCCCAAAATCACAATCTATCAACAGAGATGGAGGTAGACAGATCCACATTACGGTGATAGGCGTTCCTTCATTTTGACAAAGAATTTGCCAAAGGTGAAACTTCCTAAAGCTTCCTTTTTTAAAATGGGAGAGTACACATTGACACTTAGGAAAAAAAGTGAAGGCCTGGAGATGAGCATTTTTTTGCTGCTGACATATGGTAATAAGCGACTAGGAAGTCCTGTCCTCTACAGCCTGCTCCACTCTCATTTCCTTAAAACATGCTTCAGGGATTCTGAGAAAGTCGGTCACCAAAAGCTCAAATTGTCATCATTATATTTCTCTGATAAAGTTGTTCATGTCATTAAGATATATGTTACTGAGCATAGCATTAGTTTTCTAGGGCTGCCATAACAATATACTACAGACTGGGCAACTTAAACTTACTGAAATTTATTTTCTCACCGTTCTGGATATTTCAAGTTCGAAGATCAAAGGGCCAATAGAGCTGATTTCTTCTGAGGCTTCTCTCCTTCACTTCCATCTTCCTCCTGTCTCCACGTGGTCTTTCCTCTGTTCCTGTGTTTGTCTTCATCTCTTGTTGTTTTTGTTTTTGTTTTTGTTTTTGTTTTTGTTTTTGTTTGGAGATAGGATCTCACTTAGTCACTCAGGCTGGAGTGTAGTGTTGTGATCATGGCTCACTTCACCCTCAGTCTCCCAGGTTCAAGCAATCCTCACTTCAGCCTCCTGAATAGCTGGGTTTACAGGTGCACAACACCATACCCAGGACTTACTGTTTTTGTTTTTTAAGAGAGACAAGATCTTGGTATGTTGCCCAGGCTGGTGTTGAATGCCTGGGCTGCAGCGATCCTCCCACTTCTCAAAGTGTTAGGATTGCAGGCATGAGCCACCATTCCTGAACCTGTCTCTTGTTCTTATAAGGACACAAGAGATAGTGGGTTATGGCCCATCCTAATGAGCTCATTTTAACTTCATTATCTCTTTAAAGAGATAATCTCAAAACACAACCACAGTCTGAGGTGCTGGGAATTAGAAATTCAACATATGAATTTTGGAGGGTTCACACTTTGGCCCTTACGAAGCAGCTACTATGTGTCAATCATTGTTCTAGTGAGTGCTGCACCAGGCAATGGGCTGGGTAAAATCAAAACAGGACCAAAAAGTCAGGAGTGGAGGATAATAGATTTAGTTGGTATCTTGGGTGATGGAGGGCTCCCAAGAGTTGCTGAAGATTTCAATCAGGGAAATTATGTGAAATTTTTTTCATGGAGTGATTATTGGGCTTTGATGTAGACTTTAGATTGGAGGCAGAAAAGAACAGTTAACAGGCTAAATCCAATAGAACAAGTGGGAAACAAGGACCTGGAAATAGCAGTAGCAATAAACAAGATTACAAAGATTCAAGATATATTTAGGTGGTAGAATGAAAAGAATTCATTGACATCTCAGAGGCAGAGAATGAGGAGGCGGCATTAAGAAAAACTCTCAGAGTTTTCACTTAGGTGATTGAATAGATTGTGACATTAACTCAGATATAAATATCAAGAAGAGGGACAGATTTATAAAGAGTTTTAAGTCTCAGATTCTCTTGGAGATACCCAGTAGACAGTGAAATGTGAACCTGGAGCGCATGAGCGATGAAAGGGCCAGAGATAATCGTCTTGAAGTCATCAGAATGTAGTTGAAGTCTCGAAAGGAAATGAGCAGACCCCAGGAAAACACAACAGTAAGAAGAGGTAGAACCTGATCAAGATCAGCACTTAAGGCAAAGCAGGAGGAGAACTGCTCATGACTAAGTCAGAACCGTGTGAGTCCAGAGAGGTCGGTGCCATGGAGTTCAAGTTTGGGGACGGCTTCTAGAACTGAGTCCAGAGAGGTTGGTGCCATGGAATTCAAGCTTGGAGACAGCTTCTAGAGAGATGAAGTACAAAAGTTAGTAGATGAACTGGTGAAAGTGATGGGATGCAGAAAATTTTTACAGTTCTTCCTGCCTGTTTTATCAAAAACCCAAGGCCAAAGGAAGACATAGGCTGAGAAATAGTTCAAGTTTAGTGCTATGAACTCACTGATTTTTCAGTCACTCAACACAAATAGTTTTCCCTTAAGTGAATTTATTTGAAGAGTTTCATAATACATCACTTACTATTATGCACTATGAAAATACAATTTTTAAGGTATCCATTGGATTAATAAGTGACAACCAAAATTGTTGCAAAAAGGTTTTTAAAAACTGCCTGTTGGATTTGGAAATAAGAAAGGCAGTGGAGGCCAGGAATGGTGGCTCATGCCTGTAATCCCAGCATTTTGGGTGACTGACATGGGTGGATCATGAGGTCAGGAGTTTGAGACCAGCCTGACCAGTAAGGTGAAACGCTGTCTCTACTGAAAGTATAAAAATTATCCAGGTGTGGTAGCATGCGCCTGTAATTCCAGCTACTCAGGGGGCTGAGGCAGAATTGCTTGAAACTAGGAGGCAGAGGTTGCAGTGAGTCAGGATTATGCCACTGCACTCCAGCCTGGGTGACAGAGTAAGACTCCATCTCAAAAAAACAAAAAAAGGAAGGAAAGAAGGAAGGAGGCAATGGAAAACACAATGTGAGTAGTGCAAGAACAATGAGAAAAGAAGATGAATAGAGATTCAGAAAGAATAGTTGTCTTAGTCTATTCAGGCTGCTCTAGCAACTTACCTTACTCTGGGTAATTTATAAACAATAGAAATTTATTGCTTACAGTTCTGGAGGCTGGGAAGTTCAAGATCAAGGCACCAGGAGACTGCATGTCTAACAAGGGCCCTTTTCTCGGAGAAAAGGCCTTCTTGCTATGACCTCACATAGCAGAAGAGCAAAAGGAGCTCTCTTAAGCCTCTTTTATAAGGGTACTAATCCCATTCATGAGGACAAAACTCCCATAATCTAATAACCTGCCAAAGGCCCCATCTCTTAAAACTATCACCTTGGGGGTTAGATTTCAACATATGAATTTTGGAGGGAAACATTTAGACCATAGCAATAAGAAATAAATCGATACAACAATATACTCAGTTATAATTAAATGGGGAAAATGTATCAAGTAGAGTTGCTAGTAAGGGGAAGAAACTTCTAGATAGGGGAAGTTAAATATATTATATGGAATAGTGTGTATCTGGGAAGAGACAAGAAGAGAAGGATCCTGAATGTTGGTCGAGCTTTGAAGAGGAATAGACCCATTTTCCCTTGACATGGAGGAAAACAGATAAGCATATGAATATGTTTATAGAGTAAATCTTTAGGCCCTACTCATGATAAGAGTGACAAAAAGAGACATAGCTTTAACTTCTCTGTTGCTGTTAGAAGAGAAGCAACTCTACAGAGGAAAGACTTGAAGAGGGAAAGACCCAAAATATGGTCACAGGGGTAAAGTGTTGAAGTGGGAAAGAAGAAATGAATGCCACTTCAGACCTGCCAGGCAGGAACTATGTGACCAAAGGTGTAGAAAGGGCTACCCAAATAACAGTAACCAGCAACAGCTTCCCCATTGAGCATTTGTTATAAAATGTGCTATGAAAAATAAATACTATTATCTAAAACTATTTGTAAAAACAAAAAGTCAAATAAGAACTTACAAAATCTAGTTAATAGAAACCAAAACAACAGCACAGGAGAATATTCTCTATGAAGAAGTGAACATACCTATTTTATGAGGAAGAAATGAAGCTTCAATGATTAATCTAAGGTCATTTTGCCAATAACTGGCACATCTGGGATTTGATCCAAAGTCTGTCTGATTTAGAAACCGTACTATCCATCATTTTCCCCTACTGTGGTTACAAATGGATGTGAGAGTCCTTCCAGGTATTGGCAAGGCTTATGCTAGAGGTGCTGATGCTGATTACTTCAGGAAATGTTGAGAATCCTACCATGGATCAGGTTAGAGCCTCACTCTTGTTCTTAATTTTTTTAACTTGGGTTATATTTCTTTAGCCTTTCATTCAGTTGCATTCAGTGAGTTGCCTTTTGGTATGCCCTGGACATTTGTTTAAAACTCATACTGAAAACATAAACGTATCAAATTAATAAGTCACTATATCTGCTACAGGTACATTGTTAAGGACTTTTTGCTCTGTACCTCCTTTAGTGCCTGCCTACTCTATAAAGCTGATTATACATTTTACTGATTTAGCATTAGAAAATTGCTTGTACTGACTGGATGCAGTGGCTCTCACATGTGATCCCAGCACTTTGCGAGGCTGAGGCAGATGGATCATGAGGTCAAGAGCTCAAGACCAGCCTGGCCAAGATGGTGAAACCCCACCTCTACTAAAAATCCAAAACTTAGCCAGGCGCAGTGGCAGGTGCCTTTAATCCCAGCTACTCGGAAAGCTGAGGCAGGAGAATTGCTTGAACAGGGGAGGCAGAGGTTGCAGTGAGCCCAGATTGCATCACTGCACTCTAGCCTGGGTGACAGATGAAGACTCCATCAAAAAGAAAGAAAGGAAAGAAGGGAGGAAAGAAGGAAGGAAGGAAGGAAGCAAGCTAGGGAGGAAGGAAGGAAGGAAGGAAGGAAGGAAGGAAGGGAGGGAGGGAGGGAGGGAGGGAGGGAGGGAGGGAGGGAAGTTGCATGTTTCCCAGGAATTGGTATGCTTCCCACTCTGTATTTTGAATTTTAACTTTCTTTTTTCTTTAACTTTCTGGAAGCTCATCACCAACCTAAGATCAGCTACAGCAAATACAGTGAGCTTTGTGGATTATGAGCTTATGTTATTATTTGACACAGTTTTAGTTTTCTACTTTGTTTCTATTTTTTCTTAAAGGTATTCTTTATTTCCATTTCTCTTTTATCGTATTTTATGTGCTTTTACTGAAATGCTTCAGTTCTTTTTTTTTTTTTTTTTTTTGAGACGGAGTTTCCCTCTTGTTACCCAGGCTGGAGTGCAATGGCGCGATCTCGGCTCACCGCAACCTCCGCCTCCTGGGTTCAGGCAATTCTCCTGCCTCAGCCTCCTGAGTAGCTGGGATTACAGGCACGCGCCACCATGCCCAGCTAATTTTTTGTATATATATATATATATATATATATTTTTTTTTTTTTAGTAGAGACGGGGTTTCACCATGTTGACCAGGATGGTCTCGATCTCTTGACCTCGTGATTCACCCGCCTCGGCCTCCCAAAGTGCTGGGATTACAGGCGTGATCAATTCTTTTATAAAATGAAATAGAAACACTCAACCTAAGTGACCCTCTCCATGAGGAGTTCTGCTTTTGTTTCACTCTGCCCCGTTCTCTTGCATTTCTGAATTTCTGCACACTTAATTTCTCAGCATTCTGGCTCTTAACCTTGTATTGTCTCTTCTTGCATTGTTGCATAGCTCTCTTGCCTTTCCAGCTAATGTCGCAGTGAAGGACCTTACATCCTTCATAGTTCTTGGTACATGGAACATACTCAAAAAACACTTGAGGCAGAAATAAAGGAGGAAGAGAAGAACAGAGTGAGAGAGGAAGAAAGGAACAGAAATCTGAACATAATGTTAAAAATGCATGCTGCCTGTAGGGAAGAAGCTGGGTAAGGAAGAAGTCAATTGGAAATGGAAACAATAACTTAGCAATGAAGGTAAATACATGACTTGGTTTAGCTTAAGAGAAAGAAGTTCTTATTGTATTTATGTGAGTAAGCCAGGTCACAGTCAGGGCAGGAGGCACCTGCAACTCAAAAGCATAACTGAAGAGAGTTTAGTGAAGGGACTATTACAAGATGTAGCAGGGTAATGAGAACTAATGGTGGCTGCCAAAGAATCCTGGCAATAGCAACAGTCCAAAGCCCTAGCTAAAAACAATGGGGAAAGGAGCAGTTCCTGGAACCAAAGAAAGAATCTGGAGAAGAGAGGTCACAAGAGCTTGGCCACAAGTAAAGGAAGGCACGGTCAAACCATGGCCAGGCAAGGAGGAAGCAGAGGGAATGAATACTCCAACCTCTCTCCTTGCAGCATTTCCCATTAGCTGAGCCATATGAGAAACCAGAGGGCCGTGGAGGACCCCTCTAGGAGTCAGCCTCCCAGGAACACAGAGAGCTTGGAGCAGGGCGGTTAGTAAATATGAGATTGGGGTAGCACCCCATACTTTGCTAATACAGTAAGGGCTTGCTGTATTAGGTGAGAAAAAAAAATGGGGGAAAGGGGAATTTAGCTGGAAATTTGAACTTGCTGGTGTAAAACACAAAGGCAAAAAGTCCTAAATCTTTTTAACAGATACATAAAACCTGCAGAATTCCATTGGAACATTAAAAAGAACCATAATTTAAGGCTCAAGGAGGCTTTAATCTTTCAAAGCTTGCCTTTGTTTTTTGAGACTGTAGAACTCCCTTTGGGGCCGTTTTTAGATTTTTGTTCCACCCAGACTGTTTTGTTTTTGGAAGATCATCCCTGAGCTTATCAGGTGCATTGAAATATACCCATCTCAAGTGCAGTTGACTAGTTGACATACCTTCTTTTGTAGATATTTGAAAAACATCCATTATTTTCATTGTTGCAGATTTCTTTTTCTGTTTCAGAACAAAACTGATTTTTCAGCTCCCAGATATATTCTTGGCCCTGGAAGAGCCCTTAATCCCTGTCCCCGGGTTCTGTGCCTGCAGTGGTTACTGAAAAAAATGAGCCTGGCTGCCTCCCTTCAACATGTGTAAAGCTTGATATTTGACAGCAGTATCACCTTCAATGAGCATTTGCTGATGGTTGGATCTAATCAGGTTTATAGTTTCCTGCCATATGCTTTCAGAAGCCCAACTTATTTCTTAAGATTCCAGTATTTCTTGGGCTTTGCTTTAATTCACATATAAATGTCATGTCACCTTCTGAGGGCCTTCAGGGAAGGACATGGCATGTGCTTTATTCCATGAGCTCTCTTTTGGACTTCTCAAAGATTTCTTAGAAAATACCATCTCGTATATTTAATCATGTAGTTAGAGATAATTGAGCAAATCAATATTACAAAGCACAGAAATTATTTTCTTAATGTCATGCTTGGCAGCAGAAAACGAACAAAATGCCTACCATGTGTCAGATTCTCAGGGTCCTGGACACTGTCACGTTCATTCTGTCATTTAATCTTCCTAATAACTCTTTGAAGTGGAGATCATAATCTCCAATTTGCAACTGACAAATCTGAGACTCAGAGATTCAAGTGAGTTGCCTAAACCCATGTAGAGTAGGAGTAAAATTCCAAGTGCTCCTAACAGCAGTGTTACTGAAACATTCAAGACTTTAACTTTTTGATCTTTCTTACTTTGGTAAAAATATCTTACATGTCTGAAATAATCTTTTTGTATTCAGTGTAGTGTTAAATGTGTCTGTGATTATTCTTACACTTGTAAATAGTTGTGGAAATCTAATTTGATCTTGCTTCTAAAGCAATTATAACTGGAGGGAGAAAAAATGGGACAGTAAGTCATCTCTTAAGTTGTAAGCAACCATTTCTTGTCTCCCACATTCCCAGTGTAGCTTTCTCTGCCTCTGTAACCCAAAGAACACAGACTGTCATCCATTAAAACAAGTTGTTTTCATCAGGATGCTTTTCCCTGTGCACTTCTTGAATTTGCTTTTCTACTTCCTTGTTTAAAAATAGCTCCATGATGAGCCTATGTTTCAGCTTTGATATATTTTATGAGTGGAAAGGAATTTACAGATATTCTATCACTTGATATTACTTTGCTAACAAAAATGTAAACTCTTAGAGGGCAGGTATTTTTGTGTGTTGTGTGAATTGCTATAATCTCTGTGCCTGAACTGTGTTTAATACAGTAAAAGAACACACACAAAAATTAATGAGTTATAAGAGACATTAGTTTTGCTCTCTTCTAGCACCCTTGCATTGGCCTTAAAAACTGTATCCATTTCTCAAATAACTCCCAGTAAGTCCTTCCTTTGCATATAGTCCTATATAAGGTAAACAAAGTCTATGTCATTGGAGTTATTGCCTGAGTTTTAAGTATATCCTAGTCTTGGTCACAGATTAATGAGCTTTCATTAGGAGTTTATGTAGACCATGATCTCTAAGAGCACAATAACTGTAACTGTCTTTTCTTGGTCAGCTCTGCCTAGCTATCCCTAGCACAATGCCCAGCACAAAGTCACCACTCAGTGGATATTTGTCAAATCTACAAACAATGACAGAAGCCAAAATCATAGCAATTTAGCACAGTGATCAGCAGTAAGCATATATTTAATAAATGTTTATTGAATTTCATTGAATATTGTGCTCAAAGAGAGAATCATGCCATGCATTCCAAATTAAGTTGGCATTACATTTGAATTATCAGCTATTTGGGATTATCTATGGGGCTCCTTCCCCACTGTTAGGGTGGTAAATTGAGATCTTACTGCATGAGCAAACTCCCCAAATCTGACTAGTATTTGATTTCCACAATACTAGTTTACTATGGCATACTTAATTTTAAAACTAATGCATACCACATCATATACTGTCCATTACCATTCCAATAATAAGACCTCTATTCAGAGCAGCAAATTAGTTATTTAC
Organism: Saimiri boliviensis; assembly: GCF_048565385.1. Classification (NCBI taxonomy): domain Eukaryota; kingdom Metazoa; phylum Chordata; class Mammalia; order Primates; family Cebidae; genus Saimiri; species Saimiri boliviensis. The sequence continues at coordinate 61,134,148 of NC_133453.1, forward strand.
TAACTGGTCCCTTCTTTTCTTTTCTTTCTTTCTTCTTTTTTCTTTTGCTCATTCTTTCTTTTTTTTATTCTGAATGTTATATAAACATATAAAGGCCTAAAAACAAGGATCTTGACAATATTGCAAGGTGTATTCGTCAGGGTCCTCTAGAGGAACAGAACTCATAGGATATATGTAGCTATAGGAGTTTGTTAAGTATTAATTCACACAATCACAAGGTCCTACAATAGGATGTCTGCAAGTTGAGAAGCAAGGAGAGCCAGTCCGAGCCCCAAAACTAAAGAACTTGGAGTCTGATGTTCAAGGGCAGGAAGCATCCAGCACTGGAGAAAGATGTAGGCTGAGAGGCAAGGTCTAGAAAAGTCCAAGAACAGTGACTAGACAAGCAGCTTAAGAGGAGAGACATTTGACTTTATGTTTATAACATATGGTCCATCTTTTTGGCTCTTGAGTTACCTGAATTGCATCAGGTCAAGATGACACAAGCTTCCAGATTACAGTTACTTCTTCCCTCTAGTTCTCATAAGAATTAAAGTGGTTTGACTTTAGTTACAACAAACATAACACAACATTAACATGCTTTACATCAGGTCAAATGAGCCTAAAAATACACACACAAGCACACTACATACACACACACAAACGTGTACAAATGTATCTAAAATAGCCAATTGGTGAACACCCCAAAACAGAAAGGTCACACATTTCTGGTGTTTCTTTGCCTTATGACTAGTAGATTCTTTGTAACACAAATCTCTCGCTGGGAATAATTTTGAAAGTATAAAACGTGAAACCAGTTGTTTCTGAATAAAGCAATCAAATAGAATTATTTCTATTATGGCAGATACAATCTACGGGGTGGAAATGATGCTGCCAATACAGATATCACCACTTAAGTAAAAGAGAAAATGTTTAAACAAGTACATGGTGTCATCTTGTTAGTATAACTGTACTACATTGGTTGTCAGTAAATTTAAGCTCTGTTAAACATTAACATATGAATCACTATATAAATAAATATGAGATATGAAATACTCGAGAAGTTGAAAAGTCTAATGCATGACCAAATTCTTCCATAGCAGGGAACATTTTTATTACAGATATAAAGAAATTTAACTTAAATTATAATTTTAGTCTCTTTTATTGATAAAAGTCTCTTTCCATGATCAACAAGACAATTTTCTTCTCTCTAAGTAGAGTTTCACAGATCTCTCAGCTGAGTCATTATAAAGATCTTTTGGTGTGCTCTTTTGTATTTGAAATATCTCTTGCTTGAAATGAAATTTAGTCCTAAAATAGCAACTATATCATCTCCTAACCACTTCCCATTAGTAACAGCAAACTCCAGAGATTAGCAGAACAGCATTCACATGTCCGGAAAAAGAACCTTATGGATGATTTAAGCATAAGACCTGGCTACTTACTTAGGAGTAATGCATGCATATTTGTAAATATTAATGCCAGACAAAAATGAAACCTGACAAAAGTGAAATCATTGTACTGTACAGACTAACCTAAGCAGAGTTCCATTTTTGCCTCTCAACATTATTTCTTGCAGGGTTGTATAGCAATAAGCTCATTAACATCAATGTAACTGTCCCTGAAATACAAGTGGATTCTGGAGAATGTAGGTAGTACAAATGGGCTGTCTTCAACACTAAGGTTTACAGCAACTGATTCTTCAGAGAACATGAACCCTTATGCTTGAGATAAATTCCCTCATCTGCTGTCATGATTGACAGGTCCATTTGGTTTGTTTTGTCAGGGAAGGGAATAGGACTGGGCCTGACTCAGGGCAGAGCCCTCAGCTTTGGGGCTTTTTTGCATGACTGCCCAGAAGTGCTATCTACTGTCACACCTCTTCAGACCCGCATTTTCAGATTTTAACATCAGCAACCAATGCTCTTCTTTGAGCCGCAACACAGTTACTCTTTAAATGCAGTTCTATTTCCTCGGTAAAGTCTCCTTTGAGGTGCTAAATTTAGCACTGTCAATCAGAAGAACAGGTGGTATGTGACACTACCAAATAGGTCCTCTCCCATCATGCTTTCCTAAGACAGCCAATCACCCAGGGCCCTGCCTAAGGATGTGGAGCTGTCAGCAGATCTGCGGAATAAAAGGGCAGGCCAGCCCCTGGCTCTTGAGCAGTCGTGCATTCCCAGCCTCGCCTCGGATGTAGGGATTGCATAGAAAAGCAAAACTACACAGTCTGGACTGTGTAGTTTTGTTTTTAGGATTAGAGGCTCACCGATTCATGTCGGAGATGGTCGGAAAAACCAACTCTACGTAGGACGTCGTTTCAGAAGCAACCTTGGGCTTAGTCCCACCCTTTTTAGGCACTCTTGAGAAATCAGGTGAGCAGCAACTTTTCTGATTCTAATAGTAGAGACACTTGCGTATTGATCTCTGGCTCTGGATTATTTGTGTGTGCTAAATGCCTCTGTACAAGTGTTTGTGTAACTACTTGTTGCTAGTGCTGACCCATTATTCAAATCTTCTTGTTAAATTCCGTTTTAAAATATTGGGGTATTTTTTCCTTAAAAAATTGAAAGCTTTAGCATATCAACTAAATGATTCCATGATTCAAAATTGTTTAAATTCACTTAACATTCTAAATGTCGAGGTCTGAAATGTTGAGAGAAACATTTGCTTCTTTTCTAGACTCTTTTTGTCTGTTGGGAATGTTCAAGGTTATATTACTCAATGATAAAGTGAAGCACACCAAGAATAGCTCTGATAAAATGCGTGTGGTGTCAGCTACACCCTCATGACTTTTTAAGGGAATCAACTGCTGAGGTATCAGTTGCAGGACAGTGGCAGAACACTTGCCTGCTGTCAGTCAACCTTGGAGAGTTTAGGAGAGTTTATTTTAGGAGCATGACATTTTAGATGCATACCTTTAGCCCCAGCTAGACAAAGGCCTGTGAAGAGCAAGTGCTAAAGCAACAAAACCCACCTAGACGACAGGAATGTAAGACCAGTGCACGATGGTTAATTGCAACATAGTTAGAGATTTGGAATAAAGTGATACAATTGTTTTCTAAAATATTCAGAATCTCTGCGTGCATTTTAATTCAGCACACATTCCAGTTATAAAATTTGAGATAAACGTTGACGCTAAGAAGGGTAAAAAATAATGGTTAAAGGCTTTGTACTTCTAAATACACTTTGATTTGATTTCTCATCTTCCTAGAATTCAATTACTAATTGTCAATGCCTGTAAATACATAGATATAAAATTATGTATTCCATAACTAAGAAGACAGCTATTTTTAGAAGATGCACTAGCTTGTAAACAGAAAAAGTTATGCACAGAAAGTTGTTCATCACAAAGAAAATATGCTACAAAAAGGAGTTCCTAACAAAAAATTTATGAAAGCTTTTGGATATTATCTGAATTTTCTAAATACAAATTTTATTGTCTCAGAGAATGCTGGTTTTATTTTTTTTTTTAACAAAGTAAAAAGTTACGATAAGGAACAGAATTATCACTAAGAAGATTATTGCTCTATGAAGTTTCAGTAAACAAAGAATTTTATTAAAAATTGTAATAAAGGGATTGACAATTCAGAAATTTTATTTCAGAACAGAATAGTCATTTTGAATAATTAGGTATTTATGCATCAGAAAATTCTTCACATAATCTCTCTGAAACTGATAGGCAAAGTACTTTCTTGCACTTAACAAAATGACTTAACTGCAAATTTTATATTCATTTCTTTGATGTTGAATATTTTACTCATGAAAGCATAGGCCTTTTCACTTCATGTACATTTTACACCAGCCTTCCATTATTCAAAGTTTGCAAATTGTTCCATATTAAGAACTCAAGCCAGCATTTTTCTTTCAGATCTATAATAAACTTTGGCCTGTTCACTGAAATTTAAATTTTTCTGAATATTTACTTCAACAGTAGCAACATTCACTGTGCAATTATAGTATGAAGAAATGCTAAGAAATAGAAAACATCATATGCTGTCTACAAAAAGTTTGCATATTTGATAAGGCTTGCCAAAGCTTTTCCAGTCAGGAAAGTTATTACAAAGTTCAAATTTTTACTTCTGGTGACTATTTTAAGTAATCAGATAATGTCTGAATCAATGTCAACTTTATAAATATAGAGTGAATGAAAAATCCTGGGGAGAAGGAAAATTTTTTAAATAATTGTATTTTACACATTAAGCTGATCCAGAGGTTTATTTCATTTTATTTTATTTATTTTTTTGAGACAGGGTCTTGATCTGTCATTCAGGCCGGAGTGCAATGGCACCATCCTGGCTCACTGCAACCTCTACCTCCTGGGTTTAAGTGATTCTTGTGCCTCAGACTCCCAAGTAGCTTGGACTACAGGCACGTGCCATCGCGCCTGGCTAATTATTGTATTTTTAGTAGAGACGGGGTTTCACTATGTTGGCCAAACTGGTCTCAAACTCCTGACCTCAAGTGATCTGCCTGCCTCGGCTTACCAAAGTGCTGGGATTACAGGCATGAGCCACCAAGCCTGGCCCAGAGTTTCATTTTACATTTGTCACATGTCTTGTCTCTAATTACACTTCACGAATCCCCCATTGCTGTGGTTTTCTTTTTCTTCAACTCAACCTGATTTTCCACCATAGGTAAAACTGTATATTCCCTCTTTGACCACTAGGGTTCATTCCTTGCTCTGTTCGGCTAATACTTTTTTTTCTATTTCTCCTTAACCCTTGCTACTTTGGGTTAGGCTTTAAGTAAACTCATTGAAGAACTGTCTAAAACTTTTCAAGCCGCAAAAGAGAAGACCTCTGCATCACTCTAGGCCCACAGATGACCTATGGAGCAATCCATTTAAAGAAATGTGTGTCTCTGCTATCTGCAAAGCAGCTCCAGAGTGACTCTTAGCTGGGATCACCCTAATTCATTTTCTCTTCTTTTTCAGAGTGCCTAGAAAGATGGCAACTCAAGCACCGACGTTTACGCAGCCGTTACAAAGCGTTGTGGTACTGGAGGGTAGTACCGCAACCTTTGAGGCGCACATCAGTGGTAAGTTCACACATTCACACTTTTGGATTTTTTTTCCCTTTGCCTCCTCTCCAGTAAGTTAATGTTGCTGCAGGACTTGATGCCAAGTTTAAGCCCTGCTTTCACTTTGGAAAATTAATCCAACCCTATGGAAAGTTCATTTTAAGGGTATACTATTCACAGAGTACTGACAAAATCTGACAATATAATGACTTGAAAATGTTGTATTCATATTTATTATTCCACAAAGCAAAAATAATTAGCATTGGATTAAAATTTATGTTAAAATCCAGCAGCTAAGTAGGACCAAATTTAGTCATTTCATATTTGGGTTCAACTGCAGAGCCAGACTGGAAGCCAAGAACTCAATAGAAGCCAGCCACAGAGCCACTGGGTAGGTAGCCTGGGCTGCCTGCTCTGGACACCTGAACGTCAGTTGTTTCATATGCAAAGTAACAATGCATCTAATTTTCCTCAGAGGCAGAGCTGTTCAGTAATAAACCAACTCCTCGTTATTATTTTATTTTCAATTTTTATTGAGTGATTCTAATGAATTAAAAGACTTTCCAATCATTTTGAAATGACAGGAAATAATATGCTTCTTGGGTCTATTTAGAAGGAAGCAAACACTAACCCTAGAATTTTATTTAAAACGAAGTTCATCTCTTTTTTGCCTTCTTTTTCTTCCTCATAAGTCAGTTTATGGATGGTTCGAAAAAATGTATGGTATCATCTTATGAAAAAATAGGGAGTAGTCTATGAACTATATTTGTAAATAATTTCAGAATTATTTAATCATTATTTTCTCTTTCTGTAGTATTGTAACTAGCCATGTAAGATGATATGGATTAATTAAAAAAAAACATGTTTGATTATTAATTTAGTCCACTTCCATGTTGCATTGCCCACTTCTTTTTCAGAATTTTTTGGCTTATAATAAAGAAATAAAATAAGATTTTTTTCTCTTTTTTTCTATTGTATGTACTGATCTTATTCATAACTGGATAATACTTTATTTTACATTGCACAAGTATCATATAATCATTATTTATTTTCTATTGTACATAAAAAGACCAAGGAAATTCTCTTTTCATGCACGATAAAGTCTTATTGGCTTCCAAATAATTTACTTATTTATCTGGTAACACTCAGTAACTTCTGAACTGAGCAGAACACATATGACTTCAGTAGGAATTTGCCTTCTTGAGAAGCAGTGGAATCTGGCTACTTCATATCTTCTTGTTCCTTCAAACTATATACAAATAAATTCTTAGAAAACACTACTGAAAATATCTAATATGCATAAATCAGTCCAATAAGCTAATTGGCCATAGTGGGAGATTGGCTAACATATGAACAACAAAATAGCCTTTGTCTAGATTATCTTTACCTCCCAGCTTAAGTAGATAGAGCATCAACCTTTATGCCAAGTGCAAAATACACCATGCTCTGAACTTGCCTCATACATTCTCAATGTACAGAGTTTTAATATACTTAAAACATCAAATCATGGACATGTAGTTCTTAGCTCTACAATTTATGGCAGGTCAAGAGAATTTGGATTTCCACCTGCAATTTCAGTGATCCATGTTGTTCTGAAAGACTGGGTTTGGATTAGGCTCTTATTATGAGAAATTGCTTGTCCATATTACAGTGTTTTTACTGATTGCACCTGTGAAAACAGGAGAGTCCAGGAAGACAGCATCCCTGTAACCACAGAGGAGGGAGGAAGGCATGCCTCCTGGGCTTGTCAGGTAGAACTCAGAGATCAGTTTTCTGCTTTTGTTCTTTACTTGTTTTCAAAGAGGAGAACAGCCACTCTTTATTTCAAAATTTCCTTGGTTCTTCATTTTCATAAATCCCTTTCATAATTTTAATGACATCCATTGAATTGCATCAGATAGAGCTCTGGACAGGTGGACAGGAGATGGAAATTCTAGTCCCCTCTGTGTTGCTGCTAACCGAGGGATCTTGGAAAAATCATTAAGCCTCTTTTGGCCTTGGTTTCCTCCATTCCTGCCCGCCTAATGGTCTGCAAGTTTACACATTGATCATGCAGCTGTTGGGTTTTCACTATCATTAAGTGGCATTCCATGCTGGAAAGCTTTTATAGATTAGGACAAGGCAGTGAACATGATGGGACAAAGCAGAGGACTTCACAGTGCCCACTGGAACCTAAAGATGAATTGTTCTTGCTCTTCAGGTTTTCCAGTTCCTGAGGTGAGCTGGTTTAGGGATGGCCAGGTGATTTCCACTTCCACTCTGCCCGGCGTGCAGATCTCCTTTAGCGATGGCCGCGCTAAACTGACGATCCCCGCCGTGACTAAAGCCAACAGTGGACGATATTCCCTGAGAGCCACCAATGGATCTGGACAAGCGACTAGTACTGCTGAGCTTCTCGTGAAAGGTAGGCTGTTAGGGACATGCCAATCCTCTGCTCCCCCAGGAGACATCTCCGGCAAATTGGGAAAGGAGTCCAGAAAAAGCTATGGGCATAGGTAGACACAGCTCTTAAACTAGAGAAGTGTCCCTGGAGACTGCATTATTTATAACCAATTGTTTGCCTTGTGGAATTTAATTTTCCTCTAGAATACATCATAAAAGTGGCTGAGAATCAGCTTCTCTATACACATATTAAATACTCAAAAGTATGTTAAGGAAATATTAAAAATCATGTTTCTCAGCAAGTAGAAAAGCTTGGAGCCTGATTTATAAGTCTATTAAGGAATAAGATATATTCTGCAGGAAAGTGTGAATCTCCAGGAATTCGTACTTTAACAAGCATCCAGTTAATTCCGTTGCTGGTGGTCTACAGACCACTCATTTAAGAGGCATGTAAACATACCCAGAAGAAAGCAAATACTTGTTTTTTATTCAAATGCATGACACTGTTTCCACAGAAAAGTTATCACCAATCTTAGTGGCCTCTGTTGTTTTTCCCTATCCTTTACTACCCAGTGGGACATTAGTATACAGAATATTGCATGCCTTTACACATTACATAATAATATCTTACATAAGCTACATAATGTTACATATGCTTATCCAATAAACTGTACCCTCAGTGATGTTCAATTATACGGCTATAATTGACCTAAGCAGAAAGCACATCAAGTAACATCAGGTAGTACTTAAGCATGCACCCAGAAAATTCACAAATGGAAAATGCACAGGGTTGGCAGCACCTGCTGTTTATTACCCAAAATCATGTCAAAGTTAATTCCATTCACTCCTCACACTTAAAAAAAATGTCTTTCAACATAATAAAAAAAAATCCGTTCTATAACATAAAACATGAAGTAATGTTATTATTGGGATTAACATTTTAAATGCAAGTAAATATTTGGGTTATTTGAACACCTATCAAGTTGGGAAAGGTTTGGAATTTTTTTAATTAAATGAAAAATGTAATGATTCATAACAGGTACACCCGTCATAGCAACCACTGGAATTCATTTTAATGCTGCTTACTGGACTATGCAACATGACTTTAACATATTAATAGAGCACTATTAATATGTTGAGAGGGAATTGCCAGAAAGATTATCTAGAAATGTTATAACAAAATCTAGAGCTTTTCTTTAAAACAAACAAACAAAAGTTGATGGCCTAAACTGCTAAGCAAAACAAAGCAAATAAAATAAACTACGGTGGCAAGAAAGCCTTCTCTGATCTCCTGGCTCCATTCTTGCTGTCATCACTGGGTGAGCTGGGTTCAAGGACAGTCAAGGATGTTTAGATTGGAAAGTCATTGCCTGGTTTTGGAATTGGAGCTGTGATTGTTTAAAAATACCTTGTGGGGAGCACACAGGCTCTCAGTCCTGATTTGGCTCTCTTGCCCCCGCAGCCGAGACAGCGCCCCCCAACTTTGTTCAACGACTGCAGAGCATGACCGTGAGACAAGGAAGCCAAGTGAGACTCCAAGTGAGAGTGACTGGAATCCCTACACCTGTGGTGAAGTTCTACCGGGATGGAGCTGAAATCCAGAGCTCCCTTGATTTCCAAATTTCACAAGAAGGCGAACTCTACAGCTTACTGATTGTGGAAGCATACCCTGAAGACTCAGGGACCTATTCCGTAAATGCCACCAACAGCGTTGGAAGAGCTACTTCGACTGCTGAATTACTGGTTCAAGGTGTGTGCTGGAGGTTGAGGAGCAGAGAGGAGGGGAGAGAGCTGGTTTGTGATGAAGTAGGGGCAAGCGTCCACCTGCCTCCTCTCACAACCCTGGGAAGACAGCTGTCAGCTGATATAAAAGCTGGCTTTTCGACACCCGTGGAAAATCCCCGAGATTCTAGGCAGGAGCTCAGAATGGAAGCAATCAGTGCTCATGAATCTCATTATAAACTGGAAATGGTTTCAATTAAGTGATCTACATTTCCAAATTATTGGCAAATAATGGAATTTTTAAAAATCGTTCTAAGTAAATTTTTATCTAATAATGAACGTTTTCTATTTTAAACCTAATTTATATTCATGCAAAATCTAAAATTTCTGCAATTTTCTCCATTGGGATGCCCAGAAAATCTTTTTGAATTTGTAGTCAGAATTAACAGAATCTCTTTAAAGATAGGTCATTGTGCCCCTCCTAAATATTCATCCTTCCTTTCCCACAGGTGAAGAAGTAGTGCCTGCTAAAAAGACAAAGACAATTGTTTCGACTGCTCAGATTTCAGAATCAAGAGAAACCCGAATTGAGAAGGTATTTTTCTATATTGTTGGTTTTCAAGCCTTTCAGACTGTCGTGTCCCCAGCTATTCCTCCTTAACATGGGCTTTGTTCTAATCTTTTACAGAAGATTGAAGCCCACTTTGATGCCAGATCAATTGCAACAGTTGAGATGGTCATAGATGGTGCCGCTGGGCAACAGCTGCCACACAAAACACCTCCCAGGATTCCTCCGAAGCCAAAATCCAGATCCCCAACGCCACCGTCCATTACTGCCAAAGCACAGCTGGCTCGGCAGCAGTCCCCATCGCCCATAAGACACTCCCCTTCCCCGGTCAGACACGTGCGAGCCCCGACCCCATCTCCGGTCAGGTAAAGCTTCCATGGGGAGAACAGGTTATTGCACGTTTTGGAAATAGGTTTTGAAACACGAAAGGTTCCCTTGTCCCCCTCGCAGGGCTTGCAACGCGGGGAGTGGCTCGCTTCTTCAGTGCCTCGCTGCTCAGACCTCCAGGGGGGCATACAAAGGGCAGGTTGTGGGGCTGCCTGTTCCTCTCCACATCTGGCCACTGTGTATCTGCCTGCTAGGGTCTCAGGGGTTTTATAGGCATAGGACGGGAGCGTGGCAGGTCAGGGTGATCTTGGGAAATGCAGCATTTGGGCAGGAAGGCAGGAGTGCCTGTCCTCGCCTAGGTCCATGGGCACAGGCCTCGCCAGGGACCACGCCCTTTTCTTCCCAGCGCTTCCCTGCCCACCTCCAATATAAGTTTCACGCAATAAAAAAGGTAGTAGGTGTCAAAGGAGGTAAAGCAAGAAGTTACTGAATATGAATTTCATAAATCCTTACTGTCCACAGGTAAATTGAAGACCTTTAATAATTTATAAATTCTTATTTGTATTTCATGTAATAAATATCTACTTTAGGGGCCAAAAAATGGCACAGTGAAAGGAGAAGAGCACAGAAATTACAGTTGAAAGCCCTAAAGACAAAACACCCTGAACACTTAACAGTTTAACTTAGGGCAATAAGTATAACAATAAAATAATTGTTACTATATATGGATCACTTCCTCTCTCAGATAGTTGACTGGAACTCTGCATACATTAGCTCATCAAATGTTCACAAGCTGTAAGAATTATTATCCTCAATTTTATCGATAGGTAAGTGGAGCTAAAGAAGTTAGGTCGTTTGCTCCAGGTCTCAGTTGTGTCATCAGTAAATTAAAGAGAATCACAATAAGAATGATCTCAAGCTGCATTTTGGGGCTTCAATGAGATAATTAGTTGAAAGTGCCTTGTAAATAGAAAATAATTATGCCAATGTCCTTATACTCAGATAGTAAGTAAAACCTTCTAAATATTTTTCATATGCTTGTGTTATTTTATCCAGAAAACAAAATGGATTTCTATGCTTACTTAATATGGAAGTATTTTAGAAGGTGATCATGTATCATAAACAGGGCTCAGAAATTATATAATGAAGTGTAAATTGTCCACAACAGTTTTGAAAGTTTGAGATTTAGTTTATCATGATGAATGTTTAATAGGATGAAATGAAAAATGTACAAAATTTGAGCAAACAAAAGGTGTTTATTGATCAATTTAAATGAAGTAAAAAACACATGATGTTCCCTGCCTAGAAAATTTTTATTAAAGAACAATAAGGAGATAGTTGACCTAAATAATATTCAAACATACTGTAAAGTTGCTATAATAAGAACAGTATGGTATTGGTAAATGAATAGAAAAATACACCAAGGGAACAAAACAGAGTCCAGAAAGAGATTCAAGCATATAGGGAATTCAATTTTTAAACAAAAGGATCTTTCAATTCAGGGGAGGGAGAGGTATTTTAATAAAGAATGCTGGTCCAATTAGTTATCTATCTGGAAGCAAACAAACATAAACTTCTGCTTCTCACTATTTACAAAATAAATTTCACCTTGATTAAATTGTTAAATTAAAAAATTTAAAAATGAGAAGACAATTTGCAAAAGCATTTATAGGTGAAAGCTTTTAAAAAGAGAGTTACAGATTCAACTACATAAAAATCAAAATGTATTTATGGCAAAAGCAAAAGGTCATTACTAAACCAAATAGCATTTGTGAAAAAATTTTAAGAGGCTCCTTCTCCTCGAGATACTTTATTGCCTCTACCATAAAAGTATGACAATAAACATAAAATGGCTGCAAGGTAGACAACACCAGCCTAGAAACAGTGTATAGCCTACACAATTACGTATGCTGGATAAGACCCCATAAACAAGCCAAGTGAAAGAAATGGATCTGGGGGAATGTTTGCAACATTTATGACAAATAACTAATACACCAAATGCAATAAAAATTATCCACAAATTAATTTTTAAAGAAAAAAATGCAACACAAATAAAAAACAAAAGATACAAAATAGGATTTCACATGAGAGGCAATGTAAAGGTCCAATAAATATATGAAAAAAATGCTAATTATTTTCCAATTTTTATTGTTTGGTCACAAAAATGTAAAGATTTGGCAAACACTAACATGAAACCTTGAGCAAAAAACTTACTTTAAAAAACATGTCTAGCAGTTGAATAAAAAAAGTGTTCAGTCTCAGGCTAAATCCAAGTTTTCACACCACGAAATCAACAACACAGGCCAAATGCAATTTCTTGAGGAGATAACAACCCAATTATATTTGAAAACCCAAGCAAGCCTAAAGGTCATTTAGAATCATGGAGTGTCCCGATCCAATGGAGAATTTTGACCATCTTAGCAGTTTTGAAAGTTCATTAATAACCATCCAAATTGGTCCAAAATTTTGCTTTTAAATAATTAACAAATAAAATACCAATTTGCAGAGAAAATAATGGTTATCAAAGTTAGACTACTTCCTAAATGCCTCATAGTTTAATCTTGATTTTTGTTGTAGAGTAAGGTAAACATGTTACATTGAATAAGGTTCGTTGTGTCTCGCTGTGACCAGGTGATTACTTTTTATTGTAAGTGAGGAAATAAGCACTCTCCTATAATGACCTAAATTACAATGATTTTCACAGTTATAGGCTTACCTGTGACCTGCTGTTAATCAGTGATGTCATGCTAATCATGTCTTTAACTCTTTTTGAATTAAACCCATTTACTAAGTACAGCAAGAACAAGGCACAGGTTGAAACTTAAAAGTGCATGTTTCTTTGCTATTCTTCAGTTGTGGAAGCCATGCATTATTCTAACTCAGTTTTTGTTATATTTTTAAGGCAGTCATGTTCAGAAAAGAGACTTGTTCCCTAGGTTTCCCTTTAGTTTGATTACAATTTTATTTATAAACTATAAATGAATTTTCACACGCAAAAAAAAAAAAAATGCTTCTTCAAGAAAATAATTAAATATTTCTTCATGCACCTGGTTAATGTTGTAATGTACTGTTAAGGTACTTTGTGATTTAGAGAAAATGTCAACTGTACCTTAAGCTTAATTAGAATAATCATTTCATTTATGATCACTGTAAGCTAAATATCCAAGATAGTGATAGAATGCATTTATGAACATTTTCTTATATGCAGAATTAATAAAATGCAACGATAGGGCAATACTGCCACCTAGAGAGGAAAATGTAATAAGCCTTATTAAGAATTAAATTAGTTTTGAAAAAAATTTTACCTTATAGTAGTTAGCCAATCCCCAGAATTATTGCTGTACATCAGAAACAGTCTTTTTTTGGCTATCAGTACTAGGATTTAGCATCCATATTCTTCAACTGATGCTACTTGCTCTTCGGATACACCCAAAAAGCAAGCAATGAAAACTGTTCTGGAAGAAGCAACTTTATCAATGTAATCAAACATCACAGAATCATTAGCTTTTAAATTAGCCAATTCCCACAATAACTCTAAATATATTTAAAATAAGTCCAGAGTACAATACAAGGAGGGTGAGTGTAAACAAATACGGAGGAATTTTAAAGTAGCTGTCCACAAACACTTTGGTTAAAGCAGCAATTTGCAAAGTGCACTGCACAACCTACACTCAGAAACTTCCTGAGTGGTAGAAAGAATGTGTCCTAAGAATGTGTCCTCCTGTCCTGGAAATTCACAAGGCCTATTAACAAGGTAAAGGCTGTGAGAAGTCCTGCAGGGGGAAAGAAATGGCTTTACTTGTCTAGTCTAGAATGGCACAAGCATTTCGATTACAGAAACCTTTCTTCTTATAACACCTATTTGACATCCCTAACCCCCAGAATTGGACTACAGAGATTAATTGGGAATACAGAGATTGCTGGTTTTGGTTTTGACATGTCTTTCCTTTGGCTGCATATTAAAGAAGCACCTTTTTCTGTTGTGATTTTTTTTTTAAATGTGAGAAGGTGAAGGGCACAAAATCTTTAGCTTATTTGGATTTAAAGCTGATTCTCTTACAGGGTTACAGCAGATAATAGGTTTATTGAGATTTAAAACAAATTACTTCCAGGTGCATTATTTACCCTCTGAATAGGTTATGGAGGTACACATTTTAAAACTCTGCCTTAAAGCACTTAGAGATTTTCATCCCATGATTCACATCTGATTATCCCTATTGGAGTTTCTTGCTTTGGCATTCTTGACCTCCGCCTTTTGGTTTTCAGGTCCGTGTCTCCGGCAGCAAGAATCTCCACATCCCCCATCAGGTCTGTTAAGTCTCCATTGCTCATGCGTAAGACTCAGACATCCGCTGTGGCCACAGGCCCCGAAGTGCCACCCCCTTGGAAGCAAGAGGGCTACGTGGCCTCCTCATCTGAGTCTGAGATGAGAGAGACAACGCTGACAAGCTCTACTCAGATCAGGACGGAAGAAAGATGGGAAGGGAGATACGGTGTCCAGGAGCAAGTGACCATCAGTGGCGCTGCGGGAGCTGCAGCCAGTGTGTCGGCCAGTGCTACCTACGCAGCAGGGGCTGTCGCCACTGGCGCTAAAGAGGTACTGTTAGAATGGTTTTGTTTTTCCTTATTTCACATTCTGGTTTCTCCAACTGGATTTCTGACATAAAACAGTCTGTATAAATTGGAGGAAAAATGCATATGAACATAAAAATATAGCAGCAACTGAAGGCCAGGTTCGGTAGTCATGCTTTGTAAAACCATTTCTAATTAGGACAAAAGCTCCAATCTGGGAATTTTCCATAAAATACAGGTTTTAATGATACAGTCTCTATATTTCTTGGCAATAATAAATGCTCATGTATGAGTGTATTTTGCTCTAGGTAGCTCAGGTTCCAGTGTGCTTTTTTAATTTCCTACTGGGCAGGTCATTTAAAAAAGTAATCTGCTTGGTCATGTCTAATCTAGGTGAAACAAGATGCTGACAGAAGTGCAGCTGTTGCGACTGTTGTTGCTGCCGTTGATATGGCCAGAGTGAGAGAACCAGTGATCAGCGCTGTAGAGCAGACTGCTCAGAGGACAACCACGACTGCTGTGCATGTCCAACCTGCTCCAGAACAGGTACGGGGGAGGCTGCCACAGGGCACCCGCAGAGCCACGTCCTTGCAGCCACGTTTACTCAACCACCATCCACTGAGCTCTGCCTGCAGCAATGCTCAAATCATTCTGAAGACAGCCGTGAGCCCAGCAGGGCCCAGATTTTTAGAACTTTCTGAGCAAAAGGTGATCTGAGACACCAAAGGTGTTGACAAGGTGAATATCACAAGAGCAGAGTAGGCCAGAAATACCTGGGCCATACGAGCAGGCAAAAGTCAACTATGATATTCAAGGTAGGAAGGCAAACGGTGGTCAGAGACACAGAGACCAATCAATTCCAGAGCTTGGTCACTGCAATCACTGGACATGGAAACTACTATTTCAGGGAAGGCATTCCATTTCTCTAAGTTTCCCCAAAGGACTTTTGTTTTTATTTTTCTCAAAACAAACGTGACACTTGATTCATAGCTGAACAGTGTTATAAATCCAGGATAATGTTCCAACTCATATTTGAATAGATTTTCTGTTATAGCTTAAAATCTTTCTAGCTTTCCTCCTTATCCTTTCTTGTGTGACATTTATGTCTCAATCATGACATAGTATTGTAACTTTTTGTTTGTTTATTCGAGACGGAGTCTTGCTCTGTTGCCCAGGCTGGAGTGCAGTGGCATTATCTCAGCTCGCTGCAGCCTCGGCCTCCTGGGTTTAAGTGATTCTCATGCCTCAGCCTCATGAGTATCTGGGATTACAGGTGTGTGTCACCACCCACCTAATTTTTGTATTTTTTAGTAGAGATGGGATTTCACCAAGTTGGCCAGGCTGGTCTTGAACTTTTTTAAATATAAGATGATTAAAGTGTTTCCTTCTGTTCCTCTATGAAAAGCAGGTAAGAAAGGAGGCGGAGAAGACTGCTGTAACTAAGGTAGTAGTGGCCTCCGATAAAGCCAAAGAACAAGAATTAAAATCCAGAACCAGAGAAGTAATTACCACCAAGCAAGAGCAGATGCACGTAACTCATGAGCAGGTGAGAATGGCTTTGATTCGAAATTCATTGAGGTTCTTATGGGGTCAAGACAGACAATCATCTTTACCATGCAAGGTGTAGTTTCTTGGGCCACACGGTTGTTAGCACACTCATGAATTCCCCTTGTTACATGTGTACATTTCTGGGTACTGGATACCAAAGTCTGGTAGTGTCCCTGAATGCTCCCCTTGCGAGGATGAAAAAGAACTCTGTGAACCTACACCAGGAGTAAAACAGGAGTCTCACCACACTGATCTGGGGATGCACTAAATATATCACTATAGGGAGAGGACAGTTGGGTAAAACCAGGAGGAAGAAATAGATGCTGAAGCAGGAATGGGGAAGAATGGAGGAGATGCTGAACTCACTTTGCTTAGGAAATCTTAGCAACTGCTTCCTGGCTCCTTGAAAGACATTTGCACATGAGTTTGAAGTGAAATGAACAGCATGGCCTTAACAAGCCAAATGACCACAAAAGATGAAAGGGACAGCTCCATGATTAGCAGCAGTTGGGGACAGGCTGGGAAAGGCCAGCTAGGAGAGCTCTTGGCCAGTGAGCCAGTTGTCAGGTGGTTTGGGAAGATGAACTTTCCAGTCCCTTTCAGCCTTGAGATCCTGTGTTTCAGTGATGAGATTTTCGAGAATGGCAAAGAGGCAAATGGAGAAAACTGTCCCCCTACATACACATGTATCTTAGGTGCCCAGATGGAAACAGCATTCTTCACAATATTTAGGGAAATTGGCAAAACAAAAATATTGTATAAATGTAGATTATAAATTATACATGCTTGATTTCCCACATGTAAAATAAAAAGATCAGACAAAATTACTTCTAAAGCTTTCCATTCTAATATATATTCTAAGATTACCTTTAGATGGCAGAATTAGTACAGAATAATATTGCCATAGATCTAGTTATAAAAATTGGAAGTCATTTTAAAGAAGACTGCAATTCTCCTGTTCCAAACGAAGTGTTGAATTCAGCTTTGTTTTCTCTAAGCAGCCTACCTAATTTACGGGTTTAGGGAGAGAAAGAGCATGATCTTACTTATGAACACGAGATTATTTATTTTATTTAGTGACATCTCCAGAAAGGGGATTTTACATCATCAAATTCCTATGTTGTTATATTTAATAAACACCATAGCATTTCATTAAGTATCAGGAAATAACTATTTTTTAATCATTGATTACAGATAAGAAAAGAAACTGAAAAAACATTTGTACCAAAGGTAGTAATTTCCGCAGCTAAAGCCAAAGAACAAGAAACTAGAATTTCTGGAGAAATTACTACAAAACAAAAACAAGTAACTCAAGAAACAGTAAGTCTGATTTTGTAAATATCTTCTAGTTTGTTGACAATATCACATTCCAGCCATCTGCAGGTAGTTTATAACCAAAACCCCTCAATAGAAAAGTCTTTTGTTGTGTGTTTTTGTCATTGATCCTCTATGTCTAGTATTGAAACTCAGGATGGAAATTATGTTCACACTGCATATTTCTCACTCACTTGATCAGTTTTCAAGAGACTGTCTACCAGAATGGTTCAGGGCACATCTATGAACTTTCTAGAACAAACATAAATGGAAGATAGATTTCATGCCAGTGCAGTTACCCACCAGGACAGTTGGGTTCTTTGTGTGTAGCCTAAGTCCTCTGTCACTTAGATTGTAATGCACAAACTTTACATAGTTGTAAGACACACACACACACACACACACACACACACACACACACACACACCAGCCATAAACACCCCAAATAAATAGCAAGAGAAAGTGAGGAAATGCTGGACATCAGAGAAAGTGAATACTTCTTCCAAAAAAAAAAAAAAAAAAAGCCTTCAATTCATGGTTGATAAACAGTGACCTAGAAGCGTTTGCTGCTGTTGTGCCCTAGAGCTGTGTAAGGACAATCTCAGTGTCACCAAAATCCACATCTTTCCCATGTGTGAAATCAAGCCTTTAAGTGTCAGAAGAGAGACATTTATCTTGAATGCTTCCATGTTGAAGAGGGCACCTGTGCTCATCCTTCTTGAACTCAAGCTCTTTGCTGACCTTAGAGCTACTTTTCTGCCAAGGTCCAATTGAGAACCTTGTACACTTAAAAGGCTTGCCAGAGGCTGCTGACTGAATTTCTCTCTGCTTACTGTGAGTGAGACACTTTGGATGCAGCAAGAACCCTGCTTGGCATAATTAAAGGCATAGAAGTCCCCACTGCCGTTGCAATGCTGGTGACTGGCAAGTTCAGCTGGCCTATAGTTTTCCAGCCACTTGTCAGCAGCCACCCACCAGGTTCCCTAACACATCAATATGTCTCAAGATGAGATATTTTCAGGTCTAGGACAATTTGCCAAGGTGCATGTGGGCAGAAAAGAAGCCCATTCCTCAGAAAAGCAGAAGTCTGTGTCTTAAGCACAAGTGTAGGTCCCTAAAATGGAAATCTGACATTTTCCCTTTCCCTACTAAGCATTCTGTATTCTACTGAATGTTTCAAGGATGTCTTGCCATTTCTGTTGTATCTTTTGACACTCAAATCTTTATTTTACTTTAAAAATCAGATAAGACAGGAAACTGAGATAACTGCTGCATCCATGGTGGTAGTTGCCACTGCAAAGTCCACAAAACTAGAAACAGTCCCGGGAGCTCAAGAAGAAACTGCCACACAACAAGATCAAATGCACCTAAGTCATGAAAAGGTGATGACTTCCTGCCAGTGTGAAAGTCACCCTCATACCATTTCATTTGCAAGTCACCTACATTTTCATCATAGATCTTAATCATCACTTCTTCACCTCCATCTCTTCTTATAATACAAATAGAAAATTTCTTTTCCCACACAGTTACCTTTCACTGCCAATTCATTCCTAACTTTCAGACTTTCTTTGGCTTGCTAATATAATAATTCACTTTAATATCTTCCTATTGAAGTAGATGTCCTTAAAGAAGTCAATTCATACTACAAAAAAAAAAAACAAACAACAAGAAAACAAAACTATGTGCTATTTACAGTGCTACTGGAATGTCTCATGTAGTTAAAAAATATGAAAAATACAAAATAGCACTCATTAGTCTTTTATTGCTAATCACATTTGTTTTCTTTTTAACTGGACTTATTGTTTTGATATTTTTGTCAGTGAAACAGTATGGATGATCAAAGAAACTCAAATGATATGTTTTAGTGTAATTAAAATGTCCTTGAATAGGAAGAAATTTTGCTTCCTTTCTTTTTGACTTATGTTTCTTTTATTAGAGGCTTATGGAATGTAATAACTTTTCTTACTCTTTTTCTTGTATGATCAGATAATGAAGGAAACTAGGAAAACAGTGGTACCTAAAGTTATAGTTGCCACACCCAAAGTCAAAGAGCAAGATTTAGTATCAAGAAGTAGAGAAGGCATTACTACCAAAAGAGAACAAGTTCAAATAACTCAGGAAAAGGTGAATACAGATATTTAAGCTGTGAAAAGTTCATCTTAAAACTAATTTCTAGTAAACTATTAACTACAATGTGGTATGATTAATCTGTATTTTCCTTTTAAAATCCCTAACTGAAAACAAAATGGTAAATATGTGACTGATTATCATTAATTTTATCTGCATATTTGATTTTCATCCATCAGTAACATTTGTAATACATTTCATTCACCATTATTTTTTGCATGAAGATTAGCATTTTTAGCTTAATTTTTTTAAAAAGCAACATAGGGACTTATCTAGAGTTTTTAAATAGCTAACATTTCTAAGTTTTGTGATTGTCAGTTAGTATATTTAGGCATTGCCAGGTGAAACTTAATTTCTCTTGTGTATTTAACCCTGAGTAACCATCTTGCATCCCCACGAGGAAGGGAGAAGGGTCATACGATGTGTTTGAAACCCTGTACAACTTAAATCTTGATTTTACTGTAATAATCAGATGAGAAAGGAAGCTGAGAAAACTGCCTTGTCTACAATAGCAGTTGCTACTGCTAAAGCCAAAGAACAAGAAACAATACTGAGAACTAGAGAAACTGTGGCTGCTAGACAAGAACAAATCCAAGTTACCCATGGAAAGGTGACTATTGCTGTTCCAAGTGTGAAATCTCGTATCATAATTCATTAATACCACATCTCATGTGAAATCTCTTATTATAATACATTAATATCAAATCTCTAATTTTTTTATGTATGAGTCACTATTAACTGAATATATTTTTTAGACAAATAATTGGAAACTAAAAAAATTATTATTGTTAATATTACTACATATTCATTTCTTAACTTATCTCTTCAACATTATTTTCAATGTTTTATTAACATTTGAGAATCTTCCAGAAGTTGATTAAAATTGCATGCAGGCTAATTTTAAAAGACCCATGAACATTTTTTAAAAACACAAAAGTTGTATAAGAAAATGATGACTCTTACTCACTGCCAAGAAGATATGTGTTTTCAGGGGTCTCAATTCAGTATATTATGTTATAGAGCATGGACTTATTTCAGTAAATTACCCATAATTTTCTTTGTATGAAACTTTATCTTTTTCCTCCTCTAAATCATATGACAAAATAAGTTGAGAAAATTATAGTGCCTGCTATAGCAGCTCCCAATAAAGCTAAACAAGATGGAGGTATTAAAATCTAGAAAAGGAAGTATCCAACCAGAACAATTACACATAAACCATGAACGGTCACTGTATCTATTTATAGCTATGAATTATCCATGAATTAAACTGTTTCCCATGACTCTGTCATTTACCCCAAATAAGCCATTTACCTATTGTATTTTTTATTGCTAATATATCATTTGAAAATTAGCAACTAAAGTTTTTCCATTTCACTAGCAGGATGGCCTGAATCCTGTTTGTGTTTCTCTCAATGTCGTTTTTTAACTCTACAGCTTTGTTTTTTTTTCCTAAGACATGATTTAAGATAAACTTTTTAAACCTTTACTCAAGTCTAATTTTTAATGGCATATCAATGGCATCTCATAAATGACAAAAATTCCACTGTGCAACATACTTCCTGAGTGATTAACTTTTTATTTTTGTTTCCATTCAAATTTTGTCATGAATTGACTATCTTATTTTTGTTAAAAATTAGCAAAGGATGGAAGCCAAGAAAATGTCTATACCTAAAGTAATAGTTACCAGTGCAAAATCTGCTGAAGCAGCCATACTGCCAATGACTAGAGAAGGATTTGCTATTAAACAAGAACAAATACATCTTTTTCAAGAAGAGATGAAAGCTGATGCTATGGAGGTGAAAAGTATTGTTTCATCCCATTTCATCATCAACTCTCATAACTTTTCATCTGTCATGAATTGTGCTTCTAGTGTTCCATCTAATTGCTTAACTGATCGATGAGAAAGTCGAGATGGTTAGATTCTGCCCATCCTCCAGTTGAACAGTGAGCATTTCTAGTAGTGAAAAGTCAGACCAAATAATGCTTTTCCTTGTATCTTCTAAATTTATTCTCAGCATTTAACTGGTTTGAATTGGAGTATGCTAGTCCAATTTGTCTTCCTGCTTCTCCAGGTTACAAAAATATGAGAAATATTGAAGTCCACTAAGAAATAAAAGAAGTTACCAGCATACTCATTTGTAGTCCACCAAAAAGCATGTGTAAATAGATTTGATATACAATAATTTGAAGAAAAAATAGACAGATGCTTCCTCAAATTAAAATACTCTACCAATGTTAAGATTTTTCAATATGTTTAAAATTAAGAACAAAATTTAAATATTTCAGTTGTGTGACATTTAGTCAAATGACACTTTCTTTGATCCCACTTTAATCATTGTTAAAATAAAATTAAAACTTAACCTACTTCGTATCAGACTCCCTAAAAGGTTCAAATGAGATAGTGGAAATGTGATCACTTTACAATCAAAGTAAAATCAAATATAAAAGTATATTTATTTAGTATTCTGTCAAAAATGTTAACATTTTTAAATGTCTATACAATTAAAGTCAACTTATGGCCAACATAGTTTTTAAAAAAGAAACAAATAAACGGACAAACTTCACTCACCTAAGCCTCATGTATATTCTATAGTTTTTTCTGAGATGATGTAATCTAAAGTGAAGATGGTATTTGCAGTCCTTCAAGGCAGATGAAATTGTTTGTGTCTTCCTAAAAGCAAGGCCTGGGTAAAGCCCATGATCACTAACAGCCCAATTCCATCTCAGAAAGATCTCATTTATATCTTCAATGGTTCAGAGAATAATTTTTAAAGCTATACAAGTAACATCGTTGAAAAATGTTTCAAATGCATTCTAGATTCTATTCACAGATATAGAAAACAGAATACTAATAAAATTTTCCAATCTTACTTTTACAATGCACTGGATAAACATGGCTATGTGAGTTTTGTGGTATGCTGTTACCAAGTATTACATAGAATCATAATATCTAAGCCACATCAGCTAGGTTGCTTTCTTTAAAAGAGAAACTCCTCTGCAAACTATGTTTCCATTTATGTTCATCACACTCAGAAATGAGAAAATAATATTTGTTTCCTTCTTCACTTTAACTCCCCATAATAATGAAAGTAAATTAAACTTCAGTGTGAAAGATTGTTCTCTTGAATCCAAACATGATAACACTTTCATTTTAATGGCAATATTTTCATTTGCATGGGGTTTTCTTGGTCATCTGTGTGTTTTAAGAAAGGTATTCTCTAGTAGATTAAATAAATCTTACCCTTAGGGAATCATAAGTAAATTCATGTGCTCACTCTGTGTTTATGAGCTTTCATGTTATGTCAAATTTGCATGTAACCATATAACTCTGTAGTCACTGATGTTTCTGGATGGGATGATGACAGTATTTGAGTGCACTTATATCATCACTGTCATTGCATCAACACTAAATGGTCAACAAGATAATAAAAACAATCAGTGAAGATAACCAGCTCCAAAATTCTGATTTTCCAATTGCTGATTGACTGTGTGCCTGGAAATTTTCTAGAAAATTTTTAAATCTCCTTATGATTCTATATTTATATTGTGATTGTCCTATGTTGTCTCTTTGTGATTTAATGTCTAGTTTAATTAAGCAGGTATACAGAGTGTATTTAAATAGACATCTGTACAATATCATAAGCAATGAAATAGTAAGTCCCTAAAAGTGTTTCTCAGTCACATTTCTAGACACATTAACATGGTTGTATGATGTGGATGCCATCTACCTATCATGCCTTTAGGCATTTGCCTGTCCTGATGCCTAGGAGATGTTCCAGCCTGATCTCTATATTCCTATGTGTTAATTCTGGAAACCTTGTCTCCAGGCGGACGTTGGAAAAAAGGCTGAAGCTGTAGCAACAGTTGTTGCTGCAGTAGACCAGGCCCGAGTCAGAGAGCCCAGAGAGCCTGGGCATCTTGAAGAATCCTACGCTCAGCAGACTACTTTGGAGTATGGATATAAGGAACGCATTTCTGCCGCAAAGGTTGCTGAGCCTCCCAAACGTCCAGCCTCAGAACCCCATGTTGTCCCTAAAGCAGTCAAGCCTAGAGTAATCCAGGCTCCTTCTGAAACTCATATCAAAACTACTGATCAAATGGGAATGCACGTATCATCACAGGTGAGTCTATACCTGCTGGCTTTTCACCTTACTCATGGTAAAGCAAGCTTCACTGCTGTGGTCATCTGGTGATAAATGGTATCATTGAGTTTCATTTCAATGCAGATCAAGACAACTACAGATCTAACAACAGAAAGATTAGTCCATGTGGATAAACGCCCCCGCACAGCTAGCCCTCACTTTACTGTTTCGAAAATTTCCGTTCCTAAGACAGAACATGGATATGAGGTAAGAAGTTAAAGAGCATGGTACAGAAATGTTTAAAGGAAATAAGTATCTAACCTGTGAAATAAAGCATATTTGGGGCAGGCCAATGGAGGCTTCTTTTTGGTGGTGGTGGTGGTGGGGTGTGTGTGTGTGTGTTTGCATTCACAGTGGGCTCAGACTCCCCAAAGGTTTGGTTTCTGAATGTTGCCCAGGAGAGTGAGCTTAGAGTCACAGGAGGTTATCTCACAGCCTGCAGAGACACAAATCACATAGGCTTCTCTCTAGTTCACATTTCAGGGACAGCTCAAACTCAGTTGTTCTGATTACTATTGTTCTAGTGAATTTGTGAATGGTAGTGTATTACACAGCATAGTTTTACTTATGCTGTGAGACATTTCAGAATAACTTAACTGTGAATGCATTTCAATAATAAAGACAGACATTGAGAAATCATATATTCATATACCCAATATAGCAAGATAGAGAGGTGGTACTGTATGGTGGTTGGGTTGGATTGTAGAATGAAATACCTCTGGATTAGTGTCCTATCTTCCTCCTTATAACCTCTGTCATCAGGACAAAGTAAACATAAATGTAAAATGCAAGTAAAAAGTATATAAAAACCTTAACAAGTTGTCAGCATATAATAAATCTTTTATACTAGTCACTATTGTTATACATATCCAAGAAATAGAATCCAAATCTTCTATGCCTTCAAAGAATTATATATTACATATAACACCTATATTTGATTACAAATTATAAATTTGTCCTAAATTACAAAACAAATTACAGACCAAATAACTACAGACTGCAACAGAATAAAAACAGTAAAGAAACTTAAAATATTTTTTTCTGAATGTCTCTATGTTCACCTTTCACATAGATTTGTGGCTGAAATCCAAATGTACTATTGCAAAGTAGTTCTTAAGAATTTACCAACAATTTTGATAATTTCTTAATTTTGAATCTCCCACTGTGGTATTTTCAAAAGTGGCATTCATCAGAATGGTTAAGTGAAAATTCATGACTAAGCTTTAGAAGATCCTGTCCTTTTATGATCAAAGCTATAAAATAAGCATTTCTTAACATGACTTTTTAAAAGGATATTTTAAATTTTGTTTTACAAATAACAGGCATGATAAGGAGTTTTATAATTGGCTTATCTCTAATTGACTTTTCATTAACTGTTAGAGTGATAATGAGAACATTAAAAAATAGACTGACTCAGTCCAAGAGTCTTAGTGGCAAAACACTTCTGAATGATGACTCAGAGGATGGTTAAGTGACTTTATTTTCTGACTGTTCCCATGTAGGCATCAATAGCCGGTAGTGCTATTGCCACATTACAAAAAGAGTTGTCAGCCACATCTTCTGCTCAGAAGATCACCAAATCGGTGAAGGCTCCTACTGTGAAGCCCAGTGAGACTAGAGTAAGGGCAGAGCCCACCCCTTCGCCACAGTTCCCCTTCGCTGACACGCCAGATACGTACAAGAGTCAAGCTGATGTTGAAGTGAAAAAGCAAGTAGGGGTGAGCATCACTGGCACCACCGTCCGTGAAGAGCGCTTTGAAGTACTGCACGGGCGCGAAGCCAAGGTTGGTCCCTGGTTACCTGCTGTTGCTTGGTCCACTCCCATTGAGCAGGGCCATGTGGTTGGCCAGTTTGTACTGAAAAGCAGCCAGCAGAGTCTTGCCTTTCTCCTTTACTGCACTCAGACTTGATTTTTATGGAGCATAGTATGGATTAGAGATCTTTTTCTCAAATTATATTTATAATGTTGCATGAGCTAAGAGTTTATGATATGAACCTTGATTTCATGAGCATTTTGTAATGTCATTTGTAATAATCTAGGTAACAGAAACAGCAAGAGTACCTGCACCTGTTGAAATTCCTGTTACTCCACCAACTTTGGTCTCGGTGAGTAAAGTTATTGATTATGTTGGACCCTATTCATATCTACTCAAATCATTTTCATGCATGTTTTCAAAGATCAGTTTCTCAAACTAATACAAAAATGACATTAGTGAGGTTACAGATGCTCATTTTAAGACCATACACTGTTTGGCAAGGAAGAGGGAAATTATGTGTAGTACATCATTCATGGATTCAAAAGATTTAGTGAGTTTCTAATATGCAGAAGGCATTATTGCAGGAGCTGTGGAGACATAAAGACCAATCCATCCCTCTGTGAAATATTTTCTCTGCCATCAGAGAAAATGTACATAAACAAGCATAATAAAATATATAAGGTGATATGCACCACAACAGAAGGAGAATCCATGAAAGAGATAGATTCATTCCAGTAGGTAATACCATGGCAAAGCTTTGTTGCATAGGTAGCATTTGCTATTGAGCCTTACAGCTCTTTACTAATATATTAGTATATTATATAAATTGTCTCTCTACTACCATTTCTGGAGTCCTGATGAAAAGGCCGTTTTATGGCGGTTGAAATGTGTAAGTTCAGACTCCACATTTGTTACAAAACAGAAATGATTGATGAATATGCACAAATATCATTTTTTCTTTTTTCTTCTCTCTTCAGGGCTTAAAAAACGTGACTGTCATTGAAGGTGAATCTGTCACCTTGGAGTGCCACATCTCTGGATACCCATCCCCGACAGTGACATGGTACAGGGAAGACTACCAAATCGAGAGTTCCATTGACTTCCAGATAACCTTCCAGAGTGGAATCGCTCGCCTTATGATTCGTGAAGCATTTGCGGAAGACAGCGGGCGATTTACCTGCAGTGCTGTAAACGAGGCCGGAACCGTCAGCACATCCTGCTATCTGGCTGTGCAGGGTTAGTGGCCAACCTCCCAAAGTCCTAATGCACGTGCCATCACTCTCATCTGACACTCTTCCACAGTACAATTTCTGCACACCTTGAAATGATGTCCCTTTTTGGAACTGGGGGGTAGATTATGTGGTCAATTTAACTGTCAGTGCTAAGCAGGGGTCACTGGACATCTCATTTCAAGGAGAAACTTTTGTCTTCTTTTAGTGTCAGAAGAATTTGAAAAAGAAACCACAGCCGTGACTGAGAAATTTACCGCGGAAGAGAAACGGTAAAACATTTTGCTAATTAGCAGCTAGTCTAGTACAATTTTGATTTTCAGTCCCGTCAGTATTGGCAAATTGCAACACAGAAGCTAATATGAAGGGAATTCTCTTTCCAGCTTTGTTGAGTCAAGAGATGTGGTTATGACGGATACTAGCATCACAGAGGAACAAGCAGGGCCTGGAGAACCTGCTGCACCTTACTTTATTACAAAGCCAGTGGTCCAGAAACTGGTGGAAGGTGGGAGCGTGATATTTGGATGCCAAGTTGGCGGCAACCCAAAGCCCCATGTGTACTGGAAAAAATCTGGTGTTCCTCTAACCACTGGATACAGGTATTTTGATGTCTGAACATAGAGTTTCCTGTGACTTGTATGATATATGCGTGAAGCCTAAAGTAGAATTTACTTACCCCACTGACCCTGAACGTAGGCTCTTTCGTTGTGGAGCCTTCTTAGTTTGTTTTGAGGTATTTTTACATTATTTTTTGTGCAAAGTCTTCCTAAGAAATAAAACTATGTGACAAAAGTGGATGGAAGATACATTTCTTTACATTCTAGTTTAATTCATTGAAATTGTGAAAGTAGAGAAAATACAGATTTTCACAAACACACATACACGCTTCCAGAAAAGATTTCAGACAACTTTCAATAAAAACATGTAATAACTAAGTGACTAAAAGATAGAAGAATAGGGGCCATATAATGAAGAAGGAAGCTAGTTATGCACAAAAATCTATGCTAGTAATTTTTCTTCAATTCAATATAAAATTTAGCTCTAAATTTTCTGTAATTTAAGATTAAAAGAGCAACTGGGTAATCTAAAAATGTAGGTGCCACATCTTAATAATAATAATGTACCAGAGAGTTAATACTGAGATACTTAAAGAAACTTTTGTTTTAATTATTCATTTGATCTCTGAATGAAATAATGAACAAAATAATGAATAAAGAGAAAATACCTGTTAAGTGGCCTGATCATTTGCTAATATAAACACTAAAAACCACTTAATTTCATGACTGATTCTAGCAACAAATATTTTTTAAATGATTATTTTAACTTACTTGGCCCTAATTACTCATGTCCTTGCATTTTCCTCAATTTTCAGCAATCTTATAATCTATGGTGGAGCTTAGTCATATGTTTAGGGTCGTTGAATTTTATACCACAGATCCACGCACAGAGAAGTCCAATTATTTTACCCACAGAAGGGTTGTTTATAACTGATTTTTAAAATCTGTTCATTTTCATAAAGATACAAAGTGAGTTACAACAAACAAACCGGTGAATGCAAGCTAGTGATTTCTATGACTTTTGCTGACGATGCTGGAGAATACACTATTGTTATTCGTAACAAGCATGGAGAAACTTCTGCATCTGCTTCCTTGCTTGAAGAAGGTAAGTGCAACTCTAAGGTAGTTTCTATGTGCATGATAAGAGCTGAAATAGAAGGAGATAGCAGTGCTGTGCATTTGCTGAAAAGCCTGTTGCCATTTACTGGTTCTTATACTTAGCCCCAGTGTCTTTGCTTCAGCTGTATGGAAAATGTTTGAGACCACATGGCCTCAACAACTAGACTGGCATTAAACTTCTGAGGTTCCAGCAGTTCTCGTTTGGTGTATTTGTTTCTAGGCATCTCATGCCTCTGAAAATGTGGAGATTCTAAATCCAGTTGCCTTCCAGGCCCAGAAAGGTAACAGGGAGCACAATGCAAACAGTAGCAAACTGGAGAGCACGTGCCCTGCCTCAAAGAGACAGTAGCTGTGCTATTGCCAGGCATGCACCAGGCTGTTACCAGGCTCAGTGTTGCTGGAGATCCCGATATTTTAAAGAAAATCTGGAAATCAGGATTTTCAATGTTTATAAGTTGAAAAAAATGCGATAGCTTTGATGATAGACTGTTCACATTTACAGTGAACTGGTCTACACTGTCTCATTTGATCTACACAGTATCCCTTAGAGGAAGTTACAGTATTATCTTCAGTTAGCAGATAAAGCACTCAAGATTCAGGAAGGTAAATGAATTTTTAAAAGCCACACAACAAATTAGGAAGACCTCCATGGTAAATCCTCCCAAAACTGACTGCTAATAAAAAATTCTTTCTATAATAGTAGTGACTGGTTTGATTTGTTAGTGTAAGTTTGGTTTCCAAATTCAATCTAGAAAATATTGAGCACTTCAATAGCAGACATTTGGAAAATTTGGCTTTTGGTTATTAACCTTCCCCAGGGTAGAGTTTCCCTGAATGCATAGTGGCATGAACGCTTTTTAATAAGAACGTTAAAAATTAACTTATATTCTTAACTCTTAGCTGATTATGAGTCACTGATGAAGTCCCAGCAAGAAATGCTTTACCAGACACAAATGACTGCATTTGTTCAAGAACCCAAAGTTGGAGAAACAGCACCTGGATTTTTATATTCTGAGTATGAAAAAGAGTATGAGAAAGAACAAGCCTTAATTAGGAAGAAAATGGCCAAAGATACTACAATGGTCAGAACTTATGTAGAAGATCAGGTGAGTATAAAAATAATGACCAACCAAACCATTTCATAGATTATACTTTCCTTTCTTTGTTTGATATTTTCATTTTCAAGTGATGAGATCAGGGTTAGACAACTATTAGTAGGTCCAAGTTCACTGCTGCTACGTTTCTTTAATCTTCATGGTATGTTGCACCTGTGAGTTTAGAAATAGAGATTACATATATGCCAAAAATGTCACTTTAGAAATAGGGATTACAATATATTAAGGAAAAGACAAATATTAGCACAGTTAAGTTCATTAATGCTAAGTTCTCTTCATCTGTGTGATAAGCTACTGTAACCTCTAACCCAAATCTAACTCCTACTTTTGGAATACCTTTTTACCCAAGATGCCATAGCATTCACTGGGAAAGATGACCATAATGCAGATTTAAAAAAAAAAAAAGTCTTCTAGACTCTTTTCCCAGCTAAAAACTTCAACAACCTAGTTCAGATAATATCCTTACATAATTTCTATTAGTAAGGATATATATTTTTAATGGACCATAATCTTTTTGCATAGGAATTCCATATTTCTTCATTTGAAGAGAGGCTTATTAAAGAAATTGAATATAGAATAATAAAGACTACATTAGAAGAACTTCTTGAAGAAGATGGAGAAGAAAAGATGGCAGTTGACATTTCTGAATCTGAAGCTGTAGAATCAGGATTTGATTTAAGAATCAAGAATTACAGAATTCTTGAGGGGATGGGTGTCACTTTTCATTGCAAGATGTCTGGATATCCATTACCAAAGGTAAAATATAAGCATTTATTGTACCTCCTTGCCTCAGTAAAGATACAAGTTGGTTACTATATAACTATTGGATATAACTTTTATTCATACATGCATGGGTATTCTTTGCAGATTGCTTGGTACAAAGATGGCAAGCGCATCAAACATGGAGAAAGATACCAAATGGACTTTCTACAAGATGGCAGAGCTAGTCTGCGTATACCTGTTGTTCTTCCAGAAGATGAAGGAATCTACACTGCATTTGCCAGCAATATTAAAGGAAATGCAATTTGTTCAGGGAAATTGTATGTGGAACCTGCTGCACCACTTGGAGCTCCGACTTACATCCCCACACCAGAGCCAGTGAGCAGAATCAGGTAAGACTTGTAACAATCTGGATTATTTAGTATGTAAAATTATTTTTAAAACACCAAATATCTTAGTAGTAAGTTGCTATTGTGTAAGAAGAAAATCGAGGGCTGAGATGGCACAGAAACTTACTGTTGGCAACACCAACAACTGCCAAGAGTTTTTTTATTGCCCCTATGTAAGATGAGCAAAGAATTTTCATCAGTGTAACATGCATTTTATTTTCCTAGTGCTATGGCTATCATAACAATAGCTCTTATTTGACACCTGATTTTTATGTATGTAAATTTATACAACAGCCCTGCAATAAATAGATGATTGTTACAGGTTGGAAAATAGGAACACTGAGGCCCTGGGAATCTATGAAAAGTGCCTTAATTCATCCAGCCTGTAAGTGGTGGTGCCAGCATTCAAACTCTAAGTCAGTCTGGCTGTAGTGTGTAGCTAGAGTCTAGTTTTTCTTTGTTTTGTTTCCAGATATGTTTTCTATGTTTTCCTCCTCTGAGATTTAAAAAAAAAAAGGGTACATTTATATTTTTCCATAAATATATTTATTGGTTTACTTAACCAACCAATAGGATGTTTTAGTAGTCGAATCAAAAAAGTCTGGTGACTGATTAAATCCAAGTAGTAAGGAAAAGAGAGTATTAAGGATTATTCCATGATTTTTGAGCCTGGGTACCTGGATGTACTGAATGACTACCAGCCAAAATTGAGAATATGGGAAAAACATAGCTGTGGGGGCAACAATAATATATTATATTTTAGATCCAAATGAGTTTGAGGTGCCCTCTGATATATTCAAGAAGTAAATTCTAAAATAGCATGAATAATGAATAAGACAAATGACGTTTGTTTTGCTGAGTTTTCTTTATGCCTCGTGAAAATATCGCTTGTCTTTGTTTTGCAGATCTCTCTCTCCACGTTCAGTGAGCAGGTCTCCTATACGCATGTCTCCTGCAAGGATGTCCCCTGCAAGGATGTCTCCTGCACGGATGTCCCCTGCAAGAATGTCCCCTGGACGTAGGCTGGAGGAGACAGATGAGTCACAACTTGAGAGACTGTATAAACCGGTCTTTGTGTTAAAACCTGCTTCTTTCAAATGTTTAGAAGGGCAAACTGCCAGATTTGACTTAAAAGTTGTTGGCAGACCTATGCCAGAGACCTTCTGGTTTCATGATGGTATGATAAGTTTTTGCTCATTAATCATAGAAACACAAAAGCAAGCTTATGTATGTGTGTGACGATTTTCAAAAACTATTTTAAGATCTACTTTCTTTTAAACATATCTTCACAGGCCAGCAAATTGTCAATGACTATACCCACAAAGTAGTCATTAAAGAAGATGGTACTCAATCGCTGATTATTGTCCCTGCTACACCCAGTGATTCTGGAGAATGGACTGTGGTTGCCCAAAACAGGGCAGGAAGATCTTCAATTTCAGTGATTTTAACTGTGGAAGGTAAAATGAAATAAAATAAAAATAAACAAATTTTATCATCACTTGGGCTATAAACAGGTAATTTCAGTCTTACTCTAAATCATGACCTTTCTCTTTCAGCTGTGGAACATGAGGTAAAACCGATGTTTGTGGAAAAACTGAAAAACGTCAATATAAAAGAGGGTTCCCGACTTGAAATGAAAGTCAGAGCTACGGGTAACCCCAACCCTGACATTGTATGGTTGAAAAATAGTGACATCATTGTACCTCATAAATATCCCAAAATCAGGTAAGTTTGGAAATGATAAAGCTAAGTTCTTTATACAAATCGAATAATCAAGGAAGCTATACCACTATATTGATGATTCCCTTCCCCAACTTTTTTTAGAATTGAGGGAACCAAGGGAGAAGCTGCCCTTAAAATCGATTCGACTGTCAGCCAAGATTCTGCCTGGTATACTGCGACTGCTATTAATAAGGCTGGCAGAGACACTACAAGATGCAAAGTAAATGTTGAAGTTGAGTTTGCGGAGCCTGAACCAGAGAGAAGGTTAATCATCCCACGGGGGACATACAGAGCAAAGGAGATTGCAGCCCCGGAACTGGAGCCCCTCCATTTGCGATATGGTCAAGAGCAATGGGAAGAAGGTGATCTCTATGATAAAGAGAAACAACAGAAACCATTTTTCAAGAAAAAACTCACCTCCTTAAGACTTAAGCGCTTTGGTCCTGCCCACTTTGAATGCAGGCTAACACCCATTGGTGACCCAACAATGGTGGTGGAGTGGCTCCATGATGGAAAGCCACTTGAAGCAGCCAACAGGCTCCGCATGATCAATGAATTTGGGTACTGCAGCCTTGATTATGGCGTTGCATATTCTAGAGACAGTGGTATCATTACTTGCAGAGCCACTAACAAATATGGAACAGATCACACCTCTGCTACTCTTATTGTTAAAGATGAGAAAAGTCTTGTGGAAGAATCCCAATTGCCTGAAGGGAGGAAAGGCTTACAGAGAATAGAAGAATTAGAGAGAATGGCTCATGAAGGTGCACTTACAGGTGTAACAACAGATCAGAAAGAAAAACAAAAGCCAGACATTGTCTTGTTCCCAGAGCCAGTTAGAGTACTTGAAGGGGAGACTGCAAGGTTCCGCTGCAGAGTAACAGGATACCCCCAGCCCAAAGTCAACTGGTACCTCAATGGACAGCTCATCCGCAAAAGCAAAAGGTTCAGAGTTCGCTATGATGGCATCCATTACCTGGACATTGTGGACTGCAAATCATATGATACGGGTGAAGTGAAGGTCACTGCAGAAAATCCCGAAGGTGTGATAGAGCATAAAGTGAAGCTTGAGATTCAGCAGAGGGAAGATTTTAGGTCTGTCCTTAGGCGAGCTCCTGAACCAAGGCCTGAGTTTCATGTACATGAACCAGGAAAGCTTCAGTTTGAAGTACAAAAAGTAGATAGACCTGTTGACACCACTGAAACCAAAGAAGTTGTGAAATTGAAGAGGGCTGAAAGAATTACCCATGAAAAAGTGCCCGAGGAGTCAGAAGAGCTGCGTAGTAAATTCAAGCGCAGAACGGAAGAGGGCTATTATGAAGCCATTACTGCTGTGGAGCTCAAGTCTCGAAAGAAGGACGAATCCTATGAGGAACTCCTCAAGAAGACAAAAGATGAGCTTCTCCACTGGACCAAAGAGTTAACTGAAGAGGAAAAGAAAGCCCTTGCTGAAGAAGGCAAAATCACAATTCCAACTTTTAAACCTGATAAAATTGAACTAAGTCCTAGTATGGAGGCTCCCAAAATCTTTGAAAGAATCCAAAGCCAAACAGTGGGCCAAGGATCTGATGCACACTTCCGGGTCAGAGTCGTGGGGAAACCAGACCCTGAATGTGAATGGTACAAAAATGGTGTCAAAATTGAACGATCCGACCGGATCTACTGGTACTGGCCTGAAGACAATGTTTGTGAATTGGTCATAAGAGATGTGACTGCTGAGGACTCTGCCAGCATCATGGTAAAAGCCATTAACATAGCTGGAGAAACATCCAGTCACGCATTCTTACTTGTCCAAGGTAATTTGAACATCTTTCCTTTGATGGACATGTCTTTGCATTCATGAATATCCATGAATGTGTTTCCTTTTATTTTTTCCCCATTCCTCAGTTTGTGAATTTAATTTAATATAATGTACTCTCCTCTTTCCCCTCCCCACCTTTTTCTTGTAGCCAAGCAATTGATCACTTTCACACAGGAATTACAAGATGTTGTTGCTAAGGAAAAAGACACCATGGCAACCTTTGAATGTGAAACTTCGGAACCATTTGTCAAAGTGAAATGGTATAAAGATGGTGTGGAAGTTTATGAGGGAGATAAATACAGGATGCACTCTGACAGAAAGGTTCACTTCCTCTCCGTACTGACCATTGACACATCTGATGCTGAAGATTACAGCTGTGTACTTGTGGAAGATGAAAATGTCAAAACGACTGCTAAACTTATTGTTGAAGGTATTCAACAATGAAGGATTTCAGTGTTTACCTAAGGTTTAAAGTCACCCTTAGCATGTGATAAAATTAGCTTTGCAATTTTTCTTTCATAAAAACAATTATGGAAGTTAGCTGTAAGTTTTCTTTCATGAAAACAATTATGGAAGTTAGCTCTAAGTTTCATAGCCAGAATCATGAATTTGTATTCCTAATTAAGAATACTAACAATTGGACTATTTGGATTTTTTAAGTAATATTATCCTGATTTTTAGCTTTCAAATTTTTTTATTGAAACATAACTCTCTACTTTCAAAAATGTTCAAAAATTAAAATAACTGCTTCTTACTGAAAATTTATTTCTTAGCCCAGCAGCAGGTAGATATTAAGAATATTCCTGATAGTATGGGGGACATCAAGATATATGACATTGTCTCCATCCTAAGTCTAGATGCATACCTCTCTGGAGAAATTGATTTCTCCTTCTGTTTTACACTTCAGGTGCAGTTGTTGAGTTTGTGAAAGAACTTCAGGACATAGAAGTTCCAGAATCATATTCAGGAGAATTAGAGTGTATTGTATCCCCAGAAAATATAGAAGGAAAATGGTATCATAAAAATGTGGAGCTTAAATCCAATGGCAAATACACAATTACATCTCGTCGTGGACGTCAGAACCTCACAGTCAAGGATGTAACCAAAGAGGACCAGGGAGAATACAGCTTTGTCATCGATGGGAAAAAGACAACCTGTAAACTAAAGATGAAACGTAAGTCTTTCCATTCCTGTCAGCCTGCAATGAGCATCATTATGATTTATTCATAAAAACTGATCATAACATTCTTTTTCTACCCGTATCTTACAGCCCGCCCCATTGCTATCCTACAAGGACTTAGTGACCAAAAAGTCTGTGAGGGTGACATTGTTCAGCTTGAAGTTAAAGTCTCCTTGGAAAATGTGGAAGGAGTCTGGATGAAAGACGGACAAGAAGTGCAGCCCAGTGACAGGGTTCACATTGTGATAGACAAACAATCTCATATGCTGCTCATTGAAGACATGACTAAGGAAGATGCTGGACATTACTCTTTCACCATCCCAGCCCTTGGGCTCTCCACCAGTGGGCGCATCTCTGTCTATAGTGAGTCCTACTTATACAATTTTATGTTTACTCTATCAAGCAATGTAAAGAACTTTAAGGAGCAGACATTTCAAACAAAATTCATTCATCTGGTGCTTGTATGATTTTGCAGGTGTGGATGTGATAACACCTCTAAAAGATGTTAACGTGATTGAAGGGACCAAGGCTGTACTTGAATGTAAGGTCTCAGTCCCTGATGTGACTTCTGTTAAGTGGTACTTAGATGATGAACAAATTAAGCCTGATGACCGTGTGCAGGCCATCGTGAAAGGCACTAAACAGCGACTAGTCATTAACCGAACTCATGCTTCAGATGAAGGACCTTACAGGCTGATGGTTGGCAGAGTTGAAACCACCTGTAATCTCTCTGTAGAAAGTAAGAATTATTCTACTTATCTGATAATTATGTTAAGCATTCTATTTTCCAAGTGTAATAATAACCAAAATTATTTTATTTTTTTCCCAGAAATTAAAATTATCAGAGGTCTTCGTGACCTTACTTGTACAGAAACTCAAAATGTGGTGTTTGAGGTTGAGCTGTCCCACTCTGGAATTGATGTCTTGTGGAATTTTAAGGACAAGGAAATCAAACCCAGTCCTAAATATAAAATT
Organism: Saimiri boliviensis; assembly: GCF_048565385.1. Lineage (NCBI taxonomy): Eukaryota > Metazoa > Chordata > Mammalia > Primates > Cebidae > Saimiri > Saimiri boliviensis. Next base: position 61,170,415 of record NC_133453.1, read on the forward strand.
GAAGCACATGGAAAAATATATAAATTGACAGTTCTAAATATGATGAAAGATGATGAAGGAAAATATACATTTTATGCGGGAGAAAATATGACATCTGGAAAACTTACTGTGGCAGGTTGGTATATTTTTTAACCTAAATTCTAATGAGGAACAATTGTTATTTTAAGAAATTATTATTCCTTCTCCCTCAAATTCCTTTCAGTTTCCCACTTCCACGCCTCTTCTTATGCGACTCCCAAAGCCAATAGTACTCACAACATCGTTCCCACCAGCCTAAATAACAAATGTTCATCTAGGCCTACCTCAAACATTACCTTCTCCATGAAGCCTTCCTTAATCTCTCCATTTGTATATGATCTCTTTCTCCTCCAACTCCCAGAATCACTTTGTATGTGCCTTTTTCATAGTTTGTATTATGCACTTGTCTTATTCCCCATTTCCTCTTTCCACACCAGTGTACAAACTCCTGAAATCTGGAATTTTATTTGTATATTCCATTATATTGCACATGACAGATAATCAATTGATATTTGCTGAATTGAGCTTTATTTAAACTTTCTTACTCTAAAGAATTATATCCTTTTTTAACCACTCTTACTTCTTTAGCCTTCGTTCCTTTTATTTTCTTCCTACTTTTTCATGAACTCAATGAATATTTTTAAAATACAACTTCACATAACTTGTGATATGACATAGAAATGGGAGCATGCTCATTCAGCAGAACTTTTTAGCTTTATAATGAAGAATAAAAAATATAAATCAATTGTCAACAAAAAAAACTAGAAGGCATCATTAATTTGTTTGGTTCATTACAATTTTAAATATTGAGGAGTTGAGATGTTACATTCAGATCATATTGTCCATAATATCTCATATTGAAGCAAGTCATATGGTAATGACTTGTCTTATTTGGTATGAAACTTTTATGGTTTATATTTACTCACATTATAAGATTTCCTCAGAGATCGAACCATGAAAAGACTTGTAAAACAACATTTCAGATTCAGCATTTTTATGCATTTAATATAAATTACATGTTTTTAAATATGTAGAAACAGGAGCAAACTATGAACCCCACTGTAATTTCACCAAACGTTTTTAAAGTACCTACCGTAGGTCAGACACTTCCAGGAACTCAGGACACAAAACTCAATAAAAAAGACTGATTTTTTTTCTTGAGAAATTCATAATTTAAATACGACAGCTACATAAGCAACTAGCTTGTTAAAGCAGTAATTACTTCTGCTAGTGGATGATAAAAGTGGGAGGCAGTGGGGTGAAACTTCATAGAATGGGTGATATTTGCCAACACAGTGATTTTTAGTATACAGAAATCCAAAAATGTAGTAGAACCATTGATGACTTGGACATTTTGTTTAGCAAACTGTTATGTAATTGAAATATCAGATTCCCAGGAGATAATCATTAAAAGACCAAGTAAATTGCTTTTCAAGAAGAAAATTGATTTAGAGGCTATCCTGGTAGCATACTGTTTCAATAATTTCATATTAATTCAACAGTTGCTTTTTCTTTGCAAAACTTTTCTGATTCCAGTATTTCTCCTAATTATCAGTCATGCATACTCAGGACAAGGGATTTCTTTGGTACCTCCTCAATATGGATGAAAACAATCTTATTGACATTTCATGATTTCAGAATCATGTTTTTAAATTTGATATTTTATATTTACTTGTGCAAAGACTTTCTTATTGTGTGAATATTTTTAAAGGACTCAAACAGTACTTGTCTTATTCCAAAGGTGGAGCCATCTCCAAGCCACTCACAGATCAGACTGTAGCTGAATCCCAGGAAGCTGTGTTTGAATGTGAAGTTGCCAACCCAGATTCTGAAGGCGAATGGTTGAGGGATGGCAAACACCTGCCACTGACTAACAACATCAGAAGTGAGTCTGATGGCCACAAAAGGAGACTTATCATTGCTGCCACCAAATTAGATGACATTGGAGAATACACCTACAAGGTGGCCACCTCCAAAACATCTGCCAAACTCAAAGTTGAAGGTAAGTAACATAGGATTTGTCCTTTTCAAATTATATTACATTCTTGATCCTTATCATTTTAAAAGACAAAGGATATGGCCATTTTGGATACCATAAATCTTCATTTGGTAAAGTCATTCTCAATCCTCTAAACCTTCCTGAGACATATACCATGACGTACAAAATTGCTTATCAAATGTGTTTATGCAAAAAAGCCATTTCTTTGGTTAAAGCTCTCTGAAACAGCTAAATCAGACACTGATTCTCCATTCATCTTTTATCCTTCTCTAATCAGTCTATTATGCTACTGATATATAGCTATGCAAACTTCATACTAAGGTATAGAAAAATCACTTCATTATGTACACGTCCAGTTGGATCCCAGGTTTCCCTAAATATAATCTCAGGTGTCTTTTAAAACAGAGGTGCTGTATAACTGCAAAATGTTTGGTAGCCATTCTTTTGCAAGGTGACTAGGCAATGATCTTGTTCAGAACTTCTTTTCCTTGATGATGTCATCTATGTTTTCTAAACCAATCATAAATTTGTCTTTAGCTGTCAAAATTAAGAAGACTCTGAAGAACCTCACAGTGACAGAAACACAGGATGCTGTTTTCACTGTCGAGCTTACACACCCTAATGTCAAAGGTGTTCAGTGGATCAAAAATGGAGTTGTGCTGGAATCCAATGACAAGTATGACATCTCTATCAAAGGAACAACTTACTCTCTGAGGATTAAAAACTGTGCCATCGTGGATGAGTCTGTTTATGGCTTCAGGCTTGGAAGACTAGGAGCCAGTGCCAGACTGCATGTGGAGAGTAAGTTGACTTAGAAACAGCTTTACAAATAGCCCATGGTTACCATTAAGTAACCCTATCACTGAATTCCTCCAACTTTCCTTTTAGCTGTCAAGATCATTAAAAAGCCAAAGGATGTGACAGCCTTGGAAAATGCCACTGTTGCCTTTGAAGTTAGTGTTTCTCATGACACTGTTCCAGTGAAATGGTTCCATAAGAATGTGGAAATTAAGCCAAGTGACAAACACAGACTGGTCTCAGAAAGGAAGGTCCACAAGTTGATGCTGCAGAACATCTCCCCTTCGGATGCTGGGGAATACACGGCTGTGGTGGGGCAACTGGAATGCAAAGCAAAACTGTTTGTGGAGAGTAAGTATTAGGCAGCCCCTACGGCCCTTTCCTTGATGAACCCATCTATTTATTTGTTTGGTTTTGTTTATTCTTTTAGTAAGTTGTATTAACTGAAGTGCTCTCTGATTTTACCAAGCATTACATATTACAAAAACCATGAAAAATATCGAGGTGCCTGAGACCAAAACTGCCTCTTTTGAGTGCGAGGTATCCCACTTCAATGTCCCTTCCATGTGGCTGAAGAATGGTGTAGAAATTGAGATGAGTGAAAAGTTCAAGATAGTTGTGCAGGGAAAACTCCACCAGCTGATCATCATGAACACCAGCACAGAGGACTCAGCAGAATACACATTTGTCTGTGGCAATGACCAAGTCAGCGCAACTCTGACAGTCACCCGTAAGTTAAAATATCTATATTACATATATATGAAATATTCAGTAGATTCATTAATATTCTATATCCTTACACTTTCCGTGCTTTTAATCCACTCAAAAATCTTTGATGGGGTGGGCAGTGTGGCTCATGCCTGTAATCCTAGCACTTTGGGAGACCAAGGCGGGAGAATCACTTGAGATCAAGAGTTTGAGACCAGGCTGGAAAATACAGTGAGATCCTGCCTCTACCAAAACAAAAGGAGAAAAAATTAGCTGGACATGGTAGACACACTTGTAGTCTCAGCTACTCAGGAGGCTGAGGTGGGAGGATCACTTGGGCCCAGAAGGGCATGGTGGCACAAACTTGTAATCCCAGATACTCAGGAGGCTGAGGTGAAAGGATCACTTGGGCACCAAAGGTCAAGGCTACAGTGAGCCACAATCACAGCACTGCACTCCAGCCTGGGTGAAAAAGTGAGATCCTGTCTCAAAGAATAAAAAATAAAATTGTTAATTGAAACATCTAGTGTGTGTTCACACTGAGTAAAGCACTAGTATCTCCTCTTGGATAAAATGTTCCAGTTAGAGTCGCATTGAAAGGCTACCTGGAAAGATGCTTCAGTGTCTATCACTTGATCTTGCTGATCTTGCTGTTGCTCTGTGTGTTGGCATTCTCCTGTATAGTCCATGGAAAGTATCAAAGTTTTTATCTCTAAACTGTAATCACCTCAACAGATATACTAAAAACTTTCCAAGTTTTCATTCTGCACCTGTTATAACCCACATCATATTTACATAAAATCTCCTTGGATGTTTTTTCTTTTCTCCTTTGCAGCAATCATGATTACTTCCATGCTGAAAGACATCAACGCTGAAGAAAAAGACACCATTACTTTTGAGGTGACAGTGAACTATGAAGGCATCTCTTACAAATGGTTAAAGAATGGTGTGGAAATCAAATCAACTGACAGGTGCCAAATGAGAACGAAAAAGCTCACACACTCACTGAACATCAGAAATGTTCACTTTGGGGATGCTGCTGACTACACCTTTGTGGCTGGAAAAGCTACATCAACAGCCACACTTTATGTGGAAGGTATGGTTTCATAAATATTAGATCCATTAAAAATGTCATACATGCTTTATAAAATGTTAATGTATCAGTTAATGAATGGATAAATAAAATGTGGAAAAGCCATACAATGGGATATCATTCAGCAATAAAAAGGAAGCACTACTATATGCTACAACATGGATGAACCTTGCAAACTTTATTCTAAGTGAAAGAAGCCAGAGACCATACAAAGACCATATATTGTATGATTCCATTTATGTGAAATGTCCAGAATGTTCTAAAATTATGGTGATGGCTGCGCAATGATGAATACCTGGAAACACACTGAACTGTATACTTTAAGTGGGTGGATTGTATAGTATGTAAATTATATCTCAATAAAGCTGTGAAAAAAAATGTTAATTTTTCTACATACTGTTTTCCAGCTCGTCACATAGAATTTAGGAAACACATTAAGGACATTAAGGTTCTGGAGAAGAAGCGAGCCATGTTTGAATGTGAGGTTTCTGAACCTGATATCACTGTACAGTGGATGAAAGATGACCAGGAATTGCAGATCACAGACAGGTCGATTGTTTTGTCTTGCAACATTCCAGTAATTCCCAGTTTTCTTTGAATCACCATATGCTAAAGTCCAATTTTCATTTCATCCATAGAATAAAGATTCAGAAGGAAAAATATGTCCACCGCCTTCTGATCCCATCCACCCGGATGTCTGATGCTGGGAAGTACACAGTGGTGGCAGGAGGCAACATGTCAACTGCAAACCTCTTTGTAGAAGGCAGAGATGTTCGCATCCGAAGCATTAAAAAGGAGGTTCAGGTACTGTCTACATACTAAATTTTTTGAAAAATCAAGTCCATAATCTATCATTTTATATTTTAATGTTTCCCCTTTACATTTTCTAACCATAGTCCTTTAAAGAATTAAATCAGCTCATTCTTACTTTGCTTAGACTCTCTTATGTTGACCTCAATTTAGCCATAGTTTCCACTCACTTGTTCCACTAGGAACAAGTGTGTCCCTAGCAGCTGTCTAAATACTTTAATTAAAGCAGCTGTAGAAACTTCACTGTCTAATAAATGGCGGCTTGCCAAGCAGCACCAACAAGAAAATGTAAATCGTGAGGTTCACACATCAATTAGAATTAAGGAAATTAAAAAAAAAAAAAGAATTAAGGAAATTAAGAACAAGGTAACAAGGTGACATTTTCTCAGGTTTCTCTCTGTGAAGAGGCAAGTGTGGAAGGCCTTAGTGGCTAGAACTACTTTCTACAAAGTCTACAGGAAGCTCTGTCCAAGCCATGCTGGGGGTTCCTGGCAAGGATGCTGGACACTTTTGTGGTTGGCTGCATTTACAGAGCTTGTCCTCATAAGCGTCAGTCACCCCAAATGATATAATGGAGGAAACAGGTCTAGAGAAATACCAGTTGAGTTCAGCTTCATCATATTGCTCATCCCTCCCCCAAAAAAACTAAAAATAAAAAAACAGGCTTTAGAGACTGTAGACCTTAATGAAGAAGACTTTAATGAGGACTCAGATAACCTGGACATGTCTTCCATCATTAATTTTCCAATTCTGAACCTCAGCGTTCTCACTCTTAAAACGAGGATAATAATTCCTACCTAGTCCACAAAGTGACTGTTCCTAACAAATGAAATCAAATTTTGTAATTACTTTTTAGGTAATAAAAGCCCCCAAATGTAAAGCATCATTATATCTGTTACTAGTAATTAATAATCAAACATTTAAGGATGAAATAATTGTCTCTTTGGGGCAGCTTCTTTCCCCAATGCAGGTATAAATACAATTCTCTACAAAAAAAGTTTATGTACCATTGGTCCAATACTAGGCAGGAAAAATTGGAGAGTACTATAATCAGCCAACTTATTAGATCATAATATATTGACTTCACATACCATTCATTTGAACAGTTTTAGAAATGGATTAACTTTTTATGCTGTTTCATCAACAGGTCATTGAGAAACAGCGTGCTGTTGTTGAGTTTGAGGTCAATGAAGACGATGTTGATGCCCACTGGTATAAAGATGGCATTGAAATCAATTTTCAAGTTCAAGAAAGACACAAATATGTGGTGGAGAGAAGAATCCACCGAATGTTTATCTCTGAGACCAGACAGAGCGATGCAGGAGAATACACCTTTGTGGCAGGAAGGAACAGAAGTTCTGTCACTCTCTATGTCAATGGTATGTAGGGACAGATTCCAGCATATTTTGTGGATCCATTCAAAATAATTCTCCCATTTCAGTCACTACATTCTTGCAATTTGAAGGAAATGTCTAAAGAACCTATGGCATTCATGTGCAGCTACATTTGTTTTCACGTTATACCTATGGAAAAGAAAGGGCAGCTGTTAAAAGATCTATTGAGAAGCTATTTCCAGAAAGCGCCTGATGGCCAGATCCTCACTTGGTTGATCAACACTATTGAACACCCGCTGGGTGTCAGTTATCATATACCCCAGATGAGCCTCCAGATTTGCCATTAAACTCTTTTAGTTCTCTGCTCTCCACCTGGACTGTTCAAGTCCTAGCAACACTTCCAAGCGAAAAGGAGTGTTTCCAACTTCGGGTTTAGAGTGCCTGGGAGAACTCAAAGGTCTTCTTTGAGACCCTGGAGGGCCTAGAGAGCCTCAGGCAATGTGGAGCTAAATCCTCTCTACCCCGAACTTTAAGAACAAGGACTCTTATTTTGGAGGAGGAATTCCACATGCTACCAAGCACTCCTGAGGAGCCTCTGAGCAGTCCTCGGGGGAGTGCTATGAAACCTCTGCTTTCCTCATTAGAAATCTTAAGGCTGAATCTCAAGCTGACCTTGTTTAGAGTCTAACCTAGATGCAAGAGAAAAATGGATCTCTTTCCTCATCCTTCCTGTCCTCATCCTAGGCCATACCTCTCTGAATAAAATACCCCTGAGGCAGATGCAGGAACACTAGGGGTAATCTCAAGATTCACAAAGATGAACCATATCACCAACATTTCCTAGGATCCTAGAAGACCAACAGTCATGACATCCAGTTCTTACTATCTCTATATTAGTAGTGGAGAAGCCAAGGAACAGAAAAGTAAAAATCTTTTCTATGATAGTGTCAGAAACTAGCCTCACAGAAGTCATTTCTTCCAATGTTTGGGTTTCATAAATTAACCAGGTCCTCTCACTCATCATGGCACTAAGAATATGCTTTAGTTAGCAAAACAGGAAAGCTGAATTTTGCTAAGTCTACCTAATTGTATTTAACTAGATCTGAAATAGTATTTATTGAGTCATTCATTCAACACTTACTGATTGCATTTTACTGGCACTGGTACATAACAAAATGACTATGACATAAACACAAATACTTGCAAAACAAACAAACCTGAATGAGATGAGCCTCCTCACCACATTACTTTTGAAAATAGGTAGCACATGAAAGATTTTATAATTCCTTCAGGTATCCATCGCTAAGCCCCCACCCCAACCAGAAACTGGGATAATCAGGTTAACTCAGTATTCTCAGCATGCCCCCAAAATATCAAAAATATCTTTTTGAAGATATTCCCTTGGCTTGAGGACAAATTCTAAATGCTTTCTTCATTCCTAGCACAAAGAATGTTCTAATATTCTGAGGCAAATAAAAATACCACAAAAATTCCACAATTTTGTCTCTGGATGTATAACTACCCAGCAACAAATTAACGTAGAGTTTTGCATGCTCTCCTGTATTTTTACACTTTTTCATGGGCTATTTGTCAACATTTACTCCTAGCTCCTGAACCGCCCCAAGTCCTGCAGGAGCTCCAGCCTGTCACTGTGCAGTCTGGCAAGCCTGCCCGCTTCTGTGCCGTGATATCTGGCAGACCACAGCCCAAAATTTCCTGGTACAAGGAAGAGCAGCTGCTTTCCACTGGCTTCAAGTGCAAATTTCTTCATGATGGGCAAGAGTACACGCTTTTGCTAATTGAAGCCTTCCCAGAGGATGCGGCAGTCTATACCTGTGAAGCCAAGAATGACTATGGAGTTGCCACAACATCAGCTTCACTCTCAGTGGAAGGTGGGAATGCCTTGCTACTTCCCGGCTTAAAAACCTAACAAGCAGGCTTTTGTGCTTTCCCAGTGCCTTAAAAAAATACAAATTGGAGCTCATAAAAGTAGACTGCTACCCAACTTTGAAAGCACTCTGCTGTGAAATAAATTAAGATAAACCTACATGCTCCCTTCTGTGAAGTCTCCATGGTGACTTAATCATGACAAATCTTGTGGTTTCTTTCTTTAGTTCCAGAAGTTGTGTCTCCTGATCAGGAAATGCCCATTTATCCTCCTGCTATCATCACCCCACTTCAGGACACTGTCACTTCTGAAGGGCAACCAGCCCGTTTTCAATGCCGGGTTTCTGGAACAGGTAAGTTTAAGAACAAAGAATTATATGGGAAAAACATTCTCTGACCTTTTCCTCCATCACAAACGTCTCTCATGCATAATTTGAAGCTTAATGGAAATCTAGCAGAAAACTTAATTATTAAATTAAGAATTAGATAAGTGTTTTTACTATTTTGTGCCCTTAAAAATGGTTAAGAGTTTATGTTATGTTATGTGTTCTTTTTCACAATAAAAAATTAGATTTGTGTTTTTCACTAATCTTAAAAAAAAGTCAAGTCACCTTTATGATTGTAGCTGCAATTTAATTTCTTAATTGATAAAATACAATGACAAACTAAAATTATTATTAGATTAATTATAATGGCATCTACATATATTTCAAAAGAATAATACATTTATATAAGACATTATTCAGTCTACAGACAATGCTTGTGTGGAAGGTATCCTTTGGAAAACAATATTCTATAGTAGTCAAAAGTTGGAGCTTTATGGTCAAAGATACCGGATTTGAATCTTGCCTTCAATATGTGACTTTAGTCAAATATATCATTCCTCTGGTTCTCTTTCTCTCATGAATACATTGAGTATACTATTGCATCCAATCCTAGAAAGTATATTTTATAAGGCTAGGAATTGTTTCAGTACCTAGAATTTAGCGTCTGAAAAAATAATACCTGCCAGAAGGTAAGCTCTATGAAAGCAAGAGTGGATCCTTGCCCTAGAATGTCACCCAGTACATAGTAGGTACTCTGTAAATAGTTGTTGATTGGACAAATTAATGATTGTTAAATGACTATTATCAAACACTTAAGATTATTATCAAGATTAAATTAGGTAACCCAAGTTGGTATATAGTGTAGTGCTCATCATATAGTAATCAATCAGAGTTACCTGCTACCATTTTTAATTGGGGCATGCTTCTCACGTACCACCAGCCAGTTCCCTCATCCCAGGAATCAGATCTTTGTAGAATGAGACAAGATATGTAGAACCACTTCAAGTCAATTATGATTATAGACAGACCTCAGATAGAGACAAGATAAATCAAATGAATGTATGATCCATTTATCCCAAATGAAAAATCACTGACTAATTTTCTTGGCTTTTGTATACCATCAACCAAGGGGAAACTCTCAAAGCTTGGGCACCTTCCAGCACTCTGACCCAAAAGTAATTGCAAAGCTTTATTGTTTTGTTTATTATGCTCCTCCCATTAGTTCATAATCCAGTCTCTACCTTGTCAAGATTTATTTTTCTAACCACGTTAGTACTTCAGTTGGTCTTCTGACCTGATGATTTCCTCCTCAGGAATGGAGATGGTGATCTAGAAACCCAATGGACCTATTTGATTTTATGAGCATAATTAAAAGATATAATGTATGTAAAGCACCTGTAGGCATAGCTGTTAAGTAACTGGGGCTCAATACATTCATTTTATTATAGCCATAGAAAGGAATTATATAAACATCAATATTTAGTATTGGGTGACCAACATGGACAAATACCATAGACTAGATACTTGAGGCATAGTGTTCAAGAAATATTAAATATTAATAAATGAGGACCAATTTGATAATATCCTACTAACACAATAATAAAAAAATGTATTTTAAAAGTAAAGTCACTAAAACTACACTAAATAATTTATCCATTTATTTAATTTTAGGGGAATTTTTATATAAACATACATATATCTATCATTCAAAGTAGTAATATTAGTCTTAACTATATTGGTATTGTGCTTTTAAATCTATAACATATTAACATATTATAGTATTGCTTGCAGAAATATACATGAAACACTCTATAAGACACCAGTTGGGGTAGAAAAAGAAAGAGAAAACTTCACTATCTTTTCTGTATGACTGATGTCTTTAAAAGTTTGTATAGGCTTTGTAAACTCAGAAGATCATTAACTTCCTATGTGTGGTAATATTTGTACATATATAGTGGTCTTAGCACCATCTTATAAATTTCTTTTCTGAATGGAAGAAATTAAATTCACTAAATAAAATACCCTTTCAGAAACTTATCAACTCACATAGTTTCACATCACTAGGACTAAAAATGTTTACACAATTTCCTCTGGCCTGGTATTGCCTTAAGTAAGCATAGCCCTGCTTTCCACAAATTGGAAATAAATTGAGAGTCTTCAGAAACCCCTTTTCCATGTTTTGTGGGGAAGCAGTACTTTCTGAAACATGAAATGTGGGCCTGAGCAACCAGGTGTTGTTTCTAGCAGTGAAAATGTTACCTATTGAAGGTCTCCAGTGCCACCTACTGGTATAGGAACAATCTGAGAAAGCAGAATCTTAAAACATAAAAAAGCTAGGTTTTTGCTAATGTTTATTCCACAGTGTCATTTGGAGAATTATAGAGTGACAGAGAGCCAAACAAAATGATGAATAATTAATCTAGAAACTATACTGTTCATTATTCATTCAAGCATCTGGGAAATTTTTATTCTACCATTTACTGTTTCCCTGCTACTGAGACATTACCCTAGGTGCTGGATTGCACAGATCTCTTGCTCTTGCCTTTAAGGAGCTCAGCATATAAGTGAGGAGATGCATGCGCACAACTAGATCCCAAGGTTGTAAGTGCTATTAACAGGCTCACATATTCATCATTCTCTGTCCAGGAGAGAGGCAGAGGAAGATGTATAAACTGAGCATTGAAAAATAAGTAGGGCCATTGAACACAGTGGCATCCTAGAAAGAGAAAACATCTCCAAGTCATCAAAACTTGAAAGGACACTTCATGTGCTAGAACCGAATGGTTTAAGTATTGTTGGAAAGTGATATCATGAGCGATGAGAAGGCTGGAAAATATGGCAAAGGCCGTGCTAAAGTTTTTGTTATTCTATGCTGAAGATTTTGGAATTGATCTTGTTTACACTGAGGAGCCACTGAAGGATTTTTAAGCCCCTGGGTAATGTGATCAGGTTTACTTTTTAGAAACAATATTGTGATGGGGAAAGAAGGAATGGACAGATGTGGGAGGCTAGACTGGCAGTCAGGAACTGGAGAGAGATTATTACAATAGGCCTGGAGAGTGTAGAATAAGCCTCAGCCAGGGGAGTCAAGGGAGAGAAGTGAGGTATTGGAGAAGTAATCAGAAGGTGAGATCGGAGAAGAGTGGCCTCACAGAAGCCGCGAGAGGCCAATGGCCAACGCCGATTATGGCATCACAGTCACAAGCACCAAGTCCACTACCAAGAAAGGCTTCACATGTTAACTCACTTATTGTGGGCAGTTCATGACCAGTGGCAGTTCATGTGTATCCTGGTGCCTCATTTAGTTTACCAAAGGAAGAAGCTGTCAGCAGGAATAAGTAGAGAACCTTGTAAGAGGATGTACCAAACTATTCATCCTTCCCCTGCCATTAATTATTACACCACACGTGTGTGCACACACACACACACACTCACACACCTTCACATAAACTAAATAGTGATGTGTTTCCCATTATATCACATGGCCCTGTCTTCTGGTGTATTATTGAAGACGACATTGCTTCCGTCTGTGATGTTAGACATTCTTGCTATAATGCCTGACTTGTGCCAGTGGCTTATAAAGCCCTTTCATGTGTCTTATATCATTTAATTCTCACAGCAATTGTATGCAATAAATAGCCCATAAATTATTATGCACACCATTTTACAAATGAAAAGACTGATCCAGAAAGCTTAAATGACATGTCCAAGGTCACAAAGCTGACAAGTTGTAGTGTCAGGATTTCATTTTCTACTTTACCTTGCTATGTAAGGAACTGAACAGATTTGTTACTCTAAGAGGAGAACCTGCATTTATACACAACTACCATCATGGGAAGGACAGTAACTTTTATAGACCAATATTGGCATTAAAATGCAGACAAATGCTAGGTAATTAAACTATTGGAAGGTCGTCCTGGATGATATTTAGACAGTGAAGTAGTATTGTGACTGTGCTCCATAAACAGGGTGGCTTTGATTTTGGCAATTCAAACAATTAACTAAAATTAGAGTACATATCACCTACAATTATTACAACATAATAACATGCTCTTTAACTGTGATTTAAGTTTTTATTTTCTATTATTTTAGAATGGTTCAAATCCTTATACATAAATAGCTAACTTTATTATAATGTATTATAACTGCCACTCTGAAAAGTGTTAAATGTAACTGAGATGCTTAAATACCATAAATCTCCCTCTTTATTTAAAAAATTATTTTCTGTACAATTATTTGTGCCATATGTACTGCTGTACTAAAACCTTTTGCTCATTAGGAAAAAAAAATAGAGATTTTTTCCTTCAGCCTTCAAAGGCATCTATTTTAGACTTTTCATATCTTGATCTTCTCAGCTCTCTTTATGATTGATCTTTCTGCAAACCAAAAGTGGAGATTTTTCTCACTTTCTGTCCCAGAAGGCAACTACAAGCCCGGATCAAACCCTTCATGATGACTGTTCTCAGGACTATCTTTTTCTCAAAGTCACTGAATATGTCAAAATCCCTGCTTCCACTGCATGACATGCAAATGTCTAAAGAGAATGTTTCTGAAATTCTATCATTTTAATATTACAACCAGTTCAACCATAGAACAAGCTATATTTTTCGAGAATCATGTTTCCTTCTTGAAGATGAATAGTGCATATGGCATACCCAGATAAAAGAATAATGTTATTAAGTCAAATATGAAATATAGTCACTAGTATTATTAACATTGTGTTTGCAAGTAAATTTTTAAAATCCACTCGTTTTTGTGGTCAAAGTATCTCTTTTCTCTTGTGTTACAGATCTTAAAGTGTCTTGGTACAGCAAAGACAAGAAAATCAAGCCATCTCGGTTCTTTAGAATGACTCAATTCGAAGACACCTACCAACTGGAAATTGCCGAAGCTTTTCCAGAAGATGAAGGAACTTACACTTTTGTTGCTAGTAATGCTGTAGGCCAAGTGTCAAGCACAGCCAACCTGAGTCTGGAAGGTAGAGTAAAACAACTTTCAGAACCCCATTTAAATATAGATCGAATCTTACTATGTCTGTAACAATTACTCAAGAGTTCATGTAAATCGCTGTTGTTCCTACCATTCTCTTCTAATTCAACTAATGATATCCATGTTATACGCCATGTTCTCACTTCTCCTTTACCACTTTTCATTGTGACTCATAGACCCTCATGTTTCATTTGGCCCTGCTTTTTCTCTGTAACAATTTGTAATGTATTGCTGCTGTCATGCTTCCTGATCAGCATGAATCAGAAGGGGGTGAAATATGCTGAAGAAATAGGTAGATTTGTTTTCTCATTTGGCTAAGATAAAAATTACATTTCAAAAACATCTAAGAGTATTATAATCCTCTCATCATGCTGACACAATTTTGATTTCACAAAAGCTAGACAGTTTCAGGTCTGTACGCCAGTGAGTTATATTCACCATCCTTTCAAGATGTCCTAGTGTTGAGGAGTCCAGTCCTAAGGTTTAACATTTATGTTAATTAGGGCTCTTAAACTGTGATCAGAACACTTCCTCAGTAACGGGGCACTTTGATTCAAACAAGGATGGCATTTTTATATAGTGGGACTATTTTTCCTCAGCAAATATAGTCTATGTGGTACTAAGTACATACAAATACATAAGAATTCAGGGAAACTTTTTTTTTCTTAATTTTACACATTAACTGTAACTAGATGTTTTTTTAAATAATGAATTTAAAGTGGTTTATAAAATAGAAAAGCTGACTTTACAACCAGAAGAAGAAAGAAAAGAATTCTGCTGGGTATCCACTATTGCTTTCATGAACAATGTAGTGAAGCTCCTTAGCCCATTCGTGTCTCAGCTTGCTTCTCTCGGAAATGGAGGTGAACTTGTGTGACTTCGAATCAATAGTGACATACAATGACAAGGCGTTAGGATTGGACTGAATTCTAGCCCATTATTGAAATTTGTGACAAATCTGTAGACAACTCCAAATGAGTTCTGGTTTCAATGCAAGGTAAGACATTAAAAATTGGTATGCTTCTTTTCAGGATTTAGCAAATTTGAAGAAAATACATCAAACTCCCAATGGCATGTCTCTTTATCAGTTTCATTTAAGAAGGAGTCCCTTGGCCAAAAGCCCATCTTCATCCAGCCTCTGTCAAGCCTCAGGGTGCACAGCGGGGAGACAGTCAGATTTCATGCGAGGGTTTCTGGCATTCCCAAGCCAGAAATCCAATGGTTTCATAACCAGCAGCTAATTCTACCATCAAAAGATGTAGTTTTCCATTTTGAGGAGTCCACAGGCATGGCTTTAATGCTCATAGTTGATGCTTACTCAGAGCATGCTGGGCAGTACTCTTGCAAAGCAGCCAATAGTGCTGGGGAAGCCACTTGTGCAGCTACACTCACAGTGACTCCAAAAGGTAAAGCCCATCTCACTTCGACAACTTTGATTTGCTATATACTTCTCAGTCCCACTGCTACTAATGAGAGTCTCTGATGTTTTTTAATTGCATACTGTGGTTAGTCCATAACTTACTAATAAAATAACATACAGCAACTCTCCCCAGGTCATTATGGATTAACCTACATACTTTGAATTTCATTGAAGTATGTTGTCTGTGCACTGGAAAACCAGTAATTATTTTATTAGGCACTATCTTTGCTTGGCTTCTTTACCATTCTAAGCAACATTGTATTATTGAGTCATTAAATGATCTATTTGCTGATTATTACTTATAAAGCATATGGTGGAGGGAGAGCAAATGCTGTCCCAAATATAGTCAGCCAGAGAAAGAGAGATAGAGAGAGAGACTGGGTCACTTTGAATAACTCAAATGACAACAGAAAGAAGGAACCAGATATTGTAGAGCATCCTCATGAGCCTTCATCAACCACTCATCACTGGATCACTGTGAATGAATTTTCTTTTGTGTGATCTTGGCATCCTACAGCATACTGCATCTGGCATGCTGCTTCCAAGTGACAATTATGTCTTTCATCTTCATCTTTCATTCCATTTTGTATTACTAACGTGGGCAAGTGACAAAACTTAGATCTTAATATTCTTTTCTTTTTCTTGTCACTTGATTATACAGTGCAAGTCCTAGATAGGCAAAGTTCTGGGAAAGATGTAAGAGAGTCCACCAAGTCCCAGGCAGTGGCAGATTCCTCTTTCACAAAGGAGGAGAGCAAAATATCTCAAAAGGAAATTAAGTCATTTCAAGGATCATCATATGATTATGAAGTGCAGGTTTTCGAAAGTGTATCTCAAAGTTCCACCCACACAGCTGCGTCCATTCAAGATGTACAGATGCGCCATACTGCGTCCCTTTCACAAACTGCAGAAAGCACTGATGAGTGTGCTGAAGAGTCCATGGGTGAGGCACCCAAGATTCTCCTGCATCTTCAGGATGTCACTGTAAAGTGCGGTGACATGGCTCAATTCCTCTGTGTTTTAAAAGATGATTCTTTCATTGATGTAACCTGGACTCATGAAGGTGCAAAGATAGAGGAATCCGAGAGACTGAAGCAATCACAAAATGGAAATATTCAGTTTCTTACCATATATAATGTTCAGCTGGTAGACCAAGGACTGTACAGCTGCATTGTTCACAATGACTGTGGAGAGAGGACAACGTCAGCAGTGCTAAGTGTAGAAGGTGGTTAATTGATTTTTAGCTATGACTTGCTTCATTTCATCCTCATCGCTTTATGCAGCTTTTCTGCCATGCAAATTGGAATGAATATATTAATTAGAATATCTCTAAACTAGCACTTTATTCATAAATGACTTCTGAAGGTCAGCCAAATTATTGGTCAAGACTATCCTGAAAATTTAACTTACCTGTCTGGATTCAGAAGGTTTAGGAAGCAAAGGTTTATTTTCTATGTGCTGCATTTTCTAATATTTACCAATGTGCCACCAAGAAAGTGTAGCAAAGTTAAAATATTGCAGTCTGAGAAATACTTATTGGGTATTTATTATTGTGCCAGACACTGTGGTAAATTTCTGTTTAATTGTTTTAATAGTAAGAGGTTCAGTAATTCTTATCTCCTCTTTACTTTCACATCGGGAGGTTCTAGTTGTTTACAAAGAGCCCATGAAAATAGAAAACTGGGGCTGAGCACAGTAGCTCACGCCTGTAATCCCAGCACTTTGGGAAATTGAGACAGCCTTGAGGTCAGGAGTTCAAGACCAGCCTGGCTAATATGGTGGAACCCCATCTCTACTAAAAATACAAACATTAGCCAGGCGTGTTTGTGCATGCCTGTAATCCCAGCTACTCAGGAGGCTGAGGCAGAAGAATTGCTTGAACCCAGGAGGCAGAGGTTGCACTGAGCCGAGATAGCATCACTGCACTCCAGCCTGGGCAACAGAGCTAGACTCAGTCTCCAAAAAAAAAAAAAAAAAAAGAAAGAAAGAAAGAAAATTTGGCACTAAAAATAACAAGGCTCTCTCTTGACCAAAATTGGATGTCCCAGATATTTTTCCATAAATGATGCTTCTTTTACAGGCTTTAATCCTCCTAGAATTGTAGAATTTTCTCATGGCAAGATCATAATTTTTGTCGTTAGTGAGCTTGATTCCCCATTGTGTCTGAAAGAGCAGGAATAAACTTGTCTGGGCAAGTGTGATAACTTCTTCCTCTTATCCATGGACTTTCCTCTTGGATATTAAGGAAATTAGAAAATTATTTTTCAGGTTCTAGAAGCCTGTGTTTTGTGCCTGTAGGCACAACAACTTCACTGAGTCTCATGGAAGGAAGAAGTTCAGGCATCTCCAGGGGTCTGTAGAAAGCTCTGGCCTCAAGTTCCTCCCTAATCCTGGCTGTAGTGGTGTTAGGGATGAAAAGAGGGCAGTGCAGTGCCACGTAGGTGCACAGCTATCTCTGCACAGAATTTTGAAGTGGTTGCCTTTCTTCCTACCCAGTACAGAGAAGAATATGGTTCATTGATTCACATAATGTGTCTGCAACACCCACTCACCAAAAAGAGGCCTCATTCTTTCTTAATGAGATTTTGTTCTATAGCTATCTCTCATTCTGTCACCATAGCCTACAAAGGCAATATCTCAAGAACTGAGGTTTAGTTATATACATTAGAGAGAAAATTTCACCAGCCAGAGAGTTGACCCTCAATTTCACTGGAGCTGCTGGCTAGCATAGTAATCACACAGAGTGATTATTTATTTGGAGGTGTTGTCTACAAGTCCTGGAGGTGAAGCCGTAACAATATTTTCAGTAATGTAATTGGGAGTTGGCTGTGTTGTGAAGGTGGGTGAAATGTAGATCCCTTAACTCACTTTCAAAAGAGTCTAGTGCTTTCGTACAGTGTTTGATTGTCATGTTCCCAGAATGGATTTGAGTTGAGCTCTTTTGCCCCAGGATCTCCAGTTCATTCAGTTCCAATTGATAATATTAAAGTGTTCTTGAAGCCAAAGAATTTTTTTGAATATCCAACTGCTTTACTTGTACCGAAGAAAGTTGAAAGATAAGACATTTTAGATGCTTCAAGAGTGAAAGATGAGGCACGTTGTCTAATTATTTGACATAAGGCCAGTCTTTATATGTTTCTTTTAAATTTTGGCCTAATACACTCATATAGGCTACAGAGTTATCCACCGAGATTAAGCAGGAATGTCGAACCCCTGGAAGTCTGTCTGAATACAATTCTTATGTGCATAATAAACATAGAAACATTGTATATTAGTTTGATGACTAATACGCTGCCTTTCCTTCTCATCCTAATGACATTCCATCTTCTCTACATTCAGCATGTGTTTTATTCTTACAAACACAGCTAATTTATGCCTTTCCCTAACTTTATTCTTACCTAGCAAAAGAATCACAAGCCAGAGCACTTACAAAAGTTACTCTGGGTTCAGACACTAAAAGTATTAAAACACTCAAAGAGTCACAAATTAAAACAACCCGTGAAGTAACAAGAGAATCGTCAAAGAAAACATCAAGTTTGTCCTTAACTTCATGCTAAAAAAAACATAAGAAACTGAGAACAAGGCAATCAAGTCTACTGACAGGATACCACATGGACTGGAGATGGAGAGTGAGACAAGTCCAGCCTTTCCCAAGAAGCTGCCCCAGAGATGACTGTGTCTAAAAGCTGTGCCTATTCCGTGTGTAATAAAAACAGTTTCGAGTTGGGAAATCTTTATTTTGTTCCTTAATATGTAACTGGACTTTGTGTAGTTTAATGTTTGAAAGGTGGTTCCAATCAAAGGAGTATTTACCAGCAGGAAAAACTGAGAATAGCCCTCTACTAAAGTAACAATTTAGAAAATGCATGTTCTTTCTAAATGTGATTTCATCTCTTATAAAGTGTTTAGTCAATAGGACATTTTTTAGAAAATAATATTCCTTTGGTTTGTAGATTGCTTTCTGAATGCATGTAAAGGCATGGGGAATTATAGAATTAAAAGTGGAAATTTCATGAAGAACCTAAAATAAAAATGTTTTAAATCTTCCTGTCAACATTGTCATGTGTTTTATCAGCTCATTAGTTTGTTTGGCATGGACTTTTTGGTAAATTTGGGGAATGCATTTTTCTGTTATTATAGTAAAAGAAAATTTTAATCATATAAGTCATGAATTGGTACAGAAAGCATATGCAATTAATCACTAAAATCTCTTCATATGTTTTTCTATTTTAGCCCCTGAATCAATTTTGCATGAGAGGATTGAACAGGAGATGGAGATGGAAATGAAAGGTATTGTTATAATGGATGTGAAATTTAAGTAGAAATTCTAAAGGATTAATAGGATCCTTGAGTTGCCTTCTTTCTCTTAGTATTATTGAGAAAAAAATGACATAGATTCACAAATATATCTCTTAGAGTATATATTACTTTGTCGCATGCTTGGTTTAGTATGTTGATGGTTACATGCATTGCACAGTAATTTATTGTAAGGTAATTTGAAATTTGGTATTTAAAATTTATCAGCCATGTTCAGCTTTAGGTTTGCAGTCATTTTCAGAAGTGTGTATTAGGAAAAGTTGTCATCCTAATGCATGAAATCATGAAGCAGAAGTTTGTTTTCAAATCGTGGTGAATTAAATTGAACAATAGACAATAATGTAGCTGTCATTCTCAGAATGCAATGTCATGGATGAATTATGGTTGAAATGCTACTTTATTGAGGTTGTGTGAAAGCATTACATTCCCATCCGGTTTACACTTCATGCACATATATCATTTTAACATTGATATGTGTCTTACACTGGCTTGCAGATAGCTGCCTTATGTGATCCGTATTGCCTGCTTTTCTTTGCATAACATTGTGACTTTATGGCTGTATTAGTTCGAATAAACGCCTTCTCATTTTATTTTAGCTAATTACTTATGGTTATAGTTCTTGTATATACTCATTAAATAGTTAATTCTCAAAAACATAATAATTTAATCTACAATCAAAAGACTCAGAAAGGGCGTTTATTCCACTCTCTGCAAGTCAGGTAAGATTTTCCACTTAGCTATCAAAAGAAAGTTTTCCTGCTCTCAAAACAAGTTTGCACAGGAACATGTTATTTTGAAATGCATTTTTGCTTGTTCAAGAAGAAATTTCAACAGTTTGAAGAAAAGACCAGACAACGAACGATTTTCGTGTCAGAATCTTTTAAACAGAGCATGGTGTTGCGTTTATTCGAACAAATATGGTGAGTGAATTTTTTTATGGATTTGTGAGATCTGTAGCATGCAATTTATTTCATTTCCTATTTTGCAATTTTATTTACTTTCAACTTTTTCAAATTCTATGGAAAATAGTAAAAGGTTTTATGTTTTTTTCCAGAATTATTCTCCGAGGAGGAATCTGAACATTCAGAGAGGGATACACGTGACGCCTTTTCAGATTCTGAAGACATAGACCACAGCTCCATGGCTGCTAAAAGATATGCAAGTAGAATATCATCTACAAGCTCCTGGCCTGAATATTTTAAGCCTTCCTTTACCCAAAAACTTATGTTTAAATATGTTTTAGAGGGTGAACCAGTTGTTTTTACATGTAGATTAATTGCCTGTCCAACTCCAGAAATGACTTGGTTTCATAACAATCGGCCCATCCCAATAGGTCTTCGTCGGGTTATAAAAACTGAGAGTGATTTACATCATCACTCTTCCAGCTTAGAGATTAAAAGGGTCCAAGACAGAGATTCTGGAAGCTATAGGTTACTAGCAATTAATAGTGAAGGGTTTGCTGAATCAACTGCCTCATTGCTTGTTATCCAAAAAGGGCAAGATGAGAAATATTTAGAATTTCTGAAAAGAGCAGAACAGACACAGGAAAACATGGAGGCTTTAGCTGAAAGGGGAGAAGATAGGATAAAGGTTGACCTGAGGTTTACTGGCTCTCCTTTTAATAAAAAACAAGATGTAGAACAAAAGGGAATGATGAGAACTATACATTTTAAGACAATGAGTTCTGCCAAGAAAACGGATTACATGTATGATGAAGAATATTTAAAAAGTAAATCTGACATAAGAGGATGGCTTAACGTAGGTGAAAGTTTCCTGGACAAGGAGACCAAAATGAAGTTGCAACGTTTAAGGGAGGCTAGAAAAATGTTAATGGAAAAAAGGAGATTATCTCTTTTAGATACGTCTTCTGAAATAAGCTCAAAAACTTGGAGAAGTGAGGCTAGTGATAAATATATTCTGTTCCCTAGAGAAGACACAAAAGCAAGATCTATGTCTGATCTAGCTGAAAGTTATATGATAGATAATTCAGCTGAGGGTATTGTGCAAAATCCACATGCCCTTTCTAATCAAATGGATCAAAATATAGAGTCTGAGGGACTTCCCTCAAGCTTTCAAACTATTGTTGATGAGGAAATTTGCCAAAATGAAATAAGAATGAGCCAAGAGACATTGGTAAAAGAAAGTCTACCAAAGGACCATTTATATGGTGAAATTCGAGTAAATGAAAATACCCAAGCAAGAGGACAGCTGGAAGAAATTACAGCCAATGCTACAATTGGAGAGTCATCCACATATATCACTAATGTATATGAGAAGGAGAAAGTATATGAGACTCCTGGAAAGGTGTCTCAAGCTATTACACCAGATACCACTGAACCTTTTTGTACACTTGTAAATATTGATGAAAGTGAAGAAATAGCTAGTGAAATAATAAGAAAGGATGATTTAAAAGAAGTACAACTCTCTGCTTCTACAAAAGTTGATGAATTCAAAACAGAACAGAAGGAAGAAAATATGAGGTTTTTTGAAAATTCATTTCGAAAACGCCCACAACGTTGCCCACCTTCATTTCTTCAAGAAATTGAATCTCAAGAAGTTTATGAAGGTGACAGTTGTAATTTTGTGTGTCATTTTCAAGGATATCCTCAACCTATAGTCACATGGTATAGCAATGACATACCAATCCCACGTAATCAAAACTTTATCATTCATTCTTTGGAAAACTATTCAATATTAACTTTTTCTTCTGTTCATCATCAGAACGAAGGTTCTATTACTTGTGTGCTGTTTAACCAATATGGAACAGTAAAATCAACTGCTATGCTTAAAGTGAAAGCAAAACAAAAGCATGATGTCAAAGCACATAAAGTCCCAGCGTTCCACGACTACTTTGATGAGGAAGAAGAGCTAGCACTGGTGTTTGACCGAGCAAAAGGCTCCCATCCATCTATGAGTCAAGAGGGCGAAACAAATCTTCATACGTTAAAAACTAACCCACCAGCTCCTCCCTCTGGAGACACAGAATTGCTTTCCTTTCCTGTAGAAATTCAGGTAACAGCAGCTACTCCTATCCCAGAACAGGATAAAGAGTCTAAGGAAATGTTTCAAACTGAGGAGCTAGAACCTGAAGCATTGCCTCAACATCAAGTTACTCAGTCACCAAAACACAAATTTGTATTTTTGTCTGATATTACTAATGAGCCACCAAAAATGTTACAAGAAATGCCAGAGCGTGCCAGGTGTAGAGAAGGGGATTCCATAATTCTTGAATGTTTAATATCTGGTGAGCCCCAGCCAGTTGTAACATGGTTTCAAAATGGAGTCCTTTTAAAGCAGAACCAGAAGTTTCAGTTTGAAGAAGTTAATTGTAGCCACAGATTATATATTAAGGATGTTAATTCTCAAGATTCTGGAAAATATAAATGTGTTGCTGAAAACAATTCAGGAACAGTTGAAAGTGTTTCAGATCTAACAGTGGAGTCTGTTACTTATAGGGGAAATGATCAATTCAAAAACATTGGTGAAATTTATGGAAAATATTCCAGAGATCAGCAAGCACAAGTCCAGGGAGAATCTGTGAGGGCACATTTGTATGATTATCCAGCTGGTCCCTTTACTCCCTGGATGAATGTAAAAGAATATTCAGTAAAGGACTATTTTCAAAGCCTTGAGACCACTGAGCTGATAGATAAGAAAGACCAGGTGTGTTGCATACCTTCTAGAGAAAAACTACCCAGATTTGTGCATGGTGCTTCAAGATCCATAAGAATCAACAAGCCCATCAGGGCTGAATTCATACAATGCCAGGATGAAGGGAAAGAGAGACATGGAAGTGAAAAATCAAAGCTGCACCAAGCAGAGGGTACCGTTTATCCATTTGTTGATTATTTCAGTGATGTCACTATTAAGAAAGATGTAAGAAACAATTTTGAAAAACTTGGTAGATCAGAACAAGAAAATGTACAAGAATGTGCCCGAAGTGGCTGTTTACCAAATGTCCACTCCGAGAGAATTTCTGACAGTTATACAAAAGATTCATCTGCCATTGTATATGAAGAATCCCTTGGTGAAGAGATACACTACCCACGGAAAAAGGTGAAGCACAGAATTATCGAATTTGAAAAATTACATGTAGAAAAAGGAGTTCTAGAAAAAAGACCTACCAGAACATCATTTGTTAATCTTCCTCAAAGGAAGGTTGATGACAAAGCTTTTTCATTAAAGCAAAGCGAATCAAGATCAAGTAATCTAAATGCAAATATGCATCAGGCAGAGAAACTGTCTCCAAATACTGAACCAGATTCATCTAACATTGCAATGAATTTAAAGCTACTTTCCTCTCCAACTCATAAGGAATTTGAAGTACAAGAGAAGGAACAACAGGAAAAAATAAGTCTTATAGATAAAACTGCAATTTCTAAAAGAGCTGAACATGAATCACCTATTACATTTGACTTAAAGCAGTTTCACTCTCAAATAGAACATTTAGATGTGAAATTCCAAGAATTAGATAGTGGTCAACCAGAAGAAGCTTATTTTAAAATCCAACATCCTGCTTCTGAAACAGCTGATACTGAAAACATTGTGTTTGATCTAAAACAAATGTATTCTCATACAGGAGAACCCACCATGGAGTTCCAAGGGCAAGAAACTAGGGAACAGCAGGAAACACTTTATAAAGAAAAAGTTCCCAGCCCTGAAACAGTACAACCTGATGCACATAGTATCTCTAAAAAACATGTGCAAAATAATGTATTTACCAGTCAAGAAATTTCTTCCAGTCTGGAGCTTTCAAATAGAACTACGGTGGAGAAAAATAGTATTGATGAAAATTCCTTTTCTTTAGAGAAAGAAGTCCAACATGTACAGGAACAAAACTTAGACATTTTAAAAACTGACCTTTCTCTTAAATCCTTTTCTGAGGAAATCTGTAGTGAATCATGTGCCCTACTTCTAACCTCAGAAGAAACTGATCTTTCTGAGAAATATTGTTCTCTAGAAAATGGAGACGGAAGTTTCATCTCCCATTTGAAAAAAGCAGCAAGTGAAGAAAAGCCTTTAGAGGTTGGTGAAATGAAAGAAGAATGCACTTTAGAACCAGAGTTGGCATCATTTCCAAAGCAGGATGGTGGGACACAGGAATATACAGATGCCACTTTGGAAGACCACAGAGGTGATGTTCAGGAAGCTGATGCACTCCAGAGACAGCTCTCCCTGAGTCAGTGCTTCCCGTTCTTGATGACTGAAGAACAGAATCCAGGTGAACAAATAAATACAAACATTGATGCCTCTGGAGAAAAAAGATGTTATGAAGAAGTTCAAGTTCAAAAGGAAACTTCTTTCTCCACTATAGAAGGAGAAATGATAGAAACTTGTCTTTCTCAAAATATTCCTAAATTGGATGAGGTACATACCACTGAGATAGCAGAATCTGAGACCTCCCTTACACAATATTTACTCACTGCTGGAAAGCATGAGGTTCCTGAAATTAAAGACACAAGAGACCAGGAAAAGCTTGTCCCGAGTGAATCGATTACTTCAATGGAAGTGGAAGAAGTAACTTTCAACACTGTGTATGAATACTACACCCAGAAACAGGAATTATTAGGTCGTCCATTTTCTCCTGAGTCTGACATTTCCATTGGTGTGGGAAGTACAACCAGTGAAGAAATCTCTGAGTTAGATCAGTTTTACACCCCACCATCATCTGTTGAATGTCCAAAGTCCCCTGACTTATCTTTTAATCCTTCAGATATAAATAAACAATCTTCAATACATTCAGGAGATGAGATGCTTGAAAGATATTCCACACCTTTAGGGGAAGTTGCTGAAAGATATTCAACACCTTCTGAAGGTGAAATAGGAGAAAGATACTCCACACCCCCAGGGGAGGCACTAGAGAGATATTCCACACCTTCAGGAGAGTCTCTGGAGAGATATTCCACACCCCTAGGAGAGACTTTAGAGAGATATTCTACACCCCCAGGAGAGACTTTAGAGAGATATTCTACACCCCCAGGAGAGATTCTAGAGAGATATTCCACACCTCCAGGGGAGGCACTACAGAGATACTCTATTCCTACTGGAGGACCAAACCCCACTGGTACTTTTAAAACATACCCATCAAAAATAGAAAGGGAAGACAGTACACCAAATGAACATTTCCATACACCTACCGAAGAGAGAGGTTCAGCTTATGAAATACGGCGTTCTGATTCATTTGGCACACCCAATGAAGCCATTGAGCCAAAAGACAATGAAATGCCTCCATCTTTTATTGAACCTATGACCAAAAGGAAGGTATATGAAAACACAACACTAGGTTTCATCGTTGAAGTTGAAGGTCTTCCAGTTCCTGGTGTGAAATGGTATCGAAATAAATCTTTACTAGAGCCAGATGAAAGAATCAAAATGGAAAGGGTGGGTAATGTGTGTTCACTGGAAATTTCTAACATTCAAAAAGGAGACGGGGGAGAGTACATGTGCCATGCTGTAAACATCATAGGGGAAGCAAAGAGCTTTGCAAATGTAGACATAATGCCCCAAGAAAATAGAGTGGTGGCACTCCCACCTCCAGTAACACATCAGCATATCATGGAGTTTGATTTGGAAAACACCGCATCATCAAGAACACCTTCTCCTCAAGAAATTGTGCTGGAAGTTGAATTAAGTGAAAAAGACGTTAAAGAATTTGAGAAGCAGGTGAAAATAGTGACAGTTCCCGAATTTACTCCTGACCATAAAAGCATGATTGTGAGTCTAGATGTTCTTCCACTAAATTTTGTAGAGCCAAATATGGATTCAAGGGAGGGAGAAGACAAAGAACTAAAAATTGACTTAGAAGTGTTTGAAATGCCTCCTCGCTTTATACTGCCTATTTGCGATTTTAAAATTCCAGAAAATTCGGATGCTGTATTCAAATGTTCAGTCATAGGCATCCCTACTCCTGAAGTTAAGTGGTATAAGGAATATATGTGTATTGAGCCAGATAATATTAAATATGTGATTAGTGAAGAGAAGGGAAGTCACACTCTCAAAATTCGAAATGTCTGTCTTTCTGATAGTGCAACATATAGGTGCAGAGCTGTGAATTGTGTAGGAGAGGCTATCTGTCGGGGGTTCCTCACCATGGGAGATTCCAAAATATTTGCTATGATAGCAAAGAAAAGCAAAGTGACTTTAAGCAGTTTTACAGAAGAACTGATCTTAAAGAGCAACTACGCAGACAGTTTTTTTGAATTTCAGGTGGTGGAAGGGCCTCCCAGGTTTATCAAAGGTATTTCTGACTGTTATGCACCCATAGGCACTGCAGCGTATTTTCAGTGTTTAGTTCGTGGCTCTCCAAGACCCACAGTTTACTGGTACAAAGATGGGAAATTGGTCCAAGGAAGAAGATTCAGTGTTGAGGAAAGTGGCACAGGATTCCACAACCTGTTTATAAGAAGCTTAGTAAAGAATGATGAAGGAGAGTACAGGTGTGTAGCTACAAACAAATCAGGAATGGCTGAGACCTTTGCAGCACTCACCTTAACTTAAAATGTAAATGTTTTAATGCCTCAGTAATTATTAGAATTAATCTGAGTGCTTTCATATTTTCCAAATTATATGGCTCTAATAAACTTCCAAATAGGTCACCATACTTGAATGCATTACCTTGGAGACCCCTGGAGAAATAATCTCTATGTAGAAATGCCATCTTTGTAATACATGTAAATATTTTGTTATCTGAACTTTAAAATCATCTCTTGTGTCAATCATGCTGTGTAACATTAAACACAATTAAATCTCTCCTTGGCTACCTAATTGTTTGTACTTCTATTTACCTTCATTCCTTCTCCACAAAGCATTTCAGCAGAATGCACTCTCTTTTAGCAGATATACTATATATGCAAAAGTAGAATGTAAAATCGAAGACCGTGTCAGATGACCATGCAGACAGATTGGTAAGGGTAATTCTCCTCTCTGCTCCCATTCTAAGTTATTTTTGGAATTGTAACCCTTTTGCATCAAACCTATGTTTATTTACTTCAACTTAGAATAGGCAAAACAAACAACAAAAACCAACTTCTCTCAATTGGTAACTAATTCTATAATCTGTTTGACATTTCAATCTTAATATATTAACTTCACCTCTTTTAAAAATATTTTCATTATTCATATTCCCCTTCATAAGTTTTAAATTCTCACTGGCTTTAAGGAACCAATTGTACTCTTTGTGGGCAGGGCTCACCTAGACATTTGCAAAATAAGCAAATAAGGATCTTTCCACTTTTGGAGATACCTTATTTTCTCAATTTTTGAGATGACATCAAGTGTAAAATACAGCAATAATTTAGTATTGGCCTGGGGAAAAAGGGAAACTACCATATTGTGTTTACACATAGATTTTAAAACTGTATTCTGATTTCAGAGTCTTTAAAATTAAAAGAAGGTGGGATATTTTTAGAACTGAGACAATATGATAATTTGTATTTCAGATTATATACAAATAACAAGAGAAGCTTTCCTGTCAGTTTCATTGAATTTCACCTTTAATATAAGATAATAAGCAATTTTTATTATGTTTGTTTCTAAGTGACTCTTCAATTTTATCTTTTAAAGTTAAAACAGCAGTAAAGTAACATACTCCCTAACATCTTACCTATATACCAATGTGGACCTATGTCTTCTCATACAAGACTTGACAAATATTAAAAAATTCTGAAAATGAGGAGTAGGCCCAAAAGACCTGAGAGGCGTTCATTAAACAATATAAGTCTGTATATCCTATTGGTAATTATTCTTAATACAATTTAAAATAAATTTTAATCTTGTAACAAAGGACGAGAGAAAGGATATTACAATGAAAGATAAATTTTACCTCCCTCCACCTCTTAAGTTACTTACTGTTACTTAATGGCTATATTTTCCACCTGCATTGAACAATATTTAAGTACCATGATCATATTTAAAACAATAATTTTAATTTTAAATATAAACACTTAAATTTAATTTTCAGAAGAATTAATATATCCAATTATATTTATTTTGTGTCTTTTATCGGTCAATCTTTGTTCCCAACAGGGGAATTCTCTAACGGCTATCCAAATTAAAGAAGCAGTAGAGGTAATGTACAGAAAATAGGCAGAGCAGTTAGGCTTCCCCTGCCTCCATCACAAAAATAATTTTGATGTATCTATTTGAGCCACCATAACTCATCAGCATAGATACACACCTGCAGAACAAACATTCCTGTTCCAACCAGTGAGCGCACAATAGCTATGATAATAATTTAGACACAGTGTAATATATCACATCACAAATTCCCAAAATAAAACTAATTCTATAGTTTAGCAACTTAAGAATTTAGTCTGCTCTTAGTCACATAATGGATGTTAAAATTAATTAGAAATTCAGACTGAAGCAAACATAATAGGCATACTTTACTCAAACATACAGCACAGCAACAGTTCAAATCTTGTTTATTAAAGAAAGAGAGAGAGAAATAGAAAAATGTTTTAATGTCCTACTGGATTTAAGGAAGAGCTGAAAAGACTTATTGATATAAGAAAGGGGGCTTTGTTTGATTTTTCTCATTAGAATTCTGTAATTCTGTTAGTTTCAAGTGCGATGAACTTGAGTATATGCAGAATAACAGTGACTGAATAACGAAAAGTAAGCCTTGGCTTACTTTAATTGCCATAGATAATGAAATGGAATTTTTTTTATTTTGGCACATAACATAAAACCATGAAATATTTATTTCTTTGATTCCAGATAAAAATTTATTGTATTGCACATAGTTGAGTTTAGACAATTAATAGCTGCTACCACTATATGTCCTTTTTTTTTTTAACTACACCATTCAAGTTTCAGCCCATTTAAATTTCATTTACTTTTCTTTTTATGGCTAATAATACCATGGCTTGAAGTAGGGGAAAACATTTGAAAATATTTCAACTTACTATTGAGTAAGAATATTTTAACTGTACTCACATTCATTCGCTGTACAGATATTTTGTAAGTTCAAGTGAAGGGAAATATAATTATATATTGTAGATTAAATGCAAAGTTAAGTGATCACCATTAATGTGTAAAATTACTCAATGGTTTTATGGTTTACTTAAAATAATAAATAACTGAATATGTTTTCTACATGCTATAGATGAGTTTCTCTAGTATTTTTACAGCCAACAGACATTTAAGTTCTGTCTTTTAATGCTTACACACTATAACAGGAAGGAATTAAGGTGTAAGTCTATTTCATGTGATGCAAGTGAAGTCATTTAACAAAATCATAAAATTACCTTTTGCTAAGGCAATAAGACTACTAATAACAGGCCTGTTCTATATACCTAACAGGTTTAATAAAAAATTGAATGCCTTATTTAAAATCACATGTCTTTCATCCTGTCATCTGGGGTACTGTTTAGTCTCTGTTATGCACTGCTTTGTTTCTTTCTCAGTGGTTCTGTACAGATTTTCTTACAAAATAAAATACAAGGAACTTTTAATATTGGAGTCATTTTCTTTTACTTTTGATTCTTTTATTTTCTTGATTAATGCCTTATTGTAAAGGCTTTG
The DNA here is from genome assembly GCF_048565385.1 of Saimiri boliviensis. NCBI lineage: Eukaryota > Metazoa > Chordata > Mammalia > Primates > Cebidae > Saimiri > Saimiri boliviensis. The sequence continues at coordinate 61,200,638 of NC_133453.1, forward strand.
TTCTAGTAATATGGTGATTTACACAGGTGAAAGAAGACCTGCATTTATAGAAACTGAAAACAGTTGTTCTCTTACAAATCCAAATTAAATATTTCCTGCAACCTCTTTTTTTTTTTTTTTTTTTTTTTTTTTTTTTTTTTTTTTGAGACGGAGTTTCGCTCTTGTTACCCAGGCTGGAGTGCAATGGCGCGATCTCGGCTCACCGCAACCTCCGCCTCCTGGGCTCAGGCAATTCTCCTGCCTCAGCCTCCTAAGTAGCTGGGATTACAGGCATGTACCACCACGCCCAGCTAGTTTTTTGTATTTTTAGTAGAGACGGGGTTTCACCATGTTGACCAGGATGGTCTCGATCTTTCGACCTCGTGATCCACCTGCCTCGGCCTCCCAAAGTGCTGGGATTACAGGCTTGAGCCACCGCGCCCGGCCATCCTCTTATTTTTAATAATGACTTTAGAGCAGTAATTAGGACACTCGTGTTTTATTCTGGAAACAATCAGTCTTTAACAAATAAGATTATTCTCAAACTCAAGAAAACCCTAAATATAAATAGCAATTTTGGATCCATTTAGAAGTTGATTTAAATAATTCTGGATTATTATAACTATTTAATTAGCAATTTTTCAAACTTTAGAATTGGAATTGTATCTCAAGAAAAACTCATGAGAACATTTTTAAAACTTAATGATCTCTAATACAGGTGAAGTGGATCAAAAATTGCATTTGTAACGTATCTATAATTTTATATGTTAAGCTAAGAAAAATTTAGAAATGTGCTTTTTGATAACTTAATCTTAGAATAATCTAATCATTCCAGGAATAAACCAGAAGAAGGCCATCAACTGGTGTCTAATTCTTTGATTTCTACTTTTATGTTAAATAAAATTTTGTAGTAAAATAATAATCATTTTTCCCCATACAGAGTTTTCTAGTTCTTTTCTGTCTGCTGAGGAAGAAGGACTTCATAGCTCTGAACTTCAATTATCTAATATAAATGAAACACTTGAACTTTTGTCTGAACATCCAGTTTGCTCAACTAAATTTGATTCCAAAAAGGAAGGCACTGTCCCAGTTTTCATCAAAGAAGTGTCAAATGCTGATATAAGCATAGGGGATGTGGCTACACTGTCTGTAACTGTCATTGGCATCCCCAAACCTAAAATTCAGTGGTTCTTTAAGGGAGTGCTGTTAACCCCTTCTGCTGACTACAAATTTGTTTTTGATGGTGATGATTATAACCTGATCATTCTGTTCACCAAATCTGAGGATGAGGGAGAATATACATGTATGGCCAGTAATGACTATGGAAAAACAATATGTAGCGCCTATCTAAAAGTGAATTCCAAAGGAGAGGGTCACAAAGACACAGAGACAGAATCAGCAGTGGCAAAATCTCTGGAAAAGCTTGGAGGTCCTTGTCCTCCTCACTTCCTTAAGGAGTTAAAAGCAGTTTGCTGTGCTCAAGGGCTTCCTGCCATCTTTGAGTACACAGTGGTTGGAGAGCCTACCCCTACTGTTGCATGGTTCAAAGAAAACAAGCAGCTTTGCACTAGTGTTTATTACACTATCATTCATAACCCTGATGGCTCTGGGACTTTCATTGTTAATGACCCTCAGAGAGAAGACAGTGGCCTCTACGTCTGCAAAGCAGAGAACATGTGGGGTGAGTCCACCTGTACAGCAGAGCTGCTTGTGTTTCTGGAAGACAGAGACGTGACTGATACCCCCTGCAAAGCACAGTCCACAGTGGAGGCTCCTGAGGATTTTCCACAGACAGCCTTAAAGTGTCCTGCAGTTGAGGCACTTGACTCAGAGCAGGAAATTGCAAGGTTTGTAAAAGACAGCATTTTGAAACCTGCTTTAATTACAGAAGAAAACCAGCTACTATCTTATGAGCATATTGCTAAAGCCAGTGAATTGAACAGTCAGCTTCCTTTGGGAGCTCAGGAATTGCAATCCATTTTGGAGCAAGACAAGCCCACTCCTGAAAGCACCAGGGAATTTCTTTTCATCAATGGCAGTGTTCACTCTCAGCCTCTCCAGGAGCCATCTCCCAACCTCCAGCTGCAGATTGTACAGTCCCAGAAAAGCTTCTCCAAAGAAGGAATTCTAATGCTTGAAGAGCCTGAGTCACAGGTGGTTCTGTCAGATACTGAGAAAATCTTCCCAAGTGCCATGTCCATAGAACAAACTAATTCATTAACAGTCCAGCGTCTGAAAACTTTATTAGCTGAACCTGAAGGGAATTACCCACAGTCTTCAACAGAACCTCCAGTGCATTCTTATCTAACCTCTGTGGTTGAGGAAGTACTTTTACCAAAAGAAAAGATGGTAGCTGATGCCAACAAAGAGCAAAGAGTGACTCTTCAAAAGCAAGAGGCACAAAGTACTCTCATCTTGAGTCTGAACTTAGCTGAGGGACATGTGGAGAGTCTCCAGAGTCCTGATGTCATGATCTCTCAGGTAAACTATGAGCCCCTGCTCCCTTCAGAACACTCATGCACAGAAGGAGGTGAAATTCTGATGGAAAGTGCAAACCCACTGGAAAATGCAGGGCAAGATTCCGCGGTCAGAATTGAGGAAGGCAAGTCCTTAAGACTTCCAGTAGCACTAGAAGAAAACCAGGTACTGCTCAAAGAAGAGCATTCTGACAACGTGGCGGTGCCCCCAGACCAAATCATTGAGTGTAAAAGAGAGCCCGTGGCAATAAAGGAAGTGCAGGAGGTACAGGAAAGGGAAATTCTTTCTAAGGAAAGCTTGCTTTCTGGTATTATGGAAGAGCAGCGATTAAACCTGAAAATTCAAATCCGCAGGGCTTTGCAAGCAGCCATGGCCAGTGAGCAACCAAGTCTTTTCTCTGAGTGGCTAAGAAACATTGAAAAGGTAGAGGTCAAGGCTGTAAACATCACCCAAGAGCCCAGACACATCATGTGCATGTACCTTGTTACCTCGGCAAAGTCTCTAACAGAAGAAGTAACCATCATTATTGAAGATATTGATCCTCAAACGGCTAACCTGAAAATGGAACTTAAGGATGCTTTGTGCGCTATTATATTTGAGGAAATAAACATCCTAACATCTGAGAGTCCTAGAATTCAGCAAGGAGTCAAAACAAGTTTGCAGGAAGAAATGGATTCTTTTTCAGGTTCACAGAAGGTTGAACCCATTACTGAACCAGAAGTTGAATCTAAATATCTTATCTCAACTGAAGAGGTCAGTTATTTTAATGTGCAAAGTCAGATTAAATATTTGGATGCCACAACCATCACTGACGGGGTTGCTTCAGCTGTTGTCCCTGATGAAAAACATGATGAGAGTCTGAAACCATCAGAGGAAAAAGAAGAGTCCTCCTCTGAAAGTGCTACTGAGGAAGTTGGTAGAGTAAAGATACAGGAAGCTGAGGGTGGCTTAATCAAAGAGGATGGCCCCGTGATACTTACACCCTTAGTGGATACCGTTTCTGAGGAAGGTGACATTGTACACCTCACAACATCCATAACAAATGCTAAAGACGTGAATTGGTATTTTGAGAATAAATTGGTGCCTTCAGATGAAAAGTTCAAGTGTTCACAAGATCAAAATACGTATACGCTAGTCATCGACAAAATAAATACCGAAGACCATCAAGGGGAGTATGTCTGTGAGGCCTTGAATGACAGCGGAAAAACAGCAACGTCAGCAAAAATTACTGTAGTAAAAAGAGGTTGGATTTTAAGGATTAAATAGAGCAAGTGCTAACATTCACTGGATTTAGGTTGCATCACTTAAATTTTCACTTATCTGCCACTTCCAGAATGTAATTTATTTGGAGTGAGTATGAAATCACAGACACAATCATGGTTATGAACTCACCTTTCTCCTTACCACCCTGTTGGGTGCTATGCTATCATATCCATGATACTACTTATTTTAAAAGTAAAACATATTTTCATATGTTTCATGACATCAATAGATAAGCTTTTTAGTTTATTTTCATATGAAGATACTTTCATAATATGTAATAAAAAGCTATCAGTGAACACCTAGCCACTCTGAAACCACAGTTCTCACACTGTGAAAATTAAAAATAACCATGATTAGTTGTCTGTTTCTTGTTTCTATTTCTTTTTTGCTGTTGTTTCACTTCATCACTTTATTTAGTATATCATATTTTTTCACATTATTTTCAGTTATGCATGTAATCCAGTAGCCTCACATTTTAATATTTTTCACAATTCACTGCAAAGCAATGATTGAATGTGTTTTTCTTTCAAAAAAAAAAAAAAGAAAGAAAAGAAAAAAGCTATTGACTTCTTTTGCCTTCAATGATCTTTCTCATTTTCCAGTCACTTGTCTTAAACTGCTGTAATCCATCTCACCAATTTCAACTGTTTTACTCCATTAACAGCAACAAAAGTTAGAAGAAAAAGAAAAATGTGGTATGCCTGATAAGGAAGCATGTTAATGGACTCTACTTCCCTTTGCAGCTGCCCCAGTGATCAAGAGGAGAATTGAACCCCTGGAAGTAGCACTGGGCCACCTAGCCAAATTCACCTGTGAGATCCAAACTGCTCCCAATGTCCGGTTCCAGTGGTTTAAAGCTGGCCGAGAAATTTATGAGAGTGACAAGTGTTCTATTCGATCTGCAAAGTATCTCTCCACCCTTGAAATCCTGAGAACCCAGGTGGTTGACTGCGGCGAGTATACATGCAAAGCTTCCAATGAGTATGGTAGTGTCAGCTGTACAGCCACACTAACTGTGACAGGTAAATGCCATACATTGACACAGATGTTGTCACCTCATTTCATATTGTTACCTTTTTTGCTTTTTGTACATGTATAGGAAATGCTTGTCCTACCAACTAGAGAGATCAATAACCAAGATGGTAACATGGTAGCTAGGTACCGCAGAGCCTATATGGGACAAGAAATCATTATTTACAGCCATAGTTCTACTCCTGACCAAAGAAAAAATAATTCATTATTTGAGGACAATGTTAAGTAATCAAATGAGCTTGGCTTGGCCCTTCATATAAAACATATCAGGAAAGTTTGGTGCTACTAAAAAGAAATAATGTCTCAATGTATTTAAAAATTTTTAATCAAATAACCAATTAAGAACAGAATTATAAACTTAAAAATCCCGTGTCTAAGTCTAAAATTAAATACTAATGTAAGGCAGGGAGCTAGTATAGGACTTAAAACTAGGCATTTTTACTAATTTAAAAAGAAGACAATGACACAAATATACTATTCCCAATTTTCTAATGGATACATAGGGTGACTTTCAATAGCTAATAGTTAACATTCATCAAATAGTTGAATTTCTTCATTAACCAAAATATTACTAGCTTGCTTTTTATCCTTCCTTCCTCCCTCCCTCCCTCTCTCCCTCCCCCTTTCTTCTTTCTCTTTTTCTTTCTTTCTCTCCCTCCCTCCCTTCCTTCCCCTTCCTTCCTTCGTTTCTTTCCTTCTTTCTCTTTCTCCTTCTTTCTCCTTCCTTTTCTTTCTTTCCCTCTTTCCAAAAGAAAGTGTGAGTATGAACTATGGTTTGAGGACAGGGATAGAGGTGCAGTCAAGCTGTACATGCACTGTTGAGGGAGGTTGTCCCTTGGTCTTCTTTGTCAATGAGAATATCAAGGGGAAAGGCAAATATAGCACATTTCTTAGACTTGAAAAAGATGAGGTTCCCTATAGCTTCTTCTCCTCTACAATCCTTTTACATAACCCTAAGAAAAACCCAGACCCATGATTGACCCAACCAGTGTGTTTCACTCTGGTCAAAAAGTCTCCATGCAACCAAGCACAGGACATTATTCATACTGACACTTTTGGAAGCTTCTTTACTCAAATTAGATCAATTTAGGAATGGGACTAATATGGAAGCTTCAGATAATAAGAGGAAAGGAAAAGAAGGATGACTTTAAAAAATTAAAAAGAGAGCTTCTGAAACTCTTGCTTCAAGATGCAGAATGGAAAGGGGAGGTTGCTGCTATTAAATATTTTTTCAAGTTTGAGTTGGCCTAGAGGATGCATTCATAGTTACTCCATATAAGAATTTCCAGGCAGTTGACATTAAGGTTAGAAAGACATTACAAAACTACTTCAATCTTCTCATCATTTGATATTCTTACTCTTCAGAAGAGTCAAATACATTTTATCTTCCTGACATAGTCTCCTAATTTGCAGAATCAAAGTATCAGTTGAATAGCTTATCAAATAATTAGCCACTAAAATGGACAAATCTTTAGCAACGTTACTTAATAAAGAAACACTTTTCTTTGATAGAGACAAGTAAAGTGATTATCTTGCTCCTTTATAAAGAACACTCTCATCCCTTTCCTTTGACAATCTTTTGTTCTTACTAACACATTACTCTACTTTAAGTTATGGCTCATGTTTATCTAAAGACTTAACTCATCTTTTCTCTGTCTTGGAATATATAATTACAGCAAGTGCTTTGGTGGGGACTAAATGTAATGCTGGAAAAAATTTCTTTTGCAGAGGCATATCCACCAACCTTTCTCACCAGGCCTAAGTCCCTTACGACTTTTGTGGGTAAGGCAGCCAAGTTCCTCTGCACAGTGACAGGGACTCCTGTGATAGAAACCATTTGGCAGAAAGATGGTGCTGCACTCTCACCTTCACCTAACCGCAAGATTTCCGACGTAGAAAACAAACACATTTTAGAACTCTCAAACCTTACCATTCAAGATAGAGGAGTTTATTCTTGTAAGGCTTCTAACAAGTTTGGAGCAGACATCTGCCAAGCAGAGTTGATCATCATTGACAAGCCACATTTCATTAAAGAATTAGAGCCTGTGCAGTCCGCTATCAATAAGAAGGTCCACCTTGAGTGCCAAGTAGATGAAGACAGAAAAGTCACAGTTACGTGGAACAAGGATGGTCAAAAACTTCCCCCAGGGAAAGATTATAAGATCTATTTTGAAGATAAAATAGCAACACTTGAGATTCCTTTGGCCAAACTGAAAGATTCAGGAACCTATGTCTGTACAGCTTCAAATGAGGCTGGAAGCAGCTCCTGTTCAACCACAGTCACAGTCAGAGGTAAGAAACGTGTGAATGTATTTTCCAGTTCCTTCTCTGCAAGGAATCCTCAGTACAAAAACTGTTGTCAAACAATACAGTAAGCTTTGTTATTAAAATCATGTCATTCAGCAAATATTATGGTTTGGGAAATTCCTGGCATTGTTTGATTTTATTTTTTTAATCCTCCTCAAATGTTACTTACTTTTGTTCTTTTAAATTGTCTGCTCTTAACAAAGCTTGCTTAAAATTTCTTCTAAGAAAAACCTCCAAGTGTCTGGGCAATCCTTAACCATGTTATTTTATAAAATTGCTCTTCGTGTAGGTAGTTTGTTTATTGTTGTTCTATTTTAAGCCAAGAGACCGGAAAAGTGTCTTCAAATGATAGGAATCTGTTAAATGCACCACAGCTTTTTCAGAATTTTTGTGGAGATATTTTATGTGTGTTGGGTCTCTTTGTTGTGTATGTCTACTTTTCTTTTGTCGAGTTTATGTTTCAGATATCTTCCCCTTTTTCTCTTTTGTAAACTTCATGTAGAGCCACCATCCTTCTTGAAGAAGGTGGATCCCTCTTACTTGATGCTCCCAGGTGAATCAGCACGCCTTCATTGCAAGCTGAAGGGCTCACCTGTGATCCAGGTTACTTGGTTTAAAAATAACAAAGAACTCAGTGAAAGTAACACAGTCCGAATATCTTTTGTCAATTCTGAGGCTATACTTGATATTACGAATGTAAAAGTTGAAGACAGCGGAAGTTACTCATGTGAAGCAGTGAATGACGTTGGCAGTGATAGCTGCAGTACTGAAATAGTTATCAAAGGTTTGTTTACTGAGTTTCCATTCAGTATTTTTCTGAGAAAATATTTTCCTTTTACTTGCCTATTACCCTTTATTTACACAATGCGTTCGTGCTTTTGTAGAACCTCCTTCTTTCATCAAAACTCTTGAGCCTGCAGACATAGTGAGAGGAACAAATGCTCTACTTCAGTGTGAAGTCTCTGGCACTGGACCATTTGAAATTAGCTGGTTCAAAGATAAGAAGCAAATTCGAAGTAGTAAAAAATACAGATTGTTTACTCAGAAGTCTCTTGTGTGTCTGGAGATCTTTTCGTTTAATAGTGCAGATGTTGGTGAATATGAATGTGTTGTTGCTAATGAAGTCGGCAAGTGTGGCTGTCGGGCAACACACTTACTCAAAGGTTAGTGCTTGAAAACCTCATGTCTCTTTAATAAATTGTCAAAATAGCTTTCTTACCCCATGGAAGAAAAATTGGTACTTTCTTCTCTTATCCTATCCTTCACGTTTGTTTTGTCTTGGTTTGACCTGGGACCTTTGGAACAAAGTCAGTAACTTTCACCTGGTGTTTTTCCTGAGACCAGTGTAAATATCTATGATCTGATAACAAAAGGGAATTACATAATAAGCCATTTTGTCAGCTGATACATATTTATCTTCTATGCCTCTGTCTCTTTGATGAAATTATATTCTTAACTTTTATTTCTTCTTCTATTTAACACTATGAAATAGTAGTATTGGTACAACAAGATAAATATAATCTTGATATAACTCTTAAATATAGATGGATGATGTTGAAAGCACTTGGGAATTGATATGTTTTATATGCTCTCTTTTCTTAACTAGAACCTCCAACCTTTGTAAAGAAAGTAGATGATTTTATTGCACTGGCAGGACAAACTGTTACCCTACAAGCTGCTGTGAGAGGGTCAGAGCCCATTTCTGTCACATGGATGAAAGGACAAGAGGTCATTAGAGAAGACAGAAAAATCAAAATGAGCTTTTCCAATGGTGTTGCAGTCTTGATAATCCCTGATGTTCAGATTAGTTTCGGAGGCAAATACACGTGCCTGGCTGAAAATGAAGCTGGAAGCCAAACATCTGTTGGGGAATTAATAGTTAAAGGTTTGTGTAGGAACACTTAAACCTCGAATTGCTATTTAGATTTAAAGTGAAACCCTAATATGCATTTATTAGGATCCTAACTATTTCATACCATTGTAGAACCTGCCAAAATCATTGAGCGAGCAGAGCTGATCCAGGTGACAGCAGGAGACCCAGCCACACTGGAGTACACAGTGGCAGGCACCCCAGAGCTGAAGCCCAAATGGTACAAAGATGGGAGACCCTTGGTCGCCAGTAAAAAGTACCGAATAAGTTTTAAAAACAATGTTGCCCAACTCAAATTTTATTCAGCTGAGCTGCACGATAGTGGTCAATACACATTTGAGATTTCCAACGAAGTGGGCAGCAGCTCCTGTGAGACAACATTCACTGTATTAGGTTAGTATTTTTAGAAAATGATGCTACATATTTGAAACCCAACAAATGGCATAGAATCAATCACTGAGAACTTTTCTATATTGACCTTTTCTCCCTTCTTGTGCCACAAACAGATCGAGATATTGCTCCATTTTTTACCAAGCCCTTGCGCAACGTGGATAGTGTTGTTAGTGGTACCTGCAGACTGGACTGCAAAATTGCAGGCTCTCTCCCCATGAGGGTGTCCTGGTTTAAGGATGGCAAAGAAATCACTTCTTCTGACAGATACAGAATAGCATTTGTGGAAGGCACAGCCTCTTTGGAGATCATCAGGGTAGACATGAATGACGCAGGGAATTTCACTTGTCGGGCCACAAATTCCGTGGGAAGCAAAGACAGCAGTGGAGCCCTGATTGTGCAAGGTTGGCTAGAGACTTTGCGTTTTATCCTCCTTAGTAAAGATTATGTTCAAATTAAGTTATCTTCCCTTAGATCAGACCTCTCAATTCTTTCAAATTCTTTCTTATACCCCTTGTTCAGAACCACCCAGCTTTGTAACTAAACCTGGATCAAAGGATGTTCTGCCCGGCTCAGCAGTCTGCCTGAAGAGCACTTTCCAGGGATCTACTCCTCTCACAATCAGATGGTTTAAGGGCAACAAAGAGCTGGTTTCCGGTGGAAGCTGCTATATTACCAAAGAAGCTTTAGAGAGTTCTCTGGAACTCTATGCAGTAAAAACCTCTGATTCAGGCACATACACGTGTAAAGTCAGCAATGTCGCCGGAGGAGTGGAATGCAGTGCAAACTTGTTTGTAAAAGGTTTGCATTGTTTTCTTGATATCTTTATGCTACCCTTGTTATAAATTCTTCCCTCTTTCTCATATTTCTTAATGACTCCCTTCTGTCCACAGAACCTGCCACATTTATTGAAAAGTTAGAGCCATCACAGTTGTTAAAGAAGGGAGATGCCACCCAGCTAGCCTGCAAAGTAACTGGTACCCCGCCAATTAAAATAACGTGGTTTGCAAATGATAGAGAAATTAAGGAGAGCAGCAAACACAGAATGTCTTTTGTGGAGTCTACTGCAGTTCTAAGACTGACAGATGTTGCCATCGAAGACAGTGGTGAATATATGTGTGAGGCCCAAAATGAGGCTGGCAGTGACCACTGCAGTAGTATTATCATAGTCAAAGGTTTGTGTTCACTTTGCCTGTTAAATTGCCAAAGTTATGGCCCATGGCACAGACCCCTCCTCCCTTAATGCAAATCATTCCTTTTTTACTGTAGAGTCACCTTACTTTACCAAGGAATTTAAGTCAATTGAAGTCTTAAAGGAGTATGATGTCATGTTGCTGGCTGAGGTGGCAGGCAGTCCTCCCTTTGAGATCACTTGGTTCAAAGACAACACAGTCCTGCGAAGCGGTAGAAAGTATAAGACCTTCATTCAGGATCACTTGGTTAGCCTGCAGATCCTCAAGTTTGTAGCTACAGATGCTGGTGAATACCAGTGTCGGGTGACCAATGAGGTGGGCAGCAGCATCTGCAGTGCCAGGGTGACTTTAAGAGGTTAGTATTGGTTCCAGTAATGAACTGGCCCTTCCGAAAAGTAAATTATTTTTAAGCCAGTTTTACTATAGGAATAATGTTGATTGAGAATTCATTCTTCTGCTAGAACCCCCATCCTTCATAAAGAAGATCGAGAGTACCAGCTCCCTCCAAGGAGGCACAGCTGCCTTCCAGGCCACTCTGAAGGGCTCCTTGCCAATTACAGTGACTTGGTTAAAAGACAACGATGAAATCACTGAAGATGAGAATATAAGAATGACCTTTGAGAACAATGTGGCCAGTCTGTACCTCAGTGGCATTGAAGTCAAGCATGATGGGAAATATGTATGTCAGGCCAAAAATGATGCAGGAATACAAAGATGTTCTGCATTACTCTCAGTAAAAGGTTGGTTCTGAAAGTTTGCCATGGGTTTGTGGAAGAAATGCAGATGTAAGCCTTTCAGCAGGGTAATACACAATCCACATCTATGCCTTTGTTTTCTACAGAACCTGCAACAATCATTGAGGAGGCTGTGTCTATAGACGTCACCCAAGGAGACCCAGCCACTTTGCAGGTTAAATTTTCAGGGACTAAGGAGATTACAGCCAAATGGTATAAAGATGGTCAAGAACTGACCCTGGGCTCAAAATATAAAATCAGTGTCACTGATACAGTCTCAATACTGAAGATTATTTCTACAGAAAAGAAAGATAGTGGAGAATATACTTTCGAGGTCCAAAATGATGTTGGAAGGAGCAGCTGCAAGGCTAGAATTAATGTATTAGGTTGGTATTATTCTTCTATAGAGAGGATTGGGCACTTTCATGCTCTTCCTCTCTTAAAATTAAAAAAATATATACAAATTAGTAGATTGACCTTTTTTTTTTTTTTTTTTTTTTTGCTTTTTGCTTTTTCATTGGATAGATCTTATCATACCTCCTTCATTCACCAAAAAGCTGAAGAAAATGGACAGCATTAAAGGCTCTTTCATTGACTTAGAATGTATAGTAGCTGGGTCACATCCCATAAGCATCCAATGGTTCAAAGATGACCAAGAAATATCAGCAAGTGAAAAATACAAATTCTCTTTTCATGACAATACTGCCTTCTTGGAAATAAGCCAGCTGGAAGGTACAGACAGTGGGACATACACTTGTTCTGCCACCAACAAGGCAGGGCACAACCAGTGCAGTGGTCATCTGACAGTCAAAGGTTGGCAAATTTTATTTCCACTTACCAAGAACTTACAAAACATTTTTCTTTCATATCTCAATTCTTACATTTATTACTAAGTTATAAAACAAAACTTCCTCTTTCTTTTCCTTCTTTTTTCTTTTGCCTAGAACCCCCTTACTTTGTGGAGAAGCCACAGTCACAAGATGTCAATCCCAACACAAGGGTACAGTTAAAGGCTCTTGTGGGTGGCACTGCACCCATGACAATAAAGTGGTTTAAAGATAACAAAGAGTTACACTCAGGAGCAGCCCGCTCAGTCTGGAAGGATGACACCTCTACCATTCTAGAGCTCTTTGCAGCCAAAGCTTCCGATTCTGGAAACTACATTTGCCAACTAAGCAATGATGTTGGTACAGCAACCAGTAAAGCCACTCTCTTTGTAAAAGGTCTGGTCTCTACATCTCCTCACTTTCTTGCTTGTCTAGATTTTCTTGCTGGGGGGTGGGAGGAAAAGACGTTTAAGAAAGCAGTTTTGCCCAGTGACCTGTTTTTAAAATATTCAACATCACAATTCTTTTTCCATCTTTAGAACCTCCTCAATTCATTAAGAAGCCCAGTCCAGTCTTAGTGCTGAGGAATGGACAGTCAACAACGTTTGAATGCCAAATAACAGGCACTCCTGAAATCCGAGTGTCTTGGTATCTAGATGGGAATGAAATAACAGCCATTCAGAAACATGGCATTTCCTTCATTGATGGTTTAGCCACTTTCCAGATTTCTGGTGCCAGGGTAGAAAATAGTGGGACTTACGTCTGTGAAGCTCAAAATGACGCAGGCACGACAAGCTGCAGCGTTGAGCTCAAAGTGAAAGGTTCGTGATTGGAATCTATTCTCCATTTGGGCTGCACTGCCTGATAGGTTTGGGGTCTTCCCTTGAGTAAGCTACTGTCTTCCTTTTGAATCTTTAGAACCCCCCACCTTTATCAGAGAGCTGAAGCCTGTGGAGGTAGTAAAAGATAGTGACGTGGAGTTGGAGTGTGAAGTTACGGGAACACCTCCATTTGAAGTCACTTGGCTGAAGAATAACAAGGAAATTAGAAGCAGCAAAAAATACACATTGACCGACAGAGTATCTGTGTTGAACCTCCATATAACCAAGTGTGACCCTTCTGACACTGGGGAATACCAGTGCATTGTATCCAATGAAGGCGGCAGCTGTTCTTGCAGTGCTAGAGTCGCCCTAAAAGGTCAGTTATCCAAGAAGCAGCCTACCAAATAAAAATCCTGGGCCAGGCGCGATGGCTCACGCCTATAATCCCAGCACTTTGGGAAGCTAAGGCGGGTGGATCACCAGGTCAAGAGATCGAGACCATCCTGGTCAACATGGTGAAACCCCGTCTCTACTAAAACTACAAAAATTGGCTGGGCATGGTGGTGTATGCCTGTAGTCCCAGTTACTCAGGAGGCTGAGGCAGGAGAATTGCTTGAACCCAGGAGGTGGAGGTTGCAGGGAGCTGAGATCGTGCCATTGCACTGCAGCCTGGGCAACAAGAGCAAAACTCCATTTCATTAAAAAAAAAAATTCTGTAACACTTTTTAATCTTATGATTACGGGTAGGAGTTAAAATATGTCTCTTCTTTACACACTCTCTTATTTAATCACAGAACCACCATCGTTCACTAAGAAGATAGAAAATACCACTACTGTTTTAAAAAGTTCTGCCACCTTTCAGAGTACTGTGGCAGGCTCTCCTCCTATTTCTATAACCTGGCTAAAGGATGATCAGATTCTTGATGAAGATGATAACATTTATATTTCATTTGTGGACAATGTGGCCACACTCCAAATCAGAAGTGTGGATAATGGACACAGTGGGAGATATACGTGTCAAGCCAAGAATGAGTCAGGAGTTGAGAGGTGTTATGCTTTCCTTTTAGTACAAGGTTTGTAAGCTGTTCTCTTTCAAAGACAGTCTATGGAGATAGTATCATAAGCAAACATTATTTCTAGTGGAGTTATCAATGTAACTCATCCACATTTTCATTCTTACTGCAGAACCAGCTCAAATCATAGAGAAACCTAAATCAGTTGATGTTACAGAGAAAGATCCGGTGACCTTGGAATGTGTTGTGGCTGGAACACCAGAACTCAAAGTGAAATGGCTTAAAGATGGGAAACAAATTGTTCCCAGTAGATACTTTTCAATGAGTTTTGAAAATAATGTGGCCAGTTTTAGGATTCAGTCAGTAATGAAGCAGGACAGCGGTCAGTATACTTTCAAGGTGGAAAATGACTTTGGAAGCAGTAGCTGTGATGCCTACCTAAGAGTGCTAGGTTTGTATCTCCACCCAAGTCAGCTTCCCTTATTTATATTATGTCCTTTGTAAACAAATAGCAAGAGATTAATGGATGTGTTTTGCTGTTTGCATTGGACAGATCAAAATATTCCTCCATCATTCACCAAAAAATTAACCAAAATGGATAAAGTTCTGGGCTCTTCTATTCATATGGAGTGCAAAGTTTCTGGTTCACTTCCCATTAGTGCTCAGTGGTTTAAAGATGGAAAAGAAATATCTACAAGTGCAAAATACAGACTTGTATGCCATGAGAGAACTGTGTCTCTAGAAGTCAATAATCTGGAATTAGAAGATACTGCGAATTACACATGCAAAGTGTCAAATGTAGCAGGAGATGATGCATGCAGTGGCATCTTAACTGTGAAAGGTTAGAATTTCTTTACCTCTTCTTGATTCTTCTTTGTGAATGCTTCTTAAATATATCACTCTTACCTTTGTATCCTTTAGAGCTAAAATCTCTATGATTCTGTTTCTTTAGACACATATTAATTGCATTCAAGAAACATTCAGCCATTGCCACTTTTCAGGAGTGTTTTCTTATATGTGTATGTCCATAAAACTGTTGCAATAATTCAACTACAAGCAATTTAATTAAATATCTCTCTCTTAAAATCTATAGAACCACCAAGCTTCCTAGTGAAACCTGAGCGACAGCAAGCCATACCTGATTCTACAGTGGAATTTAAGGCAGTACTAAAAGGAACACCACCATTTAAAATAAAATGGTTTAAGGATGATGTGGAACTTGCCTCGGGTCCTAAATGTTTCATTGGCTTGGAAGGGTCTACTAGCTTCTTAAATCTCTACTCAGTGGATGCTTCTAAGACTGGACAGTATACGTGCCATGTTACCAATGATGTTGGTAGCGACTCTTGTACTACAGTGTTGCTTGTGACAGGTGTGCAAGTTTGACTGTTTTATGTTTCTGTCTGACTGTGGCTCTGATTCTCTCTGTACTCAGTTACAATGTCTCTAAACAATCAAGAAAGTATTATTCTTTCTAACATGGTAGACAGTATTTGCTCTTTTTTTCTCTTCCCTGCATACTACCTAATTTAACTGTTATTTATTTCTGTTTTCTTATACTCTCCTCTTTCCTGACTCTTTAGAACCACCAAAGTTTGTAAAGAAATTAGAAGCATCCAAAATTGTGAAAGCAGGTGACTCTTCACGACTTGAATGCAAGATAGCTGGATCCCCAGAAATCAGAGTTGTGTGGTTTCGAAATGAACACGAACTTCCAGCCAGTGATAAGTACAGAATGACTTTCATTGACTCAGTGGCCGTCATACAGATGAACAATCTCGGTACTGAGGACAGTGGAGATTTCATTTGTGAGGCTCAGAATCTCGCTGGCAGCACAAGCTGCAGTACCAAGCTTATGGTAAAAGGTAGACATTTCGTTCTTGTGTTTCTCATTAACTGAAAATCATTTTCTCCCCTGGGTATTATAGCTCTTTATTCTTTAAGTATCATTTTAGTTTCCATTTGAGATCATAGAATGTTTTCCTGAGCTAGTACTATTTCCCTTTTTAGATGTTTTTCCTTCTTGAATTTTGCTTACATGTAACTAGGCATTCTGAAATATTTTTCTTGTTATTCCAGTGTCATAATTCTGATTACCTCAACACACTGGCCAAACATCAAATGTGATGTTTCAAAACCACAGACAAAAAAATGAAGCAGGCATTTTAAAATTAATCTTTCATCTCAATCAACTTACAGATATATCACTCTCATTATAATCTATATCATTAACAACAAGCACTATTTACTATGTCGACACAAAGTGAAGAGAATAAAGGTTTTCCCTTATGTTTAAAACAGGACAATCATATTTTTCCCCTCTCTCTCAAGAGTCACTTCCTATCTTTAAAAAATTATATGACTGTACCTTGATACAAATAGTTCCTGTATTTTTTGCTACAATTTTCCAGTGCTTTTTTTTTTTTTGGTCACAAAGGCCAAGTTTGTCATGTTGTTAGACAATTATTGCAGTAATCATTTGCTGAAATGGAAGATTTAGATCACAGATGTTGTGATGACTTCCAAGTGTCTGTTATAGAGCATATTTTTAAAAATTTCATCCCGAAATTAGAATTCCATATTTCATGCAAATCCTGTTTATTACCATACTTGCTTGTTTACAATTTTTGTTTCAGTCTTTTTAGTCTAAGATACAGCAGTAAGGTGGAGTAGACAGAATGTCAAACAGTTCAGTAATGCCGTCTAGGATCTATCTGGGTTCTCTGCCCATCCAGCTGGTTATCTTGTAAAGGTGAATGCTTTCTGAGGCTGTAATCCCACAATAGTGATAGCACTGGACTCTACTTGCCCATTAGAATATCTTAAACCTTTCTTCCAATTTAAAGGCAAATAAAAACTTACATTCTGTGAAATTCAGTAGCCCAAGTCATGAGAAACTCTTGTTTTTTACAGAGCCACCTGTTTTTAGCAGCTTCCCTCCTGTAGTAGAAACCCTTAAAAATGCTGAAGTCAGTATTGAATGTGAACTTTCGGGAACACCACCGTTTGACGTGGTATGGTACAAAGACAAGCGGCAACTCAGAAGCAGCAAGAAATACAAGATTGCATCGAAAAACTTCCACGCAAGTATTCACATCCTCAGTGTGGACACTTCAGACATCGGTGAATACTACTGCAAAGCACAGAACGAAGTGGGAAGTGATACTTGCGTTTGTACTGTAAAATTGAAAGGTAAACATAGTTCTTCCACATGGCAGAAATGTCATGAATGTGCAAAATCCTATTTTTTTCTCTTGCATGATCTGGACAGTCTTTGCAAAAATCTCTATCCATCTTTTCCTGTTCAGAACCACCAAGATTTGTCTCCAAACTGAACAGCCTCACCGTTGTAGCTGGAGAGCCTGCTGAATTACAGGCATCCATAGAAGGCACCCAGCCTATTTTTGTCCAGTGGCTTAAAGAGAAGGAAGAAGTGATTAGAGAAAGTGAAAACATCAGGATTACATTTGTGGAAAATGTTGCAACTCTACAGTTTGCAAAAGCAGAGCCAGCTAATGCTGGAAAGTATATTTGCCAAATCAAGAATGATGGTGGAATGAGGGAGAACATGGCCACACTGACCATCTTAGGTTGGTACAATAGCCCCCGATAGAAACTGGTGCCAAATGCTGGAATATATTACTAAGAGTTACTAGCAGACTCTTTTTCTGAATTTCTTTTAGAACTATATTTATCTTCATCTATTTGGAAGGTCTAGAGGAAAGACACAATTGATCTTTCAAATACTCTTTTCTGTTTCTGTGATTCTAACAAAAATTAGACATCTGTTTTATTATTTAATAACTATCTGCCTTAATTGATTAGCAGATATAATCATAACTATCTTTGATTAAACATGAAATAATACAGAGCTCAGCATGTGCTATAAGACTAATTGTTAAAATTAACAAGAAGTCCAAAGGTTGGCATTTCATAGCAAAGCTTGCACATAAAATTAAATTACAATTAAATGGCTGGATGTGGTGGCTCGTGCCTGTAATCCCAGCACTTTGGGAACCTGAGGTGAACAGATCATGAGGTCAAGAGATCAAGAGATCAAGATCACCCTGGCTAACATAGTGAAACCCCTCTCTACTAAAAATACAAAAAAGTAGCCAGGCGTGGTGGCACGTGCCTGAAGTCCCAACTACTCAGAAGGCTGAGGCAGGAAAATCACTTGAACCCAAAAGGCGGAGGTTGCAGTGAGCTGAGGTTGCACCACTGCATTCCAGCCTGAGTGACAGAGTGAGACTGTATCTCAAAAAAAAAAAATATGATTAAGCAATTGTTTGAATAACAACTTTCAAAGAATTGTCTTTAGCACCTTAAAGCACAGCAAAAATAGCAAGTAATTTACAATGACCTGTGGCCTTCGATCTACAGAGGGCCAAGTGGAAATCAATATATACTGCCTACTGCACATTGTTTAAGTTTTTTTGAAGTTGAGTTGTGTACAAACATATATTTCTTAAGAATAATTGCTATATAAGATGACAGCAAGAGTGGGGGAGGGACAAAAAATAAGGAGAAAAGAAAACTAAAAAGAAAAAACATTAAAATACAAAAGTTATGACTGCATGCAATTAGGGAATCACACTTTAAAGTCCAGAGAGACAGCGCCCTAAATATAGCCATCTTATTGGGAGAAACCATCTTAGTGAATGTAATAGTCGAGACATAGTAAAGATCCCAGACTTTGACAGATGGATATCATGTTTTATTTCAGAGCCCGCAGTCATTGTTGAGAAGGCAGGACCGATGACAGTGACTGTGGGAGAAACGTGCACTCTGGAATGTAAGGTGGCTGGTACTCCAGAACTCTCTGTTGAATGGTACAAGGATGGAAAGCTGCTGACCAGCAGCCAAAAACACAAGTTTAGCTTCTACAATAAAGTCTCTTCCTTAAAGATTCTCTCAGTTGACAGGCAAGACGCAGGCACATACACTTTCCAGGTTCAAAACAATGTTGGAAAAAGCAGCTGCACAGCTGTGGTTGATGTTTCAGGTTAGTTCTGCTCTTTTCCTCTGGTTGCTTAGGCAAATTCCTTTTTCAAGTTTCCTTCTTTCAAGTCTCGTCTATTCTTCCAAATCATCATGAGTCTTTTACCTTTCCTCACACAGACCGAGCAGTTCCTCCCACTTTCACACGAAGACTGAAAAATACTGGTGGGGTGTTAGGTGCCTCTTGCGTCTTGGAATGCAAAGTAGCTGGATCATCACCTATCTCAGTTGCCTGGTTTCATGAGAAAACTAAGATTGTCAGTGGAGCAAAGTACCAAACCACATTTTCAGATAATGTCTGCACATTGCAATTGAATTCTCTGGATTCATCAGATATGGGCAATTACACATGCGTGGCCGCTAATGTCGCTGGGTCTGACGAATGCCGTGCAATGTTAACTGTACAAGGTCAGTAGACAGTCAAACTTGGAAGGAATTTCTTACAAATTCCTCTTCAGGCACACATCTATGTTGACAAACCTTCAAAAGTATGCTAGTGTTTTATTCAAAATTGCAACTCCATTTGAAGTTTACAGGATCTTTTCATTGTCCTTCATGTCTATATAGAATCACCTTCTTTTGTGAAAGAACCTGAACCTTTGGAAGTACTACCGGGCAGAAATGTAACCTTCACAAGCGTTATTAGAGGAACCCCTCCATTCAAGGTCGGCTGGTTCAGAGGTGCCAGAGAACTAGTGAAAGGAGACCGGTGCAACATCTATTTTGAAGACACTGTGGCAGAACTGGAATTATTTAATATTGACATATCTCAGAGTGGGGAATACACCTGTGTGGTTTCTAACGATGCTGGCCAAGCATCCTGCACTACCCATCTCTTTGTAAAAGGTTTGCTTAAGTGGATTTGCTTTTCCTATTTTCTGTATGCTGGCATCCTTGGGTTTTTATTTTGTTTAACTGCTGTGCTTTGTCGCTTACCAGAACCAGCTGCATTTGTGAAGAGATTAAGTGATCATTCTGTAGAACCAGGGAAGTCCATAATTCTGGAGAGCACCTACACTGGAACACTTCCAATTTCCGTCACATGGAAAAAGGATGGATTTAACATAACTCCCTCTGAAAAATGTAACATAGTCACAACAGAAAAAACTTGTATGCTGGAAATTGTGAATAGCACAAAAAGAGATGCAGGACAATATTCCTGCGAGATTGAAAATGAGGCAGGAAGGGATGTTTGTGAAGCTCTGGTATCTACATTAGGTGCGTTGTCTTATCGTCTGTTAAATTATTTGTGTTCTTCTAACATGTAGCATAGTTTCTTTGATATTCATTAATTCCAGTTGCTGATTGTGAGCCTTTTTTTCCTTAGAACCACCATATTTTGTTATGGAACTGGAACCTTTGGAGGCATCAGTTGGAGATTCGGTTTCTTTACAATGCCAAGTTGCTGGGACACCAGAAATTACCGTGTCTTGGTACAAAGGAGACACCAAATTACGGTCAACTCCTGAATACAGGACCTACTTTACAAACAACGTGGCCACACTTGTTTTTAATAAAGTGAACATCAATGACAGTGGAGAGTACACATGCAAAGCAGAAAATAGTATAGGAACTGCTTCTTCTAAGACTGTGTTCACCATTCAAGGTGATGATATTTTACAAATTAAGATTTATTTTCCCCTTAACTCTTATATCTTTATGGTGAAATTCTCATTTCATCTCCCGATGCCTCATGTCTCCCTACAGAGCGCCAACTCCCACCTTCCTTTGCAAGACAATTAAAGGACATTGAACAAACCGTAGGGTTACCTGTTACACTTACTTGTCGATTAAATGGCTCCGCACCCATCCAAGTGTGCTGGTATAGAGATGGAGTACTTTTAAGAGATGATGAAAATCTACAGACATCATTCGTAGATAATGTGGCAACTTTAAAAATTTTGCAAACTGACTTGAGTCACTCTGGCCAGTACTCTTGTTCAGCTTCTAACCCACTTGGAACAGCGTCTTCTAGTGCTAGACTCACAGCCAGAGGTTTGTTCACATGTCAATCTTTTCCTTTGCAAACTGTGACTTCTTATTTCATTGTCAAAGTAGAAATGACCAATGGCAAAAAAAACAAACAAGCAAACAAACAAAAAATACACATTGCCTTTCTTCTCATCTTCTAGAACCTAAGAAATCTCCCTTCTTTGACATCAAGCCAGTATCTATAGATGTTATTGCTGGAGAAAGTGCTGATTTTGAGTGTCATGTTACTGGTGCTCAACCGATGCGAATCACTTGGTCAAAAGATAACAAGGAGATCCGTCCTGGAGGAAACTATACAATCACCTGTGTGGGAAACACTCCGCATTTGAGGATTCTTAAAGTAGGCAAAGGAGACTCTGGTCAATATACCTGCCAAGCAACCAATGATGTTGGCAAAGACATGTGCTCAGCTCAGCTCAGTGTAAAAGGTATCATTCCATGGCCGTTAACAATATTTCTTCCTTCCCATGTTTGCAAAATTGTCTTATAAAAGTTTCTCTTGTGTTTAAATGTTTGAGATAAACTAACTGGATATATTGGAATTTGTGTATTAATCTTGGAGGCAACATTCATCAAAGTTGTGTTTTCTCTTAATATTGTTCTTTATGTTAGTGTATCTCTAAGTGTCATTCTATCAAAAAGTATTGTTTAAGTGAAATTTGTTGAATGTTGTTTTAACTATCCATTCCATATTTTCATGCTTTCTTGTTATACGGCATTCTGATTTATCATTACTAAATGCTGATCAAATACATCTGTAATACATTAACTTTTATGTTTTAAAGCACAAACTAAAAAAAGCATCAACTAAATTCTCTATTTAAAATGTTATGAGATTATTTAATTTAAAAGATAACTAATTTTACAACAAAATTTCTTCAGAAAGTATATTCTTAGTAACAAACCAGCTTAAATATGAATTTATGGGATCTTCAGCTATAAAAGCAAGCTCTTTTAACATGTGTAATAAATATCCCTTACTGACTATTTCATTTGGTTTACTAGAACCTCCAAAGTTTGTTAAGAAATTAGAAGCTTCAAAAGTTGCAAAGCAGGGAGAATCCATTCGACTGGAATGTAAAATAAGTGGCTCCCCAGAAATCAAAGTTTCGTGGTTCCGAAATGACAGCGAACTTCATGAAAGTTGGAAATACAACATGTCATTCATTAATTCTGTGGCATTGCTTACTATCAATGAAGCCAGTGCTGAGGACAGCGGGGATTACATTTGTGAGGCCCATAATGGTGTTGGTGATGCCAGCTGCAGCGCAGCGTTGACAGTGAAAGGTTAGACACACTAAGCTTCTTTGTTTCTTTATTCTCCTCTGACTTGGGCTCTTAGAAAAGTTATGAGCTCTAAAATAAAAGGATAATTAAGGTTATTTGATTGCAATTCTTTAACAAGTCTTAATGAATTGTCATTTCTTTGATCACACCAATCACTCTTCATGGTTCTAGATTTAATTTTTTTTTTTTCACTTTTCAGTAAGTATGTGTTCTGATGGTTTGTCTCCTTTTTTTCTGGTAGCACCTCCTGTTTTCACCCAGAAGCCTTCTCCAGTAGGAGCTCTTAAAGGTTCTGATGTGATTCTTCAATGTGAAATTTCGGGAACTCCCCCATTTGAAGTGGTATGGGTTAAAGATCGAAAGCAAGTCCGAAGCAGCAAGAAATTTAAAATCACTTCGAAAAATTTTGATACAAGTCTTCATATCCTTAATCTTGAAGCCTCTGATATCGGGGAATATCACTGCAAAGCTACTAACGAGGTGGGAAGTGACACGTGTTCTTGCTCTGTCAAGTTCAAAGGTTTGTATACATGGGCACAAAAATATGTGCCCCTTCCTTCTATCTGTTCTTGCCTATCTAATAACTTGTGTGGCCATGATTCTCACATTTTTTCCTCTAACCACAAATTTCTTTCATCAGAACCTCCACGATTCATGAAAAAGCTAAGTGACACCTCAACCCTTATTGGGGAGGCTGTTGAGTTACGGGCCGTAGTGGAGGGCTTCCAGCCAATTTCTGTTGTCTGGCTGAAAGATAAAGGTGAAGTCATCAGAGAGAGCGAAAACACCAGGATTTCATTCATTGATAACATTGCAACCCTCCAGCTGGGGAGTCCAGAAGCATCTAATTCTGGAAAATATATATGCCAAATCAAAAATGATGCCGGAATGAGAGAATGCTCCGCAGTCTTGACTGTACTAGGTTAGTAGCAAAGCACAGTCAGAGGGAAAAAAATCAAGTTAATTGATCCATGATTGTTTTCCTTAAATACTCCTCTGAACCGGTAATACAGTGATTGCACTTTTGAGCTTGAAAAGTGGCTCTGTTTTCAATGCAAAATACTTCTTCTTTCAGAACCAGCCAGAATCATAGAGAAGCCCGAACCCATGACTGTCACTACTGGAAATCCTTTTGCATTAGAGTGTGTAGTGACTGGAACACCAGAACTTTCAGCCAAGTGGTTCAAAGATGGAAGAGAATTGTCTGCCGATAGCAAACATCACATTACATTCATCAATAAAGTGGCTTCCCTTAAAATCCCCTCTGCAGAAATGAGCGACAAAGGGTTATATAGCTTTGAAGTGAAAAACAGTGTTGGCAAAAGTAACTGCACTGTATCTGTCCATGTTTCTGGTGAGTAGAATGAGCTTTCTATGAATAGACAATATTTACAAGGGGTGGGAGGGAGTGGAATAAAACTTCTCTTTAAACTCAAAACTACCCTTCCCCACGTAGATCGGATTGTGCCTCCTTCCTTCATCCGCAAGCTGAAAGACGTGAACGCCATCCTGGGGGCCTCAGTGGTTTTGGAGTGCCGAGTCTCTGGCTCAGCCCCGATTTCCGTTGGCTGGTTTCAGGATGGAAATGAGATTGTTAGTGGGCCCAAGTGTCAGTCCAGCTTTTCAGAAAACGTCTGTACTTTGAGTCTGAGCTTGTTGGAGCCCTCCGACACGGGCACGTACACATGTGTGGCAGCCAACGTCGCTGGTTCCGACGAGTGCTCGGCGGTCCTGACTGTGCAAGGTCAGTGTGCAGGGATACGCTGCTGCTTCTCTAACACCTCTTTCATGTGGACTTGATGCCTGTCTTCCCTGGAGTTTCTTCATTTCTTTATTTTGTCTTCATGTTTAGTCTTAGCTCTCTTTTTTTAAGGAGAAAAAGCACTTCTCACTTGGATTTCTTTCTTCTCTTAATCTCCCCTTCCACCTCACAATATCTAGAACCACCATCTTTTGAACAAACTCCTGATTCTGTGGAGGTTTTGCCTGGAATGAGCCTCACGTTCACCAGTGTCATCAGAGGCACCCCTCCTTTCAAGGTCAAGTGGTTTAAAGGCAGCAGGGAACTGGTGCCTGGGGAGTCATGCAACATCTCTCTGGAAGATTTTGTCACAGAACTAGAGTTGTTTGAGGTGCAGCCGTTGCAAAGTGGAGACTATTCTTGCCTCGTTACTAATGATGCTGGCAGTGCTTCCTGTACCACACACCTTTTTGTGAAAGGTTTGCTCTTTCCCCCAATATGTGCATCTTTTAAAATTTCTCCTAAGTCTTCATTAGAAGACATGAATTTTACCCTCATGTTTTCTCCTTACAGAACCAGCCACCTTTGTGAAAAGATTGGCTGATTTCAGCGTTGAGACAGGAAGCCCCATAGTGCTGGAGGCCACGTTCACTGGCACACCTCCAATCTCAGTGAGCTGGGTGAAGAACGAGTATCTTATTTCACAGTCTGAGAGGTGTAGCATTACCATGACAGAAAAATCTACCATACTGGAAATTCTTGAGAGCACAGTAGAGGATTATGCACAGTACAGTTGCCTAATAGAAAATGAGGCTGGTCAAGATATCTGTGAAGCTCTGGTGTCTGTCTTAGGTGTGTTGACAGCTACCTCTTTCTATTGCTTTCTTTCTTTTCAAACATCCTCTTTTACTTAGCATGACTGCCTGATTGATTACCATCCTTTGTACCATAGAACCACCGTACTTTATCGAACCTCTGGAACATGTGGAAGCAGCAATTGGAGAGCCTACAACTTTGCAGTGTAAAGTGGATGGAACTCCAGAAATTAGAATTTCTTGGTATAAAGAACACACAAAGTTACGATCAGCTCCTGCATATAAAATGCAGTTCAAAAATAACGTTGCTTCCTTAGTAATCAACAAAGTGGATCACAGTGATGTGGGAGAGTATACATGCAAGGCAGAGAACAGCGTGGGGGCCATCGCTTCTTCAGCTGTGCTTGTTATCAAAGGTGATGATGATGTTAACAAGTCTTGCTGTGTGTGGACAGATTCGTTGTCTTAAAAACATCAAAACTTTCATGGATTAAAATAGGTTGTGGATTCTTTCTCTCTTGTAAATAAGGATTATCTGTAACTTCTTTACAGAGCGCAAACTTCCACCTTCCTTTGCAAGAAAACTGAAAGACGTTCATGAGACTCTAGGCTTCCCGGTTGCATTTGAATGCCGCATCAATGGCTCAGAACCTCTTCAAGTGTCTTGGTACAAGGATGGGGTACTTTTAAAAGATGATGCTAATTTGCAGACATCTTTTGTTCACAATGTAGCAACTCTTCAGATTTTGCAAACTGACCAGAGCCACGTAGGGCAGTATAATTGCTCTGCTTCTAATCCTCTTGGGACTGCTTCATCCAGTGCCAAGCTCATTCTCTCAGGTGAGTAGCTCGTCACTACCTTCTTCATGGTAAAGCAGCTTCGCTGCTCCAGGCCACCAAAAGGCTGGTGCCATTTAGTTTCTGCTCTGTGTGTGAGAGCATGGAAATCAAAATCACCATGTCGGTCTTCATTCTTTTCAGAGCATGAAGTGCCTCCTTTCTTTGATCTAAAGCCTGTATCAGTAGATCTTGCTCTTGGAGAAAGTGGTACTTTTAAATGTCATGTAACTGGGACTGCACCAATCAAAATCACTTGGGCCAAAGATAACAGAGAGATTCGCCCTGGAGGCAACTATAAGATGACTCTGGTAGAAAATACTGCCACTCTGACAGTTCTCAAAGTAGGCAAAGGTGATGCCGGGCAATATACCTGCTATGCAAGCAACGTCGCTGGAAAAGACTCTTGTTCCGCTCAGCTGGGTGTACAAGGTACTTGTTAGAGTGAACGAGCAAGATCTCTTTTACATTTTCAGTATCTTAAAACACAGAAGGGTGGGTGTGCTTGAGAGAGAGCTATGTTTAGGAACACGGTCTAGTATTAGAATAGATCAAGTGGATCAAGGACCTTCCAAATGGGGACAAATATTTTTTAATTACTTTTGAAAAATAATTTTAAGGAAACCTAGGAAAACATGGACCAAAAGTCCATTTTCAAAGACTTTAATAGAGACTAGAGAGAGATTAACCAAAACTCTACAAAATTGCAAGAAAATCCTAGTTTGAAAGAAGTTATCGTAGGACAAAAAAAGTGAATTTATTGCGAATGACTTGTCTTCCACAGTACTTGGTAAATGAATGGATTTTGTCACTCTAAGGCATAGCAAAGCATGCAACTATTAAGCCCTTCAAGAATTCAGATGAGAAGGATAAGCTCCATTTACTTTCTTCCACTAGCCCCTTTTAAATATTAGTGGAGGTCAGGGGCTGGGGAGTAAGTAGATTAGTATCTGCTATTATGGAAGGCAATCATGTGTTTCTCCCATATCTTTATAGCTGCTACTGTCAGAAATTAAATAGTTCACTCAGTGGACTGCTGGTCTAGTCCATTAGAGTATTTTTAAGGATTTTTGTGGTGGTGGTTTATAAATATCTTGAAATTAAAATATAATTAGATTTAGCAGCCCATTTGCTCTATGACATATAGCTAATCATTTTTACTTCCCTATGCCTGAATTTTTGCTTCGGTTAATGAAGAAAGCATTGCTTTCACACGCTTCAAAGGAAAATTATGAAGGTTGAAGAAATATCCATTTAACACCTATAAGAGAAAGTGGCATTTAAAAAATATTAAGATATGTGACCCATTTTTCCATTCTGGCTCTCCATGCTATGTAACTGATAGCATTGCAGCCTTAGGAAGTAGTTCTCCACGGGTTCACATACAGGACAGTAATCAAACTCTCATTCCCCGTGGACCTCAGAGGGCTTCCACAGACCAATACATGCTATTATCTCTGATCTTGGCACTAGAAAAGTAACTCCTTTGCTGGGGAGAGGACTGCACAATACAGAGTAATATCTTTTTCTCCTTCCTTTAGTAATAATACTTGATGTGGATGCTTACAAAAACAAGCATATTTTATTTTAGAAATTTTCTGTTTAGGTTTTGTTTAACTCTTCTTCCTTGAACTGCATGAATTCGTTTTCCAGAGCTAAAGTGCTCTCTAGCAAAGATGACTTTTTTCGCTGTATCTTGAATGATACACATCTTTTTCATCCCTTACCCTGTGCTTGTCTTCTTGTTTCCACAGAACCACCCAGGTTTATTAAGAAGCTAGAACCTTCAAGAATCATAAAACAGAATGAATTCACAAGATATGAATGCAAAATCGGCGGGTCTCCAGAAATCAAAGTTTTATGGTACAAGGACGAGACTGAAATTCAAGAGAGCAGTAAATTTAGAATGTCATTCGTTGACTCGGTGGCAGTGCTGGAAATGCACAATCTCAGTGTCGAAGACACCGGCGACTACACCTGTGAGGCCCACAACGCGGCAGGCAGTGCCAGCAGCAGCACGTCCTTAAAAGTTAAAGGTCAGAGCTCTGCCCACCTGTGTGTTTTTCACATCAGCCTCCTCTTTAGTGGTCCTCTTAACTTCCTGTTTGACTCTCCAGCAGTGTTTCAAAATTGGGAAAGGACACAATAAAGAATTGAGATCGGTTTTCTTCATTCTATCTCTGACAGAGTGGAAGATCGATTCTTACTTTTAACTATGTGCTTACAGAACACATCTGAAGTTTCCTTTTCTTTCCCGTTTTAGAACCACCCATTTTCTGCAAAAAGCCTCATCCCGTCGAGACACTGAAAGGAGCTGATGTTCACCTTGAATGTGAGCTTCGGGGCACTCCTCCATTTCAAGTTTCTTGGTATAAAGACAAAAGAGAACTTCGGAGTGGCAAGAAGTACAAGATCATGTCTGAGAACTTCCTTACTAGTATCCACATCCTGAATGTCGACACTGCAGACATGGGGGAATATCAGTGTAAAGCCACAAATGACGTGGGGAGCGACACTTGCGTTGGCTCCATCACTCTCAAAGGTTGGATTGACTGCATTCTCTTCTGCTCACGACTTTCCTTCTAATTGTAATACCGTGTTGCCCCTTCACTCCAGCCCAGTCTTATCAGTAGCAGCCAGTTCCACTTTCCCTTTGTTTCCTTTCCAAGACCCTTTCTGTTTAATCTGCTTCCCTTTTTTAAATCCTACTAAATATCCTTTTAGATAATGTTGCCATTAGGTTTTGATTGGATTAAGAAAGCTAGAGTAGACAAGATATTCAACTTTCCTACTGAATACAAACTTTAATCTGTCCCTGCTCACATCCATCAAAAATGCCTCTTAAATGGAAATAACACATTATCACTAGTTTGATTCCTGGCATTCATGATTTGGGCAAAATACTATCAGTCCCACACATTTTAAAACCCTGGTTTTCCTCTTTTTTTCATCAGCACCACCACGATTTGTGGAGAAACTCAGTGACATTTCCACTGTCGTCAGTAAAGAAGTTCAACTGCAGACGACCATTGAAGGCGCTGAACCCATTTCAGTGGTGTGGTTCAAAGATAAGGGGGAAATTGTTAGAGAAAGTGACAACATATGGATTTCTTATTCGGAAAACATTGCAACCTTACAGTTTTCAAGAGTGGAACCAGCCAATGCTGGAAAATACACTTGTCAGATCAAAAATGATGCTGGGATGCAAGAGTGCTTCGCCACACTGTCCGTTCTTGGTTAGTACAAATATGATGTTATCATGCATACAAGGCACACACGCACCAGGATCTGTGTTTTCCTTAGTTTTTCAGTTTGAGTTTAAAATATGGATATCTTTTATATTTCATTCCAGAACCTGCAACAATTATAGAAAAGCCGGAATCCATACAAGTTACCACGGGAGACACCTGTACCTTGGAGTGTACAGTAGCTGGCACCCCTGAACTCAGTACTAAGTGGTTTAAGGATGGAAAAGAGCTAACAAGTGACAACAAATACAAAATTAGCTTCTTCAACAAAGTATCTGGCCTTAAGATCATCAATGTAGCACCAAGTGACAGTGGGGTGTACAGTTTTGAGGTACAGAACCCTGTTGGCAAGGACAGCTGCACAGCTTCAGTGCAGGTTTCAGGTTGGTTGATTTCTTGGGCTTTTCATTTATCATTAGAATAATGTAGTTCCTGATTTTCATGAATGTATATGGGTAGCTCCATCTTATATACATGTCTGACATCTTCTGAATCAGCAAATTCAGAGGCAATACCATCTGTAGAATTAGAAGAAAACTATGTTCAAAAGTTATATCCCTTTCTTTTGGAAGAATTTCTAAAATGATGATAGGAATGAAACATAGTTCCTGGATCAGGTTAAAGCAATCTTTACTTATGCTGAGATAATTCACCACATAATGCTTCACGGCAAAGAGAGAACAAAATCCTCATCAAGTCAACCATCACATTTTGCCCACTGATTCTCCAAGCTTCTGATAGTGTGAACCCATGGGGGATTTTCTGATACCCTCACAAAAGAGCCAAATGTATCTAGGGATTATTCCATCAAAAAGACAGTTCTCTCTTTAAGTCATTTGATAATTGTCATCTTTTGTTTTTGCTTAATATATTTTTTTTTTGTATCACATTCAGACCGAATCGTTCCTCCTTCATTCGTAAGAAAATTGAAAGAGACAAATGGTCTAACTGGTTCCTCAGTTGTAATGGAGTGTAAAGTCTATGGGTCACCTCCAATCTCTGTCTCCTGGTTCCATGAAGGAAATGAGATCAGCAGTGGAAGGAAATACCAGACCACCCTGACAGATAATACTTGTGCTTTAACTGTGAACATCCTGGAAGAATCAGACAGTGGTGACTACACATGTATAGCTACTAATATGGCTGGTTCTGATGAATGTAGTGCTTCTTTGACTGTGAGAGGTCAGTTTACAAAACAGTAAAATAGAATTGCATTTCATGGCTTATTAAGCATGTTTGTCATAACAAGTCACACATCCTAAATCTTTTCTGGTATGTGCTTTTGTGTTTAGAGCCACCATCTTTTGTTCAGAAACCGGATCCCATGGATGTTTTAACTGGGACCAATGTAACTTTCACAAGTATCATAAAAGGAACACCTCCTTTCAGTGTTAGCTGGTTCAAGGGTAGCAGTGAACTAGTACCAGGGGACAGATGTAACGTGTCTTTGGAGGATTCAGTTGCTGAACTGGAGTTGTTTGATGTAGAAACATCACAAAGTGGAGAATATACTTGCATAGTTAGCAATGAAGCTGGCAAGGCTTCTTGTACAACACATCTCTACATAAAAGGTTTGTCAGAGTGCTCTTCTACATTTATATGATTAGTAATTAGATATGTCTATGTATGTATATGTGTTTGATATTATATTTTCAATTTGTTCACTTTAGCCCCGGCCAAATTTGTGAAGAGGCTGAATGATTACAGCATAGAAAAAGGAAAACCACTGATCCTAGAGGGTACATTCACTGGAACACCTCCCATTTCGGTTACCTGGAAGAAAAATGGCATAAATATAACTCCTTCTCAGAGGTGTAACATAACTACAACTGAAAAATCAGCAATCCTGGAAATCCCAAGTAGTACAGTAGAGGATGCAGGCCAATACAACTGCTACATTGAAAATGCTTCTGGAAAGGATTCCTGTTCAGCACAAATACTGATACTAGGTTTGTCATGATTGCATATTCTTATCTTTGTATACAATCGATGATCTGGCACGTCTCCTTCATGACTGATTATCTCTCTTGGCTGCAGAACCACCGTATTTTGTTAAACACTTGGAGCCGGTTAAGGTGACTGTTGGAGACTCTGCCTCTCTACAATGCCAGCTTGCTGGAACCCCTGAAATTGGGGTATCCTGGTATAAAGGAGACACGAAATTGAGACCCACTGCGACCTACAAAATGCATTTTAGGAATAATGTTGCTACACTGGTTTTCAACCAGGTTGATATTAATGATAGTGGAGAATATATCTGCAAAGCTGAAAACAGCGTGGGAGAAGTTTCTGCATCAACTTTCCTTACCGTTCAAGGTGACTGCTGTATTTTTAAAGTAAACGAATATGTGTTTCTTTTGAACAAGATTTAAAATGTCTGGGGAGGGCCTTGTTCTTAGGAAAATCTTTCCAAAGGCTAAATATTCTGCTTAAGTAATCCTATCTACAGTTAGTGGCTTATCTTTTTCTATGGATTTTACTGAGAGAGCTAATATGACTAAATCTTTAATTGGAAGGATTATGTAATCATTTGCCTCTATAATTAAATCTTTTTTAAAAATTGACCATGTATTTTTAAAATTCCACCCCATAAGTATCTCATGCAAATTATTAGAAGGTAGTCTTTAAAGTTATAGGAATCTGCTGCTTGTCCAGAGACATGCCTTAAGCCAACCAATTGCTTTACTGGTTTTCAGATTGTTTGGCACCTACTGTGCATTAGGGTTGGTCTCAGAGTGAAACTTTTGCTCCAGAAATCTATAAGATTTTCTTTATCTCCAAGTTCATTCAAGAGACATGAATAATTCCCAATTTTTAATAGAAATCACATATATATGTGTGTAGATAGATAGATAGAGATAGAATTGTGAGAAGAGTATTTAGTAGATTAAAGTGTTTGTTACTTTTATTCTGTTTCTACAGAGCAAAAGCTTCCACCATCATTTTCTCGACAATTGAGAGATGTTCAAGAAACAATTGGCCTGCCAGTTGTTTTTGACTGTGCCATAAGTGGATCAGAACCTATCTCAGTGTCTTGGTATAAAGACGGCAAGCCATTGAAAGATAGCCCAAATGTACAAACATCATTTTTAGACAATACAGCCACACTCAATATTTTTAAAACTGACCGGAGCCTTGCAGGCCAGTATTCTTGCACCGCTACAAACCCTATAGGCTCTGCTTCTTCTAGTGCCAGGCTCATTCTCACAGGTAAGTGGATTCTTAAACTTTTATTTCTATAATTAAAGTCTTGTAATCAAATATGAAATTAGGGAGAAATCTCAATTTCAGTAAACTGACATTGTCCAGATACTGAGCCTGAAATCTTGTCTTTCTGCTCCACTTTTAGAAGGGAAGAACCCACCCTTCTTTGACATCCCTCTTGCCCCTCTGGATGCTGTGGTGGGAGAAAGTGCTGACTTTGAGTGCCACGTCACAGGCACACAACCGATAAAGGTCACCTGGGCCAAAGACAACAGAGAGATACGAAGTGGCGGAAACTACCAGATTAGTTATCTGGAAAACAGCGCCCACCTGACGGTCCTCAAAGTAGACAAAGGAGATTCTGGACAATATACCTGCTATGCTGTGAATGAAGTGGGAAAAGACTCTTGCACAGCTCAGCTGAATATAAAAGGTATCCTTTATTTTGCAAAAGTGTCATCATTTTGTAGTGTATCCTAAGGGGGTAGTTTTTATGACGATGGATGCAATTTAGAACAACATTTTTAAACAATTGAAAAGAAAATGTCTAAGAGGAAATAAGTATCTAGAGAAAAAGTGATTTTTTAAAATCTGTATTTCTTTCTTTTTTTGTGACAAGGTCTTACTCTGTCACCCAGGCTGGAGAAGAGTGGCATGATCTTGGCTCACTGCAACCTCTGCCTCCTGGGTTCAAGTGATTCTCGTGCCTCAGCCTCCTGAATAGCTGGGATTATAAGGATGCACCACCACACCCAACTAATTTTTGTATTTTTTGGTAGACATGGAGTTTCACCATGTTGGCCAGGCTGGTCTTGAGCTCCTGACCTCAAG
The DNA here is from genome assembly GCF_048565385.1 of Saimiri boliviensis. NCBI lineage: Eukaryota > Metazoa > Chordata > Mammalia > Primates > Cebidae > Saimiri > Saimiri boliviensis. Next base: position 61,233,501 of record NC_133453.1, read on the forward strand.
TGACCCACCCACCTTGGCATCCCAAAGTGATGGGACTACAGGCCTGAACTATGTACCCAGCTTAAAATCTATAGTTCTAAAACTTTATATATTCCAGATGATACTGAGACTACCACTTCTTTTTACAAATTTTTGGTTCTAAATGGCCAAGAGTTATTCTTATCATCCACCTTGTAAGTCAAAGAACAGTTTAGAATAAGCTGTGGAAGGAGACTGACATGTTTACGAACATACACTGATATAGTGTATTGTTAGCCTTGATTTTTAGCTAAAAATATGAGGGATTTTTTTTCTTGAAAAGCTTCATATTAGTAATATGCTTCTGGATTCTACTTTATATATCCTTTCAATTTCTTACAGAGCGGCTCATCCCACCAAGTTTCACTAAAAAACTCTCAGAGACAGTAGAAGAAACAGAAGGGAATTCTTTCAAGCTTGAGGGACGTGTGGCTGGTTCCCAACCTATAACTGTCGCCTGGTACAAAAACAATATAGAGATACAACCAACTTCTAACTGTGAAATAACATTCAAGAACAACACATTAGTGCTGCAAGTCAGGAAAGCAGGCATGGATGATGCTGGTTTGTACACGTGCAAAGTGTCCAATGATGCAGGCTCTGCTCTATGCACATCTTCAATTGTCATCAAAGGTGAGTTATCCTCACAGCCCCAACCTGTTGTGTTTTTCCTCACTGCCTGTTATACAGCCATGTGCATTTCTTATGATATCCTCACCAAGTAAGTTATAAAAAATATAAATACATGTTATTTAGCTGCGTATTTATTACTCCATGTGTTTACTAAAAATATGTATTACCCTAATTTAATTATGTAGCTCCCCAAAGGAGGGGCCATTTAACAAATGGACTAATATTTTAGGTTTCTAAATCACATCTCAAAATTCCCTTAGGTAGTTAGAAATTTCAGCATACTCTGAAATGTGTGCATACGTGACACACATATATTTTTATGAAGCACATTCATTGTGAAATTTTTTTAGTGTTCATCACCAAATGTCACACTAACTTGACTTATTATGAGTTATGTCACAGTCTGAAATTTTCTCTTTTCTAAGTACATTTTTAAAGGATTATTGTTTAATGTATATTGCCCAAAGCTTTTGAAATGTAATATTAATATTAATCCCAAACAAAAGGGTAACATTTGCCCCAAAAGAAAAATAATGAGTAGAAAGATTGCATATCATTATGGAAGATGTATTTAAATACACAATCGTAGCTTGAGACAATGAAATAGACCATGTTGTTTAAGAACATATTTATCTGCTTCTCTTCACTGTAACGGCTTGGAGATAATTAAAACATAGCTTCATCAAAGTCACGTTAAAAACTAACTTCCTAGAGCAGCTTGGAATTAATTACCAACTCTGATGATCTGGTTGGCTATCTCAGAGTGCACAGATAGTTATTATTAATAGGTTAATATCACTAATAAGTAATATTAAGTAATATTAATATCACTGAGCTGTCTTAAAATTTCAATTTCATCACTCATTTAATGGAATTTAGATGCACTTAGTTTTAAAACACATTTAATAAAATGAAAAATACATACTTAGCAGTGGCTTATATTCATGATTTACATTCATGATGGTTTTATCATGGGCAGATAAATGCTTTCTATAGAATTCTGAGGTTATTTATAAAAATTTTCTAAAGAGTAGACATCAGAAATTTTAACCTTTGTAATAGCAAAAAAATTAAAATGGCCTTTTTCTTTCTAGGTACAGGTCTCAGAACCATTGAATAAAATCATTACATAATGCTGAGTTGTACATGGTCTTCCTATCATGTTACTTATCAATGTCTTCATCACTGGTTTTCAGCTAAACACTAAGCTTCAACTCCTAATTCCTTGGGCTAAAATTGGATTTTAAATCCTACTGTGGCTGCCTTTAATAGCTAAAGATGAACATCAGAGAAAATCACATATTAATATGTGGGCTCATATATTACTCAAATGCTGGCTTTCTTTCCTAGAGGGTAGCAATCATTGCTGCTGTAGATAAGCAGAATTCCCAAATAAGCCCTTCATTTTCAGGGTTCAGCAAAAACACAGCTGTACACAGGTTTGAGAGAATTAATAGTGTGCTATATGGCAGAGAAGTTTATAGTAACTGCCAACGTCTGCAGTGCTTAATCAGGACATGGATGCTCAGGCAATTTGTGGGCAGCGTGTCATGTGTTCTTTGCTTGTTTTTAAACCTTTATGTTTTTAAAAAATAGAACAAATTTAAACTATTGTCTTTAGAGAGGCATAAACCAGGCATATAATTCTGTTCTACTACGGCAACCAGTGTTACACATTAGAGGCAAAACAGTTTTTATTTGTTTCTTTAATGGAATTTAACATTTTTGCCTTTGTGTTCCTCATGAAAATACCTTTTCAATTCCAGAACCTAAGAAGGCACCTGTATTTGATCAGCACCTTACTCCAGTAACAGTGAGTGAAGGAGAATTCGTACAGCTCAGCTGCCATGTCCAGGGATCTGAGCCGATTAGGATCCAGTGGTTGAAGGCTGGTAGGGAAATAAAGCCTTCAGACAGATGCAGCTTCAGCTTTGCTAGTGGGACAGCTGTGCTGGAACTCAGAGATGTAGCTAAAGCCGATTCGGGAGATTATGTGTGCAAAGCTTCAAATGTGGCTGGAAGTGACACTACCAAATCAAAAGTGACCATTAAAGGTATAGACACCTCGAAAGTATTATGTAGCTCAAGCCAGCAACCACTCATGTTTATTTGCTTATTACAATTTCAATAGAAATGGAATTAGATTTTTAGAAATATCAGTTGTTGCTCATCTGCAATTTGTAGACTCCTTATTATAACTGAAATATCAGATAATTTAACAGAAATAATTTCAATACAATTTATCTGAAATTACTACATGTTTGCCACTTCATTTCTTGAACTTCTTTTCGCTATATCCAATAAGATGTAATTAATGCAGTTCCAAAAATGATGCTATAATAATGTGATAGAAAGTAAGCTGGTGTGATACACCTGGAAAAAATAAAATTAAGTCTAAAAATATTGACACTACTGATATGATTATAATTCAACTTTTGATAGCTATCGTTAGTATAAATGTCTGAGAAACTGCTTTATCTTCTGTAACTCACCCTCACATAGAGAGAAAATTCTGCAATACTTACTTATCACGTGGCCAACCTCCTGAGGCTTATTTTACGAAAGGGAATATTTATTACAATTTTGAAGTGATTGTATTAACAAAACATGTAAATGTTTTTTCAGACAAACCAGCTGCGGCCCCAGCAGCCAAGAAAGCTGCGGTAGATGGGAGACTCTTTTTTGTGTCAGAACCTCAGAGTATCAGAGTCATAGAAAGTAAGTGTACTTCACGAAAAGTACATGTTCATCTGTCTGGTACCTTTTACTCATGATTTAATTCTAGAAGAACTGATTTTAGAAAATTACATTTTTATTCATTTGTTTTCATTATTCCTTAGAAACCACTGCAACTTTCATTGCAAAAGTTGGAGGCGACCCAATCCCAAATGTTAAATGGACGAAAGGGAAGTGGAGGCAGCTGAACCAAGGAGGTCGCGTCTTCATCCAGCAAAAAGGCGATGAAGCAAAACTGGAGATTAGAGACACCACAAAAACTGATTCTGGGTTATATCGATGTGTGGCATTTAACAAACATGGCGAAATTGAAAGTAATGTTAACTTACAGGTGGATGAAAGAAAGAAACAAGAGAAAATTGAAGGCGATCTTAGAGCCATGCTGAAAAAGTGAGTTCAATCAAAACCGCAGGTGGTCCAGTCAGCCCTAGGTATAAAGGAGTTCCGCATCCACAGTCAACCAGCCCTAGTGGAAAATATTAAAGGACAGAAAATTTAAAAACACAAATAAACAATATAGCATAACAACCATTTACAGAGCACTTACTTTGTATTAGATATTATAAGTAATCTAGAGATGAAGAATATGGGAGGATGTGCATAGGTTACATGCAAATACGATGGGATTTTATATCAGGGACTTGAGCATCTGGCCATGGCCTCCTGGAGCCAATCCTCAATGGATACAGAGGGATGACTGTAATATCCCACTCACAAAAGGAGTCTCTCAAGAGGTATGGGACATCCATTTCAAGATTCAGGTTGTTAAAGAACATGGGCATACAGACATTTTAACAGGAGCAGATAAGCAAATATACAATATTTGGGTGTTCTTGTTTCATTAGAATCAATTTCAGAATTTAAGAGAACGTTTTAAGAATGAGGTGAATGTCTATTAAGATTTTTAAACAAAAAGAAATGGCCTATAAAGAAACCCTAGTATTGTCTGTGCCTAGGGAGGAAATTTTTGTTTCTATGTATGATTTCTTATGTTATGAATGGTTCTCTAGAACAACTGTTTTAAACATTTTCCATAATTATCATGTATTTCAATATGATTTATTTTTCAACGTAATTATTGAAATAAATCCACATTCAATTTCCACACCTCTTTCATGATACATATACTATTCTATTAAAATTTTCCATTGCAATTATTATTTTTCCTGATATTATAATTCATTAACTAGGCTCTTTGGTTATAAAGTTTACAGAAATACTTCCATTATTCTTTCCTTTCTTAAAATTTTTGATTCAAACACCTGTATTTTATAACAATGGTCCTAATCCATCTGATCTTAATCCACTCCAACTCCAAGCCCACACTTTTAAATTGTTTCACAGCTAACATGGTAAATTAATATTTCTTGCATAAAGAACACAGGAAACCTTCATGTAATGCATACTCTTTGAATGATGATAGACAATTAAAAATAAATAGAAGACAGGTGATTTATCCTTATTTTTTAAATTTTATTTAGGACTCCAGTCTTAAAGAAAGGAGCTGGGGAAGAAGAAGAGATTGATATCATGGAACTTCTCAAAAATGTTGATCCTAAAGAATATGAAAAATATGCCCGTATGTATGGAATCACTGACTTCCGAGGTCTTCTTCAAGCATTCGAACTGCTAAAGCAAAGCCAAGAAGAAGAGACACATAGACTGGTATGCTTCTTCATATATAGCATCATCCTAAAAACGATCACAGTTGAAACATCTAACATATTTCCTTCGAATTACCAGAATCCTACAGTTACCATTTAATAAAACCTAATCGGCATCCAGAATGGAAGTTGAATATAGTCATGTATCCTCTAGATCAAATTTTGTTTTATATGTAATACTTATCATTTTTGTTCTTCTCAGGAAATTGAGGAAATAGAGAGGTCAGAGAAGGACGAAAAGGAATTTGAAGAACTTGTATCATTTATTCAGCAAAGACTGTCACAGACAGAGGTAAAAAGAATTATGCTGATAATAAAATGAACAAGTTATTATTGAGTATTGTTATAAGGGAAAGAGTAACAAATGGGTTTTAATTCTTTATTCTTCTAGCCTGTCACTCTGATCAAGGACATTGAAAATCAGACAGTTTTGAAAGATAATGATGCCATCTTTGAAATTGATATTAAAATTAATTATCCAGAAATCAAGCTTTCATGGTACAAAGGAACTGTAAAACTGGAACCCAGTGATAAATTTGAAATAAGCATCGATGGTGACCGACATACACTCAGAGTCAAAAATTGTCAACTTAAAGACCAGGGCAATTATAGATTGGTTTGTGGTCCACACATCGCTAGTGCTAAACTAACTGTAATTGGTAAGTCAGAAAAGGCTTATAAAATGTTTGTCAGTTTTAAATTACTGTTGAGCACATCTGCATATGATATTGACCAACACATGTGTTGTATCATATGAACAGAGCCTGCATGGGAACGGCATCTTCAGGACGTGACTTTGAAAGAAGGCCAGACTTGCACCATGACATGCCAATTTTCTGTACCAAATGTAAAATCTGAATGGTTCAGAAATGGCAGGATCCTTAAACCGCAAGGTAGACATAAAACAGAAGTGGAACACAAAGTCCATAAATTGACCATTGCGGATGTTCGAGCAGAAGACCAGGGTCAGTACACCTGCAAATATGAAGACCTTGAAACTTCAGCAGAGCTCAGAATTGAAGGTGCGTGAACACTAGGGCATTTTTGTGGTACAGCATAGATCAATGTCAAACGTTGTGCAGGACCCCTGCAACCCTGCCTTTAGACACATGTTAAAGTGGTCATGTGTTCTTACTTCCCAACTCGTGTTCTCGTAGTATTCATTCACATCTCAAAGTTAATACAAAAGCACATGGGAAATATTCAGATAAGTGTCAATTATTTTGCATAGTTCTTACAGATTTTAATCTCGTCTAAGATATAATCTTTAATAGTTATTTCTGTTTAAAGTCTAAACTTCATGATTCTCATATTTAAGATTGTGAAAGAAATCTAGAAAAGGACAGGATCTCATAGATGTAAATCTGGAGGATCTCAGCTAGGAACTGGTATTTTGTTTATGGGACCTAGTCTGACTTTCTCTGTAAAAAAATTATGTGAATAAAATTAACATGTCATGTGCAATTAGCAGCTATTTTTCAAAAATATTTATTTCATTTTCAGATTATGTTTCAACCTTCTGAATCTCTGAAATTAAGTGAAATCTCAGAATTTAGGAGTAATGTTTATTTCCTAATTGATTATAAACATTTTCCAAAGACACCTTCAAACTATATTGAGAAAAATTTTGGCTATAATAGTAGCATCTGCTTTCAGCTATTGATGCCCATTTGTAGTTGCTGAAACAAAAATATATGACATTTCATTTACATAAACATGTCAACTTTTCTGACTTACCTTGTAATGAATATCAGTGACTGGCTGTATTTTCAATGGTTTTCAAGTTAAAGGTCCAACTGCAAGTACTAATTATTTTTTTAAATAATTGATATTTTTAATATGATTCTTTAGTAAATAAAGCTCACCAGAGGACTGTGATTCTAAGATTTTATGGTACCATCACACATATAAGAACCTCCCCTCCAGCCTCTTCTAGAAAACACTCCTGCCATTTTTTGTGTGTACCCAAATGTACTTAAAAAACAGATTTCTGAACTCTAAATTTTCTTTTTTTAATTGAAAAGTGCAGATTTCCTATTGAGTTTGAAATTTTTTTAAGGAAAAGTTATACATATTAGATAAACAATTCTAGATCCCAAATAGCAAATATTATGTTACTGAGGTAAAAAAAGAATTTCACAGAGGAATAAGTTATAGAGTACAATTAAGTTTGTGTACCCTAACACTTTTAAAATTTAACTTTAGGTCATAAACTCTCTTTAATATTTCCTTTATATAAATATTTTAAGGATTCTCAATAATTTCTTTACACTTTTCTACATTCATCCAGCAGGAATACACTTAAGAATTGGGATAATTTTTTGTTAGTAATGCAAAGAGCATTTCTTCTCATTTTGGATTTTCATACTTTTCTTACTATTTTATAACTGGGTACAATGATGGAGATTTTAAGTATCTGAGATAAAAGCAAGTAAAAGAAATTCGTCTCTCTATAATCTAACTTTGAACTCTCTTTGTATTTAAACAGCTGAACCAATTCAGTTTACTAAGCGCATTCAGAACATTGTGGTGAGTGAGCATCAATCTGCCACCTTCGAGTGTGAAGTGTCCTTTGATGATGCCATTGTGACTTGGTACAAAGGACCAACAGAACTGACAGAGAGCCAGAAATACAACTTCAGGAATGATGGCCGCTGCCATTATATGACCATCCACAATGTGACCCCAGATGATGAAGGTGATTTCATTGACAGTTTTCCAGTGAATGTAAAATTTAAGCCTCTTTGGTTTTCTGTATTTCTACCCTTGTGTGTGCTCATACTCTAATCCCATCTAGAATACTGTTTTAGAAAAGGCAAGTGTGAATAAACACATACATACATTGAAGTAAAGAAGTGTTATTTGCAACATACAGAAAACAAAAGTTGGATGATTTTTCTCCCTAGGCGTCTACTCAGTCATCGCCCGGCTGGAGCCAAGAGGCGAAGCGAGAAGCACAGCAGAGCTGTACCTGACGACGAAAGGTGAGGAGGCGCCATCTGAAAGCCACCCCGCCGTCTCTGAAACGCGTCGCCTACCAATACCATTCTTAACACGAAACTATCATCTTTTTATTTTGCAGAAATCAAACTTGAGCTGAAGCCTCCTGGTAAGTTGTTTTGTAAAAATCAATTCCTGCTTACAATAAATTCAGCATAATTTTGTAAATCACAGAAGCCGAACTAAAATGTATAAGGGTTCTCTGGTGAGTAAAATATTTTTCAAGAAAAGTGTTCTTTACTGAAAAATTCAGTAAAATTACTTTCAGTCAAATAATAAAATGTCAGACTTTGTGGGTCTGGCAAATTAGAGATAATAAGGTCTCATCAGCTGATGCTAGAATCATGTCAAATAGAATGGCCACAGAATGAAACAAACTTTCACCGTGAATAAAACTTGTTTATGTGGTTGCATACAGAAAAATACTAATATTATTTTATCTGTATATTAGATTCTGCCATTAGATATGCCTGACATATCTTAGAGTCTAATAAATCAAACACATCTTAGTTGTCTAATACATAGCTTGTTCTCAGTCTCTCTATGCTAATCATTACACGCCCCTTTCCAGATATTCCTGACTCCAGAGTTCCAATCCCAACCATGCCTATCAGAGCAGTACCACCAGAAGGTAAGACCCAGCATCTCAACATCTAAGCTTGGAGCAGTCATATTCTAGCACTAGGAATTTGTACAAAATTATATGCCTATGACCAAACTGCAGCAGAGTCAGAACAAACCCTTCCATGTCGTATTCTTCAATGTGCAATTAAAAATTAAAGTAAAAATAAAAAGTAGTTTCAGTTTTACATAGATGCTACTTTTATTTGTTCTGACTGATGAATTGGTACTATAATACCTTTGAAGTTCTGAAAGAAATGTGTGAGGCTTTTCATTATACTTTAAACAAAATAAGAAACTAAAACATGTTACTAATGGCATTTATTTTCTTCAGAAATCCCGCCTGTAGTTGCTCCTCCTATCCCTCTTTTGCTACCAACACCGGAAGAAAAGAAACCCCCAGCAAAACGTATTGAAGGTATTATACCTCGTCTACCTAGATGTCTAAATAAGTTCACTGTGGGATACCGAAAATGTTGCTTCATACGACACATTGGCCCTCTAGTGATCAAGAAGTGGAATTGCCTTTCAAACTGTTAATTATTTCCTCTAAGTATTAGCTAACTAAATACATAAGACATGTGCATAAAACTCTGAAAATCATCAAACAAAATACCATGCTTGGTATTAAAATATTTTATTTTAATGGAATTGCTGAAACATTAGTGGAGAATTTATATTTCATATTTTCCTAACTACTATGTAAATGAAAAGAAAAAATTCTAGTGCAGCTTATGAAAGTAAACCATAGTACTTTGTAGTCAAATTGCAAATTATAGCTTGAGGTTTTTTCCCAATTATAGTATTAACTACTCTTTAAAATTTACTATTTTGTTACAAAAAATATGATTTAGAATGCTTATAAAATATTCAACTTCTTTTGTACCTAAGTCATGAGTTTACCAATAAAGAGATCTTAAGCATTTCAAGGAACTGCTCCTCTCAAATACTCAGTAGAGAAATTGTACTATTTGTGTCCCAAAGCTTCTCAACTAAATTAGACAACAGATTTCCTGCGACTTTCTGGAGTTATAGGGAGTTCAGAAATGCTGTCGGAATTTTCCCAGCATGGTCAGAAAAAAATTCTATATGTCAAAATCATATTTTTCTATAGCTAAGTCACTATTACTGTAGTGAATTCGAGAGTTTGACATAGTAGGCCCCTCTAATTCCTACTATAATTGGCATTAAACACTTGACCTATTTTTCAGCCAACCTCAGAGGAAATTTAGTTAGGAACTTCCAATTTGTGACTAATGTGACCTCAATAGCAAAGAGAATCATTTTTAAGATTAATTTGAACATAAACATTTTATCTAGCTGTGAGAGCAGGGAAGAACAAGAATCAACAATCATAAATTGGATTTCCATTTCTATTTCTGTTGTCAAAAATAATGACTTATCTTAAGGAATGATTTGTTCTTTCACTGGTGGTATCAACATGGCTAAGTCTGAGTACTCACTGTGAAATCTGAGAAGTTAAATAATGTTTTAAAAATTAAAAAAGATTGTTCTTTACTCATGAATATGAGAGGCTATAATCAAGTATGATTAGGAACCTTGTTAAGGTGTAACAGCAGCAACAACAAAGGACTTTAAACCCACTTGTTACTCTTCCTCCTAACACATTTGATTTCAGCCCTAAGTGAAACAACGATGAAAAATGGGTACTTTTCTGTTTATGATATCACTTAGATTCACAATCCATATTTTGAAAACTTCAACTGTCAGCAGACATAAAATCAGTGAAGATGTAAGATCACAGTACATTTTCTATATCCGTCCAAAACCATTTTTTTTTTTTTTGCATGTAGTCCAAGATCTTTCCAAAACAAATATCTTGTGGTAATGTGCAGAATCTCACTACTATCAGCAGATGGAAAAATAAAATATTTCAGTTAAATTCCTAGTTTCCTGAAAGCATTTTAGTTACTTACACCAGAAATCTTCTTTTTTAGTCACCAAAAAGGCTGTAAAGAAAGATGCCAAAAAAGTTGTTGCAAAGCCCAAAGAAGAGGTGACACCACGTGAAGGTATTGTAATTAATTAATCAAAAAGCAGTCTTAAGACTTTTTACTTAGCTAAAACGTTTAAATTCTAAATAGTGGAGGGTGAAAGAAGGGTAAGAGTTTGCAGTCACAAAATGGTACCTCACCCTTGGCTCACTTTCACTCTCTTCTTTGACTTAATCCTCACTCTCTCAACTTCCTTTTTTCTCCCTTTTCTCTTTCCTGTCCTCCTGAGCCCTGGGGAACCAGTGACACCACCAGTGTATTCTGGTTTTGTCTGGATGATAATATAAAGAAGGTCTTGCCCAGAAGTCCAACAGCTAGTCTTTTTGTTTTGTTTTGTTTTGTTTTGTTTTGTTTTGTTTGGTTTGGTTTGGTTTTGCTGTAAATTGACAATTTACAATTGTATGTATATTTCTGGGGTACAAAATGATGTTATTATCTGTGAATTTAATATGGAATAATGAAATTAAGCTAATTAACATATCCATCACCTCAAAGACTTAACATTTTTGTGATGAGAATATTTGAAATTTACTCTCAGTGACTTTAAAATGTACCATACACTATTATTAACTATATTCACCACTCCGTGCAACAGATCTCAAGAAAAGCCTTATTCCTCCTGTCTAGCTAAGATTTTGTACCCTTTGATGAACATCTCTCCATTCTCTTAAATCCCCAGCCTCTGTAACCATCATTCTACTCTTTATGAGTTCAACTTTTTTAGGTTCCACATTTAAATGAGAACTTACAGTCATTGTCTTTCTGTGCCTGGCTTATTTCATTTAGCGTAATCTCCAATTCTATTCATGTTGTCACAAATGACAGAATTCCCTTCTTTTATAAGGCTGAATAGTATTCCATTGTGTAGGTATATACCACCTTTTCCTTATCTATTCATCCACTGATGGACACTCAGGGTGTTTCCATAACTTGGTCTTTATGCATAATGCTGAAATGAACATGGAAGTGCCCAACAGCTGGTCTTGATAAAGTCACATCAATAGAAGATCTAGGGTTGGTGCTAATTTTAAGAGGTTGCTGCATCCCAACTTAGTATCCTTCCTGATTTACTTGATTTAAATATCAATATTTGCAGAAAAATACTTTATGAAGGAGGATCTTTTCAAATCACTTTAACTTTCAATATATCCTGGAAGATTTTTAGGAAGACAGTTGGGTAGCTAAATTTAAACAAATAGTTTTAACCCATTCAGCTAAGATTAGAGAACAACAACCTCCATAAAGAAGGAGAATATGGAAGCACAAGGCATCATTCATCATTCAGACTTTTCTGAGTGGTCATTTGTGAAACATCATGGAAGAAGAGGACGCTCAAAAAGCGTGGATATTTCATGTACTTTGTTGTTAATAATTGAAAAAGTCTAATGCATTATTTTTAGCGTTGGACATATTGAATATTCTCTTCATGCTTAATGTTAAGTTATTATGAACCAATCTAAACTAGAACCAATTTAAATAGTCTTAAATAAATCTAAACTAGAATAAAACTTTGGCCTTTTTCATGTTTGATTTTTGTTAATATAACCTTGCATAGTATTTCTGATAAGCTAGATTTGGAAAAAATAAAAACATTATTATGATTCCTGGAATGGGTGATGTGTGATTAGTAATCATAGCTCCTACAAACAACTAACAATGATGTACAGGATTAGTAAACATTAATAATAATGGAATCTAAAAATAAACTCACATTTTGATGTTTTTAAACTCGCAGAGGTTGTCAAGAAGCCTCCACCTCCTACCACCTTAATTCCAGCACAAGGTAACTAAAATTATTAAATATTTTTATTCTGTTTATTTCTGAGATTTACACTTCTGCTGACTATTCTTATTTTAAGTATTAGGCTTCCAATTAATTGTAAAGTTGTGGAGTCTCCTCTGTTTTGTTAAATTTAGCATTAGAAATGATGGCTATTTCATATCGCCCCTTTACCAGGAAAGGAAACCCAGGCAGATGTTTATGCTGCCTCTGCAATAGCCTCAGAGAAAGAAGCAGTGAGGGCTGGAAAGAAGGAGCCATTTCTTTTTTTCTTTTTATTGTAGTTAACACAAATGTTAAGAGTCATATAAGTAATGAGAGCCCTTAAGAACTTTTAAAATCTGTTATCTAAAAGTACCTAATTGATTTGATTACATATTTTTAAATGTTTTTATTAAACTGACTAAGGGATCCCATGCAATAGTCAAAAATGTAGGTTTAAAATTAGAACTGTGTTTGAAATAATAATCAGAATTCTTTTAAAAGCTTATCTGCATAAGCATTAAATATAAATTCCATAAACTTATCAAATATTAAAATATTTCATTGGAAGAAACTAGGGGTTCTGCAAACTGGAGCTCCTATAGAATAATGGAAGATGTGTCCACTTCATAATATTTATAGAATCCGTTTTTTTTCACACTGGAAACATCCTCAAATCAAGAGTAGAATGTGTCTTGATACTCTACTGTGTTCCATAGTCAATAAAAATTTAAATGGAACCAATTTAAAAAAATCAATAAAATAATGAGATCTGAAATACTGATATTGTTTGACTAGGTAGATTTTTGTTTATTGAGGTGGTTGGATGGATAGAATTAATATGCTTATATTATCTTTATCTATTTTAGCTCCTGAAATCATTGATGTATCCTCCAAAGCTGAAGAAGTAAAAATAATGACTATAACCAGACAGAAAGAGGTTCAGAAAGAAAAAGAAGCCATGTATGAGAAAAAGCAAGTCATCCACAAGGAGAAGAAAGTCTTCATTGAATCTTTTGAAGAACCTTATGACGAACTGGAGATGGAACCATACACGGAGCCATTTGAGCAACCTTATTATGAAGAACCAGATGAAGACTATGAAGAGATCAAGGTAGAAGCTAAAAGGGAGGTTCACGAGGAATGGGAAGAAGATTTTGAAGAAGGGCAAGAATACTATGAAAGGGAAGAAGGTTACGATGAAGGGGAGGAAGAGTGGGAGGAGACTTACCAAGAAAGGGAAGTGATGCAAGTTCAAAAGGAGGTCTATGAAGGTATGTATAAACTGAGTGACTCGTTTCCTGCTTTTGCTCATTTTTGCTTGGTTCATTAAATTTTCAATGCCATGAACTTGATTTGCAGTTTATGTGAAATGCATAAAATGATCTTGGATTTTTTTAAGGTTAGAAATCTTTTAAAAGTTATTTTCTTCAGTTACTTTCATGCTTTGACATTACAAATCAAATCATTTAGTCCTATTACTGAGACTAAATTGCAAGGGCTAATTTCTACTGCAGAAGTTCAAGTTTATTTTTATACCTTGTTAGTAGTAAAAGTAAAACATAGCTTGATCCTGCTTCAAAACGTAGCCCTAAGAATTGTGTTGGTCACAATGATCCCAAATACAATATTTCACACAATTGTACATTTTCCTTCCCTTATCTGATTTGCAATTAACACACCTAAGAGAACTTACCTATTTAAGCATCCCTTCTTATTCCTGTGTTTTTATTAAAGAATCACATGAGAGAAAAGTTCCAGCCAAAGTACCTGCAAAGAAACCACCACCACCTCCTAAAGGTAAGTAAATGGAAATATTTAAATTGACTAGAGCATCAACATCATTATCATGGCTTGTTTGGCAGCAACGTATAAATCAGCAGTTCAATCCAATAGGCACAACTTCTTCTCTAAGCTTTATTGTGTCAATTAATTTTTTTCTTAAAATTTCTATCTAATTCATTTAATTAAAAATATTAAAAGATAAAAATTGTAATAGTAAATTTAAAATAAATGTAATCAAAATACGTTAAGTACAGAAACTTGTACCAAAAGTTCAAAGTTGTGCATAAAGATCAAAGCACCAAACTCATCTCTCTCTTTAAAAAATTATAGCTATATCTGTATACATATGTATAGGTGTGTGTAAACATATATATACAGAGAAAGAGAGACAGAGAAAGATAATTTTAATAGGAATTCTAAAAGTACTGCAATTTCTTTAAAATGCTTGCAGTTACAAAGAAGCCAGTAATTGAAAAAATTGAAAAGACTTCTCGAAGAATGGAGGAAGAGAAAGTTCAAGTCACCAAAGGTATTATCATTTAAAACGTTTCCCGTACCCATGTACACAAGTAATATGTTTACTGATCTATACTCACGTTAGTTATTTATATAATCAGATACTTTTAAATTTTGTGCAAGGCAATATTCTTCAAAATACAAATATATTTGTACATATTTTTAAAGTACCTGAAGTTTCAAAGAAGATTGTTCCACAAAAACCTTCCCGGGTTCCAGTACAGGAAGAAGTTATTGAAGTGAAAGGTATACATACGCCTTTGTCTTTCAGCTACAAGTTTAAAATTTTTATTTATGTGTATGGACATGTATACATATATTGCTAAGTAACTCACAAATCTGAAACTACCAAAAAAGCACATTTTTACATAATACAAATTTTACGTTGAGTTGCAGATGTTTAATTTAAATAATAACATTATCTATGTTGTTTCTAGTTCTGCTTAAAAATTACATCTTTTTTATTTCAAGGAAGGTTTTATGTTTAATGACTAGTTTGCTAACTTTACTATGCAATGCATTCCATTGCATAAAATATTCCCTATCCTCTTGTTTACAGAAATACACCCTAACAGATTTGGAAAAGCACAACATTGTGTGTGAAGAAGTTGTGTCTATTTGATTCTCATTTAAGAATGTCTGATAAAGGCTGCATGTGTTGTCTGTCCCTATAGATCCAAACATGAATTGTTTTCTTGTCAATACTAAATTTGTTCTCATGCTATAATATTAACCCACTCATTCTGTGTCTGAGTACTTAGAGTGTAAAATCCATGTGTTTGATCTGATATCTTGTACTAAAAAAAAAAAAATACTAATGTGAGCTACTCTTTTTAAAGTACCAGCTGTGCATACAAAGAAGATGGTTATTTCAGAAGAAAAGATGTTCTTTGCTTCTCACACAGAGGAGGAGGTGTCAGTCACAGGTATAAGGCAAACTGGAATCGTGGGGCTCAGATGAAAGGGTTTTAGGCAGATTTTTATCTTTCTTCTTGTCCAATTTGTGATTATGTAGACATTTCTGTCTCTTTGTAAATTCTCTGTCATCTTTTTCATTTCATGTTTGTCTCTGTTTTAATTTTTATTTTAATATTCTTTGTAAAATTCAATTACCACCCACAACGTGGCAGATCAGTAATTAAAATGTACATTTTTAAGTCCCTGAGGTACAAAAGGAAGTTGTTACTGAAGAGAAAATTCACGTTGCTGTTTCCAAAAGGGTTGAGCCACCACCTAAAGGTATTCGTAATTCATTCTAAGTTTAAACTCTTTTAATAAAAGTTAGTACAAATTCTATAGTAAACATCTGTTAGCATTAAATAATAGATTTAGTCATAGTCTGCAGACGTATAGCCACTATGTACAAAGGATGTGATGGGGAATGGGAAGAACCATGAGGAAGGGTAGGGAGCCGTGAAGTGAAAATTACTGGAGGCTCCCTTCACTGCTTCAGGGAGTTTGCAATCTTGTAACCTCTTATTTGGAAACACAGTGTCCTGGAGCCAGATCACACCAGCTCGCCAGAGCTATGGTTACATTTTCAGGAATTTTGCCAGCCAGTAGTTTAACACCACCATTATTAAAAGTTAGATTACATAAACTTACAGTTCAATATATTATATTTTCAAATGTTACTAAATACTCAAAACTCATTACCTCCTATTTTACTGCATTTTATTCTTATCTGTGTTTCTGAGATTGTCGCCTTCTTTGTGTCTGTGTGGTGGAAATACCATATAATGTTCTACTGCACATCTCTTTCCAACTGCAGGAAATGATATCACCTTGGTAGCCAGGGTGGGAGGGAATGTTGACACCACCTTGAAAATCAGAAGTTTCCAAGCACTATAGATTAAGGCTCCGCCCCCTCCATCCCAGCCAAATTGTTAAACATTTAAGACACAAAAAAATCTAACACAATTGTGTTTATGCAACTGCTTTGTAAAAGTAAAGATTAAAAGAAAACCTAACTTCATAGTTACGAATGTTTGTAAAAAGCTGGTGTCTGACGAACAGACAGGCACCTCCGAGGAAGGGTTGCTCCCACCTGTTCCTGAGAAAGTGGAGGCTTCTGCAGTTAAAGGAAGGTGACAGCAGTCACATTTTCTAATTACGCATTCAGCCATCTTCATTTACCCTCATTTCTAAAGCATAATTTTCTTGCACTCAATTGGTATAAAAAGGGAATCTGTACTCTGATTCTAAGTCTCACAACAACATATGCCTTGTCAAATGCACACTTTCTCAAAAACGGCACATTTCTTTTAAAGTCCATGAGCTACCTAGGAAACCAGTTCCAGAAGAAGTGGTCCCTGTTCCCATTCTTAAAAAGTGGAGCCCCCAGCACCTAAAAATAGAATGATATTAGTGAAAAAATAATTCTTAGTATCCATCTTGTATCTTTTTCTATGGGATATGTGTATTAACAAAATACCATCTGTAAATCATCTATAATATATTTAATTCTCTGTATATTGATTTCATTTACTTGTGGTAATGTGTTACACAAGCATTAGTAACATTTTTAGACTGCTGATCATGCTAACTGGGTTTTTGTCTGCTTGTGTAGTAATGTCTATATGTAGATATGTAATAGATATGTAATGTCTATATCGTATTGAGGTATTTAGCATTCATTTCTATCACAAATAGGCATACTTAAATTAATTCCTAATTCTCACACTCTTAGTGAAGATTTATGCTTTAATGTAATCTTAAATGTATGAGAAGGAGACTAGAATATTCCACATTATTTCAACAATTGTATCTTTAAAGTTCCTGAGGTTCCCAAGAAACCTGTGCCAGAGGAGAAAAAGCCAGTTCCTGTGCCTAAGAAGGAACCTGCTGCTCCTCCAAAAGGTACACGAGAGCCGATGATGGGGAGACTCTTTGCTCTCTTTGCTCCAAGTGCCAGCCTTTTGCTTTCTGCAATTTTCATATGTACTATGCTGCCTTTGTCTTTTGTCTCTTTTATATTCTCCTGTGTTTTTAATATTTGTCAGCTTCTGTGCCGTACTCTTGACATACTTTATTTATTATATTGAATACTCATAAGACATCATCAAAAAGTGCTATTAAAGGAAGTAGCTATGTCAAACTGCTATCTTAAATTTCTAATGTCTTCCCTCTCTTAGAGAAAGAGGAAACGTTTGTGAAACTTGTCTTCTACAGACATGTTTCTAGGAAAAAAGTTTCATCCATAATTGCAACTTTTTCTTAGTGAAAGTGGTTTCATTTATTATGAAGAGGTGGAGGTTAGGCACTGACAACTGGAGAGTGTTTGGCAGAACTGAGTGTTAATTACATAAAGACATACACAGTGCCACGCTTCCTCAAAGTCAGTAGTGGTGAGTCTTCAAGAGTAGGGAACATATAGATTTTTTGAAGTTTACTTTCATCATTTTCCTGAGACCTTAACTAAGCTTTGATATTTGCCATAAATGTTTCAGTTACTTAATTAATTAGAAAACATACCTCTATCAAAGCACCTGTCATAGAGGTATGTTTGAATGAAAACATCCTGCTGTGGTATATCACAAGTCCCTTGCTTTGGATTGTTTGGGATTTTTTTGATGATAAAAGACACTACTTTGCCGAAGCACTCAAGCTACAATCGCACACATCTGTTCAGTTAGAGAGAGACTCAGCAAGAATTCAACATCATCCAATTTAGGCGAAACCAGACCTAACTAAAATAGTACATTTGAATAGTGTTCTCTTTGCCTGACTTTGCAATGTTTCTATTTTCTTCCTGAATCAAATATGCTTCTCTCTTTCTCAAACTTTTGGCTCTTTCAAAATTCTTTTGATTATCTCATCATTAAATACAAAGGTCATATTAGTAAAACCAATACTAATGCTAAAACTACTTGAGACAGGTTGTCTTAGATCAATTAAACCCATTGTTATTATGTACTCTATTTCTCAATACAAAGCATGAAGAAGTTCTTCTATATGCTATCTGCACATTCTTGATTGTGTAATCACTAATTCATTTTCAGCAAAGTCATGTATGTCTTCTAAAGGAGATACAGAGGCATCTCTCATTTACTCATAAAACAGATACATATAGTGTAATAGCATGTATATGTGTATAAATACTACATGTATATATAGCATAATATATACATATATAAATGAACCGCTGTATAATTACACCAAGATATTACAAGATATTACAAATGCAGGTGCAGAGGTTCAGGGATTCACAAAAGTTGCCAATAAATAAGATAAGAACAATTACTGCCAATGATGCATGCTGTTAAAATTCATCTTCCAATTAAAAAGTCAACATTATTCATTCTTGGAATAGATAAATTAAATACATTGTAAATATTTTTTAGGTTGAAAACCCTGTGGAAAACTCTAGGGCCCCTTAGAAAAAAAAAGCCCAAATACACATACTCACAAAATTTTGCACACAGAGCTCTATAAAGTCATTGACCCATGAGTATCAGATTAACCTACTATAGAGTAATTATTTCCCTAGTTTTGAATTCACTACAGGCACACTCCCCAGAAATGAGAGAAGAAATGCAGGGAAGAGGAATACGTTATATAGATTCAACTATTCTAAGACTTCCTAGTCTTAACCTAAAATAGTCTAAGATAAGTTAAACCCATTGTTATTATGTACTCCATTTCTCAATACAAAGCACAAAGAAGCTTTCTATATACTATATCCACATTCTTGATTGTTTGTGTAATTACTAGTATGTTTTTAGCCAAGTCATATCAATCTATAAAGGATGAATTCTGTGCACAACTTTCTGTTACATAACTCATTTTTGCCTAAATGCCTCTAAAACATTATTTGTGATATTTATGACATTGTGATTTTTGTAATACTATAGTTAAATTTTCTGGATAATTTTGCTGATGCATAGATAGCCTATAACAACATTAATGTACTACATAAAGATTTGTGTATGTGCATATGTTCTTTCATAAAAGTGATACATGTCTGAACTAACATTGTGTCTCAAAAACTTTAAGTCCCAGAGGTGCCAAAGAAACCTGTCTCTGAAGAAAAGATTCCTGTTCCTGTTGCAAAGAAAAAGGAAGCTCCCCCAGCTAAAGGTACAGTGGCTTTTAAAATAAAGAAGCCCTGCCTTTTGTCTTTGATGTAAAATATTTTGTGTTTAATTATCTATTTATTGAGTTAGTTTAATCATAAATGAATGTTTTGTGGTGAGATTTGAACAAAAGTGTCTATCCACCTGTCTACTTTCTTAAAAAAAAAAAGCGCATAGCTACTTTAGAAAATATGAAGTCAATTTTAAAAATGTCTTTTCAAGTTCCTGAAGTACAGAAGAGAGTTGTGACAGAAGAAAAAATAACCATTGTTACTCAAAGAGAGGAATCTCCACCACCAGCAGGTACTTAATCCCATCTTCATGAAATAACCTCATCTTTCCTTCAAGATTCTTTAATTGCATGTCTTCTCTAATTGCCACTTCTATGTTGTTCATTTATTTGGCCTTTTTGACAAATTGTAAAGTTCAATATTATCCTTTAAGTGCCAGAAATACCAAAGAAGAAAGTTCCTGAAGAAAGAAAACCTGTTCCTCGGAAAGAGGAAGAAGTTCCACCACCAAAAGGTATTATCTCTCCATCTTCCCAAGAACTGTCTTTATGTTCCCGTCATTTTGTTAGTTTTGTGATGTGAGTGCATTGTTGGTGTATATCTTTGTTTTACATTGGGCTTCAATGAGATCACATTAAATTTCTAAAAGTGCGTAATGTCTCTAAAGTGCCAGCCCTGCCTAAGAAACCTGTCCCAGAGGAGAAAGTTGCAGTGCCAGTTTCTGTCGCTAAGAAAGCTCCTCCTCCCCGAGGTAGGATTTGCCTCAATCCTCTGACAAAAAAATCTCTGAGTGTGTTTATTCTTGCTTTCACTATCTGGTCTGCACTTGTACTCATTCGTTGTCTTACTTGCAATGGAACTTTTGTGTTTATGTCCCTGTGACATGTAACTTGCTTTCCCATTTTGCTAGTCAAAGTGGTGTACTGTGCAACTCTTCCCCAAATCCTAGAAAGTGAGAATTGTTAAAATTCTTGATTTTAAACTTCAACTTTAATGCTTTCTTAAAGCTGAAGTCTCTAAGAAAACTGTTGTAGAAGAAAAAAGGTTTGTTGCTGAAGAAAAACTATCCGTCGCAGTTCCTCAAACAGTGGAAGTCATGCAGCATGAAGGTATATGATCGGAAGCTAGGGGAGAAATGAGTTTGTGTGTGTTTCCTCAAAGTCTCTTCTTCTTCCTCGTGTCATTGTTTACCTTAGAACATGTCCTCATCAGTTACGTCTTTATGTTGGTATTAGAATGTGTCTACCTTTTGTAACCTTCTGGGACTAAGTCTTTTGTGTCTATGTTGGACTTGAATCATTTGAAAGAAGTGGATGAGTCCCGAAAATGTGATAATTTTGAAAGTGGCCACACTTGGACATAACTCAAATATTCTTCTCAGTCTTGGGCTGTACTTGCCCTCATCTTAAATTAGCTTCCTCCTTCTTATAGTGAGGAAGTACAGTGAGTCTATGTCCTAAAAAGATAAAGGAACAGTTATTCATGTAGTGACCACATGGCTGTATATGCATCTGTATTTCAGCAGGCTGAATTTAAATGAAACCTTATTTTTTAAACTATCTGCAGAGGAGGAATGGGGTTATTCAGAAGAGGAAGAAAGTGTGTCCATTTCAGTTTATAGAGAAGAAGAAAGAGAGGAGGAGGAAGAAGCGGAAGTCACAGAATATGAAGGTACACAATGCGAATAAGCTAGAGAAGATCGGGGTTTTTGATGAAGTGTTTTCTGGCACCAATTGTTTACAGACCAATGAAAAAAGACACACAAAAAAGTGACACAAATTCAGTGAACATCTACTGGTCTCATTAAATGAATATTTTGATCAAAACACAAGATTCAGGAGCATTACGCTAGATTAAATAAATCCAGTGTATTTCTTGTCCATCCCATCTTACTTGCCTACATAGAATAAAAGAGGCTTTGTATTTAGATATAATTAATCAGGGCAGGTATCTCCATATATATATATATATATATATATATATATATATATATATATATCCTTTCATTAAACAGGATTTGGCTTCAGCATAGTGGGCTGGCATAAACTTTACCTTAGTAGTCTAATGTCTAATTGGTGTTTCTCAAACATTGTTTGTACCACAATCCACAGACAGAATCCTACACAAATGTGCAAAAGAGAAAACTTTAATTTTTTTATTCTAGATATTTAAAAAATACAAGTCATAACCAATTAAGCCGATTGCAGAAGTCACTAATATATCTTGACTCATAGTTTTAAAATGAACAAGAATATATAACCTCGTAACATTCCAGGAGTCAAGGCCATATTTATGAGTCTGAAGCACTGAACACATAGGGCTTTCCTATATTTACATATGAGAAAACAATTATGTTATTTATGTGACCAGAATGATTTGTTACTCAGATCTTTTCATACCTATAATGCTAATTATCTTAAGGACAGAACCAACAAACCATTTCATTGGAATATCTTTTAATTAATTAAGGCAACACCAGGTTTCCAGCTAAAATCCAGCATATGGCTAAAGCCATATGGCCAAAAGAACTTCCCTAAGAAAATTCCCAAGGTCTGCTTTTAAAGAGAAATCAATACGCTCCTTAACCAAACTAACTCTCTTCCCATTGAGAAGATGAGTAGAATTAAAGTACATTTAGATGCCCTAAGTATCTGTTTTGATCTGTCTAATAAAAGATGGTTCCATGCCCCTTTCTTCAGTTGGAACAAGCCCATGTAAAAATCCAAGGTGCATAGTCTTAATGGAATGCCTTGGAATAGGGCAACATGGGTCATGACTCCAGGAGGAAGCCCACCAGTTCTGTTGTGCTTCCTGGAAGAGGCCATGATGTTGGGCATAAATCAGGAAGCTGGTAGATTTGAAGATGATGCCATCTTTTCTAAAAGTGTCCATAAAACCAAGTCTGATTTCAGCTCTTGACACTGTAAATTTCCTTCAGTACTCCAGACTCTAGTGAAAAGGAGAAACACTGTGATATTTTTAGGTTTTCATTAAATCCAAAAGATATAGCAAAAAGATGGGTGGCTTGTTAGGTTTACTTTCAGTGTAAGGAACAGATATGTTTTTAACCAGACACTTCTATTCCTTACTTAACTTTGGCCAGGTGTGGTGGCTCATGCCTATAATCCCAATGCTTTGGGAGGCCAAGGAGGGAGGATTTCTTGAGCACAGGAGTTCAAGACCAGCCTGCGCAACATAGCAAGACCCCATTTCTACAGAAATAAAATTAAAAAACAGCCAGGCATGGTGGTATGTTCCTGTAGTCCCAGTTACTCAGGAGGCTGAGGTGGGAGGATCATTTGAGAACAGGAATTTGAGGTTACAGTGAGCTGTGATTGTACCACTGCACTTTAGCCTGGGCAACAAAGCAGGACCTTGTCTTACATACACACACACACACACACACACACACACACACACACACACAAATTAAAACTGTATATACATAGGCTCAAAAATCATGTGAAGCCTCCTGCTTCTTCTACCATACCTGCCCCACAAAAGTGGGGGGAAAACAACATGAAGTATTATCTTACAGTTCACTTAAATCCTCAAGTATATGTTTCTGCCTTGTGATCTTCAAATCTAGAATGCTCTGTTATTTGTGAAACTCATCACCAAATGCTTGTGTTCTTGTTAACTTAGCTATTATAATTGTTTTTTGTCTCATATTGTCCTGTTGTTGCTGTGGATATAAGCATTACTATCTGTATGACGCTATTATATAAGCATTACTATCTGTATGACACTAATTTTCACATTGCTGTCTGTATGCGAAAATTAAGTTAATGAAACATATTTCCCATTTCCCATACTCTTTATTGACGCATATGCTTTGATTAAAACGCTCTTTGTGTATTTTAAATAGGAACAAGCAGGGATTTGGTAAGGGTTGAACTTTTGCTATTGTAATTACTCTTTGAAGTGATAAATTAAAGAGAAAACTAAACATGAAAAACACTGCAATTTATCTTCTTTAAAATTGCTGTCGTTAAAGTGATGGAAGAGCCTGAGGAATATGTTGTGGAAGAAAAGCTGCACATTATTTCCAAGAGAGTGGAAGCTGAGCCGGCCAAAGGTATTCTGACTCTTTAATTAGTATTATTCCTATGTTAGCTTGTCTCCTTCTTTATGTTTTCTTATGGCTAATTTATCATCCATATTGCAAATATTGATAAATATCGTGTCTAACAAAAAGATAACACTTTTATTGAAAAGAAATCTGGACATTTCTACAAGTATATTTTATAATCTTTTCAAGTGACAGAGAGGCAGGAGAAGAAAATTGTACTGAAACCAAAAATTCCTGCTAAAGTAGAAGAGCCTCCACCAGCTAAAGGTATGATTTCTTTCAAAGAAGTGCAACACTATTTGTTTGAATGTGTATAATAATACCTTCAGTTTGCATAGCTGTCTACATTTTGTCAGCACACATGTATGAATGTATTTACTGAGTATAGTCATTAATGTTTGTATAGATGTGTGATCTTTTCAAGAAGCTAATTCTAAGCCCCAAAACTGTATCACTTCATATGTAAGGCAAACTCATATTCTTAAACCTAATCTTTCTGAAGTTCCTGAAGCACCCAAGAAAATTGTGCCAGAAAAGAAAGTTCCTGCTCCGGTTCCTAAAAAGGAAAAGGTGCCCCCACCTAAAGGTATACTGGATTTTATTTTACTCTTCAAGACTCTCTTTTTTATCTTAAATTGATACATTCTTCAGATTTTTTAAACATTAAAAAGAAAACAATTGTGCCTGTGTTTAGTGTTTTCCATATTGTATGTTTGACGGTGTTGCCTGGTATCTTTTAAGTGCCAGAAGAGCCAAAGAAACCAGTTCCAGAAAAAAGGGTTCCTCCAAAAGTGGTTAAGATGGAAGAACCTCCCCCAGCCAAAGGTAAACAAACCTCCCCAGGAGAAAAACTAGGAACAGATGGCTTGTCTGACTTTCTCTCTGCTGCTTTCCTTTGGGTCATATCGTTTATATGTAGGTTATTGGTGTTGGTTGGTGACAATGGTGTGTTTGGGTGGAGTATTCCTCACGATGTTTATTTGTGTGTGCCTTATAAATTCTTCTGTCCTAAAATCACAGTATTTTCTGGCTAATATATTTTTAAGTCCACTTTAACTCCCTAATCCTAAAATTGTCTTTTAAGTGACTGAGAGGCACATGCAGATTACCCAGGAAGAAGAAGTTCTTGTTGCTGTAACTAAAAAAGAGGCACCTCCAAGAGCAAGAGGTACATCACCCTTCCCTTATGCACAATATTGTACCTGCCCTACTCTCTTGACCAAACACACTGGTTATAGGTGTTGGTTTTTGTTGTTATTGTTACAGTTGTTTTATGTTTGAAATAGTGAAAATGTCACTTTTTTTATGTTTGGGCTACTCCTATATGGCTGCCTTTTTGTGGTTTGAAAGAGGGAAACAACACCTTAAAGTGAAATCTCTCTTTAAAGTGCCAGAGGAACCAAAGAGAGCTGTTCCAGAAGAAAAGTTTCCGAAACTCAAACCTAAGAGAGAAGAGGAACCACCAGCTAAAGGTATACTGACTCTTTAAAAAAGAAAAAGAAATCAAAATAAGCATCAAGGCATTTTAACACTGATCTAGTGGAACAGGTATCATTAGAAATAAAATAGACATAGTGTAAAGTAAGTAACATAAGCTTGTTCATGCTTATCACTTCAAAACTAAACATTTTTGATAACAGAAAGTACTTTTTTCCTCAAAAAAGTGAAGCTTCTTCTAAACATATGTGAATAGATTTCCTTAATCTGTATTTGTCTTCTAATGTTTTCATCCACAAACTAAACTCATCTGCCTAGATGCTTGTTTTATGTGGCAATCTTTGATGACATTTTAAATTGTTTTAATTCTGAATTTTCAACATTGTACCAGTAAAGCTTAGGAAGATGTCTTAGAATTAAGGTGAAGAAACTATTCATGTAACACAGATTTCTGCCTAATGCTTGTACTTAGTTTGAGTCATTATTTATGCTGTCTAGTTGTCCTTTTAAACTTTTATGAATGCTACTTGATCCTCCTAAAATTATTCAACGTTTTTGTAGTACTAAGTGACCTTTTATTTTTAAAAAATATATATATTCTTATGTAGATTAGAGCAGGTTTATTTCCAAGTCTATTGATTTTCTTGCCTTTTAAATGAAAGTTTAATCAGGCATTGTTATGATTGCTTTTGTCCTTGGATTGTTTGTACAAAATTTCTCTTCACACACACATTTTCATAATCTTGCAATTCACTTTTAATAATTACTTTTTAAAGTGACTGAATTAAGAAAAAGAGCAGTAAAGGAAGAAAAAGTATCCATTGAAGCTCAAAAAAGAGAACCTCAACCCACCAAAGGTATATTGAGCTTTGATTGAATAATGTGAGGCATGAAATTATCTGACTCTTTGCTTTCTAGTTCTCAATCTGATTCCTATACTTTATTAGCCTGTTGTCAACCAAGGGCAGGGCATCCAAAATTTGAAATTACAATTAGTAAATATACTCTATGATACCTTGACCAGCAAAAAAAAAAAAAAAAAAAAAAAAAACAGTCAGGATCTCCTGTAATTAGTGCATGAAATCAACACAAAAGAATAAAATCAAAGCACATTGTTACTATGAGTTATCCCTAAAGGTGCTTTAAATAAAGTGCTGCCTGTTGTTAATATTATTTTAGAAGTAACTATAATGGAAGAGAAAGAATGGTCTTATACCCGAGAAGAAGAAGCTGTTTCAGTACAACGGGAAGAAGAATATGACGAATATGAAGAATACGACTATAAAGAATTTGAGGAGTATGAACCAACAGATGAATATGACCAATACGAAGAATATGAGGAGCGGGAATATGAACGATATGAAGAGCGTGAAGAATACATCACAGGTATGAGCAAAACCACAAACTCAAAACCACACTAACTATGTGCACATTCCATTAGAACAAGATAAAAATTTGGATGCCCGAAGACATTTGGAAAGAACTTTGTCTCATTTCATAAATGTGGAATTTTCTTCTTTGATAACTTCTGGGTGAAAAAAACCCTCTATAAATCTTAAGGTTGTTATACTTTGGTTCCGGGAATAATCAGTTGCCCCCCTCATTTTCCTCGTATGCAAAATAGCAGACGTCCCTAAGTTTCTTTTTCAAAAAGGTTACAAGTTTATCTTCAAATGCCCAAGATCATTCTTGTACGTGGTCAGAAATTTCTGAACATCCCTTATGCTGAAGCTCGCTATTATGGAGTATGATAGGCTATTGAGAAATTACATTTACCCACAGGGTTCCCATTATCCAAACTTGACAATGACTACTTCAAAAGTAAACAGACATGTAAGCCGACACAACCTGTTGTGTTTTACCTAATGAAGGTCAAATTTGTGGACATATAGTTTGGGTTCCAAAGAGTTTATTTTACTCAAAGAATAAATTTCCCTATTGGAATTTTGAAATGAATCAATATTATTTCAGTTTCTGATGTTTCATAGCCCAACTTTGAGAACATTCTACATAGTCTTACAGATAGCATTAAAAACCAGTGTTACAGGGGAGTTTGAGCCAGGATTTTATCTACCTGAAGTGAAATGAGCATTTTAATATGTAAGAATTACCTAATTAAAGAAAATAGCAAGAAGGAAAGGACAATATGAGCTTGTTCTGCTGGGACCTCTGATTCTTGCCTACCACAATAGGCTATGGCTATATTGTAGATAAAATATATTATTTCAATCATTTGATTCCTTTTAAGAAGTTTTTAAATTTATGTTCTAAAGTCTAACATAAAATACCTTGTATGTACTTTCGAAGAACCAGAGAAGCCTATCCCTGCAAAGCCTGTACCAGAAGAACCAGTTCCTACAAAACCAAAGGCCCCACCAGCTAAAGGTAGAGTTAAAAAAACATTATCACCTTTAAGAGATCTGTTTCCTCCATGGTTGTCTTACTACAAAACTATATGTAAAAGCGGCAGTATACAAATTCTGTGTGTGTTTGGAAATATTATGTTCTATTTGTCTTTCTTAACTTTTTGTTCTTACTAGCCTTGAGAAATCTGGTTCAGGTTTTTAAATCTCTTAATATTGATATCTTAAAGTGCCAAAGAAAGCTGTCCCTGAAGAAAAAGGACCAGTGCTCATCCCTAAGAAACTCAAACCTCCACCACCCAAAGGTACATTACCAAGTAAAAACCACCAAGAACGACTTTGTTTTGTATGTTCTAAAATCATGTCTTCCTACCCTGTCTGATGTTCTGTGTTTTTGCTGAGTAGGATCTTCTTGTCCTGATTCTTGTATTTCAGCCTTTTTATGTGTGTTTATTGCATAGTATTCATGGAGTTGGTTTTAATGCTCTTTAATAATTAATATCTTTAAAGTGCCTGAAGAACCAAAGAAAGTTGTTGAGGAAAAAATACATATTTCAATTACCAAACGTGAAAAAGAGCAGGTGACTGAACCCGCTGCTAAAGGTACAATGATTTCCTTCCTCGATTGTGATCTTTTCTGATGCCTCTTTTGAAATTAATATAGATATGATTCATTTTATTTTGTTGTTTTATGTCTTTTAAATTGTCGGCAGAATGTTGTATGTAAAAATATATAAATACAGGATAAGAAGATAATATCTTTAAAAGGAAAAATTATTTTAAAATTAATCAATAGCCTGTTAGATAATGGCTGCATCCTACCATTTGGCTACAATACATGTAAAATAGAATGGGTTTAAAATCAGTGACCATTTGGCATATTCCTGATTTACCTAAACAACATAATGATATGATAATATTTACCAGATTTTGGAAACTGTTTATTCATTCAAAACTCATTTTGAAGATTTTTTTTTTAAAGCTAACCAGTTTCCAGTCATTTTTCCCCAATTCATACTGAGTATGAAGCAACTTCCTCACTTTTTCAGGAAGTATACTAATTGAGAAGTAAATTTAGCTTTTCAGGAAAGGATTATTTCTTTCAAGCAGAGATATTTGAACACTTAACATCATTTCACATTTGGGCTTTCCTACTTCATGTTTGCTTGGGTACTTCTGTGTATTTGTTTTCCTGTGAAGCTCAGAATCCTTTCCACGGAGGGTATAAAGTTTCTTAAAGATGAACAATCACATATCTATCTCATTAAAACAAGATACATTATTCTATCTGTTTAAAGTACAGCAAAGCAAACATTGACCGGGTGGCCTTTTTCTGACAATAAAATTTCCTTATACTTAATATTTCAAGTGCCCATGAAGCCCAAGAGGGTTGTTGCAGAAGAAAAAGTACCTGTCCCTAGAAAAGAAGTAGCACCACCTGTTAGAGGTACCTAATGGCACTCATTTTAATGTGTTGTTTGTCTTTTGCTGTTGAATTCCTCTTCAGTTCTGTGTATGAAGTTTTTTTGTGCGGAAAGTAAATCTTGTTCTTTCTTCTGTTATAAATGAGTCTGTGTTTCTAAGATGTCCTAATTTTGTTGAGTAATTAGCAAATGTCCAACTTAAAGATAATATCTTTAAAGTGCCAGAAGAACCTGAACCAGAAGAGGTTGCCTTTGAAGAGGAAGTTGTGACCCATGTAGAAGAGTATCTTGTAGAAGAAGAAGAGTACATTCATGAAGAAGAAGAGTACATTCATGAAGAAGAGGAGTTCATAACTGAGGAAGAAGTGGTGCCTGTGATACCAGTCAAAGGTAGATGATGCCTCCTGCAAAGGGACGTGCAACAGCATCCCCGGAGTTTGGGTGTCTGATTTGGTCAGATTCTGGGTTTATCAGCACTGATGGTGGCCAATTCTGCTTACTTTAAAGCAGATATTTTTAGATGCTGAAATATAATTTCTACACATTCTTTTCACATTTTATACCTTTCCTGCAATATTTCCAACATTCTTAATAATATCTTTTAAGTGCCTGAGGTACCCAAGAAACCTGTTCCAGAAGAGAAGAAACCTGTTCCTGTTCCCAAAAAGAAGGAGGCTCCACCAGCAAAAGGTACACCACCATTCACTGATGGGTATCTCAGAGACCTCATCTGCCTAGAAATAGTTAACTCAACTTTCTTCTGAGTTCAAAGCCTTGTGTGTGTCCTATCTGTTGTTAAAAAGCATTAGCTGTGGTTTATATGGATGTGTTGGTACTAGTAGTTAGAATTTAACAATTAACAATATCTTTAAAGTGCCTGAGGTTCCCAAGAAGCCAGAAGAGAAACTTCCTGTGCTTATTCCTAAAAAGGAGAAGGCTCCACCAGCAAAAGGTACATCCTTATAATCCGTCAATGGAATAACATGATAATCCATCTATGTAGCATAACTTGGTGAGCTGTAGCAGACCGTTTCCCATGGCAGTATTAACAACATTAATGCCAATGACAAGAACCACTCAGCTGGCCACAGGAGCAGTTTCCCTGGTACTCATCTCTGAATTTTACCATCAGAGCATGTTTATGCTCAATGGTTGGCTCCTCCTCTTTAGTGGAAAGTTCTTCAAGTAAAATACATTTTTTACTGTATTAAAATGGACAGAACCATCATTTACCAGGCATTGTGTCTTGTCTTTATCACCAGTCCATGTTTTTTTCAGTGTTTTTAATTTTAATTTTTGTGTATTTTCTGGACTTTGTTTTGTTGCTATTATAATTTTCAGTCTTAAAGTGAAATTGACAGAATATCTATGATGCTTCAATTAAAGCCTTACGTTGCTGGCCTTAAATTCTTAGCTATGGGTGAAAAACATGACACTAACTCTATTTGATATCTTTAAAGTTCCTGAAGTACCCAAGAAACCTGTACCAGAAGAGAAAGTACCAGTCCCAGCTCCTAAAAAGGTGGAAGCTCCACCTGCCAAAGGTACATGAACTTGCATTGTTGTAATTTTTTATTTTACCTTTGCATATGGGTAAAAAATCAATTGGTTTAATTCTGTACTCTTTGGAATGCAACTCTTTAGACAAAATCAAATATTTTATTTTAAAAATAAAATGTTTATTGGAATATAATTGTCCTACTTTTATTACCTTATCTTAATCATTTGAAACTATGCTTGGAATCAATATTTTTATGTTGTATAACATTTTTCTCTAAATCATTTCTTTAAAAGTGCCAGAGGTACCCAAGAAGCCTGTGCCTGAGAAGAAGGTGCCAGTTCCTGCTCCTAAGAAAGTGGAGGCCCCACCTGCAAAAGGTACATCATTTCATCATTTAAAGTACTTGGGGGAAAAGCTCACATTTATTTATATTCACATACAAATTTCCCATAACACTGTACATTTTTTAAGTGTTTATCTTGTTAGAAATATGTCACGTATTTTGTGATTCTTTTTTATATCTGTTGCTCTAAAACATTGTAAAAGAACATATTCTTAATGACAAACAATATCTTTAAAGTGCCAGAGGTGCCCAAGAAGCTCATCCCAGAAGAAAAGAAACCAACACCTGTTCCGAAAAAAGTGGAAGCACCACCACCTAAAGGTACATTTATCTGTAACAGATCCAGGGTAAAAAGGAAAACTAACTGGTGTTAGACAACCTTACTAATTATAATTAATGCTTAATATTTATGTTGATAATTGATGCTTTATGATCACAGAATATTTGCCTTTCATAAACTTCTTCATGGTTTTGAATATTTTACACCAAAGTGATGTTTGTACCATTGAATAAATATCTTTAAAGTGCCAAAGAAACCTGAACCAGTTCCAGTTCCTGTAGCTCTACCTCAGGAAGAGGAAATTCTATTTGAAGAAGAAATTGTTCCTGAAGAGGAAGTTCTACCAGAGGAAGAGGAAATTCCACCTGAGGAAGAGGAAGTTCCTCCTGAAGAAGAGTATGTACCTGAAGAAGAAGAAGAATTTGTACCTGAAGAAGAAGTCCTTCCAGAAGTTAAACCTAAGGTGCCGGTACCTGCGCCAGGTATAACAGCTCTTCTTGGAATCATCAAGGCCTCTTTTGTGTTGAATTCTGCTTTTCCATCCTTTTTTTCATCTCCAATTTCATCTATAATGCTTTACCCTCTATGATTGACCATCTAAATCTTAGAAAACATTCCTGACATGTGTGCTCTTATTGTGTGTCTGCCTTGTGTATCTGTCTATCGTAAATTATCTAAATGTCTTTTCAAATTACATATTATGTAATGTTGTTTACTTGCTTGTGGTCTTATTCTCATGTGTTTCTTTGCTATATATATAATCATGTGTACGTGGTTTTTAATGCCTTCAAATGAAATGTTTTTAAGTGCCTGAAGTGCCAAAGAAACCTGTACCAGAGAAGAAAGTCCCCGTTCCCGCTCCTAAAAAAGTGGAACCTCCACCACCACCCAAAGGTACACCTCCCCAAAGTGAATACACAGTCTTCACCCTTGGGTTCACCACATAAATTATGATAAAACCGGGTTTTAGGAAATATTATATTTATAAAATGGACAATCACGCAGTTACATATCTACTTCTAAAAATGTTCAGGAACACTGATATCCATTTTTTCACTGGATGCAAAGCAGTATTCAAGAACAGAGACGAAGGGAAATGTCCCAAAACTGACACAAAAGTTCTAACTAATTTCCTATAATTTGATTAGGAAATGAATCGTAGTTTTCATGGAGATATATTTAAATATATGAGAATAAGTATACTATATATTTAAATATATTGAAAAATATTAATAAATATTTCTAAATTTCACCCTTCAACCATTTATATTAAATGCCTTTGTAACACCAGGCTGAAAATAAAAGATGAATGTATTAAAACACAGAATAATAATGTCTCCTAATACATATATGTAAAAGGCAGCCCAACAGGTTTGATTTTAGCATTGACTTTGTGCCTTGTCATGTTACTTTCAGCAAGTTCTTTAAACAACCTGAGCCTGAAGTTATTTTCCTTTAAAATGGGGATACGAATATCAGTCCTAATGGACTTAGCTATTATTGTGAGGATAAAATAAGGATATTAAAGTAGTCTATCATCAAATGAATAGTATCCAGATGTAATATATTCAATCATCTCATAGTACCAGACAGAATTCATGTTTTTGTACTTTAAAGCTCAATACTATTTTCTACAAAAGGTGCTGGCATGGCTACTTAAAATCAGTATAACCCTCTGATCAGGCCATATAGTTACATAAATGAAATGGTAAAGCTGATCCTTTATTGAATATCAATGATTCAGAAATGCTTTCTAGACAATAAATTACTAGTGAAATTTAAATGGATAAAATGATATTAGCTTGATGCAAAAGTAATTGCCGTTTTTACAATTAAAAAGTAACATCAAAAACTGCAATTACTTTTGCACCACCCTAATAGCATTTTTCCAGTGATAATTACATATGCTACTGGTCCCATACTTTACAAATCCCAATTCCATTATAATATTTGGGCTCCCAATTTGATTTACAGACCTGTCCTATGCAGCTGTTGCATGTTGGTCTTTCTGTGTGTGGGGACTTCTTGGTTTCTCTCTTTTTTTGTCCCTCAAAATAAATTCTTGTCATGAAATGATGTCTTTAAAGTGCCTGAGATTAAGAAGAAAGTGACAGAGAAGAAAATGGTCATTCCCAAGAAAGAGGAGGCTCCTCCTGCCAAAGGTATTGCTATTCCCAAGTAAATTAGGCTGTGCCATTTCTTTCCTTCACCTGTAAAAGTCAAAATGTACTGTTTCCCTGTTTGTTAGTACAACTTATATTACTGCTGTGTCTACTGTCTTTGTGTTTGTGAAACTGAACTTATAAAATAAAATAATATTTTTTAAGTGCCTGTGGTACCTAAGAAACCTGAGCCAGAAAAGAAGGTCCCTCCTCCTGGTCTTAAGAAAGCAGTGGTCCCTCCTGCTCAAGGTACATCATCCCATAACAGGGATGTGTTTGCTGCACCGATGTTGAACTGTGGTTCTATCCACACAGGATGTTCAATATAAATGTGTGCACTGTATAGTCTGTCATTCACATTCATCATTTGTGACTCTTGCATCTATGTTTGTGTTGCATACATTTTTTCACTTGGTGTTGTGTTTTACATTGTTTCTCTATGTATTTTGTTTCTAAAATGTAAAAATGTATCTTTAAAGAGCCAGAAATCACTAAGGAATTAGTCCCTGAAGTACCCAT
The DNA here is from genome assembly GCF_048565385.1 of Saimiri boliviensis. Taxonomy (NCBI): domain Eukaryota; kingdom Metazoa; phylum Chordata; class Mammalia; order Primates; family Cebidae; genus Saimiri; species Saimiri boliviensis. The sequence continues at coordinate 61,267,438 of NC_133453.1, forward strand.
TTCTTCCTACAAAAAAAAGTAAAGAAGAGAAATAGAGGCTAAAGCAGTAAAAAGTAGAATCTCTCTTTAATAAACCCTTAATCTTAAACCAAAAGCCTTTTTATTCTTTTCTCATTAACCGATTCTGTGAAATGTCAATGTTTCATCTTGTGTATGTGCCTTGTGATATTTACTCTCTTGTGTTGGAAACTGGAAACTTGGTCTTTATTCTTCTTTGGTTCTTGCATTTTAAGTGTCTAAAATAATCAATGTCTCTCAAGTTCCTGAGGTGCCTAAGAAAGTGGAAGAAAAACGAATCATTCTCCCTAAAGAAGAGGAAGTTCTACCAGTTGAAGGTAGATGACTTTCTAAGAAAATAACATTTCAAAGTCATCCTTGTCTTATTATTGTCTAATATTTGAAGTAGATAAATGTACAATTTACCCCAGGAAATAAACATATTCAGATTCTAAAATAAATTATTATTAAACTAATAGAAATTGGGTGGGTGAGTTAATATCATTTGAATCTCCTTCCTGCATGTTCAGCCTGTTTGTCTGTTTGTTATTTGTTTTATTTTAATTAGAATTCATGAAGGGAAACTGTATTTGCTGTGGGAAATTTTTCATCAAATGACTTAGTAGGCAATTATAAAATATGCTTATCCAAGAGAAATTCTAGTTGAGCCTGAGTAACTGGTGCAGAAAATCTGACTTCTACCACAAGTGGCTGGTTTAACTTCAAACAAGTCTTTCATTAAAAAAAATAATAATAACAATATAAGTTTAACTAAATTATTCAAAGTCCATTCTAGTTCACGAATGCTAGGATAGGCCTAACATATTTTGAAGACCCAGTAGAGATTTTTTAAGTACTAGCAAATTTCCACAAGCATTTGGAAGGCTGAGCAGTTTTCAGATATATCACTTTAGTCTAATATTCAAAATAATTATAAAAATAAATTTAAAAATAATAATCTTTTTAAAGTTACTGAGGAGCCTGAAGAAGAGCCTATTCCAGAAGAAGAGATTCCAGAAGAAGAGATTCCAGAAGAAGAGATCCCAGAAGAACCACCTAGCGTAGAGGAGGTTGAGGAGGTGGCGCCACCTAGAGGTATAACTGCTTTTAAGAGTTGAACATTTAAAATACTCGGTGTTCCAAATCTTTTTCAGAATTTATCTAAATCTAATATTCACCTGTATGCTTTTCTTATATCATATCCATGATAAAGTGAAGATTAATTATTCCTGGCACCTGAATCAATGTGTCTTTTTTTTACCCTAAATTTTTCTACTCCATCTGCAATACAGCTAAGAATGGGAGATTACTTTTCTGTTAGAGGTGATTTAATTTTTTTCTGACCAGGCCCTACTGTAATACTTTCTCCTAGATTTCAATCCTTAATTTTGTTTTCAATACTAGTATGGGGGGAATCTACCACTGTGGTTAAAGTGTTCATTTTTTAGAAAAATCTTTAACTTACTATTCCTGAAAAATATAATTATCTTTTGAGTAATTAATATTATATTTGCTTATAGGATTTCTAAATAATATTCTTCACACCCCTAGGGTTCCTTCTCCACATTTATTATTACCATTTAGGTTGCTTATATCTTTTGAAAATAAGTCAATGTTTTGTGATATTTATTTATTTGTTGGTATATGGATGGTGTTCTTCTCACCACATGCCATTCTTCAAAATGTTCATAAAATTTCTTTTAAGTGCCCAAAGTGATTAAGAAAGCAGTACCTGAAGCACCTACTCCTGTTCCTAAAAAAGTGGAGGCACCACCAGCTAAAGGTATATCAAGCCTCATTATTAGTATCTTTAAATTCCCACTAATTTTCTTTCCAAAAAGTAACATTGTCTTTTTTGACTGCTTTCTTATAGTCATTTAGGTATAAATTGATTAAGGACCTACAAAAATATAACTCATTCTATTTATTTAATCTTTTCTGGGAAGTTAATGAATAATTGTGTGAGTGTGTTTATGTATGAATTATTCTGGAAGCTTCTTAACTAGCTGATAATTTTAATGTATTAGTATGTCTCTCTATACTTATATACCTAGCAATGGATCCCTCTTCCCCACATTCTAGATTTGTTTCATAAGTAGAGTTTTCTTATGTGTAATAATAATTATGTTACTATATTTATTACTTTAATGGAAAAAAATCTAATGGTTGGATGATAACTATTTGAAAGAGCCTTGCATCCCTTTTGTAATGTTTAGCCCAAGCATTCAAGGTTATTAAAAAATGTCTGCTTTTCACTGCTTCCTAATTCACTTAATGCTTCAAATTGTGCTCTTAAGCAATTAGATTATGCTGTCCCTGTCACAGTAGGCTCCTCAGCTAATATAAGAGGGCACAGCAGAATGTGAGGCCAATGTCAGAGCTTAAATACTTGATAATCACTTTTTAAAAAGTCTTCATCAAGTTAAAAATAGTAAAAGTGGGCCCATATTGGTAATCCCAGTTATTAAGAGAGAGAAAAAAAAAGAATGGCACAGGTACTTTGTGGACATTTCTTCTGTGGGAATGTTAGGACAAATGAGTGATTTAAGAAAGTATTTTTATTGCCCACAGTACAGAGTGACTTCTGAGAAACTTTACTGTAATGTTGATGATGTCTGTGGTGTTTTTATTTCATGTATGTTATTGTGCATTCCAGCTAACTAAAACATCTAATATCTTTAAAGTGCCAAAGAAAGTTCCTGAGGAAAAAGTACCTGTTCCTGTTCAGAAAAAAGAGGCACCCCCAGCCAAAGGTATAACTTCTCTTTCAAGCCTGACTTCCTCTTCTGTCTTTTTTTATTAAGACTTTTATGTTTCATGTCTCTGTGTCTTGATTGTTTTTGATGACTTTTGTCTATGAAAGCTTGCTCTTGACAGTCCTAAATATTAAAACTGTATCTTTAAAGTGCCTGAAGTAACAAAGAAAGTCCCAGAAAAGAAAGTCCCCGAAAAGAAAGTCCTCGTGCCTAAAAAAGAAGCTGTTCCCCCAGTCAAAGGTATTTTTGGAAAGATCTTGGATTTTCATGTATTGTTGCATGCAAGCCTTTATTCAGTTTTAAAATATATATACTTTTTGAATGCACATCTTTGTTTCTTCAGTGTTTAAAAAAAATAAGTCTCTTAAAATAGATGCTCTTTCAGGGAGAACTGTCCTTGAAGAAAAAGTGTCAGTTGCCTTCCACAAAGAGGAAGTAGTAAAAGAAAGACTAGAATTAGAAGTAGTAGAAGCAGAAGTGGAAGAAATTCCAGAAGAAGAAGAGTTCCATGAAGTTGAAGAATATTTTGAAGAAGACGAGTTTCATGAAGTAGAAGAATTCGTCAAAGTAGAAGAACGTAGAGCTGAAGAAGAACACAGAGTCGAAAAAGTACACAGGGTAGTAGAAGTTTTTGAGGCTGAAGAAGTGGAAGTATATGAAAAACCAAAAGCTCCACCTAAAGGTATAGGGAATTCTTCAAAAAATACAAATTCTTATATCTTGATCTAACTTCCTTTGAAAGTAAATTTTGTGTTGAATTTGGAAGATTAGAAACCCCATGAAATACTTTAAACATGAGTTTAAATTATTTGACACAAAGATTAATATCTCTTAACCACACAGAGTATAATTTTAGTAGACAAGATAGTAATATTTGATATCTACTTATCTAAGGAGGTCACTGTATGAATTTGAGGATTATTTTTAAAATCTGACTAAGAATGTTACACAATTGTTACAGGTACAAAAATAACTGGCCAGTGTCATTAGTTAAGTGAAAAGAAACTCCTCGGTTCACTGAGGAATTTACATGTTCAGGCAAAATAACCACTGCTTTGTTAAAATTTCGGGCAACTATTCACAAACTGAGAACTACTTCTCAGAAGCTTTTGCCAGTTTATGATACTTTCGTTAGAGAAATAACATTAAGGAAGTGAAGTCTTGGTAATGGCACCCATATTCTAGCATACTGTGAAGATAAACCATAGCACAAATAAATTATCTACAATACCACTGTAGATCTTGCACAAATTAATAATATATGTGTAATATGAAGGAATATGTGTGTATGTGTTTAGCATATATAGTAAATCTACAGTATACAATGATATTTAGCAAAATTAAGTCTCTTTTGGAAATAAGTGTGTTATAAATTCAAAAAATATAAATAAAACCTTTTGTGAGCCCTCATTGTACTAACTTTAGTAATAGTGCTCCAAAATACTTTAAGAGTTCATTCTAAACCAAAATACTAATATCTTTGAAGGGCCTGAGATATCTGAGAAAATCATCCCTCCAAAAAAACCTCCTACTAAAGTTGTTCCTCGAAAAGAGCCACCAGCTAAAGGTATCTTCTTGGTGAAAAATAACTACTTAATTTTACATACAATGTAGCACCTTGGTTGCTTTATAAGCAGAAGTTTGCATTTCACTTGATGTCTTTCTTTTGTATTTCTTGTTTTTGACATGTCTAAAACAAACTAATATCTTTAAAGCAGCTGAGGGTCCAAGGGAAGTTCTACCAAAAAAAGGCAGTCACTGTGGTTATATGTAAAACAAATGAAAAAAATATCTCTAGCAACCAAACAGTGAGCCCAGATTTCCATATTTGGTGCTATTTGATTCTATAGTCACTAACACGCTTACTGATAAACACATGTTTTTCTATTTATTATTGATTATATTAACCTTGCAAAGATAAATACATAGTGAATGTGTGTCTAATATCCATACTTTGTTTTTGTAAATCTCTTAAAGTTTACGAGAGAAATAAAAACAGTATCTAATAAATAATATAAACTTATATCTTTCAAGTCCCTGAAGCATGTAAGCAAGTTATCACTGAAGAGAAGGTATCAACTCTTCCACAAAAGCAAACAGCAATAGCACCAGCTGAAGGCATATTGTTAATTTTTCGTCTCAAGTTCTTACCATTCTAACATGGGAAATTTTTTGGATTTTTGTTGTTATATTTGTTTTAAAATTCAATGCATTTGAAATACTGTAATGTATTTGATAAAGTGATGTCTATATTTTATATTGTCACTGTGTTCTGTTCTGTGTTTATATCTCTCTTATGCTCTGCTTGTTAACAATTTTTATATTTAAAAGAATATTTAAAAATAAAGCAAATTATTACTATTATCTTTAAAGTACCGGAGGCACCTAAGAAAATTGTGGTAGAAGAAAAAGCGCATGTTCCTGAAGAACCCAAAATTCCACCAACTAAAGGTAACTGCCTTTTCTGATTCATCATTAATATAAAATCCTTTTTTATTTACTTACTATGGAAAAGAGACAATTCTTCTCTCAGTGCCACAAGATGGCTATGAATGACATAAGTTTCCATTTATGTTCTATAATAATCCTGCCTTTGGAGGCGATGTTTTAGGCATAAAGACATAAGCCCAAAGTTATCGTTTGTATTGATCCTCTTGTTTAATAACTAAATAATATTGATCCCTCAACTTCTCTTTCAAAAATAATTCATTTTGGCAGCTCTTCTGAAGTAGCTTGAAAAAAACAAGTATGCTCTAAATGATAATAGAAAATGCTACTATCTCCAAAGAGCAAAGTGTTTCTGACTTAATGAAGCAAGAACTCATCAACAAGGCAATTCAGAGAAATGCATTGACTGCATTTGATTTATAGTTGACTTATAATTTGGAGATTTTTTACATTCTCCTTGTTAGCTGCCCCTTCTAGGCTTGCTATGTTTATACCCAACTATAGTGTTCTGAAAAATAAGATAAATAAATATCTTTAAAGCACCTGAAGTACCCAAGAAAATTGTCCCAGAAGAAAAAGTTCGTGAAGCTGTTCCTAAAAAGCCTGAAGTTCCACCAGCTAAAGGTATACAGTGATGCTAATCACAACATGAAATAACTCTTGGTTTAGTTTTTCATGGTTTAAAATGAATGTGTGTGATATTAAATCCTTATATTGTATATCTTATATTTTTTGTTTATAACAATTAATATACTAATATCTTTAAAGTTCCTGGGATGCCTAAGAAAAGTGTTCAAGAAAAAAAATCACCTATTGGTCTTTCTGAAGACACAGAGATATACAGTGAGTGTAGAAAAAGTAGTGGTTCTTTCTGGTTTTATTTATGTCCTTAAATTCAGTGTTTGTCTTTACAGCTTTGAAAAGCAAATGTACTAATCTCTTGTAAAAGCCTAACATGCCAAAAACGTGTGACTTAAATGATTTCAGTGGCTATTATCTTCAGACAAGATATATTTCTATGCCAATTTTTAAAAAGATGCTATACTTATCATAGTGTGTGATTTTAGAAAAGTCATTTGTCTTGTTGAATTTTCCTAACCTATTCTGTATACAGGTGTCTTTTGCTTTGAACAATTTATTTTCTCAGATCATGAAGTAACTTACTTTAACGCCATAATAATATTTTAATTGGATTTTATAAAATCAAATGCTCCACCATTTTTATTTTTTTACTCTTGACAACCATAATTGGAAATATTTTGGCAAAACTGCCCAAATTACTGTAGATTTGGAAGGCCACTCAAACCTCAAAAGAATTATCAAGACTTCTTCTTTTTTTTTTTTTTTTTTTTTTTTTTTTTTGCTTTCAGACAAAATTGGGATTAAATAATCTAAATAATGAAATAATCCAAATAGTAAAATATTGTGAGTAGAATACTGTTCAACAACCTGAATAGTAAAAATGCGAGTAGTCAAAATATTCTTTTCTTTTTTTGGCAGAGTCTCACTCTGTCATGCCCAGGCTGGAGTGCAATGGCGTGACCTCAGCTCACTGCAACCTCTGCCTCCTGGGTTCAAGCAATTCTCCTCCCTCAGCCTCCTGAGTAGCTGGTATTACAGGCGCCCACCTCCACATCTGGATTGTTGGTAGAGACGGGGTTTCACCATGTTGGTCAGACTGGTCTCGAACTCCTGACCTTAGGTGATCAGCCCACTTTGGCCTCCCAACGTGCTGGGATTACAGACATAAGCCACTGTGCCCAACCCTCTTCCACTTTTTTCATCTAAAAACTTTCCTGTTGAAACTCATTTTTTTGTTGTTGTTTGTCCTGTTATACTCAGTTGGGATAAAAGTATATGATCACTTCCTCTTTGAATATCCTTTCTTTCTTGATTTTAGTTATTGATTTCAGCCAGTCTTTCAAAAACCTGGAGAAATTTTCATTGTCTTTATTTGCCTTATTTTCCAAATACTTAATTTTTAAAAAATTTTCTGCCTCCAAACCCGAAATGGCTTTTACATTTATATTAAACTGTGAAACCATACATGAGATGTGATTTGAAAATATAGATAACAAGGTTTCTAGAAAGGGAAAGGACTTACATGAATTTCTAGTAGGTCAAATATGGGAGAATTCTCAGTGGCAATTCACTGTCTTCCCTGTTCTTTATGGACAAGTCCATAAAAATAAGACCAATAGGACAATTTTACCAAAAACTTTCTTAAAGCAAAATGAAGAATTATATAGTCTTTGCCTGAACAATTCCTCCATTTTATTATTATAATCACAGAGACATGCTGAGAGTCCTGTATCATGAAACTGAGAATGAGGCTATCTCCAGCCAATGCATTCTAGCCACTAACTTACCTCTATGTGCTATTATTAATTTTGGTGATGAATGTGGTGTTATATTACATTTTTCTTAATACAATTCTTTATCCACCTTGAAACACCCTAATTATTTAAATACTAATATCTTTGAAGTTTATGAAGCATATGAAGAAGCAGTCTTTGAAGAAAAAGTACTTGTGACTCAACCTCAAAAGACAAAACCCAGACTAGCAAAAGGTATATAACACCAATGATCCAGTCTGAAGAAAAACTATTTTTTGACTCTTTGTAAAAAGCTCAATATTTTTCTTTACCATTTATAAATATAACTATACTCATATATTTTAAGTGCCTGAGCCACCCAAGAAAGTTGTTCCAGAGGACAAAATAGATGTGACAATTCCTAAAAAGAGAGAAACACCAGCAACTAAAGGTATATTTCAAATACATCAAATCCAGATGAATATCTTTGGTTTTAAGACCCAAACATTGCATGCTTTATATAATTTACTGTTTTTACAACTCTTAAATGTAAACCTACTAATATCTTTAAAGAGCCTGATACAATCAGAGAAGTTTTTCCAGAGATGGAGGTACCTGAGGCTCTTCCTGAAATTCCAGAACATCTTCCAACTGAAGGTATAAATAATTCTCTAGTTTGAAAATCTAAAGAAGAAAATATACTGTCTTCAGTCTGCGAAATGTTTAATGTTTAAAATACATTCTCACAACATCGAATGTGAAAATACTGTCTTTAAAGCATCTGATATACCCACAACAAAGAATGATATACGATTGGCCCTCAAGAAAGTCAAGTCCCACACATATAATATACAAAGATAAAATATTAGAACAAAAATAACATTTCTAACATAAAGATACAATATCTGTTAACATCTCTAAGTTTCTTATTATGTCATATCTTCATGCCTTTGCCTTTTCTCAATTAAAAAAATACTAATATCTTTAAAGAGTTTGAAGTCTTCAAGAAAGTCATTCCAGAGGAACGAACTCCTATTGTTAAAAGAAGAAAAACACCATCACCAAGAGGTACAAGTTGGAAGAAAGTCAGCTTTTTAATCTCATGTTTGCGGTTGTACTTAACACATGTAAAAATACTAATATATTTTAAGCCACAGTGGCTATGGAGGAAATCATTTCAGAGATGGATCCTCCAAGTAGAAGCTGTATGCATGGCCCAGTGAGTCATTTAAGAGAAAATAGAGGGGAAAATTTACCTTTAACTTACACACATGGAAGATGGTTGAGTCAGTGTATTTTTATGAAAACTCCAGAGAAAATATATATACATATATTATAACCAAAACATGTCTTAAAGAAAATATTTAATTCAGTGTGAAAGTTGACCTGTAATATAATCTCTACAAGATTAGACCACCTGAGAGCCTCCCAGAATGTCCTTCAACCAAAGCAAAAATAATTCCAGTTAAAGCTGGAACTCTCCCCTCAGTGTTCATTTGCATCTCTCATAGTCTTTTATTTTTCAAGCATCATACATTTTTTTCATTTTGAATATCTTTAGACAAGTCAAAACATGAAAAAGCTTTAAAACTTCCAGAATAGTAATTTAATTATAACACGGTATTCTGCAATTTAAAGATTTTTTTTGAAATTTTGATTTTTTTTCTCAGTCTGGAATCTCTTGGTTGTTCTCCACTCTCCTAAACTTGAAAAACACTCACCTTTTTAAAGTGCCTAAAATGTGAATGCAAAAAGAAGCCAATCTACATTTTTTGAAATGGCTATAATTTTGTTTTTCTCAAAGTAATAGTTACAGCATTAATTACAATTAATGTTTCCACTTTCCATGATCTAATTTTCCATGCATCTACCATTGCAAGAAATAAAATTACTAATATTGATAGTACCTGAGGTGAAAAAAACAGCTGTTTATAACCAAATATTCACACTGCTACAAAAGAATCCAATTCTGGGGATAGGGAGTGCAGGAAGGTTCCCATCTGGAATGTTCTGTATGTGCGGTTATGACAGAAACTCTTTACTACTCTTCATAACTCCAAAGTACAATGCATTCGTGTCTTTAAAGTGCCTGAACCACCTCAAGAAGTTGTCCCTGTAAAGGAAACACCCATGGCTGCTCCCCTTGAAATTGAAACACCTCCCACTAAAGGTATCATTCATCCTGTCATTCCTTCCTTCATTTATTTAATAGCATTTAATAGTGCTTAGTATGTACAGGGTGCTAGGGAACTGGAGAATAATAAACAAAGACAAATAATATTTGGTTCCTGTCCTCAAGATTTTATACCTCCTCAGATTCTTTAAAGGAATCACCTTTGTAGCCATAAAACGTCACTTTAGTTCAGCTTATATAATTAATGTCTCCACTGATCCTTTTAACCTCTAACCATAATACTAATATCTTCAAAGCACCAGAAGCTATGAAGGAAGTTGTTCCTGAAATGAAAATATTTGAGGATGTTCCTGAAGAGCCAGAAATTCCACCTATGAAAAGTACGTTACCTCTGAACAAATGTGGAAGAAGAACTTATCAGTCCTTTGCTCTTAAAACTACGTTTTTTCCTAATATTCTTCATAAATTCTAAATATAAACATACTAATATCTTTAAAGTGTCTGAGATTCTACAAGAAGTTTCCTCTAAAATATATATATATTTGTAGCTGTTTCTGCCAAAACAGAAAACCCTTCTGTGGAAAGTATTCATTCAACAAATGTCTTATAATGTGAGTGTAGAGCGTCGCGAGAGCTCTGTGAGGTTCTGGAGAATGGGGAGCACGTCTTCTCAAGGATCCACTAACCCCTTAAAAGACTTAGCCTATTGGTAGAGCAAAGAGAAGATGGAGGGAAGAGAAGAAAATGTAATTATATTTGCTAACTTATTGTGGCTACTGTTTTCATTAATCATTTTAACTCTTAAATGTGAACTACTATTATCTTTCAAGTGCCTGAAGCTCCTCAAGAAATTGTTTCTGCAAAGAGAGTTCCTTCCAAAAAAAGAGAACCCCCATCAGTTAAAGGTACAAGTTACCATGCTCTCAGGCTCAAGAACTAGTTCTTGTAGTTTTGAAAATATTTTTGCTATTCCTAGTGATATGCATAACACTAAACGTAAAACTACAAATTTCTTAAAGTGCCTCAAGCTCCCCAAGAAATTGTCCCTGAAAAGAAAACGCTTGTGGTTCCTCTCAGAAAGCCTGAAGTCCTTCCTGATGAAGGTACATCTTGCTGGAAGTTTAGAGGGGTGGGAAAATGTCTTGTCTTTTATAAATGTGTTTCCTGATTGTGTTGATTCTTGTAACTTCTAAATGTAAAATTCTTAATATCTTCAAAGTGCCAGAGGCTCTCAAAGAAGTTGTCCAGGAAAAGGAAGTGCATCCTCCCCAAAGGGCTGAAGTTGTACCTGTCAAAGGTACATTCTCAACTGTTCCTTTACGGTGGGATAGTGGGTAGGGTGATAGAAAGGACCACCTTTCCAGCCTTGAAAATTATTTTGATGTGTACATGTGAATCATGTCTGTGTTGACTCTTTTGACTCAAGTGTAAACGTATTAATATCTTCAAACTGCCTGAAGATCCCAAAGAAATGGCTACCCAAAAGAAAGTACCAGAAGTTCCTCCTCTAAAGTTTGAAACATCACCTGTTATGGGAACTTGTTACCCCTGATCTCAGGCTCTGGGGGAAAATAGTTCTTTTGTTCTTGAAAATGTCTGTGTACCTACCTAGTCATGTCTGTATTTTCTGAGTTTAAAAATACTAATATCTTTCAAGTACACGAAGCTCCCGAAGAGATTATCCCTGAAAAGGAAGTGTTGATGGCGCCTCCTAAAAAGCCAGAAGTCCTACCTGTTAAAGGTATTTGTCACTGACTTCAGGCTTCAGAAGATCTAATTCTTCTCCTCTTGAAAATATTTTGTTCTAGTGGTCTTCATAATGCCCAAATGTGATTTCACTAATATCTTTTAAGTCCCAGAAGCTTTCCAAGAGGTTACCCCTGAAGAGGAAGTGCCTTTGGCTCCTCCTAAAAAGCCTGAAGTCCCACCCATTAAAGGTAGTTGCCAGTGACCTTGGGCATCAGAGCTCATTAATTTTCTCTTGAAGATACCTTTTCTAGTGGTCTTCATAACTTCTAAATGTAATTCACTAATATCTTTTAAGTGCCTGAGGCTCCCAGAGAGGTTGTCCCTGAAAAGAAAGTGCCAGCGGCTCCTCCTAAAAAGCCTGAAGCCCCACCTGTTAAAGGTATTTGTCACTGGCTTTAGACTTCAGAAGATCTATCTCTTCTGCTCTGGAAAATACTTTTCTAGTGGTCTTCATAATGCCTAAATGTGATTTCACTAATATCTTTTAAGTGCCTGAGGCTCCTAAAGAAGTTGTTCCTGAAAAGAAAGTGCCAGCGGCTCCTCCTAAAAAGCCTGAAGTCCCACCCACAAAAGGTAGTCCCCTTCATGTTGCTGTTTGATACTTTTTGTTTGTCTTTACTTTGTCTAATAATAAAAAAAAAAAACTAATATCTTTAAAGTCCCAGAGGTGCCAAAGGCAGCTGTCCCAGAAAAGAAGGTTCCTGAAGTTATTCCTCCCAAACCGGAAAGTCCACCCCCTGAAGGTAATGCCAAAGCTATACAAACTATAGGAGAAAAACAACTGTTATTTTATCTAGGAAATTATATGTTAAAAATCCTACTACATAAAGATGATATAATTCTAAAGAAAACAAATGTCAGCCGCTATCCAAAATATTTTGGTGTATGCTTATATGCAATAGGCATCCATCGTTTTCACCTTTTCTAAACACAAATTACAAATATCTTTGAAGTGCCTGAAGTGCTGCCACCGAAGGAAGCCGTCCCAGAAAAGAAAGTACCAGTGCCTCCTCCCAAAAGGCCAGAAGCTCCACCTCCTAAAGGTAGGTGTCCTTACACATTGTCAGTCGGGGGGCCGGGAGACAGTGTATAGAAGTGTCTGCCAGTCTCACAAACTGTATTTGCTTGGGTAAATGTGGAGTTGATATTCCCCCTTCATAGTTTCTAACTAAAAGATACTAATATCTTCAAAGTTCCTGATGCTCCTAAAGAAGTGGTACTTGAAAAGAAATTATCTGTGGCTGTGCCGCCAAAACTGAAAGCCCCACCTGCAAAAGGTATTTATTCCCACTCCTGTTAAGAAAAACATATAGTCTGTACCCCTCACAATCATTGTAATATATGCCTTCGCCATTTATAAATTATACAAATACTAATATCTTTGAAGTTCCTGAAGCTGCTCGAGAAGTTGTCCCAGAAAAGAAAATTCCTAAGGCACCAATCAAAAAACCAGAAGCTCCCCCAGTTACAGGTACATGTCAGCTCAACCTTATCCTGCAGAAGAAATCTCTCTTCCATTCTTGAAAACAACTGAGACCATTGCTCTTCATTAACCTAAATATAAAACTACTAATATCTTTCAAGTGCCAGAAGTTCCTCAAGATGCCGCAGAAAAAGAAATTCCCTTGGCTCCACCCAAAAAAACAGAAGCTCCAATTGTTCCAGGTACACATTAGCCCTGACTTCACTCTGCAGAAGAGAGATCTTTTCTAATACTGAAAACAATTTTAGCCCATTTCTCTTCATTAACTTAAGTTTAAAACTACTAATATCTTTCAAGTGCCTGGAGCTCAAGAAGTTGTCCCAGAAAGGAAAGTTCTCAAGGCTCTGCCCAAAAAACCAGAAGCCACACCTGCCACAGGTATTTCTCACCCCAGTCCTTTTTCTGCGGAAGAAATATCTCTTTTGATCTTAGAAATACTTTAGCTCATTTTTCTCATTAACGTAAGTGAAAAACTACTAATATCTTTTAAGTGCCTGAAGTTCCACAAGAAATTGTCCCAGAAAAGAAAACACTGGTACCTCCTAAAAAGCCAGAAGTTCCACCTGTTGCAGGTACTTGTCATATGACCATAAGCTTCAGAAGATTCAATTCCTCTGCTGTATAAGATATTTTTCTAGTAGTCTTCATAGCTCTACACGTAACTTTACTAATATCTTTTAAGTGCCAGAGGCTCCCAAAGAAGTTGTCCCTGAAAAGAAAGCGCCAGTGCCTCCTCCTAAAAAGCCTGAAGTCCCACCCGTTAAAGGTATTTGTCCCCGACTTTAGGCTTCAGAAGATCTAATTTTTTTGCTGTTGAAGATATTTTTTTCTAGTGGTCTTCATAACCCCTAAAGGTAATTTCACTAATATCTTTTAAGTGCCAGAGGCTCCCAAAGAAGTTGTCCCTGAAAAGAAAGTGCCAGTGGCGCCTCCTAAAAAGCCTGAAGTCCCACCCGTTAAAGGTATTTGTCATTGACTTTAAGCTTCAGAAGATCTATCTCGTCTGCTCTTGAAAATGTTCTTCTAGTGGTCTTCACAATGCCTAAATGTAATTTCACTAATATCTTTTAAGTGCCTGAGGCTCCCAGAGAAGTTGTTCCTGAAAAGAAAGTGCCAGCCGCTCCTCCTAAAAAGCCTGAAGCCCCACCTGTTAAAGGTATTTGTCACTGGCTTTAGACTTCAGAAGATCTATCTCTTCTGCTCTAGAAAATACTTTTCTACTGGTCTTCATAATGCCTAAATGTGATTTCATTAATACCTTTTAAGTGCCTGAGGCTCCTAAAGAAGTTGTTCCTGAAAAGAAAGTGCCAGCGGCTCCTCCTAAAAAGCCTGAAGTCCCACCCACAAAAGGTAGTCCCCTTCATGTTGCTGTGTTTGATACTTTTTGTTTGTTTTTACTTTGTCTAATAATGAAAAAACTAATATCTTTAAAGTCCCAGAGGTGCCAAAGGCAGCTGTCCCAGAAAAGAAGGTTCCTGAAGTTATTCCTCCCAAACCAGAAAGTCCTCCCCCTGAAGGTAATAATGAAACTATTCAAAATAGTGTTTTTAGAAACATAAACTCCTTAGTGTTATAAAAAAAATTTTACACAAACTATTTCATGTCTTTTAGTCAATTCTGGCATTAAAATGAGTTCATGTCTTTAAAGTGTTCGAGGAGCCTGAGGAAGCTGCCCCAGAAGAGCCTCCTGCTCCTGCTGAAGTTGTGGAAGAGCCAGAGCTGGCCAAGCCTCCACAAGGTACTTAGCAAGAAACTGCTGGGACACCTCCGTCACTCTTTCCCTTTCCTTCCCTGATAATTCTGGGCACTCTGAGCTTTTGTCTTGTTTCTCAATCTTCACTCTTTCTAAAACATACCTTGCAATTCTTTAGTGACTGTGCCACCTAAGAAACCTGTCCCAGAAAAGAAAGCACCTGCTGTTGTTGCCAAAAAACCAGAACCACCACCAGTGAAAGGTATTTCTCACTGACACTAACTTCCTAAAATTGTCTTTAAAGTGTCATATTCCACTGTTCTGCTTCATGATTTTCATATGTCATTGAAACCATGAGCTTCAAAACTACTATCTTTTATAGTCCCCGAGGTGCCTAAGGAGGTTGTTCCTGAAAAGAAGGTGCCTCCAGTGGTTCCCAAAAAACCAGAAGCCCCACCAGCTAAAGGTACATGTAGCTGTTCATGGTTTGATAGAGGTAGATGCAGCCCCCAGCTTCTAAAATGGTTTTGTTCTGTGTAAATGTGATGTATGTTTACTGGTGATTGTTTCTAATGTTAAAATACTGATACCTTTGAAGTGCCTGAAGTTCCAAAAGAAGTTGTTCCAGAAAAGAAAGTAGCTGTTCCCAAAAAGCCAGAAGTCCCACCAGCAAAAGGTACACATCACTAATGAGATTCTGCAGAAAAGCACCTACCCTTGTCTAAAAAGTCACCTATTATCAAACCCTTTATTTGATAATCCTCTTAAATTCACAACTACAAATTGTCATTCTGAATTTTTAGGGTGTAAATATTTTTTAATAACAACACTGACTTTTTAAAAGTGACACATTTACTTATTACAAGCACCGGTAAATTTTACTATCATTTTTTAAAATTCTTGATAGGCCATATTTTCCTCCCCACTCTAAGAAGATCCAAAGACAGATCATTGACCTTATTGTGAAATTTGTTCTTGGGATCTGTCCCTGGGTTATTTGAGCAAAATGTGAAGTAGATACGATATAAATTTAATATACTTCTCAACTACTCATAAGAAAGACTAATTAATATCTTTAAAGTACCAGAAGTGCCAAAGAAACCTGTCTTGGAAGAGAAACCAGCTGTTCCTGTTCCAGAAAGAGCAGAGTCACCTCCCTCAGAAGGTACACGTGAGACCGATCATTAATGACCTTGCCGCTTGTGACTATTTCTAATTTAAGCTTTGTTCTTCTTCTTTCCTAACTCATTATTTCTTGGTCATTTTCTAACCTTTAATTATTTGTCTTAATTCATCATTCTAAATTAGCTCCAATATCAAATCTATTTTGGATTATTGGTCCACAGTATCCGCATAAGTCATAGTAAGCTGTATTAAACAAAGCTTCTCTAGTATATACAGAAAGTAAGACAGGAGAACTAATAATTATAAATGACATTAAACACTAAAAGGGCTTTGCAAGCATTCAAATCAATAGACAAAGAAGTCAAATGAGATAGATTTTATCTTAGCAAAAATAAGAGAAGGTATTAATTGAAACAAAGGAAGAAATCAAGATTACTATTTACTATATTTAGTGTTTGTCCATCTTAGAATATTGTTCCATACATTGAAATAAAATTACCTAATATCTTTAAAGTATATGAAGAACCTGAGGAAATTGCTCCTGAAGAGGAAGAGCCCATTCCTGTTGCAGAAGAGGAGGAACCAAAGGCCCCACCTCCAGCAGGTACAAGGCAGAATCCACTATGTGAGAAAATACAGTCATTTTATTTTTGTGTCTACATATCTTCTTTTAAGGCAAAGTATCAGTCTTGTATCTCATTGTCTGGAATTTGAATACATTAACCAGAACAAAAGTTATTTCTGCACATAAAACTTTGGTCTCACAGAATTTTACAATGTGCATACCAAGAAATATGTGTGGTTTTAAATTCATTCATAAGCATTAAACTCTTCATTGTAATTAACTGACTCTGAAAGAAATTCCTATTATTCAAGTGCCAGAAGAGCCCAAAAAAATCGTTCCAGAGAAGAAAGTTCCTGTCATCAAAAAACCAGAAGCACCGCCTCCTAAAGGTACTCATGTTAAAATAAATACGTCATTTTTGTGGTGTCTACAATTTTACACTCTTTTCTTATTGTGTGCTGTGTTGTATTATATGTTTGTTAATGCTTATCTATATGTTATGGTGTTGAATAAACTTGTATGTGTATCTTACACCTTGCAACTTTATATTATTAAATGCTACTAATATCTTTAAAGAACCTGAGCTGCCAAAGAAAGTTGTCCCAGTGAAGAAGGTCCCAACTGTGAAGAAGCCAGAAACACCAGCAGGTAAAGGTATTCACATCATCACTGGCATCATAAAAAAGAAAGTACTCTGATATCTTAAGGTGGAATCCAGTAAGTTTTCCTCATTGGTGTTGCATAACTAAGGGCAAAGTTTCCTTATTTTGTTTTCATTAATTTTAATGCTGCTTCAATAAATACAGGTTTTTTATTCTTAATATTTTAAATGTTTTAAAATACTGTTTTTAAAACAAAACTAATATCTTCAAAGTGCCTGAGGTGCCCAAGAAACTTGTTCCAGTAAAGAAGGAGCCTGTGCCTGTCACCAAAAAACCAGAAGTTCTTCCAGAAAAAGGTACCTACCGTGAAGAAAAAGTTGATTTCTCTAGCTGCTATTTAAGCATGTTAATAATAGTTCTTAGGGCAAAACATACTGAGCGTGAATTTATATAAAAACCACATTTCACAGAAAAAAAGGAAAACAATGAAGGAAAAGAAAAAATGAAACAGACAAGCAGGTGTGAAAAAATGAATGGGATTCAGTTGTGCCGTGATATATCCCATGGTTACAACTGGTGAAAAGGAGCCTTCTTTCATTCAATGTGTGGAACAGCTCAATTCAACGTATTTTATTGAATGTTGACCATTAACAAGACACCCATATTAGAAAAATTAAGGCCTGCTCCTGTCTTCAAATAACTTAAATTGGATAAGAGGATAGAAAAATAACATGACTCTAATACAGACAGGAAGTGATTACATGTAGCAAGTGAATACAAAGGGCTGCAGAAACACAGGGCAAGAAAAGATTACTTTCAGGCAGAGGCATCTTGAGAAGCTGTGTGGAAGAATTGAGTTTAAATTTCGGTAAACTTTTACATGTAGAAATTGAGGAAATGAGGCTGGATGTGGTGGTTCACGCCTGTAATCCCAGTGTGATTTGGGAGGCCGACATGGGTGGATCACTTGAGTTCAGGAGTTCAAGAGCAGCCTGGCCAACATGGTGAAACACGGTCTCTACTAAAAGTACAAAAATTAGCTGGGCATGGTGATGCATGCCTGTAATCCCAGCCACTTGGGAAGCTTAGGCAGGAGAATCGAAGGAAAGAAGGAAGGAAGGGAGGGAGGGAGGGAGGAGAAAGAAAGAAAGGAGGAGGGAGGGAGGGAGGAAGGAAGGAAGGAAGGAAGGAAGCAAGGAAGGAAGGAAGAAAAAAAGAAATTGAGGAAATGATATTCAAGTAAACTTACATAATTTGAGTATGTGTTGGTTGTGTAGTGTCTTGAAAGATAATACCAGATATAAAGATGGGGTCATATTTTGAAGTGTTTCAAATGCTGGTAAAAGGCTTGTACTTTTTCTATAGACAATAGGAAGCTTCAAAGGTTTTGAAGCAGGCATACATATGAATAGGATTTGGCCTTTAGAAAGATAACTGGCAGCAATCTTAGCTACTAAATAGTAAAGAGCCATTGCAATTACTTAAGGTCATTAAGAATTGGACAAGATCCATGGTGGTAGAAATGAAAAGGGGGATTGGGTTTGAGAGAGATGGAGACTGAGTGACCTCCGACCATTATCAAAACTGTTAGGGAAATTGAGGAGCCCAAGATCATTGTAAGGTTTAAAGCTAGATGACCAACAAAATGGTTCATCGTGTCTCTGAACTAATGTTAGAAGAAGATGGTAGATGTATTTTTCACCTTTAAAGCATAAAAGTTGGGAGTGTGCATCAGGAGCTTAAGAAAGAGATCAGGCTTAGAGATGTGGATCTTAAAGTCATTCCCACGGAAGTAAGAGCTGAGTGTGCAGGAACAATTACTCAGAAAAAGTAGAGCAAAATTTTTTAAGAGTCAAAGTTACACCAGTGGGAAAAGATCTTCATTTAAAGGTACACAGAAGACTAGAAGCAAATGACAAAGGCTGAGAAAATTCATATATAAATTTAGGGTGTCCAAAAGGGTACTGTGCCTCAGAAGCCATTTTCCCCATGAAGTCTTCTAAGATGAAGCTCTTGCCCCTGCATTCTTTGCCTGCTCTTTAGACTCTTGCATGTCTTCTAAATTCTTAATAGTAAACAAAGTAGTAAGTAAACAAATCATATCTTTAAAGTGCCCAAAGTGCCCAAGAAAATAATCCCAGAAAAGGAAGTGCCTCTACCTATCCCTGCAGAGCCAGAAGCTCCACCTGCTGAAGGTACATGGATTCTCCATAAATCTTGGAAAGATGATAATTGTCTTCATCCTCTTGCTTTGGTTGTAGATGAGTCTTATGTATTTGTCTGTCTGTCATGTGTATTGAAGTTACTGATATTTGGAGGTCATCTGAATAATGTGTTATAGAGTGTTACTTAATGTAACTAGGTGGATAGAATAGCAGTTGTAGTATTCTATTCTAAATATAATCTAAAATAAAACACTGTGTTTTTTAAAGTGGAAGAGACTCCTGAGGAAATAATATATGAAGAAAAAGCATCTATAACCATTGGTAGAAAAGAGACTCCCCCTGTTGAAGGTATACATACATATATATAAATTTTTTTAATCTCTTGAAGATTCCTGTTAGAATCACAAAAGCATTTACAGGACAATATTCTTTCTTGAAATTATATACAAAAGCAGTCTAGCATGTTTGACTGCTTTGCTTTTTAAATAGTTACACTTCTTTTGAGTTAGAATCTTTAATTTGGTTACTCTTGCTGGTACTTATAAATTCTAAAAGGTACAGTTTACTGAAGCAAAATGGAATAATTGCCTTGGATCCTGAAATGATAACATAGTATCAAATTTTAAAAGTCATCTCATTTGCCATCAATATACATTGAATAACCTAATTAATAGGCAGTTCAAGTATAATAAAATGGAAATCTTTTTATAAATAAAAATATACAATTTTATTTATATATACAATCTTTTTATTATATGAATTGTATATTTTTGTTTTGTAACTAATCTTTGCATCAATGTGAAATTTGTATGTCTTTTTGAAGAACTTTACATTACAATCTTATATTCTTTGTCAACATTCTTTAAAGAACGTGAAATTGAAAAGTACATTAAACCTGAAGAGCCTGAACCTGAACCACAGCCTGAAGAAATACCAGTAAAAGGTATTAAATCTGGTGGACTTAAATCTTCTTCATCATATTCTTTCTCTTGAAATGTATATGGTTTATGTTGTGCATATGTAGTAGGTCTGTTTCCATCTGTATGTAAAGTATTCTTTGTTAAATGTGAACCTCATTCTTAGGTTTCCATGTAACTTGTACTATTTATCTCATGTCAATTGTGACTTGTCTGGAGGCTTTGTTTGTTGTTATTGGTGACTTTGCTTTGTTTCTCATCATCTGTGTAAAGTGTTGATATTTTTATGTTCTATGTTTTATGTTGAATATTGATATTATGTACCTTAAAAGGCAAACTTTATACTTCATTTTTATATATATATTTCTATTGAATATACTATATATCCACATGCTAACATATACATATACTAATACCTCTAAAATACTCTTTCAAGAACCTGAACCTGAAAAGAAGGTTATTGAGAAACCAAAACTCAAACCAAGACCCCCAGCTCCTCCACCTGCTCCACCAAAGGAAGATGTGAAGGAGAAATTATTCCAACTTAAAGGTAAAAAATGCCACTTCCAAAGTTTTATTAGCCTGCTTCAAACTTCTATCCAGCCATCTGAAATGATGCTTGCCAGAAATGTATGACTTTTAGAAGTGTGTCCTTTCAGACATGATTGTACTGTGAGATTGCATAGAGCTGTGTCTTCTGCTGCCCCATGGTTCCTGGGTTGCTTGTCATGCTATGCCTGCTGCTGCAGATGTCAGAAAGTACATTGATAGCATCATCCAGGATATCTGAATGCAGGAGCTGTCCAATTAACTTTCTTTTTTGGAGTGGGGAGAAAAAGTTTTCTGATTTCAAAGCCTGATTGTTATGCATATCATTGAGGTCTTATGCATAAGGAATGTATAAGAAATCTTTGCAAGATATTTTTAATATTGCAGTAACAAATTTACATAAAAGCCAAAACTTTGCTCTTAAAGAATTGCATGTGCTTTTAAATATATTACAAGTAATATAGTTATAATTTCCAATAGCTGATATGCACCTATATATCATGAAAGGAAAGCATATTAATGACTTGTCACTGTTCCCCCATCTTTTTTTTTGTAACTTAATAAAAGTGTTCTGTGTTGTAATCAGGGGAGCTGGAAAGAGTGGTTATGAAGACAACTTCTCATCCTCCTTCTTATATTTTGATTTTTCTATGAATTGACACGATGTTACTTAATTTTTTAGATATCAACTTCTTTAAAAGCTGAAATAAACTGGCAGAAACATATTATTCTTATTTTAATAAAAAGTTGTCTTGTGATGTCATGTGATTCCCCAATCTAAAATTATCTAGATATAATCAT
The DNA here is from genome assembly GCF_048565385.1 of Saimiri boliviensis. Classification (NCBI taxonomy): domain Eukaryota; kingdom Metazoa; phylum Chordata; class Mammalia; order Primates; family Cebidae; genus Saimiri; species Saimiri boliviensis. The sequence continues at coordinate 61,288,737 of NC_133453.1, forward strand.
AAATATGCACTTTCGCCATACAGACCTATGCATCTACAAAGCCAGAGTCTTTCAGCATTGCTCAAAGACACTGCTGCTGGTGATTCTTGACCCCTACAACACTCCTGGCCAGTAGGGGGACTTTCTTGCATCTTTTGAAAGGCTAACCATCTGTTGATTGACACTCCATGAGAACACACACATAAATACATGTCCCTTAACGTAAAATGTATAGTCAAAGGAAAATATCTTCCTCCTGTGAATAACAAAAAATTGTCTTCTTTCTCTGCTGGTCTTTAATTAACAACTGAACTTTGGTGTAAAACTACAGTCTGTTTTCATAGTTCGAATGCTGCTTGTACATTCTTTGGAGGCTGTTCTTGGCTGTTATTAATGCTTTCTGGCTATAAGCAAAGCTTGGTTTTGATTCTTGAAGTAGAAAGTTAATCACTTGCTTCAGATTAAATATACAAATAATAAAAGTAAGATTATATTCTTTAAAGCTGTTTCAAAGAAGAAAGTTCCTGAAAAACCTGAGGTTCCAGAAAAAGTGGAGCTTACACCTCTGAAAGGTATTTCACAGGCTGAAAAATACATTCTTATGTATTAGTCCTTCTCCTGACATCTCACTCTTTCTGCCTCTACTGAATGTTCTCTCTCTCTTTTTCAGTGATCAGAGTGTAGTCCCATTCATTTCTTATGTTTCTGTGGCTTTTACAGTCCTGGCTCATGAGTGTGGCTTCCTTTGTTTCCCATCCATTTCATACATTGTATAGACATGGTCTATCTTTGTCTCATCTACATGTCTTCTTGCATTTTCCTAAACTTAAAAATATCAAATTTTACTGATTAGCCAAAATTGATATCAAGAGACACATGCGGTTAAAATGCTGAGAGCTAATAGTAAAATGTTTTGACATTTCACCTGACACAAGCATTTTAGCCAGTGTTAGAGGCACTGAAAATAAGTCCTATCCTCCTTTTATATTATTATGGTTATTTGCAGGGATTTCCTTAGGACTTTCATGTCACTTTCTTCTCACTGACTCTAAGGCATTCTCTGAAGTGTACAGAGCTCACATATCAAAAAAAGTCATTATTAGTGTAGGTGATTTTTCTAAAAACAGTATTTTCCCTAATAAGTTCGCATCTAAAATTAGACCCTAAAGAAAAATAAATGAATCTTAAGAGTCTAGAAAGCATCTATCGAAACTAAACTTAATTTTTCTAGTGGGTAGCGGTGTTCTGTTCAAGTAATCAACACATTCAGACCTAGAAATTAAGACTGTTTCTGATAACTCTGAATTTTTGGGAAACAAAATCACCCACATGAATATACATTTCCTAATTCATAAAGAGGAGATTACAAAGTAATATTATCATGGATATTGATCATATACATTAAAATAGCACATAATCACATATAATGACTAAAAATAATAGATACAATGGTATGTTCTCAAACATCAAGATTTTTAAAATAAAATGATAATACAGAAATGCACAGATATATTTTTGCTATGTCCGTTACATCAGTAAAGCAAATCTGTATTATGCCTCCCCACTTTACATTAATTAGAAGCATGCTCTTCTTTCTAGGTTTGAGCAATAAAAATAGTTATTAGGAAGACTGGTATTCTAAAATCATATTGAAGGCCAGCACAAATTATCCTGGATAAAATATGTAATGTTTAACTGTAAAATTTTTACTTAAAATATTTGACATTCGAAAAAAATGATTATTCACAATGAAATACATATTTGCCTATTGCCTATATAAATTTTTGAAATAAGAGTTAAGCAAAGTTATCTTTATCGTATGAAAAACTAATGAATTACAAACATGTTTAAAGCACTGAATGGAAAGTTTTATAGAAATACCTAAAAAATTAAGATTTCTGATAGTGAGCAAATAGTTACATGCTACAAATAAATAAGGTTTTAAATTAGATTTTAATTGACATTAGTAGAGAAGAAAATGGTTTAATAATCACCAGATGTTCCTATCTTTCCCATTCAAATCTATAAGGGCCGTAATAGCAAAAGAGGCTGCTTTATAAAATAGCGTCATCCACCATGCTCAGTATTCACTATAGACACAAAAGAAAATTAATTTTAAATTCCTCGGGTCCCTTAATTTGAATAAATTTAAGAACATTTTCTTATCAATGAAAAGTGAGGTTCCAACACCAGGTTTGAAACTTTATATTTCTATAATTTTAAACATTTTATCTAGTATTATTTCAAAAAAGAAATCTTAAGAAAGGATATTCTTTTTCTGTTCAGAAAGTGAGATATGGGCCCTTCCCCAGCATTAAAGTCACAAACCGGAACCCTTGGTCACCTTCTCCCCTCAGTGGAGAAGACTGAATGATTGCACTAATACTTGCCAGTATAATACTAATGTATTTAATAGTTGGGGAGATAACGATGTAGATTTGGACAATCTACAGTCGCAGTTTGGGACAAAGATTCTGTCAAAAACCCTGTAATTTGATAAAAGATTCATAAAGCCAGTATAGAACAACATCCTCTATACTCATTTAAAATGAATACACTAGCCTGCAGGTAATGAAGTTGAATTTCATCACAAGGCTGTATAGACATTTGCAGAGGAGATAACTCGAAATATATCATTTAAACTTAAATTCTGTGGTATTTATATGCAGCAAAAAATGTTACTTAATGCACTGCAGTTATCTAGTTTTAGGAAAGACATTTTTCTTGTTGAAATTCTGTTTTTATATGAAATCACTTCAAAATTTGAAATCATATTCTTTTAAGTGCCTGGAGGTGAAAAGAAAGTTCGCAAATTACTTCCTGAACGTAAACCTGAACCAAAGGAAGAAGTTGTTCTGAAAAGCGGTATAGTATTTTTCAACCATCTGTCAGTGTTAAGTATACTTTAAAAAATGAACTGGAAAGCTTACAAATGTTTCCGTCTCTTGGTTTTCTTTGAATTGGTTCCCTATATGTCAAAATTTGTAGTTTCACTGAAAATTAAGAAACATGTCATTTCTAGACTTTTTTTTAAAAAAAAAAAGACGAAATTTTGTGAGCATTCACAGTATTTTGAAATTTAAAATGTTAACAGACATAACTCAGTTGATAATATTCTAAACTAACAACAACCATGACTGCGATTTTCATAATCAAACTGTGTAGTAAAATACACTAAACCTATTAAATACCTTACATAAAACTACTTTAGCTTAAATTCAGCATTCAGTTTTAAAGTGTGACACAGGATCACCACAACTAATAAATAACATTTTCGAAAAAACTAAACATATCTTTCTGATTAAGAAAATATTAAAGAATGAGAAGCAAGATAGTCAAATGAAAAATTAAGTTCTAACATGTCTTCACATAGAATTACTGATTTCTAGGCTGCATTTCTTTGGATATCGCTGCTTAAGTAAACTTTCTACTTATTTGTATACTCATTAAATCATTAACATTGAATTATTATTAGAATTCGTTGCTATTCAAATTATTCATTTTGTGTTGGAGCTGTTTCTGCCACAGACTTGTCTCTGAATAGACCCTCTATCTAGACGGAAACGAAGTCACTTTGAGTGCTATTATACTTCACATGACAGCCTTTGATTTAAAAGAACAAACAAAGAAAACCTTTAGTGCAAATGCTTACTTTCCAGAGTGTTAGGTAGCATGCTTTTTTTCATTTTCCTTGCTTTGTACATTATTTGCATTTGTCAAGCTTATTCAACGTCTTCATTAGTTTGTCTTGGTTTACATATAAACCTTTTTGTCTTTAAAGTTCTAAGAAAAAGACCTGAAGAAGAAGAACCTAAAGTAGAACCTAAAAAACTAGAAAAAGTTAAAAAACCTGCAGGTAGGAATCTCAGTGACTATTTGTAAGATCATCGTTTAATGAAACGGACATTTAACAAAAGGTTTATTATGTAAACATAAATGAAGTTAGATGTAAACATGGCTTCACTATTTCATCTGTGATGTAGTCTCTGTTTTCCATTGTCTGCTTTCTGTTTAAATATTTTTGCAGTAATTCCCAAATCCATTCATGTATTTCCCTGTACTTCATTCTTCTTATTACTTTGCAACCTAAGTTCTTCCAGTAGAAATGACTGAAATAATCAAGTGACTATGCATGGGAGGGTGTCAGCAAAGGTTTCATAAACTCTGGGGGCTTTTGGTTTTTATCATTAGCCTATTCTCAAAGGGTATCATTATTGGGAACTATTATAGAAGTGATTTAGAAGGAGAGAGCTATGGGGAGTGGAAGACAAGTGGATGGAATAAAAGGAAGAAAAATAAATGGAAGCAGAGTCAAGAAAATAAAATAGAAATTAATTGATAAACTATAAGGTTCTTTAAAAAGCCATCAATAGAGCTTTTGGAAAATAAATTGTTTGATATTTCAGATGAGTTACTTCCTAAATATTCAAATATTAGCATTAAAAAAAATCTTATTATCTTAAAGTACCAGAACCACCACCTCCAAAACCTGTTGAAGAGGCTGAAGTACCTACAGTCACAAAAAGGGAAAGGAAGATTCCTGAACCAACAAAAGGTATAAGTCCTGCTGGCATTCTTAGTTGCCTCTAAAAATGCAAATATGTATCATTTAAAATATCATTACACTGACATCAGGATTTGAACACAGGACCTTAATCGGTTCATCACATATGTCTTGATTTTCTTTGCCATCTCACTCTCCTGTGCAATTGGATAATGATTACCCAGTTGCTAAATAAGTTACCAGAAAAGAAATGTGTTTATGGGCAATTAGATAAATAACAACATTAAAACCAAGAATTTGCTTTACTATATTTTTCACATATTTTGTTTAAAGTGAAAACTAATCAAATACTTGATTTGATAATTATATGTATATAAATTCTAACATCTTCCAATTAATATGTCAGCTTAATTTTGGTTTTGACTTCATGAAAAACTTCAAAAATCCTGTAATAATCTGTCCTCTACTCTGAATTATTTCAGTGCCTGAAATCAAGCCACCAATACCTCTCCCTGCACCTGAAGCAAAACCAAAGCCTGAAGCAGGTGAGCAAGCTTATCCTCAATGTCAACAGCATGGTCCTTCTTGATTCACACACATAACATATACTTAATAAAAGATAGTAGGTGAAACTCAGTATGTAGCAAATGATTTCTAGTGTCTCAATATGCTTACTATACTACTCTCTGAAAAACTACTTATTTGAAGATTGCAAAATTGTATCAGAAAAGTCAAATAAACCACGAAATAAGCTTTTAGGAAGTAACAAATTGATGCATTAATGCAATGGACATCTCTCTACAGAAGTGAAAACAATCAAACCACCTCCTGTGGAACCTGCACCAACCCCCATCGCTGCCCCAGTAACAGTACCGGTGGTTGGAAAGAAAGCAGGTATTTATCCTGTAGCTTTCTTTTTTCTAGTTTGTTTTGGTGACTTAATAAAAGTATTCACACTTGATTAAAATTCAAGCCCTGTTTATGTTGCAACATAGTTTTCATTTCAACTGTGGAAGTTTGTGATAAGTTTCTACCTTTTCTTCATCTGATATCTTTTACCCACCTTGTTTCTTGCCCAGTGGGTGAATATTGTGCCTTAATTGGAATGTATGTTCCTGGGTTGCACCATTTCTTTCATATGCTTTGAAGATTAATTAATGAATACGTTTAGGGCTGATAAAAACTAAGACGACAGGCAGAGACCCTTTAAGGGTATACATATAAGAATCCCATGAAGCTTCAAATTTCCCTTATACCCTATTGGAACAATATCTCTTTTTTTAAAAAAGTCTGTATATTGGGTTCTGGAAATGGATAGTGTTGATAGTTGTACAACATTGTGAATGTATTTCATGCAACTGAACTGAACACTTAAAAATTGCTAAAATGGTAAATTTTATGTTAGGTATATGTTATCATAATAAGAAAGAAAAAGAAAAGAGACTGCATAGTTCAGTCTTTCAATCTATATAAGGATTTAGATCAATAATAATTTTCTTAAATGTTCTAATTTAATGGTGTAGATATCTCAAGTCCAAACTTAAAGCACCTATTAGTTGTATATGAACTATTTAGTATAGTTCCTCATTTAAGTGATAATATGGTATATAATTGATCAAAACTGGTTTGATGTGTAATTGGTAGTCATTAATAAACACACATCCTGACTATTTGATCTTTGGCTTACTACCTGGGTGATGAGATCATTCATATCCCAAACCTCAGCATCATTAAATATATCCAGGTAACAAAACTGCACATGCATCCCATGAATTAAAATAAAAGTTGAAAATTTTTTACAAAGGAAAAAATAACCAAACCAAAACAAAGTAAATTTAAAGAAGGGGGGAATGCATATATTGATAAATTTTCTAAAATGTGAAGAATCTAAGATATTCAATGTAATACCTTGACAGGTTTTTCCTTTGGAAAAATGATCATCTCCATTGATAAGACACAAAATAAAAAATTCAGGATGAATTTTTTAAAAAAACTGTTTGTTATATTCCATAATGAGATGTGCTAGCACCTGGGAATAACATTTAGAAATATCCATAGTAGTTTGACAGAGAAATTTTTTAATCTAATTTCTGAAACTTGTAATAAAAATTAGCTTACATCTTTAATAAATCAATAAATAAAACTATTCAGAAAAATTATATCTTTTAATTATTCATTAATTCAATAATTATATAGTATATAGTCATTTTATATTTATATTTTATATAAATTATTTAGACTTTTTAATTTAAAATTTTCTCAAAATATTTGGTGTGTATCACGTTTAATAACACGAAAAAATATACTATGTTCTTTTGTCTATCGTTTAATTTTAATATTTATGTTATATTTTGTCACTGATGTTTATGATTTGGACATTATTCTTTTAAATTTTTATAATTTCAATGTAGTATTTTTATTATTCAGAAAAAGGTGATGAACTGCTATTGGCTAATTAAGTATGTATAAAAATAAAGCTATTCTCAGTTATCCTGGGGGCTAAAGTTAAAGAACTCGCTCCACAGTTTATACTGTCCCTATGTAATAATTGAATCAAACTCTAAATGTCAGAACTCTATTGCTTCTGCCTTAGTTCATTGTCTAATTAAGGGAAATCTTCAAAGAAACTCATATATGTGCGGCACATAGACTCTTTTTCCTTAGTCTTCCCTGGATTTGTTTGTCTGCCCAATTTAGACATAAAAAGAACTTCTTTTTGGTAACTTCTTTGGTAACCTCTTGGTCATTTCCCTTTCTCCTTTTTCTGGCACTGATTTCTTATTGACAAAACCTTATTTCCTTGGTTCACATAATCAGCACATATATAAACATAAAATATTTTGCATAGCTACGCAAGAGCAAAACTTTTCCTCACAAGGCAACAGTAAGCCTTCCAAAAATTGGAAGAGAATAAGGCACTTGCTGAAAGAATTTTTAAATCCGAAGTATGTTGGCAATTTAGCTTGATGTATTCAATCTCAGCATATGCCTTCCTTGAAATATTAATCTCAATAGAAGTCATATAAGTGAAACCAATTTCTCTTTATGCATTAATATTTATAATGGAACATGACTCACCTTCCATGGTTTACTATTAAACATGAAATAAGTCTGAAAATTGCTTAAATGCTGAGTTTTATTTTTATTTCAGAAGCCAAACCTAAGGAAGAGGCTGCCAAGCCAAAAGGTCCCATCAAAGGTGAGATTCGTTTTTCTAGTTCTTGCATTGTAATCTTCCACTCTGAATTTCCAAAGTACATATTCAAGGGAAAAAAAAATTCAAAACTCCTAACAATTTTTATTATTTCTAATTGATTCTACTAAAACTAGCATGTTTTCTGATATTTCAAATAATACTCTTTTAATATTATGCAAGTAGATATATGTATATAATCAACTATATTTTAGCATAACAAATCCTGTAAGTTCTTAGCCTCATTTTTCATATACATGATATTTATACATGGCAGATAAAATAATTAGACATTAATCTGGCTATTTTATACTTCAGATTAAAATTTGAGAAAAGGAGCATTTATTATTCATGAATTCCTTATACCATCTCATTTTTCTGTCTGAAAAAGGCAATATAAATTCGATTGACCTTTCAATTGCCTGGTCTTTAATTTTCTGTTCTTATTTTCTAATTGCTTTATGGCTGGTTTTATCCAGCAGGCAGCCAAGTATACATATTCTGACTCCTATGGAGATGCCAAATCAACTTTTTAATTTTACTTTGATTTAGGTGTAGCCAAAAAGACTCCTTCACCCATAGAAGCGGAAAGGAGAAAGTTAAGGCCAGGAAGTGGTGGAGAGAAACCTCCAGATGAAGCCCCGTTCACCTACCAGCTAAAGGCTGTGCCATTGAAGTTTGTGAAAGAAATCAAAGATATTGTCTTGACTGAATCAGAGTTTGTTGGCTCTTCAGCAATCTTTGAATGTTTGGTCTCCCCCTCCACTGCAATTACGACCTGGATGAAAGATGGTAGCAATATCCGTGAGAGCCCCAAGCACAGGTTTATCGCAGATGGTAAAGACAGAAAGCTCCACATCATTGACGTTCAACTTTCTGATGCTGGTGAATACACCTGTGTTTTACGTTTGGGAAACAAAGAAAAGACCTCCACGGCTAAACTTGTTGTAGAAGGTAATTTCCTGTCTTCTGAACATGATCTATATTAAACTTGAACGTAACAAACCTTAGTAGTAACTTGCGTTGTAGTTTTACAAAACCTCTTATTTCCAAGTTTTATTTCATTGAAAATATTGTATGTATTGAAATATATACTGAAATTCTCCACAGAACTTCCTGTGCGTTTTGTAAAAACACTGGAAGAGGAAGTCACAGTGGTCAAAGGACAGCCATTGTACTTGAGCTGTGAGTTAAACAAAGAGCGTGATGTGGTCTGGAGGAAGGATGGCAAGATTGTGGTGGAGAAACCTGGCCGAATTGTGCCAGGCGTCATTGGCTTGATGAGGGCCCTGACTATCAATGATGCAGATGACACAGATGCTGGAACATACACAGTCACCGTGGAAAACGCCAACAACCTGGAGTGTTCATCTTGCGTGAAAGTAGTAGGTTAGTACTTTCCTGGGAGATTTTGTTCTGCTTATTATCACACTAAGAAAATGGAAGAAAGCACTTCATTTCCCAGTATCACAATATCAGAAATCTTGTACCTAAGAGGGGAATATCAATATATCCTATAGTGTATTCATTATGCCCAATTTTGTGATTTTTTTTGTTTCTGAAATTTACTAAGGAAGCTATGTATAGTACTTTTTCAGATCTTAATCATTTTTTCTTTTCTTATTTTCATATAGAAGTCATTAGAGATTGGCTGGTGAAACCTATACGGGACCAGCATGTGAAACCCAAGGGGACAGCTGTTTTTGCCTGTGATATAGCAAGAGATACTCCAAACATTAAGTGGTTCAAAGGATATGATGAAATCCCTCCAGAACCAACTGATAAGACTGAAATACTCAGAGATGGAAATCATCTATACCTCAAAATTAAGAATGCTATGCCAGAAGATATTGATGAATATGCAGTGGAAATTGAAGGGAAAAGATACCCTGCAAAGCTGACACTGGGAGGTATGAAAATCTTACCTTTTATTATCAAAGATAAGTTTTGTGTATGTGTAAGGCCAAGTAACACACCAAGACACATAAGAGCAAAGCATTGCTGGAATGTCTAAAGCATTATGTTACTTCATCTCTGACCAATACAGAACGTGAAGTTGAACTGCTTAAACCAATAGAGGACGTTACCATTTATGAGAAAGAAAGTGCAAGCTTCGATGCAGAAATCTCAGAGGCAGACATTCCTGGACAATGGAAACTTAAAGGAGAACTTCTAAGACCCTCACCTGTGAGTAATTTCACATTTTCAGTTGTTGGTCATACAAGATAACCACAGCCTATATTCAGGATCTACATCCTAGATTCAGATTGGAGTTAATAAAAATGAAGTCTTCTAAAGTCTTCAAGGAGGAAAGACATTTTATGTATTATTTGTGTACAACTTGAACAAATTTTGTAAAATGTTATGACAGGGAATTCTCTCCTTACTTTTATTAGTAGTAATTTTTAAGACTCTATAGTGATCGTATTTGAAACATTTCTCCTATAGGGAATTTATCTCTTTCAAATAGTCACTAAAACTATTGTTTTTCAGACTTGTGAAATCAAAGCAGATGGTGGAAAACGCTACTTAACTTTGCACAAAGTCAAACTGGACCAAGCTGGTGAAGTCCTCTACCAGGCCCTTAATGCATTTACAACTGCCATTTTGACAGTAAAAGGTATGGGAGCTTTTAGAATTCAGGGAGTGGGCTCAACTTCATTTCACATCCCTGTGCATTCTGAAAAGCCTCATTCTTAATGTCTGATTTTCAGAAATCGAACTTGACTTTGCTGTGCCCCTGAAGGATGTCACTGTTCCAGAAAGGCGACAGGCTCGATTTGAATGTGTCCTCACCCGAGAGGCAAATGTTATATGGTCCAAAGGACCTGATATAATCAAGGCATCTGACAAATTCGATATTATTGCGGATGGAAAGAAACATATTCTTGTTATTAATGATTCACAATTTAATGATGAAGGTGTCTATACTGCTGAGGTAGAGGGCAAGAAGACCTCAGCTCGGTTATTTGTCACAGGTAAGAGAGCTAATGAGATCTGTGACATCCCAGAAAGGCACACAAACCTATGACTTTAAAGATAGAATGCCAAGTTCTAAAGCTGTAATAATCAGCATCACCAAGTAACTTTCATAGTGTTACCAAAACAATCCCCTTAATTTGTTTTTTAGTGGAGCTCTATTTGGAAAGATGAATAAATAAATGCCATGTGAAATGGGTCCCTTTTACTTAGGCAGATGAGAGTGGAATTCTGAAGGTGAATTGTGTTTCTGAGCACATTATCTATGCTTGCATTTCAGGTATAAGACTGAAATTCATATCACCTCTTGAAGATCAAACAGTAAAAGAAGGTGAAACAGCAACTTTTGTATGTGAACTTTCTCATGAAAAAATGCATGTAGTCTGGTTCAAAAATGATGCCAAACTCCACACAAGCAGAACAGTACTCATCTCTTCTGAGGGCAAGACTCACAAATTGCAAATGAAGGAAGTGACACTGGACGATATATCTCAGATAAAAGCTCAAGTCAAGGACCTGAGCTCCACAGCACAGCTGAAGGTGTTAGGTAAATGTAACCAACTATAACCAGATAGCCAGTTTCTGAATCATGGAAGTGGAGAGTAATAAAATATTTTGCAACATTTTACTTTTTTTTTTTTTTTTTTTTTGAGACAGAGTCTCACTCTGTCACCAGGCTGGAGTGCAATAGAGTGATCACAGCTCACTGCAACCTCCACCTCCTGGGTTCAAGTGATTCAATTTCTGCCTCAGTCTCCCAAGTAGCTGGGCCTACAGGCATAAGCCACGATGCCCAACTAATTTTTGTACTTTTAGTAGAGATGGGGTTTCACTATGTTGGCCAGGATGGTCTTGATCTCTTGACCTCGTGATCCACCCAGCTCGACTTCCCAACCTTTTACTCTTTAATAAACTTTAGTTTTCATATTCTTCTAATTTTATGCTAAATGTCTTTTGCAGAGGCTGATCCCTACTTCACTGTGAAATTACATGACAAAACTGGAGTGGAGAAGGATGAGATTATTTTGAAGTGTGAAGTGAGCAAAGATGTACCAGTGAAATGGTTAAAAGACGGTGAAGAGATTATCCCTTCACCCAAATATTCTATCAAGGCAGATGGCTTGCGCCGCATCTTAAAAATCAAAAAGGCGGAACTTAAAGATAAAGGCGAATATATGTGTGACTGTGGCACAGACCAGACCAAGGCAAATGTTACTGTTGAGGGTGAGTTGCTCAACAATGTAAAATTCTGAGTATCTGAACCAGCAGTTTATTTGTTTGGTCATGCTAACAAAACTGTATCATTTCAGCTCGACTAATAAAAGTGGAAAAGCCTCTGTATGGAGTAGAGGTGTTTGTTGGCGAAACAGCCCGCTTTGAAATTGAACTTTCTGAACCTGATGTTCATGGCCAGTGGAAGCTGAAGGGAGAGCCTTTGACTGCTTCCCCTGTAAGTCAAGACTAGCTAACCATATAGGAAGGGGGTTGCTTGGTTGTGTAGCGTTTAAAAAGGTATAAAATCTCTTGATAATCTGTAGGAATAACTATATAAATGATGCTTTTTCTTTCCTTCTAAACCCTCACTCCAAACAGGACTGTGAAATCATCGAGGATGGGAAGAAGCATATTCTGATCCTTCATAACTGTCAGCTGGGTATGACAGGAGAGGTTTCCTTCCAGACTGCTAATGCCAAATCTGCAGCCAATTTGAAAGTGAAAGGTATGCTCTACTTGTCAGCCACACTTTTGTATTTTCTTTGCAAGACTTCCTGATATGCCCCTGCATTGATCAAGGGTCATGAATGGAAATGTATTCTGACTTTATCCACTGTCCCGCTTCTTTCAGAATTGCCTCTTATCTTCATCACACCGCTCAGTGATGTTAAAGTCTTCGAGAAAGATGAGGCTAAGTTTGAATGTGAAGTATCAAGGGAACCCAAAACATTCCGTTGGCTAAAAGGAACCCAGGAAATCACAGGTGATGACAGATTTGAGCTTATAAAGGATGGCACTAAGCATTCAATGGTGATCAAGTCAGCTGCTTTTGAAGATGAAGCCAAATACATGTTTGAAGCTGAAGATAAGCATACAAGTGGCAAACTGATCATTGAAGGTAATTTTATCAAATAGTCCGCCCCAAAATTTTTTTTCTTTTAGTTTCATAGCAAATGCTTCAATTAATAAGTTCTTTTTTTTTTTCCCCCATGATAGGAATCCGGCTCAAATTCCTCACCCCTCTCAAAGATGTAACTGCCAAAGAGAAGGAAAGTGCTGTGTTTACTGTGGAGTTATCTCATGATAACATCCGAGTTAAGTGGTTCAAGAATGACCAGCGCCTACACACCACCAAGTCAGTCTGGATGGATGACGAAGGGAAAATTCATTCAATCACGTTCAAAGACCTGTCTATTGATGACACCTCCCAAATTAGAGTAGAAGCTATGGGGTTGAGTTCAGAAGCTAAACTCACTGTGCTTGGTAGGTGCTATTCAAATTTTAATTTTGTTACATTAAATTCAACAGAAATCTGTGGAGTATCTATTCTCTAAAATAGTCTTCTAAGTGTTACATTGCATGAAGGCATCCCAGCTCCTTAAGAAACTATCACATATGTTATCAGGTTTATTTCTAAAACACTTTACCTTTATTACTGTAAAGTAGTGAAGACTCTAGCTAACACCCACAAAATCGCCAATTAAAAGAAAAACTAAAACTGTTCATTAATTATTGACCCTGGTCAATATTTTATCAAAATTATTTCAAAGGAATGTTTTTCAAGTTTCCCATAAGAGACGATACTACATAACTTACATTAATAAGCCTCATTATTTCTCTTGGCCACTTAATATCAACAAGATTAAATATGAAGTCTAACATATATAGACACAATTAAAAGCAAACTATTAATTGATTAAGAAAAACTAACAATGTCAGTCTGAAAGCTTAAAAGTAAAGTAGGCATAATAGAATTTCTAAGAAATTAGAAATTTATCCAAATAATGTAGGAACACAAAATTGTATTTGAAGCTAAATTTCACACTTTTTAGCTACTGTTAATAAAATGTTTCAAAATTCAGTATGAGTGGATTAGATCTGATAAATCCCATACACTGATTCCCTTTCTAATATTTAGAGAACTTTTGAACATAAACATGTTGAATGATTAAACACTTGACAAACTTTAAAAATATTCTCAGAACTCTGGGAGTTGCCTCTTAAACTTTCTAAGAGATTGTCATTTCCCTAAGGTGATTAACAAAATTTTTTCACATACTTTTCTTGCAGAGGGAGACCCATATTTTACAGGAAAACTTCAAGATTATACTGCTGTAGAGAAAGATGAAGTGATTCTACAGTGTGAAATTAGCAAACCAGATGCACCAGTGAAATGGTTTAAGGATGGGAAGGAAATAAAGCCATCTAAAAATGCTATTATTAAGGCAGATGGCAAGAAACGCATGCTAATCCTAAAGAAAGCCTTGAAACCAGATATTGGACAGTACACCTGTGACTGTGGGACAGATAAGACCTCAGGAAAACTTGACATTGAGGGTAATGAAATTTCCATGAGTTTCACTCTTGAAGCATTGGGTTTTTTTGTGCCAGAGGCTGATGACCCTTGCTGACCCTTTACTTTTCTAGATCGGGAAATTAAACTGGTGCGACCCCTGCACAGTGTGGAGGTGATGGAGACTGAGACAGCGCGCTTTGAAACTGAAATCTCTGAAGATGATATCCACGCCAACTGGAAACTCAAGGGAGAGGCCCTACTCCAAACACCTGTAAGGCTATTTCTGAACTTGTCAACAACTAAAGGAACTGGGTGAAATAGAAAAGGACAGGTGAAAGAGTACATGCAGGACATTTAAAACATGATAGCAGTTTCTCTATCAGACCATAAGCCAAAGAAAGATGTCAGGGTCTATGAATGGGCTCAGACTGGCACACTTGCATTATTTTTGATCCAGCAGAGCGGGTATAAGGTTGTAGGTACTCTGTGATGTTGCTAGTTGGCTCAGAATTATACAGCTAAAATAAATGTGGCTTTCCGGATAGTTCCTGTAAGCTTTACTTCCTAAAAAATTAGCTCAGCGTTACATAAAGTTTCCTCACCATTTATTTGCTGCATTCCTTTAATTAAGATATTCTATCCTTAGGAAAAAATTTCAAAGAAAATTATTTTCCATGAAAGTTGTTCTATTTTGTTGGTACAGGACTGTGAAATTAAGGAAGAAGGCAAAATACACTCCCTTATTTTGCACAACTGCCGTCTGGATCAGACTGGTGGAGTGGATTTCCAAGCTGCCAATGTTAAATCTAGTGCCCATCTCCGAGTTAAGCGTAAGTACTGTATGTTTTTGAGGAAAATTAAAATAAACTTTTACAGAAAATGAATATGAGTGAAATTAATTGGAATTATTTTATTAGTTAGAAAATACTATTAAAACACAAAACTGGCTCTCTTGCATTTACCACTTTGACATTCCAATATGGAAGTGGTTCAAATAATAAAGTTTTAGAAATGTTGTTGACCTTGCCATTTGAACAAGAGAAAATCTAGCAAATCGGATTTTCCTGCTCTGTAGTCCACTCACTGAAAGTAGATACATATACAATGAGAATCTAACTCAAAACCCTTGAAGACCACTTCCCTCAAGTGGCTGTGCAACTGGGAGCACCAGAAAGACAAACTTTGCTGTGTGGGCACTTCAGATTCAAGAAAGAAGGTGGAGAGCATTAGGCTAAAATTTCTGGAAGGTGCAAAGTGTTTGATGGATAGGAACAGCCTCTTATTGAGGGCCCCTTGTCCTCTCCCAATCAGAGTCTTAGTTATTTTGGAAGTCACATACCTTATGTAGCAAGAAGAACTTGACGCCTGGCAGAGAGACAGATGCAGCACAGATTTCTTGCTGACCTTGTACGTCAGCACGAAGAGGCCCCTACATATACTCGCTCTCTGGCCACCAGCTCTCCCCTTTCAGCACCCTGAGGCTACGTTCACATGGGAGTTAAAATAGTGACCAGTCCTGTGGCTTCTTGAAGAAAGCAACCATGAAGATTCATATCTAAGTCTCTGTTTATTCTTTTGGGATTACAAAATGAGTAACACAAAGCTGTTTCTTCCCTCTCGAAAAGCACGAGTAATTGGTCTTCTGAGGCCTTTAAAGGATGTCACCGTGACTGCAGGAGAAACAGCCACCTTCGACTGCGAGCTCTCTTATGAAGATATTCCGGTAGAATGGTATCTCAAAGGGAAGAAACTAGAGCCCAGCGATAAGGTAAAAATTAGGCATGCCTTGTCTTACTCGTTCTTTTTCTCAAGTTCTTTCACCTTCACTTATATGTTCCTTATTCTTTGCTCTTTCTAACATCCCTTCCTCTGCCTTTGGCTTTCTCTTTCCTGCCTTTAGCCTGATTTCTATTGAAATTGTAAAGCAAATTTTTTCATTTTTTATTAGGTTTAACCTGATGATATTTTCATTGAAATAGAAATAAAAATTTCAAATATGATCAAGTTTTAGTTTTTTGAAGAAAAGGCAAGACTCGATGACTATCAATGATAGTTTCTTTGATTAACCAGAAGACAGGAAGGATTAAACAGGCTTTCCAACTGGATGCTCTGCAACAATGGTGCACATTAAGTTTTAAGACTAACGCTCTCCATCCTATCTAGTGTTCTGCGTAAAGGGGATTAAGAGGAGAAGATTGAAATTCCATTTCGGGCAGTTGGTCAAGTAGTTGAGATAACTTCTGGGCAGATTTGCTCTTCAAGCATTTCTCCAAAGCTATTTTTAACCTGCAAGTGCTTTGGGCTGTGCAATATCTGGAATGCAAGTGGACTATTTAAAGTGCAACTGATGGTACTGACAAGAAAGAAGGGCTCCGTGGTTATCCACATATGTAAATGAAATACTTTTTAAAGTTTTGGTAAATAACTAGCTCCTACTGCTAGCTTTTACTAACATTCTTTATGCCCAAGGTTTTAACTATAAGTAAGAACCGAGGGATTATTCAGATTGGCCCACAATACAGTTTGCCTAAATTGATCTATATTTTGTCCCCAGTAACAACATATGTCTTTAAATTATCTTGACAATCCATCGTTAATTTAATATGTTCAGCATAGGTTGGAAATAAAGCACCAGACAGTACATTGTTCTTTAACATTTTGCCCCAGTATTTCAGAAATAATATTAAATGTGCCATAAAGAACTCAATACAAATCAAACTTTGAAGACTTAAAGGAATATAATTAAAAAGGGATTCAGTTAACAAAAAGCTACAAAATTAACTGAAGTATTTGAAAAAAAAAATGCCTTAAAGTAACTGCTTTGAAACAAACTATTATTCCCATAGAGTGATTACAGGATAATTCACTAGCAGTCATCTGGTAGGTAACCCCTGCCTGTTATACAGATAATAAGGAAATCTTCTTGGCCTCCTTTTTTAATAACTAGAAAAAGCAGCATCACATTCCATTTGTAGCATGAGAATTAAGTTACATATAAGAAAACCTTCCTTACAATGAGGTCTTCTAAATATTGAACTGAGGGAGGCATCTCTACCTTCAAGCTTGTTGTTTGAAAATGTGTGTTTATCCTATCAATCATGATTTAATTAACTTCATGTCTGAAGGTAGAGAATTGGTTGACTTTTCAAGAATCTTTCTAGATCTGTACATTTATAATTTATATATAGGAACACCGCTTAAGGACAAATGATATTGTTCTTTCATTACTAAATATCGTGTCATCATATTAAGAGCTTTTTATTAAAATATCAGTCTCAGTTCTAATACTAAAACTACACTATTTAAATTCAAATGTAGACTCCTAAAAATCTTATTCACATTTTATTTTTTAAAAAATTCTTACTATAGCTAAAATTTTTTCTACAGTTAGAAAGGATCAGTTTACTATAATTCTATAGGGCCCCTTTGCATCTCTTTTGGCATAGGAATTTTAATCCTTTACTCTAGGCACCCAAAATACTTTAGCCTTTTGTGAACTTGCTCTTGCATTACTTAAAAGTCTCTTTTCAAAAAGAACTTAAATATAAGCTTTGAAGTAATAAAATCATTTTATGACATTTGGCAGGTTTTGTTTATATTAAGTTTATCAGAACAAACTTGCTCTTGTCAATGTAATTTCAACCTTTAATATTCACTTTTTGTAAAATGTCTAGCCTCCCTCCAAAACTACAGTAACCAAACAAGCAAAAACAAGCTATACAAATAGGAAATGTGAAGGGAAAACTGTAGACATGAGGTGTTGCATTTTTTTCTTTGTTGTTGTGGTTGTTGTTTCTGGCTGTCAGTTTAAGAAAGGACTGCCAAGTTCCAAATAGCATTTGATAATTTTAAAGTTAAATTTTAAATTTGATAAACTTAAAAATTAAATATAAAACTTTAATAGTTTTGTCAGTCATAGCCTACTATACTATTGTAATATGCTGCTATTACAAATAATTATTTTTTTAAATCTCTAACATTATTCTTATATAGTCTACCGAAAAATCTTCAACATTTATTTCCTTGGTTTATTTTTATGAGGTATCAATCAGTTTTCCTTTTCTTTCTTTTAATATAGTAGAGGTAAACTGTATACAAGCTGTTTATTGAGAAGCACTGCATTCTGAGCAGTGTCCTAGAGTAGCCTCAGATGATAAAGCAATATAATATTAAGCAGATAAAATGTATCTGTGGATGGATTAGAAACTGAGACCTTTTTAAGTAGGCAAAAGTATCATTCCAAAATTTATATTGAACTGTCATTAAAAAGCAATTTTTCCCTATTTCAGTACCATGCCTTTGGATAAGTAGCTCTGTTCCAAGGGCATATTTAATAACCCTCTCCTAGCTGTTATTTTTCCTGATTGTGTTTTTTTGGCCATTCTCAATTATTAATATAATTATGTGACTAACCATGCCCAGTTATTAATTAAGGAAAACACCTTTAGGTGAAACCTTATTTCTGATTCTTTTTTTTACACCAGTATGATAAATAGTTCCACTGGTGAAAACCTTTACATTATTTTTAACTCTAAGTAAACCCTTAAGCAGTGCCAAATCAGCCTGGATGACAGGGCACAGCTTCTTAGGAATTTTAGACCATAGAACTGGAAGAACTCCCAAGTCTCTTCACTGTCAGAATGACCCTATCTGTAGCCCCACTGACATCTGATTTTCTCATTCCTGTTCCTTAAACACATGAAAAGGGAAGAAGGGTCCAACCTTAATTTGCAGTTTTGAACAAAATTAATAGGTTGTACAAATTATTTTAATCATAGGTTTAATTGGTTTGCAAATAAGTATCATCGCTAAAATAAATGGGAAGAAGGATTATAGCTCATTGTTGCAATGCAAACACCTTACATTTCAGAACATAATGTTTACTTTCAGCTTGCCATAGCCAATCTTTTTCTTTCATCCTTTCATGATTTTGCTTTTCTAAGTTCTTCCTTTATGTATATATATAAGCCTAGTATCAGAATGGGGGCATATACACACACACACGTATGTATATACTATATGTGCTATACACCTACACATATACCAAAAAGACCACAAATGTAAGCAGAAATTGACCTGGGCAATTTCGACATGAAAGGCTACCTAGTAATTATATAAAGGCAACTATGAAAGCCTAAAATTTTCTTAAAAGATCCCAAACTATTAGTTGAAATTATTTTTGAATGCATATATGCTAAATATATTATTATAAAACAACTTGGAAAGCTCTATTTCAAACCATTTACCTAAATGAATTAAATGCACCCATATACTAGATTGCTGTTTCATGATTCTTTTTTTTTGTTTAAACAACTAGGTGGTCACACGTTCCGAAGGAAAAGTTCATACACTTACTCTGAGGGATGTAAAGTTAGAAGATGCTGGGGAAGTCCAACTAACAGCAAAAGATTTCAAAACTCATGCCAACCTCTTTGTGAAAGGTAATTACAATGCTTATTTTTAAATACATGTATAAGGCAGAGGGTCGTAAATAGTGCCAACTCTCAACTATCTTTATATGATGAGTGCTACAGATGTTTAAAACCAACTAAATAATCAAAAGTCTAATTTTACCTTTTGGCATAGCAAAATACTTCACAAACTATCTTTTTAAACAGTCAAAAATTGACTAGCACAGGTTTTACTTCCTCCCTCTGTCTCCATTGTTTTTATTGCACATCCTAGATCTTCAAAAGCCAGCTGGAGGAAGAATTATTATCAAGCTAGGTATCCATCACTTTATTAACCAAGAGTTGGCTGTTATTTCCTTAATGTTTACTAGTTTTTAAAGCAATTTTCCTCTTGTCTGTACAAATAATGATAAAACATCATTATTGGAGGAAAACGTCTGAGTGTAATCAAAACTTGAAAATAAAACTTAGAACAGAAAAAAAGCCCTGGAGATGCCAGGGGAAAGTTGAGAAGGTACCAGAACTCTTGGAGAAGGAAAGGAGTACCATGGCTAATAAGTATGATTCTTTCAGAACCCCCAGTTGAATTCACTAAGCCTCTTGAGGACCAGACGGTCGAAGAGGGAGCCACTGCAGTGCTAGAGTGTGAAGTCTCCAGAGAAAATGCTAAGGTGAAATGGTTCAAAAATGGGACAGAAATCCTCAAAAGCAAGAAGTATGAAATTGTTGCTGATGGCAGGGTCAGAAAACTTATTATACATGGCTGTACCCCAGAGGATATCAAAACATACACTTGTGATGCTAAGGACTTTAAGACTTCCTGTAACCTGAATGTCGTGCGTAAGTATTCTTCTCACAAAGGACTTTTCATTTGCAACTCTTTGATAACAACAACAACAAAACAACACAACACTTTTTGCATGCCCTTCTTGGCCTAACTGCATTTATTGGCAGCTTCCAGTATTAGCACTGACCTAACCTGATCCCTTATGAGTTTAAAGAAAAAAAGAAAAGAAAAGTCTTATTCTATGTCTGGTCTGATTAATGATGGAGCAACCACTTTTCCCTATGCTTCTTTTCTCTCTCTGAGTAGTGAGTAGCTGTGCTCTTTGTCTACATGGAGTCAGCATACTGTATGGATATTCTGATACAGATGAGGAGAAACTGAATTTTAAAGATAAGTAGGGAGTCCTAATATTAAAAAGAAAGAAAAAGTGATTTGCATGTGGAAAGAAAATGAATTTTCAGGTGTGGGGAACAACTAGAAAATAAGCCTGAAATTTCAGTCTCAGTAGGAGCATACCAGTGATCTGCTGTAATATAACAGCTCATTCACATGATTCAATCTCTGAGAATAAGAACGGATAAGAAGATGGAGCAAGGCCTGGACTCTTTGAATGAAGAGAGCTCTAATGGTTTTTAGCATTACTTCTTCCTCTGGTGAAAAATGTAATTAATGTCTTTTTTCAAAATGCCACATGCTAGCTTATTTCATTCATTCCTTTGTCGAGTGATGACATTTTTCTGCGTATTTTTGTGCAACATTTGTTTGCTTGGTTTGGTTGCTTCCTGTCTGTCAACAGCTACAACCTAGTGACGCTACTTCATGCATCTCGTACTGCGTTTTTGTTACCGCTTTGTGGTTGCTCTGCTTAAGCTTATGTCAAAGTAGCTTCTTGGGTCTCCTTCTTCCCCTTGACATCTACCTCATTCCAAGAAGGCTCAGCTGCAAGGAGCATATCTTCAAACCTGTTAGCCAGCATTTGCCTCAGAATCTTCTTGTTCAAGAAAGGTCATCTTGGGAAAGACTCACAAGGAGCTCTGAAAGAAGGAAGGGCAAGGGGGCAGCTCCCTAATCCTGTACACTGGATGAATTAATTCTAGAGATTAATGAAATAACAGATGTAAAAAACCCAGTCCCCTCCCATACAAAACACATTGCTTTGTTGCACTAATAGATTTTATGCCTGACTTATATGTGACATCTTCAAAGCTGATTTTTTTAAAAAAGCTGAATATATGCATTTCAATTACAGCCTCTTAGCCATACACAAATCTGGTCATAGTGCTTTAAGCTGTGTTATCTTTGAATTCCGCTACTTTCTCAAAGATTGTGCTGGCTGCCTTAAATAAGACAACGTTTCTTTGCTACTGGTGTCTGGTATTTCCTTTGACAATATCTTTCAAGTCTGGTGCAGTACAAATGAAGATTTTTCTTCCAGCTATTATTCAAAAGAACTGAGATGGTTCCCTAGTACATGTACTATACACACACATATGCTCACTAGTTGGACATATAGAATGCCACATGATTTTATGTAAACTATAGAAGTATCTAAAAAGCAAAACATCATACCTGATAGGCAGCTTCAAGCGATTTCAAAGTCAGTTGTAGTCTATTAAGATGGAAAGGCCCTACAAAGCACTCACTTTTTATTAACGTATACCATGGTAGCATCAGAGTACATTTCCAGAAACCTCATTTTGAATTCTGATGACATTCTCTTACAGCTCCTCATGTGGAATTCTTAAGACCACTCACAGATCTTCAAGTTAAAGAAAAAGAAATGGCTCGATTTGAGTGTGAACTTTCCCGAGAAAATGCTAAGGTCTGTGATTGTATACCTGTCATCTTGTACTGTCAAATAACTTTATATTTACTTTTGTTCTAGCCAAAATCAGGAAAAAAAGTTACTCAAAACTTTCTCTGGCAACTCACTTTACTTTCAAAGATAATTTTAGTATAAAATGTATACTTGACTTTAATTGTTCGCTTTTTAGTTTATTAATTATTAATAATTTTTCAAGTAATAGTAAATTATTAATTTCAATAGTAAATTATTAATTTGCTATTACTTGAAAAACACTGGATTCAAAATCAGGAGATTTAGATATTAGTTTAAACCATATGAAGCTGCTGTTTTTTAAGATCAGAAACAGTCAAATGTCAGCCATTGTATTTGTTTCAACTAAGTACCTCTTATTGCCATTAACTACAATTGGCAAGTTTCTTCAAGTCTGAGCCTCAGTTTACACATCCAAGAAGTTAGTCTGCATGATTTCTATGGCCCACTATGGCTCTACAAATACATGATCCCATTGTTTTTAATAACTGATAATAGTATCTCTCATTCATAAGAAAAAATGTTTCTCTGGTTTATCTTGAACTAAGTATGCAGTGCCTACTCTATCAGCAGCTCACTTAACAGTAATTGGTAAGATCGTTCTTGCTTTTGGGGTTTGTTTACATTTGTGTCTGCCACTTTGGTTCTTCTTCATACTGTGAAGTCTTGTTTGTAGCTTTCAGAAAAACTCAAGATCATAGTTCCGCTTAAGGACACCCGTGTGAAGGAACAAGAAAACTGATAATATATTTATTATGAATATAGGTTCAGTGGTTTAAAGATGGTGCTGAAATTAAAAAGGGCAAAAAATATGACATCATATCCAAGGGAGCAGTGCGCATTCTCGTCATCAACAAATGTCTACTAGATGATGAAGCTGAATATTCCTGTGAAGTAAGGACAGCGAGAACTTCTGGCATGCTGACAGTTCTGGGTAAGAGCACAGTCATTCTTTGTGAAGTATATGTGTTGGGAAAAAATAATAATTTCCAATTTAACTCAATGTGCTTTTTCTTTTTCAATGCTTGCAGAAGAAGAAGCTGTCTTTACCAAAAATCTTGCCAACATTGACGTTAGTGAAACAGACACTATAAAACTGGTTTGTGAAGTCTCCAAACCTGGCGCAGAAGTGATTTGGTATAAAGGGGATGAGGAGATCATTGAAACAGGAAGATATGAAATACTGACTGATGGACGGAAGAGAATCCTGATCATTCAGAATGCTCACCTTGAGGATGCCGGCAACTACAACTGTCGACTCCCAAGCTCTCGAACCGATGGCAAAGTCAAAGTACATGGTATGAAAACTACTGTGAATGGTCTTTTATTTCCAACAATTCATACTTGCTAGATTTAAAGTACAAGGACATACGTTTCTAATATCTTGTAACCTTTTCTTCCCAGAACTGGCTGCTGAATTTATCTCAAAGCCCCAAAACCTTGAAATACTTGAGGGAGAAAAGGCTGAATTTGTCTGCTCTATCTCAAAAGAAAGCTTTCAAGTCCAGTGGAAGCGAGATGACAAGACACTTGAATCTGGAGATAAATATGACATTATTGCCGATGGTAAAAAGAGGGTCTTAGTTGTGAAAGATGCCACGTTACAAGATATGGGCACTTATGTCGTCATGGTGGGAGCCGCCAGAGCAGCAGCTCACTTGACAGTCATTGGTAAGTTTGTTCTTGCTTTTAGCATTTTTCTTGTATTTGTATTTACTACTTCCATCTTTCTTCATACTATAAAGTCTTATTGGTTGCTTTCAGAAAAACTCAGGATCATAGTTCCTCTTAAGGACACCCGAGTGAAGGAACAACAAGAAGTTGTCTTCAACTGTGAAGTCAATACTGAAGGTGCCAAAGCCAAATGGTTCAGAAATGAAGAAGCCATATTTGATAGTTCAAAATACATTATTCTCCAAAAAGACCTGGTCTACACCCTCAGAATTAGAGACGCACGCTTAGATGACCAAGCCAACTATAATGTGTCTTTGACCAATCACAGAGGTGAAAACGTTAAAAGTGCAGCCAACCTTATAGTAGAAGGTAAGCGATTTATATGGCACTAGAGATTTTTTCATCAATTTCTATTATAAAAATAATTAAAATCAACGTTATTTTTCTCCTTTACAACAGAGGAAGACCTTAGGATTGTTGAGCCTCTTAAAGATATTGAAACAATGGAGAAGAAATCTGTCACATTCTGGTGCAAGGTGAATCGTCTCAATGTGACCCTGAAGTGGACCAAAAATGGTGAAGAAGTGCCTTTTGACAACCGTGTCACATACAGAATTGATAAGTACAAGCACTCGTTAATCATTAAAGACTGTGGCTTCCCAGATGAAGGGGAATACATTGTCACTGCTGGACAAGATAAATCTGTTGCTGAGCTTCTCATCATAGAAGCCCCTACAGAATTTGTGGAACACTTGGAAGATCAGACAGTCACTGAGTTTGATGACGCTGTCTTTTCCTGCCAGCTCTCCAGAGAGAAGGCCAATGTAAAGTGGTACAGAAATGGAAGAGAAATCAAAGAAGGCAAAAAGTAAGCAAAATCTTTTTATTCTCTTTCTATAGCTATGTATACACTTTTGACAATTTAGTGGCCATGATGCAAGCTAACTATTAATTCAATGTCTCCTTTAGATACAAATTTGAAAAAGATGGAAGTACACACAGACTGATTATAAAAGATTGCAGACTGGATGATGAGTGTGAATATGCTTGTGGAGTAGAAGACAGGAAGTCTCGAGCTAGACTTTTTGTGGAAGGTACATATTAAACGAAAGGACAACTCTAATGTTACCAATTTTTTATATTGTTAATCAAAATGTAAACATATTTGTATTTATTTTGCATTTTCTTTCCAGAAATTCCTGTTGAAATCATCAGGCCTCCCCAAGATATTCTTGAAGCCCCTGGTGCTGATGTTACCTTTTTAGCAGAGCTCAACAAAGATAAGGTGGAAGTCCAATGGCTAAGAAATAACATGGTTGTTGTCCAGGGTGATAAACACCAAATGATGAGTGAAGGAAAGATACATCGACTACAGATTTGTGATATTAAGCCCCGTGACCAGGGTGAATACAGATTTATTGCCAAAGACAAAGAAGCCAGAGCTAAGCTTGAACTGGCAGGTCAGTCCCTTTCTTTTATTTTAAAATATCCTTCCAATATCACAGAGATTATTTGGATTTCAGATTTCACAGTTATTTAATGAGGTAATTCTTGTGAGGGTCTTTCATTTCTAGCAAGCCCTATCCACATGTTAACTGTTCTAATTTTGCTCAATACAAAGTAAGTGTCTTGCGTAAGAGGAAATTAATAGCAATAATCTTTATGTGCAGAACCTTGGAGAGTTCCTAGTACATGAGGGCTGTTTATGAGCTCCTAGAACTAACCTGTCACCCTGAGAATCTTTTCAAACCTAAAAGCAATCTCATACTCTCCTACTTTCCAAACCCCTGTGTGCCTTTTGGGCATGTTCTCATCCTGACCCAGGATATCCTTATATACTGTGTTTATGAAAGAGCCATTAATGTATCTCTCATTCATAAGAAAAAAAGTCTTGACCAGGCACGGTGGCTCACGCCTGTAATCCAAGCACTTTGGAGGCCAAGGTGGGCAGATCACCTGAGGTTGGGAGTTCAAGACCAGCCTGACCAACATGGTGAAACCCCATCTTAAAAAAAAAAAAAAGAAAAGAAAAAGAAAAAAAGTTTCTCTGGTTTATCTTGAACTAAGTATGCAGTGCCTACTCTATCAAAAAACAAAACAAAACAAAACAAAACATATTTTTCACTACACTGAGTCCTATCTTATTACTTTTGGCAAAGAATGCATGTCTAATCATTTTATGCCATTCTCCATCCTCTGTTCTCCAGTCTAATTTGCACATACAACAACCAAAAAAAGCTATGAGAACTCTAAGCCACTCAGTTTTCTCTGCTATAAAGTTATTGTGGCAAGGTTATGTAACCAATATTTGATAACAAGGGCATAATAATATATGATGTAGCTTGGCTACTGTTAATAGTCTAAAGCATTCACATGTTATCTTTCCAACTAGCTGCACCGAAAATCAAGACAGCTGATCAAGACCTTGTGGTTGATGTTGGCCAGCCTCTGACAATGGTGGTGCCATATGATGCCTACCCCAAAGCAGAAGCAGAGTGGTTTAAAGAAAATGAACCTTTATCTACAAAAACCATCGATACTACAGCTGAACAAACTTCGTTCAGAATTTTAGAAGCCAAGAAAGGAGACAAAGGAAGGTATAAAATTGTGCTTCAGAACAAACATGGAAAAGCAGAAGGATTCATTAATTTAAAAGTTATTGGTAAGCCCTTGGGTAACTCAGACTTAATTGGCAAAGCACAACTTAAAAGCAAGACAGCACACTAAAAAATTCCTTTATATGTGAATTTCAGATGTTCCTGGGCCAGTACGTAACTTAGAAGTGACAGAAACATTTGATGGTGAAGTGAGCCTTGCCTGGGAAGAACCTTTAACTGACGGTGGAAGCAAAATCATAGGTTACGTTGTTGAAAGACGTGACATTAAGAGAAAGACCTGGGTTATGGCCACAGACCGTGCAGACAGTTGTGAGTTTACTGTCACTGGTCTACAGAAAGGAGGAGTTGAGTACCTCTTCCGTGTGAGTGCAAGAAACAGAGTTGGCACTGGTGAACCAGTAGAAACTGAGAATCCTGTAGAAGCAAGGAGTAAATATGGTAAGAAATTTTAAGTAAATTGCAAGCTACCTTTTAAATAAATTGCAATATTTGCCTTCATCCCCAGTGTTACCCAAAACTCATGTTTTCATTTTCTGTGGTGAAATCCAGATGTTCCCGGCCCTCCTTTGAATGTAACCATCACTGATGTGAATCGATTTGGTGTCTCACTGACATGGGAACCACCAGAGTATG
This sequence comes from Saimiri boliviensis, assembly GCF_048565385.1. Taxonomy (NCBI): domain Eukaryota; kingdom Metazoa; phylum Chordata; class Mammalia; order Primates; family Cebidae; genus Saimiri; species Saimiri boliviensis. The sequence continues at coordinate 61,315,863 of NC_133453.1, forward strand.
ATGGAGGTGCTGAGATCACAAACTATGTCATTGAATTAAGAGACAAGACTTCTATCAGGTGGGATACTGCCATGACTGTGAGAGCGGAAGACCTGTCTGCAACTGTGACTGATGTGGTGGAAGGACAGGAGTACAGTTTCCGAGTGAGAGCCCAAAACCGAATTGGAGTTGGAAAACCAAGTGCAGCCACACCCTTTGTCAAAGTTGCCGATCCAATTGGTAAGCCCATCAAAAAAAAAAAAAAAAAAAAAAGGAAATAATTACTATATGAAATGCAGATGTTAGGTCTATCAATTAAAATAAATCAAGTTAAATAAAAGTTAAAAAAAAAAGTAGAATATCATAAAAATTTGAATAAAGTTTTAGAAACCGAGACGGTGCCTACTTTACTCAGTGAATTCAATAAATCTGTTATTTTAATGAGGATGATATAATTGATTATAGCACTGTCTTCATAAATTGTCACTAACATAAAACGTATGCTCCAATTCTTTCTTTTATTCCAGAGAGACCAAGTCCACCTATAAACCTAACTTCCTCAGATCAGACTCAGTCATCAGTTCAGCTCAAATGGGAACCTCCTCTGAAAGATGGAGGAAGCCCAATATTAGGCTATATAATTGAGCGATGTGAAGAGGGAAAAGATAATTGGATTCGTTGCAATAAGAAACTTGTCCCTGAACTGACTTACAAGGTAGGTCATTTGCATATAAAAAAGAATATTCAGTGTGGATCATGGACATAACTGTATGTGTTTTTTACAAATATTAATTCTAATCATAGGTTACTGGATTGGAAAAAGGAAAGAATTATTTATATAGAGTATCTGCAGAAAATGAAGCTGGTGTTTCAGATCCATCTGAAATTCTTGGTCCTCTCACTGCTGATGATGCATTTGGTAAATAGCTATTTTATTTTTAGATCTGGGAATAGCACATAGCTACTTTGGGGTAACAGAGGTTTAAATACGGCACTGCAAACTCATTAACTGTTTGTTTTTGTAGTTGAACCAACAATGGATCTAAGTGCATTTAAAGATGGTCTGGAAGTTATTGTCCCAAATCCTGTCAAGATCCTGGTTCCAAGTACAGGCTATCCAAGGCCAACTGCAACCTGGTGTTTTGGAGATAAAGTTCTAGAAGCAGGGGACCGTGTGAAAATGAAGACCTTGTCTGCCTATGCTGAACTTGTCATTTCTCCAAGTGAACGTTCAGACAAGGGCATTTATACACTGAAATTAGAAAACCGTGTGAAAACAATTTCTGGGGAAATTGATGTCAATGTAATCGGTAAGGAACTAAACCTTTATCATCAAAGGTGATTTGGCAGTATTGGTTCAGGCTATTACTGATAGTGACTTGGGAGTGCATTTTCTTTTCAGCTCGCCCAAGTGCACCCAAAGAACTGAAATTTGGTGATATAACCAAGGACTCAGTACATTTGACTTGGGAACCACCTGATGATGATGGAGGAAGTCCATTAACTGGATACCTTGTTGAAAAACGAGAAGTCAGCCGGAAAATATGGACTAAAGTGAGTTTTGAGCAGCACTGCATCAATGCCAAAAATGAGAGTAGGGGAAATCCCAGGTTGGGATGCCATGCAGAAGTCTTATGTGCTACATCTTCTTACCTTTACCTCACTGAAAACGTACAAAAACTTTTTAAGAATGCATTGGTGCTAATGCTTCCTGAGGTCGCTCAACCAAGGATTGTATAATTGCCTCATCTTGTGGGCCTTACCACATTTTCAGCTAGGATTGTACCCAATATGTACCCATTAAGCTAGAAGCCAGCCTAAGGAAAGTAAATATTTATTTCCTTTGTGGTCCCACTTCTTATTCCACTGGTATAACTTAGTTAACCTAATCAGCCATTATTTTTTTGTGTTTATATTAGTTACTATTCTTTATCCTGAATTAAAATTATATTTCTAATAACCAAATTGGTTGGAAGAGTCAACACCTCATGTGCCATCTTTTTTCATGTGTAGAAACTTTGAAACAGTTTTTCTTATACTGAGTCAAATATTGTCATGTATCCTACTTTGCAGTTTTCCATAATATGAAATTAATATGAGAATAATCCTTAGCATTCAAAACAACTTCAGTTTGTATCCCTGGTCATGGTAAACGTCTTTTGCATTGGGGAAAGGATTTTTGGGAAATAACTAACTAACTGTATTTCTTTCTCCCAGGTTATAGACTGTGTAACTGATCTAGAATTCACAGTTCCTGATCTTGTTCAAGGAAAAGAGTACTTATTCAAGGTCTGTGCTCGTAACAAATGTGGCCCTGGAGAACCTGCATATGTTGATGAACCTGTAAATATGTCAGCTCCTGCCAGTGAGTGCATTCTTGATGATTTCTTACCTAATCTTGTGTTGCTTATTTTTTGCTTTTAGACCTGGGGTTGAAATTATAGGGCCAGGCAGGGGTTGGCAATGTGAAGAGAACTTCATAGGTGGCCTATATAAGACTGACTCTCTCTTCCAAATGTTATAGCGGTACCTGACCCACCAGAGAATGTTAAATGGAGAGATCGAACAGCCAATAGCATCTTCTTAACATGGGATCCACCGAAATATGACGGTGGTTCACGCATCAAAGGATATATAGTTGAAAGATGTCCACGTGGTTCTGATAAATGGGTTGCCTGTGGAGAACCTGTTGCAGAAACAAAGTAGGTTATTTGGCATGAGAGTAAATGTGTACTCCTAGTCACTACAATTGGAGAAGATTTTAATGTTTGTCTTTTTTCATTGAGAATTCTATGCTGCCGGTGTGTCTGTCTGATTTTAAAAGGTGCTGCTGAATGTACCCCCTGCTTAGGATTTTCATGACAGTATTGAAATGAAAATGTATTCAGTTATAGTGCTATAGTGATCCAGATTTAATTTGAAGACAGGTATTATATCAATCTTTCAAATTTTTGAAAGATTATGAGTACTACACAGTGAAACAGATTGTTGACAATACAGCAAAATACCCTATTTTGTTTCCTGACAGAATGGAAGTGACAGGTCTTGAGGAAGGCAAATGGTATGCCTACCGCGTAAAGGCCTTAAACAGGCAGGGCGCTAGCAAACCAAGCAGACCCACAGAGGAAATCCAGGCTGTGGACACACAAGGTATCTGTTTTTAATTTTTGTCTTATCAAATAGGCCTCTGACCTTAAATCTGCTTGAACTTGCTAACATCATAAATAATCTTTTCCAATTCAGAGGCCCCAGAAATCTTCCTCGACGTGAAGCTTCTTGCTGGTCTCACTGTAAAAGCTGGGACCAAGATTGAACTTCCTGCCACTGTAACCGGAAAACCTGAACCTAAAATAACTTGGACAAAGGCTGATACAATTCTGAAGCAGGACAAAAGAATTACCATTGAAAATGTCCCAAAGAAATCCACAGTGACTATTATTGATAGTAAGAGAAGCGACACTGGCACATACATCATCGAGGCTGTGAACGTGTGTGGCCGGGCCACTGCTGTGGTGGAAGTGAATGTCTTAGGTAAGGAAGATTCTCATTTTAAAAGGGGACAAACTCTTTGCAGTTACTTTCTTGAAAAAAAAATCCTGGTGAATAATAATTTTTCTGTATCTGTAATGCTGTACACAGATAAACCTGGACCACCAGCTGCCTTTGACATCACGGATGTAACCAGTGAGTCATGTCTTCTAACATGGAACCCACCACGAGATGATGGTGGATCTAAGGTTACAAACTATGTTGTGGAGAGACGAGCAACTGATAGTGAAGTGTGGCACAAGCTCTCATCCACTGTCAAGGATACAAACTTCAAGGCCACCAAATTAGTGCCCAATAAAGAGTACATCTTCAGAGTTGCTGCAGAAAACATGTATGGTGTTGGTGAACCAGTTCAGGCCTCTCCAATAATAGCCAAGTTTCAGTTTGGTAAGTTTCTCAATCAGCTGACAAAAAAAAAAAAAAAAAAAAAAAAAAAAAACAAGGATGCTTATATCATACTTGCATTTTGGTGTTACATTTATATACAGGACATATAACATTTTATACCATTATCTTGTCTATAGATCCACCTGGACCTCCAACTCACCTAGAGCCTTCTGATATCACTAAAGACGCAGTGACTCTCACATGGTGTGAGCCAGATGATGACGGTGGCAGCCCAATCACTGGATACTGGGTTGAAAGACTGGATCCTGATACGGATAAATGGGTTAAATGCAATAAGATGCCAGTAAAGGACACAACATACAGGTACACTCAGAATCCCCATCAAGATTTTAAGAGAGCAGTATCTTCAAATGTTTACTCGTTAGAATTCTTTTTGATTACACATGGTTATATATTACTGAAAAAATTTTAAACTACTATTATTTATATTTTCTATTACCTCATAATTCAAAAACTATATAAATTCCATTTAAGGGCACATTTCTTAGTTTACTCTAAAACATTAACTTTCAGGAAGTTTCAAAGTGTTTGATCCTCCAGTATATTATGATAATGATCATCGTCATAGATATTATAATTAGACTGGTATGTTTGGCCAAGTCTAAAGTACATGGCAGTTAAAAAGCAATTTTTAATTTATATTGAAATGCTTTTCAGTTAAATTTCCAAATCACTTTTTTATAATTTAAATAAGTTAGTCTCTTCTGTGTAAAATAAACATAGGCTTCTTCTGCTTCTTACCATGATGTTACACATGCACTTTGCTCCTAATTCAGAGTGAAAGGTCTCACCAATAAGAAAAAATACAGATTCCGTGTGTTAGCTGAAAATCTTGCTGGACCTGGAAAACCAAGTAAAACAACAGAACCAATCTTAATAAAGGATCCCATAGGTATTATTTTTATAATTTTTGTGGTGATTTTGAAACTTATATGAACTCCTTTTTGGCAAACCTAAATAATGATTTCATTGGCTTGCAGATCCTCCATGGCCCCCTGGAAAACCAACTGTAAAAGATATAGGCAAAACATCATTAATGTTGAATTGGACAAAACCAGAACATGATGGAGGTGCAAAGATTGAGTCTTATGTCATTGAAATGCTGAAGACTGGAACAGATGACTGGGTCAGAGTGGCAGAAGGTGTTCCTACCACTCAGCACTTGCTTCGAGGGCTCATGGAAGGACAGGAATACTCATTCCGAGTTAGAGCTGTGAATAAGGCTGGGGAAAGTGAACCCAGTGAACCCAGTGACCCTGTGCTTTGCCGGGAGAAGCTATGTAAGTCACTCTTGATGTCTGGGGCATATAAATTCTTCTAACGTCTGCCCGTGAACTACAATATGAAAAAATATGAAAAATTCATTATTATTATTTCCTCCTGGCTATATTATTTCTTAACAACTACCTGCACATTCAGACAATTAGGTAATAAAAAATGAATTTGCTTTCTTTATTTTTTGTTCAGATCCTCCATCACCACCCCGCTGGCTTGAAGTTATTAATATCACAAAAAATACAGCAGACCTAAAATGGACAGTTCCTGAGAAAGATGGAGGGTCCCCCATCACCAACTACATTGTGGAAAAGAGAGACGTCAGGCGAAAAGGCTGGCAAACAGTGGACACCACTGTCAAGGACACCAAGTGTACAGTCACCCCGCTGACTGAGGGCTCTTTATATGTGTTCCGAGTTGCTGCAGAAAATGCTATAGGACAAAGTGACTACACTGAAATTGAGGACTCTGTCTTGGCCAAAGACACCTTTAGTATGCTCTCACACTTAATCCTTGTGGCAATATTTGTAGGAAATTATCACCTTCCCTCTGGTTTTCCTAATCATTGATTATTTTGCTTTCAGCCACTCCTGGACCACCCTATGCTCTGGCCGTGGTTGATGTGACAAAACGACATGTTGACCTAAAGTGGGAGCCACCTAAAAATGATGGTGGAAGACCAATACAGAGGTAGAATTTGAATTAATTCCTAAAGAATAACTTACACTTGGCTGTAAATTCTTAACTGTGTTTTTTCATTAATGCTAATGAAATACTTTGTTATTTCAATAGATATGTCATTGAGAAGAAAGAAAGGTTAGGTACCCGTTGGGTAAAAGCTGGAAAGACTGCAGGCCCTGACTGTAACTTCAGAGTAACTGATGTCATTGAAGGAACAGAGGTCCAGTTTCAGGTTCGGGCTGAAAATGAAGCTGGAGTTGGCCACCCAAGTGAACCCACAGAAATCCTATCCATTGAAGATCCAACAAGTAAGTCATGCTGGTTATACACAAAATATTGTCTAGACGTTGATGAGACTGGATATGAATGTTTCACTCTTTTCTCAGGTCCTCCCTCACCACCCCTTGACCTACATGTGACTGATGCTGGGAGAAAGCACATTGCCATTGCTTGGAAGCCTCCAGAGAAAAATGGTGGAAGTCCTATTATAGGATACCATGTCGAAATGTGTCCAGTAGGCACTGAGAAATGGATGCGAGTCAATTCTCGCCCAATAAAGGACCTGAAATTCAAGGTTGAAGAAGGTGTTGTTCCTGACAAAGAGTATGTTCTGAGAGTGAGAGCAGTCAATGCTGTTGGTGTCAGTGACCCATCTGAAATCTCTGAAAATGTGGTTGCCAAAGACCCAGACTGTAAGAACACAATGTCTTTTATAGTTAATAAAATACGCTTTATTCATCCATTGCATTTTGACATACTCTCTTTTTTGCTGTTTTGAATGATATCTTACAGGCAAGCCAACAATTGACCTGGAGACTCATGACATTATTGTTATTGAAGGTGAAAAGTTAAACATTCCTGTTCCCTTCAGAGCTGTCCCTGTTCCAACTGTTAGTTGGCATAAAGATGGCAAAGAAGTTAAAGCGAGTGATAGATTAACAATGAAGAATGATCACATCTCTGCACACCTTGAAGTTCCCAAGAGTGTCCATGCAGATGCCGGAGTTTATACCATTACACTGGAGAATAAGCTCGGCTCAGCAACTGCCTCACTCAATGTCAAAGTCATAGGTAATCATTCTTTGATGAAACACCATTCTTCAGATGTAGAGGAAATTAGTTAACTTTGCAGTGCTATTAAAAACATAAATGACCTCATGAACTGGCCACTTGTAAAATAAATGTCATTTCTGACTATGTCTTTCCATATGAGAAATAAAGCAATTCTAAAGAGATGAAATCTCTCAACTATAATTAATATTTCTAATTTATTTATAATTTATAAATAATAATTCATAATCGTTTTAATTATTTGCATATGAAATAGTAATTTAAGTAAAAGACATTAGCATATTGAAATGACCACAATTTCTTAATTGTGTAATTTCACATTTACCCATAGTGTTCTCAATCAGGGATAGTAACATTTTCTGTGTTCCTCTCCCCTGCAAATAATGTCTGGCAGTGGGGCCATTTTTGCTTGGCACACAGACTTGGAGTAGATGCTACTGACATTTAGTAGTTGGGAGACAAGAATGCTAAATGCTCTCCAGCGTGAAGGATACTATAGCACATGAAAGATTATCCTACCCAAAATACAGATAGCCCCACTTAGAGACAAGTGCATTATTAAAATGCTGATTTTTTCAGGATTATAAGAATAATTATCTATTTTTACAATAGGCCTACCTGGACCATGCAAAGATATTAAAGCAAGTGACATTACCAAGAGTTCCTGTAAGTTAACATGGGAACCTCCAGAATTTGATGGTGGAAGCCCGATTCTTCATTATGTCCTGGAGCGCAGAGAAGCTGGGAGGAGAACATATATACCTGTCATGTCTGGTGAGAACAAACTGTCATGGACTGTGAAGGATCTCATACCAAATGGTGAATACTTCTTCCGTGTTAAAGCAGTCAACAAGATTGGTGGAGGAGAATATATTGAACTGAAAAATCCAGTCATTGCTCAAGATCCAAAGCGTAAGTTTGGGCATGGATGTACTACAGCTAGGAACTAATAACCCGTAGTTTTGTTTTAAGAAGGTGGTTCTCCTGATGTTAACTTATTTTTTCTTGTTTTTCAGAACCCCCTGATCCACCTGTAGATGTTGAGGTTCATAATCCTACAGCTGAGGCAATGACTATTACATGGAAGCCACCTTTGTATGATGGAGGGAGCAAGATAATGGGCTACATCATAGAGAAGATTGCTAAGGGTGAAGAAAGGTGGAAGAGATGCAATGAACACCTGGTACCAATCCTGACCTATACAGCAAAAGGACTTGAAGAGGGAAAGGAGTACCAATTCCGTGTGCGAGCAGAGAATGCCGCGGGTATTAGTGAACCTTCTCGGGCTACTCCTCCAACCAAAGCTGTAGATCCCATTGGTAAGTTTTGTTTAATGGAGTTGCCACTTTCCCATTGTAAAACAAATGAAAATAATGTTTCGTCAGTTATTTTCATCAGAATTGAAAACATTTATTGGTTATAATCATTATAGATGCCCCCAAAGTCATTCTGAGAACAAGCCTAGAAGTGAAACGAGGTGATGAAATAGCACTAGATGCAAATATTTCTGGATCACCTTACCCAACTATTACATGGATAAAGGATGAAGAAGTTATTGTACCAGAGGAAATTAAGAAGCGTGCAGCACCCTTACTTAGAAAGAGGAAGGGTGAAGTTCAAGAAGAAGAACCATTTGTCCTGCCTCTTACACAGCGTTTGAGTATCGACAATAGCAAAAAGGGAGAATCTCAGCTACGCGTCCGAGATTCTCTCCGACCTGATCATGGTCTGTATATGATCAAAGCTGAAAATGACCATGGTATCGCAAAAGCTCCTTGTACTGTCAGTGTATTAGGTAAGTCATTAAACACTTTCCAATGGAAAAAGGTTTTAGTAAAACATAAAAATTAAAAGTTTGGGAGAGAGTTAAAAGAAATAGGAAATAGCTTCAGCAAGTTATCCTCAGTCATATTTTATCTCCTGGGCATGTAAAAGAAATCACCTGACCTTGTTATTTATTAGCTAACAGAATACAAAGATAGAAGTGGGAAAAACAGAAATCATGTCAGAGGAGCATGCTCACATTTACCTTTTCCATAGCAACTCTTCCCACACAAAATTTTAATTACTGTTCTCTTTTGAAATATTAGATACACCAGGACCACCAATCAACTTCGTATTTGAAGATATTAGAAAGACCTCAGTCCTCTGTAAATGGGAACCACCCCTTGATGATGGTGGCAGTGAAATCATAAACTACACTTTGGAAAAGAAAGATAAGACAAAACCCGACTCTGAATGGATTGTTGTCACTTCAACACTTAGACATTGCAAATATTCAGTAACAAAACTGATAGAAGGAAAAGAGTACCTCTTCCGTGTAAGAGCTGAAAATAGGTTTGGGCCTGGTCCGCCATGTGTTTCAAAGCCATTTGTAGCTAAAGATCCATTTGGTAAGGTTCTTTAACCTCTGAAATTTGTCTTTTTACTATGTACTTTGATATATAATTACTACAGCTTATAAAATTTCATTTTTATGTCATATTAGGAAATTAATTCAAATGTTAATTTTTTTTATCAGAACCACCTGATGCACCAGATAAACCCACTGTGGAAGATGTTACCAGCAACAGTATGCTAGTGAAATGGAATGAACCAAAAGATAATGGAAGCCCCATTTTGGGTTACTGGCTTGAAAAACGTGAAGTTAATAGTACACATTGGTCTCGTGTCAACAAAAGCCTTCTGAATGCCTTGAAAGCCAATGTAGATGGCTTATTAGAAGGACTCACCTATGTCTTCAGAGTATGTGCCGAAAATGCAGCTGGACCTGGAAAGTTCAGTCCACCTTCAGATCCCAAAACAGCACGTGATCCAATCTGTAAGTAATTCCTTAAGAAGAAAGTGGAGTAAAATAAGCTATTGTATATTTTTAAACAATCAGGGAGTTTAATTTGTGTATCTTCATTCATTCTAGCTCCACCTGGACCACCTATCCCAAGAGTCACTGACACGAGCTCTACAACTATTGAACTAGAATGGGAGCCCCCAGCTTTCAATGGTGGTGGGGAAATTATTGGCTATTTTGTCTATAAGCAGTTGGTTGGCACAAATGAATGGTCACGCTGCACAGAGAAAATGATCAAGGTCCGTCAGTACACTGTCAAAGAAATCCGAGAGGGTGCTGATTACAAACTTCGGGTGACTGCTGTCAATGATGCAGGGGAAGGACCGCCTGGAGAAACAGAACCTGTTACTGTGGCTGAACCACAAGGTACTGAATGTTATTGGAATAAAATTATGGATAATTTCTCTGTACAGGACTACTTTTTAATCTTTCTTTTATGGGCTAATGTATGACTGTTCTCTTTGAACAGAGCCTCCAACTGTGGAACTGGATGTTTCTGTCAAGAATGGAATACAAATAATGGCTGGGAAGACTCTTAGAATTCCAGCTGTGGTGACTGGTCGCCCTGTACCTACAAAAGTATGGACCAAAGAAGAAGGGGAGCTGGATAAAGACCGCGTTGTAATAGACAACGTTGGAACCAAATCTGAACTAGTTATCAAGGATGCACTGCGAAAAGACCATGGCAGATATGTGATTACAGCTACAAATAGCTGTGGTTCCAAATTTGCAGCAGTCAGGGTAGAAGTTTTTGGTAAGGAATGTTGCATTGATTTTCATAGGATTTTCCCAAGTGATAATATCTTATTACATTGATTTGGGACTTTGTTTTGTTTTCAGATGTCCCTGGTCCAGTTCTTGATTTAAAACCTGTTGTAACAAACAGAAAAATGTGTCTACTTAACTGGTCTGATCCAGAAGATGATGGAGGAAGTGAAATAACAGGCTTTATCATTGAAAGAAAAGATGCCAAGATGCATACTTGGAGACAACCAATAGAGACTGAGAGATCTAAATGTGACATCACAGGTCTGCTTGAGGGACAAGAATATAAGTTCCGTGTTATTGCCAAGAACAAGTTTGGCTGTGGCCCTCCTGTTGAAATAGGACCAATTCTTGCAGTTGATCCACTAGGTAAAAGAAAAGGTTTCATTGTGTTTATAGAATAGTGTTTTGCTTCTAATTATATTGTTTATTTATTGAGCTTTATGGCTTGAAACTTCCAACAATCTCAAAATATATAGCTAGAGAATAATAAGAAAAGTAAATAAGCTAACAACATTAAATATATCATATTTGCTATAATTTCAATGTAATTTGTGGCTGTAATTATATTAATTATGCATGGTTTTGTGTACGAAAAACTTGGCTCTATAGAGGCTTAATAATAACCTAGAAGTAGTTTAGAAGTATTAAATCTCTCCAGTAGAACACATTGGAAGTCGGTTTTTAAAATTTACTAACCTAGTAGTTAAAGAGAGTTCAATGTTTTTCTAAAAGATTAGACAACTCTCTGAGGATAAATGCCTTAGTCTTCCTCTGTATTCAAAAAGTCCCCATACTGGAAGGATAGGGAGGCCTGAAACCAGAAAGAGCCTCCAAAGAACAGAAACCAACCAGAGGGAATCTCCTAAAAATCAATACAAAACACTAAAATTGCATACACAGTAATGCACACTGACATCCCACCTAAGAAAGCAAAGCCTTTAAAGAAGACTCATTCCTCAAGAGAAGGAAGAAGTTATTCCTTCACCACCACCCCCTGAAAAAAAAAATACATTGCATCCTATACCACTATTATAGCAGCTCAGCTATGAATATCCAATATACCACAGGCTGTGCCAGAGGTGCCAGAACAGAGCTGGGCTTCCACTGCTTCTGGTTGCAGTAATAGTCAACAAGTATGGATTGGTTCTAGTTTTACCACTGAAAGCTTAACTCTTAGTTTGACCCTTCAGGAAAGAAAACTTCAGCAGCATTATATACATTCTCTTTTCACCATATTTTGAACCCACACATGAGACAACATGACTCAAAGTGTGTTCAGTAGACATATCCACTATCCATTAATAAAAGAAGAAAAACTTTGCTCTCAGCTGGTCTTTCAAAGCAAAACTTCACAAACTTACTTTCCTAGTTCATTAGAATTAGAAGCATCCCCAGTTACAAAGATAAACAATCTAAAATATTAAATATAAAAAAGCAAACGTGACCTTGATTTCTTTTTCATCTATAATCTTGATGAAAAGTTTGCCAAGAAAAATTCCGTCTATATGAATGTCTATAATTTTGACAACTGACAAGTTTTAGGAAAGATTTTAAACATAGATGTAAGGTTATGCCAAACAGAGGGCTATTTTCCACATAATTAAGTTGAAGTGAAATATTATTTCTTACATGAATATTTATCTCATGCTAATCATTTTCACTTGCCTCTGGCTAAAGGTCCTCCAACATCTCCTGAGAGGCTCACGTACACAGAAAGGACAAAGTCCACTATCACCCTTGACTGGAAAGAGCCCCGCAGTGATGGTGGCAGTCCCATTCAAGGATATATCATTGAAAAACGGCGTCATGACAAACCTGACTTCGAAAGAGTTAATAAGCGACTCTGCCCAACCACATCTTTTCTGGTTGAAAATCTTGATGAACACCAAATGTATGAGTTCCGTGTCAAAGCTGTCAATGAAATCGGTGAAAGTGAACCATCTCTGCCTCTGAATGTAGTCATACAAGATGATGAAGGTGTGAAATCTGAATATAATAATAATTTTAATGCATTTTACAGTGTACCTTTATCCCATAAGTTGAAAAACGTCCTTATGACTTTGCTATTTTTTTAATCTTTCTCTTCTCTTTGCAGTGCCTCCAACTATTAAGTTGCGTCTGAGTGTTCGAGGAGACACTATCAAAGTTAAGGCAGGAGAGCCTGTTCACATCCCTGCAGATGTGACAGGCCTTCCAATGCCTAAGATTGAATGGTCCAAGAATGAAACTGTAATTGAAAAACCCACTGATGCACTTCAGATAACCAAGGAAGAAGTATCCCGAAGTGAGGCAAAAACTGAGCTTAGCATTCCCAAAGCAGTCCGGGAGGACAAAGGCACTTATACAGTTACTGCTTCCAATCGCCTTGGCTCAGTGTTCCGAAACGTTCACGTTGAAGTATATGGTAAGTGACTTGCTTTCTTACACTAAAAAGGCATCCAGTGTCTGCTTAAGAATTGCCTTCTCAATATCCTCTCTTGATTCCTTTTCAGACCGCCCATCTCCACCAAGAAATCTTGCTGTTACTGACATTAAGGCTGAATCTTGCTACTTGACATGGGATGCCCCCCTTGATAATGGTGGCAGTGAAATCACTCATTATATAATTGACAAACGTGATGCAAGTAGGAAGAAAACAGAATGGGAGGAAGTCACCAACACTGCTGTAGAGAAAAGATACGGGGTAAACTCTTCTACATATTTTCTTAAACACATTAAAAGTACATGACTCTGATTTGATGCCATTTTAGTATAACCTTGGAATTTGATAATTAAACTCAAAACCACACACAATAAGCTGTTATTTTTGTTATTGCAGTGTTTAGCACCACACACATAAGGCTCCTTAGTAAATAGTGTTTGATACACAGATAATTTTTTAGTTGAGATCCACTATCAGGTACAATACATATACATATTCTTATTTTTAAAAAGTTTTCTCCTTTTCTCTGTTTTCCCATGTTTTGGGTCTATGTATTTATTTCTTTTTATAGTTATCCTTCCCAAAATAAGCTGAATTTTTAAATGAGTGAAAATCAACATAAGTATATTCTCTTCAATAAATGTCTATTTTTCTAATTTCTAGATCTGGAAACTTATCCCCAATGGCCAGTATGAGTTCCGAGTCAGGGCAGTGAATAAATATGGAATCAGTGATGAGTGCAAATCAGATAAAGTAGTCATTCAAGATCCTTATCGCCTTCCTGGACCTCCAGGAAAACCAAAAGTTTTGTCACGCACCAAAGGATCAATGCTAGTGAGCTGGACTCCTCCTTTGGACAATGGTGGCTCTCCAATTACTGGCTACTGGCTAGAGAAAAGAGAGGAGGGAGGTGCTTATTGGTCACGTGTTAGCCGAGCACCAGTAACCAAAGTAGGATTGAAAGGCGTGGAATTTAATGTTCCTCGTCTGATTGAAGGCGTTAAATACCAGTTCAGAGCCATGGCAATAAATGCTGCAGGAATTGGTCCTCCCAGTGAACCATCAGATCCAGAGGTTGCAGGAGATCCCATATGTAAGTATGCTTCCATTTCTGGGGACTCATTTCCAAAAGACAAAGTCACTAAATGGATAATTCTGCTCTTAAATTTCTTACATTTTTCTGTGTCAAATTATTTTATTTACTAAAATTAAAAAGGTTCATATTCACATAGACTATAAGAAATATATATGTATATGGATATATATATATATGCACAAATATATACCTACACATACATAAAATCATACTGTTTATAAACTCTTGGATTAAACCAAATATTTTATGAGATATCACAGTAATAAGGACATGGAATATAAACTCCTATCTCTTCTGATACTTTAAATAAATTTCTATCTCATTACATATTGAGGAAATCATCTCTCCCACTAATCAGACCATCGAGTAGGAATTCAACAAAAAGCACAATGTTGTTAGCTTTTCAATAATAATATGGAACAAAGATTTAGGAATCTCAGGCATAGTCTGTGAGGTCAAATAAAAGAGGGAAAATTCTTCTAAAACATCTATGAGCAGATTAGTTCAAAAATTTAAAAATACTGTGGCCTTAATAATTCATCCTATTTGCTATATATCTGATTAGATTCTCTATAGAAGAAAAATGCAATTATTTGTTAAAAAGAAAATATTAAATGAGTGCTATGTGAAGAATATATACATATATAATGAGGATATACACATATATATACATATATAATGAGGCAGTCATTCATTCATTTGCAAACTAGTATTGAACATGTGCTTTGTACAAGGATCTATATTAACTACTGGAGGGAGGAAAGTTAAGATTAAAAAGACAAGTGTAATAAAAGGATTTCTGTAATTGTAAAGCACTTTCAGAAAGGTAAAGGAGTGTTATGTGATTATTGTAGACACTGATCCTGCCCCTAAAGGACATTAAGATTAGTTTGTGTTCAAAGGTTTACTTGCTATTGATGGAATCATTTTTAGATTTTCATATTGTGGTAAATTAAATTTAAATCATGTTTTCGGCAAAGGCTATTGTAGAATTTCTTCAACGGGATCTCAAAAGTAAAGTCGTTTTTTACCAATGTGTAAATAGAATGTAAATCTAACACGATAGGAAGTAGTCTGTCTATTCCCAGTTAGTTGTTTGCTGTCTCTGTTTTTGTATTAATGCCAAAGGAAGATAGATCATTTCCTTTATTTCTCACCTCTAGAAGGTAACTGTTTCCTTTTAGCATTTCTATTGTAATATTTTGATAGATTAAAAATAATATATGATCATGTATAGTAAAAGATTCTAGCATTTCATCAGCTTCAAAATTTGATGAAGTTTTTTTTCTTTTCTTATTAGTTCCACCTGGGCCACCTTCTTGCCCAGAAGTTAAAGATAAAACAAAGTCAAGCATCTCACTAGGATGGAAACCTCCAGCCAAAGATGGTGGCAGTCCAATCAAAGGATACATTGTAGAAATGCAAGAAGAAGGCACTACTGACTGGAAAAAAGTAAATGAACCAGACAAACTTATAACTACCTGTGAATGTGTGGTGCCTAATCTGAAAGAACTCAGGAAGTACAGATTCAGAGTGAAAGCTGTCAATGAAGCTGGTGAATCTGAACCAAGTGATACAACTGGGGAGATCCCTGCCACTGATATTCAAGGTACTAGTACTTAGTTTATGTATTCCTCTTTTGATCTTAGTATGAAATTGATTAATTTACTGAAGATATTTCAATTACTTTTTGACAAATATGAGCTAAATCCTGTTACATTATACGTGGTATTACAGAGGAACCAGAAGTTTTCATTGACATTGGAGCACAGGACTGTCTGGTTTGTAAAGCTGGCTCACAGATTAGGATTCCTGCTGTCATCAAGGGACGCCCAACACCAAAATCATCTTGGGAATTTGATGGAAAAGCAAAGAAAGCAATGAAGGTAAGAAAATAACCATTCTCCTATATTTCCCTCTGAATCGCTATAAGGAGTATTTATACTACAGCTATCTCCTTTTCTAATAGGATGGCGTTCATGATATACCTGAAGATGCACAGGTAAAAAATAATAATAATTAAAATAATTCAAAATATGATTGACTTTAATCCTGCTATGGTTTCTTTCAATGTATGACTACTATTTTCTTTGTATAGCTGGAGACTGCTGAAAACTCCTCAGTAATTGTTATTCCAGAGTGTAAACGATCTCATACAGGCAAATACAGCATCACAGCCAAGAATAAAGCAGGACAAAAGACTGCAAATTGCAGAGTTAAAGTCATGGGTAAGAAAGACTTTGAAATTTGCTACACAATAAAAACAAATTATTTTCAAGTATTTAAGGAACGTTGCTTATATTGTGATTTGCATCCAATAGATGTGCCAGGCCCACCCAAAGATCTGAAAGTCAGTGATATCACAAGGGGTAGTTGCAGACTTTCATGGAAGATGCCAGACGATGATGGAGGAGACAGGATCAAAGGCTATGTTATCGAGAAGAGGACGATTGATGGAAAAGCCTGGACCAAAGTCAATCCAAACTGTGGAAGCACCACATTTGTAGTGCCTGATCTCCTCTCTGAACAGGAATATTTCTTCCGTGTGCGAGCAGAAAACCGTTTTGGTATTGGCCCACCTGTGGAAACCATTCAGAGGACCACTGCCAGAGATCCGATATGTAAGCTTTAAAACCTAAATTTAAAATATCTTCTCAAAATTGAAGTATATTATTATAAATAATGCTTAATACTTCTTTTAACTATTTTTAAAGATCCTCCTGATCCTCCTATTAAACTCAAGATCGGCCTCATCACAAAGAACACAGTACATCTGTCATGGAAACCCCCAAAGAATGATGGGGGCTCCCCTGTTACCCACTATATTGTTGAGTGCCTTGCATGGGACCCTACTGGGACAAAGAAAGAAGCCTGGAGACAGTGCAATAAGCGTGATGTGGAAGAACTGCAATTTACTGTTGAAGACCTAGTAGAGGGTGGCGAATATGAATTCCGAGTCAAAGCTGTCAATGCTGCCGGAGTCAGCAAGCCTTCAGCCACTGTTGGCCCCGTGACTGTCAAAGACCAGACATGTAAGTGCCAATATATTGACAAAGAATGTCCTCCTTACGGCTGCTGTCCTGGGTGTTTAATAATAGTTCAAAATTAAAAGAGATATATCTGTACCTAGGGAAGCTACCGTGGCTTGAATGTCGACATGGACATGTTACTCAATTACTGATTCCCTCGATTTCCACAGAACTTTCACATTCCCTTACCTGTTACCTTTTCCCTATTTAAAGGAAATTATGTCTGTAATTTCCCTGCTATAATTTTCTCCATGGAAGGCTGTTTTTTTTTATCAGAGGTTAAAGCAATTTCTCTGCATGCTCCTCAAAAGGGGCAGAAAGTAACTCGTCATTTGCTTAGCAACTGCTGATATCCATTTATCTTCACAATCAAGTTTCTATTTGTCTATATGAGAAAAGATATATCTATTTCAATAGATAAAATATATATACAAATATGGCAATAATTCTTCCTCTGATAATTACCATAACTACTGTTGTGTATTTGTTTATTCTCTCATCTAAGTGTAAAAAAAAACTGTAGTCACTACCCTCTTTGCGTATTTCCATCCTTCAATTGTGCAAAATGGAAAATTGCTTTCCTTTTATTAACAGTTGTATTTCTTAAAAGAGAATTTACCTTCTTATGGGTCCCTTCATAATTCTGCATAAATGTTAAAGAGAATATCTCATAATACTCTCCTACTACAATAGTCTCTCTTCCGTTTTGTCAGGATAAGATACTATAATAATACTCATCATTACATGCATAATGATACCAAATAAAGAGGCAAGCATTGATATATAGCCACATGTAGATCCAATAAAGGATGCTGTCCTCATGTACCTGCTCCCCAAACTAGTGTAATAATGTTAAAGGCTATTCTTTATATTGGGCTGAGCTACAAAGTCTCACTACAGTGGATCCAAACAGATTTATAGTCACTGTGAATTCTACTTTCTATCCTTCAGTGCTTTTTGCTCCTAATGACAACTTTTTTTTTAATAATCTAGGCCCACCATCAATTGATCTGAAAGAATTCATGGAGGTGGAAGAAGGAACTGATGTTAGCATTGTGGCCAAAATTAAAGGTGTGCCATTCCCAACACTAACCTGGTTTAAAGCTCCTCCAAAGAAGCCTGATAACAAAGAACCTGTTCTCTATGACACCCATGTCAACAAACTGGTGGTGGATGATACTTGCACTTTAGTTATTCCACAGTCTCGCAGGAGTGACACTGGCTTATATACCATCACAGCTGTAAATAATCTGGGAACTGCATCAAAGGAGATGAGACTGAATGTCCTGGGTAAAGACTGCATGGTTTGGTTAAAACTACTTGTTGTTCCATGTATAAATAGCATTTGGATTTAAAATCATCTGGCTGATAAAGTATTCTTTCTTTAAACCATTTTAGGTCGTCCTGGCCCTCCAGTGGGACCTATAAAATTTGAATCTATTTCAGCAGAGCAAATGACACTATCTTGGCTTCCACCTAAAGATGATGGTGGGTCCAAGATTACAAACTATGTAATCGAGAAAAGAGAAGCTAACAGGAAGACCTGGGTCCATGTTTCCAGTGAACCTAAAGAGTGCATGTACACGATTCCCAAATTGCTAGAAGGCCATGAATATGTATTCCGAATCATGGCCCAAAATAAATATGGCATTGGAGAACCCCTTGACAGTGAACCAGAAACGGCAAGAAACCTCTTCTGTAAGTAGGACAGCATTTTCACATACAAAGTCACTTTTACTTGCTTTTTTTTTTTAACTTCTTATACTCAATATGATTTTTTTCACAGCTGTCCCTGGAGCACCAGATAAACCAACAGTTAGCAGCGTGACTCGTAACTCCATGACTGTCAACTGGGAAGAGCCAGAATATGATGGAGGCTCTCCCGTGACAGGGTACTGGCTGGAAATGAAAGACACCACTTCAAAGAGATGGAAGAGAGTTAACAGAGATCCTATCAAAGCCATGACTTTGGGTGTTTCTTATAAAGTGACTGGTCTTATTGAAGGTTCTGACTATCAATTCCGGGTATATGCAATCAATGCAGCTGGTGTGGGTCCAGCAAGTCTGCCATCAGATCCAGCGACTGCTAGAGATCCAATTGGTAAGCCTTGAAACCATTCCTCTTTTTTTTCTTTAATCTTATTTTCTAAAAGTGCCATGGGAAAGTCAAGAATGCTAATGCTCTACTGGTTCTTTCTAGCCCCTCCTGGCCCTCCATTTCCCAAAGTGACAGACTGGACTAAATCATCTGCAGATCTGGAGTGGTCTCCTCCACTAAAAGATGGTGGATCCAAAGTAACTGGATACATTGTTGAATATAAAGAAGAAGGAAAAGAAGAATGGGAAAAGGTAATAAAACTTGGCACTAAGGAAATGAACTATGAATAAACTAAAACTGTTGTAGTTACTCTCAGTTCCACTAACTTCTGTCTCTACTTTTGGATTCAGAAATCAGGAAAATAGCATAATTTTTGGGCGGGGCACAGTGGCTCAAGCCTGTAATCCCAGCACTTTGGGAGGCCGAGGCGGGTGGATCATGAGGTCAAGAGATCGAGACCATCCTGGTCAACATGGTGAAACCCCGTCTCTACTAAAAATACAAAACATTAGCTGGGCATGGCGGCGCGTGCCTGTAATCCCAGCTACTCAGGAGGCTGAGGCAGGAGAATTGCCTGAACCCAGGA
Organism: Saimiri boliviensis; assembly: GCF_048565385.1. Taxonomy (NCBI): domain Eukaryota; kingdom Metazoa; phylum Chordata; class Mammalia; order Primates; family Cebidae; genus Saimiri; species Saimiri boliviensis. The sequence continues at coordinate 61,335,673 of NC_133453.1, forward strand.
GGCGGAGGTTGCGGTGAGCCGAGATAGTGCCATTGCACTCCAGCCTGGGTAACAAGAGCGAAACTCCGTCTCAAAAAAAAAATAGCATAATTTTAACTCATAGTCGACTATGTCCAAAATCTAATCAAATGTTAAGTCATGTTATTACTAATATTTTGGCCATAAACCCTGGAGAGCAAAATGAATCAATAATGGTTGAATCATTTGGCAGTAATTTTAAAGCATAATTCCTGCCAAGTCATTCCATTCAGTGTTGCCTGTAATATCTGATCCCTAAAACCTAAACCAGCAACATTTTCCCAGAGTAAACAGTTAAATAAACTGCTGGTGATGCTTTAGGAAGCCGTTAAAGCAAGAAGCTACAAATAACTATTCTAATTATAAAATGTTTACGATTTTCCCCCAGGCTAAAGATAAAGAAGTGAGAGGAACAAAGCTTGTTGTGACAGGATTAAAGGAAGGAGCATTCTACAAATTTAGAGTTAGAGCAGTCAACATTGCTGGCATTGGAGAACCTGGAGAGGTCACAGATGCCATTGAAATGAAGGACAGAATTGGTAATTATTAATCCTTCTTTTATGTCATCAGTATTTATGTTTCAGATTGAAGGGGAAAATCATATTTGTAATTTTCAATTGCTTCCAGTTTTACCTGACCTTCAGCTAGATGCCAGTGTCCGAGATAGAATTGTTGTCCATGCTGGAGGGGTGATCCGAATCATTGCCTATGTGTCTGGAAAGCCTCCTCCAACTGTCACCTGGAACATGAATGAAAGAGCCCTACCTCAAGAAGCCACCATTGAGACCACAGCCATTAGCTCATCCATGGTCATTAAGAACTGCCAGAGGAGCCATCAAGGTGTCTATTCTCTTCTTGCCAAAAATGAAGGTGGAGAAAGAAAGAAGACAATTATTGTTGATGTATTAGGTAAATACTTTCAATTTGTCTGTGCAACGTTTAAACCAATGTTCTTATATTTACACAAAGCTATGTTGTATGCTATGTAACAAATGTTTTGGAAAATAAGAAAAATCACCCATGATCACATTGACCATTATTAGAACTTTTTAAAAATTTCCTCCTTTGTTTTTTATTCTATGCATATTCTGTGCGGTGGGTCTAAGATTATAAACTGTATAATTGAGTAAACAGATGCTAATGAGAAGACATGCATCCATGTCTCCAGTGAACCTAAAGAGTGCATGTATACAATTTCTAAATTGCTAGAAGGCCATGAATATGCATTCTGAATCATGGTCCAGAATAAATGTGTGGTTTTTTTTTTTATAAAACTTGCTCTCATCCATTATATTGTTATATAGTTTTCATAAAAGCAACTTTCCTTCAAGTGTACATGAATGTTTAACAGTTTGCCAGTGTTGACCATTTCACATCATGAGACTCTATCCCTATCACTAAATCATCATAATAATGCAAAACCCCTTTGAAGGGTTTCAGTATTCTAACTAAAGAGAAGCATCATAGTTGGTTTTCAATCCTGCATTTCTAGTTACTGAATATAGAGTTGAACTCAATGAAGCTTTTTCATGTCTTTCATTGGGGACTTTAGTCCACTGATTTGCTCAGAACATAAAGCCCTTCCACTCAGAGCTCTTTCTAAGTATGTCTCTAGGCGAAACAATACTCCATTCACAGTAATACTCCAGCCACAGTTTTCATGTGAAAATTGCCAGTTCTGTGTTGAATATAATTAATATAAGAATGGCATAAGGAAAAATATTTCATTAAGCAATAGTTTCACAAGCTTTCAGGTTAGTTTCGAGCACCTAAAATTCTTTTGCCTAATGGCTATTACCTTAATTTGAGAACTGGTATATTTCCATGTTAATTATTTCCAACCCATTCAAAATCATTCGGTAATTTAGGGCCTCCTATGCTGCTCATTGATCCACTGGTCATCTATAAATAAACCATCTCTCCCTCCTTTTTCCCTGGAGAGGAAACTGGATATAAAACCTGACTATGCCACTGTTACCCACCTCCTGTATCCCTTTTCATGTTTGCCTCCAAGCTCCCTCCTGTTCAAGTCACAAATTGCTTTTAAAAAGCATTTTTATTTTCCCTTTAGCCTCACTAAAACTATGGTAACCAATAACTGTTGCAAACCTATTTCATTAAAAAATGTGGGGCCGGGTATGGTGACTCACGCCTTTAATCCCCACACTTGGGAAGCTGAGGCGGGTGGATCACTTGAGGTCATGAGTTCAAGACCAGCCTGTCTAATATGGTGAAACTCTGTCTCTACTAAAAACGCAAAAATTAGCCAGGCATGGTGGTGCACACCTGTGGTCCCAGCTACTCAGAAGGCTGAGGCAAGAGAATCGCTTGAACCTGGGAGGTGGAGGTTGCAGTGAGCCGAGATCATGCCACTGTACTCCAACCTGGGTGACAGAGGGAGACCCCATCTAAAAAAAAAAAAAAAGAAGAAAAGAAAAAAAAAAGTGGACTGTTTTTGTATTGAATAGATAGCAGGAGGAAAAAACTAACTCAAAACTAGTAAACACAAAACTTTACTTTCTTCCTAACAACATAGTTGTCTCCTTTTAAAAAAAACAAATGAGCATTATATTTCATCGAAGGCAAACAACTTGAAATATTTTCTTCTTATTTCTAGATGTTCCAGGTCCTGTTGGAACACCATTCCTAGCTCACAACCTAACCAATGATTCCTGCAAACTGACATGGTTTTCTCCAGAAGATGATGGAGGCTCTCCAATCACCAATTATGTCATTGAAAAGCGGGAATCTGACCGCAGAGCGTGGACCCCAGTGACATATACAGTTACCCGGCAAAATGCTACTGTCCAGGGTCTCATTCAAGGAAAAGCCTACTTTTTCCGAATTGCGGCTGAAAATAGTATTGGCATGGGTCCATTTGTTGAGACATCAGAGGCACTTGTTATTAGAGAGCCAATAAGTAAGTACAATCAAAAACAATTTTATGCTTAATCACTTCTTTACTCACTTAGTACAAGACTACAGTGAAAAAATATGTGTATAAATCCTATACATTTCATTCATTTGACAAGCAGTTATTACACAACTATTCAGTATCTGATTTGGTGTATTTGGACAGTGATTATAAAAGAGAGTTTAGAAATATGTATAATTCATCGAATTTCTTTTTTTTTTTTTTAAGACAGTTTCACTCTGTCACCCAGGCTGGAGTACAGTGTCGTAATCTTGGCTCACTGCAACCTCCACCACTGAGCAATTCTTGTACCTCAGCCTCCTGAGTAGCTGGGATCACAGACATGCACCACCATACCTGGCTAATTTTTGCATTTTTAGTAGAGACAAGGTTTTACTATCTCAAAACTCCTGGTCTCAAACTCCTGACCTCGAGTGATCCACCAACCTTGGCCTCCCGAAGTGCTGGTATTACAGGCATGGGCCACTATGCCTGGTCCATTCATCAAATTTCTTTCATCTATGCTACATAGATTTTTTTAAATTTCCCACTTAATGGCATTAAAAATAGAAACGGAACTATTTTCCTACCTCTAAAACTACCAACTCTGAAGACTTCTCCTAAATTATTTTGCCTCAAAAACCTCTACTTTCTCATCTGTCAAGTGAGGAAATTAGATTGTGTTGTGTCCTTGTTAATGCTAATAGTTTTATGATGAGACCTCTTTTGCTATTTATGAGGGCAGAGAGTTTAATGTTTAAATGCAATCTTCAGAAAAGGAATATTCACTACATTCTACTGCATTCTTAATGTGACACTCGTTTCTACTACAATTCCTATACTTATACTTGCAGCTGTACCAGAGCGTCCTGAAGACCTGGAAGTCAAAGAAGTTACTAAAAATACTGTAACTTTGACTTGGAATCCTCCTAAGTATGATGGAGGATCAGAAATTATTAACTATGTCCTAGAAAGTCGGCTCATCGGAACTGAGAAGTTCCACAAAGTTACAAATGACAATTTGCTTAGCAGAAAATACACTGTTAAAGGCTTAAAAGAAGGTGATACCTACGAGTACCGTGTCAGTGCCGTCAACATTGTTGGACAAGGCAAACCATCATTTTGCACCAAGCCAATCACTTGCAAGGATGAGCTGGGTATGTGTCTACTACAGTTTATACTTTAGAAACTTGCATATTTGTAGATTTGTGATAGGACATCAGTAAAAATAACTTGCCTTTATAATTATAAATTTTAGCACCCCCAACACTTGAACTCGACTTCAGAGATAAGCTCATAATTCGAGTTGGTGAAGCTTTTGCCCTCACTGGCCGTTATTCAGGCAAACCAAAGCCTAAGGTTTCCTGGTTCAAAGATGAAGCTGATGTGCTGGAAGATGATCGCACTCAAATAAAGACTACACCAACAACACTTGCTTTAGAGAAGATCAAGGCCAAACGTTCAGATTCCGGCAAATACTGTGTGGTTGTGGAGAATAGTACAGGCTCTAGGAAAGGTTTCTGTCAAGTTAATGTTGTTGGTAAGTATTATTTAGTGGAAAGAATATATCTTCTGTCCTTCAAAAGCAGAAATGGAAATAACATTTAGTGCCATGATTTTTTTTTTCTGCAGACCGTCCTGGACCACCAGTAGGACCAGTTATTTTTGATGAAGTGACCAAAGATTACATGGTTATCTCTTGGAAGCCTCCTTTAGATGATGGAGGCAGTGAAATTACCAATTATATTATTGAGAAGAAGGAGCTGGGTAAAGATGTTTGGATGCCTGTGACATCTGCAAGTCCTAAAACAACATGCAAAGTTTCTAAACTACTGGAAGGAAAAGATTATATTTTCCGGATACATGCTGAAAATCTGTATGGAATAAGTGATCCTCTGGTGTCTGATTCAATGAAAGCCAAAGATCGTTTCAGTATGCATTATGTTTCTTTTTAGTGATTCAATGCTTGATATAACTAATAGGAAGAAATAAATTTCTAACACATCTTCCAACATTGGTTTTAGGGGTTCCTGATGCACCTGATCAGCCAGTTGTTACAGAAGTTACCAAAGACTCTGCATTAGTAACCTGGAACAAGCCACACGATGGAGGAAAGCCCATCACAAACTACATCCTGGAAAAGAGAGAAACTATGTCTAAACGATGGGCTAGAGTTACCAAAGATCCTATTCATCCATACACTAAATTTAGGGTTCCTGATCTTCTAGAAGGATGTCAGTATGAATTCCGGGTTTCTGCAGAAAACGAAATTGGCATTGGAGATCCAAGTCCACCATCCAAACCAGTCTTTGCTAAAGATCCAATTGGTATAGTGTTAACGCATTTATTCAACTATCATATTATCTAACTTTGTTTTCAGCTATATTCTAATTCATTTCTTACTTTTATTTTTTTAGCTAAACCAAGTCCACCTGTTAATCCTGAAGCAATAGATACAACATGTAATTCAGTTGATCTAACTTGGCAGCCACCACGTCATGATGGTGGGAGCAAGATTCTGGGTTATATTGTTGAGTACCAGAAAGTTGGAGATGAAGAGTGGAGAAGAGCCAATCACACCCCTGAGTCATGTCCTGAAACTAAATATAAAGTCACTGGTCTTCGGGATGGTCAAACCTATAAGTTCAGAGTGTTAGCAGTCAATGAAGCTGGTGAATCAGACCCAGCTCATGTTCCAGAGCCAGTCCTAGTAAAAGACAGACTTGGTGAGTAAAATGCTCTCACCTGTGTTTGCAAGGAAAATAGGTGTCTGATTGTATGTACTTAATTGTAATCTGTGTTATGGATTAAATCCGAACGTTCTGTTCTCTTTGTTCTAGAACCCCCTGAGTTGATTCTTGATGCCAACATGGCAAGAGAACAACACATTAAGGTTGGTGATACTCTAAGACTTAGTGCTGTCATCAAAGGAGTGCCATTCCCAAAAGTAACTTGGAAAAAAGAAGACAGAGAGGCTCCAACTAAAGCAAGAATTGATGTGACTCCAGTTGGTAGCAAGCTTGAAATTCGTAATGCTGCCCATGAAGACGGCGGAATTTACTCTTTAACAGTGGAGAATCCAGCTGGTTCAAAAACTGTCTCAGTAAAAGTACTTGTATTAGGTAAGAATCTCAATACTTATTCCATTAAAAATAAATTTTGATAATTTTGAGCTCTTATTTGGATAAAATTACTTATGAAACTGTTATTTAACACTTTTTAGATAAACCTGGGCCACCTAGAGATCTGGAAGTCAGTGAAATTAGGAAAGATTCTTGTTACCTTACTTGGAAAGAACCACTGGATGATGGTGGTTCGGTTATTACCAATTATGTGGTTGAGAGGAGAGATGTTGCCACCGCACAGTGGTCACCTCTCTCAGCTACATCAAAGAAAAAGAGTCACTTGGCTAAACATCTGAATGAAGGCAACCAGTACCTCTTCAGAGTAGCTGCAGAGAACCAGTATGGACGTGGTCCTTTTGTTGAAACACCGAAACCCATCAAGGCTCTGGATCCTCTCCGTAAGTTGCTTTCTCTGAATACAAGACTACTGTTTGACTGTCTTTAAGAATATTCCTTTTTCATCATAAATTCTTCTTTGAAAAGATCCCCCAGGGCCACCCAAGGACCTGCATCATGTAGATGTTGACAAGACTGAAGTCTCCCTTGTCTGGAATAAGCCAGATCGTGATGGTGGTTCTCCAATCACTGGATATTTGGTGGAATATCAAGAAGAAGGCACCCAAGACTGGATTAAATTTAAGACTGTGACAAACTTAGAGTGTGTTGTTACCGGATTACAACAAGGAAAGACCTATAGATTCCGTGTAAAAGCTGAAAATATTGTGGGTCTTGGTCTCCCTGACACAACTATCCCGATAGAATGTCAAGAAAAACTAGGTAATTTTTGGACTAGCAGTATTATCCTATTTTTTAAAATTATTCATATAGGTGAAGATCAAAATCTAATTTTTTCATGTCTGCTTTTCAGTGCCTCCATCCGTGGAGCTAGATGTGAAATTAATTGAAGGTCTTGTGGTAAAGGCTGGAACCACAGTCAGATTCCCTGCTATTATAAGAGGTGTGCCTGTTCCTACTGCAAAGTGGACAACCGATGGGAGTGAGATTAAAACAGATGAGCACTACACAGTTGAAACAGACAACTTCTCATCAGTACTTACCATTAAGAATTGCTTAAGAAGAGACACTGGGGAATATCAAATCACAGTTTCCAATGCAGCTGGTAGCAAAACAGTAGCCGTACATCTTACTGTTCTTGATGTTCCTGGGCCACCAACGGGTCCTATTAATATTCTGGATGTTACCCCTGAACACATGACTATCTCATGGCAGCCACCTAAGGATGATGGAGGAACCCCTGTGATAAATTATATTGTTGAGAAACAAGATACAAGGAAAGACACTTGGGGTGTTGTCTCTTCAGGAAGCAGTAAGACAAAGCTGAAAATCCCACATCTGCAGAAAGGCTGTGAATACATTTTCCGAGTTAGAGCAGAGAATAAGATGGGTGTTGGTCCTCCCCTTGACTCCATACCCACTGTTGCTAAGCATAAATTTAGTCCTCCATCTCCTCCTGGTAAACCAGTGGTTACTGACATTACTGAAAATGCAGCAACAGTGTCTTGGACCCTGCCAAAATCTGATGGTGGCAGTCCAATAACTGGCTACTATGTGGAACGTCGTGAAATAACTGGAAAATGGGTGAGGGTCAACAAAACACCTATCGCTGACCTGAAGTTCAGAGTGACTGGTCTCTATGAAGGAAATACATATGAGTTTAGAGTTTTTGCTGAAAATCTTGCAGGACTAAGCAATCCATCCCCAAGTTCAGATCCAATAAAAGCTTGCCGGCCCATCAAACCACCTGGACCACCTATTAATCCTAAACTGAAAGACAAGAGCAGAGAAACAGCTGACTTAGTGTGGACAAAGCCTCTCAGTGATGGTGGTAGCCCCATTCTAGGATATGTAGTGGAATGTCAGAAACCTGGCACAGCACAATGGAGCAGGATTAATAAAGATGAACTCATTAGGCAGTGTGCCTTTAGGGTACCTGGACTAATTGAAGGAAATGAGTACAGATTCCGTATAAAGGCAGCTAATATTGTAGGAGAGGGTGAACCAAGAGAACTAGCAGAATCTGTGATTGCAAAAGATATCCTTCATCCCCCAGAAGTAGAACTTGATGTTACCTGTCGTGATGTTATTACCGTGAGAGTGGGCCAAACTATCCGCATTCTAGCTCGAGTCAAAGGCAGACCTGAACCAGACATAACTTGGACTAAGGAAGGCAAAGTATTGGTCCGAGAAAAGCGGGTGGACCTTATTCAGGATCTACCTCGTGTTGAGTTGCAAATTAAAGAAGCCATTAGGGCTGATCATGGCAAGTACATCATCTCAGCTAAGAACAGCAGTGGGCATGCCCAAGGTTCAGCCATCGTTAACGTCCTTGACAGACCTGGGCCTTGCCAGAATTTGAAGGTTACCAATGTAACCAAAGAGAACTGTACAATTTCTTGGGAAAATCCACTAGATAACGGTGGCTCGGAAATAACAAACTTCATAGTAGAATATCGCAAACCAAACCAGAAGGGCTGGTCAATTGTTGCTTCAGATGTCACTAAACGATTAATCAAGGCCAACCTTTTAGCCAACAATGAATACTATTTCAGAGTTTGTGCAGAGAATAAAGTAGGTGTTGGGCCAACCATTGAAACAAAAACTCCCATTCTGGCTATTAACCCTATTGACAGACCAGGTGAGCCTGAAAACCTTCACATTGCAGATAAAGGAAAGACATTTGTCTACCTAAAATGGCGGAGGCCTGATTATGATGGCGGCAGTCCAAATCTGTCATATCATGTTGAGAGAAGGCTGAAGGGCTCTGATGACTGGGAAAGAGTGCACAAAGGAAGCATTAAAGAAACTCACTACATGGTTGACAGGTGTGTGGAAAACCAGATTTATGAGTTCAGAGTGCAAACAAAGAATGAAGGTGGAGAAAGTGACTGGGTGAAGACAGAGGAAGTTGTTGTGAAAGAGGACTTGCAAAAACCAGTACTTGAGCTGAAATTAAGTGGGGTCCTAACTGTCAAAGCAGGGGACACCATTAGGCTTGAGGCAGGGGTTAGAGGCAAACCATTCCCAGAAGTTTCATGGACCAAGGACAAAGATGCTACAGACTTAACAAGATCACCAAGGGTCAAGATTGATACCAGTGCTGATTCTTCTAAATTTTCTCTTACTAAAGCAAAGCGAAGTGATGGTGGTAAATATGTAGTTACAGCAACTAACACAGCTGGCAGTTTTGTGGCCTATGCCACTGTCAACGTTTTAGATAAGCCTGGTCCTGTGAGAAATCTGAAAATTGTTGATGTGTCCAGTGATAGGTGTACTGTTCGCTGGGATCCACCAGAAGATGATGGCGGCTGTGAAATCCAAAATTATATTCTAGAAAAATGTGAGACCAAGAGAATGGTTTGGTCTACCTATTCTGCGACTGTCTTGACGCCTGGTACTACAGTAACACGTCTCATAGAAGGAAATGAATACATTTTCAGAGTCCGTGCAGAAAATAAAATAGGCACAGGGCCTCCAACAGAAAGTAAACCAGTCATAGCAAAAACCAAGTATGATAAACCTGGTCGCCCTGATCCCCCAGAAGTCACTAAAGTAAGCAAAGAAGAGATGACTGTGGTTTGGAATCCACCTGAATATGATGGTGGAAAGTCTATAACAGGATACTTCTTGGAGAAAAAGGAAAAGCATGGAACACGATGGGTCCCTGTTAACAAGAGTGCAATCCCTGAGAGACGTATGAAAGTACAGAACCTTCTCCCAGACCATGAATATCAGTTCCGTGTCAAGGCAGAAAATGAAATTGGAATTGGAGAACCAAGCTTGCCATCAAGACCAGTGGTGGCAAAAGATCCCATAGGTAGGATGTCCTTGTTTTTTCTGATATTACATCAACTTTAGATGATCTATCTTTAATTAAGAATAGACTAGGCTGGGCGCGGTGGCTCATGCCCGTAATCCCAGCACTTTGGGAGGCCAAGGCGGGTGGATCACGAGGTCAAGAGATCGAGACCATCCTGATCAACATGGTGAAACCCTGTCTCTACTAAAAATACAAAAAATTAGCTGGGCATGGTGGTGCATGCCTGTAATCCCAGCTACTCAGGAGGCTGAGGCAGGAGAATTGAGGCAGGAGATTGCGCCATTGCACTCCAGCCTGGGTAGCAAGAGCGAAACTCTGTCTCAAAAAAAATAAAAATAAAAAAAAGAATAGACTATATAAAATTACACATTGAAGTATCAGTAGCAGTAGTTAACCATATGTATATTTATTCTTATATTTTATTTTCAGAGCCACCTGGTCCACCAACCAATTTCAAAGTGGTTGATACAACCAAACATTCCATAACTCTTGCATGGGGAAAACCAGTCTATGATGGTGGTGCACCAATAATTGGATATGTTGTAGAAATGAGACCAAAAATAGCAGATGCATCTCCTGATGAAGGCTGGAAACGGTGTAATGCTGCAGCACAGCTTGTACGCATGGAATTCACTGTTACCAGCTTGGATGAAAACCAGGAATATGAGTTCAGAGTATGTGCCCAAAACCAAGTTGGTATTGGACGCCCTGCAGAGCTAAAGGAAGCTATCAAACCTAAAGAAATTCTAGGTATATCCTTCCTTTAGCACTTGATTCATTCACACTTAATTTCTTATGATTTCCTCACATTCTGACAAATCAACTAATGACCTAAATGTCATTTCAGAACCTCCGGAGATTGAGTTGGATGCCAGCATGAGAAAACTGGTCACAGTGAGAGCAGGATGCCCTATTCGACTCTTTGCCCTAGTGAGAGGACGACCAACCCCTAAAGTCACTTGGCGAAAAGTAGGCATTGATAATGTGGTCAGAAAAGGACAAGTTGATCTGCTTGACACGATGGCCTTCCTTGTCATCCCCAACTCTACCCGTGATGACTCAGGAAAATATTCCTTAACACTTGTGAACCCAGCAGGAGAAAAGGCTGTATTTGTAAATGTCAGAGTATTAGGTGAGTTACTAAAATGCTTCTCCCTTCCCCTTCAAAAATGAATTTGTTAATAGGGATGCTGAGGAGACACATATATCTGATTTTATTATTCTTTACAGACACTCCTGGACCTGTGTCTGATTTGAAAGTCTCAGATGTCACTAAAACATCATGCCATGTGTCCTGGGCCCCTCCTGAAAATGATGGTGGCAGCCAAGTGACACATTATATTGTGGAGAAACGTGAGGCAGAGAGAAAGACATGGTCAACCGTTACCCCAGAGGTTAAGAAAACAAGCTTCCAAGTAACCAATCTTGTCCCTGGGAATGAGTATTACTTCAGAGTAACTGCTGTCAATGAATATGGCCCTGGCGTCCCAACAGATGTCCCCAAACCAGTACTTGCGTCAGATCCTCTAAGTAAGCATTATGCTTTCTTCCTCCTTTTAACTCCAGTCTCCTATTTTAGCCAGGACAAGATACTGATACCATTTTAATCCACTTCTGAAAGAGATTTCATTTGTAGAGATCCAAATAGCATAATAAATATCTATCTCACTTATGAAACGCTTTTTTGATCTGTCTCATCTCTGTCTCATCTAGTATGTTTTACTTTTAATGTACTGAACTACAGGTTCTATATGCATTGGAGCAAATGGCATACTAAAACTTCTATGTACATTAATAAAGGAAAATTGATCAGGTTGCCTAGGTAATTTTCTAAATTATGTTTTTCTTCCAGGTGAGCCAGATCCCCCAAGGAAATTAGAGGTGACTGAAATGACAAAGAACAGTGCCACCTTAGCCTGGTTACCTCCCCTGCGTGATGGAGGTGCTAAAATCGATGGCTATATCATTAGTTACAGAGAAGAAGAGCAGCCTGCAGATCGCTGGACAGAGTACTCAGTGGTAAAAGATCTCAGCCTTGTCGTTACTGGCCTAAAGGAAGGAAAGAAATACAAATTTAGAGTAGCGGCAAGAAATGCTGTTGGAGTCAGTTTGCCAAGAGAAGCTGAAGGAGTATATGAAGCCAAAGAACAACTGTGTAAGTAGTCGTTGCTTCATTTATATCATGTGATAGGTTTATTAGAATTTCTTTTACATGTAGGAATATAGTTCTAGAAGTACTTGAAAAACAATAGAGAAGAGTGGCTTTCAAACACGCGGGTGGGCCAAGAACATGTAGTAAATAAACTTATACAAACACGGGAAATGGGGGAGGGGCGGGGGGGTGGGGAGGTGGGACGAGATAGCATGGGGAGAAATGACAGATACAGGTGAGGGGACGGAAGGCAGCAAAGCACACTGCCATGTGTGTACCTATGCAACAATCTTGCATGTTCATCACATGTACCCCAAAACCTAAAATGCAATAAAAAATAAATAAATAAATATAAAAAAAAAACTTATACAAACACATATAACTAAAAAACATTTCCTGAAATAATACACACCCACTGTCATGTGCACTCTTATGTTTTCTATCGTATTCTGTCTTTTAAAAAATATATTGGCTCTAATACAAGCATTAATTTGAACTCACATATTTAAGTTGTGGGTTGTAAGCCACAACTTAAACACCAGTAGAGTTCTCCACTAGAAGAAACTTAACCACCTCCCAAAAATTAAAATCTTTTAATTTTACTTTCAGTGCCACCAAAGATCCTTATGCCAGAGCAAATTACTATCAAAGCTGGGAAAAAACTCCGAATTGAAGCCCATGTGTATGGAAAGCCTTATCCCACCTGTAAATGGAGAAAAGGAGAAGATGAAGTTGTCACATCCAGCCACCTGGCAGTGCATAAAGCAGAGAGCTCTTCAATTCTGATCATAAAAGATGTGACTAGGAAAGACAGTGGCTACTACAACCTCACAGCAGAGAACAGTTCTGGGACAGACACTCAGAAAGTCAAAGTTATAGTCATGGGTAGGTTAAGTATTGGATAAAAGGTCATCTACATATGAAGCTCAGGAACATTTTACCAATCAGGTCTCAGTTCTTACATTTCTTTCCTCTTGGTTCATGCAGATGCCCCCGGCCCCCCTCAACCTCCATTTGACATTTCTGATATAGACGCCGATGCTTGCTCCCTGTCATGGCACATCCCTCTGGAGGATGGAGGCAGTAACATCACCAATTATATAGTGGAGAAGTGTGATGTAAGCCGAGGTGACTGGGTCACAGCTCTAGCTTCAGTCACAAAAACTTCCTGCAGGGTTGGGAAGCTGATCCCAGGCCAGGAGTACATCTTCCGGGTCCGTGCTGAAAACCGATTTGGCATTTCAGAGCCTCTCACATCTCCAAAGATGCTTGCAGAGTTCCCATTTGGTATGTTTTTGTGAAAAAGGAAAAAGGTTGTTCTAGTCTGTTAATTAATGTAGAAATTGACATTTTCTTTTTCTTCATCTCCAGGTGTTCCTAGTGAACCAAAGAATGCACGAGTCACCAAAGTCAACAAAGACTGTATTTTTGTTGCATGGGACAGGCCAGACAGTGATGGAGGGAGTCCCATTACTGGTTATCTGATTGAACGCAAGGAAAGAAACAGTTTGCTGTGGGTGAAAGCCAATGATACTCTTGTCCGGTCAACTGAATATCCTTGTGCTGGCCTAGTAGAAGGTCTTGAGTATTCATTCAGAATCTATGCCCTAAACAAAGCTGGATCCAGCCCACCCAGCAAACCCACAGAATATGTAACTGCAAGAATGCCAGTTGGTAAGTTTTGGGGTGTTGTTGTTGTTGTTGTTGTTTAGTATTATGGAGGCCCATTTAATCTTGGAGTCTAAGATTTGGACTCCAAGACAAAGACAGTAGTCGAGATCTGAAGATTACTACTTTCATTTAAGAATATGTTCTATCTCTTAAAATGAAAATACGTATTAAAAAAAAGAAAAGAACATAAAATTTTCCTTAAAGTATACATCAAGGACTCAAAAGTGCATACTAGTTGGACAGTTATTAAAATGGGTAACTGTCATCCTGTTGAGCTTGTTAGCTCCAGGGATGATAATGTGAAATATGGAAGTTTAAACTTCTGCTAGTAAGATAAATGGTGAGTCTACCTCTTTTTGTTTTAGATCCTCCTGGGAAACCTGAAGTTATTGATGTCACCAAGAGTACTGTATCTCTAATCTGGGCTCGTCCAAAGCATGATGGAGGCAGTAAAATTATTGGCTATTTCGTAGAAGCTTGCAAACTTCCTGGTGATAAATGGGTACGGTGCAATACTACACCTCACCAGATTCCCCAGGAAGAGTACACAGCTACTGGTCTAGAAGAGAATGCCCAGTATCAATTTAGAGCCATTGCCAGGACCGCAGTAAACATTAGCCCACCTTCTGAACCTTCTGATCCAGTGACTGTTCTTGCAGAAAATGGTAAGATTCTACTGAGTATTATAGGCAAAGATGTAACAGCATTCACGATGATCATTTTTCCTAATTAAAAACTAAATATACACCTAAGGAAAAAAGTAAAAATAAAATGATACTTTGTGTATAGACACAACCATTATGATTATGGAGAATCGTAATAACACACAAAACTAAAAAGCAGGATATATAATATGTGAGAACTATATAATTTCAATAGTTATTTGAGAGTGCAATTATTGTCTATTAAAAATAAAAATGAAATAACATTAAAATGCCACTCTTGAAAGAGGCAGCATATGAATTTCCCACTATTACAAATAAAGATTACATAATATAGCTTTGCATATAGTAAGTCCTTTCACTTATTTCGTTCCAGTCCCTCCCAGGATAGACCTGAGTGTGGCTATGAAATCTTTGCTTACTGTGAAAGCTGGAACTAATGTCTGCTTGGATGCTACTGTTTTTGGTAAACCAATGCCAACGGTTTCTTGGAAGAAAGATGGCACACTGCTAAAACCAGCAGAAGGCATAAAGATGGCCATGCAGCGGAATCTATGCACCTTGGAGCTATTCAGCGTGAACCGGAAGGACTCAGGAGACTATACCATTACTGCTGAAAATTCAAGTGGTTCTAAATCAGCCACCATTAAGCTTAAAGTGTTAGGTAATTAATATAAATCATTAGAATCACATATTTTACTTTAATGGGATGTAAATAGGATTTATAAAATAATGTGGGAGAAGAGATCCATATTCTGATGTATATTTCCTAAACATAGAATTATTCTTATCACAGAACCATGTTTTAGAGCTAAAAGAGCATTAGAAATCACATATTTCAATTACCCAATTTTACAAATGAAGAAATTACGATTCTAAAAAATTAAGTAATTTCCTAGGTCATATAGGAAATTAATTGACAATAGAAAGACTGCAGCCCAGGTCTCCAGACCTCTACTCTATATTCATTCCCCATTCCACATATTTTAGTGAAAGACTTCACTCTTCTTCCCTATTCTTTCAGATAAACCGGGTCCTCCAGCGTCTGTTAAAATAAACAAAATGTATTCAGATCGTGCAATGCTATCTTGGGAACCGCCTCTTGAAGATGGAGGCTCAGAAATCACCAACTATATTGTTGACAAACGTGAAACAAGCAGACCCAACTGGGCTCAGGTCTCTGCAACTGTGCCTATCACCAGCTGCAGCGTGGAGAAACTTATAGAGGGCCATGAGTATCAGTTCCGTATTTGTGCTGAAAATAAATACGGAGTAGGCGATCCAGTCTTCACCGAACCAGCAATTGCCAAAAACCCATATGGTAGGAACATTTCCTGGTGGTTATTTTACTTTTTAAATATTACCCTGTACCCTGAGAAATTAAAAATTAACTTTTCAATCAATTTCTGCAGACCCACCAGGACGCTGTGATCCTCCTGTTATTAGCAACATAACCAAAGATCACATGACAGTCAGCTGGAAGCCACCAGCAGATGATGGTGGCTCACCCATCACTGGCTATTTGCTTGAAAAGCGGGAAACCCAGGCAGTTAACTGGACTAAGGTCAACAGAAAACCTATCATAGAAAGAACATTAAAAGCAACAGGTCTTCAAGAAGGTACCGAATATGAGTTCCGTGTTACAGCTGTAAATAAAGCTGGACCAGGCAAACCCAGTGATGCATCCAAGGCCGCTTATGCTCGGGACCCTCAGTGTAAGTTTTCATGAGTGAGTTCCTTATCCTGTGTTAACAGCAGCATTAAACACCCAGGAAGGAGTTTTTAATGAAAATGTCCTATCATTATTTATTCTCAGATCCTCCTGGCCCACCAGCTTTCCCTAAAGTATATGATACAACTCGTAGCTCCGTGTGTCTATCTTGGGGCAAGCCAGCCTATGACGGCGGCAGCCCTATCATTGGTTATCTTGTTGAAGTAAAACGGGCTGACTCTGATAACTGGGTGAGGTGCAATTTACCACAGAATCTACAGAAAACCCGCTTTGAGGTTACTGGTCTGATGGAAGACACACAATATCAATTCCGTGTGTATGCCGTTAATAAGATTGGATACAGTGACCCCAGTGATGTGCCAGATAAACACTACCCCAAGGACATCTTAAGTAAGTATTACCAGGGGGAATATATAAGGCTTTTCTTATTAATCATATTCTAAGAGGCGGATTAGAACTCCCTTAAGTAGATTAGTTTATTTTTGGAGTACTTTTGAGGAGAGCTGGGTGGGTACTTCGCAGTATTGTAGATTAAGCAAATCAAATACAAATGATTTGCGGTTTTGAAAAGCTTTTCATGTATATAAGAATTTCACGTCTTCAAAAGACATGGAATGTGAGAATTTTATTGGAACATAAGAATTTTATTTTGAGAATAAAGAGGACTTTTAACTAAGTAGTGAGCTATTTATTATTCTTACGGTTTTTGTTTTCCAATCCACATCTCCCTAAGTATGTAACTGGTGGGCTCTCCATCTTAATATTCCTTCTTCCTATTTCTTCTATTTGCTTATTCTCCATGATAATTTCCCCTTTATTTGAATTACTTGATATTATATGTCACCCTCTATGTACTTTTCTTCTACCATGAAATAATAAAGAGAGCTAGAATATATGGCAGAATACTTTCATGCAATATAGAAAGGAAAAAACAAGAATGAAAGGGAGCCAAACATCAATTGTCTACTTTCCTTTAATATATGTAGTGTTTGAGGGTACATAAGACTCAGGAAAGAGGAGGTACAGATCCTCTGGGGAAAACCTGGTTAAACCTAAAGCATAGTGGAAAATGGAAAAATCAATAATTAGTACAGAATATAAAAATGGTTTTGAGGATGATATTAAGAAGGTTTTAAAGAACAAGAAATTGGCTCTAGAAAAAAAATGTATTTTAGGAGTGATAAGGCCAGTCCTTGGAAATACATTTGACTATTAAATTTTTATTTAATTTTCTTCACCCAAATTAAACAGTTCCACCTGAGGGAGAACTTGACGCGGACTTAAGGAAGACACTCATATTACGTGCTGGAGTTACTATGAGACTATATGTACCAGTAAAAGGACGCCCACCTCCAAAGATTACTTGGTCTAAACCAAATGTCAATCTAAGAGACAGGATTGGACTGGACATAAAGTCAACTGACTTTGACACTTTCTTGCGCTGTGAAAATGTGAACAAATATGATGCAGGAAAATATATCTTGACCCTGGAGAACAGCTGTGGTAAAAAGGAATATACCATTGTTGTAAAAGTGCTTGGTAAGTCTATTTCAAAAAAGAAACATATTTTTTTTAAATAGTTTAGGTATTTTTTATATCTTCATTTCTTATTCACCCACTATTTATCCAGATACTCCTGGGCCACCTGTCAATGTGACTGTTAAGGAAGTATCCAAAGACTCTGCTTATGTTACCTGGGAGCCTCCCATTATTGATGGTGGCAGCCCCATCATAAATTATGTGATACAAAAACGCGATGCAGAGAGGAAGTCCTGGTCGACAGTGACAACTGAGTGCTCCAAAACAAGCTTCAGAGTATCTAATTTGGAGGAGGGAAAATCCTACTTCTTCCGAGTGTTTGCCGAAAATGAGTATGGTATTGGTGATCCTGGTGAAACTCGTGATGCTGTCAAAGCTTCCCGTAAGCAAATGAGCCATCATCCCATCATTTTGAGTGACATCCTACCTTGGTTATCTGGGGCTTAGACTTATCATTTCTCCTTTGCTTTAGAAACTCCTGGACCAGTTGTGGACCTGAAAGTGACATCTATAACTAAGTCATCTTGTAGCATTGGCTGGAAAAAGCCTCATAGTGATGGTGGAAGTAGAATTACTGGATATGTAGTTGATTTCATGACTGAAGACAATAAATGGCAAAGAGTTATGAAGTCCTTAAGCCAAAAGTACTCCACAAAAGATTTGACTGAAGGGAAGGAATATACCTTCAGAGTGAGTGCTGAGAATGAAAATGGAGAAGGAACCCCAAGCGAAATCACTGTTGTGGCAAGGGATGATGTTGGTAAGTCTACCCACACGTCTTCATTTTTCTTTTATTGTCATCGAAAGTTCACTCTTGTGTTCTACTCACTAGCTTATCTAAAAATTTGTTAAAAGCTAGAATTATCTGAAAAAATTAATTGCCTGGCCTTAAAAGTAACAGTAATTTATCACTACTATTTTACAGTGGCTCCCGATCTTGACTTAAAGGATCTACCTGATTTGTGCTACTTGGCTAAAGAAAACAGCAACTTCCGTCTTAAGATCCCCATAAAAGGCAAGCCAGCTCCATCAGTCTCCTGGAAGAAGGGGGAAGATCCTCTAGCAACTGACACTAGAGTCAGTGTTGAATCATCTGCGGTTAACACGACTCTTATAGTATACGATTGCCAAAAATCTGATGCTGGAAAATACACAATCACACTAAAGAATGTTGCTGGCACGAAGGAAGGAACTATCTCCATAAAGGTTGTTGGCAAGCCTGGCATCCCCACTGGACCAATCAAATTTGATGAAGTCACAGCAGAAGCCATGACCTTAAAGTGGGGTCCTCCAAAGGATGACGGAGGTTCTGAAATCACCAACTATATCCTAGAGAAAAGGGATTCTGTGAATAACAAGTGGGTGACGTGTGCCTCAGCTGTCCAGAAAACCACCTTTAGGGTAACCAGACTTCATGAGGGCATGGAATATACCTTCAGGGTCAGTGCCGAAAATAAATATGGTGTAGGGGAAGGCCTTAAATCGGAGCCAATTGTTGCTAGACATCCATTTGGTAAGTGTCTTAAATTCAGAAGACATAAAGCAAAACGTGACTTTGAGAAGGCATCTTATTATAAATATTTCATTATCTATTTTTTTCTAGATGTGCCTGATGCTCCCCCACCTCCCAATATTGTGGATGTCAGACATGACTCAGTATCTCTAACTTGGACTGACCCCAGGAGAACAGGTGGCTCTCCAATTACAGGTATTTTGTTTGTTCTTATCCTACAGCTTTTACATCAAGGTTCCTCACAAATATTTCCCTGAGAACAGTTGAATGTGTGCTTATTGATAACACTATCTGTTTATACAGTCATATGTTTTTCTTTTAGTACACATGGTTAATGTTTAATTTTATTGAAAATCTCCTAATGTAATAGTTAATAAGGTCTTTCTTAATTATAACATCTATTTTGTAAGTTAAAATTGTTCACCTGAAAAGAAAACAATTATGCATATTCCAAGAGGAAAAGAATGGCACTATGCTTGGGTAATAAAAGTATAAATACTAGCCAGAATGATTACTTGTTCAATACATATGGATATATATAAATAATTTGGGCAACACATATATATTATAAAATCAAGCTGCATTTACACTTTGTATGTGAATTGATACATCCCTGGGTCTTTTGTAGGGTATCATCTCGAGTTCAAGGAAAGAAACAGCCTTATGTGGAAGAGAGCTAACAAGACTCCAATAAGGATGAGAGACTTTAAAGTGACAGGATTAACTGAAGGTCTTGAATATGAATTCCGAGTTATGGCAATCAATTTAGCAGGTGTTGGCAAGCCAAGCCTACCATCAGAGCCTGTCGTGGCACTGGACCCGATTGGTAAGTCATCATGTGAAGAAAAACCCAGGTGCATTTTCTGCATGAAGAAAACATTGGTATTTGTTTGACTGGTTTTGTTTTTACGTTTTAGATCCTCCTGGAAAACCTGAGGTTATTAATGTAACAAGGAATTCAGTGACTCTCATTTGGACTGAACCTAAATATGATGGTGGTCATAAGTTAACTGGATATATAGTGGAGAAGCGAGATCTGCCTTCTAAGTCTTGGATGAAAGCCAACCATGTTAATGTCCCAGAATGTGCCTTTACTGTAACTGACCTTGTTGAGGGTGGAAAATATGAATTCAGAATTAGAGCAAAGAATACAGCAGGTGCCATCAGTGCTCCATCAGAAAGTACGGGAACCATTATTTGCAAGGATGAATATGGTAGGTCCATTTTACTTTTTACATACTTTGTTTAAAAAAAAAAAGGCAAATGAAGCCTCCTTCCTTTTCTGATTAAAATGTATTTTTTTATTTGCAGAGGCACCAACAATTGTCCTTGATCCCACAATAAAAGATGGGCTAACAATTAAAGCAGGGGATACCATTGTTTTGAATGCCATTAGCATTCTTGGCAAACCCCTCCCAAAATCAAGTTGGTCCAAGGCAGGAAAAGACATTAGACCATCAGATATCACTCAGATAACTACAACCCCAACATCTTCCATGCTTACTATCAAGTATGCCACTAGAAAAGATGCTGGCGAATACACCATCACTGCTACCAATCCTTTTGGCACAAAGGAGGAACATGTGAAGGTAACAGTCCTTGATGTACCTGGTCCCCCAGGTCCTATTGAAATCAGTAATGTTTCTGCTGAAAAAGCAACACTTACGTGGACACCTCCCTTGGAAGATGGTGGCTCACCAATTAAGTCCTATATTCTTGAAAAGAGAGAAACCAGTCGACTTTTGTGGACAGTAGTTGCTGAAGATATTCAGTCTTGTAGGCATGTGGCAACCAAACTTATCCAAGGCAACGAGTACATCTTCCGGGTCTCAGCTGTAAACCACTATGGCAAAGGAGAACCTGTACAGTCTGAACCTGTCAAAATGGTAGACAGATTTGGTATGTAGAGCATGTGAGAGCACTGATATGGAAACATTTATAGCCAAGTTTAGGAAATCATGAATTTGTAATAAATTTCCTTGCTTTGCAGGTCCTCCCGGCCCTCCTGAAAAACCAGAGGTATCAAATGTCACTAAGAACACTGCCACCGTCAGTTGGAAAAGGCCAGCAGATGATGGTGGCAGCGAAATCACAGGATATCATGTAGAAAGGAGAGAAAAGAAAAGCCTGCGATGGGTGAGAGCAATAAAAACGCCAGTTTCCGATCTCAGATGCAAAGTAACAGGACTGCAAGAAGGAAGCACCTATGAATTCCGTGTCAGTGCAGAAAACAGAGCAGGAATTGGCCCACCCAGTGAGGCTTCAAATTCTGTTCTAATGAAAGACGCAGCATGTTAGTATTGGTCTTTTTCAACACCACTCGTTCCAGAGTGCCAATATTTTATCTTAATTATACAAAAGCCACACTCTGAATATATACTTTTGTGTCTCTGTTTCTTTTTCAGATCCTCCAGGACCACCTTCAAATCCACACGTCACTGATACTACTAAGAAATCTGCTTCTTTGGCATGGGGCAAGCCTCATTATGATGGTGGACTTGAAATCACCGGCTATGTCGTAGAGCATCAGAAAGTAGGAGATGAGACCTGGATAAAAGACACCACAGGAACTTCCCTCAGAATCACTCAGTTCGTTGTTCCTGATCTTCAGACTAAAGAAAAGTACAACTTTAGAATCAGTGCCATCAACGATGCAGGTGTTGGGGAGCCGGCGGTAATTCCAGATGTTGAAATCGCAGAACGGGAAATGGCTCCTGATTTTGAACTAGATGCCGAGCTTCGAAGAACACTTGTTGTTAGAGCAGGACTCAGTATTAGAATATTTGTGCCAATTAAAGGTCGTCCTGCTCCTGAAGTGACATGGACCAAAGATGACATCAACCTGAAAAACCGAGCCAACATTGAAAATACAGAATCATTTACTCTTCTGATTATCCCAGAATGTAACAGATATGATACCGGTAAATTTGTCATGACTATTGAAAACCCGGCTGGGAAGAAAAGTGGCTTTGTGAACGTCAGAGTCTTGGACACACCGGGCCCAGTCCTCAACTTGCGGCCTACAGACATCACAAAGGACAGTGTCACCCTGCACTGGGACCTCCCTCTGATAGATGGGGGCTCACGTATAACAAACTACATTGTAGAGAAACGTGAAGCAACACGGAAATCATATTCCACAGCCACCACTAAGTGCCATAAATGCACATATAAAGTTACCGGCTTGTCTGAAGGGTGTGAATACTTCTTCAGAGTGATGGCAGAGAATGAATATGGAATTGGTGAGCCAGCAGAAACTACAGAGCCTGTAAAAGCCTCTGAAGCACCATCTCCACCAGACAGCCTTAACATCATGGACATAACTAAGAGCACTGTAAGCCTGGCATGGCCTAAGCCCAAACACGATGGTGGCAGCAAGATCACTGGCTATGTGATTGAAGCCCAAAGAAAAGGCTCTGACCAGTGGACCCACATCACAACCGTGAAAGGGTTAGAATGTGTTGTGAGGAATCTAACCGAAGGGGAGGAATACACCTTCCAAGTGATGGCAGTGAACAGCGCAGGGAGAAGTGCCCCTAGAGAAAGCAGACCTGTCATTGTCAAGGAGCAGACAATGCTTCCAGAGCTGGATCTCCGTGGCATCTATCAGAAACTGGTCATTGCCAGAGCTGGTGAGAACATCAAAGTTGAAATTCCAGTGCTTGGTCGACCAAAGCCCACAGTGACATGGAAAAAAGGAGACCAAATTCTTAAACAGACACAGAGAGTTAATTTTGAAACCACAGCAACTTCAACCATCTTAAATATAAATGAGTGTGTCAGAAGTGATAGTGGGCCCTATCCATTAACAGCAAGGAACATTGTAGGAGAGGTTGGTGATGTTATCACCATTCAAGTCCATGATATCCCAGGGCCACCTACTGGACCAATCAAATTTGATGAAGTTTCATCTGACTTTGTAATCTTCTCTTGGGATCCCCCTGAGAACGATGGTGGCGTACCAATAAGCAACTATGTAGTGGAAATGCGGCAGACTGACAGTACTACCTGGGTTGAGTTAGCAACCACCGTTATACGTACTACCTATAAAGCCACCCGCCTTACTACTGGACTAGAGTATCAGTTCCGTGTAAAAGCTCAGAATAGATATGGAGTTGGACCAGGCATCACATCAGCATCTATAGTTGCCAACTATCCATTTAAGGTTCCTGGACCTCCTGGTACTCCTCAGGTAACTGCAGTTACCAAGGATTCAATGACAATTAGCTGGCATGAGCCACTTTCTGATGGTGGAAGCCCCATTTTAGGATATCACGTTGAAAGAAAAGAACGAAATGGTATTCTCTGGCAGACTGTGAGCAAAGCTTTAGTACCAGGCAACATTTTCAAATCGAGTGGACTTACAGATGGTATTGCTTATGAATTCCGGGTAATAGCAGAAAATATGGCAGGCAAAAGCAAGCCAAGCAAGCCATCGGAGCCTATGTTTGCTCTGGATCCCATTGACCCACCTGGAAAACCAGTACCTCTAAATATTACGAGACACACAGTGACACTTAAATGGGCTAAGCCTGAATATACTGGGGGCTTTAAAATTACCAGTTATATTGTTGAAAAGAGAGACCTTCCTAATGGACGGTGGCTGAAGGCAAACTTCAGCAACATTTTGGAGAATGAATTTACAGTCAGTGGCCTAACAGAAGATGCTGCATATGAATTCCGTGTGATCGCCAAAAATGCTGCGGGTGCCATCAGTCCACCATCTGAGCCATCTGATGCTATCACATGCAGAGATGACGTTGAAGCACCAAAGATAAAGGTGGATGTTAAATTTAAGGACACAGTTATATTAAAAGCAGGTGAAGCATTCAGGCTAGAAGCTGATGTTTCAGGCCGCCCACCTCCAACAATGGAATGGACCAAAGATGGAAAAGAGCTAGAAGGCACAGCAAAATTAGAAATAAAAATTGCAGATTTCTCTACTAATCTGGTAAACAAGGATTCAACAAGAAGGGATAGTGGTGCCTACACCCTTACAGCAACTAATCCTGGTGGCTTTGCCAAACACATTTTCAATGTCAAAGTTCTTGACAGACCAGGGCCACCTGAAGGACCTTTGGCTGTAACTGAAGTGACTTCGGAAAAGTGTGTACTGTCATGGTTGCCTCCACTGGATGATGGAGGTGCCAAAATTGATCATTACATAGTACAGAAACGTGAAACCAGCAGATTGGCATGGACAAATGTAGCCTCAGAAGTCCAAGTAACAAAGCTAAAGGTCACTAAACTCTTGAAGGGCAATGAATACATATTCCGTGTCATGGCTGTAAATAAATATGGAGTTGGAGAGCCGCTGGAATCAGAGCCTGTTCTTGCAGTGAATCCTTATGGACCCCCTGATCCACCCAAAAACCCTGAAGTGACAACTATTACTAAAGATTCAATGGTTGTCTGCTGGGGACATCCTGATTCTGATGGTGGAAGTGAGATCATCAATTACATTGTGGAACGGCGTGATAAAGCTAGCCAACGCTGGGTTAAATGCAACAAAAAAACTGTTACTGATTTAAGATATAAAGTGTCTGGACTGACAGAAGGACATGAATATGAGTTCAGAATTATGGCTGAAAATGCTGCTGGAATTAGTGCACCGAGTCCTACCAGTCCATTTTACAAGGCTTGTGACACTGTGTTTAAACCTGGACCACCAGGTAACCCACGTGTTCTAGATACAAGCAGATCGTCCATTTCAATCGCTTGGAATAAACCTATCTATGATGGTGGTTCAGAAATCACTGGGTATATGGTTGAGATTGCCCTGCCAGAGGAAGATGAATGGCAGATTGTTACTCCACCAGCAGGACTCAAGGCAACTTCTTATACCATCACTGGCCTCATAGAGAACCAAGAATATAAGATCCGCATCTATGCCATGAATTCCGAAGGACTTGGGGAACCTGCCCTTGTTCCTGGAACTCCAAAGGCTGAAGACAGAATGTTGCCTCCAGAGATTGAACTGGATGCTGACCTGCGTAAACTTGTTACTATAAGGGCCTGCTGCACCCTGAGACTTTTTGTTCCAATCAAAGGAAGGCCTGCACCTGAGGTGAAGTGGGCCCGGGAACACGGAGAATCTTTAGATAAAGCTAGCATTGAATCCACAAGCTCTTACACATTGCTTATTGTTGGAAATGTAAACAGATTTGACAGTGGCAAATACATACTAACTGTAGAAAACAGTTCAGGCAGCAAGTCTGCATTTGTCAATGTTAGAGTACTAGATACGCCAGGCCCTCCACAGGATCTGAAGGTAAAGGAGGTCACTAAGACATCTGTCACACTGACATGGGACCCACCTCTCCTTGATGGAGGTTCGAAAATCAAGAACTATATTGTTGAAAAGCGGGAATCAACAAGAAAAGCATATTCAACTGTTGCAACAAACTGCCACAAGACTTCCTGGAAGGTAGACCAGCTTCAAGAAGGCTGTAGCTACTATTTCAGGGTTCTTGCAGAAAATGAATATGGCATTGGGCTGCCTGCTGAAACCGCAGAATCTGTGAAAGCATCAGAACGCCCTCTTCCTCCAGGAAAAATAACTTTGATGGATGTCACAAGAAATAGCGTGTCACTGTCTTGGGAGAAACCAGAGCATGATGGAGGCAGCCGAATTCTAGGCTACATTGTGGAGATGCAGAGCAAAGGCAGTGACAAATGGGCCACATGCGCTACAGTCAAGGTCACTGAAGCCACTATCACTGGATTAATTCAGGGTGAAGAATACTCTTTCCGTGTTTCAGCTCAGAATGAAAAGGGCATCAGTGATCCTCGACAACTGAGCGTGCCAGTGATTGCCAAAGATCTTGTAATTCCACCAGCCTTCAAACTCCTGTTCAATACTTTCACTGTACTGGCAGGTGAAGACCTAAAAGTTGATGTTCCATTCATTGGCCGCCCTACACCAGCTGTAACCTGGCATAAAGATGATGTACCACTGAAGCAGACAACTAGAGTAAATGCAGAGAGCACAGAAAATAATTCACTACTGACAATAAAGGAAGCCTGCCGAGAAGATGTTGGCCATTATGTGGTTAAACTAACTAACTCAGCTGGTGAAGCTACTGAAACCCTTAGTGTTATCGTTCTTGACAAACCAGGGCCTCCAACTGGACCAGTTAAAATAGATGAAGTGACAGCTGATAGTATCACTCTTTCCTGGGCCCCACCCAAGTATGATGGTGGAAGTTCTATTAATAATTACATTGTTGAGAAACGGGACACTTCCACAACCACCTGGCAAATTGTATCAGCTACGGTTGCAAGGACAACAATAAAGGCTTGCCGATTGAAGACTGGATGTGAATATCAGTTTAGAATTGCAGCTGAAAACAGATATGGGAAGAGTACCTACCTCAATTCAGACCCTATTGTAGCCCAATATCCATTCAAAGTTCCTGGTCCTCCTGGCACTCCACTTGTCACACTGTCCTCCAGAGACAGTATGGAAGTACAATGGAACGAGCCAGTAAGTGATGGAGGAAGCAGAGTCACTGGCTATCATCTAGAACGCAAGGAAAGAAATAGCATCCTCTGGGTTAAGTTGAATAAAACACCTATCCCTCAAACCAAGTTTAAGACAACTGGCCTTGAAGAAGGTGTTGAATATGAATTTAGAGTCTCTGCAGAGAACATCGTGGGCATTGGCAAGCCGAGTAAAGTATCAGAATGCTATGTGGCTCGTGACCCATGTGATCCACCAGGAAAGCCAGAAGCAATCATTGTCACAAGGAACTCTGTGACTCTTCAGTGGAAGAAACCCACCTATGATGGTGGAAGCAAAATTACTGGTTATATTGTTGAAAAGAAAGAATTACCTGAGGGCCGTTGGATGAAAGCCAGTTTTACAAATATTATTGACACTCATTTTGAAGTAACTGGCCTCGTTGAAGATCACAGATATGAGTTCCGGGTTATAGCCCGAAATGCCGCAGGAGTGTTTAGTGAGCCTTCAGAAAGCACAGGAGCAATCACAGCTAGAGATGAGGTAGATCCACCACGAATAAGTATGGATCCAAAATACAAAGACACAATCGTGGTTCATGCTGGTGAGTCATTCAAGGTTGATGCAGATATTTATGGCAAGCCAATACCAACAATTCAGTGGATAAAAGGTGAACAGGAGCTTTCAAACACAGCTCGATTAGAAATAAAGAGCACCGACTTTGCTACCAGTCTCAGTGTAAAAGATGCAGTACGTGTCGACAGTGGAAATTACATACTGAAGGCCAAAAATGTTGCAGGAGAGAGATCAGTTACTGTGAATGTCAAAGTTCTTGATAGACCAGGGCCACCTGAAGGACCTGTTGTTATCTCAGGCATTACAGCAGAAAAATGCACGCTAGCTTGGAAACCCCCACTTCAGGATGGTGGGAGTGATATCATAAACTATATTGTGGAAAAGAGAGAAACCAGTCGCTTAGTTTGGACTGTGGTTGATGCCAATGTGCAGACTCTCAGCTGCAAGGTTACTAAGCTTCTTGAAGGCAATGAATATAGTTTCCGTATTATGGCTGTAAACAAATATGGTGTTGGTGAACCTCTTGAATCTGAGCCAGTAATTGCCAAGAATCCATTTGTAGTACCAGATGCACCAAAAGCTCCAGAAGTCACAACGGTGACCAAGGACTCAATGATTGTTGTATGGGAAAGACCAGCATCTGATGGTGGCAGTGAAATTCTTGGATATGTTCTTGAGAAACGGGATAAAGAAGGCATTAGATGGACAAGATGCCACAAGCGTCTGATTGGAGAGTTGCGCCTGAGAGTAACAGGACTCATAGAAAATCACAATTATGAGTTCAGAGTTTCTGCTGAGAATGCTGCTGGACTTAGTGAACCAAGCCCTCCTTCTGCTTACCAAAAGGCTTGTGATCCTATTTATAAACCAGGGCCTCCAAACAACCCCAAAGTCATAGATATTACCAGATCTTCAGTATTCCTTTCTTGGAGCAAACCAATATATGATGGTGGCTGTGAAATCCAAGGATACATTGTTGAAAAATGTGATGTGAGTGTTGGTGAATGGACAATGTGTACTCCACCAACTGGAATTAACAAAACAAACATAGAAGTAGAGAAGCTGTTGGAAAAGCATGAATACAACTTCCGTATCTGTGCTATTAATAAAGCTGGCGTTGGAGAACATGCTGATGTCCCTGGACCTATTATAGTTGAAGAAAAACTGGAAGCACCAGACATTGATCTTGACCTAGAACTAAGGAAAATCATAAACATAAGGGCAGGTGGCTCCTTAAGGTTATTTGTTCCTATCAAAGGTCGTCCTACGCCAGAAGTTAAATGGGGAAAGATGGATGGTGAAATCCGAGATGCAGCTATAATTGATGTCACTAGCAGTTTCACCTCTCTTGTTCTTGACAATGTTAACCGATATGATAGTGGAAAATATACGCTTACATTAGAAAACAGCAGTGGAACGAAGTCTGCCTTTGTTACTGTGAGAGTTCTGGACACACCAAGTCCACCTGTTAACCTAAAAGTCACAGAAATCACCAAAGACTCTGTATCCATTACATGGGAACCTCCTTTGTTGGATGGGGGATCCAAAATAAAAAATTACATTGTTGAGAAACGTGAAGCCACAAGAAAATCATATGCTGCTGTTGTAACTAATTGCCATAAGAATTCTTGGAAAATCGATCAGCTCCAAGAAGGTTGCAGTTATTACTTTAGAGTCACAGCTGAGAATGAGTATGGTATTGGCCTTCCTGCCCAGACTGCTGATCCAATTAAGGTTGCAGAAGTACCACAACCTCCTGGAAAAATAACTGTGGATGATGTGACCAGAAACAGTGTCTCTCTGAGTTGGACAAAGCCTGAACACGATGGTGGCAGTAAAATCATTCAGTATATTGTGGAAATGCAAGCTAAGCACAGTGAGAAATGGTCAGAGTGTGCTCGAGTAAAGTCTCTTGAGGCAGTAATTACCAACCTAACTCAAGGGGAAGAATATCTTTTTAGAGTTGTTGCTGTAAATGAAAAGGGGAGAAGTGATCCTCGGTCCCTTGCAGTTCCAATAGTTGCCAAAGATCTGGTAATTGAACCAGATGTAAAGCCTGCATTCAGTAGTTACAGTGTACAGGTTGGCCAGGATTTGAAAATAGAAGTGCCAATTTCTGGACGTCCTAAGCCAACCATTACCTGGACTAAAGATGGTCTCCCACTGAAGCAGACTACAAGAATCAATGTTACTGATTCACTGGATCTCACCACACTCAGTATTAAAGAAACTCATAAGGATGATGGTGGACAATATGGCATCACAGTTGCCAATGTTGTTGGTCAGAAGACAGCATCCATCGAAATTGTAACTCTAGATAAACCTGATCCTCCAAAAGGACCCGTTAAATTTGATGATGTCAGTGCTGAAAGTATTACATTATCTTGGAACCCTCCATTATATACAGGTGGCTGCCAAATCACCAACTACATTGTTCAGAAAAGAGATACAACCACTACAGTATGGGATGTTGTTTCTGCTACTGTTGCTAGAACTACACTCAAGGTGACCAAACTGAAAACTGGCACAGAATACCAATTCAGAATATTTGCTGAAAACAGATATGGACAAAGCTTTGCCTTAGAGTCTGATCCAATTGTTGCTCAATATCCCTACAAAGAACCAGGTCCTCCAGGTACACCATTTGCCACAGCCATTTCCAAAGACTCCATGGTCATACAGTGGCATGAACCAATCAACAATGGTGGAAGCCCAGTCATAGGTTACCACCTGGAGAGAAAAGAAAGAAATAGTATTTTGTGGACAAAGGTCAACAAAACTATTATTCATGACACCCAATTCAAAGCACAGAATCTTGAAGAAGGCATTGAATATGAATTCAGAGTTTATGCTGAAAATATTGTTGGTGTAGGCAAAGCAAGCAAGAATTCTGAATGCTATGTAGCCAGAGATCCCTGTGACCCACCAGGAACCCCAGAAGCAATAATGGTTAAAAGAAATGAAATCACTTTACAGTGGACCAAACCTGTATATGATGGCGGAAGTATGATTACAGGCTACATTGTAGAGAAACGTGATTTGCCTGATGGTCGTTGGATGAAAGCCAGCTTTACAAATGTCATTGAAACTCAATTTACTGTGTCAGGTCTTACTGAAGATCAAAGATATGAATTCAGAGTCATTGCAAAGAATGCAGCTGGTGCAATAAGTAAACCTTCTGACAGTACTGGACCAATAACTGCCAAGGATGAGGTTGAACTCCCAAGAATTTCAATGGATCCAAAATTCAGAGACACAATTGTGCT
Source organism: Saimiri boliviensis (assembly GCF_048565385.1). Classification (NCBI taxonomy): domain Eukaryota; kingdom Metazoa; phylum Chordata; class Mammalia; order Primates; family Cebidae; genus Saimiri; species Saimiri boliviensis. The sequence goes on from NC_133453.1 coordinate 61,366,141, forward strand.
AAATGCTGGAGAAACATTTAGGCTGGAGGCTGATGTCCATGGAAAGCCCCTACCTACCATTGAGTGGTTAAGAGGAGATAAGGAAATTGAAGAATCTGCTAGATGTGAAATAAAGAACACAGATTTCAAGGCTTTACTTATTATAAAAGATGCGATTAGAATTGATGGTGGACAGTATATTTTAAGAGCTTCCAATGTTGCAGGTTCTAAATCATTCCCAGTAAATGTAAAAGTATTAGATAGACCAGGACCTCCAGAAGGGCCAGTCCAGGTTACTGGAGTCACTTCTGAAAAATGCTCTTTAACATGGTCTCCACCACTTCAAGATGGTGGCAGTGACATTTCTCACTATGTTGTTGAAAAGCGAGAAACAAGTCGACTTGCCTGGACTGTTGTTGCTTCAGAAGTTGTGACCAATTCTCTGAAAATTACCAAACTCTTAGAAGGTAATGAATATATTTTCCGTATAATGGCTGTCAACAAATATGGTGTTGGAGAGCCTTTGGAATCTGCACCAGTACTAATGAAAAATCCATTTGTGCTTCCTGGACCACCAAAAAGCTTGGAAGTCACAAATATTGCCAAAGACTCCATGACTGTCTGTTGGAACCGTCCAGATAGTGATGGTGGAAGTGAGATTATTGGTTACATTGTAGAGAAAAGAGACAGAAGTGGTATTCGATGGATAAAATGTAATAAACGCCGCATTACAGATTTGCGTCTAAGAGTGACAGGACTAACAGAAGATCATGAGTATGAATTCAGGGTCTCTGCAGAAAATGCTGCTGGAGTTGGAGAACCAAGTCCAGCTACAGTTTATTATAAGGCCTGTGATCCTGTGTTCAAACCTGGCCCACCCACCAATGCACACATTGCAGACACCACTAAAAATTCAATCACACTTGCCTGGGGTAAACCCATCTACGATGGTGGCAGTGAGATCCTGGGATATGTAGTAGAAATCTGTAAAGCAGATGAAGAAGAATGGCAAATAGTTACTCCACAGACTGGCTTAAGAGTCACTAGATTTGAAATTTCAAAGCTGACTGAACACCAAGAGTATAAAATACGAGTCTGTGCCCTCAACAAAGTTGGTTTAGGCGAGGCTACATCAGTTCCTGGTACTGTGAAACCGGAAGATAAACTTGAAGCACCTGAACTTGACCTTGATTCCGAATTAAGAAAAGGAATTGTTGTAAGAGCTGGTGGATCTGCCAGAATTCACATTCCATTCAAAGGTCGTCCAACGCCTGAGATCACTTGGTCTCGAGAGGAAGGTGAATTCACAGATAAGGTCCAAATTGAAAAGGGAGTAAACTATACCCAACTATCAATAGATAACTGTGATAGAAATGATGCTGGAAAATACATTCTTAAGTTGGAAAACAGCAGTGGATCAAAGTCTGCTTTTGTAACTGTGAAAGTTCTTGACACTCCAGGACCACCACAGAATTTGGCAGTCAAAGAAGTGAGAAAAGATTCTGTCCTCCTGGTATGGGAGCCACCCATCATTGATGGAGGGGCAAAGGTCAAGAACTATGTGATTGACAAACGTGAGTCAACTAGAAAAGCTTATGCTAATGTAAGTAGTAAATGCAGCAAAACAAGTTTTAAAGTGGAAAATCTTACAGAAGGAGCCATTTATTACTTCAGAGTCATGGCTGAAAATGAATTTGGAGTTGGTGTTCCAGTGGAAACTGTTGATGCTGTGAAAGCTGCTGAACCTCCTTCCCCTCCAGGAAAGGTTACACTCACTGATGTCTCCCAGACCAGTGCATCACTTATGTGGGAGAAGCCTGAACATGATGGTGGTAGCAGAGTCTTGGGGTATGTTGTTGAAATGCAGCCCAAAGGAACTGAAAAATGGAGTGTTGTGGCCGAATCCAAAGTCTGTAACGCAGTTGTTACTGGTTTGAGTTCTGGACAAGAATATCAGTTCCGTGTCAAGGCTTATAACGAGAAAGGAAAAAGCGATCCAAGAGTGCTGGGTGTTCCTGTCATAGCCAAGGACTTGACTATACAGCCTAGTTTAAAGTTACCATTTAACACATACAGTATCCAAGCTGGAGAAGATCTTAAAATAGAAATTCCAGTTATAGGCCGACCAAGACCTAAAATTTCTTGGGTCAAAGATGGTGAGCCTCTTAAACAAACAACAAGAGTAAACGTTGAAGAAACAGCTACCTCAACTATTTTGCACATTAAAGAAAGTAATAAAGATGACTTTGGAAAATACACTGTAACAGCAACAAATAGTGCAGGCACAGCAACAGAAAATCTCAGTATTATTGTTTTAGAAAAGCCTGGACCTCCAGTTGGCCCAGTTCGGTTTGATGAAGTTAGTGCAGACTTTGTAGTCATATCTTGGGAACCTCCTGCCTATACTGGTGGCTGCCAGATAAGCAACTACATTGTTGAGAAGCGAGATACAACCACTACAACTTGGCACATGGTATCAGCAACAGTTGCAAGAACAACAATTAAAATAACCAAACTGAAAACAGGCACGGAGTACCAGTTTAGAATTTTTGCTGAAAATCGGTATGGAAAAAGTGCCCCACTGGATTCTAAGCCAATTATTGTTCAATATCCATTTAAAGAACCTGGACCGCCTGGAACTCCTTTTGTGACATCAATCTCAAAAGATCAGATGCTTGTCCAATGGCATGAGCCAGTTAATGATGGAGGCAGCAAAATTATTGGCTACCATCTTGAACAGAAAGAAAAGAACAGTATTTTATGGGTCAAGTTAAATAAGACCCTCATTCAGGATACCAAATTCAAAACAACTGGGCTTGATGAGGGCCTTGAGTATGAGTTCAAAGTTTCTGCCGAAAATATTGTTGGCATTGGCAAGCCTAGCAAAGTGTCAGAATGCTTTGTTGCTCGTGATCCATGTGACCCACCTGGTCGCCCTGAAGCCATTGTTATTACAAGAAACAATGTCACACTGAAATGGAAAAAACCTGCCTATGATGGTGGTAGCAAAATAACAGGTTATATTGTAGAAAAGAAGGACCTACCTGATGGCCGCTGGATGAAAGCCAGCTTTACCAATGTATTAGAAACTGAATTTACAGTGAGTGGACTTGTAGAAGACCAAAGATATGAATTTAGAGTAATTGCAAGGAATGCAGCTGGAAACTTGAGTGAACCATCTGAAAGTAGTGGTGCCATTACTGCAAGAGATGAAATTGATGCACCAAATGCCTCTCTAGATCCAAAATATAAAGATGTCATCGTTGTTCATGCAGGAGACACTTTTGTTCTTGAAGCTGACATCCGTGGCAAACCTATACCTGATGTTGTTTGGTTAAAAGATGGAAAAGAACTTGAAGAAACAGCAGCTAGAATGGAAATTAAATCTACTATTCAGAAAACAACTCTTGTTGTCAAAGACTGTATACGGACTGATGGAGGACAATATATTCTGAAACTCAGCAATGTTGGTGGTACAAAGTCTATACCCATCACTGTAAAGGTACTTGACAGGCCAGGGCCTCCTGAAGGGCCTCTGAAAGTTACGGGAGTTACTGCAGAAAAATGTTATCTGGCATGGAACCCACCTTTGCAAGACGGTGGTGCTAATATTTCACATTACATCATTGAAAAGAGGGAGACAAGCCGACTCTCTTGGACCCAGGTTTCAACTGAGGTACAGGCCCTTAACTACAAAGTTACTAAACTTCTTCCTGGTAATGAATACATTTTCTGTGTCATGGCTGTGAATAAATATGGAATTGGGGAGCCCCTGGAATCTGAGCCTGTTATAGCCTGTAATCCTTATAAGCCACCAGGTCCTCCTTCAACACCTGAAGTCTCAGCAATCACCAAAGATTCTATGGTAGTAACATGGACACGCCCAGTAGACGATGGAGGTGCTGAAATTGAAGGCTACATTCTTGAAAAACGAGATAAGGAAGGCATTAGATGGACCAAGTGCAACAAGAAAACACTAACAGATCTCCGGCTCAGGGTAACTGGTCTTACTGAAGGCCATTCCTATGAATTCAGAGTTGCTGCTGAAAATGCAGCTGGTGTGGGAGAACCTAGTGAGCCATCTGTTTTCTACCGTGCATGTGATGCCTTGTATCCACCAGGTCCACCAAGCAATCCAAAAGTGACAGACACTTCCAGATCTTCTGTCTCCCTGGCATGGAATAAGCCAATTTATGATGGTGGTGCACCTGTTAAGGGCTATGTCGTTGAGGTCAAAGAAGCTGCTGCTGATGAATGGACAACCTGCACTCCACCAACAGGATTACAAGGAAAGCAGTTTACAGTGACCAAGCTTAAAGAAAATACTGAATATAACTTCCGTATTTGTGCCATCAATTCTGAAGGTGTAGGTGAACCTGCAACTCTACCTGGTTCAGTGGTTGCTCAGGAGAGAATCGAGCCACCAGAAATAGAACTTGATGCTGATCTCAGAAAGGTGGTCATTCTGCGTGCTGGTGCTACTTTACGCTTATTTGTCACTATCAAAGGTCGTCCAGAACCCGAAGTTAAATGGGAAAAGGCTGAAGGCATTCTCACTGATAGGGCACAGATTGAGGTGACCAGCTCATTTACAATGTTGGTGATTGATAATGTTACCAGATTTGACAGCGGTCGATATAATCTGACATTAGAAAATAATAGTGGCTCCAAAACAGCTTTTGTTAATGTCAGAGTTCTTGACTCACCAAGTGCCCCTGTGAATTTGACTGTAAGAGAAGTGAAGAAAGACTCAGTGACATTGTCCTGGGAACCGCCACTTATTGATGGTGGAGCTAAGATTACAAACTACATTGTCGAAAAACGAGAAACTACCAGAAAAGCCTATGCTACTAGTACAAACAATTGCACTAAAACTACTTTCAAAATTGAAAATCTACAAGAAGGATGTTCTTACTACTTCCGAGTCTTGGCTTCCAATGAATACGGGATTGGTTTGCCAGCTGAAACAATGGAACCCGTTAAAGTGTCTGAACCACCCCTCCCACCTGGAAGAGTAACTCTTATTGATGTGACCCATAATACAGCTACAATTAAGTGGGAGAAACCGGAAAGTGATGGTGGCAGCAAAATTACTGGTTATGTGGTTGAAATGCAGACTAAGGGGAGTGAAAAGTGGAGCACTTGCACACAAGTTAAGACTCTAGAAGCAACTATATCTGGCTTAACTGCAGGCGAAGAGTATGTCTTCAGGGTAGCTGCAGTTAATGAAAAGGGAAGAAGTGATCCGAGACAACTTGGAGTGCCAGTAATTGCAAGGGATATTGAAATAAAGCCTTCAGTTGAGCTTCCTTTCAATACTTTCAATGTAAAGGCTAGAGACCAACTTAAGATTGATGTGCCATTCAAAGGAAGACCTCAAGCTACTGTGACCTGGAAAAAAGATGGCCAGACTCTTAAAGAGACAACTAGAGTCAATGTTTCTTCTTCAAAGACTGTAACATCACTGTCTATTAAGGAAGCTTCAAGGGAAGATGTTGGAACTTATGAATTATGTGTTTCAAACAGTGCTGGATCCATAACAGTTCCTATTACTATAATTGTCCTTGACAGACCAGGACCTCCAGGTCCTATATGTATTGATGAGGTTAGTTGTGATAGCGTAACCATTTCTTGGAATCCTCCAGAATATGATGGTGGCTGCCAAATTAGCAATTACATCGTTGAAAAGAGAGAAACCACCTCTACAACATGGCACATAGTTTCACAAGCAGTTGCAAGAACATCCATTAAAATAGTTCGCCTGACAACAGGAAGTGAGTATCAGTTCCGTGTTTGTGCAGAAAATCGCTATGGAAAGAGCTCCTACAGTGAATCTTCAGCTGTTGTTGCAGAGTATCCATTCAGTCCTCCGGGTCCTCCTGGTACTCCTAAAGTTGTGCATGCCACAAAATCTTCCATGCTTGTAACCTGGCAAGTGCCAGTTAATGATGGAGGAAGTCGAGTAATTGGCTATCACCTTGAGTATAAAGAAAGAAGCAGCATTCTTTGGTCAAAAGCAAATAAAATCCTCATTCCTGATACTCAAATGAAAGTCTCCAGCCTTGATGAAGGACTGATGTATGAGTATCGTGTTTATGCTGAGAATATTGCTGGAATTGGTAAATGCAGTAAATCTTGTGAACCAGTCCCTGCAAGAGATCCTTGTGACCCTCCTGGACAACCTGAAGTCACAAATATCACAAGAAAATCAGTGTCACTTAAATGGTCTAAACCACATTATGATGGTGGAGCTAAGATCACAGGATACATTGTTGAACGCAGAGAATTACCAGATGGCCGGTGGCTGAAGTGCAATTATACTAATATACAAGAAACATACTTTGAAGTAACTGAACTTACTGAAGATCAGCGTTATGAATTCCGGGTTTTTGCAAGGAATGCTGCCGACTCAGTTAGTGAGCCATCTGAATCCACTGGGCCTATTACAGTTAAAGATGATGTTGAGGCTCCAAGAATTATGATGGATGTCAAGTTCCAAGGCGTTATTGTTGTCAAAGCTGGCGAGATCCTTAAGATAAATGCAGACATTGCAGGGCGACCTCTGCCAGTAATTTCCTGGGCCAAGGATGGTGTAGAAATTGAAGAAAGAGCAAGAACAGAAATTATCTCAACAGACAATCATACTTTGTTAACAGTTAAAGACTGTGTAAGACGAGACACTGGACAATATGTACTAACACTGAAGAATGTTGCTGGCACTCGGTCTGTGGCAGTTAATTGCAAGGTACTTGATAAGCCTGGCCCACCAGCAGGACCACTTGAAATAAATGGCCTCACTGCTGAGAAATGCTCTCTTTCCTGGGGACGTCCCCAAGAAGACGGTGGCGCAGATATCGACTATTACATTGTAGAAAAACGTGAAACAAGCCACCTTGCATGGACAATATGTGAAGGAGAGTTACGGACAACATCCTGTAAAGTAACCAAGTTACTCAAAGGCAATGAATATATATTTAGAGTAACTGGTGTTAATAAATATGGTGTTGGTGAGCCCCTAGAAAGTGTAGCTGTAAAGGCACTAGATCCATTTACAGTTCCAAGTCCACCCACATCTTTGGAAATTACTTCTGTGACCAAAGAATCCATGACACTTTGTTGGTCCAGACCCGAGAGTGATGGAGGCAGTGAAATATCTGGATATATAATTGAAAGGCGAGAGAAAAATAGCCTAAGATGGGTGCGTGTAAACAAAAAACCAGTTTATGATCTGAGAGTGAAATCAACAGGACTTCGGGAAGGATGCGAATATGAATATCGCGTTTATGCAGAAAATGCTGCTGGCCTGAGTCTTCCAAGTGAAACCTCTCCCTTAATTCGGGCAGAAGATCCAGTGTTCCTACCATCTCCTCCATCCAAACCCAAAATTGTAGACTCAGGCAAGACAACTATAACTATCAGCTGGGTTAAGCCTCTCTTTGATGGTGGGGCCCCAATAACTGGATACACTGTAGAATACAAGAAATCTGATGACACTGACTGGAAAACTGCCATTCAGAGCTTACGAGGCACAGAATATACCATAGGAGGACTAACAACAGGAGCTGAATATGTTTTCAGAGTAAAATCTGTCAATAAGGTGGGTGCTAGTGACCCCAGTGATAGCTCCGACCCTCAGATAGCAAAGGAAAGAGAAGAAGAACCTGTATTTGATATTGACAGTGAAATGAGGAAGACTTTGATTGTCAAGGCTGGTGCCTCATTTACCATGACTGTGCCTTTCCGAGGAAGACCAGTACCCAATGTCTTATGGAGTAAGCCAGACACTGACCTCCGCACTAGAGCTTATATTGATACCACAGACTCTCGTACATCACTGACCATTGAAAATGCCAACAGAAATGACTCTGGAAAATACACATTAACGATTCAGAATGTTTTGAGTGCTGCTTCACTGACCTTAGTTGTCAAAGTTTTAGATTCCCCGGGTCCTCCAACCAACATTACTGTGCAAGATGTAACCAAAGAGTCTGCAGTGTTATCCTGGGATGTTCCTGAAAATGATGGTGGAGCACCAGTGAAGAATTACCACATAGAAAAACGTGAGGCCAGCAAGAAAGCATGGGTCTCTGTGACCAACAACTGTAACCGCCTCTCCTACAAAGTTACCAATTTACAAGAAGGAGCTATTTACTACTTCAGAGTCTCTGGAGAAAATGAGTTTGGTGTTGGTATACCAGCTGAAACAAAGGAAGGAGTAAAAATAACAGGTACGTTTTAAGAACAAGGAAATTCCACATATCCATGTTAATTTTTTCAGAATAGTGTGAATCATTCTAATTAGTTGTTATTTCATCTTAAACCCTTTTGGTTAACACCCTTCACACCCCAAACTATTCATACTACAGCACAAAGTGGAATCTCTAGTGGAGAAAGTCTTTCATTGATTTAAAAAAATGAATTTACATAGCTAAAATTGGATATGTTGGATTTAAGTATAATTAAATATAACTGCATACATATGTAAGTATACATTTTTATGTATACACACATATATGTATAGTATGTGTGTATGATGCACATGTCGTATGTGTGTATGTGGGTGTGTGTACAGAAATTGTATCATAAAGTTTTTTAAAACATTGTTCATCTTGTTCCTCTTTTTTACACCCACAATGAATTTGAAGTAAATTTTGTCATTTAATCTGGTCATTTGACTCTTAATTTGGATTTGAATGCTATAGCATATAATGACATAACTTGTGGGAGCCTTGGTTGGCTCTAAAGCAAAACTGGTTATGTAAAAAGGAAGGAAGACTCAAATCAAAGTAAAAAATATGGCCTTCATTTAAAAGTTTTCTTTTGACAATACATGAAGAATGCACATAGAAAAAAATGTTGTAATAATTATTCACTTTCTTTTGATGCTTTGTTTTCTTAGAAAAACCAAGCCCACCTGAAAAACTTGGAGTAACAAGTATATCCAAAGACAGTGTTTCTCTGTCCTGGCTGAAGCCTGAACATGATGGCGGAAGCAGAATTGTACACTATGTTGTTGAGGCACTAGAAAAAGGACAGAAAAACTGGGTTAAATGTGCAGTGGCAAAGTCAACCCATCACATTGTTTCTGGTCTGAGGGAGAATTCTGAATACTTTTTCCGGGTGTTTGCTGAAAATCAAGCTGGCCTGAGTGACCCAAGAGAGCTTCTGCTTCCTGTTCTTATTAAGGAGCAAATAGGTATGTCTAATTTTATGTAGGAGCAAAATTTTAAATTATTTGTGTGATTTTATGTTAATTTTCAGAAACCCTTTTCACCTTCACTTTCTATACTCATTTTTCAGAACCACCTGAAATTGATATGAAGAATTTCCCAAGTCATACCGTATATGTTAGGGCTGGTTCAAACCTTAAAGTTGACATTCCAATCTCTGGAAAACCACTTCCCAAGGTGACCTTATCAAGAGACGGTGTCCCCCTAAAGGCAACTATGAGATTTAATACTGAAGTTACCGCTGAGAACCTGACCATCCATCTCAAAGAAAGTGTTACAGCTGATGCTGGAAGATATGAGATCACTGCTGCCAACTCCAGTGGAACAACCAAAGCTTTCATTAACATTGTTGTGCTGGACAGGCCTGGTCCTCCAACTGGCCCTGTTGTTATTAGTGATATAACTGAAGAAAGTGTGACTCTCAAGTGGGAGCCACCTAAGTATGATGGTGGAAGTCAAGTTACCAACTACATCCTACTCAAAAGAGAAACAAGTACTGCAGTATGGACTGAAGTGTCCGCAACAGTTGCAAGAACCACGATTAAAGTCATGAAACTGACCACAGGAGAAGAATACCAATTCCGCATCAAGGCAGAAAACCGCTTTGGCATCAGTGATCACATAGATTCAGCGTGTGTAATTGTCAAACTGCCATACAGTAAGTTGTCCAACTTTTCAAAGATCCAGGTTTTCGTTTACCATAAATGTATTAAATGTCTGTACTAATCTATGGGATTTCTCTCTTTTGCAGCAACACCTGGACCACCGTCTACACCATGGGTCACTAATGTTACTCGAGAAAGCATCACTGTGGGCTGGCATGAACCAGTGTCTAATGGAGGCAGTGCAATCATAGGCTATCACCTAGAAATGAAAGACAGAAACAGTATTTTATGGCAAAAGGCCAACAAACTGGTCATCCGCACAACTCACTTCAAAGTCACAACAATCAGTGCTGGGCTTATTTATGAATTCAGGGTATATGCAGAAAATGCTGCTGGAGTTGGAAAACCCAGCCATCCTTCTGAACAAGTCTTGGCAATTGATGCCTGTGGTACGTATTTGTCATGGGAAGGGAAGTTCTGATAACAAAAAATGCAAATATTACTTCTGCAAAGCAAAATAGTAATGACTTAAGTGCCACTAATCTGCTTCTCTTATTACCACAGAACCCCCAAGAAATGTTCGTATCACTGATATTTCAAAGAACTCTGTCAGCCTTTCATGGCAACAACCAGCTTTTGATGGAGGTAGCAAGATTACAGGCTACATTGTTGAGAGACGTGAACTTCCAGATGGCAGATGGACCAAGGCCAGCTTCACCAATGTTATTGAAACTCAATTCACTATTTCTGGCTTAACTCAGAATTCCCAGTATGAATTCCGTGTCTTTGCTAGGAATGCTGTTGGCTCCATTAGCAATCCATCAGAGGTTGTAGGGCCCGTTACTTGCATCGATTCTTATGGTAAGCATGTTTAGCACTTTGAGTCTCAACAGCTGTTTAACTCAGTATTTTCCCTTGCCTTTTCCTGGAAGAAATTATTAACTAGCTGGGAGTCTGAAAAGAATTCATTAAATACCTTTCCAGCCCTTGTAACTTGACTGTAAAGAGAGATTTAGAACTCAGGATATCAATGGTCCTTTCTAGCTTCAATCTTTTATGATTCTTTGATTGCATGAGTTGGCGCTTTCGTTCTATTTTAAATTATCAGAGTCAATAATTCAAACCATGTTTGAGTTCCTAGAAAATATTGCTCTTAAATAGGTGACAGACTAAATATAGACTTGTTTGTTTGTTTGTTGAGTCAGTCACTCTGTCACCCAGGCTGGAGTGCAGTGGTGCAGTCTCGGCTCACTGCAACCTCCACCTTCTGGGCTCAGACGATTCTCATGCCTCAGCTACCTGAGTAGCTGGGATTAAAGGCATGTGCCACCATTCCCAGCTAATTTTTTGTATTTTTAGCAGAGACGGGGTTTTACCACATTGGCCAGGCTGGTCTCAACCTCCTGACTTCAGGTGATTCACCTGCCTCGGCCTCCCAAAATGTTGGGATTACAGGTATGAGCCACTGTACCTGGTCTAAATAGACACTTTGATGATGACAGTATTAGCAGCAGCTAACATTTATTGAGTAATTTTCAAGAATTCTTCCCCTTAGTTCTCACAACCCCCATATTAGCCCATCTTATAGAAGGCAAACTGAAGCTGAGGGTGCTTTTGCAACTTCCCCATTAGGGATGGAGTGGAAATTCAGACTTCAGAGCCTTCTCTAACATGGTTATACCACAATGCATATTCTTCACCATTCTGGAAAATAAGTAGCAGATTCAACTCAACAATGTTTTGAAAATTAAAATGTCATGAGAGTCAGGTATCCTGTGACATGTTTCCTGAAAGATCTCTGTTTGCTAAGAGAAAGCTGAGCCACTATAGTGTCTAGGCAAAAGTATCTACTCCCATCTTCATGCTGATAATTTCAGAGCTGTTCTTTATTTATGAATCAGGCTTTGTGGACACTGAATTAGTGTTTATGAGAGCGTGAAGCAAGTCAGATTTAGTTCTGTTTCTTGATAGTTCCAAACAGCCTAGCAGAAAACTGCCCATTGAGTATGTAGTTCTGTGGGTAGAGAATTCAGACTTTAAGGGTTTGATGTGAACTGTCCACACTTGGATATCAGTGAACCGGGAAGGGAAAAGAAAAAGAATAGGAGGTGGTTAGAGGAAATGGAAAGAGAAGATAAAGTGAAAGAAAATGTATAACAGCGTCTTCCAAGATGTTCTCACTACCATATCCCATTTCATCTCTGGAATAAAGCAACTAATGGACTTTAAAACACATGTAAAGGGTGCTTAAGGCCCTGCACAACTCAGTCGTTCTACCCCATCTGAGAAAGCAGAGTGGCCTATAAATTTTTAATTTTTAAAATAATAATTGCATAGAATTAGAATGACCATGTATGTGTATAATTTAATAAGGGCCAAATACCTTACTTTAAGGTTGATGCAACTATTTTTTTTAATCCTTATAATATTTTAAATATTTCTCAACTGTTTTTCTTGCAGGTGGTCCTGTAATTGATTTGCCTCTGGAATATACAGAAGTTGTCAAATACAGAGCAGGTACATCTGTGAAGCTCAGAGCTGGCATTTCTGGCAAACCTGCGCCTACAATAGAATGGTATAAAGATGATAAAGAATTACAAACCAATGCACTGGTGTGTGTCGAAAATACTACTGACCTTGCATCTATACTCATCAAAGATGCCGATCGCCTTAATAGTGGATGCTATGAATTAAAACTACGGAATGCCATGGGCTCAGCCTCAGCCACCATCAGAGTACAGATCCTTGGTAGGTGCTGAATACAGATCATTGTCATGTTACATTTGCCTAAAGCTTAGTAATTTTTAATAAGTAGGCTTTAGAGAAGTACTAATATAGTGTTTTGTTCTTTCATTAATAGACAAACCAGGCCCACCTGGTGGACCAATTGAATTTAAGACTGTAACTGCTGAAAAGATCACCCTTCTCTGGCGGCCTCCAGCTGATGATGGTGGTGCAAAAATCACTCACTACATTGTGGAAAAGCGTGAGACAAGCCGCGTTGTATGGTCCATGGTGTCCGAAAATTTGGAAGAGTGCATCATTACAACCACCAAAATTATCAAAGGAAATGAATACATCTTCCGGGTCCGAGCCGTGAACAAATATGGAATTGGTGAACCACTGGAATCTGATTCTGTTGTAGCCAAGAATGCATTTGGTGAGACATGATTTTATTAGAAAACTGAAATTTAAAAATTTAAAAATAAACTTTGCTAACCTGTGCATATGCTTTTTTAATAATACCTGTCTCATTACCATCCTTTTCACAAGGTGAAAAATATAAAAACTAAAACTAGTATTCCTGGATGGAATGTGAACATCATAGATATAATTTATCAGTAATGTTGATCCTTGTACCTCATTTTCCTTTCCTTTCTAAATAGTTACACCTGGGCCACCAGGCATACCAGAAGTGACAAAGATTACCAAGAATTCGATGACTGTTGTCTGGAGCAGGCCAATTGCAGATGGTGGTAGTGATATAAGTGGCTATTTCCTTGAAAAACGAGATAAGAAGAGTCTAGCATGGTTTAAAGTACTAAAAGAGACTATCCGTGACACCAGACAGAAAGTAACAGGACTCACAGAAAACAGTGACTATCAATACAGAGTCTGTGCTGTGAACGCTGCTGGACAGGGTCCATTCTCCGAACCATCTGAATTCTACAAAGCTGCTGATCCTATTGGTAAGTGCTCATACCTGCAGCATCTTCACCTCTGTCTTCTTAATTCACCTGTGTGACTGAATTGTAAGTGATTGTATTATTTTATTGTGAATGGCCATTCCAGATCCTCCAGGTCCACCTGCTAAGATAAGAATCGCAGATTCAACCAAGTCATCCATCACCCTTGGCTGGAGTAAGCCTGTCTATGACGGGGGCAGTGCTGTTACTGGTTATGTTGTCGAGATGAGACAAGGAGAGGAAGAGGAATGGACTGTTGTCTCTACCAAAGGAGAGGTCAGAACTACAGAATATGTGGTATCCAACCTGAAACCTGGAGTCAATTACTACTTCCGGGTATCTGCTATAAACTGTGCTGGACAAGGAGAACCTATAGAAATGACTGAACCTGTACAAGCTAAAGATATACTTGGTATGTACCTACTGGTGTGATTATGTTTCTTATAAGCATACTTCCAGGAAATCACTTGTGTTTTGCTTTTAAAATTTACCATATATATCCATTTTATGTCTACAGAGGCACCAGAGATTGATCTGGATGTGGCTCTCAGAACTTCTGTTATTGCCAAAGCTGGTGAAGACGTACAAGTGTTGATTCCCTTTAAAGGCAGACCTCCACCTACTGTCATATGGAGAAAAGATGAGAAGAATCTTGGCAGTGATGCCAGATACAGCATTGAAAACACCGATTCATCTTCGTTACTCACCATTCCTCAAGTTACTCGCAATGATACAGGAAAATATATTCTCACAATAGAAAATGGAGTTGGTGAACCTAAGTCTTCAACTGTGAGTGTTAAAGTACTTGATACACCAGCTGCCTGCCAGAAACTACAGGTTAAACATGTTTCTCAAGGCACAGTCACTTTGTTCTGGGATCCTCCTCTCATTGATGGAGGGTCTCCAATAATTAATTATGTCATTGAAAAGAGAGATGCTACCAAGAGAACATGGTCTGTCGTGTCACACAAATGTTCCAGCACAACCTTCAAGCTAACAGATTTGTCAGATAAGACTCCATTCTTCTTCAGAGTTCTTGCAGAAAATGAAATTGGAATTGGGGAACCCTGTGACACTACAGAGCCAGTGAAGGCTGCTGAAGTACCAGCTCCTATACGTGATCTCTCCATGAAAGACTCAACAAAGACATCTGTCATCCTCAGCTGGACCAAACCTGACTTTGATGGTGGTAGCGTCATCACAGACTATGTTATAGAAAGGAAAGGAAAAGGTGAACAGACATGGTCCCATGCTGGCATAAGTAAGACATGTGAAATTGAGGTTAGCCAACTTAAGGAGCAGTCAGTCCTGGAGTTCAGAGTGTTTGCCAAAAATGAGAAAGGACTGAGTGATCCTGTCACTATTGGGCCAATTACAGTGAAAGAACTTGTCATTACACCCGAAGTTGACCTGTCAGAAATCCCTGGGGCACAAGTCACTGTGAGAATTGGGCACAATGTGCACCTTGAATTACCTTATAAAGGAAAACCCAAACCATCCATCAGTTGGCTGAAAGATGGCTTGCCACTGAAAGAAAGTGAATTTGTTCGTTTCAGCAAAACCGAAAACAAAATTACTTTGAGTATTAAGAATGCCAAAAAGGAGCATGGAGGGAAATACACTGTTATTCTTGATAATGCAGTGTGTAGAACTGTAGTCCCCATTACAGTCATTACCCTTGGTCCACCATCAAAGCCCAGAGGACCCATTCGATTTGATGAAATCAAGGCTGATAGTGTCATCCTGTCATGGGATGTACCTGAAGATGATGGAGGAGGAGAAATTACTTGTTACAGCATTGAGAAGCGGGAAACTTCACAAACGAATTGGAAGATGGTGTGTTCAAGTGTTGCCAGGACGACTTTCAAAGTTCCTAATCTAGTCAAAGACGCTGAATACCAGTTTAGAGTGAGGGCAGAAAACAGATACGGAGTCAGCCAACCACTTGTCTCAAGCATTATTGTGGCAAAACACCAGTTCAGGATTCCTGGTCCCCCAGGAAAGCCAGTTATATACAATATAACTTCTGATGGCATGTCACTAACTTGGGATGCTCCAGTTTATGATGGTGGTTCAGAAGTTACTGGATTCCACGTTGAAAAGAAAGAAAGAAATAGCATCCTCTGGCAAAAAGTTAATACATCACCAATCTCTGGAAGAGAATATAGAGCTACTGGACTGATAGAAGGTCTGGATTACCAATTCCGTGTATATGCTGAAAATTCTGCTGGCCTAAGTTCACCTAGTGACCCAAGCAAATTTACCTTAGCTGTTTCTCCAGTAGGTAAGTGATTATTATTCAAATACATTTAGTTTAGTAATTGAATATATTAGAAACAAATATATCAAATACTGCTTTTCTTCTCTGCATCATCTTACATATCTTCTTGTCACTAGAGAAGTAGTCATGTAAAACAAGAGGAATGATTTTAAATCAATCTAATAAACTAATTTGAAGTTCATTTTAAAGAATATGAAATGAAAAGTTGAAATTAATGACCAAAATGAGTTTGGGAGATTGAATAAATAATTATTAAAAATTTATTTATTAAAATTACTGAAAAATTTTATTTCTCTTCCATGGATAAGACCTGGTTACAAATGTAATGATGCATTTACCTTCCTTTTAATTTTGTAGACCCACCTGGCACTCCTGACTACATTGATGTCACCCGGGAAACCATCACACTTAAATGGAACCCACCATTGCGTGATGGAGGCAGTAAGATTGTGGCCTATAGCATTGAGAAACGGCAAGGAAATGAACGCTGGGTGAGATGCAACTTCACTGACGTTAGTGAATGTCAGTACACAGTTACAGGACTCAGTCCTGGGGATCGCTATGAGTTCAGAATAATTGCGAGAAATGCTGTTGGAACTATAAGCCCACCTTCACAGTCTTCTGGTATTATCATGACAAGAGATGAAAATGGTAAGCATTTACAACTTATTTCCAATGAGACTAAGAGCATTTACATTTTTAAAAAACACGTTTGACCCTTGGCCTGTTAAATGGGAACAGAAACAAATTATCTTTGGTTGCTAAGTGGATCAATTATGTCTTTCTACCTTTCAAGGGAAAAGAAAAAAAGTAATTGGCATCAATCCTTTTTGTCATGTCTATTATTTCACTCCATTCCTGTATAAAGAATATGCAGCAAGTGAGAATGAGTTTTTAGCTTTGTAATTTTTGCCACTTATAGTAAATGAAGAAAAAGGTCCTCAGGAATAACTGTTCATCCTTACTGAAGTTAGTAAAATACAACATATATCCAACAACACAATCATCCCCTTACTTGAATGCAGCTGATGGCCTCTTAAAAGAACTTGTTTGACTGTACAGCAGTATTAGGAAATAAATGATCTGTAAATGTTTCACTTCTTTTCTTACAAACAGCAGTGCAAAATTAAAAACATGACAAGCATTACAAGGGAAATAATAATGGGCAAATATTTAACCCCAGGGTCCAAATTCTCAATTATCAATCCTACTTTCAAAAGAGACTTTGGTAGCACAGTACAAATCACTAATGAAAAATATATGTTTATGTACATCTTTATTAAGCCAAACTAATACATAGGCTTTCTCTTTCTTTTGTAGTTCCACCAATAGTAGAGTTTGGCCCTGAGTACTTTGATGGTCTCATTATTAAATCCGGAGAGAGCCTTAGAATTAAAGCTTTGGTACAAGGACGACCAGTGCCTCGAGTAACTTGGTTCAAAGATGGAGTGGAAATTGAAAAGAGGATGAATATGGAAATAACCGATGTCCTTGGATCCACAAGCCTATTTGTTAGAGATGCAACTCGGGACCATCGTGGTATATATACAGTGGAAGCCAAAAATGCATCTGGTTCTGCAAAAGCAGAAATTAAAGTGAAAGTACAAGGTACTCTTAAAATAGCTTCTTAATGTGACAATTTATAAACCTGGACTAGAGACATGCCTAGTTGTATTTTAATGGACAAGGAAAGAGAAACTAACTCTAGAAACTTTTTCTTATAGATACACCAGGAAAAGTAGTTGGGCCAATAAGATTCACCAATATTACTGGGGAGAAGATGACTCTGTGGTGGGATGCTCCACTCAATGATGGTTGTGCTCCCATAACACACTACATCATCGAAAAACGGGAAACCAGCAGACTCGCTTGGGCACTAATTGAGGATAAATGTGAAGCCCAAAGTTACACTGCCATTAAACTAATAAATGGCAATGAATACCAATTCCGTGTTTCTGCAGTTAACAAGTTTGGTGTTGGTAGGCCACTCGATTCTGATCCAGTGGTTGCTCAAATACAATACAGTAAGTTTGCATTTTTACTAAGTGGTACTATGTCAAAAGATTAACCTTCCAAGCAAATGTATCTAATTGATTTGGGTTTTTTTGTTTTTGCCTTTGTTTTTGTCTTATAGCTATTCCTGATGCCCCTGGCATTCCAGAACCTAGCAACATAACAGGCAACAGCATTACCCTGACATGGGCAAGGCCGGAATCAGATGGTGGCAGTGAAATTCAACAGTACATCCTTGAAAGAAGAGAAAAGAAAAGCACAAGATGGGTAAAAGTGATCAGCAAACGACCAATCTCCGAGACAAGATTCAAAGTCACTGGTCTGATAGAAGGCAATGAGTATGAATTCCATGTCATGGCTGAAAATGCTGCAGGAGTTGGACCTGCAAGTGGCATCTCAAGACTCATTAAATGTAGAGAGCCTGTCAACCCACCAGGTCCTCCAGCAGTGGTCAAAGTAACAGACACATCAAAGACAACTGTGAGCTTAGAATGGTCCAAACCAGTGTTTGATGGTGGCATGGAAATAATTGGGTACATTATTGAAATGTGCAAGGCTGACTTAGGAGACTGGCACAAGGTGAATGCAGAAGCATGCGTGAAAACAAGATATACAGTCACTGATCTGCAAGCAGGTGAAGAATACAAATTCCGAGTTAGTGCTATCAATGGTGCTGGAAAAGGGGACAGCTGTGAAGTGACCGGCACAATTAAAGCAGTTGACCGGTTAACAGCTCCTGAGTTAGACATAGATGCAAACTTCAAACAGACTCATGTTGTTAGAGCTGGGGCCAGTATTCGCCTCTTCATTGCCTACCAAGGTAGGCCTACTCCTACAGCTGTGTGGAGCAAACCAGACTCCAACCTTAGCCTTCGGGCTGATATCCATACAACAGACTCCTTCAGCACCCTTACTGTGGAAAACTGCAACAGAAATGATGCAGGAAAATATACCCTTACAGTGGAAAACAACAGTGGTAGTAAGTCAATCACATTCACTGTAAAAGTGCTAGACACTCCAGGCCCACCTGGCCCAATTACCTTCAAAGATGTGACCCGGGGATCTGCTACATTGATGTGGGATGCCCCTCTTCTTGACGGTGGTGCCCGAATCCATCACTATGTGGTAGAGAAACGAGAAGCAAGTCGCCGTAGTTGGCAGGTGATCAGTGAAAAATGCACTCGTCAGATCCTCAAGGTCAGTGATCTGGCAGAAGGTGTTCCATACTATTTCCGTGTTTCTGCAGAAAATGAGTATGGTGTTGGTGAGCCCTATGAAATGCCAGAACCAATTGTAGCCACAGAACAGCCTGCTCCACCCAGGAGACTTGACATTGTTGATACTAGCAAATCTTCTGCAGTCTTAGCTTGGCTTAAGCCTGACCATGATGGAGGCAGCCGGATCACTGGCTACCTGCTTGAAATGAGACAAAAGGGATCTGACTTCTGGGTTGAAGCTGGTCACACCAAACAGCTGACTTTCACAGTAGAGCATCTTGTTGAGAACACTGAATATGAATTCCGTGTGAAGGCCAAGAATGATGCTGGCTATAGTGAACCCAGGGAAGCCTTCTCTTCTGTCATCATTAAGGAGCCTCAAATTGAGCCCACTGCTGACCTCACTGGAATTACCAATCAGCTCATAACTTGCAAAGCAGGAAGCCCATTTACCATTGATGTACCAATCAGTGGTCGTCCTGCCCCCAAAGTAACATGGAAATTGGAAGAAATGAGACTTAAAGAGACAGATCGAGTGAGCATCACAACAACAAAAGACAGAACCACCCTGACTGTAAAGGACAGCATGAGAGGTGACTCTGGAAGATACTTCTTGACCCTGGAAAATACAGCTGGTGTTAAAACATTTACTGTCACAGTTGTGGTCATTGGAAGGCCAGGTCCAGTAACTGGCCCCATTGAGGTCTCATCTGTCTCGGCTGAATCATGTGTCCTGTCATGGGGAGAACCTAAAGATGATGGAGGCACTGAAATTACTAATTACATAGTTGAAAAGCGTGAATCAGGTACAACAGCTTGGCAGCTTGTCAATTCCAGTGTCAAGCGCACTCAAATTAAAGTCACTCATCTCACAAAATACATGGAATATTCTTTCCGAGTCAGTTCAGAGAACAGATTTGGTGTCAGCAAACCTCTAGAATCAGCACCAATAGTTGCTGAACATCCATTTGGTAAGAAAAATTAAAATCATATTTCAAAGTCTCTATTATTTCCCCTTAATTTTATAAAATTGTATTCATACTTAATATCTTTGTTTATATTTAGTCCCACCAAGTGCTCCTACCAGACCTGAGGTCTACCATGTGTCTGCCAATGCCATGTCTATTCGTTGGGAAGAACCCTACCATGATGGTGGCAGTAAAATCATTGGCTACTGGGTTGAGAAGAAAGAACGTAACACAATTCTTTGGGTGAAAGAAAACAAAGTGCCATGCTTAGAATGCAATTACAAAGTAACCGGTTTAGTAGAAGGACTGGAATATCAGTTCAGAACTTATGCACTCAATGCTGCAGGCGTTAGCAAGGCCAGTGAAGCTTCAAGACCTATAATGGCTCAAAATCCAGTTGGTATGTATCACAATTTATGGGCATATGTTTATTACTGCTGATTCCAGTAGAACTCAAGGGTGGTATATTTTAATCTTATTTTTGCATCCCTTCTAGATGCACCAGGCAGACCAGAGGTGACAGATGTCACAAGATCAACAGTATCACTGATTTGGTCTGCCCCAGTGTATGACGGAGGCAGCAAGGTTGTGGGCTACATCATAGAGCGTAAGCCAGTCAGTGAGGTAGGAGACGGTCGCTGGCTGAAGTGCAACTATACCATTGTATCTGACAATTTCTTCACCGTGACTGCTCTCAGTGAAGGAGACACTTATGAGTTCCGTGTGTTAGCCAAGAATGCAGCAGGCGTAATTAGCAAAGGGTCTGAATCTACAGGCCCCGTCACTTGCCGAGATGAATACGGTAGGAAATAGTCAACATTCTCCTTTTTAAAATTATCACAATTTACGTGAAAATAAACTCTCAGATATTCATTCATATCGATTTTGCCTACTGACAGCTCCACCCAAAGCCGAACTGGATGCCCGATTACAGGGTGATCTAGTTACCATCAGAGCAGGTTCTGATCTTGTTCTGGATGCTGCAGTTGGTGGCAAACCTGAACCCAAAATTATCTGGACCAAAGGAGACAAGGAGCTAGATCTCTGTGAAAAGGTCTCTTTGCAGTATACTGGCAAACGAGCAACTGCTGTGATCAAGTTCTGTGACAGAAGTGACAGTGGAAAATACACTTTAACAGTGAAAAACGCCAGCGGGACCAAGGCCGTGTCTGTCATGGTCAAAGTGCTTGGTAAACATGTCAAATGTTCTTACATTTATATAGAATTTTCTAGCGTGGGCAGAAAGAATGATCTTCATCATGGCTTGTCATTACACCTGTTTCAGATACCCCTGGCCCATGTGGAAAGCTCACCGTCAGCAGAGTAACAGAGGAGAAGTGCACTTTAGCCTGGGGCCTTCCTCAGGAAGATGGAGGAGCAGAAATCACTCACTACATTGTGGAAAGACGTGAGACTAGCAGGCTCAACTGGGTGATTGTCGAAAGCGAATGCCCAACCCTATCCCATGTCGTTACCAGGCTCATCAAGAACAATGAATACATATTCCGAGTGAGGGCAGTAAACAAATACGGCCCTGGTGTGCCTGTTGAATCAGAGCCAATTGTAGCCAGAAACTCATTCAGTGAGTATTAACACTTTTAAACAATTTGACGGCTGAAATATAATAGGATCATGGGGAGGAGGGAGAAGGGCAGTCTTATCAATAGTAATTTTATGCAATTCTGATCATCATTATTTTCATAAATATGTAAACAGCTATTCCATCAGCACCTGGCATACCTGAAGAAGTTGGGGCTGGCAAAGAGCATATCATCATCCAGTGGACAAAACCTGAATCTGATGGTGGCAATGAAATCAGCAACTACCTAGTAGACAAACGTGAGAAGAAGAGCCTGCGCTGGACACGTGTCAACAAAGACTACGTGGTGTATGATACTAGGCTGAAGGTGACCAGCCTGATGGAAGGTTGTGATTACCAGTTCCGGGTGACTGCAGTGAATGCAGCTGGTAACAGTGAGCCCAGCGAAGCTTCCAACTTCATCTCATGCAGAGAACCATCATGTGAGCTCCCAGAATCATACATAAATACAATGCTCCTCAAAACTGTATGACAGATAAAATTTTCCAACACACAATTTCTAAGAATTTGTAAAATTTACGGTCTAGAAAAGCATATGCTTATTAGGATGATCATAAATATAGCTTAAGTCAGAGAACATTTTAACTATTATTATCTGTTGATAAGTTAGCAATTAGAATTGCTAAAAATTATTACAGTATTATTTTCAAATTAATGGAAAAATATTCTACCAATATGAAAAGAATCTATTCTATAAATCTTCCTAAGAATAGGGAGAAAAAAGCATACTGTAACTACTGAAAAGAAAAATGGCAAAACTCCTTTTAAGAAAAGGCTTAGCAGGAACATAAGGTTTCTAGTAGTTTAATGTTACTGACAAAATAATTGTCACGAGAGCTTCAAAAATAAGTGACAAATCCTTTTACAGAGTCTGATTCCAAGAACTATTAAGGAACAGTCACTGGGACTGAACTGGGGAAGTTGACGAAACCAATTCCATTCATTAGAAATGGATTGGTGGCATGTGATACTAATCCAGTGAAAGATAAGCAACTCTTTAAGGAAAAGTCCCTGAGAATGGGTACTTTAAGTAATGGGCTTAGATAACAAAGAACACATAGTGAAGCTAGCCAAAGCAGTAGGGAAGAAACATCTACTTTCCTAAAGCAATTTAATTCTTAAGACAATAATATTAAATTATAATGTGCCATACAGTGCTGTCCTATAATATTAAGAACCTAGTTAATAAAGATTATCTTGGTGAGTATGGACAAACAGCAATAATGCCTTTGTGAGTCTTGAAAACCAAAAATACAAATCTCAAGTTTCCTTATTTGCCTAATGTCTGCATCTCACTTTTTAAATTCTACAGATACCCCTGGACCACCTTCTGCTCCAAGAGTTGTGGATACCACCAAATACAGCATTAGTTTGGCATGGACCAAGCCCATGTACGATGGTGGTGCTGATATCATAGGCTATGTTCTGGAAATGCAAGAGAAGGACACTGATCAGTGGTACCGAGTGCATACCAATGCCACAATAAGAAATACTGAATTCACTGTGCTAGACCTTAAAATGGGCCAGAAATATTCCTTCAGAGTTGCTGCCGTGAACGTGAAGGGTATGAGCGAATACAGTGAATCAACTGCTGAAATTGAGCCCGTGGAAAGAATAGGTATTTATAATAGAAGCTTTTAGGTGAATTATTTTCTTCTCGTATCTGTCCATGAATTAATTAAACGTTGTTATTAACTTTCCAGAAATACCAGATCTCGAGCTTGCAGATGATCTAAAGAAGACTGTGACCATCAGGGCTGGAGCCTCCTTGCGCCTAATGGTGTCTGTATCTGGAAGACCACCTCCTGTCATTACGTGGAGCAAGCAAGGCATTGACCTTGCAAACCGGGCAATTATTGACACCACTGAGAGCTACTCATTGCTAATAGTGGACAAAGTCAATCGGTACGATGCTGGAAAATACACAATTGAAGCTGAAAACCAATCTGGCAAGAAATCAGCAACAGTCCTTGTTAAAGTCTATGGTAAGCATTTTACCTAAAATTGGCTATAAAATGAGTAGATCCTCTAAAACAATGTATCTTGAACTATGATTGATCACCTCTCTAGAGAGGAACTATGTTGATTATATTTCCCCAAGGGGGGGGAAAAAAGCTATCAGGCAAATAGGAAATAGGAATCTTTCATTCTGTTTTTTCAGATACTCCTGGTCCCTGTCCTTCAGTGAAAGTTAAGGAAGTATCAAGAGATTCTGTGACTATAACTTGGGAAATTCCCACAATTGATGGTGGAGCTCCCGTCAACAATTACATCATTGAGAAGCGTGAAGCTGCCATGAGAGCATTCAAAACAGTAACTACCAAATGCAGCAAGACACTTTACCGAATTTCTGGGCTTGTAGAAGGAACCATGTACTATTTCAGAGTGCTGCCAGAAAATATTTATGGCATTGGAGAACCTCGTGAAACGTCTGATGCAGTACTGGTCTCAGAAGTGCCTTTGGTGCCTACAAAGCTAGAGGTGGTCGACGTCACCAAATCCACTGTTACCCTTGCCTGGGAAAAACCACTCTATGATGGTGGTAGCCGACTCACTGGTTATGTTCTTGAGGCCTGCAAAGCTGGAACAGAGAGATGGATGAAGGTTGTCACCTTAAAACCCACAGTCCTAGAACACACCATTATTTCTTTAAATGAAGGTGAACAATACTTATTTAGAGTGAGGGCACAAAATGAGAAAGGTGTGTCAGAACCAAGAGAGATTGTCACAGCCGTGACTGTACAAGACCTCAGAGGTATGTACCAAATAACAGTAATAGTAAAGTAAAATGAAAACATTCAGAATTCATAATACTATATAAAAATAGTGCTTAAGAATAAATGCCTGCTTTCCTTCCCACAGTGCTGCCAACAATCGATCTTTCCACAATGCCTCAGAAAACCATTCATGTCCCAGCTGGCAGACCAGTAGAGCTGGTGATACCTATCACTGGCCGTCCACCTCCTGCTGCTTCCTGGTTCTTTGCTGGTTCTAAACTGAGAGAATCAGAGCGTGTCACAGTTGAAACTCATACTAAAGTAGCTAAATTAACCATCCGTGAAACCACTATCAGAGATACTGGAGAATACACACTTGAATTGAAGAATGTTACTGGAACTACTTCAGAGACCATTAAAGTTATCATTCTTGGTAAGCATGTGTGACAAACATACAAGCAAGTTGTTGATATTCAGTCACCCAATTTTGATTTGAAGTAAAAATTAATTTCCTGGATTTCTTCTCTTTCATAGACAAGCCTGGTCCACCAACAGGACCTATTAAGATTGATGAAATTGATGCTACATCAATTACCATTTCCTGGGAACCACCTGAATTGGACGGTGGCGCTCCATTGAGTGGTTATGTGGTAGAACAACGTGATGCTCATCGTCCAGGATGGCTACCCGTTTCTGAATCAGTGACTAGGTCCACATTTAAGTTTACCCGACTCACTGAAGGAAATGAGTACGTGTTCCGTGTGGCTGCAACGAACCGCTTTGGGATTGGCTCTTACTTGCAGTCTGAGGTCATAGAATGTCGCAGCAGCATCAGTAAGTCCACAGATCCTTCCACCACTCTCCCCACCTCTGATTCTGAATGTTAACAAAAAAGAATTTGTTTTTAATATGCCCTAATGTAAATAAAAATAGGTCACAAAATTAACCCTGTGGTCTAAGGTTTCTAAACCTCCTTTTTTCAGAGGTTTACAAACACTTAGGCTTGATTTTTTAAAAGTATCTGTGCTCTTATGAAAGAGAAGAGGAGGGAGTTAGGAAGAAAAGAATGGAAGGAAGAAAAGAGAGAAGGGAAGGAGAAAGAGAGGGAAGGAGGGAGGACTGGAATGTTATAGTAAGAAAAAATACAGAGTGCATGTTTAATATATGTCTACAGAATTAAAGAAAACGAGCAGCAAGAAAAGTACAAAATTAAACCTCAGCACCATGCAATATACCCATGTAACAAACCTGCACATGTAACCCGAACCTAAAAGTCAAAAAATTTTTAATAAAATTAATTAAATGATTTAAATTAAAATTTGCAAATAGTACAAAAGTGAAACTGTTGGAAAAATAGTCACATATCTTATATATCTTTTTAAAAAACGACCAACCAAAACCTAAGGCACACACAAATATATGAGTCATTGTTTTATTCATAAGTTAAACTCTGTCTTGCTGCAGGTATTCCTGGACCCCCAGAAACATTACAGATATTTGATGTTTCCCGTGATGGCATGACACTTACTTGGTACCCGCCAGAGGATGATGGTGGCTCCCAAGTGACTGGATATATTGTGGAGCGCAAAGAAGTGAGAGCAGATCGATGGGTCCGTGTAAATAAAGTACCTGTGACGATGACACGGTACCGCTCCACTGGCCTTATTGAAGGCTTAGAATATGAACACCGTGTCACAGCCATTAATGCAAGAGGGTCTGGAAAACCAAGTCGTCCTTCCAAACCCATCGTTGCCATGGATCCAATTGGTAAGCACATTTTGTTCATCAGTCAAGTTTATTGCGTTATAATTTATAGGTGGGAAAATTCACCTTTTTGAAGAATATAGTTCTATGACTTTTGAAAAATGTAGTGTTTTGTAATCACCATCACAAACAAAATGTGAAATATTTTTATTACCCGGGAAAGTTTGCTTGCGTCCGTTTGTAATCATCCCTTCCCCACCCCAGCCACTAGCAACTTCTGGCAAATAATTTTTTAATATTCTTCTATTGAGTCGATTTCCTCCTCATTAAGATTCATAATATATGCTATCACAGTTAAAATTTTAATATATTTTTTAAAGGACTTTAAAAAACTGCTGATAAATATAAGTTAATAATAGTGATTACAAATAAAGCACATTTAAAGAAAGGAAAATACAAAAACCTTGGCTCACTGCAACCTCTGCCTCCCAGGTTCAAGCAATTCTTCTGCCTCAGACTCCTGAGTAGCTGGGATTACAGGTGCCCCCCACCATGTGCAGCTAATTTTTGTATTTTTAGTAGAGACAGGGTTTCACAATGTCAGCCAGGCTGGTCTTGAACTCCTGACCTCAGGCCTCCCAAAGTGCTGTGATTACAGGCATGAGCCCCCAGGCCCAGCCGTGAATAAAATTTTCATAAGACAAAAAACAGTCTAATGTTAACAGTCCCTGTTTCAACAACTCATTGAATTTGTTAGGTGGCACAGTTAATTTTCAACTTTGCAGCAACTTTAACCAGTGTATTGTCTTATTCTTATTCCCAGCTCCTCCAGGAAAGCCACAAAACCCAAGAGTTACTGATACAACAAGGACATCAGTCTCCCTGGCCTGGAGTGTTCCAGAAGATGAAGGAGGATCTAAAGTCACAGGCTACTTGATTGAAATGCAAAAAGTAGATCAACATGAATGGACCAAGTGTAACACCACCCCAACCAAGATTCGAGAGTATACTCTAACACATCTACCTCAGGGCGCAGAATATAGATTCCGAGTTCTAGCTTGTAATGCTGGTGGACCTGGTGAGCCTGCTGAGGTACCAGGAACAGTAAAAGTCACTGAAATGCTTGGTGAGACACATGATCATTTACTTTCTGCAATAATTGCCATAGACTTACTTCTTACTCTGCCCCCCAACTCCAAATGCTAAATTGAAATCCTACCTTTTTTTCCAGAATATCCTGATTATGAACTTGATGAAAGATACCAGGAAGGTATCTTTGTAAGGCAAGGTGGAGTCATCAGACTTACCATACCAATCAAAGGAAAACCATTCCCATTATGTAAATGGACCAAGGAAGGCCAGGATGTTAGTAAGCGTGCCATGATTGCAACATCTGATACACACACTGAGCTTGTGATCAAAGAAGCAGACAGGGGTGATTCTGGCACTTACGACCTGGTTCTGGAAAATAAATGTGGCAAGAAAGCTGTCTACATCAAGGTCAAAGTGATAGGAAGCCCTGACAGTCCAGAAGGACCACTGGAATATGATGACATCCAAGCCCGCTCTGTGAGAGTCAGCTGGAGGCCTCCTGCTGATGATGGTGGTGCCGACATCTTAGGCTACATCCTCGAGAGACGAGAAGTGCCTAAAGCTGCCTGGTATACCATTGATTCCAGAGTCCGAGGTACATCTCTGGTGGTAAAAGGCCTCAAAGAGAATGTAGAATACCATTTCCGTGTTTCAGCAGAAAACCAGTTTGGCATAAGCAAACCCTTGAAATCAGAGGAACCAGTCATACCAAAAACACCACTGAGTAAGTGCCCTTTCAACCACAAAATTATAAACATATTTCAGCACTCTTCTGTTTTTAAATGAAAGTCATTGGCTTACAAGACTTGGAACTGTACTCTAACACATGTGTGTTTTCCACTTATATTTATAGATCCTCCAGAACCTCCAAGCAATCCTCCAGAAGTACTTGATGTAACCAAGAGTTCTGTTAGCCTGTCCTGGTCCAGGCCCAAAGACGATGGTGGTTCTCGAGTCACAGGCTACTACATAGAACGCAAAGAGACATCCACTGACAAGTGGGTCAGACACAACAAGACTCAGATCACCACCACGATGTACACTGTCACGGGGCTTGTTCCTGATGCTGAGTATCAGTTCCGCATCATTGCACAGAATGATGTTGGTCTCAGCGAGACCAGCCCTGCTTCTGAACCAGTTGTTTGCAAAGATCCATTTGGTAAGGAATTCAGAAGAACGGGTTAAAATTAAAGAAGCAAGCCATGTTTGGTTTTTTTATTTCACCAGAAAAACTGATTCACTTTTCATTATTTTAAATATTTCAGATAAACCAAGCCAACCAGGGGAGCTTGAGATTCTTTCAATATCCAAAGATAGTGTCACTCTACAATGGGAGAAACCTGAATGTGATGGTGGCAAAGAAATTCTTGGATACTGGGTTGAATACAGACAGTCTGGAGACAGTGCCTGGAAAAAGAGCAATAAAGAACGTATCAAGGACAAGCAATTCACAATAGGAGGTTTGCTGGAATCTACTGAATATGAATTCAGGGTTTTTGCTGAGAATGAGACAGGGCTGAGCAGACCTCGAAGAACTGCTATGTCTATAAGGACTAAACTCACATGTAAGTAGCCTTTAGTTCTCTACTTCATCGATTTACAAACTAAACAAGTTAAAGCTAATTCCCCCTCTATACTAAGTAGAACTTGGAAAGCTTCAATGGAGAGCAAGTGTTTAGAAAGAAAAGCAAGTGAATATGGTAAGTTCTATAGGAAACAATTTCAAGCACATAACCTCAGCAGGAGATGTTAGATGCAGTGAACTGAGCACTTTCCTTGAGCAATTCCCTCTAATGCAATTGTTTCTTTTTTTAAATATTTCCCAACAACATATGAAAGGTCAACAATTGTATGTCACTTCATTGAACCTAAGTAAGGGCAAAACTACTACAGAATTATAGAGAGAATTATAGTCCCTCAAAAGCCTATACATTATTAATGTCCTTCCTATCATAAAGAAGAAAAGTCAGTCTGCATAAAATGTGACAATATGCTCACTGAATCCCTATTTACCATATGATCGTAGGAAAATCAATTCAAAGGGTTTTGAAGAATTAGGCTAATATGTAAATCATGGTATCTGTTCGTAAATAAGGTAAATTCATTCCTGATATATAAGGACAAAGGATTATAGATTGAGTAGTAACAATCACTTATTATCTTTCACATTGTTCAGCTGGAGAGGCCCCAGGAATACGCAAAGAAATGAAGGATGTTACCACCAAATTGGGTGAAGCTGCTCAACTCTCATGCCAGATTGTTGGAAGGCCTCTTCCTGACATTAAATGGTACAGATTTGGTAAAGAGCTTATACAAAGCAGGAAATACAAAATGTCTTCAGATGGACGCACACACACTCTTACAGTAATGACAGAGGAACAGGAAGATGAAGGTGTTTATACCTGCATAGCCACCAATGAAGTTGGAGAAGTAGAAACCAGTAGTAAGCTTCTCCTGCAAGCAACACCACAGTTCCATCCTGGTTACCCACTGAAAGAGAAATATTACGGAGCTGTGGGTTCTACACTTCGGCTTCATGTTATGTACATTGGTCGTCCAGTACCTGCCATGACTTGGTTCCATGGTCAGAAACTTTTGCAAAACTCAGAAAACATTACTATTGAAAACACTGAGCACTATACTCATCTTGTCATGAAAAATGTCCAACGTAAGACTCATGCTGGCAAATACAAAGTCCAGCTCAGCAATGTTTTTGGAACTGTTGATGCCATCCTTGATGTAGAAATACAAGGTATTTTTATTTTTATTTTCAGTGATTATTTTTAAAGAAAAACTCTCAAAAATACACTATGAAAACCACTACAATTGTATTTTCCCCAACAGATAAACCAGACAAACCTACAGGACCAATTGTGATTGAAGCTTTATTGAAGAACTCTGCAGTCATCAGCTGGAAACCACCTGCAGATGATGGAGGCTCCTGGATCACCAACTACGTGGTGGAAAAATGTGAGGCCAAGGAGGGGGCTGAATGGCAATTGGTGTCTTCAGCCATCTCAGTGACAACCTGTAGAATTGTGAACCTCACAGAAAATGCTGGCTATTACTTCCGGGTTTCAGCTCAGAACACTTTTGGCATCAGTGACCCTCTAGAAGTGTCCTCAGTTGTTATCATTAAGAGTCCATTTGGTAAGTACAGCCTGATTTCTGTATCCTATGGCAAAGTTC
The DNA here is from genome assembly GCF_048565385.1 of Saimiri boliviensis. Lineage (NCBI taxonomy): Eukaryota > Metazoa > Chordata > Mammalia > Primates > Cebidae > Saimiri > Saimiri boliviensis. Next base: position 61,396,422 of record NC_133453.1, read on the forward strand.
CATCTTTGCATAAAATTCTTTTAAACAGAAAGAAATTTTGAAAGGAAATAAAGATTCAGATAAAGTACAAATGCCTTTCCTTTCACTTTAATTGAATGTTTGCATATCTAAAAGGAGAAATATATATCCTAACCCCTTTTTAAAAACAGAACTTTGGTTTTTGATATGTCTTAGTATAAAGTAACCGATTTCATTTTTTCTGGAATAGCTATTTTTAATAATATTTTGGACTCATGCTTTTTTAAAAAAAATTAGCTTTAATAAAGCTGCATGTTTCATCTGATAACTCAAATCTTTTGTTTTGTTTTGTTTTTAATAGAAAAGCCAGGTGCTCCTGGCAAACCAACTATTACTGCTATCACAAAAGATTCTTGTGTTGTGGCTTGGAAGCCACCTGCCAGTGATGGAGGTGCAAAGATTAGAAATTACTACCTTGAGAAGCGCGAGAAGAAGCAGAATAAATGGATTTCTGTGACAACAGAAGAAATTCGAGAAACTGTCTTTTCAGTGACAAACCTTATTGAAGGTCTTGAATATGAGTTCCGTGTGAAATGTGAAAATCTAGGTGGGGAAAGTGAATGGAGTGAAATATCAGAACCTGTCACTCCCAAATCTGATGTCCCAATTCAGGCACCACACTTTAAAGAGGAACTGAGAAATCTAAATGTCAGATATCAGAGTAATGCTACTTTGGTCTGCAAAGTGACTGGTCATCCAAAACCTATCGTGAAATGGTACAGGCAAGGCAAAGAAATCATTGCAGATGGATTAAAATATAGGATTCAAGAATTTAAGGGTGGCTACCACCAGCTCATCATTGCAAGTGTCACAGATGATGATGCCACAGTTTACCAAGTCAGAGCTACCAACCAAGGGGGATCTGTGTCTGGCACTGCCTCCTTGGAAGTGGAAGGTAAAAATAAATTGTTTATCATCAATTTGAGGCTAGATGAGTTATTAACTTAGGGTGGGGGTTATTGCATTTAAACAGATATTATTAGGTGTTGCTAAATTATATTCTTATTTTTTTTCTGATACAGTTCCAGCTAAGATACACCTACCTAAAACTCTGGAAGGCATGGGAGCAGTTCATGCTCTCCGAGGTGAAGTGGTCAGCATCAAGATTCCTTTCAGTGGAAAACCAGATCCTGTGATCACCTGGCAGAAAGGACAAGATCTCATTGACAATAATGGCCACTACCAAGTTATTGTCACAAGATCCTTCACATCACTCGTTTTCCCCAATGGTGTAGAGAGAAAAGATGCTGGTTTCTATGTGGTCTGTGCTAAAAACAGATTTGGGATTGATCAGAAGACAGTTGAACTGGATGTGGCTGATGTTCCTGACCCACCCAGAGGAGTCAAAGTTAGTGATGTCTCACGAGATTCTGTCAACTTAACGTGGACTGAGCCAGCCTCTGATGGTGGCAGCAAAATCACCAACTATATTGTTGAAAAATGTGCAACTACTGCAGAAAGATGGCTCCGTGTAGGACAGGCCCGAGAAACACGTTACACTGTGATCAACTTATTTGGAAAAACAAGTTACCAGTTCCGGGTAATAGCTGAAAATAAATTTGGTTTGAGCAAGCCTTCTGAGCCTTCAGAACCAACCATAACCAAAGAAGATAAGACCAGAGCTATGAACTATGATGAAGAGGTAGATGAAACCAGGGAAGTCTCCATGACTAAAGCATCTCATTCTTCAACCAAGGAACTCTATGAGAAATATATGATTGCTGAAGATCTTGGGCGTGGTGAGTTTGGAATTGTCCATCGTTGCGTTGAAACATCCTCAAAGAAGACATACATGGCCAAATTTGTTAAAGTCAAAGGGACTGATCAGGTTTTGGTAAAGAAGGAAATTTCCATTCTCAACATTGCTAGGCATAGAAACATCTTATACCTCCATGAATCATTTGAAAGCATGGAAGAATTGGTTATGATCTTTGAGTTTATATCAGGACTTGACATATTTGAGCGCATTAACACAAGTGCTTTTGAACTTAATGAAAGAGAAATTGTAAGTTATGTTCGCCAGGTCTGTGAAGCACTTGAGTTCTTACACAGTCATAATATTGGACACTTTGACATTAGACCGGAAAATATCATTTACCAAACCAGAAGAAGCTCTACTATTAAGATCATAGAATCTGGTCAAGCCCGTCAACTGAAACCAGGGGACAACTTCAGGCTTCTATTCACTGCCCCAGAATACTACGCACCTGAAGTCCACCAGCATGATGTTGTCAGCACAGCCACAGACATGTGGTCACTTGGAACACTGGTATACGTGCTATTGAGTGGTATCAACCCATTCCTGGCTGAAACTAACCAACAGATCATTGAGAATATCATGAATGCTGAATATACTTTCGATGAAGAAGCATTCAAAGATATTAGCCTTGAAGCCATGGATTTTGTTGACCGGCTGTTAGTGAAAGAGAGAAAATCTCGGATGACAGCATCAGAGGCTCTCCAGCACCCATGGTTAAAGCAGAAGATAGAAAGAGTCAGTACTAAAGTTATCAGAACATTAAAACACCGGCGTTATTACCACACCCTGATCAAGAAAGACCTCAACATGGTTGTGTCAGCAGCCCGGATCTCCTGTGGTGGTGCAATTCGATCTCAGAAGGGAGTGAGTGTTGCTAAAGTTAAAGTAGCATCCATTGAAATTGGTCCAATTTCTGGGCAGATAATGCATGTAGTTGGTGAAGAAGGAGGACATGCAAAATACGTATGCAAAATTGAAAATTATGATCAGTCTACTCAAGTGACCTGGTACTTTGGGGTCCGACAGCTGGAGAACAGTGAGAAATATGAAATCACCTATGAAGATGGAGTGGCCACTCTTTATGTCAAAGACATTACCAAATTCGATGATGGTACCTACAGATGCAAAGTAGTCAACGACTATGGTGAAGACAGTTCTTACGCAGAGCTATTTGTTAAAGGTGTGAGAGAAGTTTATGACTATTACTGCCGTAGAACCACGAGGAAAATTAAGCGCAGAACAGACACAATGAGACTCCTGGAAAGGCCACCAGAATTTACCCTGCCTCTCTATAATAAGACAGCTTATGTAGGTGAAAATGTCCGGTTTGGAGTAACTATAACTGTCCACCCAGAGCCTCGTGTAACATGGTATAAATCAGGTCAGAAAATCAAACCAGGTGATGATGACAAGAAGTACACATTTGAGTCAGACAAGGGTCTTTACCAATTAACAATCAACAGTGTCACTATAGATGATGACGCTGAATATACCGTTGTGGCAAGGAACAAATATGGTGAAGACAGCTGTAAAGCAAAGCTGACGGTAACCCTACACCCACCTCCAACAGACAGCACCTTAAGACCCATGTTCAAAAGGTTACTGGCAAATGCAGAATGCCAAGAAGGCCAAAGTGTCTGCTTTGAAATCAGAGTGTCTGGCATCCCCCCACCAACATTAAAATGGGAGAAAGATGGTCAGCCATTGTCCCTCGGGACTAACATTGAAATTATCCATGAAGGTTTGGATTATTATGCTCTGCACATCAGGGACACTTTGCCTGAAGACACAGGTTATTATAGAGTCACAGCCACTAACACAGCTGGGTCCACCAGCTGCCAGGCTCACCTACAAGTGGAACGCCTGAGGTACAAGAAACAGGAATTCAAGAGTAAGGAGGAGCGTGAGCGACACGTACAAAAACAAATTGACAAAACCCTCAGAATGGCTGAAATTCTTTCTGGAACTGAGAGTGTGCCACTGACACAGGTAGCTAAAGAGGCTCTGAGAGAAGCTGCTGTCCTTTACAAACCAGCTGTAAGCACCAAGACCGTGAAAGGGGAATTTAGACTTGAGACGGAAGAAAAGAAGGAGGAGAGAAAACTCCGGATGCCTTATGATGTACCAGAGCCACGCAAGTACAAGCAGACTACCATAGAAGAAGACCAACGCATCAAGCAGTTCGTGCCCATGTCTGACATGAAATGGTATAAAAAGATACGTGATCAATATGAAATGCCTGGAAAACTTGACAGACTTGTACAGAAAAGACCCAAGCGCATCCGCCTTTCAAGATGGGAACAGTTCTATGTGATGCCTCTTCCACGAATTACAGATCAATACAGACCTAAATGGCGTATTCCTAAACTGTCCCAAGATGATCTTGAGATAGTGAGACCAGCCCGCCGGCGTACACCTTCTCCTGATTATGACTTCTATTACCGACCTAGAAGACGTTCTCTTGGGGACATCTCTGATGAAGAATTACTCCTCCCCATTGATGACTACTTAGCAATGAAAAGAACAGAGGAAGAGAGGCTGCGTCTTGAAGAAGAGCTTGAGTTAGGTTTTTCAGCTTCACCCCCGAGCCGAAGCCCTCCACGCTTTGAGCTTTCTAGCCTACGTTACTCTTCACCACAACCTCATGTCAAGGTGGATGAAACAAGAAAAGACTTCAGATATTCAACCTATCACATCCCAACAAAGGCTGAAACTAGTACAAGTTATGCCGAACTGCGGGAAAGGCATGCCCAGGCATCATACAGACAGCCGAAGCAACGGCAAAGAATCATGGCTGAGAAGGAGGATGAAGAGTTGCTTCGCCCAGTTATGGCCACCCAGCGTCTCTCAGAATACAAAAGTGAACTTGACCACATGTCAAAGGAGGAAAAGTCTAGAAAGAAATCAAGGCGGCAAAGAGAAGTAACAGAAATAACAGAAATTGAGGAAGAATACGAAATCTCAAAACGTACTCAAAGAGAATCATCCTCATCCGCATCTAGACTACTGAGACGACGGCGCTCTCTGTCTCCAACTTACATTGAGTTAATGAGGCCAGTGTCCGAGCTGATCCGGTCACGTCCACAACCGGCTGAAGAATATGAAGATGACACAGAAAGAAGGTCCCCTACTCCAGAGAGAACTCGTCCACGATCCCCCAGCCCTGTGTCTAGTGAGAGATCACTCTCGAGATTTGAGAGGTCTGCAAGATTTGATATCTTTTCCAGGTATGAGTCCATGAAAGCTGCTTTAAAAACTCAGAAGACATCAGAAAGGAAGTATGAAGTTTTGAGTCAGCAGCCTTTCACGTTGGACCATGCCCCTCGAATCACATTGAGAATGCGCTCACACAGGGTACCATGTGGCCAAAATACACGTTTTATCTTAAATGTTCAGTCTAAGCCAACTGCCGAAGTTAAATGGTACCACAATGGTGTGGAACTCCAAGAGAGCAGTAAGATTCATTACACAAATACAAGTGGAGTCCTGACTCTGGAAATTCTAGACTGTCATATTGATGACAGTGGAACCTACCGTGCTGTGTGCACCAACTACAAGGGTGAAGCTTCTGATTATGCAACATTGGATGTAACAGGAGGGGATTATACCACCTATGCTTCCCAGCGCAGAGACGAAGAAGTTCCCAGATCTATTTTTCCTGAGCTAACAAGAACAGAGGCGTATGCTGTTTCATCATTTAAGAAAACATCTGAGATGGAAGCTGCTTCTTCTGTCAGGGAAGTGAAATCACAGATGACAGAAACAAGGGAAAGTCTCTCCTCATATGAACACTATGCATCTGCAGAAATGAAAAGTGCTGCAATAGAAGAAAAGTCGCTGGAAGAAAAATCCACAACCAGAAAGATCAAGACGACTTTGGCAGCAAGAATTCTAACAAAGCCACGGTCCATGACCGTCCACGAAGGCGAGTTTGCAAGGTTTTCTTGTGACACCGATGGTGAGCCAGTACCAACTGTGACCTGGCTGCGTGGAGGACAAGTGCTAAGTACTTCTGCCCGCCACCAAGTGACCACCACCAAGTATAAATCGACCTTTGAGATATCTTCAGTGCAGGTTTCCGACGAGGGCAATTACAGCGTGGTGGTAGAAAACAGTGAGGGGAAACAAGAAGCACAGTTCACTCTGACTGTTCAAAAGGCCAGGGTAACTGAAAAGGCTGTGACGTCACCACCAAGCGTCAAATCCCCAGAGCCTCGGGTGAAATCCCCAGAAGCAGTTAAGTCTCCAAAACGAGTGAAATCTCCAGAAGCTTCTCACTCCAAAGCCGTATCACCCACAGAGACAAAACCAACACCAACGGAGAAAGTTCAGCACCTCCCAGTCTCTGCCCCACCAAAGATTACTCAGGTCCTGAAAGCAGAAGCTTCTAAAGAGATTGCAAAGCTGACCTGTGTGGTTGAAAGCAGTGTATTAAGTGCAAAAGAGGTCACCTGGTATAAAGATGGCAAGAAACTGAAGGAAAATGGGCATTTCCAGTTTCATTATTCGGCAGATGGTACCTATGAGCTCAAAATCCATAACCTCGCTGAATCTGATCAGGGAGAATATGTTTGTGAGGTTTCTGGTGAAGGTGGAACTTCTAAAACCAACTTCCAGTTTATGGGGCAAGCCTTTAAGAGTATCCATGAGAAGGTATCAAAAATATCAGAAACTAAGAAATCAGATCAGAAAACCGCTGAGTCAACCATAACCAGGAAAACTGAACCAAAAGCTCCTGAACCAATTTCCTCAAAACCAGTAATTGTTACTGGGTTGCAGGATATAACTGTTTCTTCAGACAGTGTTGCTAAATTTGCAGTTAAGGCTACTGGAGAGCCCCAGCCAACTGTCATCTGGACAAAGGATGGAAAGGTAACCAGTTTTTAAATGTCTCTTACTTTTATCTTCTAAAATTTAACCTCTCCCTTAATCCCTCATTCAAAGAAAGCTTAAAATGGAATCACTTTTAAAATGCAAATAATTTGCATTCTACAGGCTATTATACAAGGAGGTAAATATAAACTCTCTGAAGACAAGGGAGTGTTCCTCTTAGAAATTCATAAAACTGATGCTTCCGACAGTGGACTTTATACTTGCACAGTAAAAAATTCAGCCGGATCTGTGTCCTCTAGCTGCAAATTAACAATAAAAGGTAGGTTGGCTTTTGTTTTTACCCACATTTCTTTAGAAGATAATATTATGAAAATATTTTCAGACATCCTCCCTTATACACACATACAAGAAAGTACTGAAATTATTTTCCTAGTTCTAGAATGCCATTTGTACACCAATGTAGAAACACACAAATTTGAAGTTAGCATATGCTTTTATGTGAGCATTTATTAAGTTCCTTATTATATGTGGTATTATATAAGATTCTATAATGTCAGCCCTTGCCCCCAGGAATATTTAAGAATAAAGTCAGTAAATATACAAAATGGTACTGTTTGCCTAAACCTTCACACTTGCTAATTTTCCAAAGTAGTACGAAGTTAATTAAAGAACTATTTCGAGTTTCGCTCTTGTTATCCAGGCTGGAGTGCAATGGCGCGATCTCGGCTCACCGCAACCCCCGCCTCCTGGGTTCAGGCAATTCTCCTGCCTCAGCCTCTTGAGTAGCTGGGATTACAGGCACGTGCCACCATGCCCAGCTAATTTTTTTGGATTTTTTAGTAGAGACAGGGTTTCACCATGTTGACCAGGATGGTCTCGATCTCTTGACCTCGTGATCCACCTGCCTCGGCCTCCCAAAGTGCTGGGATTACAGGCTTGAGCCACCGCGCCCGGCCAAGAACTATTTCTATTTTAGCAATTAAAATTAGTTTGCTTTCATTTCAGTCTTCTGAAAGATAATTTAATGTTTTGGTTATTCAAAATCTCCTAAATCCACATATCTCCTAAATCCTTTTCGAGACTTTTTTCCTTGTCATACGAATCATCTTTGGCTCAGTTTAGTTTAAGGAATCATTACACTGATCTCAAAAGTCACACGACAATTTTCCAAAAGTGGAACTGAGAAAGTATTAGGTATTACCTATATTGCATGAAGAAGTTGACTTTTTTGTTTGTATATTGTTCACCTGCAGAATCTAGAAGAGTAAAAGGTGGGGGTCTCTTTCCAATTAAGTTTGCCTTACAGAGGTTTCTTTTTTTAGCTATAAAAGATACTGAAGCACAGACAGTCTCTACACATAAGTCTTCTGAAATTGCATCTCAGAAGAAAGCTGTTGTTCAAGAGGAAATTTCCCAGAAAGCCCTAATGTCTGAAGAAATTAAGATGTCAGAGGCGAAATCTCAAGAAAAGTTAGCCCTCAAAGAGGAAGCGTCAAAGCTTCTGATTTCTGAAGACGTCAAGAAGTCAGCAGCAACCTCCCTGGAAAAATCCATTGTCCATGAGGAAATCACGAAAACATCACAAGCATCAGAAGAAATCAGAACTCACGCTGAGATTAAAGCATTTTCTACTCAGATGAGCATAACAGAAGGTCAAAGAGTGGTTTTAAAAGCCAATATTGCTAGTGCCACTGATGTGAAATGGGTACTGAATGGCATAGAGCTGACCAACTCTGAGGAGTACCGATATGGTGTCTCAGGCAGCGATCAGACCCTAACCATCAAGCAAGCCAGTCACAGAGATGAAGGAATCCTTACCTGCATAGGCAAAACCAGGGAAGGAATCGTCAAGTGTCAGTATGATTTGACACTGAGCAAAGAATTCTCAGATGCTCCAGCCTTCATCTCACAGCCTAAATCTCAAAATATTAACGAAGGACAAAATGTTCTCTTCACTTGTGAAATCAGTGGCGAGCCATCCCCTGAAATCGAATGGTTTAAAAACAACCTGCCAGTAAGTTTAATTATGAATATATTATTGAAAACTTAAATACCATGTCTTTCACATCTGAACAACTTCAACATTTCTTTTTCCTTCATCTTAGATTTCTGTTTCTTCAAATGTCAACGTAAGTCGTTCCAGAAATGTATACTCTCTTGAAATCCGAAATGCATCGGTCAGTGACAGTGGAAAGTATACAATTAAGGCCAGAAATTTCCGTGGCCAGTGTTCAGCTACAGCTTCCTTGATGGTTCTTCGTAAGTATCTCCTTACCATTGTATCTCCTTATACGTAAGTATCTCCTTACCATATCTTCCTTATGCATTTAAGCCCTTTAGATGATTTTTTGCCTCTCTTTCAAGCACAGGAAACTCTAAGAAGCCTTGTTAAATTCCATGTGAAAGACAGCCATCCTATGTGAATTCATTCTTGTAGTCAAACTTTCTTTATAGCTACACAGAAACTTGGATACATTTCAAAGTAAAGCTACCAACTGCCCTGTAACATTTATTTTCAGGATGCACAATGTCAATTACTTTCTACATGACTAATCATTTTTCTCCTAGAGATTTCTAGCACCTGCATGTAATGTAATGATAGAAATATAAGGATTCATTTTTTGGAGACACTGAGCTAGCTCTTGACAAATATATGTATGTATTTGCTTATGCTTCAACAGCAAATTGGGTTATGTTGCTGTTTGTGTGTTGAAGTTTTCGTTTCTGTAAGTCAGCGTCATATGTCACCAATTAACCAGATGTCATTGATGTTCACTGTGTATCTGCTATGCTCCACAGCTCTAGTTGAAGAACCTTCCAAAGAGGTAGTATTGAGAACAAGTGGTGACACAAGCTTGCAAGGAAGCTTCTCGTCTCAGTCAGTCCAAATGTCTGCCTCCAAGCAGGAGGCCTCCTTCAGCAGTTTCAGCAGCAGCAGTGCTAGCAGCATGACTGAGATGAAATTTGCAAGCATGTCTGCCCAAAGCATGTCCTCCATGCAAGAGTCTTTTGTAGAAATGAGTTCCAGCAGCTTTATGGGAAAATCTAGCATGACACAACTGGAAAGCTCAACTAGTAAAATGCTTAAAGCAGGCATAAGAGGTGAGCAATAAAATTACTGGTAGAGGTAGCCAAGCCAAGTGGCATGGTGTAGTCTTTAGTATACGCAATTCAGTAGAAAGCAAATCTTTATTTTTTCAGTGATCCTAAGACTTTTTTGTCATTGTTCCATAAAGGAATTCCACCTAAAATTGAAGCTCTTCCATCTGATATCAGCATTGATGAGGGCAAAGTTTTAACCGTAGCCTGTGCTTTCACGGGTGAGCCTACCCCAGATGTAACATGGTCCTGTGGTGGAAGAAAAATTCACAATCAAGAACAACAGGGGAGGTTCCACATTGAAAACACAGATGACCTGACAACCCTGATCATCATGGATGTACAGAAACAAGATGGTGGACTTTATACCCTGAGTTTAGGGAATGAATTTGGATCTGACTCTGCCACTGTGAATATACATATTCGATCCATTTAAGAGGGCCTGTGCCCTTATACTCTACACTCATCCTTAACTTTTCGCAAACATTTCACATGGACTAATCTTTCTGATCTGTAAATATTTAAAGAAAAAAAGTAGTTTTGTATCAACCTAAATGAGTCAAACTTCAAAAATATTCATTTCAATCTTTTCATAATTGTTGACCTAAGAATATTATACATTTGCTAGTGACATGTACATACTGTATATAGCCGGATTAACGGTTATAAAGTTTTGTACCATTTATTTTATGACATTTTACAGTGTAACTTTTGAAACTAACTGTTGGTAGGAGAAAGTTTCTTATGGAACGAATACCCTGCTCAACATTTAATCAATCTTTGTGCCTCAACATACTGTTGATGTCTAAGTATGCCTCAGTGGGTTGAGAAATTCCCCACTGAAGATGTCCTATCCACCTAAAAGAGGATGATGCTGTGCATATCACTTGATATATGCACCAATACCTATTGAATCAGAAATGTAAGGCATTGGTGATGTTTGCATTTACCCTCCTGTAAGCAACACTTTAACGTCTTACATTTTCTCTGATGATGTCACACAAAATTATCATGACAAATATTACCAGAGCAAAGTGTAACGGCCAACACTTTGTTCGCTCCTTTTACACTGTCTGACATAAAGAGTGCCTGGATAGCTTGGAAAAGTAACATCTCCTGGCCATCCCTTCATTTAACCAAGCTATTCAAGTATTCCTATGCCAGAGCAGTGTCAGCTCTTGGAGGTCCCAGGGTGCAGCCAACGCCTTTGTGTGGTAGTTCTAGAGTTTAATTGCACCTGAAAAACCTGGGCACCTAAGCAATGAGCCACAGCAAAAACTAAAGAACAAAAACAAAGCTGTCGTTATATTTAAAACAACAATACTACTAACTGCCCACAATTTCAATTTGATGTAGTTCTTTTCATGCAAGTATAAATTCAATTGTTAGTTATAATTGTTGGACCTCCTTGAGATAGTAACAACAAAATAAAGCAAGCTATCTGCACCTCAAAATGTGTGGTTGGTTGTTTTCTGCAAAATTCCAGGGTGGGAAAGTATGCACCTTCATGTATCACAAAAACAATCATAGATAGATAAGGCAACTCAAGTTCAAAACAGCCCATGCTAATAAGTTCTTTTAAGAAAATGTTTAAATTATTGTGTTAGATGTATTCAGCAATTTTGTTTTAAAAGCCTAGATAGAGTTCTTGTGGATATATTTATACCCATAACTTTATCTTCTAAATATGCCAAGAAAAATATTTTAGGAGAGCTGATTCAACTCGGAATCAGCTGTGATTCAGTATCTTTGATGGATTTTGAACATCTACAATCCACAATCTTTTGTGCCAAACACCACAGGGAACAATACAAAGATGATTAACATGGTATAGATCCTGTCCCTCAAAGAGCATAGTGAACAGAAAATGACAACTTCAGGGAAAATGTCCCATTGTGCAACTGAATCCATATTGACTACTGCAGCTCCAAACTGAGAACAAATAAAGGACCTCAGAACTAAAGAACTTTCTTATTACTAAATCTAAATCAATTGTTTTAAAAGCATGGTAGAATTACACTATATGGAAGATTGACACTATTTTAAATTGTGTCATTCTACTACGCTTTTTATATAACTGATCTAGACTCGGCAATAAAATAATGTCAAAAATATCTGTCAAAAATATTTGTCCACTTCAATTTGCTAATCATAAGCCTATGATGTTATTTGCCTAAATTGACCTCCTTAATGTAGGTACAGGTGACCAAACCTGAAGCAAATGTACTGTCAATTTTAATTCTCCAGAGGACGATTTTGAGTCTTCATTAATTTATTCAGCAAGTTTTCTGTGTTATGTCAGATTCCCTAAAAGCAGAGCCTGAGACAGGTATTTTTGCCTCAGTAATTCTTTGAGGAATTATTACTCAGGGAAAAAGGGCATGGGGCAGCCAGCAGATAGGGCAGAGGAAGAAAACTGAGCAAAAATGTGGTCTCAGCAGAAACCTCAGCCAGATCTCACAGGGAGCTTCAATTGTACCACAAAGTTGGTTCCATCTAGGAGCAAGGGGGCTGACCCTTGGTACTCCCTTACCAACTAGTCAATGGCTACAGGCTGTAAGCTGAGGAGCTGAGGAGGAATGGAAGAGGGAACTAACCTTCCCAAGTGAAGAGGAGTGCCTATTGGCCAGGACAATTCTCTGTGGACTAGGGCAGCCAAACAGTCAACACTCAAGAAATGGATGGAAGAACACATTCCCTGGGGCATCTTAACAATGCCAAAAGAACCCACTACATCATCTTACAATGTTAAATGCCTATTCTTACCTTAAAATGAGAGGCAGGACTGGCTACGTAATGCCTAAGGATCATTCCAGCCATGACATGCTAGTATTCTCACATATCCTATCCGTGGTTATACAGTCTGCATTGATGAGAATTCCAAAACCGAAGACAGGATTTTGCACTTTCTGCAGTTGCAGGTCCCGGGCTCTGAGATCAAATTTGGGCCTGAGAGAGTGGGGAGGTGGGGAGGGAGAGCAATCTGCCCAGTGAAGGACAGCGGCGCTAAAGGCAAAGTTTTACTTACTTTTGTGCCTTATCGAAAGCCCACTGTCTCTGAAAGCAGCACGGTGTGGCCACATGGACACACTGGGGAAGCCAGAGGCCCTCCAACAGAATGGGAAGACGACCCTTTCCAGACTCCTCAATCTTCTAGGAATTCCCTGCAAAAGACAGCATGTCCAAAAGTCAGGATTCCAAACATGAAACTCATGCTTATCCTGAGATTGTTAGTGATCTGCAAGGCCCCTGAGACTATGTCTATTTTTTAGATTTTATTTACAAAGATGCCAATGATTTTTAAAGTTTAAGAAATGCTGTCCTACATGTATCTAAGAGATAGCAGCCTAGATAGATAAAATTTATGAAAATAGATTGGCCCATGGGTTTTTATTCGAAGTTATAAGAAGTGAAAGTTTGGTCTTGTGCTTTTTGGTATCTCCGAGTCAGTATTTCACTATCTCTGTTCCTTGGGATGCCTTTTAGTTCCTCCTAAAAAGAGACAGTGATGAACTCTACTACTGAAACCCCCACAAAGATTCAATGCTCAGAAATTTCCTTTCCTTCTACATCAAGGAGAGACTACTGCCAAAGGACCTTGTGGTTCCTGAACCAGCAGAGCCTCAAGGATGACTACTTCTTGCTATATGCAAAAGGTACAAATTCTCTAAGTTATATAAGTTTCCAGGAATGTTGAGGGGACTCTGTTGGATGCTAGTCTCGGCCTTATGAAGGGATGTGGTACATGAATGAATGAATGCAGTTTTTTGGTGTCAGCTGCCAGTTCTGAGACCATCATAATCAACTTTTAGCTTTTAGTGAGATGATGGACACGAGTATTACTCGTTCTCCGACTTGCCAAGAAACTTGGTACACAGGCATAAGGCAGGCCAGCTGTTCCCTTTTCACTTCCACTTCCTGCCACAACCCAAAGAAGCCAGAGAGGAGGGATACCACCAGAGCCATCAGACCAAGACCAGGTGGAAGGCTGAGATGCTCTGTCCTAAAAAACTGAAGGACCACTAAAGGGAAGAGAATGAGACCCCTAATGAATATAACTACTGGAAGGAAAGCTCAAAATAGAGAATACTGAGATGCAGTGTCTCTGAATAACATGCCCAGAGTCACATGGCTAGCAATAGAGCTAGAACAAGAGGCCAGGTCTCTCTCTATTGGTATTGTCTTTCTACCCCTTCACAACACCAAAAACCAAACCTGCTGGAGGGTGAGCGGGCAAGAGACAGTGCTTGCTTAGGGAGGAGAGGGCTCTGCTCCACTTTGAGCATCATTGTAGTTCCAGGGCAGGGTCAACAGCAAAATGCCATCAGGTCACTTCCTGTAAAAAGAAAAAAGAAAAAAAGAAAAAGGAAAAAAAGCCCCTCATTTCTAGTGTAGGGAATTCCTCTTCTCAGAATGCTCAGGCCAGAGATGCTGAACCCATAACTGGCATCTACAATATGGTCAGGAAATAGGGTGCTTACCTGACCCAGTGTGTCACGTGAAGGGACAACGATGAGAGAGCTTCCCAGAAACTACGCCACTGGGCCCTACAGTATTTACAGAAAAGAATCTTTTCATCACTGCAGGAAGAAAGTATCCTAGCAAAACAATCTGCCTAATTCTTGGTGGGGGTTGAGACAGAGGGAAGCAGGCTGAGTGTTCTTGGAATATTTAAGACACGGGACTGATTATAGCCACTATAAGGTTTCTGAGTGCTGAGCATTGTATAGAAATTATTCCAGGGAACTTGGAGGATTTGCCTTTATTCACTGCAGTTTGACACTGGGATAAGTAAATTTCTTATTTAAAGGGAAATAGCTTTCTCTCTCAGAGAATTCTCAAAGGTACCTATAAAGAAGTATCCTTACAAGTACTGTGCTTCTTATTCTTCCTTAATACATAACGCAGTTGAGAGAAGAGACTGAAAGAGCACTGCCTTCAGCCCAGTGACCATTCTTTGAGCTGTTTTCTCTTTCCCCATCTCGGGGAAGAGTGGAATTTTGTGGTGATGGCAGTTGTCTCCTTCACATCTGCTCCAGATCAGGAACTCACCACAGCTATTAATCTGCTGATGTGAGCATGAAGTACTAGCTTCATTTTCCAACCCTGCATAAAAATGTCACAATGTAAGTCAGAAAACCAGAGAGAAGCAAAAGGCAGGGTATATGGAGATCTACATTTACCCTAATATCGCCTCCAGCAGTGCTTCTCAAACTTTAAAGCGTGTAGGAATCACCGAAAGAACTTGTGAAAATGCAGAATTTAGTTCAACAGATCTGGGGTGGGGAGCCTGAGATTCTGCATTTCTAACAAGCTCCCAGGTGAAGCCAATGCTGATCCTCAGACCATTCTAATAAGGACCTGTTTGGCCTTTCTGACTGCTAGATGATGGCCACAAACTTTAGTGAGACAGGTATATAAAAGAGATAGATCTATATCTATCTATATACACATACAAACACATACACACACCTCTACCTCTTCTAAAATACAACAATCAGAATTGAGAGTTTCCACCCAGCTCAATGGTTCGCAATGTTGGGTACCCATTGGAATTACCGAAAAGCTTTTTAAAAATGGGGTGGGCATGATGGCTCACACCTGTAATCCCAGCACTTTGGGAGGCCAAAGCAGGTGAATCACCTTAAGTCGGGAGTTTAAGACCAGCATGACCAACATGGAGAAACCCCATCTCTACCAAAAATACAAAATTAGGCAGGTGTGGTAGTGCATGCCTGTAATCGCAGCTACTCAGGAGGCTGAGGCAGGAGAATCACCGGAACCTGGGAGGCAAAGGTTGCAATGAACCAAGATTGTGCCACTGCACTCCAGCCTAGGCAACAGGAGCAAAACAACATCTCAAAAAAAAAAACAAACAAAAACTGCTGATTGGGTCTCACCCTGCCCCTGAGAGGTGTTACTATAATTAGTCTGCATCAACCTACCCATCAACTTAGAAAGTGTAAAGCCACCCTGGGAAGGCAGGGGTTCTTTTGTTTCTTTCTTTCTTTTTTTTTTTTTTAAGACAGGGTCTCACTGTTGCCCAGTCTGGAGTGGCAGTGGTGCAATTACAGCTCACTGCAGCCTCAACCTCATGTACTCCAGCAATCCCTGCACCTCAGCCTCGCAAGTAACTGGGGACTACAAGCATGCACCACTATGTCCACCTTTTTTCTTTTTTTTTTTTTTTGGAGAAATGAGGTTTCACTAGGTTGCCCAGGCTGATTTTGAACTCCTGAGCTCAAGCAATCCGCCCATCTCTGCCTCCCAAAGTGCTGGGATTCTAGGTGTAAATCACTGTGCCACTGACTACACTCTGGGGGTTTCTAACGTGCAGCCAAGGTAGAGAACTCCTGATCTAAACAAATAAGGTGATGCACTGTAGGCTTTCATTTTAAAGGTTAACTATCACTAGTATCTTTTACCACATCACAACACTAATCTTAAAATAGCCAACCAGCTTTCACATTTAAATGTGCAGCAAACCAGTCATCTTTCTAAAAAGCAAAGTGTTAAGTTTCCTCAAACTTTCAAAACATGCTGTATTTAAATTTCTCTCAGTGGCATGGCAAATTTATTAAACATTTTCCCCCATACTGTTCATATCACTCAGTTTTATTGAATTTATAAAATTACTATATTTTCAACAAGCAGAATTTTGATAACAAAAATATAGAATACACACCTTTTGGAATTTGGAAAAGAAAAAAATACTCACAAAGTAAGCATACCCATATTTTAAAATAAAGTTTATTTTCCCCTGGGCATAGAAATCCTATTCTGAAACTGTCTGAAAATTAAAGTGTTTAGTTATATCAATCAAAATCCATATTTGCTATTAGGTTTCTAAGTTAATTTAGAGACTAGCTGTTTAAATCAATTCTATTATTTCCAATTTTTTAACTTCTAAAGTTACAAAGTTTTCACTTAAATATCCATAAATACTGTTACAAGAATCATTTTTCTGTGTGTGTATATAGTTTATGTATATGTGTGTGTGTATATATACACATATATGTAAAATATATATATACACACACATACACATAACTAGCCCAAAATAAAGACTTTAAAAGGCAAAAAAAATTCATGTGCTTATGTCTCTAATAATATTTAAACACACAAAGAAAAGGATATTTTAACAGCAATCATGCTACTTTCTAATGCTCCCTTACTTATGTTTAGGTTAAAACAACAGCTGGTATGCAAATGTGAATGATAAATACTATTCAACTAGTTAAATTTTAAAAGTGAAAATTTTGGAAAGCCAATTATAATTAAGACAGTCAATGTATATAAGCTATTAAATAATAAAGCAGTTAAGTTCATTCAAGAAATAGAAAGCAAAAAATAATTAGAAAGCAAAGATAAATACTAGCAATATAGCACTTAGTGAGTGGTCAATGAATATTAACTGAAAAAAAAATTTTTAAGAGGTAAACAAATGTATAAACAAATCTAAATTAAATGGTTAACAGCCCCCCGTGAACTCGCCGCCATTCCCAAGTGATTATTTTATGTTATTATATATCTAATATAGAAATAGTAAGAAGGCCATTTTGGGGAACTCTATAATCATCTGTCAAAAACTGGAGAAAAGATAAAGTGAATAAAAGAAAAATAGAAAGAATGAGAAAAGTTCATATGACTTTTTTTGGCTAAGTGTAGATAACATTGGAAAGCTCTTAGAAATTTACTAACATTCAACCATGATTTCCATAAAAGCTTTTCAGAGCAGGTAGAAAGGAAAGATTGAAAAATTACACAGAATTCTGAAAACCAGAGGGCAAGAAGACTCAAAAGTAAGTCATTTTCTCTAGAGCAAGACACTAATGGACTTGAACTATTAAAAACATCATCTGAGACTATATCCACTGCCATTACACTCCCATACTCCCAAAAGGAAAAAAAAAAAACAAAAAAAAAACTGCAGGAGTCAAATCCCCAAAAGTGGCAAATGGCAACATTATAGTAGAGGAAGCCATATGGTTCCAAAAAAAGAGACAGAATGTTATAAGACCAAAAACTGGTAAGTTATCGGCACATTTTGCCAGGCTTCCTGACTCCAGTCATCTTTAAGGAAACTGTGTGAACATGGCCTGATTGACAATAGCAAGAAAAAAAAATTGCAATCTGTGCCTTTTCCCCCTCAAAGGTTGTGGCCTACAGTAACCAAACATGGCAAGGAGAAGGAAGGGCAACTCATCTCTCTAAGGAGGTTTGCCACTAAAGCAAAACCACAAATGAACTCAAACTCTTCTCTCCAGTGATGACTAAGGGTGATCAAAACACAAAAGGTGATAGGTAAAGCACTCATATGCTATTAAATTTCACTTACCTAAACTAGTACCTTTTTTTTTTAAAAAAAAAAAAAAGAGTATTGGCACTTTTTTTTTTTCCTGAGCACCATGGCAAGGTTGCAAGGGTCTAAATTCATAAAGGCACTACTAATAAGTGCCTTTATGAATTTATAAGGATGTACGTTACTTATACATACACATGCACTTAGCCTGAATAAAGACATGACAGGCTATGTTTGTCCTCATTTTTTTTTTTGCCCTGTTTGTCCCCATTTTTAATGTATGAACTTAAAGTTCAACCTAGTTGGATAATGAAAACAGAAAATGGAATCAATTATAAGTTGTTCAACTTTGCTTATTCTGAGTAGCTAAAAATATGCACAATCTAGCAAAGTTACACAAAGTCAGAAGATACCCATTGCCCTATGTCCTCGATGATAGTTACCCCTACCACCATTCCCCACACCCTCTTAGTAAGCCACGCAGACATCATTAATCAAGTAGGTAGGTGATTCTCTGCTAATCCTAGCTGCAAAATCAAAGTCTTAAAATTAGCCACAATCAGTTTAAAAAAAAAAAAAACAAAAAAAAACAGGCAGTTTGCTATCCATGGTCATGATGCTAAACCACAATAGGTGTGTGTAATTTTACTACACACTTTTCTCTAGCCAACCACTGAAAAGCAAGAAAAAAAAAGAATAAGCTAAATGAGGGTTGTATTCTAAAGCCTCCCCAAGATGACGCACCATGGCAAGAGGCTATGAGCAATCACCTGTGGATGCCAATTCTGAAGACATGCTGAATCACTTGGATAACCCAGCCACCCCTAGCAACCATAGACACCACCAGAATAGGGCATAATATAGAAATGTTCTACTGAATTCAAGTACAGAGTTTAATTCTGGTGGTAATATTTAAAAGATACTCATTTCATGCTCATTTACCATATGAATTTGTCAAAGGAAGATCTTTAATTACATGGACATGTATATATTGTGTGACTAAAAAAAAAAAAAAAATAAGTAAAGGTCATAAAGCTACTTCCTTCTTTGGTACCAGCTGTATCATAAAAATGTGCCTGTAATCCCAGTACTTTGAAAAGCCAAGGCAGGCAGATCCCTTGAGCCCAGGAATCTGAAACCAGCCTTGGCAGCATGGCAAAATCCTGATGCTACAAAAATACAAAACTTAGCCAGGAGTGGTGGTGCATGTCTGTAGTCCCAGTTATTCAGGAGGCTGAGGTAAGAGGATCATTTGAGCCTAGGAGGTCGAGGCTGCAGTGAGCTGAGGTCATGCCACTATACTCCAGCCTGGGTGAAAGAGCAAGACCCTGTCTCAGAAAAAAAAAAAAAAGCGATAGTAGTAAAAGTAATAATGATAGTAAACAATAGCTAACACTATTCAACACACACTATGTACGTGCTTTTTATAAAATGATTCTTCTAATCCTCACAATCCTAATGAGGTAGGTAGTACAGCAAAACCATATGAATTAAAAATCGGGGGAGGGGCGGGGGGTGGGGAGGTGGGAAGAGATAGCATGGGGAGAAATGACAGATACAGGTGAGGGGATGGAAGGCAGCAAACCACACTGCCAAGTGTGTACCTATGCAACAATCTTGCATGTTCATCACATGTACCCCAAAACCTAAAATGCAATACAAAAATAAATAAATAAATAAATAAATAAAATCACTAGAATGACTTATAAATTAATAATAAAGAAATTTTATTTTCTATATACTATCAGAATTTAAATCTAGACTTCCAGTGACACATGACAAACCAACCACATGAATTTATTTCCTCTACCTCCAAACCACTAAAAAGACATTAAAGGAATATAAATGGTATTAATCTACAAAGAGAACAGACTACGAAGCCATGAGATTTCAACAAAGTTTATATAGATAAAAACCAGGAAGAAGTGTGATACCTAACCTAGCAGAGTGGAGGAAGTTAAAGCCTAAGTACCCAAATGGAAGAAGCCAAACAACACACCCCACCAAACCTCTAGTATGGAAGCACTAGGTATTGTAGAAGATGGGAGTGAGGTATAGGAATGAAATTAGGACTAGAAGTCTGTATAAACAGCAACTGGACCCCACGTCCTCTCCCCCACTCTCCACAGCCTGCCAACCCCCAATCCCCAACCTCTACTGACAGGAAAAACTTAACCTGAGGGTCAGCAGCCAGAGGAGGACTTGGGGAGTAGAACAGGGTGGGCATGAGACTAGCTGAAGATAGAAGGATTAAGTAAAAGCCATCATATAAACCTTGGGGTAATGAGCTCTCTTTTCTTACCCTACTACCAGGACCTAGTTTTCTAGAGAAACTGAATGGCCCCCAAGAGAAGATCTCCACTGAAATTTAGGGGACCCCAACAGAAAGGGCCAACTCTCTACCTGATGGCCCTTAAAACAACTTATAAACCCTGCCCACACATAAAGACCTACGACATTAGCTTTTTAACACATGACTAATATAAATAGATAATCTCTATCTAAGAAAGGCTTCAGAATGAAAGAGCCCAAAACAAATAAATAGAAAACAGAATCATGGTGAGAGAGGGGGAAAACCATGCAAGAAACAGGAAAGACGTAAGAAAAAAATCTTAATTTTATCCTCAGGAAGATATGGGGAAACATTTAATCTGTAAAATAAAAATAGGTTTTTATGAAATAAAACAGAAAACAGTTTCTTAGAAACTAAAATATATATAAAGAAAATCCAACAAAGAGCTGGAGGATAACAAAAAAGATAAAGATAATATACCTTAAGACACAACTAGAGAGAAAAAGCTTTTTTTACTTAGAGGAGGTCCAACTCTGGGAGGTTCAACATTCAAATAAAAGAAATTCTAGAAAGATAGAGCAAAGAAAATGGAAGAGAGAAAATTGTCAGAAAGATAATACACACACCAAAACAACCAGTACTGATGCAAACAAATTTCTAAATTGAAAGATTCCACCAAGTCAAGTACCTATAAAGATGAATGAATAAAGACCCGTATCATTATGAAACATCAGAATTAATGAGAAGTTCCTAAAAGCTTACGGAGTGTAAAAACAAATCCCAAGTAAATGAACGGTATCAGAATTCTCACAGAAAAACTAAATGTCATTAAGACAATGAAGTGTTGTCTTTAAAATTCTGAGGGAATGTTATTTTCCAGACTCCAAACTACCAATCAAGAGTAGAGACGTTTTGAGACCTGTAAAGCCTTAAAATCTTTACTTTCCATGCACCTTTTCTTAGGAAATTACTAGCTGATGAGCTTTGAAAAAAAAAAAAAAAAAAGGCAGTAAATCAAGAAAGAAAGAAGTCACAAGATCCACAACAGAAGATCTAATGCGAGACTAAAAAACAAAGGGAGTTTCAGAACAACTGCTGAACCATGGAACAGGCCTGGAGGGCAACAGTACAAATGGCAGAAGATGAAGGATTGTGGAAGAAATGTCCCTAAAGGATGACAAAATGATTTTGAAAACTTTTTTAAGTAAAGGGAATTGATAGATTATCTGATTTTTTCAGCACTGAAGCCTTGGATAGTCTTTGTGACAGGTACATTAAAAACTAAGCAAATTTGAAAATCAGGTAATACCAACCTTGGGAAAAATAACATTCTAGTAAAAATGAAATAATGATAGTTTTTCATGTGGTACATCAGTGAACAACATTTATGTCTATCTATTTAACAAAAAGTTTGTTCTAACAAAAAGTTGTGTGAATATAAATCTATTTTGGGAGGGGTGGGAGAAGAAAAATGGGGAGAGATTTTAAGTAAAGTAAATCCTACCTACCATAAAAAGCATTTGAGAAACTGTTTCTGAAATTGGTAAGTCAAGAAAAAGTAGAACTTTTTCAAACAGGAAGGTAAATACTAACACAAACCACTAAGAGTTCCAAGTGTTTGTCTCTGGAGTGTAAATTGGGGAAGGGGGAACTACAGTTTTTCACTATAAACCTTTTAGTTCTATTTGATTTTTTAAACTACGTACATTAATTAGCTTAGTAAAAAGAAAGCAAAAATTAAAAACAAAAAGAAAAAAAACCCAAATTTCAACTTAAAAATGCAGCATGAATTCCAAGAGAGGACTGGGGAGACAGAAAGCCATGAATAGGAAGGCCTGTCTACCATTCATTTACCCACCAGGGTTATTAAAAGAGAGGCCTCTTCAAAGAAGCTCCTGCAGCCTACTCTGGCTTTTTTGCAGGCCAGGACACTCCCTCTGCACCAAGTAGCAAGAGCAAGACTCAAAGGACAGACCTAGAGGTACCTTATTAAATAAAACAACTAGCAGAATCCAAATTAATGGTATAACAGCAGTCTAATATTAATATTACAAAGAATACATTTCCCAAGATCTTGTGATTTTTAAATTTCTACATGTGATAATGAATACTGAAAAACTACAATTCAAGGTCAGAGGTTCCAGGGCATCTGTGGAAATGAAGATATTCTAGCTCCTGCCTTGGAATTTAAGTTTAAGCAATAGCATCCATTTCTGGACTTGTCCTGACTGAAGATAATGCAATAATCCCATAGGATGTAACAAAATTCAAATTCAGCTCATTTATAAAAGAATTGTATCAAATCCCTTTATTCATGGAGGCCTGCAATTCCCATAGAATAGTGACCAAGCACTTGAAATGAAAAACAATCATGGGTTTTGCCTAGAAGATCACTGATACGCTGCCAAGAGAACCTCCAAATTTCTTAATAACTTCTCATGTTTCTAAATAACTTCATGACCTAATGGGGTTATTAAGATACATGAGAAGTTATTAAGAAATTTAATAACTTGACATGACAAAGCAAAACAACTAATAATTAATAATAATTTTTCTATGAAGTATAGAACAACTTGACAAGCTAAAATTCTTATAGAATTGTTATTTGGTTCATCTTTTTCTTAAAATTCAGAAAAGTCAGGCACAACTGACTTTTTTTCCCTTAAGTTTTATAGGTTTCCTCATGCTAATAATTCACTGATCAAAACCTGAATATAATTCAAGATATATTTATACTCCCTCAGAAAAATGATTTCACAAATGTGTTTGGTTCCTAACAATAAGAACAAAAATTGGCTCTAAGTCATAACAAAAGACATACATAGGGATACCACAAACCTGTTAAAGGACCTGTTTCAAGGGGGAAAAAAATGATACGAACCAAATATAATTGCATTTTATTTAAAAAATATTTACAGAAAACCCTTCACAAACCCACCTATTTGGGTAAAGCAACAGAAAATGGATGTGATTATTTTTTCTAAGTTCAAAAGCTTGCTATGGTGTTTTCACTATAAACCTATTATTCAAAAAACTACCAGAAAAAACTGCCAATCAGTAGCACCCTAACCTTATTACTGTCCAAGTTCTTACTACAAAACAAAACAAACAAAAAAACAGGAAAAACTTGATTACCTGCTCAATGTCAAAATTTACTATATTATCAAACTACGTTTTTTCAAATTAGACATATGAAATACAACTTATAAGCAGGAAAAGACTCCACTGAATATTGACTAGTCTGATGACCTGTGTGCTATTTAAAATTACAAACACTTTAAGTAGCATACAGTTTATCCAAACACATATTAATAAACAGATTGTTTATGTCCATTTTAAACTTAAGATGGAAGGCCTATAATTACAGTTTTTTAAATAAATACCAATATTATTTTTTTTAATCCCACAAAAACTTACAAGAGAAATTAAAATGAAATGAAATAGGCCACACCATTCTAAGTTCACAGGCAACTAAAACTAAAAGTATGCTTCATTTGTGTCTTCACCAGCAGGCCTAAATATACAAAAACAAACTCAAATCAATAATAATTATATTAGCACTTAATAAAGATTGACAGAATACCAATGAATGTAAAAAATACAATGTATTATATATGTTTGAATGCAAAAACCACACATTTATTAAATTTATGATTAACTTAAAAACAACATACCAGTTTGTTTTAAAGTGCTCCTTATCCAAAATCTTAAACAAAACTATCAGCCCAAGGTGAATTCAAAAAACATATTACAAGGCAAACACTGACAATAGGTATGGACAGGCACTACCAAAAAAATGCTGTTTGTTCTTTAATTAAATAATGCCATTCTCAAGTGATATAGAGCAGATATCTTGACAGAATTCCTTTTTTGTATAAATATTCATAAATAAAAATGTCTCTAGATATTGGAAAGAGCTTCAAACAATACTTTACAACAGCAGCTTAATGTCTATTTTAGGGGAAAAAAAAGCACTAAAATCCTCTTCCACTGCAAGTCGTTTCTCTGGTTTAAGTGAGCAAAGTCACTATAGCATTAAAATGTCTTTTCTAGAACAACATAGAAAACAATGTATACACATCTTAAATTTGGTAAGTCACAAAAGTTAGGATGCAATCATCTTTTGAGGCAACAAGAAAATAAATAAATAAAAAGTAAATACTTTAACCCAACATTTGGTATTGACAAATCAGTAGTGTCAACTTCACATATGAAGGACAATACAGTCTTGTTATTTAAAAATACTGAGTATGTTATGGCATTTGGGCTAAAGATACTTGGAATATTCTAAATAGAAATAAATGTTTCCTTTTTGATTAAAGGAATCCAAAACAATCATCATCAAGCTGCTATCATAACTCATTTTTAGCTGTGGTAAAGTGACCATTTGGTCCATGGCACAAGTTCCATATATCACACTTTGTCAAACTGAAATCTTCTAAGATTTCATGTTTACAAGCTACAATACACCCTGACCAAGCTGTCAGTCCCCTCACAGTTGTTTAGAAAGATATCCACATTTGTCCTTATGGATGTCAAAATGTTACACCAGGCGTCCCCAAACTACGGCCTGCGGGCCTCATGCGGCCCCCTGAGGCCATTTATCCGGCCCCCTGCCGCACTTCAGGAAGGGGCACCTCTTTCATTGGTGGTCAGTGAGAGGAGCACAGTATGTGGCGGCCCTCCAATGGTCTGAGGGACAGTGAACTGGCCCCCTGTGTAAAAAGTTTGGGGACGCCTGTGTTACACCATCGTTTGTTTAAAAAAAAAAAAAAAAAAAAAAAAAGATACACATTCATACTGTGAAGTTATTAGGAAAATACTCTTGCAAACAAACTATATAAAGATAAAATACACTTGAAAAGTATGTGGGTTGCTTTCTTGTTTGTTTGTTTATAATATTCTATAAAGTGCAGAGAAGTCTTTAAGGGAAAAAACTATTCCCTGTAACAACAGTTTAATTACAGCAGCTTTTGCATAGCAATACTTAGAGGAAGTTGGACACTTCAGTTTTTTCAGGAAGAAAAGGATGGAAGAGTATCTTCTGATTCAGATTTCTTTTTGGCCATAAGTCTGCTTTCTTCAGGAATGGTTGCTGATGCCAAATCTCCATTAAGTGTATTTTTTGAACAGTGAACAGGTCCTATGAAGAAATTGGTTAAAAAGGTAAACATCCTGTCAATATTAACTCCAGTTCTCTGTGAAAAAAAAAACAAACATTTTAAATTTCCTATTCGGGCACATGAAATTCCTTTAACTTCCTGCTAATTTTTTATTTCCTTGTTTGTTTCATAGAGGAAAACTTAACTTTTTGACTAGAGCCACAAGGAGAAACATCAGAATTCATGAGATAAATAATGAAAACTGCCCGAAGTAGAGTTTTTGTTTTGTTCATTGCTAGAATCATGGTTGTCACGTAATAGGCAGTCAATAAATATTTGCTGAATTGAATTTAATCTTTCTTAATTAACTATCGCTTTTCCAGCCTGTTTTAATGCCGTTAATATCCTCCTTGGTTCTAGGCAAACTAACCAAGACCCGTAAAAGGATACGTGCCTTACCCAAGATCACACAATTGGTAACAGAATGAGGACTAAATTCAGGTCTTCTTTTTGTTCTGAGACTTTCTGAGCAAAGCCAATAAGGTACTTCATACTCAAAGTTCCCATTTCTCCATTTGTAATGCAACTCACAGAACTATCACTGCAACTCCAAGTTAACACACCTGACTACATAGTCCTGTTCTAAGGCATTTGAACCTTTATAAATATTGCTTGAGTTTACCATCATCATTTATTACTTTCATAATTTTTGAAAAAGCTTGTTTTAAAAAAAAAGAAGTTACATCTCACGAAAACATTTTTGAGTAACAACTTTCAACTAAGACTGCCAATTGCAAAATACATACTTTCTAGAAGGAACATTAATTCAATCCTTGTTTTGTCAGCTAATTGAAACACTAAACTTTATTATAAACAGGAAGAAATCTAAGGATAAAATTTCGGACCTAGCCTATACTTGCCAATTTAAAAATGTTCTAAAGAAGTGGAGAGAGAGAGAGAGAGAGAGAGAGAGAGAGAGTGCGTGTGTGTGTGCGTGCATGCCTGTGTGTGTGTGTGTGTGACTAGTTTTGTTACAGTCCACAACAGCTAAACTGGGGAATGCTAAATATAATAGGGCATGTACACTTAAATGTTTTGAAAATTGTTTTCAAATATTCAGTACTAGCGTAAAGAGAAGAAAAGAATTCTAAAGAAAAATGGATGGCTTTAAAAAAAATTATTTTAGCAATCACAAATGATCCCCTTTAAAAAAAAAAAAAAAAAAAAGATGTAGCACTTAAAGAAAAGCATAAGGCAGCAACAGAACTCCATGAACTCTGGATTAAGAGTCATTTGTAAAAGGCATAAAGAATAAGGAGAATCAGAATGTATCTTATCTGCCTCAGATAACACTTTTTTTACATACTCAACCTCTATAACCTTCTTCAAATAACACTTTTTTTTACACACTCAACCTCTTTAACCTTCTTCCTCTTCTCCTTTTCTCTTCCAGATCGTGTTCAATTGATCCAAGAAAGTTTCTTTCTCCCTTTCCCTTCCCTGTTTCCTTCATTTCTCTACCCATATCTCAATTTAAATTCAAAATGGTAATGAGCATAGAATAGTGCCATATATCGATAAATAGATTATTAGTTCAGTTAAAAAAAAAAAGTGGGCTTAAAAATAAATGCCATCAAATCCTAAAAATCCAAAAATGAACAGCAATCCTTTTTAAAATTGCCATGTGTGTGAACTAAACCCGTTTAACTTTCTGGTTACATACAACAGCTCTACCTTAATCAATGTTTTCAATACACTTGAATGCTAGAAATATACCATTGTTGTTGGAGGGACAGCATTAGAAGAAATACCTAATGTAGATGATGGGTTGATGGATACAGCAAACCCCGATGGCATGTGTATACCTAAGTAACAAACCTGCACATTCTGCACATGTACTCCAGAATTTAAAGTATAATAATAAAAAATAATACACCACTGTTTTGTCCCATTTCAGCCATACTATGAATTCACTGGGCTCTTCCAGGCTATCCAAAGAGCATAACCACCACTTATCATGTCATTTCCACAAGAAAAATAAAATCTGTTTTCCAAACAACTGACTTACAAATGAACTAACTAATGGAACGCAACCTGTTGTTCAACTGGAAATTGTACAGTTTCTATCCCACACATTTCATGAGACATGGTAAAGACTTGGAGAGTAGAAGTCTATTAATGGAGATGTAATAATAAGACTATATTTGTGTTCACTGCAAATTATCATGACTACTATCTAACAAGATACTCTGACACACTTTCAAAGCTTCTTTTCTGAAGAGAAAAATTTAAAAATTTTAACATAAATCACAAAACGTTTCCTAAAAATATTCAATCACAGTATGCTGCCTCTTTAATAAAGAAGAAAAAGATACGGGAATGAATGCTACTATAATTCACCACCACTAACAGACAAAATTCTTTTCCTTAGCCATCTCAAGGTATTTTAGTAAAATAACAATGCTGACTTTTATTTGAAGTTACTTGCCTTTATTTTCTCCTAGAATCCAGCTAACAATTCATGCCTTCTTCTAAAATGTTTTTATAGTGCAAGTATAGTGGGGGTAAAAGATCATGATATTCTATAAATATATATCTAAGATGCAATATTTACAAAGCAATTCTCAGCACTCCTTAGTTAATAACAAAGTTGTTTATAAGAGGATATATGAGCTTTAGTTGATTGAACACTGTTTGCTTACCTCTCAATTAAGGAATTAATCAAAGAAACAAAGTACAATGTTCAATCTTAGTATACTTCATTTCCAGAAATTACAGAGCCCCACGGTAACTTTGCTGAATATGCCAAAGAAAGACACAGAACCTGTGTCACTTACTATCTGGGTCTTCAAGGGGAATATCATTACAAGAGTCTGTATCTGAGTAGGTTCTTCTGCGTCGTTGGGAGAGTCGGTGAAGTGTAGATACTGGTTCTTTTATAGAGTGGCTACTCCTGAAAATTAAATAAAAAGTATTAAATTGTAAGGTCTTACATAAACAAAAACACCCTGAACTGAAATTTTAAATAACTTCTCTTTAAGTCAAAAAAGAATTATTTTTAGGCTCAACATCCCGTATTAGCAACATTCTACTCAGAAGTCAAAGGCAAGTGAACCCATTCAGAAGACAGCTGGTAACCTGGATAATATGGCTTCTGAGCCGAACTAAAAGGAAGAGGGGTACAACGAAGTAGTGACTTCTATAGGGGAGACTCCAGCAAGCAGACATATCAGTCGGTTTACAAATGTTTGAAAACTAAAAGTTACAGATTTCACAAGTGCATGTACTTAAATTCTATTCGTATCCAATCAAAATCAGCAGACTGAAACGGATGGGCAAAGAGTTTATAGAACTAGAGAGGTAGACACATTGACAACAGCAAGAGAAGAGAAAGATGGCAAAAAGGAGCCTAGAGAAACTTTTTTAAAAATCTGTCTAAAAAAATTAAACCTAGAGAAACAAATCACCACCACCTAACAGCACCTCAGCTACTATTCTGTAATAGCCCAATGTTGCTGTACTTAATGACAACCCTGATTCATCAGGGAAAAAATAAAATTTTTAAATTATTATTTTATAAGGTAGAAAGGATAGAAAATTTTCTTTCATAAAAATAACAGTTTGTCAAAAGTTGATTAAGCTTCATATTTCTAGAAAATTCACTTGGTAAGACTCTAGATTCCCTAACAAGGTTGGACATATACATCGTTGGACTCCTCTGAGTACTTGATGGCTTAATCAAAGATTATATAATCATCAGGGAAAAAAATTAAAACATGACAAAACAATAAGAACCCAGCATTTAACAGTCCAAATGTAGAGAAATAAATGCTACTATCACTATAATTAAATCATTTTCCAAAGAACCAAATAAGACAACCACAGCAACTTAAAGGATTATAACCTAACAAAATAATAGTTTAACAACTTAGCATTTTGGTAAGATTTATCCAGAATGTAAATTTTTTAAATGTGTTGATATGAATATGTACTTTAAAATATCAAGTGATTTTCTCTTTTCAGCAAGATCTTTCTCTGTTAATGAAACAACAGCTCAGCATGAATAGATGATGCTATAAACAGCTGAGGTAAAATGAGCCCCAGCTGTGGAGTCTTGATACATCAAAAATGTAGTTCTGTCTAACCATCACTTGATATAGTCATGTGTCTCTTAATAACAAGGATGAGTTCTGAGAAGTGCATTGCTAGGTGCTTTTGTCACTGTGCAAACATCACAGAGTGTACTTACGCAAACCTAGCTAGTATAGCCTACTACATACGCACGTAGGCTATGTGGTATAGCTTATTTTATCGAAGCTACAAACTTGTACCACATGTTATTGTACTGAATGCTGTGGGTGATTTTAACACAATGGTAAGTATTTGTGTATCTAAACATACCTAAACATGGAAAAAGTACAGTAAAAATACAGTTTTGTTTTGTTTTGTTTTGTTTTGTTTTTTATTGCATTTTAGGTTTTGGGGTACATGTGATGAACATGCAAGATTGTTGCATAGGTACACACATAGCAGTGTGCTTTGCTGCCTTCCGTCCCCTCACCTGTATCTGTCATTTCTCTCATGCTATCTCTTCCCACCTCCCCATCCCCCCGCCCCTCCCCCATTTCCCCCCAACGGACCCCAGTGTGTAGTGCTCCCCTCCCTGTGTCCATGTGTTCTCATTGTTCAACACCCGCCTATGAGCGAGAATATACGGTGTTTGATTTTCTGCTCTTGTGTCAGTTTGCTGAGAATGATGGTTTCCAGGTTCATCCATGTCCCTACAAAGGACGTGAACTCATCGTTTTTGATGGCTGCATAATATTCCATGGTGTATATGTACCACATTTTCCCTATCCAGTCTATCATCGTTGGGCATTTGGGTTGGTTCCAGGTCTTTGCTATTGTAAACAGTGCTGCAATGAACATTCGTGTGCACGTGTCCTTGTAGTAGAATGATTTATAATCCTTTGGATATATACCCAGTAATGGGATTGCTGGGTCAAATGGGATTTCTATTTTTAGGTCCTTGAGGAATCGCCACACTGTCTTCCACAATGGTTGAATTAATTTACATTCCCACCAACAGTGTAAAAGTGTTCCTATTTCTCCACATCCTCTCCAGACCAAAACGCCAAAAGCAATGGCAACAAAAGCCAAAATAGACAAATGGGACCTAATCAAACTCCACAGCTTCTGCACGGCAAAAGAAACAGTCAGTAGAGTGAATCGGCAAGCAACAGAATGCGAAAAAATTTTTGCAGTCTACCCATCTGACAAGGGGCTGATATCCAGAATTTACAAAGAACTAAAGCAGATCTACAAGAAAAAAACAAACAAGCCCATTCAAAAATGGGCGAAGGATATGAACAGATACTTTACAAAAGAAGACATACAGGAGGCCAACAAACATGAAAAAATGCTCATCATCACTGGTCATCAGAGAAATGCAAATCAAAACCACATTGAGATACCATCTCACACCAGTTAGAATGGCGATCATTACAAAATCGGAAAAATACAGTATTATAATCTTATGAGGACACTGTCATATATGTAGTATATCATTGATGGAATAGTCATTACTCAATATATGACTGTATTTCAAATATCTAAAAAAGGTAAAATGGCTGGCAAGGTGCTTACGTTGCTGGTTAATTAATTAAATCATTTTTAGTTTGCTAACTATCTACTGAGCCCAGGCCCTTATACTAAATACCAGGAGATAAATATTGAGAGTTAATATGCTGGTTTCAGAACCAGACCTAACCCATATAAAGTTTACATTCCACACCACTTATTAAAGGCCAAAAGAACTTCCCTAGGTGGGTGTAATCTGAGAGAACTTAGTCAAAAGAAAAGGTTATTTTACCTCTCTGAACTGCAAGAACCAGGGTGGCTGACAGAACGTTTTATCTAGAAATTTGAAAAAAAAAAATTTTTAATTAGCCTAATCCACATGTCAAGTAGAATCACACATTTCTAATTTACTATTATCATAATAAACATAAATTTACTCAGAGAAAAAGATACCTGGCAAAAGAAAATTTCTTTCACAGACTCAAGTTACATGTTTAGCACAATGTCAAGCTTTCTCCCTAATAACCATTAATTGGAATCTTTTTCAACACACACCAAAAACATGTTGGATTCTTTTTTCAAAAGTAAAAACCAAATTTTATACATAAAACATATATATGTGTGTGTGTGTGTATACAAACATAAGAAAGAGGGTATATAACTATAAATATAAAAAACAGGGTATATAACCAATTCAAAAGTCATACTTTTTGTGATAAAAAGGAGTATCTAGCAAGTCAGAAAATGTTCTAATAAATATCTCTTTTTTAAAGGGTAGTAGTAGAGCCTGGTAGCAAAGCTTCTCTTTACCATAAATTATTTAGGTAGCTGATGTACATATGTTCTAAAGTATGATTTTCATGGAAGAAAGCATTAATAATTCAAGACTTTAAAGAACTCAGAAGAAGAACTCTAAGTCTCAATAGATTTCCAAAACATATTTTTAAAACATAATACCTAATAAGGCAGAACATTTAAAAAATGTGATAAATACTAAACATCATTTGGAAGATCCAACTACTCCATCAAAATATAAAGGGAGGCAGCCAAGTACAACAGATTATTTCAAAGTTTAACATGGTAGCAGAAAAACAAAGATTATACTAAAAGTTTAGGATGGCTGCTTTTGTATACATGGGCCCAAGAGTCTAACAAGCCCAGGTGTAACATTTATGTTATATAAATGCCTTCTAAATATTTAGAATATGAGCCACTAGTTGTTCTGAGAAATGCCAGTTGAAACGATAAGAGATATGACTCACCCAATTTGTAGTCTGGGAACATCTAATAAGATTGACATTAAGATGCAAATGGACATTAACATCTCCTTTAACAGAAGTTACTTCCTTTAGGCTTACTAACTCAACCACATCCCCACTACGATAATCACTCAACCTGTAGGTCAAATGACAGTTGTCTGAACTTTTATGATGACTTGAAATAAAGTTAAATGCAAGTTTACTCTAAAGTGGATTCATTGACATTAACTATATCAAGCGCTTATAAAGATAAGATTAAATGGTTTTGGAATACTCAAATTTTCAGCTTTTTCATATAAATAAATGTAAGTTTTTCATATAACTAAATAAATAATGTTCTTTTAAAAAAAAAAAAAAAACCATGAAGACTGTCTGACCTTACTTTCCATGCTACGTGTCCCTAGAACTACTATATAAACCACAATTCTTGCTCTATCAAGTAAAATGGTATAGCTAGGAAAAATCAGCAGCTTCTAACCTAATATTTCCTAAATTAATGTATTAGATTTCCTGTAATTTTTCTACTGAAGGTTTTAGCTTTAGAAAGACAATTATTTTAGTTTCTTATATGTGAAATACAAATATGACTTCTCTGGGCTACAGAGCATTTGTAACACAAGGCATTTCTGGGCTACGGAGCATTTGTAACATAAGGCATTTCCTGAGAAGTTCAATGCAGAAGCAAGGCAGCTCTGAGGTGTTTTACTGCATTTGACTCCAGAAAGTACACCTTTAAAAAAAAAGTGTACCCCTTGTATACCAACCTCAGGAACACAGCACTATACATCCATCTCAAAGGGCCAGTTTCTTTGTTCACATACACATGTTATTTAACAGTTTATAGCATATCTACAATTGTCCTAAAAAGCAACATTGTCAAACTGTGTTCTACTCAACACCACAGTCCTGGAAGATGTTATCAAAAATATATATATAATGGGATCAATTGTCAAATAAATTTCAGAAAACACTATACACTACACCTCCACCTCTCAGAGACATATAATACACTTCAGCATAGTGACAGCCAGGCATGGTGGCTCACGCCATAATCCCAACACTTTGGGAGGCTGAAGCAGGATTGCTTGAAGCCAGGAGTTTAAGACCAGCCTGGGCAACAAAATGAGACCTCATCTCTACAAAAAATAAATTTTAAAACTTAGCTTGAAGCCAGGAGTTTGAGATCAGAGTGGGCAACAAAATTGAGACCCCATCTCTACAAATAATAAATTTTAAAAACGTAGCCAGGCTTAGTGGTATGTGCCTATAGTCCCAGGTACTCAGGAGGCTGAGGTGGGAGGATCACTTAAACTTGGGGGCTTGAGGCTGCAGTGAGATATCATGGTGTCACTGCACTCCAGCTTGAGTGACAGAGTGAAACCCTGTCTTTCAAAAGAAACAAAAAAACAACAAAAAAAGGCTGTGACAAGTCCTATCAAACTGATCAAACTGTCCTTATCAGATTAAAGAAACCCAATTCATTTAAGTTATCCTAGCAATTCCCAAATTAATCTGACCATAAAACTCATTTTCATAGTATACTTGTCTCAGAGAAAACTATTAGCCAACAAATACTGATTAGAAAACAATTCTCTAAATAAATCTAGGCAATAATCTTCACTAAATCTCATATAACCAAATTTGCTGGGATAGGTAAGAGAACCTAGGAGTAAGTTAGACCCTATTCTCCTAACAAATCCATCTTCAGGTAATTGCTAAAACAGCAACAAGGTGGCATTCTTACTCCTATAAATGGACTCCTAAAAACACTTTCATGAAATAAATTTAAAGTCTCATTAAAGCTTATCTTACCTACAAGTTTCTCACAGCATGCTAGAGCAAGTTTATAAGCTCAGAAAGGACAACAAATCTACCACCCTGGGCAAAAAGAGGACCTGTTGTTCAGAGTAACGAGGAGGTCAGAAACTAACACTGAGCAGCAGGTCAGGTCGTTTGCAGTGACGGATAAACACTGCATTTTTACACATGAAGAAACTGAAGATCAGCTACTCTGAGGGTTCAGATCCAAATGCTGAGTACAAAATACTTTTCTCACTGGATCATGTTTCAAATTCCTTCTAAGTCCCTTAAAGATTTAATTAATTGTACCCCTTTGTGAGCAAAACCTCATTCTGTTGTATAATTCTTACCAAGCAGAACAGAGCTTCCCAACCTTTTCTGTATCACAGCACTTTATAATATTTTCCTAGACACTGGGGAATATGGATGAAGAAGGCTGTGGGCAGGCCATGCACAGCCCCTCCAAGGTGGGTGAGGACATTGGCACAAGTGCTGAGCTCATCAGCTGAGAAGCTCTAATACAAAACAGTACAAACAAAAAATTTGAACTTGTTGGCTGTTTCCCCCCAAACCACCTTTTTTCACCCTTAAAAATAAATACCAAAAAGAAACAAAAACCACATGCAACATTACTACAGAAGAAAACAAAACAAGAAGTTCAAACCATTTGAACAGGAGAAGGTGACACAGGAGAAACTAAGGGATCCGGATGGGGCAACTGAAACATCTCAGGTTTAAACTTGGCATTGGCTATCTTCACACATTCCTCAAGTGTTGTGATGAACGTGTTACATGTGGCACTAAGCAGAGAAGAGGCTTCATTCATGTTCTGAAAAATTACAGAAAGACTTGAACAGATTTGCACACAACTACATGGAAACATACACAACTTTATAATTAAACGATAAGACATTATCTCCAACAGAAACATTACTATGTTATATTCAGATTTATTTAAAATCCAGTACCTTAGAATATTAAGCTGGGCCAAAAAAAAAGCAAACAAGAAAATTAAAATAATGCATGAATAAGAAATGCCTGTCTCTTAGGTAAACAATGTATGAAACTAGATTTCAAGAAAAAATAAGTTTTGCATTTAATTATCATATTGAAAAACTGTGTGCAAAAATTTATCTTAGAGAAATCTAACCTAAACAGTTAAGTTTCATTTTCCCAAAAGCGGTCACAGACATGGAATACCCTTAGAGTTACTTAGTGGCAGTATGATTCATATCTACCCTATATCTATTCTCCCACTTCTTCCTTGATAGACTGAAAACCCCAATTTTGTTCAGTACCCTCTGACCCTGGGGTATGAATACAGAATGATCTAAGCTAGACATGGCTATTGCAAGACTCTTTACCAAATGCTCATTTTTTTCCTAGTTTCTTTTTGAGCCAGGGAAAAAAAAAAAAAAAAAAAGATGAGAAGTCTGCTGGGGAATTTCTGGGATTTTTGTTCCCTGATTCAAAACAATGCACAGCAAGTTGAGACGGTCTCTCTCCACATTGGCAACCCCACTGCCTCTGGTCTCTTTGTTAGCTTGACAGTCATCTTGACATGTGGGGGCAGTAGGAGATAAACTCGACACACCAAGAATGGCAGAGTAGAAGGATGGAACAAGCCTGGATCCCTAATACTGTCGCTAAGCTGCTATAGCAAGTGCGAGAGCACCGACCTCCAGGGAGTTTGTGGTTAAACAGTTAAATGTCCTTGGGCTTCTTACACAAGATTCCTCCCCAACAGGAAAAGGCCACAAGAGAAGTAGAAAGATTTCTTGTCCCACTTCTACCACGTTAAGCAAAGAGTAACGGCAACATGCTGGCCTTTCACCTAGAAAGTGGTACAGCTCACTGGTACGATTTTATCAGAAAGAATGAGCCTATTTTAGCCAGATCCTACTAATCTGAGTTTTGATTCCTAAGTCACTGTTCTGAGAAGGATTTAAGTTACTTCAGAAAGATAAGTTATCAACTCTCATAGTTGAAGCAGGGACCTTATTACCAAAAGAAAGAGAATAGCAGCTGTTAAGTGAATTTACACTATTAGCCTGGAGAACAAAGCCTAGAATGCTTCTTCCCAACTCCAACCTCCAAATTATCAGAGTGGCTAAAAAGACAAGCCTTGATCCCTAGAGAAATATACTCCTTCATTTCTTCTCTAGTCACACAGACACAACCGAGAAGATGCTGCAGATTTCCAGATAGCCCACAGTAAGCAGAGCCCAGAAAAGCTGAAAATACTTCAATGTGAAAATGCCTGTCCATCATCTTATGGGATGACTGAGGATCCCCCCAGAGTACTCCAAAGCATAACCACACATAAAGAGATCCTCTTTGCTCTACCTCTACACTAGGAGATGAATGAGTCTCATCATGGTGAACAAATTCCTGTATCGTATGAACTTGCTGCATTAGGAGGTCACAGTAGAGGCGAAGTTCAGACATTTTGGTTTTCAGCGATTCACTAGTTTCACTTATTTCTGAAAAGAACATATATAAATATCCAGTTAGATCATTTTCATATTCTTTGGGCAATATAACAAAATGTAATCATTTAAAAAGACAATGAATATAAATACCTATAGCTCAAGAAATGTGAGACCTTGGGAATAAGATCACAAGAGCCCCAAGGAAACATCTTCTCTTTAGAAAATTGAGAAAATGCTGACAGTTATATGCCTGCTATGTTTAGGTAATTTCCAGAGACAGGGTCACTGGATGTTTTATACAGGATATTTCCATTCTGTTACTCATCTTCTATTTAAAAAGTGCTCGGTTTTCTTTTGTGAGTCGTTTTTTATTTTTTGTCCTTTATATATTTTTTCCAGCTCTGATGTTGGTTTTTCTCTTAAGAATATAAAATGATAGTTTGTAACAGTTCTTATAAATTAAAGACAGTAATCTTTCCTCTATCTTACATACTGCAAGTACCTTTTCCAGGTCTATTAGCTCTCTTTCAGTTTTCTTTAATCTATTTTGGCACACAGAAGTTTTAAATTTTTATGTAATTAAAACTACTGTATATAAATATTCATTTATTTTCTTCTGTTCCTTTCAGTTTCATTTTCACATTATACTATTTTCAAATTTTTTTATTAAGAGCATACTTACTCCCTTAGCATCTCCGGACAAACTAAACATCCAGCCATAATCTCAACCACTCACAAGCCAATACGTATTAAACTCGAATTATAAGCTACAGACGAAGAAAATTCATAGAGTAAATTTCTGGTGCTTCTCCATACTCCCCGGGCCAGGTCCCAGTGGCCTTGCTCTCTGGTCCTAGCCACAAAGCCACTTTCACCAGAGTGGACAAAGCAGCTCTATCTGCTCATTTAATCTAACCTAAATAAATTCCTGCTCACACTTACACTCATTTTTTTTTAATTGTGGTAAAATACACATAAACATAAAATTTCCTATTTTAATCACTTTTAATTTTTCACTTCAAAATGTGGCATTAAGCACATTTGTATTTGTAAAAGCATCACCACCATCCATCTCCAGAACGTCTTCATCTTCCCCAACTAAAGCTCTGTACCCACCCAATACTAACCCTATTCCTACCTCCCCCTGGGCCCTGGGAACCAACATTCTATTTTCTGTCTGTATAAGTTTGACTGTCCTGGGTGTTTCATCTAAGTGGAATCATAGACTATATGTCCTTCTGTGATTAGCTTATTTCACTCATTATAATGTCTATAGGGTTCATTCACACTGTAGTATGTGTCATAATTTCCTTCCTTTTTAAGGCTGAGTAATATTCTATTGTATATATTTACCACATTTGTTTACTCATTCATCTCCCAATGAACATTTGGGTTATTTCCACCCTTTAGCTATTGTAAATATCCATTTCTTCTTATCCTACCTGTAGCCATATTCTGTAATGTTTTCACATATTTCAAAATTATTATAAATTTAATCCTCTGCCTCCATTTCTCAATACTTATAATTTACTTGAGTCCACCAATGTAATTGAATTGTATTTTTTAATTATAAAAGTAATGCATACTTAATAAAAAATTTTGAAATAGAAAAAATATAGAAAAGAAAAATCAAACAACTGTACTAAGGTTTGAATATGGTTTGTTCTCAGTAAAACTCATGTTGAAGCTGGGCCTCCAGTGTGGCAGTTAGGGAAGTAGTACCTCTAAGAGGTCATTAAAGGGGATTCATACCTTCTTCAAAGGAGTGAGTGAGTTCTCAACCTCCTGGGACTAGATCAGTCACTGTGAGAGTGGGTTATTACATATAGAGGCTGCCTTTTGTGTTTGGTCTTTCTGCACATGTCTGCATTCCCTTGCTTCCTCCACCAAGATATGATGCAGCGTGAGGCCCTCACCAGAAGCCAACTAGAAACAGCTACTCAATCTTGAACTTCCAGCCTCTAGAGCCATGAGTCATACCTCTTTTCTTTATAAATTACACATCTCAAGTAATGTGTCAAAGCAACAGAAAATGAAGTAAAACAAACTATAATCTCACTATCAAGAAATTATCATTTTCACATTATATCTGCATACAGCTGAACTAATAACATAAATCATTTGCTTTGCTTTCAATTTCTAAAAATCTTTTTTAGTATATAGTGACAAGTGAGTCTCCTTCCCACAAATTCCACTTCCAAATCTGACCAATTTTTACACACCTTTCCTAAGACAGCCAATGAATTCTAACACTATACATAATTCTGAATCCTGCATTTCAATGATCATTTAACCTTGGGCATTTTCTCACATTAAAACCTCTTTTAAACATCTTACTGAATACATATCAGCCAATGAAAGCATGAGTTTAGGCCGGGTGCAGTGGCTCATGCCTGTAATCCCAATACTTTGGGAAGCCAAGGCAGGTGGATTGCCTGAGGTCAGGAGTTTGAGACCAGCCTGGCCAGCATGGTGAAACTCTTGTCTCTACTAAAAATATAAAAATTAGCCAGGCATGGTGGCAGCTGCCTGTAATCCCAGCTGCTCGGGAAGCTGAGGCAGGAGAAGCACTTGAACATGGGAGGTGGAGGTTGCAGTGAGCCAAGATCACACCATTGCACTCCAGCCTGCAGCCTGGGCAACAGAGCAAGACTATGTATCCAAAAAAAAAAAAAAAAAAAAAAAAAAAGCAAGCATGAGTTTATTAAACTATTCCCCTAAATTTATAGCTTTTACAAAATGTTTACTATGATAAAGATATATGTAAATATACATTTCTAATTATTTCCTTGGGATTGATACTAAAAGTGGACAGGGTAATTCATAATTTATATTTATATTTAAGGAAGTACTCTTGTCACAAAGGAAAAGTTTATAGTTACCTTTTTCTTTTTTAGTCCTTGTATCAGTCAAACATGCTTTGGAGCTCCCCAGAGCAACCAACCACCTCTGTCTTTCAGCTGCATTCACTGCCTTCATATAGAAATGCTGCTCTCCAGGAATGATTAATTCCATTCTTGTGTTGTCTGCTGAATGAACTATGATGATAAACAAAGGGGAAATGCAGTTATAGAGTTAAGTAATTTAAGGAGAATCAAATAATCATCTAATCACATGGTATCAGATGCTTCATATACCTAAAACAACAAACTATCATTCATGATTCAGGCAGGGCTGCTCCCTAAGGCGCCACCCAGTGGTACCTTCCAAATCAACATTCTCACATAGACCCATGGTGACAATGGTGCTAAAGCAATGACAGAGTATGAAACAGAAAACAGGGACATACTAACTATTGAGAAGTGAGATACCACCCCCAACCCCCGCCACCTTGGGGCCACTTATCCTATTAAATACAACTGCAGTGAATGTTACACTATCATATATTTTTTACTTATTTCCTTGAAAGCAAAGTCTTTGTTTTCATATCCCCCAAGACTAGAATAGTGCCCAACATATAGAAGGAATGTAATAAATGACAACTACAGCCACCTTCTATCAGAAAATTAACTCTATGATATGCCCTTAATTATGGATCATAGCATAACACATGGAAGGCACGTATATTTTGAAGACATTCACCTCTTTCCCTCTTTCCACCTCTTTTCCTACACACACACCTCCTTTGATGCTCTGAGAAAAGAGAACTAATCAGGAATTATAATGCACCAATCCCAAGTCTTTCTTGTAAAACAAAATTTGTGTTAAGCTGTCATTCATCAATAATTATTTATTCATCTCAGAGCAGTGCTAGTAAAAGGGAAGACAGAGGGGAAGAAACAAAGATGTCTTTGCTTCTACATAGTTGACAATTTAACCAAGAAACAAACTGACACACCAAAAACAATCAGAATACATAAATGTTTAACTCTTTTGTACACAGATTTCTTGTGTAATTATGAGAGAAAGTAATTTAAGACAGGAAATTAAAAATGCTTCAAGAAAAAGAATTTGAAGAGAGCAGGATTTAGTTAAGAAAATAAATGAGAAAAAAGTTAAATGAGAAAACAAATGTAGAATGTACTGAGAACATTAGGAAACAAGCATAAATGGAGGCTTCCATTGTATTGCAAAGTAATATTCATATTCGTTTGGCCAGCACAGTGGTGCAAGCATGTACTCCCAGTACCTGTAGACCCAACAATTTGGAAACCAGAAGGCTGAGGCAAGAGGATCGCTCGAGCCCAGGAGTACAGGCTGCCGTGAGCTACAATCTCACTACTGCACTTCAGACTGAGTGATAGAGTGAAACCCTGTCTCTAAAAAAAAAAAAAAGAAAAGAAAAAAAAAAACATATTCATGAATGGACAAGCTAGGAGGAGCCAAATTATGAGGGGCCCAGCAAAGTCTGGCAGAAGCCCCAACTTAAGTAATTAATTGCTATAAATATTGACCAGATACTTAGTGTACTATGGTAAGTAAGTACCACAGAAGCTTTGCTATCTTATTATTCTACTTACATGGGCCATTCTTAGATGTCACTGAAACATACAACCATGCAACAATCAATTATGAGTGCAAAAGATTTCTAGGCTAGGATAAAACTACTGAAATCCTAAAGCTGTAAGAGTAACTCTTCCTTACTAATTGCCAATACTAGTGAAAACACCAATAGTTACTTAAAAAGAAAGCAATGCTCTAATTTCTAATGATGTTACTACAAGATGAAACTAAAATAATATGAGTCATTTTTAAACATACCAGAATTTATGTATCCAATCAAGGGTGGTCCCCTCCAAAGTTGTCACCTGAAAAGGCAACAAACTTAAAAATGATGCTTCCAAAAACATGAAGGACAAAAAAAAAAGATGGACAAGACCTCTAAACACAAAACTACAATACATTACTGAGAGAAATTAAATACCTAATTAAACAGAGTTAATGGAACAGAAGAGTCAATATCATCAAGAATATAATTCTCAAATTGATCTGTAGATTCAACACAATTCCAAACATTCCAGCAGACAGATGTGGAAATTTATAAGCAGATTCTAAAATGTCTAAGGAAATGCATAGGGCTAACAATAGCCAAGACAATACTAAAAAAGAACAAAATTATGAGACTTTGGCTATCAGATACAAAGAGAATAAAGCTAAAGAAATTAAGACAATGTGATATTGGCACAGGGATTATAAAAAAGAAAAAAAAATAGGGCCACAGAACAGAAAAGACAGTCCAGACAAAGACCCACACATACATGGTCACTTGCTTTGTGACAAAGCTATTCCCATGGTGCAGTGGGGGAATGGTTGCTATTAAATCAAGTACAGACCTAATACAGACCTAAATATAAAACGTAAAACAATAAGCATTCAAGAAAGTAACACAGAAGATGTCTTCAGTGAGTCATAAAATGATATAATAAAAGAAATTAACAAATTAGACTTCACTGAAATTAAGAACTTCTGTTCCTCAAAAGGTATCACTAACAAAATGAAAACAGAAACTACAGAGCGGAAGAAAACATGTGCAATACAAAGATTCATCCAGACTATACAAAAAAACTCCTACAAATCAACATGAAACATAGTCAAAGTTGGAAAATGGGCCAAAGACTTGAAAAAGGACTTCAAAAGAAGAGAACATTCAAACTTTTTCTTTTTGTGGAGTCAGGAATCTCATTTTGTTGCCCAGGCTGGTCTCGAACTCCTGAGCGCAAGCAATCTGCCTGCCTTAGCCTCTCAAACTGCTAGGATCATAGACATGAGCTAACATGCCCGACAAGAGGACATCCAAATGGCTAAGATCTAAAAAAGTACTCAACATCATTAGTGATTGAGGAAATGCAAGTTAAAATCCACGAGATTCCACTATAAACACCAGAAATATTCCAAATTTTTAAAATGGATATAATACCAAGTTTTGGCAAA
Source organism: Saimiri boliviensis (assembly GCF_048565385.1). Lineage (NCBI taxonomy): Eukaryota > Metazoa > Chordata > Mammalia > Primates > Cebidae > Saimiri > Saimiri boliviensis. The sequence continues at coordinate 61,438,770 of NC_133453.1, forward strand.
GATGCAGACCAACTGGAACTCTAATACTCAGATCAGTTACAGAAAAAATTAATATAATCACTTTGGAAAACATCTGGCATCATCTGTGAAAAAGATTCTTGGCCAGGCACAGTGGCTAATGCAAGTAATCCCAACACTGTGGGAGGCTGAAGCGGGCAGACTGCTTAAGCTCAGGAGTTCAAAAGCGGTCTGGTTTTTGCAACAAGGTGAAACCCTGTAGCTACAAAAAAACACAAAAATTAGCTGGGCATAGTGACGTTTCCCTCTGGTCCCAGCTACTCAGGAGGCTGAGATAGGAGGATCACCTGAGTCCAGGAGGTTGAGGCTGCAGTGAGCCATTATCACATCACTGCATTCCAGCCTGAGCAGCAGAGTGAGACTCTGTCTCAAAAAAAAAGAAAAAGATTCTCTTCTTGACCAAATTTTAGTCAGCTTCATTTGAGCCCTATACTCACCTAGGCTTCCTTCTTCATCCTTGTAGAATCCAGTTTTAGCAAGAATGCTACTAAGTCAATTTAGCCAGAATCTCCTAACAAAATATTTCATCACCCTCCCCTGATATCGGACCACATTTTTCATTCCCTACAATCTTCCAGCAATGTCTGATCACCCTGGCCTCAACCTGCCTTCAGCAAGAATCCTGTTAGATCAGTTTAGCCAGAATCCCCACTTACCTCTTAGTAACTTTCCCTCCACTGACACCCTCTCCCACTAACCCTGCTCCTTGGCTATAAATTCCCACTTTTCCTTGTACTTGGAAGTTGATTCCGATCTCTCTCCTCCAACGCAATAGTCCCTATATCTATCAAACAGTCCGAAATAAAGTCTGACATACCAGTTCAACAAGTTTCAAGAACACTTTTTTCTTTAACATCTATTAAAGCTGAATGTATGAATATTCAATGCCTTAGCATTCCACTCCACTTCTAGAGATAGACTACAAAGAAATGCACACATATGTTCAATAAATGTGTAAGAATGTTTATGGCAGCTTTAGTCACTGTAGTCCCAAAATGGAAGTAACCCAAAAATCCGTCAGTGCTAGGATGGATACCAAAATCGTGAGATAGTCACATAATGGAACACTATATAATGAGAATGACTGAACTACTGTTACATAGAACAACATACATAAATTTCACTAACATGATGTTTAGCAAAAAAAGCCAGACACGAAAGAAAATACTGGATTATTCCATTTATAAAATGTTCAAAAGTAGACAAGACTTATGTACGGCAATTAAAGTCAAATTAATAGCTACCTTTCAGGAAGATTAGTGGCTAAGGGGACTGGGTGGGGGTGGGGGCTTCTGAGATGCTGATATCAATATTCTAATTCTGGAGCTAGGCAGTAGTTACCCAGGTGTTTTCACTTTGTGAACATTCTTCAACCTGAACATTATTTAATATTTGTATCATTTCCTGTATGTTATTCTTTAATAAAGTTATAATGTTAACCAGCAACAAAAAAGATTGCTCCCATGCCTTGAAACCATTTTGGAATTGTCTTAGAATTCTGCAGCTTTTTAAATATCCTCAAAGTTGGCAAATCTTTGAACTCTGAATGTAGTTTGGATTTCTGATTTAATCTCATTTGGAATCAAATCTGAGAATAAGATAAAGCTATTAATACTTTTTTAAAAAAATAAAAACCAATGCTTTGAATGAGTTTTTCCTAAATGATTTATAAACTGTTCATAAGTAATTCCAAAAGAGAAGTTCTGAAACATTATGGGTGATGACCTTTAGTTAAAAATGAGTATACTAAAACCCAACAGTTTTTGATACACATTTCAGTACATTTATTAAAAATAAACAACAAAATGATACCCCAAATATTTTAGAGAACACACAAGTAACAATACACAAGGCAAAAGTGCTCCTATATCTTATATAACCATAACTCCCTTCCATTAAAACGGCAGTAATTCTCAACTAAAGGGCACATGCCATAATCACCTGGCAGACATGTGAAGTTTGGAGAAAGCTCCCTGGATGACACTGATCTACCCTATGCAGAGTATTGCTGCTGCAGAAAGATCCCTAATGTTGGCGAATCTGAGGTGAAGATGAAAAGCTAGCTGTGTAGCCAAAGAATATGCACCCAAAGCAGAAATTACCTTTTGTCTCCATGGCTAAATGTTACTAAGAACTACTGCAAAATTACATGAAAGAAGCCATCCAGCCCTGGAAATGCAGAACAATACATTGGCTGCTGCTATGGTTTAATCTAAACAAGAAAATGCATACCTCAATAAGATGTCGCTAGGGTATTTAATAGCTATGACCCAGAGCTCACCATGTGAAAGGAAACACACTTCATTAAGGACACGTATTCAAGCTAGAGTGGAGAAATGAAAAACAACCAGGAGGGAGTTAACAGTCACTCCCCTGGTGCTCTAGTTTTTCCTTCATTCTTTTTGAATAATTCAGTACTTTTCACTATTTTATTAATGATTTCACTCTACCTGCTTCCACCACACTCACCCCAAACACACACAAAAATGAATTGATAGTCCATAAAAATCTTCCTTCATGAAAATTACAGCAGGATCTATCGCTTTATTTCTCCTCTTTTGGAAGGAAGGAAACAAACAAAAAAAAATTTCTACCATCCAGAACTTACCTCCAAATTCAGCAAATACCCAGAGTTTATGACTCCGACTTCATACTTTATCAAAACCCTACAGAGCTGGCCCCATCTTTAGAGTTCAGCTTCCAACCTTCACAATGTCTTTCTATTAATTACAACAAGAATGAAAGAAAACGCTTGTAGACTGAAGATGGACACTAAAGTAGTATCCACAAGAAACTGTCAAGTCCAAATTGGAAGACTAGCAAAAGTTATTTCCATTCAAAACACATGTGTAGAGGGAGAATTATGAAAAACTATGTTTAATTGTGTTAACTGTGACGAAAGCCCACTCTTAACTGCTAAGGATATAAATGGTACTAGAAGATCCCTACGTGGTTAGAAATGCGTTTTTCCTCTTGTTTGGAGTATGCTCAAGAATCCTTGACTATTTTAACCTCCAATTCCTCTAATTCTATATATTCACTTACCTTTAATTTCACAAACTGCCATCTTTATGCTTCCTTTGCTCCCTTTGCAAACATCATCCTGTGAATCATAGTAGGATAGGATTCCATTATCCAAAACAAACCAACGAGGCTGCCAACCTAAAAAGATCATAAACAACAAAAAGTCAATTGGAAAGATATTCTCACAATTAAATTTTTAATCACCAACCTAGCCTTACCAAAAATGTTTTTGCAACAGTCTCCAGTTTATTGGGAGAGATTTCAGGAGAAATCTCCAGATCAGCAAAAACAAAGGGAGTAATACTTCTAATTCTGGCTCACAGTGTTCTCATTAACAACCCATAAGGCCCATCCTCAGTAATAGCCCTAAACTGGGTACAGCATAACTGCCCTCTTTTCCTAAAAAGGAACAGAGTTGGGGAAACACAGAAAACAGGGAGTCTAGCCTCACCTCTACTATCATTCTTTAATTGGATAACCATACCCTGGGGGCAAATCTTTTCGTTTCAATAAATCTCTAAAATTCCCAGTCTCTAAAATGTGTAGGTTGAACAAGATGACCTCTCAGGTGCCATCTAGCTCTCTAATTCTGCAATGTGCCTCTTACAAAATACATATTTCTAAGCAAACTCTCTTAAACAGAGTGAGTGCTAAATGAATTCCAGTCTCTTACACAGAAGCTACATACCCTGTGGTTAAGAACATAGATTCCCCATACGACCTTCTCTTCCCTTGTCTGCAGCTGCACAGCTAGGGCAGAAATGCTAGAAACTGCAATTGTTCAACTGATATTTATTCAGCGACTAGAGTTCACATCTATCACAGACTTGGCTCCATGGCAAAGCTGGTGACAAGGATGACGGCTCTCCTTGGTACCCAACTCCTAGTCCTCTTTGAGGCCAAACTTGGTGTTCCCTGGAGTCTTATCAAGCATGCTACTAATTTACAACAGTTCACTGACTACTAACCTGGTGACTGTGCTGGGGGCAGTGTGACTGCCCTAGCTACTTCTGTGACTATTAAATAACAATGAAGCCCAAGTGTTCATGAGTAAAATGTACATTTTAAACTGTGGGTGTTCAAATGCTGGTCACTTTTGCCATAGCCTGCCACATGATTAATTTGATCTTTCCAGGGTCAGATAGTGCTGAAAGGGGAGATAGGTCAATCATTCTTAGACTTTAATACACATCCAGGGCTTATTTTCCTAAAAGGATTTATCTGTAACGCTTTTGAAATGACAACACTGAGTCATCATAAAAGATTAAATTTTACTTTGTAACCTTGTTTAGGAAGGCAAGAAATGCAGTAATACAGCTCAGAAAGACAGACATCTAACAACTAAAAGCCAGCAACTTTCAGGTTCCTGGAAAATTTCTTTTTATGAAACAACAGAGCATTCCCTAGTGAGACCCAAACAAATTAGAAAGTGAGTTACTTTGGTACATGGACCTTATCTTGTTCATCCCAGCAAACAGAACAGTGCCTGGCACATAAGAGGTATCAAAAAAATACATTTCTCAAGTGACTCAATAAATGAATGAAAGAACAAATACCCCAAAAGTGAGATATTTCAGGGATTGTTGTTGTTGTTGTTGTTTTGTTTTCTTTTCTTTGAGACAGAGTCTGGCTCTGCTGCCCAGGCTGAAGTGCAGTGGCATGAAAATGGCTCACTGTAGTCTTGACCTCCTAGGCTCAAAAGGTCCTCCCACCTCAGACTTCTCAGTAGTTAGGACTACAGAAGTGCCACCAAGCCTGGCTTATTTTTCAATTTTTTATAGAGACGAAGTCTCGCCATATTGTCTAGGCTGGTCTCAAATTCCTGGACTCAAGTAATCCTGCCTCCTTGGCCTCCCAAAGTGCTAGGATTGTAGGTGTGGGCCACCACACCCAGCAGATATTTCATATTACCCCTGAGAATACAGACATACAATATATCTTTGAGAGTATATTGTATTGATCATGCACGGAAATGATAAAAACATCTTTCCAAACACTAATTTACCCTGACAAATTATAAGCAGGAAGTGGTGAAAACACACTCCTCTGCCCAGGTCTAGTGTGCCTATAAGACAAATTATGATTCTGCAAGTCTGTAGTACTGCAATTCAATATATCTTTAAAACAAATATTGGGCAAAATGATTCATCTAGAATCTGCAGCAACGTGAAAAGTGAGTGGTTGAACATACTAACATAATCAAGCCTATTAATTATACTTTTTGAAGAAATATTTAATAAAACAATTTCTAATTGACTCACACACTTACATAACAGAGGGTAACACCTGTTGAAAAGATTCACAGGTATTCCCTTTTAAAATTCTTTTCAAAAAAACACATTCTTTTTATCTCAAACTACACAATGTTTTTGAAACTCTTACTTTCTACTCAAAACTCCTGATCTCAAGCTATCTGCCTGTCTCACCCTCCCAATGTGCTGAGACTACAGGCATGAGCCACCTGCCCAACCAACACTATCATTACACTTAAAGATTACTTAGTATCAACAGCTGCTCATCCTTTTGACCTAAGATGAGCTAAAATTAATCATCAGCATGCCATCGACCCAAATTTAAATTTTAAAAATGAAATTCTTCCCAACCAAAGATTTCATTTCCACCATGCATACTAGAAGTTAACTAAATGCCCTGAAAAGACTAAAATCTAAATCATGTGGTTAAAAGCTCAACCACTGGTTATTTAATATCATAAGAGATGAGGAAATCGCAACCACAACCAGGTTTCACCTCAACTCTCAAATTATGACTCATCTCAGTAATGGCCCAATAATTTCTCTGACATGACCTCCATGAGATGGTGCTTAGGAACATTTGCAATGAGATGACCATTTTATCTCAAAGAATAGAAGCTACTGTCTTTTTTTTTTTGAGACAGGATCTTGCTCTGTTAGCCAGGTTGGAGTGTGTGGGTACAACCATAGCTCACCAATCCTAGCTCACTGCAGCTTCCATTTCTCCAGCTGAAGCAATACTCTCGCCTCAGCCTCCTCAATAGCTAGGACTACTACAGGTGTGCACCACCACACCAAGCTAATTTTTTTTTTGGAGAGACCACGTGTCCCTATGTGGCCCAGGCTGGTCTTGAGCTCAAGCAATCCTTCCGCCTCCGTCTTCCAAAGTGCTGAGATTACTGGCGCGAAGCGCTATACTGTCTCTAACAGTTAACACTAGGCCTCAACCAAACAGTATACCTGCTCTCACAATGACCCAAATGAAAATGCCCAATAAAAATATTTGTCTAACTTTTAAATGTTTCCTGTTAAAATATGTCACTTATAGAAATAAACTGACTTTTTAGTTTGAACAAAACAAAACATCTGTGTATCACGAATGTTAAAAGCCTTTGCTGCTATAAATCTGGCTTTGGCATTCTAGTAAATCAAAAAGCAGGTGTAACTGTAGCTCAGTGCCTATGCCTTAAAAAGTTTATGTGCACATTTTGCACAAGATCAGGTGGACACAAGTTGAGAGTACCAAACAATTACTAAGGGATTCGATACTTTTGGCAGAGTAAGTGGGCAGCAAGTCACGATTTGCCTATTATGCTAGACCCCCCAAAAAGTTTACTGTTCAAATTTATTTTAAAACCAATCTGTCATTTGGTGAGATCACATGGCCTTATCATACTGAATTCCTGAAAGAATAACTGACTTGCCTTGAATGTTGGTTGCTGGCAGAGATTGGACTACAACCCAAATTTAAGGAGCTTTTAAATAAGCCAGACTGCCAATGTCACGGAAAGGGGCCCTTTCCTGCTGTTCTCTCATTTGTACAAAAACATTTAAACCTTCAAAGTTCTTCCTTCGAATCCACTTCAAAGGTGAAAGTGACTTGCCTGCTTCCCTTCTGTGTACTGGCACTTTCTTCCACTATTTCTCACACCGTTAACAGAATTCCCAAACGTAAGGATACTTCACTGACAATCCCTAAGAAAATATTATCTGGGGACAGCTTCCAAAATCATGCTAGGTAAGCTAGAACAACCTCAACAAGAGAACTTTTTAAATAAAACGTTGTTACGAAAATTAAAAGAAATCCAGAAAAAAAGTTCTTAAAATCAAATCTTGATTTTAAAGGGTCCATTCCAGTCCAATACTCCGCAACTCGGTTATTAACAAAATGTTCTTAAAGTATGAATACAACGTGTGAATAAGGACGGAGATCGTAACAACACAAGTAGGGCGAGCGAGAATTGTTCCAGTGGCTACAGAAGGCAAAGATTAGTATTATTACGCTAGCAAAGAAGAGGCAGGTGCACTCCCCACCCACTAGAAGTTGCGCAGTCTCAAACACTCCCCTGAAGCGGCCAGAAGGACTCGACAAGCCCCGGAATCGAGTAGAGTGAATTCACTCTGAGGGTCCGCGAGGCCAGGCAGAGGCAGAGGCGCCCCGGACCCGCCCTCTCCACAGCCTCCTGCTTAAGCCGGTCCTAGCCCTCCGCCTCTCCCCGCTTCTCCCACCGCGCGAGCCCACATACCTGTGAGATAGTTGGTCCACTTGTACAGAACCCCCTCCATGCTTCAGAGCCCCACACCGCACATCCTCTCGGCCCGGCGCCGGCCGCGGTGACTGGGTAGGCGCGGGGCCCGGGGAAGCCCCTCCCGGCCCGCCCGGTACCTCTCCCCCGGCGCCAGCCGCAGGCACGAAGCCGCCCCCTGCTCGCGCGCGCCGCCGGGACGTGGCGGCCCTTAGAGGCTGGGACGGCGGTTGCCGCTTGGAGCTCGCGGGCCGCGAGGCGCGGGCCTGGACATCCCTGGGTAAGCCTCGGCGGCGCTGGCCGCCGCAGCGGCAAAAATGCGACCGCAACCGGCTTCCTACTCGCGCTTCCGCGGCTAGGCTGCTCCCTCACGCGCCCCGGCGCTGCCTCCTCCTCGCCTGCCTGCCTTCCCCCCGGGCTCCCAGTTTGTTTTCATTGACCCCGACGTCGCATTCACTTCCTGGATGAAAGGGGCCGGATCGTCCCGGGAAACCCCTCCCCGGCGGCGGGGCTGAAGGAGCGGGCGCGGCCTGCGGCCTCGCCGCTTAGCTCAAGGCTGCGCGAGGAGGGCGGTCCGGCGCGTCGCACCGTCGGCCTCCCAATCAGGGCCGCCTTACTCCTCCCTCGGGCCAGTAGCCAACGGCCCCGAGGCTCCCCAGTCTTCCGCTTGGCTGCCAAGGCCCAGGCCGACCGCCCCCGGGGCCGAGGCCTTCGAGTTCCGCTGCGCGCGCAGCCCCCGGGCCCACCCGAGGAGGAGTTCCCCGCGCACTCATCCCGCGGGCACTTTGTTCTCTCGGGTTTTCCTGTAACTAAGCCTCAGGTCCTTTGGCGGATTATTTCGTCTTCAAAAATAAATAAACGCCTTCTTATTTCTGTTTGCTTCGTATTTTCCTCACACTCAGGGGGACTGAAATCTCCTAGGAAGGCAATGTGCAGGAGTCGGGGTCCTCTCACAAGGAACAGCGATAGCCCCCAAGGAACTGTCATCACGCCGTCATTAACCTTGGATAGCCACAGTTTTATTTAGAATATAAGACATGGAACTCGACTTTGGGATTTTATTCTAGAAATGAGGACTTTCCCCTAGTTTTTGTGATATTTAAAACTCCTGCTTGGACGCAATAGTCATCTTGCATAATCTACAGTAATTTTAAAGGTTTATGGAACTTTGCAAACTTCAAGCAAAGCGCATGAATCAGTCTCGGTGCTGCAGCTTTTCTTCGCATCACTGAGGCAGCATAGCAGCTCTGCTCCCAGAACCTAATCCAGGCGAATCAGAAGGCCTTTGCAGGTTTTCTGGTTTGGGTAGTCTTTGGGTGTTCACTTGGAAATAAGGTGACTTGATGGATGGATATGTAATAAATCGAATATAGTTACATGATAGGCTCTAAGTGGTGAGTGTACGAGTGTTTACTGAAATATTCAACTTTTCTGTGTATTTTAAAGGTTTTCATATTAAAATAGGGGTGGGTGGAGTTGTCACAGATTTGGCCAAATCCCTGCTGCGTATTAGCTGTGAGACTAGGACAAAACGTCCAATACTCAAGTTTTCTTGACTGATGTGTAAAATGAAGTATCCCATGGGATTGGTACAAAAAAGTCGAAAGAGCCTTTCCCGCGCTACCAGAGACCCTCGAATCGAGGGCGACCCCGAGTGGCGGGGGAAAGAAATGCAAGCCAGCGGCGGACGCTGAATCGTGGAGGTCGGCTCTCGGGAGCGCCGGCAGCCAGGCGGAGGGGCTGCGGCACCGCGGGTTCGTCGCGTCTGGCCAATCAGCCTGAAACCTCGGAATGCAAGACTCCGACCCGAGAACGCGCTTCAAGGACACCCCAGAAGCACCCAGAAAGCCACCGCCAGCCTATTTTTTACTCTCCTCTTCCATCATGCCTCTCCCTCACCCTAGTATTTGTTCGTTCCCTAAGGGTCTAGGAAGCCTTTTTCTTCCAGAAATGACAACCATATTCTCTGACTCTACGACATCCCAGGCTGTTTATTTCGTCTTATGCCAATTTCATTTTAGAAAATCCAAACGTTGTCACCCAACCCTGAGGAAACCGGCTGCAAAATATGCGGGTTTAGCGAGAAGAAGCGCAACGACTATGCTGGGCGATCTCAGACTGAGGCCAGCCAGCCCCAGGGCCTAGAAACAGCGTTAACCGCGCTGAGCGCGCAGCGAGAGAAGGGGGCGGGGCCGCGTCCGTGGCCCCGCCCCGGCCCTTTGTGACGCCGGACAACGCCTGCCACGCGTCGGAGCTCGCCGCGGTACAGCCACCGGGCGCGAGTGACACGCGGGAGGGAGCGCGGTGTTCTGCTGGAGCTGATGCCGGAAACCATGCATTTCTTATTTAGATTAATTGTTTTCTTTTATCTGTGGGGGCTTTTTACTGCTCAGAGACAAAAGATAGAGGGGAGCACCGAAGAAGTGAAAATAGAAGTTTTGCATCGTCCAGAAAACTGCTCTAAGACGAGCAAGAAGGGAGACCTACTAAATGCCCATTATGACGGCTACCTGGCTAAAGACGGCTCGAAATTCTACTGCAGGTAGGAAATGCTGCGAGCTCCCCCTGCATCCAGTCGTACACAATCTTGCCTGCCTCCACCAAGCAGAAGCCTCATTGGTTGGTTGGTTGGGGTTTTACTTTTTAATAGTTAAAGTTGAGCCCTTTATTCATAGAAAAAAATCACATTACATGGCAGTAGTTCTTTAACAAACTGAATATTTCTGATTAAAAGGTATTGAAAATGTTGGTCCAATAAATCAAAAATGCAATACATCCACACACACACACACCAACCACCACCATTACCCTTGGGACCTCCAGAATTAAATCCAGGTTCTGCCTGTAAGGATGTCACATTTTTCCTTTGCCAGTAAGTATTGAGTCTTTACGGAGGAATACATAGAATAAAGAGATTTAATTCTGGCCTTTAGAAGCACAATTTCTATAGGTCGTGGCCACTTTCTAACTATCAAGAAGCGACTACAACGATGACCTCCCTGGTGACTTCTGGTGGGCCCTGCTCCCCCATTCCACCTGGTGCCTACTCTGATTTAATTACTCAGAGGGAGAACCTTTTCTTCACCCAAAGATAGGACTGGGAAAGATAGTTCCATCCATTTAGAAGAGAATTTTAATAAGAATTTATACAATTTTGTAATTTAATATTATATTAGAATTTAATAAGAATATACTAAATTATATTATTGGAATTTAGTAAGAAAATATACCATTTTAAATTACTACTAAAATGACTTTTTAAAGCTAAACCTGCCCCATCATTTTTTGCAACAAACTCAGAGAAGTTAAATGAGTTCTTTGTACAAGCCACGCAGCTAGTTAGGGGCTGGAGACCCATTAAAAGGTTAACTGTTGAATACCAAGATTAGCTGGGCATGGTTGTTCGCTGTAGTCCCAACTACTCGGGAGCCTGAGGCAGGAGAATTGCTTGAACCCGGGAGGCAGAGATTGCGGTGAGCCAAGATCACTGCACTCCAGCCTGGCGACAGAGTGAGACAATGTCTCAAAAAAAAAAAAAAAAAAAAAAAAAAGTTAACTGTTGAATAGTTTTTCTAAAGATAACAATTTTTAAAAATGAGATGGCTCTTAATGATTAGCTTTGGGCAAATCATACATCTTTCTGGTGATTATAGGGAAGTTTGAGTCAAATACCCCATTAAGGGATTTAGAAAGAGTGCTCATATGGGAATGATGGTTAGAGAGGACTTCAGTTTTAAACGCCCAGCTGTGTTTTCAAGTTTGATTTCTTGAAATCAGTTTACTTAAGTATTGTTTTTTATTATAGCCGGACACAAAATGAAGGCCATCCCAAATGGTTTGTTCTTGGTGTTGGGCAAGTCATAAAAGGCCTAGACATTGCTATGATGGATATGTGCCCTGGAGAAAAGCGAAAAGTAGTTATACCACCTTCGTTTGCATATGGAAAGGAAGGCTATGGTAAGATGTTTAATTTTAATTTCTTGTTGGAGTTATATTTAAAAAATAATTCATAGGTTTCTGGGTATATATGTCTGAAAGAATTGAAAGCACAGTCTCAAAGAAATATTGGTACAGCTATGCTCATAGCAGCCATGTACAATAGCCAAAAGATAGAAGCAACCCACATGTCCACAGATAGAGGAATGAATAAACAAAATGAATATATGCATATATGGAAGCCAGGCACAGTGGCTCATGCCTGTAATCCCAACACTCTGAGAGGCCAAGGTGGATAGGATCGCTTGAGGACAGGACCAGGATGAGCAACACCAAGACCCTGCTCTACAAAAAAATAAAATAAAATGAAGTGGAATATTACTCAGCCTTAAAAAGGAAGAAAATTTTGAGACATGCACCAACATGTATCAACTTTAAGGACATTATGCCAAATGAAATAAACCAGTCACAAAAAGACAAATACTGTATAATTCCACTTATATGAGGTACCTAGAGTAGTCAAATTAGTAGAGACAAAGTAGAAGGGTGATTGCTAAAGGCTGAAGTGAGAGGGAAAACGGGAAGTGTTGACCAATGGGTATAGAGTTTCAGTTTTGGAGATTGGATGCATGGCAGTGTAAGCATACCTTACTGAACAGTACACTTGAAAATCGTTGTGATGGTAAATTTTATGTTATGTATATTTTACCACAATTAAAAACAAAAAAGTAAAATAAATAAAAATAAAAAGATGAAATAAGGAACTATAGAGCCCAATGACCTTCAGCTATATCTAGTTCAGTCCAGTCCCCTCTTTTTGCTTTTAAACATAACATGACATCGTTGGAATATAGATCTCTGGCCAGAGTTCTTTCTTCTACATTGTGGCAACATCACGATGATTGTATATATTCTATAAGCTCTACCTTAGGCATTTTTATTTGTTTTCAGCATATGTTATTATTACATATATGTTTATAACACAGACCTTAGGTAAGCAGTACCCAAGTTAAATTTGTAAAACTCAGAAATCAGAACATGTGGGCTTAGAGTAAAAGGGCAGCAATGGCACATTGTAAAAGGAATATCTGAGATATAGTAATCTGTCAGTCACTATTACCCCAATACAGGACAAGCTTTCAAATGTGCAAGAAATGATCTTATTTGTTCAGTATCTTGCCTATTTTTAAAAATCCTAGAGCAAAAAGATCTGAAAACCTAGATAAAGCAAATAAATGGGAAAATACTTGTAACATGTATGAAAACTTACTAACCAATAATGAAAAGGATATATCCCTAGAAATGAGCCAAATTCATAAATAAGCAGCCCACTAACAAAAAACTACAAATGGCCTTTAAGTGTATGAGAATACCTACTTTTCTTTATAATTAAAGATAAGTTAAAACAAAAATGAGACACCATATTTCACTCGTTAGATTTCCAAAGACAAAAACAACTTGGCAAAAGCATGGAAAAACCAGCACCACTGCTGGGAATGTAAATCATTCAACCTCTCTAACAATTGTCATCAAAAGTGAAAATACAGGCCAGGCATGGTGGCTCACACCTGTAATCCCAGCACTTTGGGAGGCTGAGGTAGGCGGATCACTTGAGGTTGGGAGCTCAAGAGCAGTCCGGCCAACATGGTGAAACCTTGTTTCTACTAAAAATAGAAACATTGGATGGGTGTGGTGAAGTGCACCTGTACTCCCAGCTCCTCCGGAAGCTGAGACAAGAATCCCTTGAACCCGGGAGGCAGAAGTTGCAGTGAGCCGAGATTGGGCTACTGCACTCCAGCCTGAGCGACAGAGCAAGACTCCATCAAGAAAAAAATATGGAAATGAACATATCTTCTTATCCAGTTCCATTTCCAGAAATGTGCACAAAGGTATATGTAAAAGAAAATTCACTGCAGGCATTTTGGGGGGAGAAGGTAGCAAAAGGCTGGAGAAACCACCTGCCTATCCATCAATAGGAAATTAGTTAAATAAATTTTAGTATATCTATACAATGAAGTACTGTGCGGCCAGTAAAAAGAATGAAATAGAGCTAAGCTTATTAATATGTTAAAAATAAAGTAGAGGCCAGGCATGGTGGCTTCATGCATATAATCCCAGCACTTTGAAAGGCTAAGGTGGGAGGATCACTTGAGCCCAGGAGTCTGAAAGCAGCCTGGGCAGTGTAGGGAGATCCCATCTTTACAAAAAATTAAAAAGTTAGCCAGGAGTGGTGGTATCTGCCTGTGGTCACAGCTACTCCGGGTGCTGAGATGGGAGGATCCCTTGAGCCCGAGAGGTTGAGGCTGCAGTGAGCTGTGATCTGTCTTGCCACTGCACTCCAATCTGGGCAGCAGAGCAAGACCCTTTCAAAAAAAAAAAAAAAAAGTGAACTAGACTATATTCCACTTTGGGGATATATATTGCACATCCATGCCAGACTTTGTTCTAGGCACTCGGCATAAAGCAGTGGCCAAAGTAGACACTACTCCCAATCCTCTATAAGCTTGTATTTTAGAGGAAGAGTTTCACATATGCATTTATCTACACAGAATACATCTGGGAGAATATGCAGTCATCTGATAACATTAAGTGTTCCTGGGAAGGAGGCCTCTGGGTCAAGGATGAGAAGATTTCTTTTCACTCTAACATTTTGTACCATTTGAAATTTTTATCGTGCATGTATTGATTTTTCCAAAATTAAAATTTTAAATTACAAAAATTAAGTGTAGCAGAATAGAGAAGAAAAATTTTAAAGCAGGCAGGGAGGATGGGCAGCCTGACAGGCACCTTGCATGCTTAGTTAGGTCGTGCTCCCGGTTGCTGCTTGAAGGCTATACGGAAAGAATCTCTGCCTCCTTATCCTATTTAGAGCCACTGCTAACTCCACCTATTTGAAATAGTACAGTTAAATTTTCCAAAATGAGATATTGACATTGCTCCCAAATATGGAAGTGGCATGCCTTGTTTGAGGCAGTTGTCTTAGTCATTAAGAGTTATTTCATTAGGAGAAATACCGAATGTAGGTGATGGGGGGATGGATGCAGCAAACCACCATGGCATGTGTATACCTATGTAACAATCCTGCACGATCTGCACATGTACCCCAGAACTTAAAGTATCTTTTAAAAAAAAGTTATTTCCAGCAAAATGGGGGCATTAGTGTCCCACATTGGATTGGGGGGAGGTCAGTGCTGCAAGTCGGACCCAGTCAGGCTTAAAACTCCTAAAGAGACAATTTCCAGATAACTTCAGCTTTATTTTTAATGCTTTTTGCCAATAATTTGATCCCATCAGAATAGCTTCCATGGCACCATAATTTATATATCCTGTTTTTATTTGTATAGGAACCTGGGGAAAAGAGAAAGAAAATTGAAAATAAATTAAGTTCAATGCAATAGTTGTGCTAAAAATGTTGTCAAAAGTTGAGACCACTTCTAGGCAAAATGACGTAGGCAAAGTTTGCCTTTCAGTCTCTTCTTCATTTTCAAAGTTTTCCTTTCTGTCTTGTGTTGTGTCATCAGATGCCTCCACATTCTGCCTACCACCAGAGCACGCACTCTCCCTTCTAGAGCAGGCGTCCCCAAACTACGCATGCGGCCCCCTGAGGCCATTTATCCGGCCCCCCGTCGCACTTCAGGAAGGGGCACCTCTTTCATTGGTGGTCAGTGAGAGGAGCACAGTATGTGGCGGCCCTCCAGCGGTCTGAGGGACAGTGAACTGGCCCCCTGTGTAAAAAGTTTGGGGACGCCTCTCCTAGAGCAACCACATCTGTCATCATCAGGTGCTCATGCAGCGTTTACTACCATCAGGCAAAGGATTACTTAGCTTATCCTTTGCATAAACTAATTTATGCTTAGATATGAATGACTACCCAGGCTGCCTAAGCTCTTAATAAATCAGAAACTTGCTGCAGAGATATAGAAGTTTGACATGAAACAAGTTCATATTCAATTGGAGGTATCTCTAACAAACAAAGTGATAAAGTTACTAGTAATACCACCAGCACCCTCATTTTACAGGTAAGGAAACTGAAGCCCAGGAAGTGTGGTAATTGGACCATAGTGAATACTGGCCTTGCCTGCATTACAATACCTTAGATTACATTATTTTAAAAGTTGCAGTGTAGATCTTAAGTAACTGTTTAACAGACAAATTCTTGATTAAGTAACTTTTAAAAGTAATTTTTTATTAAGACCTAACATTAGCTGTAACTTTATTTTAGGTAGTACTTGAAGAAGTGTTTCTTCTACTTGAAGAAGTCTTTCTTCGGCAATATATCCTTGTCTCATGTCACAGAGCACCCCCGCATGTCTTGAAATGCATGTGACTTTTTAGTGCTTAAATAACAATATATGCGGTATGTATATGTTCTTTACCTTAACTTCTACTTCTTTGATCTGCTTTTCTAAACATCAGTAGCTCTGTAGCAAATGCATATTTTTCTCTTTTTTATACTTTAGTTTGTTATTTACAAGAAAAAGAATTGGTAATATATATATATTAAAAATATATATATTAAAATGTGTATATATATATATACATATACATATATATATATATATTTTTTTTTTTTTTTTTCTGAGACGTAATCTCACTCTGTCGTCCAGGCTGGAGTGCAGTGGTGCAATCTTGGCTCACTGCAGCCTCTACCTCCCGGGTTCAAGCAATTCTGCCTCAGCCTCTGAGTAGCTGGGATGACAGGCACATGCCACAGCTAGTTTTTGTATTTTTAGTAGATACAGGGTTTTACCATATTGGCCAGGCTGGTCTTAAACTCCTGGCCTCAGGTGATTGACCCATTTCAGCCTCCCAAAGTGCTGGGATTGCAGGGGTGAACCACTGCACCTGGCCAATATTTTCTATGTTTACAGCAAAATTGTTCAGAAACTGCATATGTACCTATGATATTTTTTCTTAAGAAATTTGAATTTGTATTTTGGGCTGGGTGCAGTGGCTCACGCCTGTAATCCTAGCACTTTGGGAGGCCGAAGCAGGTGGAAAACCTCATATCTACTAAAAATACAAGAAATAGCTGGATGTGGTGGTACACACCTGTATTTCCCAGCTACTCGAAAGGCTGAGACAGGAGAATCACTTGAACTCAGGAGGTGGAGGTTGCAGTGAGTCGAGATCGTGCCACTGTACTAAAGCCTGGGCAACAGAGCAGATTCTGTCCCAAAAAGTAAATAAATAAATTTGAATTTGTGTTTTGAATTTGCCTTGAACTATTGTCAGGAGTAACTGACAATAACTATTGTCATTTTATAAAATGATCATTGACTCAATCTCTAGCATTCTACTTTAAAGTCAGGTAATATATGGTGCATTAGGTGAGTATTTTTACATTAGTCATATGATGCATGGGTAAATCTTTCTATGTTCTGTTTGAAAACTACTAATCTGCTATTCTTTTTGGCTATAACTCACAAACTCTTTTCTCTTTAGACTATTTAAAGACTTCAGCAAGATTGCTTCACTTTTTTATTAAAGAAATTGCTGTTTCCTTCCAAGCACAAACATTTTAAAAATAAGTGATATGGGTCATTCATTTGGCAAATATTGGACTGCCTATAACACATCAGGCACTGTGTGGGACACTGGCAACATACTGATGACACAAGCTACCAGCTGCCCCTTAGCAAGTCATTTCTGCAGGTCATTTTTATGAAATGTTTATCTAAAGTAGCTCATAACTTACTAAAACCGCCTGTGACATCATGGCCTGGCACGGTGGCTCATGCCTATAATCCCAGCACTTTGGGAGGCCTAGCCGGTGGATCATTTGAGGTCAGGAGTTTGAGACCAGCCTGGCCAATGTGGTGAAACCCCGTCCCTACTAAACCCCATCCCTTTTAAAAGTAAAACCCTGTCCCTACTATTAGCCAGGCATGGTGGTAGGCACCTGTAATCTCAGCTACTCGGGAGGCTGGGGCAGGAGAAATGCTTGAACCCAGGAGGCAGAAGTTACATTAAGCCAAGATCACACCATTGCACTCCAGCCTGGGCAACAGAGGAAGACTAGTGTCTCAAAAAAAAAATCTGTGACATCAGCTAATAGCTTAACTTAATTAAAGAGAGCTATTCTGGCCAGGTGCAGTGGCTCACATCTGTAATCCTACCACTTTGGGAGGCCGAGGCAGCAGATCACCTGAGCTTAGGAGTCCAACACCAGCCTGGCCAATGTGGCAAACCCTGTCCTTACTAGTAATACAGTGCCTGGTATGCACCTGTAATTCTAGCTACTCAGGAGGCTCAGGCAGGAGAATGGCTTGAACCTGGGAGACAGAGGCTGCAGTGAGCAGAGATAGCACCACTGTACTCTAGCCTAGGAGACAGAGTGAGACTCTATCTCAAAAAAATAAATAAATAAAAATATAAAAATAAAGAGAGGTATTCAACTTAATGCTTAAAAATGTGTATTGTGATTAGAAATTTCGTTGTAAAATTGTTACTGAATTTTTCTCTTATTTTTAATTCTTTTTTTTTTTTTTAATAGAGACAGGGGTCTCACTACGTTGCCCAGGTTGGTCTTGAACTCAAGTGATCCTCCTGTCTCAGTCTCTCAAAATGCTGGGATTACACACACGAGCCACCATGCCTGGCCTGTTACTGGATTTTTCTATCATTGTACTTATTTTTTAATTCTATAGAAAATTTGAAAGACAAATATATTGATACATATGTTTTATTTATGCTTCCAAATAACTAAACAAAATCATTTTCTAGAAGAGTACTCATCTATGCTTTGAAACTTGACTGCCCATGCATCTCCATAGGAGAGTACGGTTGTCCCTTAGAACCTGTTAGAGATTGGTTCCAAGACCTTCTCATGGATTCCAAAATCCACAGAAGCTCAAGCCCCTGATATAAAATGGCATCATATTTGCATTTAACCTCTGCACATCTTCCCATATACTTTAAATTATCTCTAGGTTACTTACAATATCTAATACAATGTAAATGTTATATAAAAGGTTATTATCTTGGTTAGGAAATAATGACAAGAAAAAAGTCTGCACAAGTTTATTACAGACACAACTCTCCTTTTTTTGTATGAATATTTTCAAGCCAAGACTGGTGAATCCACAGATGCAGAACCCACAGATGTGGAGAGTCCTATCCATGTATTAATAAAAACTTTATGATTCATACTTAAATTAAGCAAGAAATAATGGTCCTATAGGTCCTTTGAATTGACTTGGTTTAGAAACATATGGAAAAAAATATTCCTAAAAAAGTATTTATAAAAAAATAAAAACAAAAAGAAAACTATTGAAAAGGCAAAAAAAAAAGTCATAAAAGAGAGGAGAAAAAAATAAATTTTTAAATAGATAGCAATTCTTATCAATATGAAATAATATAATATGGTTATGGCAGTTTATGAATAAATATTTGAAACATATCTTCATGTAAGTTAAACTGTTGAAATTTATACCCTTAGCAGAAGGCAAGATTCCTCCGGACGCTACACTGATTTTTGAGATTGAACTTTATGCTGTGACCAAAGGACCACGGAGCATTGAGACATTTAAACAGATAGACATGGATAATGACAGGCAACTCTCTAAAGCCGAGGTAATTCAAACCAATTTCATGTGTAAAGTCTAATTTTTTAAATCACAGTTTAAATATATGTGTTACAACTATTATTTTTAGGTCTAGCTAACATGGGCTCTGATCACTGCTTTTATAGATCAGGTCACCAAAAAAAAAAAAAAAAAAAAAAAAAAATCTAAGCTTTTTCAGTATAAACCTTGTGAGTCATCCTGTTCAATTGCCTTTCTACCTGCAAGAGAGTCATTAAAATCTTGAATTATTTGTCTCTACAGTGCTCTTCCAGTTTCTAGACTACACTAGCGTATCTTTTTTTCAGGCAGCACTGTAAGAATTTGTAACAGGGCAAATAATTCACACCTCATAGGATTATGAGGAGGACATGGGATTATGAAAAGAGCTAGCAAGGATCTGAATTGAGTGAGCTAGAAAGTTGGTAAACAGGAGCAAGGAGTTTAGCCAGCTAGCTTCTGTATCTCAGTCTTGTAATAAAGATCTTATAATAATAACGATAATTGTGCTGGGAGCATGGCTCATGCCTATAATCTCAACACTTTGGAAGGCCAAGGTGGGAGGATTGCTTGAGCCCAGGAGTTTAAGACCAGCCGGGGCAATATAGGGAGACCCCCATCTCTATAAAAAATTCAATAAAATTAGCCAGGCATGGTGGTGCATACCTATAGTCACAGCTACTCAGGAGGCTGAGGTAGGAGGATCGCTTGGGCCCTACTGTACTCCAGCCTGGAAGATAGACTGAGACCTTGTCTCCAAAAAACAAAAGGTAATAATAGATAACTTTTATTTTGTACTTTTAGTACCAGTTACTACTTATAAGCACATAGGTATGTGAACTTATCAAATCTTCATGATAGTTTATGGAGTAGAGACTATTGTCATAATCTCCACTTTGTAAATGGGGAAAATGACACTCAGGTTAGCTAGCCAAAAATATCGTAGTAGTAAGGGGCAAAACCAGGATTATAACCTGGACTATCTGGCTTCATGACTGTGTTCTTACATTTTAATTTTTTGAATTTTTCTCAGAGACAGGGTCTTGCTCTGTTGCCCATGCCAGGAAGCAGTATGAATACTTCTCAGTAAGACATTAGAGGATCTTAAGTTATTTTCTGGAAAATAAAAATAGACACAATCCAAAATAGTAATCTACTTAGCTACAATTTTTCCAGTTCTCTGTGTGATAACAGCTGCTTTATCGCCAGATGGACGAGAAAGATTTTCACTCACTTGAATAACAATAGCTATTTTTCATTGATAGCCATAATCATTATTCTAGTCCTCACGTCAGTCCTAAAATATAGCTACTTACTTACCTCCTTTTACAGAGGACAAAACTGAGGTTCAGAGAGGTTAATTTGCACAAGAACACACAGCAAATCTAAGGCAAAGGCTGAATTTGAAACATGAACTTAAAAAAAAAAAATTTTATTCCTATCAGAAAGATTAAGTAAACTATTTCATCAGTGTGCAGGAAGGAACATTTAAAAAAGAAAAAGGGGCTGAGCGCAGTAGCTCACGCTTGTAATCCCAGCACTTTGGGAGGCTGAGGCAGGCGGATCACCTGAGGTCAGGAGTTCGAGACCAACCTGACCAACATGGTGAAACCCCATCTCTACTAAAAATACAAAAATTAGCTGTGCATAGTGGTGGGTGCCTGTAATCCCAGCTACTCAGGAGACTGAGGCTGAATCACTTGAATCCGGGAGGCAGAGGTTGCAGTGAGCTGAGATTGCACCATTGCACTCCAGCCATGGTGCAATCTGTCACCCAGAATGGGTGACAGAATCAGATTTAGTCTCAAAACAACAACAAAAAAGAAAAAAATATTTCTTGAATATTTTAGGTAGAAATTTTTAGGGAGAAATACAATATTTTATTAAATTAACAAGTGGAATTTAATAAATAGTGTGGAATCCATTACTAGCAAAATTAAGGTCACATTCTTAACTGTCTCTTTGTACCTCTGTTCTATAGTATACTGGAAAAGGAGTCGAGTGAAATGAAAAAAATAATTCACTAACTTAGAAACTGAGAAATATTTGAAGCTATTGAAAATGATTTATACCACATAGGATTGCTAAGCTCCAGCTGGAAGAAAAAAATGTGTCTCGCTCATGTAGGACCGAAGTCCCATTTGAGAACAGTTGGTGTATCCTTTATTAAGGTCCACTGACTGCTCTAAAAAAAAATCTACTTGCAATGGGTTGACCCTAAGATATGTATTGCTAAAAACCTCTCAAAGTCTAGCTTTCAAAAATACTCTTGCCTCTGTAATGCCAGCCTTACTAAACATTACCTCCAGATGATTGTGCATTGTGTTCTTTAGTTATTATAAGGATTAGTGCTTTCCAATGGAAATATAATTTAGTTACACATATAATTATAAATTTTTTATAGGCACATCTTAAAAGGTAAAAAGATATCAGTGAAATTGATTTTAATGATATATCTTCACTCAATATATCCAGTATATTGCTATTTCACTATGAGATCAATGTAAAAGTTTCCAATAAGATATACTTCTGAAATCTTCAAAATCTGTTATATATTTTACATTTATAGTAACATATCTCAATATGATCTAGCCATATTTCAAGTGCTTATTAATTACATGTGGCTAGTGGCTACTATATTGGCCAATGCTTTTTTTTTTTCATTCTGTCACCCAGTCTGGAGTGCAGTGTTGCAATCTCAACTCACTGCAAACTCCACCTCCTGGTTCAAGCAATTCTCCTGCCTCAGCCTCCTGAGTAGCTGGGATTACAAGTGCCAGCCACAGTGCCCAGCTAATTTTTTTTTTTTTTGAGACAAAGTTTCACTCTTGTTGCCCAGGCTGGAGTGCAATGGCGCAATCTCAGCTCACCACAACCTCCGCCTCCCGGTTCAAGAGAATCTCCTGCCTCAGCTTATCAGGCAGCTGGGATTACAAGTGTATGCCACGACACCTGGCTAATTTTGTATTTTTAGTAGAGATGGGGTTTCTCCATGTTAGTCAAGCTGGTCTCAAACTCCCAGCCTCAGGTGATCTGCCTGCCTCAACCTCCCAAAATGCCAGGATTACAGGAGTGAGCTAACACGCCCGGCTGGACAATATTTTTAAAGTGTGTTTGCATAGAGAAATGTTATATTACATAGAGAATTAGTGAATACTTCAGGATTCCATTCTTTATTTGATATATTAGAGAGATTAATATAGTTATGTAGACTTGGAGGAGAGCTATAGAAGCATAGAAAAACTTAAAACACTAAATTTTATTTCTAAACCCATGGTTGGGTTTTATTGATTATACAACATATTTATTAGTTTTAGAGATTACCGAAATGCCAGTTTGGGTTTCATTCACTAATGGCAGTCATGAGTGATTTTCCTTTGATAAAATGAACAGCACGGATTATTAGAAAGCATTTAATTTCAACAAAATTCATTTTAAATATCAATCTTTGAGTATGTACCACTAACCATCTATCATCTCAAGGAAAACTAATTTGAAGACCTGTTTCTCTCCAAAACATTGCTTCAAAGAGTAAGAAAAATAAAACCTCAAATAGGTTTCAAAATGTTGCATCATTTACTATAAGTCATCTTGGATATGAGTGTCATTATTATAAACATTCCTCAAAGCTACTGGAAATTTACTGTG
The DNA here is from genome assembly GCF_048565385.1 of Saimiri boliviensis. Taxonomy (NCBI): domain Eukaryota; kingdom Metazoa; phylum Chordata; class Mammalia; order Primates; family Cebidae; genus Saimiri; species Saimiri boliviensis. The sequence continues at coordinate 61,461,459 of NC_133453.1, forward strand.
ATACCGTTTAATTAAAGGAATGTTATTTTGGCCTTCCAGATAAATCTCTACTTGCAAAGGGATTTTGAAAAAGATAAGAAGCCACGTGACAAGTCATATCAGGATGCAGTTTTAGAAGATATTTTTAAGAAGAATGACCATGATGGTGATGGCTTCATTTCACCCAAGGAATACAATGTGTACCAACACGATGAACTATAGCATATTTGTATTTCTAGATTTTTCAGCTATTTACTGTACTTTATGTATGAAACAAAGTCACTTTTCTCCAAGTTGTATTTTCTGTTTTTCCCCTATGAGATCTTTTGATACCCCCAATACATATGATTTTGGTATAATAAATGTGAAGCTGTTTTTGCAAACTTGCAGGAATAGTATGATTGTGTTTCCTATTGCTTTATTCTGTAAACAAGAATTATAGCAACATGAAACAGACCCCTATGTCCTAGTGGGCATTTTTTCCCTTCAGGGTGTAGGAGAACATGTATAATATGTCAGAAACTGCAAGCTCTTCCCAACTTTAACCTTGCCAGCATGTGTAAACATGTTATATCCAATTGTTTTATGTATTTTAAAAGCTAAAGTGCTTCATATTTTTAAAATAGTCAGTAAGGACCCAGGAAGTAGCATTTCACTTGTTTATACATTTTATTTATTTATTTATTTATTTATTTATTTATTTATATTCATTTTGAGGTGGGTTTCGCTCTTGTTGACCGGGTTGGAGTGCGATTGCACAATCTTGGCTCACCACAACCTCTGCCTCCCAGGTTCAAGCAATTCTCCTGCCTCAGCCTCCCAAGTAGCTGGGATTACAGGCATGCACCACCATGCCTGACTAATGTTATATTTTTAGTAGAGACGGGGTCTCTCCATGTTGGTCAGGCTGGTCTCAAAACACTTGACTTCAGGTGATCTACCCGCCTCAGCCAAAGTGCTGGGATTGCAGGTGTGAGCCACCATGCCTGGCCTATTTATACATTTTATAACATTATGAAGAGGGAATAAAAATCCTAGAACTAAAGAGTCTTTGTTTGGTATATATGGAGGAAGAAAGTTGTATATCTCTGTTCCATAAAGAACCTCAACACAGTCTCTGTACTTTTTGTAAGCTTCTAGCCTTGGGTATTTTCCAGTGGAGAATGTTTAAAGATATTTGACCAAACCAAAGACATTTTGCCTCTTATACCAAGCATAAAGTATCTACTGCCTGGATCTTGTATTCCTTCAGACATTATTATAAATTTGCAACTCCTCTTCCCTCTTGAAAACCTTTATAAGATAATCTGCCACCCCAAGCTTTTGTCTTGATAGTTTTAAATTGATGCCATGGAATTTCTTAGTTTCCATTCCCTTTCTCTAGGTATCTCTTCCCTTATGTCACCTCATTTCCCATCATTCTTCTCATTAATGAGGAATGATCATTACAAATTGGTATGCTGTCAAATGCTTATAAATGTGCCAAACAAATGAGTATATACAATGCCTTAGCATTTCTGTGTCATGGCCAAGTTATGATGTCGTATGACTTGAGGATAGTATGTAAGAGACGCTGTAGAAGATCATATTGGTACCAAAGAAGGGGCACATGTCTATTGGAACATAGAAGATTTTGCATACTGCATGATATGGTTAGGCTTTGTGTTCCACCCAAATCTCGTCTTGTATAATACCGATAGTTTCCATAATCCCCACATGTCAATGGAGAGACCAGGTGGAGGTAATTGAATCATGGGGGCAGTTTCCCCCCCGTGCTGTTCTCATGATAGTGAGTTCTCATGATATCTGTTTGTTTTTTATAAGTGTTTGATAGTCCTCCTGCGTTCATTCTCCCTCCTGCCACCTTCTGAAGAAGGTGCTTTGCTTTTCTGCCTTCCACCATGACTGTAAGTTTCCTGAGGCCTTAACTTCTTTCCTTTACAAATTACCAAGTCTTAGCAAGCCAGGCGTGGTGGTTCATGCCTGTAATCCCTCACTTCACTTTGAGAGGCTGAGGCGGGCAGATCACCTAAGGTCAGGAGTTCAAGACCAGCCTGACCAAAATGGAGCAATTCTGTCTCTACTAAAAATACAAAATTAGCCAGGCATAGTCTGTAATCCCAGCTACTCAAGAGACTGAAGCAAGAGAATGCTTGAACCCAGGAGGCAGAGGTTGCAGTGAGCCGAGATCGAACCATTGCACTCCAGCCTGAGCAATAAGAGCAAAACTCCATCTCAAAAACAAACAAACAAACAAACAACAACAAAAAAAAAAAACACAAATTACCAAGTCTTGGGCAGTTCTTTATAGCTGTGTGAAAATGGACTAATGCCCTGCATGTATAGGAAAGTATGGTCAGACAGTAAATAGCTCTGTTCAAAATAATTGAGTTCCAAACAAGTAAAGTTTTTTCTACCTTCTGAAACTTGATCTTTCCAAACCATTATTCATCTTTTAACTCCTTTACACTATCAAAAATTCCATTTAAAAATAGTGGGCTTTCAGATGAGTAGGTACAAAAAAACCAAAATATATATATGTGTAAAACCACGATGAGATTAGAAAATAACACATATGGCTAGCACATAATTGGACACCTCATAAAACAAAAATCTGTACTATCTTTTCCTTCCTCCCAATATTCCTTCATTTCTATGCTCAATTTTCTAACACTTTCTTATGTGCTTAATTATTTACTCTTTGATTGCCTTCCCTCAGGAAAACCTGCTTTGTTGAAGTAAACTAAGTAACTCAATATTCTTTATTTTGGTTTGGAACCTGTCTCCATTCTCTGTATCCATATTAATAAGTCACTTTATAATCTAAACTTTATAATTCTAATCTTTTTGTCCCATTATTTTTCACACAAAATGCTTTTAAACTTGTTTTTAAAAAATGACAGATAATGCCACATGAACAGGGAGATGATTCATTCTAAAACTTTTATTTACATAATTAAAAATAAATTTCTAATCATTCTACATACAGTACAGTGTAAAGTATTTCATATCTCCATGATTGCTTTATGTCTCAATATGCATATATATGGCATTGAGTGCCATGACTACATTTTGAGTTCTAGAATTTTAACATTCATTTTATAATTATTTTAATAAAGGTAGATTGTAAGTAATTTAGGTTGTGTATGAAAAATTCATTTTTCTTAACAGAGTAGATTAAAAAGATCTTTCAGAACTGAATATGTTAAATGCTTTAAACATTTTCAAAGAAACAGACATGTCTTATCTGCCTTAACTTTACAATGACAGTAGTGAGTTTTGTGAAGACAAAACTCGTGGGCACACATATCATAGAATAGCAGCCCACTACGACTATCAGTCACCTTGTTAACTGTGTATACAAAACCCCATGTTGAGTTGAGTGTGCTTTCAATTTGATACTGCAATTAAACATTTAGGATTACTTTAAATTATTAACATATTTTTCTCATTTTACCAGACCAAAGGCAATAGTTGAAGCACCATAAAGTTGCTACTTGTGCACCCTTGCCATCATATGTTGAAGTGAAAGTTGATTGAAAATAAAATTGATATTTAGAAAAATCTCTTAATTATATAAAAAGTTATCTAAAATGATAGACTACATCCCAAAAATGATTAAGTGACTGGCAAGTTTATGAAAGAACATCTCTATTCTGAATTTTATATGTAAATTTTTTTGATATAAACAATGTTATTAATTTTCATGACGACCTAAGAAACAGACACTATTGTCATCATCTCTGCTTTATAGATGGGGAATATTGTTGGGAAACACTGCAAAGGAGAAAGGATTTACAGAGTGCTTACATAAATTGGTTATAAGTAACAGATAAACAAGGAACAACAAACTGCAGAAGGCCGCAGGAGGCCTCTGAGGAGGAAGGCCTCTCCATGCCTCATGTTCTGGTGCAGGGTGACCTCGGGTCTGCTACCATTAACACTGTGCTCAAGGACGTAAAACCCTTCATAGCACTGTGACGTAGCCAGACTTGTAGGCCCTTTGTAAGGCCCACATCCTGCCAGCTGTACATAAATAATAAGTTAAAGATAACCACATGTTCTTATTTTGCGAAACTCCCAAACTGCCACTGTCATCAATCCTTAGGATGATACACCAGTTCCAGCTCACTGATTCACTTCAGGCTCACTGATTCATCCCACCATCATTCCACCCCACCCTACAGATCAAAGCGATTGTAATCAATAAATAGTGTGGATGAGCAGAGCTTGGGGCCTTTACTGTCACCTCCAGAGTAATAAAGTGATGGCCCCCTGGTCCCACTTTTTCTCTTTATCTGTCTTTCTCATTCCTTTGTTGCCACTGACCTTGGGGTACCCAAGGGTGATGTAGGGCTGGCTCCCTGCATTCTGGTGCCCAATGTGGGGCTCATGAATCCCTACATTCTGGTGCACCAATGTGACAGGCTCATGGATTCCCTACAGAATATGATACCCAGACAGGTTAATTTCTTTTTTCTTTTCTCATTTTAATTTAACTTATCCAAGCAAACCTAGATAATTTAGGGAAGGTTTGTGGCACAACTGCATCTAAAACACCAACATGGTATATTCACTTTTCATTTTATTTCATCCTCTTGTGCCAAATATCAAAACAAGGAACTGCATGAAGTCTCACATACTTCTGACCATCCACAGAACACTGGAAGCACCCATAAACTGTCTCCCTTTTGAAGTTCCCCATTCCACAGAGTATGCAAGGCCCTTTGGGAATGTTGTGATTAAGTAGGTTAACTCGGATATGGGTCCCTTCTTTGAGTGAAATATCAGTCATGCTGAGAGGTTTATCAAAGCAGTCAGAAAAAAGATCATCCAAGTAAAGCTGTGAACGAGAAATGACATCCATCACTCTTCTATCTAAAAGGACAAAAGCAGAAGAGAAATGTGTTAGAAGTCAAAATGAAAAATACATAACGCAAATAGCATTTATAAATATGTGAATCCATTAGTCATGAAATAATTTGGATTTTTTTTTTTCTTTTTTGAGACAGGGTCTGGCTCTGTCACCCAAGCTGGAGTGCAGTGGCTCAAACTCCGCTTACTACAACCTCTAACTCTGAAGCTCAGGTGATCCTCCCACCTCAGCCTCCCAAGTAGCTGGGACTACAGGTGCACATCACCACAACCAATTATTATTTTTTTAATTCTTTGTACAGATGTGGTTTTGCTACATTGCCCAGGCTGGTTTCAAACTTCTGAGCTCTAGCAATCTGCCTGCCTTGGCCTCCCAAAGTGCTGGGATTATAGGCATGAGCCACCATACCAGCCAGACTTTTAAATTTAAATTTTTCCTTTATAGATGGGATTACTGAATAGATAACCTCACATGTTAGACCAGGAAGCAAACAAAAAAAAGACATAGTACTCCTCAATGGACATACTTCTTTCAAATAGTATATTTCTCAATCTGTAGAGCAGTGCAAATGTTGCTGTTTCTTCCCTTTCAAATCCTCCTTTTGACACTGAAGTGACACAAAGGTCTACAAAAAAAAAAATTTTTAGAAGATGTTATAACTTGAACAATTCATATTTTATTGCTTGATGGGGTGATGAATTCCGGTACTAATCATTCATTGTGTTTTTTTAAGTTAACTTTTACATACTTTTGGAAAAGGTAACATTCACACGGTATAAAATTCATACCAAAAGGAGATACAGCGACAAATAAGTCTCTGGCCCACCCTGAATCCTGCCACACACAGTCTTCTACCTCAGGGGCTCAGGGGCACCCATTGTTTAAGTTTCTTGTGTATGCTTCCAGAAATACTCCATATATTTTACAAGCATAAAGAAAGATGTATGTATACATGTAGGTATATAAAATTATTTATGCCCAAATAGTTACATATGATACTCAGCTCTTTAAAAATATTTCTTAAAAGTATTATATACTCTAATGGCTTCATAGTATTCTGTTGTAAGGATGCATCATTATTTAGTCTCCTTATAGTTGCTTCCAATCTCGTTATTGAGTACTGAATATACTGGTACTCATATAATTTCATATATGTGTAAATGTATCTGTAGGATAAATTCCTAGAAATGGAAGTCCAAATTATATGTATATTTTAAATTCTTTCAGATGTATCAGTCCATTTACATTCTTCCCAACCATCAATAAAACTATAAAAACCTAAAGTTGTCCAATTATAATTTATTTAATAAGACCTAGTATTCAAAAGCATAACAGGATGACTACAGTCAAAATAATATAATTGTACAGTTTTTTTCTCCATCTAAGAATTTGTACATTTTAAAATAACTAAAAGAGTATAATTGGATTGTTTGTAACACAAAGGATAAATGCTTGCGGGAACAGATAACCCATTTTCCATGACGTGATTATTATGCACTGTATGCCTGTATCAAAATATCTCATGTACCCCATAAATATATATATAATATATAGCCACAAAAATTAAAAATACTTCTTTTAAAAAACAATTTACTTGCTGGGGCGTGGTGGCTCATGCCTGTAATCCCAGCACTTTGGGAGACTGAGGCAGGCGGATCACCTGAGGTCGGGAGTTCAAGACCCACCCTCCCAACATGGCAAAACCCTGTCTCTACTAAAAATACTAAATTAGCTGGGCATAGTTGGTACATGCATGTAATTTCAGCTACTTGGGAGGCTGAGGCAGGAGAATCACTTGAACCCAGGAGGCAGAGGTTGCAGTGAGCCCAGATCACGCTATTGCACTCCAGCCTGGGCAACAGGAGTGAAACCCCATCTCAAAAAAAGGAAAAAAAAATTTACTTAACATGTAGTTTTTTTTTTTTTCCTCTGAACTCCCTATTTCCTCCTCCGATAAAATTGCAGAAATGAACAAAAACAGGTCTAAAAACATTTGTCAATTACCATGGCTAGGGGCTTCCTTTCCTGATCCTTTGGGCTATACCTGGACTTGTTCCAGCCGGCCAACAAACCTTAAAGATCTGTGAAATGTAGAGACCTAAAGTAAGCTGCACCTAGATATTATACAAGGTAACAATTTTGGAGGAAGTAATTTTACTTTTAAAGTTATTTTTTAGGAAGAGTATAAGAGGAAGCTGGGTCTATGATAAGTAAAACTGAAGTAAGACAAGCTGTCTTTAGATGCCCTGGTCTGAGCAACCTAACACTTCAGGCATCCTACTATCTACCTACTCCTCTGTTTACCACCATCGAAAACTACCTATGAGAAGGTCATTTATTATCTCCCCATGTTAGCTAAGGAATGCTTTGTCGGTAGATGGCATTTTAGCTTTTATAATTTTAAATGGAGTAGTGGAGAGTTTACAACCTTCACCAAGAAGTAGAAAAGAGGAATGGGGAAGCAGGGAAGGGAGGCCTTTCCCAGCTATTTCACCCAAGCATAAGATTGACAGTGCTGAAAGCATCTTCTATAATTGTTAGAGAGAGAGAAAGAGAGAGAGAGAGAGAGAGAGAGAGAGAGAGAGAGAGACAGAGAGAAACACACACGCCCTATTAAATGCACCTTAAAAACATAATCATTTGTATTTCATGCAGACCCTTAACTCACCAAAGGCACCATCCAGGTATATGAAGAGTTCAAAAACACTGAAAGCTATGGTTGTATGTGCTGGGAAAACAATAGCTTTGTCCCTTCCCTTGGGATTCTGTTCATCCATAAAGTGAAACTATATTGAATAAATAAATAACATTATTGAGGATTATATCATGTAAGGATAGCTTTTTGGAGAAACAAACTTCTCCTGTAATTCAAAAACAAAGCAAGAAACTCCCTAATATAGAATTATTCTTCTTGAATTAAACCATTTTTTATAGCAGAGATCCAGTTGGTCCAACAGAAACTCCTAGTCTATCTTAGAAAACACCTCTGTACTTTTTCACTTACTTTAGTATTCCAGGCCATGATTAGTGCTACCACAACCATAATGCTCTGGAGTAGAAGCTTTTTTTTGACAGCAAATCTTAGAAAGCAGTGCTAGAGTTAAAGTTTTCAGCCTAGCCTGTCTACCATTCCAAAGCCCCCCCAGAGCTTTTAGTTGCTTTCTAAAGCAATTGCCAACAATCAAGTAAATGTTTCAGTTTCTGCCTCAAAAATGATCCAATGTTAATCAGAATTTGACAGGCAGCTGAATATAGGTACTGAACATAACTTTCATTTGCAAAGACTTGAAAAGATTATCCTTGAATCATATCTTTCTAACAATTGGTTTTAATCCAATCAGGTCATTATTAGGTATCATTGAATGACAAAGATAAACACTATCATAATTGAGCTGACAAAAACAGATAACTTTCTAATTCTTTTTTCAGAGACGGTCTCTCTCTGTCACCCAAGCTGGAGTGCAGTGGCACAATCGTAGCTCACCATAACCTTGAACTCCCGGCCTCTCCTGCATCCTAAGGTGTCCTCCCTAAGTCCCAAGCTCAAACCTGCAAACTGCTGGTTGGACATGGAGCCCATGGTCATCAGCTGAGCCCGTGGCTCAGGGTCCCTGGTCAGGCAGCTGCTGGCCACAGAGAAGTCCGAAGGCAAAGGGGTGGTTCAGAGAAGCGGCTGCCACATCTTCCCAGACACAATAGCAGTGGGAAGGCCCACGGCTTTTCAAAGGCTCCCAAATTCTAAAAGACAAGGACCCAACACCCTGCAGGCAGCCCCCTGCCTCAGCCTCCCAAGTAGCTGGGACTAAAGGCACATGTCACCACATCTCACTAATTTTTCTTTAATTTTTTTGTAGAGACAGGGTCTCTTTATTTTGCTCAGGTTGGTCTTGAACTCCTGGCCTCAGGTCAACTTCCTATCTCAGTCTTCCTAAGCACTAGGATTATAGGCATGATCCACCTGTAATCTGTCACCCAGGCTGGAGTGCAGTGGCATAATCATAACCTCTAATATTTTGTAAAGGATTTAACTAACCTTGAATAAAGCATGTTTGGCCATTGATAATATTAACTTTAAAAAACTATTTGAATATAAAAATAGAAATTCAGCTTTTAAAAATTCAAAGTGTAAAAAACTCTATCACTGAAAAATAAAATCAATTCAACTTAAGCACTCAATTTTTATTCTTAAAATAGCACCTAAATAGTAATATGAGAGACTCCAATAAGTACATAATTTCACAAGGATTACTGTTTTTGCATTATGTTACTTTTTTTTTTTTTTTTTTTTGAGACAGAATCTTGCTCTGTCACCCAGATTGGAGTGCAATGGCACAATTTCGGCTCACTGCAAACTCCACCTCCCAAGTTCAAGTGATTCTTGTGCCTCAGCTTCCTGAGTGGCTGGGATTACAGGGGTGCACCACCACACCTGGCTAATTTTTGTATTTTTAGTAAAGACAGGTTTTCACTATGTTGCCCAAGTTGGGCTAGAACTCCTGATTGCAAGTGATCTGCCCGCCTCAGCCTCACAAAATGCTAGGATTACAGGCGTGAGCCACTGTGCCCGGCCAAAAACTGTATCACTTAAAAATAAAATCAAACAATTTAACTCAAACACTCAATTTTTTATTCTTAAAACAACACTTAAATGGTAATTTGATGGACTCCAGTATGCACCTAATTTCACAAGCATTAGTGTTTTTGCATTATATTACACATTTAGAATCCAAGTTGTTTTTTTTTTTCCATATTCCAGAACAGATATTACTGTGCAAAATCCTACGCAACTACAGCTCTTTCAGCAAAACATTTGACAAAATACACAAGTCTGACTAGGAATTAAATACTTGCAAAAAATTCCCACGGCAACATTTTAGTTAGCAAGAGAAGGCCAATGAGTGTGGTTTACCCGCATTGCTTCTCCTCGAATTCCAGCATGCACAGACAGCGAGCACTGTCGTGTGGTTCGGATGCTCTCCATGACCACACACAATACTGCCTTTCTGCTGCTCCTTGACTGACGTATCAAGCTGTGATCAAAGTTAATTTTTCTAAAATAAAGAAGATACATTCACAAGACTCTGTAACATCTAATTATATATAATCAAGGACATTTTTTGCTATCACGTGTTGTTCATTCATAGTTCACCTAATAGTAAATCAAGGCAAGCCTAATAGTCAGAAAATACACCCCAAAACATGTCATAATTTGTTTCTGCTTTCTATTTTCTTAAAACACGCTTATGTAGAAAGTCTATTGAAGGGGACTCCATATTTGTTGCAGACTCCTCTATTATTTCAATCTAATAATTTAGCAAATGTGTGCAGAGCCAAAGTAATTTTGTGGAACAATTAAAAATTTGTTTAAGCCAAATGATTTTTGATATCTATCCTTATTCAAAGTATGAATATACTACTAATGTATTTCAAACATATCTAGCAAATTACAATAGTAAAACACAACCTCAATGTTTTAAACATTCTTTGTAATGAAGTTTATATAGCTAAAGTATTTAATAAAAACACTGAAATATATTAGGATTATTATACTGACCGGGTAGTAATTTCTTTGAGTAATGTTGATACTTCGACTTCATGTTTGGTTACTATACCAAATGAAGCTTTCACTGCAATGGAATCTGATCCAGTAACGTTTATCCCAACATCATTTACAATATGGTTTCCTCGCCTTCCATAGAGTGAAACATCCGATTCATCTTCATAATTCAGTAATTGATAAGATGAAATACCTTTACAAGAAGAAACTTTGTATTTTTTAAATGTCTTTAATTTATCTTATGTAGATTATATATAGTAACATGTTAATTCACAATTGAAGACTCAATTACACAAATGTTAGAGAAAGGCAACATGACTCACCAAGACTTAAAATAGTAATTCAATTAATCTTACAACAAAAAGAAACACATAGCCAGAAATCTTAAAAGGAACTCAAATTTTCTGCTCAGCCAACAGAACTTATTAAGCATCAAGATCCACTGGGTGATTAAAAGAAAAAATAAGTGTTTATAAGCAATAACTCCTTAAAATATCAATTTATTATATAACCTACCCTTCAAATACATTTCAGTTTACCAATTATAATAATTGAATTGTAAAAAATAAATACAAATTACTTTCATCTCATTTGACCATATAAGATAGGTAAGCCCAATAACATCCCATTTTATAGATGAATATGCCATATTCTACGTTGACTTGGTTAAAACAATTTATAAAATAATTGATAGATTTGAAAATTATTTGACCAATAAGAGATTTGATATTATATAAGCTTTTGGCATTGTTGATCTTAATAATGTTACTACTACCATCATAATAAAAGTTGCTTTAATCATCGAGAATGTGTATTACTAATGTAAGTAGGATATATAACCTACATTTAGCTTACCAATAATACCAATGACTGAGTTGTCATTCCGAAGCATTTAAACTTACCAGCTGAAATTTCTCTGTCTCCTAAGAGAATATCTTTCAGTGTAAAAGGTGTTGAAGTAAATTTATATCTAGGAAACAGAAAGCATCGCTTCTTTTTTACCACCAGACTTAGAGGTTGATATTTGTCAGCTTCACTGAGGCTTGGTACAGGAACTAATCTCCCTCCATTTCCAACTTGCTTGACAAAGCTCTTGGTAGCAGCAGCAAACATATTAATATCAAAACGTCATCAACTGCCCCCAGATAAATCCATTTTCAAAGAGGAAAATCAGGCACAAAATTAAGCATTGCTTGTTTTTAAATATAATTATACACCTTATAAATACAAAGCTTGGTTTCACCAAGTAGTTTACCACTGTATAATTCACTGCCTCCGCTCATGTGCTCAGGTAATGAATTATAGATCAACGGTGTAAAATGATATGCTAAGAGCATGTTTAATTTGGAATGGCAGGCTATAGCACTAAAATATACACAGGAAACTAGTAACATAAAAATATGACCAAAGTCTATGATAAGGATCACAGTACGTAGATAGTGATTTGCCACTGGCGGTGGGCCAATTTTAAGGGAAGCATATAGCCCTGTGGGAAGCAATGCAATTTAGGCACTAACAATAGTCCCGGATACCATCTATAGTGGACCTAGTCCAAAGGGAATCCCTTCACAAGTCCACCACTGGAATTTTGGCAACACGAAAGTGCTGTTTTGAATCCTCATGGCACACAGTTCACTGAGCATTTCATTTACCTTCCATCTTATATGTTACAAAACTGTGTTTAATATTAAATATGAATTCACAGACTATAAAGAAACAATTATATGCAGATCCTTATTTTAAAAGCAAAGCCACATTCCATATAAGTAACTATATAAACTATTACCTAGTGGTTCCTTACTCTGAAGTTTGGCACACAGACTCTGTTTCTTTGAAATGGAGTCCTGCTGCATCTTTTTATTTTATCATTATTATCCCAGTTATTCAACCTTTAACAAGAGCTATTTAAAAGTTTTGGCCTGTTTTTAAGTGATTTTGTGACTAAAAATGTATTTTACCTAAGTGCTGAAATGTTTTTTCATCAGTGTTATGCGTACGTTAATATATTTTGAAATAGTGACTGTGTAGCCCTTCCAATAAGATACCCATAAAACGGTGATGGATAGTAATCTCTATTCATACATATATAGACGAGAATGGAGAGGAAGAGAGAATAAGCTCTAATTAAAGCATCAAATGGTATCACTTGATTAGATTCTGAACATCTTTCACTTGCTTTCAAACATCGAGGGCTCACATGCTAACAAAATAATAAATCACTTCTTTTTTTTGAGACAGAGTCTCCCTCTGTCGCCCAGGCTGGAGTGCGGGGGTGCGATCTGCGCTCATTGCAACATATGCCTCCCGGGTTTAAGCGATTCTCCTGCCTCAGCCTCCCAAGCAGCTGGGATTACAGGTGCACACCACCACTCCCAACTAATTTTTGTATTTTTAGTAGAGACAGTGTTCCACCTTGTTGGCCAGGCTGGTCTCGAGCAAATGACCTCAAGCAATCCGGCCGCCTTGGCCTCCCAAAGTGCTGAGATTACAGGTGAGCCACCTCGCCAGGCCATAAATCACTTTTAATAACATCCTTTCGTATGAATAGCATCGTACAAAGCAATCTTCCAGAACACAGGGTAAGCACAGGGGGGCATTTCTGCAAATGCCTAGCAAGCCCCTGGAGAAGAGACACGACATCTAATGGCCCACCAAAGGTGCTGCATCCCAGGCAAACGCCATGACAACACAGGGCCGGAGAAAGGCCTTCGTTACACCTAACGTGTTTTGCTGGGATGCACTGACCAGCGTTCCATCTCTCGACGAAAGCCCAGAAGACAAAGGAGCCCGCCTGGCGGGAGAGGAGGGGTCTCTGGACGTCTCCGCGTGTTCCTAAACACAGGGCTCGGGGACCCGGAGAGCCCACCGCAGCCCCCTGGGGCAGATATATCGTGGATCTCAAGCTTCGGGACCAGGCCCGGGGAGTCTCCCTAGCAATTCTGCCTTCGTTATTTTGAAACCGTTTTCTTAAAGTGACCCAGCCCCCAATCCGTCCTCCCCACAAAGGCTTAACTTCAGGCCTCAAACACCCTAGACCCACGCCGGACAATTCCTCTCTCCAGGCAAGAAACAGTCTCCTGCTAAGGACAAAGAACTGCGGCCTGCGGGCCAATGACTGCGGGCTGGCCAGGGCCGGCAGGGGCGGACGCAGTGAAGCCCAGAGAGCCTAAAAGCCCGAGCCCGGGGGCGGAGCCGGGCGGAGAGGGGACGGACCCTGGAGGGGACAGGGGCGGGTCTGGGCCGGGACCGAGGCCCGGAGCTGGGCAGCGAGGGGGCGTAGCCGGAGCTACGGCACCAAGGCTCCGCCCCCGCCCCGCCCGCCCCCTCGCCGGAGGAACGCAGGCAGGAGCAGGGGGAGCTAGGGGAGGCGGCGGCGCTAGAGCTCCTCCTGGGGACCCGGGGAGCAAGCACGTTGCTCCGCACCGCTCTTCCTCCCGCCACTGAGCCGTCCTTTCTCGCCATGTCCCAGAGCAGGCACCGCGCCGAGGCCCCGCCGCTGGAGCGCCAGGACAGCGGGACCTTCAGGTCAGCGTGCGGGTAGTCGGGGCCCCAGGGCCGGGAGCGTCGGGAGGCGGGGCCGGGGCGCGGGGAGCCGGCCCTCCAGCAGCATTCTGGGTAAAACCCCTGCCGGGCAGCCCAGCCTCCGCGGCTGCGGGCTCTCGGCCCCGCCCTCTCGGCGGCGCGGGTTGGGGTCTGCGGCCGGGCCCCGCCTCTCTCTTGGCCCCCGACGGTGCGCGGGGCTGGCGGAGGTGGTGCGCGGTCGCCGCGCCTGGGAAAGGCTCGTGCGATTGTTCCTGAGGCTGCGGCGCTGTTGCGAGCCCTGTTCTGTTGAGAATCTCTTACCCGCATTCAAGTTATTTTTCTAAAGACCTCGCTCACCCCGCCTGCCCCAGCGGGGTGACTGCCGCAGCAGGGCCGGAAGACAGGTGCGCCCCAGCCTCGCCAGCTCTGGCCCTGGCCACCGGGAAGCTCCTCGCCTCCAGCGACGTCGTCGGTGGCGGTCAAAACTGGTCTCTGCACTCTTCTGCTTTAATCTCCAATTTGGCATGCAAAGCACACCTTTTTCTGGTTTTTGCAGTTTGGGGAAGATGATAACAGCTAAGCCAGGGAAAACACCGATTCAGGTATTACACGAGTACGGCATGAAGACCAAGAACATCCCGGTTTATGAATGTGAAAGATCTGATGTGCAAATACACGTACCCACTTTCACCTTCAGAGTAACCGTTGGTGACATAACCTGCACAGGTCTGTATACACAGTTAACCTGGATGACCGAGTGGGTTGGCATTCAAGATTTGGTGTTGCTTTTCAGTTCAGAAAAGTGCTCATTTTACCAGACAGCTGTAAGGAACAGGCTCTGAAACAGACCTCTCATCTTAGGTCGCTAGGACTTCCAAGCCTCATCTGATTCTCTTCCTAATTAATTTTCTCTTCCCCAGATACCAAAGAAGCTCAGAAACTAAAAAGTTACCCAGCCATCCTGCACAGCTCCTCTCATACCCTAGGATCCTCCTAGGGTTCTTCTAAGAATTAGAGAGAAGCAGGAAAGGTTCAGAGCAGTCATAGCTGGGGTACTGTGAAGTTTATAGCAGATGCCAGCAGGCATGACCCCAGAATTTTCATTTGCACTTTAGGTCCATTGTACCACTCTTGATTCTGTATCCAAGCAAAATGAGGAAGGTCAGAAAGAAGGTCCTTATGTATTATATTGCATAACTTCCAGTTTTTGAAACTGAACAGATATTTTGTATATTATCCACTTTTTACACAAGAAGATACAGGTTCAGAGTGATTATAAGTAACATGCCTATAGCAATGAAGTCACATAGCAATGAAGTTTCAAAGTCCATGCCTTCTTTTGGTCTGTGAGCTTGAACAAGTAACTGAAGTTGCTCATTTGTAAATGTGGACATTATTTTTCTTATGTATCTATTTAATTGCAAACAAAACATGGGATGCTAAATTTAATTTGGAAGAATGCCAAGAAAAAAATTTTAGTCGGAAGGCTCAAGTTCTACCATCTGGTAAATCTGAAGGCAGCATTTGTTTGTGTCCCTGGAAGTTTAGAGTCCTTTAGTTTAATTGATGCCACTTTAAGAAAAGTTTAAAACTTTTTGTGTGAGGCAGTTACATTGTAGGTGCTGGCCGGAACGGTCCCCATGGGAACCAGAGTCAACACTGCATTACTTCTTTAGCTAGTCTATTTCTAGATAATCGGGAAGAATTCAAGAAAAAGGAGGCTTTTTCCCCCTCAGTGTGTTTTAGATTCCAAATTGACAGCCTATGGCAGCTGTTCTGCTCATGCCCTCTTCTCACACTACCATGGCTTCCTGTGCAAGCTTATCTGCCTCCATGGCTTCCAATACTATCCAAAGGCTGATAATTCTTAAATATCTTCATCCCAAGCCCAGTTACAAAACAGTGTATCTTGTCTATGCTTGCTGACCATCTTTGCTTGGAAGACACAGAAGCCCCTCAAGCCTCTCATTGTCCCAAACTGAATTCTTTTCCCTCAAACCCATTCTCCCTGCATTTCCTTTCTCTGTAAAAGCTCCATAATCAACTAGTTCAGTAGAAATGTGGGTTTGTATTCCTAACTACGTCCCATCTCTCTCCCTGTTGTCCAGTCTGTCATTAAACTCCATCTCCTAAATATCCATTGCATCTATCTGCTTCTCACTTCTGGCCATTGCTACTGCCTAGGCCACTGTCATCTCTCACTTGGATTACAGCTGCAGTCCTGTAGCTGTATGTTTATCTTCTAGTCTCATGATGTCCTTTTGTCACATGAGAACCAGTGTTTGTTTTTTTTTTTTGAGACAGGGTCTCGCTCTGTCACCAAGGCTGGAGTACAATGGTGTGATCATAGCTCACTGCAGCCTCAGTCTACTGGACTAGAGCAATCCTCCTGCCTCAGCCTCCTGAGT
The DNA here is from genome assembly GCF_048565385.1 of Saimiri boliviensis. Classification (NCBI taxonomy): domain Eukaryota; kingdom Metazoa; phylum Chordata; class Mammalia; order Primates; family Cebidae; genus Saimiri; species Saimiri boliviensis. Next base: position 61,477,801 of record NC_133453.1, read on the forward strand.
AGCTGGGACTACAGGTGCACATCACCATGCCCAGCTAATGTTTCTGATTTTTAGTAGAGACAAAGTCTCACTGCATTGCCAGGCTGGTCTTGAACTCTTGGCATCAAGCAATCTTCCCACCTCAGCCTCTTAAAGTGTTAGGATTACAGGTGTGAGCCACCTCATCCAGCCCTAACAACCAGTGTACTTTCTAGCATTCAGATACTTCCTCGTCTCAAAATCCATTCAGTGGTTTCCCTATAACCCTCTGGATAAATACATATTGTTTGTTTGATTGCTTGTTTCCCAGACAGAGTTTCGCTCTTACACTCAGGCTGGAAAGAACTGGCACAATCTTGGCTCACTGCAACCTGCATCTCCCAGGTTCAAGCGATTCTCCTCTATCTCAGCCTCCCGAGTAGCTGGGATTACAGGCGTGTGCCACCTTGCCCGGCTGATTTTTGTGTTTTTAGCAGAGACGGGGTTTTGCCATGTTGGCCAGGCTGGTCTCTAACTCTTGACCTCAGGCATTCCACCCACTCCCCCCTGCAAGGTGCTAGGATTAGAGGTGTGAGCGACCTGTAATGCATGTTTCTTAACGACTTACAGTGTTCCTTCTTACACTTTGAAAAAGCTCTTACACTTTAGCCAAACCCAACTAGTTGGGATTCTTGAGAACACTATCCTGTATGTTGCCTTTGAGCCTTTGCAGGTGCTCTTTTTCTCTACCTAGAATGCTCTTTCTAATCCCCCATCTCTCTCCTCTTTATTAGCTGTTACTCATCATTCAGGTCTCCATTTAGTTATCTCTTCCTTCATGAAACCTTTCTGAATCCTTACCAAGAGTAAGAGAGCTGCTGCTTTTATGTATTCACGTACAGCCTGCACTTAGGCTTGTTGTAACATATCCCATTCCGTATTTCAGGTGCCTATTAACAGACAAAAACTCCACACTAGGCTGTTAGCTCTTGAGGGCAGGGATGCTGTATGCTATATCCCTAACACCTCTGTTAGCAGATAAATATGTGGTTTGTGTATCTTCTCACATTTAAGGGCCACACTTGAAACTTATTCCATGAGGGTTTGAGAGTTTGAACTCAAAAGGAAAAAGATTCAATTTATGAATTTATCATTTGCCATTGTGATCGCTTACTGAAATGAGACCTGAGTCTTATCCCTAGTCTCAACTTAGCTACCCATGCAGAAGATACAGATTGTCCAGAGGATACATAACAAGCTGTCACCTTATTTCATAAAACTCTTTCCTGTTGTACCCAACATATCATCGTGACTGCTCAGCCTAGCAGAGCAGTTTGATACGTTATAGGACAGACTGTCAGAATAAAATTATGCACACTTTGCTATCCAACAATTTGGCTGTAAGTGGTTCCTTTAAAATAAACTTCTTACTGCAGAAGAATTTCCCCTCTGGGAATAACGGAAAAGTAAAATACCAAGTTGTATTTCTTCATAGGTGTGGCACAGTCTGCTTTATTACCATGTTATGTGATAAACATATATAATGTAAAAATAAGGATTTTTATGTAGGTATGCATAGAATTAAATACACAGAACTTTAAAAATTGTGTTTTTAACTATGTTTTTCACATGGCAGATATTTTATTACAGTGTATAACTGCATGTAGTATATGTTTTTATTACCAAGTATGTGTATGTAAAATCTATAGTGACTTTGTGTTTTGAAAACATCTATGTAAGCTGTACATTTTTGTGGGAGATAAAGACTTCTTTTTTTAAATCTTAATTCAGGTGAAGGTACAAGTAAGAAGCTGGCGAAACATAGAGCTGCAGAGGCTGCCATAAACATTTTGAAAGCCAATGCAAGTATTTGGTGAGCTAAATTTCTTTGTATTCAGCAGCTCAAAAATATCATGGCTGAGGTAAGATTAAAAATTTGAACATGCTCACAAAAGCAACAAGGTGAACAGTTAGCGTCCTGCCTCTCAAATTCTGTTTCCTTGTGAAAACTTACCATCCATTAAAGAAAACTTTATCCAGTCAAATCCAGTAATTAGCTATTAAACAAAGGCACTTATGAACTAGGGTCTACTGTTATATTTTTTTTAATGGGGTACAACAGTAGAAAATCAGTGTTTCTTGCAAATATTAATATTAACATTCTGCATTAATACTTTGATTATTTCTACTTTGAAGAAAACAAAGTGAGATAGAGATAGATAACTAAAAGTACTCTTTACGAATTCAAATTTTGAAAAAGCAGGCAGAGGTTTCCTTTTATTATATAATATATGCCAAAAGAAGAAAATGTTAAGCAGGATATTAGTTCTTGACAGACCTTTCCAAAGTAAGATTTTTTTTTTTTACCAATTTAGGTGTTTCTGGACAGAATACTGGTACTGGACGTCTCACGTATCATAAAGTAGTGTCCTTTGGTTTCCACTGGGCACACTTGGGTGTGTGACGTGCTTTCAAGCTCTTCTCGTGCGTGCACTCAACATATGCCTGAAGTACAAATCTGGTATAATCTGCTCATAGCTGACAGTAGAGACCAGGGAATTTTAGATGGGTTTTTTATTCCTTAGTCATAGAAAGGCTTTTGGATTAGATGTGTAGTTAGGTTCTCAAGTAGTATTTCTATCTTTTTATAAGTCATTCTAAACCTTTTGGGTAGTTTCGAACTAATCAGTAACATGGCAACCCTCTGAATAAGCAGCTGCCCAAGATAAGCCTTGCATTTCACAAGATGATGCTTGATTATCTAGGGCCATGCATTATAATTGATCTATGCCAGCTTTTAAGACATGCCAGGCCAGGCAGGGTGGCTCACGCCTATAATCTCAGCACTTTGGGAGGCTGAGGTGGGTAGACCACTTGAGGCCAAGAGTTTGAGACCATCAGCCTGGGCAACATGGCAAAACCCCATCCCTACTAAAAGTACAAAAATTAGCCAGGCATGGTGGCAGGTGCCTGTAATCCCAGCTACTTGGGTGACTGAGGTACAAGAGTCCCCTGAACCCAGGAGGCGGGGGTTGCAGTAAGCTGAGATTGCGCCACTGCAGTCCAGCCTGGGTGGCAGAGCGAGACCGTTCTCAAAGAAAAACAAGGCCAGGCACAATGGCTCACATCTATAATCCCAGCACTTTGGGAGGCCAAGGGTGGGCAGATCACTTGAGTAAGGAGTTTTGAGTCCAGCCTGGCTAACACGGTAATACCCTGTCTCTACTAAAAATACAAAAAATGAGCTGAGCATGGTGGTGCGCACCCAGCTACTTGGGAGGCTGAGACATGAGAATCGCTTGAACCCAGTAGGCAGAGATTGTGGTGAGCCGAATTGGGCCACTGCACTTTGGCCTGGGTGATAGAACAAAACTCTGTCTCCAAACAAACAAATAAAACAAATAAAAAAAAAAAGACATGCCAAATGACATGGCAGGTATTGGGTTCTCCCCTACTGGTAATGGCCATGCTGTTTCTGTACAGCCTGAAGGTGAACCCAAACCATTAAGTAGATTTGTAGAAATGAGGTACGGAGTGTCCTTTCTGCATCTGGGCAGTTCACTTTGTCAGCAGAAAAAGCTAACAAACTTTACTATATTTGTGCTTCTTGACAGATAAAATGGGAATTACTAAGCTGTAATCAGGCCTAAAGTGGCCTGACTTAATACAGAGACTTTCTCACTTCTCCATCACAATTATTTGGGTAGCTTCGGCATGCAGCATTGTAAGTGAATACTCATATCTCATCAGCCTATGTAAAGCTTGAAATTCTGGCAGTTGGAAAAAAAAAATCCTTGAGGAAGTAGCAATAACTAAACCTCCTTTGTCATGGAAAAATGACATTCCAGTTGCCTAGGTGGTAATAACCGCAGAATGCCGCTTATTCAGTTTTAAGCACTGATCTGCCAAGGAACCAGTAATTTCAAACTCCCTAGAAGTGGTTGTTCTCTTTTTCCCTAATCATAATCCCCACATGCTAAACCCAAATTTATCTAAGCCATCTATTTTATGCAGGATACCTGTAAATCTTAGAGAATTATCCCAGCACTAAGCAGCTGATAGTTCAAACAGATAGCTCTTCATAGTTCTCTGTATTAAAAAAACAATATTTATAATCTGTATTATTCACATTGTCAGGCTAAATTTTCTGGATCATTGTTCATCTTCCATTTTTTGTATAGTTGTAACAAGAGTATTCTTTAAATATATTATGACATGCCTATTATGTACAAAACACCACAAAGCTTATGTAGGTAAGTGATACATAAGCCCTACCTCAGGGAGCTTACAGTCTGAACAGGGGAGAGGTGAGGTGAAGGATGGACAAATTACATGTATTTGTAAGAGTATATAATTTATGGTAAAACAATTTCCTCCAGGAAAGATTAAACCATGTGTTACAATGTTTCAGAGAAGGGAGAGATTGTGAACTATTGGGGTAAAAGGATAGGCTTCTTGAAGGAAGTGACATTTGAGATAGATCTTGGGTGATGGATAGATCAGATTCCCATAGAAGAGGTCTGAGAAAAGGGCATTCCATGTAGAAGGAATGACAAGTAAAAGACATAGGGAGTTAATTAGAAAATGCTTGTCATTTATTTCATAATTCAGGGGAAATTACTTTGTTTTATAACACTTTTAAAAAATGTTTAGCTTTGCAGTTCCTGACCCCTTAATGCCTGACCCTTCCAAGCAACCAAAGAACCAGCTTAATCCTATTGGTTCATTACAGGTAGGTTGTACAGTTCTTTACCTACTGATAAAATATATAATAAATTTGTAATATCACAAGGGCTAACACAAGGAATTAATATTGTAAAGACAAGATAGTGATATATTTTGTTTTCCAACTTATGATCATTAGCTTTATAGAGCTAACTTGAAATTATTTTCCTATGTTTTGGATTTTCTTTTATATACAGTATTTGCCTTTGGCTTGTGGAATTCTCATTTAAGATCAACAGGCCCTCAGTGCACATGGGTAGTGTTTTATACTTTAAGACTAGTTCTTGCTACTGTTGTGAAAAATTCTACTTCTGTTGAGACAGAAAACTTTTGATAAAGAGCCTAAGTCAGTGAACCTAACTCAAGAAAAGCAAAGTAGGCTGCTTATTTGCTTATTCTACTAAAAAAAATTATATATTTATATCTACACACACACAAACACACACACACACACACATACATATACATTCAGCTTTGAATTTCTATATGCAGATTATCCTGCTTGCAGATTATCCATGTGGTCTGTTAGACCATTCCCCTCCCCATTATTCAGCCAGACCATTGGTCTCCTTTTCCTGCACTACAAGCTTTTCTGTAGTTTTCCTCACCTTCTGTCCCCCACCTCATCCAGGTCTGTTGTTTGTTGTCCTTGCTCCTCATGTGTTCTTGTTCAAATGCAGTAGTTGGCCAGCTGTGGGTTTGGAAGTCTATAGCCTGGAGGAGAGGGGCTTTAGGAACTGATAGCAGTGAAACCTGTAGATGTCTCCTCTGGTGTTCCCAAAAAGGGTGGTAGTCGCCTGTTTTTCTAGTTGAAGTCTGATTTCAGCTCACTGTAGTTTAATGGAAGAACACCATTCATAGCTCACAACTGCTTCAGTTTTGGTATTGGGATATAAAGATATAAAATGAGTGAAATGTCTTTGAGAAATAGAGTGTCTTCCCTCTTTCTTCCATTGCAGAAAATCACCATTCTTTTCAACATATACATAGAAATTGGATCAAAATTATGAAAATATTTATGTGATTGAGCCATTGCATAGTTAAAATTACTATTAAAGCCTCATCTTGATTTTATAGGAATTGGCTATTCATCATGGCTGGAGACTTCCTGAATATACTCTTTCCCAGGAGGGAGGACCTGCTCATAAGAGAGAATATACCACAATTTGCAGGCTAGAATCATTTATGGAAACTGGTACTTGCTTCTTATAATTAAAGACATTTGAAATATTTTCAGATAATGAATAACCATAGAAATTTCTGTTGTAATGTTTTCAAATATTTCTGTGCAAAAAAAAGTGATACACTCCTCCGTTATTGTCTCTGACTTTCTGAGGTTGAACTTAAATATAAGTATTTGGCTTAAGATACTTAGACTTCTTAATTTGATATTTTTAAAAATCATAGATTATTAATAGACAAACAATCAGCTCTGTACTTCAGTCTTCACTGATAAATTAGTGACTTTAAAAAAAAACTCATTTTGGAGAAAAAGCCATAATCTCTTGGATTTTAACAGCTATTCTAAGAAACAGGAGGACTAGAGGAAGATTACACTTGAAAATGGGATGATTAGTAAGAGACTAGATGGCAAATAATTGCAGTGAGATAAAAATGAAAATTATCTTTTTTAATTACAGCAACTCCTATGTTATAAAGGACATAAACTGTAAGAAAAACTGTTACTTTAAAAAGTACGAGTGGCCGGGCGCGGTGGCTAATGCCTGTAACGCCACACTTTGGGAGGTCGAGGCGGGCAGATAAGAGGTCAAAAGATCGAGACCATCCTGGCCAACATGGTGGAACCCCATCTGTACTAACAATACAAAAATTAGCTGGGCGTGCTAGCACACACCCGTAGTCGCAGCTACTCAGGAGGCTGAGGCAGGAGAATTGTTTAAACCAGGGAGGAGGTGGTTTCAGTGAGCTGAGATCATGCCACTTCACTCCAGCCTGGTGACAGAGCGATACTCCATCTCAAAAAAAAAATTACTAGTGAGAATTCCTGTTAACTTCTCTGGCATGTTTTTGTCATTTTTTAAAGTGGCTTAAAATGGAATTTTTACCTTAGCCAGATAATAGTTTCCAGTAATAAGCAACTGTTTGCCTTTGGGAGGTAGTGTATGCCAGTACAGAATGCAGTGGGCCAAAAGCAGGAACCTCAGCTTCCATTCTTGCAGTCCTTGATTTGCAAGGTTAAGCAAATTACTTTATCTCTCTGGACCTCAGTTTTTTAATCTATAAAACGAAAGCATGGAGGTAGATATTTATGATATCTTTCAACTCCAGCATCTCCTGTGCCTTTCTTATTCCTGTTAAAAGGAATTCCACATAATTGTCAGTTTAGAGAAGATCGCAAGCAGGAAGAAATAGACATTGAGAGAGAGAGGAGTTATAATTCAGATGTATTTTAATAAATCTGAATAATTGGTCAGAATTAAACCAAATATGGTTCAGTAATGCTAGACATAGGAAAACACAACTATTACAGAAAAACAGAAAGCATAACTATTAAAGAAAAACTTAAAACAAATGCCTTCAAAAGTGTAAGAATTAGTAGCTATACAGGCCCGGCGTGGTGGCTCATGCCTACAATCCCGGCACTTTGGGAGGCTGAGGCAGACAGAACACCTGAAGTCAGTAGTCGAGACCAGCCTGGCCAACATGGCAAAATCCTGTTTCTACTAAAAATACAAAAAATTAGCTGGGCATGGTGGTGGGCATCAGTAAGCTACTTGGGAGGCTGAGGCAGGAGAACTGCTTGAATCAAGGAGGTGGAGGTTGCAGTGAGCCAGGATTGCTCCACTGCGCTCCAGCATGGGCAATACAGCGAGACTCCATCTCAAGAAAAAAATGATAGCTATACAGACAAAACAGCACAACAAAGATATCATGTCAGTAAGAAAATAGTCTAGCATATAATAAAAACCTTGAGGTTCTCTGATTAAACACAATACTTTATACATTTGCTCATCCTCTGTGGACACTAATTTCTTTTCTAAATCTACCATTTCTTTTTCTTTGTTCAGGAAAGGGGGCATCAAAAAAGCAAGCCAAAAGGAATGCTGCTGAGAAATTTCTTGCCAAATTTAGTAATATTTCTCCAGAGAATCACATTTCTTTAGTGAGTAGTGTCGACAGCTATGATGTTAATATCGCTAAGCATTTCTCGCTGTAGGAAACTTTCCTTGATTTTTTATTGTATAGATACTTCAGGGTTGTGATTTTTAGAAATCTCTTCACTGTTCAGTTATATATTACACCATTTTTAGCTGCTTCCTGTTTGTGAGTCAGGATCACAGAGGTAATTAGGTAAGAGAACTTGGGAGACACAGTCAAATTCAGAATAATAGGACAGGATCTAAAGATGATAGGCCAGTAGTGCCATTTTTGCCTTCAGAGGGACAGCACATTTCCATCCCTTTGTTTGTTCATTCATTCACTCAGCAAACAATTTAGTGAGCTCATTATATATTTGTTCTTAGTGCATGTATGTATTTTTTAACCATGTAAATAGTGTTATTTAATTTATTTAAAAACAGTATTTTAAAATTTCTGTAAACTTTTATTTGGTAAATTAACAAATAATTATTTTTATATCATGCCATCTCTAGAATCATTTGGAAATTGCCTTCCCTCTGTCATGCTTATTAATAAAGTAAGATTAAGAGTAGTACCTGTGGCAGGCGCGGTGGCTCAAATCTATAATCCCAGTACTTTGGGAGGCTGAGGTGGGCAGGTTGCCTGAGATCAGAAGTTCACAACCAGCCTGGGAAACGCAGTGAAACCCTGTCTCTACTAAAAAAATACATAAAATTAGCCAGGCTTGGTGGCGTGCACTTATAGTCCCAGCTACTCTGGAGGCTGAGGCAAGAGAATTGCTGAAACCCGGGAGGCAGAGGTTGCAGGAAGCCAGGATTGCACCACTGCACTCCAGCCTGTGGGACAGAGCGAGACTCCATACAAAAAAAAAAAAGTAGTAGTCCTACGTACTTCAGATAGTAGTTGTTCTTATTAACAGCATGTGAAAGCAATTTGAGAACCATAAAGTTATGGAAATATAAGGAATTCTAAGGACAGAGATGAAAAGGGAAGGATATAGGAGAGAATAAAGAAAAGAGGAAAAGCAGAAAGAAAAAGGAAAAAATACTCAGTGGAGTTCTAGGATAGAAGTCTGATAAGAACTTTTTGACATCCTGCCATTTATTTGAATGACTTGTTCCTCAAACCCAACTTGCACATTTCATGGTTTTTTTTTTTTTACATTTTGTTTGTTTGTTTTCTTCTTTATACCTGTCAGTTACAGTGATTGGTATTTCATTTAAAAAATGAAAATTGTTTAATATTTTAATCTGCAAATTGCTCCATTAGGCAGATTTAATTATTTGTAGATTAATACTCCCAAATTATCTTGTACTTCTTAATGTGACCATCGGAAGATTTGACTGAGAAACATTTGTACTGTACAAAATACAAAATACTTTCAGTGTATTATTGCTTCTTATATATGGTAGTATTTGTTAAATGTGTGCTTTTTAATGTTGTCTAACATATTAAATGTGAGTGCTTAATAAGTACTTTTAATTATACTGGTACTGTTGTTGGAACCCAGTCCTAGCTAAGAGTCTAAATCTTCATCTCTGTTTTTCAGACAAATGTAGTAGGACATTCTTTAGGATGTACTTGGCATTCCTTGAGGAATTCTCCTGGTGAAAAGATCAACTTACTGAAAAGAAGTCTCCTTAGTATTCCAAATACAGATTACATCCAGCTGCTTAGTGAAATTGCCAAGGAACAAGGTTTTAATATAACATATTTGGATATAGGTATGATTTTATTTTTCTTTGGCTTTCCCAAGACATGTTTATTTAAAAGTGTGTTTGAGAAACAAAAATTTATTATAATGTATTTTATTGATCAGGGATTCTAAGTATATATAATTACTAGACCAGTAATGTATATAATTGATATGTCCCATTCTTGTGGATAATAATAATAGCTAACATCTATGCAGTTATAATAGCAAAGATGGAGATTTACTATGTGCCAGGCACTGTTGTAAGGAGATCACATGTATCTACTAACTGAATCCTCGGACTAACTCTATGAAGCAAGTTCTCTTATCCTTATTTGTAAGTGAAGAAAGAAAGGCCAGAAAGGTTGAGAAACTTGCCGAAGATCACATAGCTAGTCAGTGGTAGGGGGAGAGTCCCTGCAGATACCCTGGCTGTTAAACTAGCGCGGATGGGCTGCTGGGCAAATGAAAAGGCACTCAGATTTCTAGCGCAAGTACCAACTTTCTGGTGCCCAGACCTTTTCTCTCTACTTTGTCACCGTATGCTGATTCTGGGAGGTAAATGGAGACAAGTCAATTTATAGTTTAACCCCATCCTATCCATCATCATCTGTATTTTCTCTAGCCCTTAATCATTTGGATAGACAAATATGGACAGAGGGAAAGGCAAGTCAGTATGGATTTTCTTTTAATTCAATGTTTGGTATCTTTATTTATTTATTTTTTCTTTTTTGAGACAGACTCTTACTCTGTTGCCCAGGCTGGAGTGCAGTGGCACAATCTCGGCTCACTGCAATCTCTGCCTCCTGGGTTCAAACAATTCTCCTGCTTCAGCCTCCCAAGTAGCTGAGATTGCAGGCACCCACCACCACACCTGGCTAATTTTTGTATTTTCCCCCCTCAAGATGGAGTCTTGCTCTGTTGCCCAGGCCGGAGTGGACTGGCATGATCTCAGCTCATTGCAACCTCTCCCTCCCAGGTTTAAGAAGTTCTCCTGCATCAGCCTCCCGAGTAGCTGAGACTACAGGCATGTATCACCACGCCCAGCTAATTTTTGTAATTTTAGTAGATACAGTTTCACCATGTTAGCCAGGCTTGTCTAGAACTCCTGACCTCATGATCCGCCCACCTCAGCCTCCCAAAAGTAATTTTTTCTTTTTAGTAGAGATGGGGTTTCACAATGTTGGCCAGGCTGATCTTGAACTCCTGACCTCAAGTGATCCGCCCACCTCGGCCTCCCAATGTGCTGGATTACAGGTGTGAGCCACCATGCCTGGCCAAGGTGTCTTGATTTAACATCAATATAATGTGTAAGAAATTTTATATCCCTATCCAACCACAGTGAGATGTGGGGACCTTGCTTGTCAGGGCCCCCTGGTCCTGGGAAAGTAGGGCACTTAGGGCTCAAAGAACTTCTGATAATCTCTGCTACTCTGGGATTGAAGGATGGGTCATGTGCATTGTCTTAGTAAACCAAGAATGATGTAAAACCTGGGAAGTCAGTGCAGACAGATGGTTAGAAAAGGTGGCTGATGAAAAATTAGCTGGGCATGGTGGTACATGCCTATAGTCCTGGCTACGAGGGAGGCTGAGGTGGGAATGATCACTCGAGCCCCTGAGGTTGAGGCAGCAGTGAGCCATGGTCATGCCACTGCTCTCCAGCCTGGGTGACAGAGTGAGACCCTGTCTCAAAAAAAAAAAAAAAAAAAAAAAAGAATGAAAAGATGCTAGGCATGGCAGCTCATGCCTGTAATCCTAGCACTTTGGGAAGCCAAGGCAGGTGGATCACCTATGGTCAGAAGTTTGAGACCAGCCTGACTAACATGGTGAAACCCCATCTCTACTAAAAATACAAAACAGCCAGGCATGCTGGCATGCACCTGTAATCCCAGCTACTCAGGAGGCTTAGGTGGGAGAATAGCTTGAACCCAGGAGTCGGAGGTTGCAATAAACCGAGATCACGCCACTGCACTCCATCCCGGCAACAGAATGAAACTCCATCTCAAAAATAAAGAAAGAAAGAAAGAAAAGGTGGCTGATGAGAGACCATTCATCCAATAAATATTTATTAGTGTCTACAATCTGTTGAAGGTTTAGAATACAGAGATGAAAGAGCCATGTCATGAATAGGACTAGGAAGGATACAGAATCTAGGGAAAAAAGGAAACCTGAAATAAATTTTTAGATTATGAATTAATGATGCCTTTGAACATTTCTTCCCACTTTTGAGAACTAAATAGTTCTTACAAATATGGAAAGCAGTCTAAAAGCCACAGTCGGTTAATTTGACTAGTTTCCATGCAGCTACCTTCGAAAGAACCTAGATATTCTCCAAAGGAGAGACACAAATGGTGTGGGCACAACGGCTCACAACTGTAATCCCAGCCCTTTGAGAGACTGGGCCTTAGGATCACTCGAACCCAGGAGTTTGAGACCAGCCTGGACAACATAGCAAGATCCTTTCTCAAAATTTTAAAATAAAATAAAAATGTACAAATGACCAAAAAACACATGAAAAGATGCTCAAGATCATTAGTCAATAGAGAAATGCAAATCAAAACCACAATAAGGTACCACTTCATGTACACTAGGATGGCTATAATTAAGGAAATGGAAAATAGCAAGTGTTGGTGAGGATGTAGAGAAACTGGAACCTTATACATTGTTTGTGGTAATATAAAGCAGTTCAGCCTCCGTGGAAAAAGCTCAGTTCCTCAAATGAATTGCCATGTAATCCATCAACTCCACTACTTAGGAGTATGAATCAAAAACTGGTGTTTCAACAAATGCCTCTACACACAGATATCTGTATATTCATAGCAGCACTATTCACAAAAGCCAAAAGGTGGAAACAAGCCCAAAACATCCATCAATAAATGGTGGATAAACAAATTGTGGACTGTCCTTCCAATGAAATATTATTCAGCCATAAAAAGAAATGAAGTTCTGATACATGGCTACAACATGGATGAACCTCAAGCAGGGGCTGGAGGGTTGGGAGAATGAGTAACTGCTAAATGTGAATGAGGTTCCGCTTGGGGTGGTGAAAATGTTTTGGAACTAGATAAGAGATGGTGGTTGCGCACATTGCAAATAGGAAATATCACCGAAGTGCTTACTTTAAAATGATTAATTTTTCTAAAAAAATTAAAAGAGGCTGGGCACGGTGGCTCAAGCCTGTAATTCCAGCACTTTGGGAGGCCGAGGCGGGTAGATCATGAGGTCAAGAGATCGAGACCATCCTGGTCAACACAGTGAAACCCCGTCTCTACTAAAAATACAAAAAAATTAGCTGGGCATGGTGGCACGTGCCTGTAATCCCAGCTACTCAGGAGGCTGAGGCAGGAGAATTGCCTGAACCCAGGAGGTGGAGGTTGCGGTGAGCCGAGATCGCACCATTGCACTCCAGCCTGGGTAACAAGAGTGAGACTCCGTCTCAAAAAAAAACAAAAAACAAAAATAAAAGAGCCTAGATACTAGAACTAGAAAGCCTTTTCACTCATTAAATAACCCCATTGTATCTGGATATTTTCCACTAAATGGAATATCAAAATTAACATTTTTATTATGCCCACTTTAAATCATACCACACGTTTCTACTTCTTCCCCCCTGCCCTCATTTCAGTCATCTTTAGTAAGAGTGACTCATCAGTTGATGGGAAGAACATTTGTTTCCTGGGTCAGGTATTGTTTTTAAAATACCGTGACCCATTTACAGTATAAATAAAGAACTACACTCTGCACAGACTTAAAACCTAACAACATGAATGTACAACTCCATAAATACGTACAATTATTATGCATCAATTAAACTTTTTTTTCCTAATAGAAGACACAAGGGAGGCATAGGGAAGGTTTTGCCTTGACCCAAGTTATTCCTGGTTCAAATGCCTCCTGAAAATGACTTCCTAGTGGAAAATACAATCTCTCCAGTCCTCTAGCACATGGCTCTTTGTCTTTTGAGAAAGTTACTGTGGTTCAGTAATTTCCAAACACTGTTCAACTAACCATATTAGAATTGCCTTGGGAGCTTTTTTCTTTTTTAAATGTAGGAATCAGCCACCCCCAACCCTGTGTTTCTGATTGAGTGAGCAAGAGTGCAGCCTAAATATCTGTATTTCTTTAAAGTTGTCAGATGATTATGAAGTACAGTAAGTTTGAAAACTGCTACAGCTGAGTAGTTGTGGTTTTTTGTTTGTACAAGCAAAACAAAGACTTCAAGTGAATGCTTAAAAAGAAAGAATTGTTTTTACAAAGGGATCTACTTTATACATATTTGACATTAACCATCGTGCTTGAATGTGTCATTACAGAAGAACTGAGCGCCAACGGACAGTACCAGTGTCTTGCTGAACTGTCCACCAGCCCCATCACGGTCTGTCATGGCTCCGGTATCTCCTGTGGTAATGCACAAAGTGACGCAGCTCACAATGCTTTGCAGTATTTAAAGATAATAGCAGAAAGAAAGTAAACTTGGAGCAACTTTAAAAAATCCTTCAGCAGCACATAAAAAGTTCCCCTCTCGCCTCGTCCCAAGTAAAAACTTTTACCATAGTGTTTGAGTTTAGGTCTTGTTTCTAAATCTCTCCATAGATTCCATCAACACTCTAGATTTAATTCTGTCCACGTAGTTGTTATTAAGCTCTTTTTAACAGCTTCAACTTTGTATCAGTATATTGTATTTATAAACTTTGTACCACAAGACAGAGTGTAGCACCCATTTTACAGTGCCGTGCACATCACAGAAAGAACTGCATGTTTGTATTTGATGATAATTATGAAATAAAAATGCTAACAACAGTCTTTCTTACTGGTGCTTAAGCTCTTCTTTGCACAAAGCTTTGTAAAGGGAATTCAGAGGAAGCCCTTTAGAATTGGAGTCTTGAGGGACAGCACTAACAGGCCTTTATTAAGTATACTTGAGTGTTAAATTTCAGGGAACATGATTAGTCTGCTGTGTATTTGAATTCATGTAACAAAGAGCTGTTACGATGGGATTCTGCTCATTTTATTAAAAAGCTACTGACTTGACTGTCGCCCTGTTCTTGTTAGCCATTGTTATGAATAACATTTTAATGTTGACATTCTGTTATTTACATAGCTCTAATTTACTTCTGAAAGTCAAAAGTGAAAATAAAAAACAATGGTCTAAGCAAAATTTACAAACAGACATATAATGGGTTACTTCCTTACTTTTTCTAAGCCTATGCAGCTATGTATTCTTCTTTGACATAACCATACACAGATGAATTATCAGTTTAAAAAGCATTTGGCCAGGCACAGTGGCCCATGCCTATAATCCTAACTCTTTGGAAGGCCAACATTGGAAGATCCCTTGAACCCAAAAGTTTGAGACCAGCCTAGGCAACATAGTGAGACCCCATCAAAAAATCAGTCAGGTGTGGTGGCACACTTTTAGTCCCAGCTACTTAGGAGGCTGAGGTGGGAGGATTGCTTGGGCCCAGAAGATCAAGGCTGCAGTGAGCCACGATCACACCATTGCACTCCAACCTGGGTAACAGAGAGAGACTCTGTCTAAAAAAAAAAAAAAAAAAAAAAAAAAGCATTAGTAGAATTACCCAAAAAACCTTCCCAGCTTACTCAGTTGCAAAAATGTTCTAAAGGGAAGAGTGGTTAAAAGGTTAGGAATTAAGTCTAATGAACAGATTTTAATTTTACCTTTTGTGTTCATATATCCTCTTATAACATCTCAAGTCTTCCCATCTGTCAGTACCAGCTCGTGCTAGCTTTCTAAGTTAGGTGGAAGTCTCAGCCCTGTTTGAAGATCAGAGAAAGCTTCATAGAGGAAATTTGAATGAAGGTAGGTCTTATGTATTCATACAGAAGGAAGCATATAGAAGGTATTTTTGCCTGAAAAGAAATCATCTGGAATTCTTTGAGAACAAAACTACAAAATAAAGGAAAACCAGTACATGTAACTTATTTTAAATTCTAAAGAGCAGTTACCATAGCTCCATATTCTAAGATCCATGTGTCAAACCATAGAAACTTAGGTACTTTTTTTTTGGCAAGGTTAAGGAATAGACTTAAAAGATTGGAAACAAAGCTAGGCATAATAGGATCTTGTGACTTTTTAAAGATTGAACCAAGGTTTCAGTAAATGGTCTTGAATATAGGGGGCAAAATGAACTCTCTAGAGATGACATTAGACTCTTCTGCATAGTGAAATGCTGACTTGGATAAACTGGGGGAAGATTTCATAAGGCAGTGGAAGAAAAGGGTAATATCACTTGGTTGTAGACAGTCCGTATGTATTGATAAAATGAGGTCTCAGGATAAGGTGCCCAGAAGATAAACTTGCTGCTGCCTCTGCTTTTCCTGCTTCTGGCTCTGGAGGAACATGCATTCTTTTTTTTTTTTTTTTTTTTTTTGAGGCGGGGTTTCGCTCTTGTTACCCAGGCTGGAGTGCAATGGGGCGATCTCGACTCACGGCGACCTCCGCCTCCTGGCTTCAAGCAATTCTCCTGCCTCAGCCTCCTGAGTAGCTGGGATTACAGGCACGCGCCACTATGCCCAGCTAATTTTTTGTATTTTTAGTAGAGACGGGGTTTCACCATGTTGACCAGGATGGTCTCAATCTCTTGACCTCGTGATCCACCCGCCTTGGCGTCCCAAAGTGCTGGGATTACAGGCTTGAGCGACCGCGCCCGGCAGGATTCTTACACTTTTCAAATGTCACCTCTCAGAGTGTCTGGATTTTCTAGGGAGTTAGGGATTTTCTTGGACCATCACGTGTATTCTCTAACACCACTTTGTTTAGCCCTCTGTTAAAGCTCTTAACCAATACAATTAGTCAAACAGCTGCTGATATGCTACTGGGCTTTATTATAGAGATACAGCACCTGACAAAGGGATGCCAAGTGGCCATGCAGCCAAGACCACTGATCATGAGCTGGGTTCTATACATGCAGAACACAAACATAGGCAGAGGGCACAGTATACTGCATTAGCAAGCAGCCTAGACTCCCATGTCATCTGCCACTGTTGCACTGGTGTTTCTCCCTTGGCTTATATCTATAGTCACTGATCCCATATGACCAGTTGACGAAAGAGGAAAATGCATGAACTTGACTCACATGTTTATATTTTGGCAAACTGAAAATAGATGGTGTCTGTATTACTCTGTTAGGGGTGGCCTTGAAAGTCAACGGTAAGGAAAAATCCTCCCAAAGGGCAGACTTTCAGGCAGTATACTTTGCCATCCATTTGTGGAGAAAGGGGCTCAAGGTTGGAATATACATGGGCAGTGGCAACTGGCTTGGCCATGAGATCAGGGGCCTGAAAATAGACCACATTACTGGGAACGAAGAGATTTGAGATAAAAATGGTGGATGGGCACATGAGAGTGGGCACAAAGTGTTAGGAGCTTTGTACTGCACTTGATCTATACCACAAAGTGTCCATAATAGAAAAAATCCAGCATCTAGCATTGGAATAACTAACTACTGTGGCAGGATTGGTGGCTATGTAACAGACCTAACAGGATGGGCTTCGATACACTGAGGCTGATGTAGTTATATTCACTGCTGAATTTTCAGCCTACTAACAACAGAGAACCAATGCTGCAATGCTGAGTGCCTATTCCTCAAGAAGACCAATCAGTCACTTGGTGGCAAGCTGACTTACAATAATGATCATAGCTTACAATAATGATCCTAGCAAGAGGCAGTGACTCATTTCGACAGGAATAGACACATATTGTAGATGATTCTCCTTTTCTATCTGCAGGGCATCAGCCAGCATCACTGAGGGCTTTCAGAGTGCTTGAGTTACCTCACGCGACCTGTTTTATAGCAAAGGAGGGAAGAGAGTGGGCAAATGACCACAGCCTCTGCTTGTCATATTACAAGCTGCTTCACCCAAACCTCTACCCTGATAGAATGATTAAATAGCTTGTTGAAGGCATACCTAACACAAACACCATCCTTTAAAATGAAGTGTACACGTTAATGGTCTTTATACAGGGCTGTGTTCTCAATAGGTAGAATATATGGGTCCAAGAATCAAGGGGTAGTAGCAGGAATGGCCCTGTTTACTATCATTCCCAGTGATTCTCTTGGGGGAAAGTGTGCTTCCTGGCTCCACAACACTGGGCCCTGTCATTTAGAGGTCCTGCTAAAGGTGAAACACCTCCACCAGCAGATGTAGTTTATGGTTCAGTGAGACCCAAGAAGAGACTCATCGGTCTCATTGAACTATAAGCTATATCTGCTGACTAGGTAGTTCAGGTTCCTTGCACCAAGAAAGCAGCAGGCAAAAAGAGGAGTCAGGTCCTGGCAGGTATAATAGATTTGATCATAAAGAGGACATAGTACCACAGTTACATAGTTGGAGGAAGGAGGAAAATGTTGGTACTCAAGCAGTGCACTTAGGCACCTCTTGCTATGCTCTTGCCCAATTTTGATTGTAAATGGACAAGTGTAGTAGCCATTATCAGCCTAAAAAGATTATGGGGACCAGGGACTCTGAGCCTCTAAGGATCAAGGGCTGAGTTTTATCACCAGATAAGTCACTGAGACCAGCTGAGAGTGCCACTGCATCCAAAGTCACAGCCATCTTTGGGTTGCCTGCATCCAGTGACTGGGGAACAAAGTCCTGACCTTCTTGCTCCAATTTGGGACACCGAAAGGGCCAACCAGCTTCAGAGCTTCCCACAGAGTCAGCTGAGAACACTGTGGAGACTGTATCACAGCGCAAGTCCTCCTCCTACCCAATCCCGATTTCTTCCCATTCCTTCCATGGATGATGATCACAAAGCATTCCCTAATAAACCTGCTGCCCACTGTCTCCTGAGTCTGCTCCCTGAGAGTCCCACCTGAGACACGGAGTTATAGCTTAGAGAGAAAAGGAAATAAGAATATCATATAAATCACATAATTTAAGATTATAAAATTACAAGTCTGCATTGGAGATACTCTGAATTCTCTTCAGATCATGTATCTTTTGCCTTTTATTAGAATTTCTAGAGCTAGGACAAATTGTGAGTTTGTAGCCAGTTTTTTCTTTGCTGTTATTTTTGGCAGGGTTGCTATGGTTTTAATATGGTTGGTTTGTCCCTTCTGCAAATCTCGTTGAAATTTGATTCCCAGTGTGGTGGTGGTGGAAGGTGGGGCCCAGTGGAAGGTGTTTGGATCATGGGGGTGGGTCCCTTATGAATAGATTAATGCTTTCCCTTAAGGGAGAGTGAGCTCTCTATTAAATCCCAAAAGAGCTGGTTGTTAAAAAGAGCCTGGCCCTTTTCACAAGATGGCGCCAAAAGCGAAGAAGGAAGCTCCTGCCCCACCTAAAGCCGAAGCCACAGTGAAAGCTTTAAAGGCCAAGAAGGCAGTGTTGAAAGGTGTCCACAGCCACCAAAAAAGATCCGCACGTCACCCACCTTCCGGCGGCCCAAGACACTGCGACTCCGGAGGCAGCCCAAATATCCTCGGAAGAGCGCCCCCGGGAGAAACAAACTGGACCACCATGCTATCATCAAGTTTCCGCCGACCACTGAGTCTGCCATGAAGAAGATAGAAGACAACAACACACTTGTGTTCATTGTGGATGTTAAAGCCAACAAGCACCAGATCCAACAGGCTGTGAAGAAGCTCTGTGACATTGACGTGGCCAAGGTCAACACCCTGATTCGGCCTGATGGAGAGAAGAAGGCATATGTTCGACTGGCTCCTGATTATGATGCTTTGGATGTTGCCAACAAAATTGAAATCATCTAAACAGAGTCCGGCTGGCTAATTCTAAATACATGTATATCTTTTCACCATTTAAAAAAAAAAAAAAAAAAAAAGAGCCTGGCATCTCTTCCTGACCCTTGCTTCCTCTCTTGCATGTGAAGCTGATCACATACCAGCTTCCATGAGTGGAAGCAGCCTGAGGCCCTCACCAGATGCAAAAGCCCAATCTTGAACTTTCCAGCCATCGAAAATTAGGAGCCAAATAATCTTTTTTCTTTATAAATGACCCAGTCTCAGGTATTCCTTTATAGCAACACTAAACAAACTAAGACAAGGTTTCTGTGGACGGTATGTATGTGTGTGCTGCAACAAAAAATATTTGCATTTTCAAAAGATTTCATATCCAGAACAATATGTAGGAAATGAAATAGAAATTATGCTAATTTAAGGACTAAGTCCACTGTGAGTAATGCTGCATCTAGAATAACACTGCATCTCAAGATCCGAAGAAGTTAAACAACATGAAAGAGCCCACATTATAGTATGAGTTCTAAAAAGGATAGTTTCATGAAAGTTTCAGAGTATTAGAACTAAGAAGCAGCTCTTACTACATTGAAAAAATGAATTTGTTTTAATGCATTAAATTATAGCTTTACCTGAAAAATTGTAAACTTGTGGAAATTACTGAAGATGTGGCCTACTCAGAACATTTTACAAGCTTAACAACATATTCAGAATTACTAGCTTGACAATATATTCAGATAGCAGATCATGATGGCTTTCTGCCACAAATACAGCTGATACGAAAAGGAGGAAGGTATCAATAAGCCAAGTCTTACATTTCTTGTATTTATCATTTTCTGATTTCCTCATTTCCCTTAGTAATTTTTTTAGGTTGAGACTTATCAAAAAGGCCATCTGTGGAAAGCAGTGTGTAATGAAGATCTGATAGCTATTCAGTCAATTTGAACATTAGAAAGGGCAAAGTAGATGGATCGGAATATGTGGGGTGTTCTGCTTCACTGCTTGGGCTGGGACAAGAGGGAACACTGTGGAGAGAAGATCTGAATAAGCTAGTTTTTCTTTCTGTGCTAATCTGAGTGAGTGGATAGCTGCTACATGTTTATGGCATTTTGTGCTAATAGATACAGTAGAGGTTTATAAATTATTTACATACATCTCATCAAAAAAAGAGGCAGAAGACAAAGGCAAACTGTTTTCAAGTATATGAGCTAAAACCAAAGAAAGGCTTGGATTTACATGCATCTCCAGTTATAATTTTTTAAAATAAGATGAACAACTGGAGCTCATTTAGATGGCAGGTTAAGAATTACATAGTATAGTAAATGCTGGGTTCTATTACAAATATTTACATTTTTATTTATGGGCTTTCATTCCAGTGCAATCTCCGTTATGGCCAGATGGGTGTGTTACTGCCCAAGATTTATTTGAAATTCAGAAATTGATAGTACTTATGCCTGACTGCTTGGTTTATTTTATTCATTTTACTTTATATTTCTAGTTAAGACAGGTAAGTTTTAATGGCAAAAGAAAGGAGGATAAAAATTTAATATTTAATTCATGCATTTAATAAAGGACTTAAGCAAATGCTTTGTTTTTGTTTGCTAATAGGACAGTAATAAAAATTAGTGTTAATAAAGAATATCAACTCACGTGATGGTGCTTATGTCCTATGAATCAACTTTTGCTTTGAAGCACTGGGAACAAATTCATACTGAGCTTTAGAATATTAAATAATAATTTGGCTAGACTTTTTAAAGGATTTACTAAGTTACCTGACACTGGACAAAACATTTTACATGCATATATAAAGCCATTTTTCTAAGAAGCTGTACAGTACAATAATTAAGTGAGCATCTCCAAAGATAGACTGCCTGGGTTTGAATTCAAGCTCCATCACATGTAAACAGCTATGTGATTTGGTGCAAGTTGCTTAACCTTTCAGTTCCTCAGTTTCTTCACCTCTAATTTATGGGTAACTGACTTCTACTTCCAAACATGATAGAATACCATGTGTGCACTAGCCCTCCTCTCACCATAAACAACTTTAAAACTGGACAAAAGACAGAAGGCAGACATTGCACATGATAAAGAAAAAAAATGAGGCAAGGCGCAGTGGCTCATTCCTGTCATCCCAGCACTTTAGGGAACTGGGGGCAGGAGTTTGAGATCAGTCTGGCCAAATAGTGAGAGTCCATCTCTATAAAAAATAAAAATAAATAAAAATATCAGCTGGCATGATAGCACCCTCCTGTAGTCCTAGCTACCTGGGAGGCTAAGCTGGGAGAATCACCTGAGCCCAGGAGTTTGAGGCTGTAGTGAGCTATGACCGTGCCACTGCACTCCAGCCTGGTGACACAGCGAGACTCTATCATCTAAAAAAAAAAAAAAAAAAAAAAAAAATTAAAAATGATACTTGTTAAAGCACAATATGGCAGATAATATTTAGGACTATCTCAAAAGGTACAGGGACCTCTACAATAGGATTCTGCAGTAGGGTAGAGAGGTTAGGTTCAGCTGTGTATACAGCATGGGCAAGAGGGAATTTATAGCCAAGGGGCAGGGTAGTGGCAGTGGATAGAAAATTACCGAGAGGAAACATCAATGGTAAGGGGAATTCTGGCTAAACCAACCAACCTAACAGAATTCTTGCTGAAGGCAGGCCAGATAAATCAGACATCACCTGTGGGTTGGTAGAGGATGAGGAATCCAATCAGATATCAAGGGTGATCAGATATCAAAGGCAGGGATTCTTGCTAACCCAACTAAGCAGGGTTCTTGTTACAACTGGCTTTTACATAGAAGTGCACAGAGGGGCCTAGTAGAAGGCACAGGAGCCTAATCAAAGTTTGGCCAAGCAAAGAATCTTAGCACAGACTGCTAACATGAGAGATGGGAAACAAATGAGATGATTCCCCTGGTGGGGCCGGGCGCGGTGGCTCACGCCTGTAATCCCAGCACTTTGGGAGGCCGAGGCGGGTGGATTACGAGGTCAAGAGATCGAGACCATCCCGGTCAACATGGTGAAACCCCGTCTCTACTAAAAATACAAAAATTAGCTGGGCATGGTGGCACGTGCCTGTAGGGACTACAGGGAGGCTGAGGCAGGAGAATTGCCTGAACCCAGGAGGCGGAGGTTGCGGTGAGCCGAGATCGCGCCATTGCACTCCAGCCTGGGTAACAAGAGCGAAACTCCGTCTCAAAAAAAAAAAAAAAAAAAAGATTCCCCTGGTGGCCCTGGATTCCTGCTCAAGGGGCCATTTTGGACTCAGAATGGAGAAGTGAAGTCCAGAGAGACATCAGGGATGCTGAGTTGCCTAGAGTAAGTAGAGAAGGGTGCCCAAGGACAAGCAGCGATGTAGAGAAGGAACTCAAGAATTCTGCATAGCGATTCCCCTGAAGTCTTTAGAAAATGGCAAGCTGCACATGTGCAGGATAAGATACGGTGAGGGCCAGCAGGGAACAGTTACCACTGAGGAGGGACAAGCTGAGTCAACATTCCACAAGTCCTCCAGTGTTGGAAAAAACAGGTGATCAGCATTGTCCAGCAATACATATTCTGAATAAGTGTCACATTTTCCTGCTTTTCTGCCTCTCTTATATTTTGATAGATTACATGCTAGACATTACAGATTCTACATTGTTGTGAATCAAGATTTTGTTGTCTTCCTTTAAAGAGTATTTAGTTTTTTCTCACAGACAGTTAATTTAGTGATGGACCACATTGATTCTTATAGCAAAGGTATTTTAAAAGCTTTGTTAGCAAAGGGTTCAAAGTAGCCTCTTCCTAGAGACTAAAGTAGCCCTATTCTTCAAGTATGGCTCCTTCCACAGCATTGTAAGTCACAAAGCCTGCTCAGATGCATGACGTGCACCCAACTTTTAATGGGTAGAGTTTAAAAGATCACATTGCAAAGGGTCTGCCTACAGGGAAACACTGGAGACATTCTTGCAATGGATCTACCACAGTTCATTTCAATCTGTTTCTTCTCTACTACCTGCATATTTCTGGTGCCACACAATAGGTCATATTCATATCATAGTGTAACCTCTGGCCTTGCTTTTATGTGTAGGGTGTACATGAACCCGTACAGTCACTAGTAGGAGTATTCCTAAAAACCATTCCAACAGTGGGATGACCAATACTTAACTATACATGGATGTGACTAGAAACCACATACACATATCCCATTAAACCCAAACTCGGTGTAGTCTCAACTCTGCTTATTCCTTGGCCAAATCCCAGAAATGCCTGTGAGCATTCCAAAACTTTAAAGTAGGGGGCTATGCCTAGCCAGATCTAGGAAGAGTATTGGGATGGGAGACAAGATGGAAGTCAGAGTGCAAAGAGACAGCAGGTTTAATTGTCCAGGGCCGAGCTTAGTTCCAGAGAATTGAGGGGCCAGGTGTCAGAAAAGCGGCAAAGACAATAAGCCAATATGAAAGGAAGAGTCAAGGCTTTAATCCCTTGCTGTGATAGAATGGTACCAGTCCAGGGTCATGTGGATCAGCACAGCATTCCTGAGGGAACCCCTGAACAAAAGGCTCCTGCAGTTTTATGAACCCAGGGCCTGGCATGAGGAGAGGGTGAAGGGCTTGGAGTGGAAAAGTACTCAGTACCGAGTCCGAGTGGGCAAGTGTCTTCAAGCTTCCTCCTCATCTCCAATAAGGAGGTTTCTGCAGAAGTCCCTGAGGAAGCTCTCCCTCTATAGCGAGAACTCCAAATGGACCCCATAATGATTTGGTCATTCTGAGACACTGTTCTCTGGCATCCTTAATTCCAATATTCTTCACATCACATGAACTCTTTTAGCCTCAGTTTCCTCGCCAGTAAAATGGGGATAACTTGCTCTCCCTTCCTCTCAGGTTAGAAAGATGAAATGAGATAATAAATGTGCAAAGGTTTGAAAACCTTGAAGATGCACAAATGTAAGCCATTTTCTCCTTACAAAGTTACAAAATTGAGGTGGCTAACTCATGTAAAATTCCCTCTGTAACATTTCAACTTAAGCTTTAAGGGATCAGCTAAGTAAAAAGCAAATGTTTTGCCCAAGCAAAGGATTCCAAGGTTATTGATGGCATTCTCTGACTCTCTGTAGTACTTCTGTTGCTACAATCTGTCCTGCATTGCCTGATGATGGCCTTTTATCTTAAATAATACTGAAACTTTTTGTTACTATTATATCAGCACTGTCTGAAGAACATATAATGTAAACCATATATACAATTTAAAAATTTCTAGAAGCCAAATTATTCAAGAAAAGAAATGGATTGAGTTATATTCTGTTTAACCCAATAGGTCAAAAACATAATTTTAACATGTAATATATATATAATTAATCAGATGTTTTACATTCCTTTTTACATAATATGCCTCTGAAATCCAGCCTATATTTTACATTTACAGTACATGTCTTTTTTTTTTTCTTGGAGAGACAGAGTTTTGCTCTGTTGCCCAGGCTAGAGTGTAGTGGTGCAATCTCAGCTCACTGCAACCTCCGCCTCCCAGATTCAATCAATTCTCCCACCTTAGCCACCCACACCCAGCTAATTTTTGTATTTTTAGTAGAAGTGGGGTTTTGCCATGTTGGCCAGACTGGTCTCAAACTCCTAGCCTTAAGTGATCCGCCCACCTTGGCCCGGCCTAGCTTTCACTGACTTTGTGAGGAGTTTCTGCAACTGCTTCTTCAGACTTTTCCCACGTTTTTTAAAACCCCAATTTATATTTAATTGCAATTTCTTCCACTGTCACAGAGAACACAAGGACCTTTGACTTACTCTTTCCACCACAGAATATCACTCTAGGAAAGCATTCCATCGTAATATATATAAGGTGCCTTAAGCATTACAGGGACTCAGAATAAGGTCGCTAAAGTAGTGTTTTCTAAAGTGTGTTCCGCTGAGCTAATCCCACAGTCAACGTATGCAATTTTATGTTTTAATTTGTACCCTAGTGATATTGTCTTACTCCTTCTGAGTACATATTGCGTCATATCTTTAAACACGTCAAGCTTTTAGAATGGTGCTGTACGCGCAGGAGGTCGCTGCGCTTCACCTTCCAGCTGATGACAAAATCAGCAATTGCCTTTAACCACAGGAACTTCAGCCCGTTGGTCACTAGGGGGAGACCCCCACGTGGTGAGCCTCTCCAGGCTCCTCAAATCCCTCCAGAGCAGCCAGTGTGTACTCTGCCCCGCCAAACCACACCCAGGCTTAGGAAGAGGAAACTGACGGCCATCCATTTCACGCTACTTGTGCCGGCGAGCTCGGGGTGGAATCCAAGAATAACCAAGCCGAGATCTCGCTGACCAACTATTGAATTTAGAGTAACACTTGGCAGAATAAAACTCCCGTCAGCTTGTCCATACTACCTGGGTTTGCAGAAATAATGCTTTTCCTTAGCATTTAATTCTCGGATCTGTAAATAGAACTGCTTTTTAGATGCATTCCATAATCCTCAGTCAACTTACTACAGTAGTAAAGGAAAATTAGGCTACTATAAACTGCTCCAAGGGGTTTCTCATCAGACTGAATTTTATTTCGTTTGAAATGAGGTGTTTAATTTTGCAAGTTAAATCATCTTGACTTTACTCTGGATAGGGGCCTGAGATAGACGAAGGAAAATTTCCTTTTCATACATGCGAGAAATAAACTGTTTCTTAACACTCATATTCACGAGTGTCACCGTTAGTCCAAGTCGAGGTAATTAACATCTTTAGAAAGAAAAAAAAAACTTCCTTATGGAAGGATCGGCACTGGCCCTTCTGTACAGTATTGTAAAATCTGAGGAAAAAACCATATTGACACCACTTCCTAGCCAAATGCTACAGGACGATATCAATACTTACTGGACTCAGTGGGCATTTATTTACTTATTTCACAGTGAAGATATCTTTTCTGGAAAATCCCTCATAAGAAAAGCGAAATTCAAGCTCCAGCTCGTTCTTCAGCCACCGCTCCTCTATCCGGCTTTCTGGGCCCATAGGTTCTGCCCAAAACAAAAGCTGTAAACGCCCGCGGCGGCGCTGAGCCCAGGGAGCAGGGCCGCGAGGCGCCACCAGGTCGCCGCTGACGCCTCCCCTCGGACCTGCCAGGGGCTGCGCGCGGCGCATGGAGGCTCCCAGGCGGAGGAGTCCGGGGACCCCTGAAGATCCTTCAGGCAGAGGGGTCCGGAAACCCAAGCAGGAGCGCGAGGCCGCGGCGCGCGGTGTCCCGCCCGGGAGAGTTCAGAGGAAGCGGGCGCCGCGGCCAGCCAATAGCAAGGAGGACGGCGGCGCGGAGGGCTCACGGGGGCCCGGGTGCGCCCTGCCCGCCGCAGCACCAGCCCCGCCCGCCGCAGCACCAGCCCCGCCCGCCGCAGCACCAGCCCCGCCCGCCGCAGCACCAGCCCCGCCCGCCGCAGCACCAGCCCCGCCCGCCGCAGCACCAGCCCCGCCCGCCGCAGCACCAGCCCCGCCCGCCGCAGCACCAGCCCCGGGAAGGCGGCCCCAGCGTGCCCGGAGATGCCTGGGCGTCGGGCTGCAGGATTAGGGGGCGGGCCGGTGGAGATGGGGTGCGGGTTTGAGCCTTGATCTGGAGGCTTGGCCTCAGGGATTGGGAGGTGTGTGGGTAACAGCCCAGAGGCGCGGGAGCTGGGAGCAAACCGTGCGGTTTAGGAACTAAAATGCTTGTCTGAATCTGCAGCGGATGGAGGATGAGGAAACAGGAGCTTGGGAGGAGACAGATGCATTTTAGAAACTGGTGGGGGAAAGAATGAGTTAATTAGGGAGGCCAGGCCCGGTGGCTCACGCCTGTAATCTCAGCACTTTGGGAGGCCAAGGCAGGCGAATCACCTGAGGCCAAGAGTTCGAGACCAGCCTGGGCAACATGGTGAAATCCTGTCTCTACTAAAAATACAAAATTAGCAGTCATGGTGGCGTCTGCCTCTAATCACAGCTACTCGGGAGACTGCGGCGGGAGAAACGCTTAAACCTGGATGGCGGAGGTTGCGGTGAGCTGAGATCACACCATTGCACTCCAGCCTCTGCGACAGAGGGAGACTCTGTCTAAATAAATAAATAAATAACCATAATCAGACTATTAGAAATAAAAGGCATAACTTCATCCCAGCAAAATAAATTTCTGTTTATACAAGGGAGAACAATATTTTTTATAGCACACATCTGCAGCAGCCAGAGGAAAATAATTTTTTTAAATGCATAATAAACAGAAAATATCTAAGAAGTTAGAAATAAGTCCTAACAGCTATTTAATAAATTAAATTAATACAACTCACAAACTGAGACAAGTTATCTGATTCAATTAAAAATAAAAAAGATCTAGCAATGTGTGTCTACAAAAGATACATTTAAAATAATAGTAAAAAATAATATGGAAAAAGATATTCTAGATTTTATGAACCATAAAAAAATTGACGAAAGCTCTTTTAATATCTGACAAAATTTAATTCAAGGTGAAAAGCATCAGAAAAGACAAAGACAAGCATAATAGGTAAAAATAACCAATCAAGATTGAATGATCATGAAACACATGTATGTAATAAGCAAGAACTGACTGGAGAGAAACAGCTATATTAATTCTAACTGTAGATTTAATACTGCTTCTCAGAACCTCATCAAACAGAAAAGAGCAATTCATAATTAATATGAATTATAAAACACAATGACTTCAAATTAATAGAAATTTAGAGCCAACAAAAATATATTGTTTCTAATTACATGCAGAATATTCATTAAAATGTCTACAACCTGAGCTGCAAAAAAACTCGCAGTAAATTCCAAAAGAATCAACATCATGCAAACTATCCTTTCTGACCACAATGAAACAGAACTAGAAAACCAATGGTAAATTGAGATCTAAATCCCGTGCCATCTGGAAATAAAAAATGTAATACTTGGGGTAAAAAGACTATGAGGAAATTTTCCATTTTTTTTTAGCTGACATGAAAGCGCCATATGTGAAAATGTATGCTGATATGAAATGCACCATATGTGCAACATGACAGGCAATACCTAAAGGCAAATGTATAGCCGTAAATTTATTTCCTGGAAAACACGGAGAAATAAACTAGGAAACAAGAGATTACAAAAGACCAACAAATATAGCAAAGAAAACAAGAGGCAAAATAAGCATAAAGGCAATAAATAAATAAATAAATAGAACAAAAATATTGGGGATTATTAGTGAAACCCATCAACTGAAGAATAAAAGGTTTCGTAAATTTGCAAAGGAGAGCTTTCTTTCTCATCAAGAGTTGCAACCTGAACGGTGTCCATTCTGACAGGCTGGGAAGCATAACCTCTGGTCAGAAGCCAACAGCAGATATTTCAGAAGAGGTGGAAAAGGGAACAGGAATTTATGCTGAGTGAGGTAGCCAAGTATACATATTTAATGTTTGTATGTTTTTAGAGTTTTAGAAATAATATTTTAAAGCACTTCAGGCAGAGTAGGTTTTTAATAAACCATTATTATTGTGGTATAAATATTGAATGCTTTTTTTTTTTTTTTTTTTTTGAGAGGAAATTTCACTCTTGTTACCCAGACTGGAGTGCATTGGCAGAGTCTCAGCTCACTGAAACCTCCGCCTCCCGAGTTCAAGCGATTCTCCTGCCTCAGCCTCTCAAGTAGCTGGAATTATAGGTACCCACCGCCATGCTGTGCTAATTTTTTTTTTTTTTTTTTGAGACGGAGTTTCGCTCTTGTTACCCAGGCTGGAGTGCAATGGCGCGATCTTGGCTCACCGCAGCCTCCACCTCCCGGGTCCAGGCAATTCTCCTGCCTCAGCCTCCTGAGTAGCTGGGATTACAGGCACGCGCCACCATGTCCAGCTAATTTTTTGTATTTTTAGTAGAGACGGGGTTTCACCATGTTGACCAGGATGGTCTCGATCTCTTGACCTCGCGATCCACCCGCCTGGGCCTCCCAAAGTGCTGGGATTACAGGCTTGAGCCACCGCGCCCGGCCTTTTAATTTTTATATTTTTAGTAAAGACATGGTTTCACCATGACGGGGTCAATGGACAGAGTTGGCCAGGCTGGTCTCGAACTCCTGACCTCGGGTGACCTGCCTGTCTCAGCTTCTAAAGTGTTGAGATTACAGATGTGAGCCACCACACCCGGACTAGAGAATGCTCTTAATTGGGAAGTGTTGCTTCGAAGATGAAAAGAGACGAAAGCTTACTTCTCTTTATTTGGTAGGTCCTAAAATGGCTTCTTAAGGATCTTCATAATTTTTATTTTTGAGCACATCCAAGCATGACAGTTTTTACTTTGTGATCAGAGTCTGGATGTTATTGGTTATTTTTTGTATATACTGCAAGATCGCACAAGAAGTGAAACTATTCATCTTTGTTAAGCCCAGGTATTGGGCCTTTCATAGGGGTGCTTTTTCATGGTGAATGGGTAAATATGTCCCTACTTTGTATGCTTGTTAAACATCCCTGGCTGTGTGGCCTTGAAAGGAGTTTTCCCTCTAATTAGCCTTATGTGAGAGCTTTTTTTTCTCAGAGACAGGCATCCAGAAATATTTCTTCCAGAAACAGTCATTGCAGTGGAGAATTTGGGGTTTGAATCATAAAAAACTAGATAAAATCCTAGATGTTACCTCCAATTCCTTCATTTAAAAATTTGAGGTCACCCAAATTAAGAAAATTGGTAAGACGGACTGAGATTCGTAACTTTTAGACATTTGTAGACCCTAGATATTGGGGGTGCTGTACTCTAACACTTTTCCAAGAAAAGGGGTAAATCTTGTCTTCCTTAATTTGGAAGGAAAAAAAATCTACCACTTGCAATTTGGCATGGGCCAGAGGGAATACCATCAGCTATGCCTCAACGGTGTGATACTGAGTGATGTACATGGAGAGAATCTGGGCTGTGTGTTACGGTTTACTGTTTTGGGGAAATGAGGCCTCTGACATACAGGGGAATTATTGTTGGGAACTCTGCTCAATAGGAGGCTGTCACCCAGGCCCCATGCCAAAGGGAAAGCTTGTAAATTCCACTTCCCTGGAAGGCTGATAACTTGCAATAATCATGACATTGATTACTTGGTCCTGCTGGGTCGCAGCTTGTGAGATTCTTTCTGATCAAAGTTACCATCATGGGCAAACTGTGGTTAAATGGGCTTTAATCTCTTTGTTGGTAAAGTTCTGTTATCCTTGTCCAAGAGATTGGCAGTCTATAAATTCCTTTTTTTTTTTTAAAGCATAAAATTAAAACTTTTTGCTCTAAATTAATTACAGATTCACGGGAAGTTGCAAAGGTAGTATGGAGATGTCCCTGTACCTTTCACCAAGTTCTTCAGTGGTTACATCTGGCATAAATATAGTGCAATATCAAAACAAGGAAATTAACAATGGTACAACATGCATATATAGATGTCATTTTTTTAATTAAAAAATGTTACTGGTGGTAAAATATAAATAACAGAAAATTTTACCATCCTAACCATTTTTAGATGCACAGTTCAGTAGTGTCAAGTATATTCATACTGTTATGCAATCAATCTCCAGAACTCTTTCTCTTGCAAAATTGCAACTCTGTAGGTACCTTTTAAATACTAATGTCCCTTTTTCGACTCCTCCCATCTCCTAGAAACCACCTTTCTATTTTACTTTCTATTTCTATGAATATAACTACTTTGGGTACCTCATATACGTGGAATCATACATTATTTGTATTTTTATACCTGACATTTCATTTAGCATAATATCTTCAAGGTTCATTCAGGTTGTATAACCGTCAGAATTTGTTTCGTTTTTAAGGCTGAATAATACTCCATTTTACGTACATACCACATTTTGTTTATTCTTCAGTCAGTGATCACCTGGATTACTTTTTTTACCTTTTAGCTATTGTGAATATGGGTGTGTAAATATCTATTCAAGACCCTGATTTCAATTCTTCTGGATATTGTCATTGGCTGAATATTCCAAAGAAATTCCTATGTTGAAGCCCTAATCCCCAGTATCTCAGAATGTGTCTGTATTTGGAGACAGGGCCTTTACAGAGGTAATTAAGTTAAAATGAGGTCCTTAGGGTGGGCCCTAATTCAATCTGACTGATGTCCTTATAAGAAAAAATTTGGACACACTGAGAGACACTAGGTACTTGTATGGGCCAAGCGACCACCAAGAAACCACACTTACTGATGCCTTGATCTTGGACTTCCAGTCTCCAGAGCTGTGAGAACATAAGTTTCAGTAAAGTTACTCAATCTGTGGCTTTCTGTTATGGAGCCCTAGGAAACTGAGGTAGGTATATACACAGAAGTGAGATTGCTGGATCATATGGTAATTCTACATTAACTTTTTGAGAAACTCTCATACTCTTTTCCATAGTAGGTGCACCATTTTATATTGCCATCAGTATATCACAAGAGTTCTTATTTCTCTACATCCCCATCGACACTCATGTTCTGTCTGTTCGTTTATTTATAGTAGCTATCCTACTGTGTATGATGTGGTATCTCACTGCATTTCCATAATGATTAGTGATGTTGAGCACCTTTTAATGTGCTTGTTGGCCATTGTGTATCTTCTTTGGATAAATGTCTATTCAGATCCTTTGCCCATTTTAAAATAAAGTGTTTGCTTTTTTGTTGTTGAGTTGTGGGTTTCTTAACTTTTAAAAATCCGCCTTTTGGGCCTAAACCCTGGGAGAACTGATGAGCATAGAAGTTTTCAAGGAACCTGATTTTAGAAAGAGAGGGGGCTACAGATACGTAGATTTATTGTGACTTAATTAATGTGTGACTTACTGTCCAAATCAGACACTTTTGAGAAGGGGTTGTTAAACATCATTACCATTTTATATTTTTAAAATATTTATTGACCAACAAATTCATGTTATTCTATTGGTGGATGTATAAAAAATTATATTCAATTTTCAAAGAAAAAATTCTTTTTAAAAAGTAAAAATCTAGAACATTTAGGAAGTTTTATTTCTAAAAATATATAGTCAAGGATTTAAAAACAAATTTTAAAAATGTCTTCATATTGATTATCTGAACATTAAAAAAACTCAACAGAGTAATAATATTGATACATATTTGTGTCCACTAATCAGTTACTTAGATGTATCTCTAATATTGTATCACTGGCATTTTCTGTGGGATGTGGGGATGTGGTCTTAATATTTTTCATTTTCTTCTTAAAACTGCTTCTTAAAACCAGACACTTTGAGAAGAGTGCAGTATTCTTTGACATTGTGTTTTATGGTTAATAATTTTGTGATTGTTAACATCCTCAATTGTTTCCTCACAGTAGACAGTAATAATATTTTTAACTGAGGAACTATTCTCTCTGCCAGTGCCAAAGTACTTAGTAAATTTGGGGCAAATCCTGCTAAGTGAAGGATATTAGAAAATATAATAATTTGTGTTGTAAAATGTGTAAAATTTCAGCCCAAATATTTTCACAAGAATTGTCCCTTTGTCATTTTTCAGAATGCCTGAAGCAACAAATAATTTTGACAAGACAAAATGCATCAAATAAATTGTCTCCAGATCCTTTTGAATGTTTTGTCAATTTAAATGCTGCAAAACCATTGGGTAGTCTTGATTTTATTCCCCTCGAATGAATATAAATTTATCCAATTAAAAATAAGAGCTACATCAAAAGATTCTTCTTACAAGTCTTGATGTTCTAAAGTTCAGTTCGAAAATTTTAAGATTAAATCTACATTGTTTGAGCCCTCCTAATTTAATTTATTCAGTTCCTTTCTTCTATGTAGGAATAAAATGTAGTGTTATCCTATTTGGAAGTTTTGTTTTCAATAATTGCGATTCATTAAAAGCTTCAAAAGCTGAAATTTTAGCATGCTATTCATTGAATATTTAGATTAACAATTTCTTACTGACTTTGTGCAAAGTACAACCAAAATTTAGGGGACCTGTTGTGCAGAAGTTCAATACCCTTGTAAGATACTTAGGATGATTTACAAAGTAGTACTTCCAAGAGTCAAGTAAAAAAGGTATATAACTATACTGAAAACTTCAGCGTTTTTGTTTTTCTTTTTTTGCCTTGACATAAGGATTATTACAATTCAAGGGGTTTTAAAAATCGAATATCAATTTTGCTAGAAAAATTTTGTAATTTGCTTACTTATACTGGAAGTTATATAAATATTTGTTAAATGCGACAGCTACTTTCATTGGTAAGATTTCTCAATTTGTTTGAACACAATTTTGAATCATGTTTGTACTATAGCAAAAATCTAGTTTTTTTTGGTCTTATTTTGTATTAGCATATTTTTGCTTTGGAGGTTTCTTAGTAAGAACATTGTTTTTGCCAAAAATACTATAGCCACCGACATTTGCATCTTCACGTCAAAGTTAAACTTTTGAACTGAGTTTATAGTAACGTTCACAAAATAGTGTCAGATATTTTACCTTCGATACAATTAACTTCTGAAAATTTTACTTTGATTTCATATATTGGATGAAAAAAAACTGAACCACTTTTGGAATTACTTCAGTTGATTTTCTATTTGAAGCATCTTATGCCAGTGGTATAAAATTGACATTATTTAACTATCTGCAGTTCCTGTGCTATTGGAGCCAACACACTAACAGCTATTGCTTCATGTCAATGTACACACCCAAAACTTGGACTAAAAAATGAGTAAAAGTAATTCAGAAGTAGAGACATGTGAACTGAATGAAACTCATGCTTCACAGAATGCTATGAACCTGCGCCTTCTGCTTTGGAAGGCTGAGCAGGCAGATAGTCTGAGGTCAGGAGTTTGAGACCAGCCTCAGCAACATGGTAAAACCCTGTCTCTACTAAAAATGCAAAAATTTAGCCAGGCATGGTGGTGCACACCTGTAGTCCTGGCTTCTCAGGAGGATGAGGGATGAGAAATGCTTGAGCCCAAGAAGTGGAGGTTGCAGCAAGCCAAGATCTTTCTACTGAACTCCATTCTGGGTGACAGAGTGAAAATCTGTATTTAAAAAAAAAAAAAAAAAAAAAAAAAAGCCTCTTCTGCTGCTGTCCATGTTAAATCGCCATCTTTAGGCATGAAGTTCTTAAAATGACAACTAACTTTTCAAATACATGATATGGCTTATTCACAAGATTTAAATCTGGTTTTCAAGTTAAAGAATAAATATAAAAAACAGACAAAACCACATCATCTATGACAATAGGACTCTTACTCACAACCTCTACAGTAAGGGGTGTCCAATCTTTTGGCTCCCCGGGCTACATTGGAAGAAGAAGAGTTTTCTTGGGCCATACATAAAATGCACTAACACTAATGATAGCTGATGAGCTAAAAATTAAAAATGCAAAAGAGATCTCATAATGTTTTAAGAAAAGTTTATCAATTTGTGTTGGGCTGCATTCAAAGCCATCCTCGGCCACATGAGGCTCGCAGGCTGCAGGTTGGGCAAGCTTGCTCTACAGTAACCGGCCCAGGAAACTATATTACAACCCCTACAACAATCAGCCCAAACAGTCAGGACTTGTTCAATGGCTGCCAACTTCCCTGTTTTTTACTCCTCTTCCAACTCAGGACTAACCAGAGAAAGTCACTTGGTCTCCCACAGTGCTGAGATTACAGGTGTGAACCACTGTACTGCAGTGTCAAGAGGCTCAGGAGCTGAATAATGAGACTCTCACTAGCCAAAGAGGAGACAGCCCACGACATCTTTTCCTGCCAACAGCTTGCAAAACAAACATCTGACATTGCTTAAAATATAGAACTTGCCCATTGTCTTTCCTGCCTTTGAGTCTCTGCCAAATGCAGGTGATGGAGACTGACTATTGCTTAGTCAGCTCTGAGTCAGTAAACTCTGCTCTTCCTCTACATCCCATCACTGATTTCATGAGGGATGAAATGACCAGTAGTGGATGGTAAACACTGATGAACATTTGGTACAAGTTACATATCCTTTATGCATTTTTTTTGAGGTGGAGTCTTGCTCTTGTCACCCAGACTGGAGTGCAATGGCTCACTGCAACCTCTGCCTCACAGGTGCAGGTGATTCTCCTGCCTCAGCCTCCCGAGTAGCTATCAAATTTCTTAAGAAACAAATATGCAGTACTCTATATTTTATTATTACGTGTGTTGTTTTTTTAAAAGCTAGTTTCTTACAACAAATAAGAAATTATTATCAGGCCGTGCATGGTGGCTCACACCTGTAATCCCAGCAATGTGGGAGGCCAAGGTGGGTGGATCATCTGAAGTCAGGAATTCGAGAACAGCCTGACCAACATGGGGAAACCCTGTCTTTACTAAAAATACAAAAATTAGCTGGGCATGGTGGAGTGTGCCTGTAATCCCAGCTACTCAAGAGGCTGAGGCAGGAGAATTGCATGAAACTAGGGAAGTGGAGGTTGCAGTGAGTTGAAATCACACCACTGCTCTCCAGTCTGGGCAACAAGAGCAAAACTCTGTCTCAAAAAAAAAAAAAAAAAAAATTATCAACCAGGAAAATAAATGAACAGTTGTAGACTTTCACCATGCAATAAGTACTAGAATTACTGTAGCAAGAGTGAACGGACCATTATACACTCTTCTGTAAGACTATTAAGCCTCTGTGTACTCTATAACTTTCCACAATGTCCGCTGACCCTGCTTCATGTACCTTGCCTGCCAAGGCACAGACCACAGCACAACAGACACATCAAGTAGCGGAGCAGCAGCATCAATTGCTTCTCCCACAGGACTGGAAGGATATGGCTCTTCTGAGCCCCTCAGTCTGAGCATACTTTGTCTTATCATCAAGTGCCCTGGCTGTTCTCCTTGAAATTTTAGGAGGTATTTAGTTATATTGACATCTGCAAGGGTCTGTGAAAGAGAGTGAGGGTACTGTTTTTTGTTTGTTTGTTTGTTTGTTTTTTTCAGATTTAATCATGAGTTAAGTTAAAATCTTGTTCATTGTATATACCTATTAATATACTGCTAGGTATGTGAGTGAGACCACATCTCTAAACCAAAAGTAAAACATAGAGCTGTAATAAACTCATGCTGGCAATTTTATTTATTTATTTATTTATTTATTTTATTTATTTATTTAGAGATGGGGTCTCACTTTATCCCCCAGGCTGGAGCACAGTGGCATGATCTTGGCTCCTTGTAGCCTCAGCCTCCTAGGTTCAAGAGATTCTCTTGCCTCATCTTTCCAAGTAGCTGAGACTACAGACACCACACCGAGCTAATTTTTGTATTTTTTGTAGAGACAAGGTTTTGCCACGTTGCCTAGGATGGTCTCAAATTTCTGGGCTCAAGCAATATGCCCTCCTTGGTCTCCCAAAGTACTGGGGTTACAGGTGTGAACTACCACACTGCAGTGTCAAGAGGCTCGGGAACTGATTAATGAGACTCCCACCAGCCAGAAAGGAGACAATTTAACCATCAGTAAAAATGGTTAAATGCAACGGGTTAAAATACTGCTTTTAAATTATTACTGCTATTTATCAGATTATGAAATGGTTAATGAGGGGCAATTGTATTTGAGGAAGTATTTCTACTAGTGAATGAAAAAAATCAATGACAATGTAAATATCACTTTTGCCCTAATGAATGCATAGATCGAGGCAATGATCATCAATGGTTACTTAGATCACATGAAGAGAGGCAACCAGAGATCGAGTATTTCCTAATGAAATCATCGAGCTCCATCTAGGAAGTAGTCGTGCCAAATAAATGGCATCTGAATGTGGCCAAGCTTCTATAACCATTTAAAGGAAATACAGGGGACCAAAGAACTTGGCACCTTAGGAATCAATCAACCAAATTCATTCTGAGAAACGTAATTGGACAAATGACCTGATTTATTTAACAAACATTTGCAAGGGAAAACAAAAGTTAGTGACAGAAACTTTAGATAAACTAAAAGATGTAAAAAGATAAGATTGATGGCAGCCACTTACATTGTATGCTTATGTAAGGCATGATTCAGACAAACAAATATATATTAAAAAGTTATAAGAGGCTGGGTGCAGTGGCTCACGCCTGTAACACCAGCATTTTGGGAGACTGAGGTGGCTGGATCACCTGAGGTCAGGAGTTCAAAAGCACCCAGCCTGACAAACATGGTGAAACCCTATCTCTACTAAAAATACAAAAATTAGCCAGACATGGTGGCACATGTCTGTAACTCCAGTTTCTTGGGTGGCTGAGGCAGGAGAATTGCTTGAACCTGGGAGGCAGAGGTTGCAGTGGGCCAAGATTGAGCCACTGCACTCCAGCCTGGGCAAAAGGGTGAGATTTCATCTCAAAATAAATAAATAAATAAATAAATAAATAAATAAAATAAAAAGTTGTAAGAGAATTAGGGGAATATAAACACTGACTGATATTAGATGGTATATTAAGAGGTCATTTTAATTTTGTTCAGTCATAGTAACAGTATTGTGATTGTTTTCTAAAGAGTCTTTAATTTTTAGGGATCTACACTAAAAACTTAAAAGTTGAAATAATATATTTGACATTTGCTTTAAATTTATCTGAGATGAGTAGAAGATAATAATAGATTGGTTGTGAGATAGATAATTGTCAAAGTTGGGTAATGAGAGCATTAGGGTTTATTATAGCATTCCCTCTATTTTTGTATATGTTTGACATTTTCTATTATAACAACTTTTTTTTTTAAGCTCATTACTGTTGGTAGTGTAATAGAAGAGAAATCCACTACTTCATAATGACAGCCCAGATATTTAGAAATGTTGGCTTCTGTTTCCTGGGGTAGGCGTAGTGGTGAGGAAGGGAGATGTTGACACTGATTGCTGTTTTTTCTTTCTTTTTTTTTTTTAAAGGAAAAAAGAAAAAAAAAAGAGAGAGAGAAAGAAAAAGAATGAAAAAAAAGAATGAAGGAGAGGAATAAAGAGGAAGAGGAAGAGGGAGAGAGAACAGGAGTGTTGCTTTATTGCCCAGGCTAGAATGCAGTCTAAAAATGGGAATTGAAAACTTCTTTTATGTCAATAATTGTGCTTATTAATGGAGACAGGAAAAAAAATGAGGCAAAAAAATAACAAACAAGCAGCCAACCAATATTTCATTAAACCTGTAAGCAGGGGTGATGTGGTACTGATAAGAGTGTATATTTTGTGTATTTAAAGTGGAGAGTTCTATAAATGTTTATTAAGTTTACTTGTTCCGGATCTGAGTTCAAGTCCTGGATATCCTTGTTAGTTTTCTGTCTCGTTGGTCTGTCTAATATTGATGTTGAAGTTTCCCACTATTAGTGTGTGGGAGTCTAAGTCTCTTTATAAGTCTTATGTATCTGGGTGTTCCTGTACTGGGTGTGTATATATTTA
The DNA here is from genome assembly GCF_048565385.1 of Saimiri boliviensis. NCBI lineage: Eukaryota > Metazoa > Chordata > Mammalia > Primates > Cebidae > Saimiri > Saimiri boliviensis. Next base: position 61,516,256 of record NC_133453.1, read on the forward strand.
GGATCGTTAGCTCTTCTTGTTGCATTGATCCTTTTATCATTATGTAATGTCCCTCTTTGCCTCTTTTGATCTTTATTGCTTTAAAGTCTATTTTATCAGAGGCGAGAATTGCAACTCCTGCTTTTTATTTATTTATCTATTTTTGCTCTCCATTTGGTTTGTAAATCTTTCTCCATCCCTTTGAGTCTTCGTGTATCCTTGCATGTGAGATGGGTCTGGATGCAGCATACCGATGGGTTTTGACTGTGTCTTTTGATTGGGAGATTTAGTTGATTTAAATTTAGGATTAATAATAATATATGTGAGTTTAATAGTGGCATTTGATGTTAGCTGGCTATTTTGCCCATTAGTTGATATAAATTCCTCATTATGTTGATACTCTTTACTTTTTGGTATATTTTTGGAAAGGCTGATACTGGTTGTTCCTTTCTATGTGTAGTGCTTCTTTCAGAAGCTCTTGTAAAGCAGGCCTGGTGGTGATGAAATCTCTGAGTACTTACTTGTTCACAAAACATTTTATTTTTCCTTCGCTGTGAAGCTTAGTTTGGCTGGATGTTGAATATTGGTCCCCACTCTCTTCTGTCTTGGAGGGTTTCTGCTGAGAGATCTGCTGTGAGTCTGATAGGCTTCCCTTTGTGGGTAACCTGACCTTTCTCTCTGGCTGCCCTTAGTATTTTCTCCTTCATTTCAACCCTGGTGAATCTGACGATTATGTGCCTTGAGGTTGGTCTTCTTGAGGAATATCTTTGTGGTGTTCTCTGTATTACCTGGAGTTGAATACTGTCCTGCCTTGCTAGGTTGGGAAAGTTTTCCTGAATAATATCCTGAAGAGTATTTTCCAGCTTGGGTTCATTCTCTTCGTCACATTCACGTACACCTATCAAACGTAGATTAGGCCTTTTCGCATAGTCCCGTATTTCTTGGAGACTTTTTATCCTTTTTTCTCTAATCTTGTCTTCTCGTTTTTTTTCATTAAGTTGGTCTTTGACCTCTCATATCCTTTCTTCTGCTTGATCAATTCAGTTGTTAAAACTTGTGCATACTTCGCAAAGTTCTCGTTTTGTGTTTTTCAGCTCCATTAATTCACTTATATTCTTCTCTAAATTGTCTATTCTCGTTAGCATTTCATCAAACCTTTTTTCAAAGTTCTTAGTTTCTTTGCATTAGGTTAGAACAAGTTCTTTTAACTCACAGAAGTTTCTTATCATCCACCTTTTGAAGCCTACTTCTGTTAATGGAACACACTCGTTCTCCATCAGGCCTTGTTCCGTTGCTGATGAGGAACTGTGATTCCCTGTAGAGGGAGAGGTATTCTGATTTTGGGTATTCTCAGCCTTTTTAGGCTGGTTTCTTCCCTTCGTTATGAATTTATCCATCTGTGATCTTTATAATTACCGACTTTCTAATTAGGCTTCTGAGTGGATGTCCAACTTGTTGATTTCCAGTGCTGGAATCTGAGCAACCCATTGTGCCAGCTAAAACAGCAACGTTAAGATTGATGGTGCTTTTCTGCCTGGGAATCTCCGGTTTGGCTTCCTTCTTGAGTCCATCCTTCAATCAGCTGAATAGGCAACTCTGCCTTCCCGGAGCTCCAAACGTAGGCCAAAAGGGGACCCAGTCCCGTTTACTCTGCACCAAGAACCGCTGCACTGAGGCGCTGGCAAAACAGCCATGCTGGCCACAAGAGTCACGCTGGTGATGTGTAGGGCTCCTCCGCTGGGAATCTCCTGGTCCGTGATTATTCGTCTGAAAGTGTGGCATCCTCTTGTTCTCTGCGCTTTTACTGGGAACTACAATCCCTAGCTGCTAGTGATCAGCCTTCTTGGATCTCTCTCCGCTGTTTTTTCTTAGTATCTCAATTCTGTTACATTCAAGACATTACCTGGACCCAAATCATGAAGCATCTTGGACAAGTTCTATGCCCAACCAGTTCTCCTGAGGCTGGAAGACCCATCTCCTCCAGTTGATTCTGCTTTTTGGTTGGGTTTCCTCTGGAATTTCCAAATGGCAATGAAATGAAATAGAGTGCCTTTGAAGTGAGTGTGGCTATTGGATTGATGTATGTCACTTCAGGACCTGATTTGCTACATCTCCATCGTGGGTTGAAGCACATGTCAAGAACAACCTTCTTCTGCCTGATTCCTGAGTGACCATAATGAGGTATGTCCTCCTGCTGACCTGTGTTGGACATGCAGCACAAGTAGAAAACAAACTTTTGTTGTGTTAAACCACTAGGATTTTAGAGTTGTTTGTTCAGCCTATGCTGATTGATACCGATGTGTTTCATTTATCCTTCACTTTTAGAAATTAGAAATTTTTATGCACCATTTAAATAGCAAACATTTAAAAAATTAAAATGCAAACATTAGAAAATTGGTTGATTTCACTACAGATCTGGAATATTGACATATAGCAACTCAGGCTGCATTCTTCTCACTCATCCCAATCTTCATCACTCTCAAATCTGGGCCGTTTCACTCAATTTTGCTTACTAATTGCATTCCATAGTCATCTGAGTTTGCGACCCCCTAAAGGAAGACTACTTATAATGAGTATTGTTAGGTGGCACTGCCTATCATTTTTACATTGAAATAATGAAGTGGCTCTAACTCTCAAATGTGAAGAAAATTATGAATCAGAATTAAATCTGTAAGTTCTATTCTTTAAAGTGGCCTATATCTTGCTGAATGGGCCGATTAACACATCAGTAGTTAAGGACAGCTGCATAATTATAGATTAAAGCTGATCTCTGAGAGTGTGATTGGGTAGTCAGAGTTGCATTAACTGGTTTGTATCCAGTAAACTAATTTTATAAAATGAGCACTTAGAGCACTCAATAACTCTCTGGTGGCTCAAAAGAGTAGCTATAGTTTTAAAAGTGCCTAACTGGGGAAGTAGCTTACATGTATGGAGAACCCATTCACTGAGTAGTGCACAGGATGTTTCTCCCCATCTCACCATCTTCCTGGGGAGTGGGCTTAGCATCCCCTTTCATATAGCAAGCTCGGATAATAGGAGAGGAAGTAAAGGGATAGAGGCTCTATTAGCAATAAAAAAACTTGTGGAAATTACACTATAAGAAGTTTTTAATAGGATGAGAGTTGGGTCTTATAGATTATTCACTCTGTAAACTCAAGACTCAGGGAATGGCACAGCAAGACAGCCCATGCCAGATGGTGTCCCTGTAACCTTGGACTTCCCTAGAACTGTAAAGAAATAAATTTCTGTTTTTTCTAAATTACCCAGTCTGTAGTAATTTATGTCATTGCTTTTGGTGTTTTAGTCATAAAGTCTTTGCCCATGCCTATGTCCTGAATGATATTCATGCCTAGGCTTTCTTCTAAAGTTTTTATGGTGTTAGGCCTCGTGTTTAATCTTTAATCCATCTAGAGTTAATTTTTGTACAAGGTGTAAGGAAGGGATCCAGTCTCTGCATATGGGTAGCCAGTTTTCCCAACGCTATTTGTTAAATAGGGACTCCTTTCTCCATTGTGTGTTTTTGTTTGTCTTGTCAAAGATCAGATGGTTGTAGTTGTGTGGCGTTTGTTTCTGAGGCCTCTGTTCTGTTCCATTGGTCTGCTGTTTTAAGCTACTGGGAATTTGTTACAGCGCCAACAGGAAATGAATACACTGTAGACTTGGGTTTTGAGCATAATTGTAACTTATAAAAGTGGAGTCCAGTATATCTTTAAAATTACTAATATCATTCATGAGTTAGAAGTTTTTCAAATTTCCCCCATCAGCTAGGAAAATTATGGAAGAATTTTCCTTTATGGCTCCCCAAATCTATTGAGGAGGCAGAATTATGTGAGAGCGCACTTTGAAGATAGACAGGCCTAGGTTCAGATTTTGGCTCCTGTAGAATTTGCCAAATTTAAAGTTCAAATAATAATGTCCACATGGATTGTTAAAGATTTGTCCCAGTTGCTAACAAATTAAAAATAAAGCATCTAAATGAATCACTGAAAGTGTTCTACCATAATTCTAGCCTCAGTATTTTCAACACTTAGCTTTCAAGTGTTTAGCATTTTCTCACTCTTACCAATTCAGCTAGATTGTCTGTGGAGAACATCTTTTTCACTGAATAAAATAGACAGTTTAGAATGTTCTGCTCAAATATCATTATCCATGTTTGGTAAAACTGTGAGGAGTTTAGAAAATGACTTTGATGTCTCAGGACTGACACTATGAACCTTAACATTATTGACTGCAAAAGCCATCCTGGGAGAGCTCTCAGCCCCACAACCCTCCTGGTGTAATTGAGTAAGGATAAATGTCATGTAGACACCTAGTTAGGTGCCTGCCTATCCAGGTGTCACTTAGAAGTAAATGTACAAACTCTGAAGTCTGGTGGAAACCTATGTCAGGGACACAGTGATAATATTTAAAAGGATCATGGAAAACTAACCAGTGTTAGTTGAATGAAATCATTCCCCCAGAATTGCAGAGATTAATGAAGAGACTTTTTTCATCACTTCCCTTTATTCTGTATATAAGGAAAAATGCCTTTGGAATACTTTAGAGAATTAACCTGCAGAGATCTCATGAAATGACTGGACATTTCCATAGGGAGTATATTCATTACATAAATATGAAGGTATTTTATTCTCCATGGGAAAAAAGGCAGAATAGGAAATGATTTATTGAGAAGATTTAAAATGAAATTAGTAGCTGGGTGCAATTAGCATTTTGGGAGGCCGAGGCAGGTGGATAACTTGAGGTCAGGAGTTGGAGACTAACCTGGCCAACATGGTAAAAGTCTGTCTCTACTAAAAAATACAAAAATTAGCTGGGCATGGTGGAACATGCCTGTACTCCCAGCTGCTCGGGAGGCTGAGGCAGGAGAATTGCGTGAAACCAGGAGATGGGAGGCAGCAGTGAGCTGAGATCATGCCACTGCACTCTGGCGTGGGCAACAGAATGAGACTCTGTCTCAGAAGAAAAAAAAAAAAAGCAATTAGGGAAGATGAACAGCTTAAAAAATAGTAACCAAAAAGTATTATGCAAACATATAGAAAATTCTGAGAGAATGAAGTCAAAAATTATGTATTTTGGGGGAGAATCTTAAGGAAGAGAAGGGTTGAATGTAAGGTGGTTCGATTTCCTTTGAAAGAAAAGTTTTCATGCTTGTATTTCTCTTCTAAAATTTTATAAATCTGAATTTGAAGGGTAAAGTACTAAGCTGTTACATTTGGGAAGTTTACTCTTGGTAAACTTTAAAAATGATGGACAATTTTAGGAGTAATTAGGAAATGATGAGCTTTCATTATTTATACTTTAGAGTACTTGTTATATGGATGACCTCCTTAAGAGACTTGAGAGCTTCCTAGTAGAGATTTATTTTTATAGTTTTCACTCTGTCCCAACCCATCAAACCCATTGTTTTAAAGAGAGAACAGCCCTGTTAGCAGAACCTGTGCTGTAAAGCAGGCTGGCCTTCAAGCAGACGGCTGTCCATATTGCACAGCTGCCTGGCCAAGCGGTTGTCAGACAGGCCTCACAGTTCTGACTCAGGCCAACCCACATTCTTCCTTGGTCAGCCCTTGTCATCTGATGTCTTTCTCTCTGAGCCAATGAACCGTTGTCACATATTCTGTTGTGTTTATCCCATTGTATTCTCCAATTCTGTACTTAGCAAGCTAAAACTAAACCAAGAAACCACTACCTACAACCAGCAATAGTTTACTGTAACTGGGACTATATGCACTTTTATAAGAGATTAATTCTCTGGCATGATTTTATAATTGGGCAGGAAAACTGACTTATGGTAATTGTGATTGTATAATCACAAATTATGCAAATGAAAGTTTCATCTATTATGTCTCTCTATTTTCAATTTGCTTCCCAGTTACTTAAGTACATATGGCCAAGAGGGTGGGGGCATTTCTTGGTCAGGTGTTGCATTTTCTCAATCTTTTTCTCTTGCCATCTCTCCCTTCCCTCTAAGCTGAGAACCTCTGGTGCATACACAGAAAAGGACACAAAAGAGACTGACTTCTTTGTGTGTTTTTGCCAGCCACATCAAAGTTTCTCCTCAATAGAGCCCTAGGAACTTATCCCTAGGCCGTGATATTACAAGGTCCTCACATTTATAAATGCACGACAGTGGGGCCAGGCTGTTGAAAGGCCCCAAAACATGTGAGTTTATCACATTCCAGCAGGAATGAAATAATTTGACTACCAATATTTGTTTTAGAAAAAACGGATTTTGGGATTCCAGTTAACCAAACAGTTGGCAATTTTTTTTTTTACTTTTTTTTTTTTTTTTTGAGACGGAGTTTCACTCTTGTTGCCCAGGCTGGAGTGCAATGGCACGATCTCGGCTCAACGCAACCTCCGCTTCCTGGGTTCAGGCAATTCTCCTGCCTCAGCCTCCTGAGTAGCTGGGATTACAGGCACGCGCCACCATGCCCAGCTAATTTTTTGTATTTTTAGTAGAGACGGGGTTTCACCATGTTGACCAGGATGGTCTCGATCTCTTGACCTCGTGATCCACCCGCCTCGGCCTCCCAAAGTGCTGGGATTACAGGCGTGAGCCACCGCGCCCGGCCTTACTTTTTAAAATTATTATACTTTAATAATTTTAAAGTATAATAAAATAGGGGTACATGGGCAGTTCGTGCAGGTTTGTTACATAGGTATACACATGCCATGGTGGTTTGCTGCATCCATCCCACCGTCATCTACATTAGGTATTTCATCTAATGTTATGCTTCCCCAATTCCCTCACCCCCTGCTCTCCCATCCCCTAGCCCTCCACCCCACAACAGGCCCCGGTGTGAGATGTTCCCCTCCTGTGTCCATGTGCTCTGTAAGTTGTTTTGACATTCTGAAAATATTTCTTCCTCTACTTCTTTTGAAGAAACTGGAGACTTGGAGATTAAGGCTGATAAATCATCTACTTATAATATATGTACAGACTACAAACTAAACACACTGTCATTGTTTTCTTGAAAGTGTTTTCACCACTGACAGATAGAAAATACCCACTGTGAAGGCTGGGCACGATGGCTCAAGCCTGTAATCCCAGCATTTTGGGAGGCCGAGGCAGGTGGATCACGAGGTCAAGAGATCGAGACCAACCTGGTCAACATGGTGAAACCCTGTCTCTACTAAAAATACAAAAAATTAGCTGGGCATGGTGATGCATGCCTGTAATCCCAGCTACTCAGGAGGCTGAGGCAGGAGAAGTGCCTGAACTCAGGAGGCGGAGGTTGCCATTGCACTCCAGCCTGAGTAACAAAAGTGAAACTCTGTCTCAAAAAAAAAAAAAAAAAAAAAAAAAAAAAAAAAAAAAAATACCCCCCGTGAAATCTCACTTCCCAAAGGGAGAACTATTGAATGAATGTGAACAAATCTCTAGAACTTTCCTAAGAGACCAAGATGGAAGAAACTCTCATCTGAGTGATTGAGTTTCCTGCAGACTTCATCACCTACAGCTTTTCTCCCATAATTTAGAAACATGGAAAACCGAAGCCAACTCTGTCTTTATTTATTTATCATTATTATTATTTGAGATAAAGTCTTGCTCTGTTTCCCAGGCTGGAGTGCAGTGGCGCAATCTTGACTCTGCAACCTCTGCCTCCTGGGTTCAAGTGATTCTCCTGCCTCAGCCTCCCAAATAGCTGGGATTACAGGCATGTGCCACAATGCCCAGCTAATTTTTGCATTTTTAATAGAGTTTTGCCATGTTGGCCAGGCTGGACTCAAAACTCCTGACCTCAGATGATCTGCCCTCCCCAGCCTCCCTAAGTGCTGGGGTTACAGGAGTGAGCCACTGTGTCTGGCCTATTGCCACTTTTTAACTAAACTCGAAGGCAGGATCTTAAGTCTTTTAATATTCAGGAGAATTCAGTTCAAAATTCAGGAAAATAATCTGTGTTTTAGTATTTGATTTGAAAACATAATCGACTTGAAAACACATGAAGAAGACCTGGAAATATAGTCAGATATAAGTACTCAATCTTTATATCCTATTTGAAGTCTCTTGCTTCAAACAGATAAAAATATTTAGCAAATTTAGTAATTTTTATAAAATTAGTAATGTAGAAAAGTCATCAGGACACACTGTACACACACAAAAAAATCTCTTTACATAATTTATTTAAAATTTATTGAGTTTCCTGTGCTCGTACAAATGTAACATTCTCATATACAACATTCATTGAAGAGGCACAATTCTTATTTTGAGGTGGCACAGATTAGACAAATTTTTCAGTGAATAGTTCCTCTTTCATTAGGAAATTTAACCACAAGCTGTGTTTCTGTAGAAAGTTGCTTGAAATTCTATTCCTAATAAAATTTAATTTTTCTATCTCAAAATGACCATATGCAAACGAACAGTACATGACTACTGTCTTCATATCGTCTATTATAAGCAGAGTAATTTCACAGTGGAGTTTTTTTTTTCAAGCAGAAATTTTAAAAATACATCATTTTCAGGGAAGAACTGACCTGGATTAAGAATGTCCTGCTAGACCTTATTAAGAAATTGTCAAATAGGTGATCAAGAGTGTGCTTTGCCACAGAATTTCCCTGCAGGCTTCCCTACCAGCCAGAACCTCATCAGTCAATCGAAAAACTCCCCTTATAGACATAGACAAAGCCTAAGAGGGAATGGAAGGCTGGTGATTGGGACGGGTTGGGGTACTGATTCTTGGCTTTGAAGAGTAAACTTCTGGTTATCTGGCTGGTTAGAATGCCTCCAGGAATGTATTTTTATATTCTCCGGCTTAGTACAAATCTTGCCTTTTAGGTTTCAGAGTTCTGTCCTCTCCACTTTTGATCTCCATATTACAGTGCTGGCATTAGGACGGAAGTTAAGAAAGTGACAAAGGACAAAGCGGCAAAGCAAGTCACAGGTCACTGATCTCTAATTAGTTTCAGGTTCCTTTTAAAATATATTTTTTACTTTTTTTTTGAGACAGGAACTTGCTCTGTCATCCAGGCTGAGGGCAGTGTTGCAATCATAGCTCACTGTGGCATGGACTTCAGACTCAAGCCATCCTCCCACCTCAGCCTCCTGAGTAGCTGGGACTGCAGGTGTGCACCACCACGCCCAGCTCAGTTTCCTGTTCTTGAACTAGACTTTCCTACCGAGTGTCATATGAAAAAAAAAAAAAAAAAGGCTGAGGCCCAGGGATAAATGAAGGAGTATTTAGCTGACACATTCTCATCTTAGTTCCCTATCTACCTTAAAATGCCCTGGGGGCAGAAGGTGCTTGTTACAATGAGGATTCTTGGTCCACACCCTAGATCTGTGGACTTAGAGAGGAATCAGCTTGTAAACAAACATCCAAGATGATTTCACACCTGGGATACATCCATATGCCCCCAAGAAGCAAGATCCCTGTCCCAGAGAACCTACTTTTCCCCCTGCCAGATTCCATTTCTCCTGTATTCATTCTTGCCTTGTTTCTTCATTAGCAGTTCATGTTAATCATTCTGTATGTAATCTTGTCTGGAAAGTTTTCTACTTTTGAGCAAATGTTTAGGCCTTGGATATAAGGAATAAGGCCTTTAGGCTCAGGATATAAGGAATAATCTTTCCACGTGCACAGCTGCCAGTAGGTTCACTGGACACTTCCATTTCGTTTGCTTTTTCAAAACTAGGTTTAGCAACTTTGTTTCCAGATGGGGAGTGAGGACATTAGGAGAAATGGAAAAGCAGTATTCTTGAGCACTGGGAGTTTCCAATGTTTGTGACAAAAGTGGGTTTCAGGTGGGGGGGAAGGGGGGATGATAAATCAATCAGGATAGGCTATTTCCCTTGATCATCATCATCAAAATAACATTTCGAGAGCAGTCATTCTGGATCCTCATGCCTTTGTCAGAGTCTTTCATGACGCACCAGAGAAAAACACTTCCCAGGTTTCCTGAGTGTCACCACCAAGTGGTGTCACACCACACAATGTGTTACCATTATTTTGGACTCCTAAAGCATTAATCTATTAATTTATTTGGCCATTGGAAATTAATCTATTAATTTATTTGGCCATTTGGATACGAAAAAGAGATTATTGTTTTCTAAGCATTTCAAATCTAAATTTTTTAATAATTTTTTTTTCATTTTTGGGGGAAAATCTAAAATTTTTACTAGGCTACCAGAACTAGGACTTAATAGGATGCTTTCTCTTACATGTTACTACTTGATGGTGGACACAGGGGTGATGGAATGGGAGGGTGCATATGCACATCGCCTTCTAGAAAAATCCCATATGCAATAAATGTAAGAAAATATGCTGACTTTTAAAAGTTAACAAAAGCAGGCCGGACATGGTGGCTCAAGCCTGTAATCCCAGCACTTTGGGAGGCCGAGGCGGGTGGATCACACGGTCAAGAAATCGAGACCATCCTGGTCAACATGGTGAAACCCCGTCTCTACTAAAAATACAAAAAATTAGCTGGGCATGGTGGCGCGTGCCTGTAATCCCAGCTACTCAGGAGGCTGAGGCAGGAGAATTGCCTGAACCCAGGAGGCGGAGGTTGCAGTGAGCCGAGATCGCGCCATTGCGCTCCAGCAAAAAAAAGGTAACAAAAGCAGACCAATGGTTACCTCAGGATGGAGGATGGAGAAGAATTACAAAAGGGCAGGGGAAACTTTCTGGGAGTGATAGATATGTTCACTATTTTGTCAAGGGTGTATACATATGTCACAATGTATCAAGTACAGTTCAAATATGTAAAGTGTATTATACGCCAGTTATATCTTAATCAAGCTTTAAAAAGAACTTGAAACTGGACGTGGTGGCTCACACCTGTAATCCCAGCACTTTGGAAGGCCGAGGCAGGTGGAACACTTGAGGTCAGGAGTTCAAGACCAGCCTGGCCAACATGGTGAAACACCCATCTCTATCTAAAACACAAAAATTAGCCGGGTGTGGTGGCACACGGCTGTAATCCCAGCTACTCGAGAGGCTGAGGCACAACAATCTCTTGAATCTGGGAGGAAGAGGCTGCAGTGGGCCGAGACTGGGCCATTGCACTCCAGCCTGGGTGACAGACCAAGACTCTGTCTCAAAAAAAAAAAAAAAAAAAAAAAAAAAAAATGTACAGCAATATCCATAAAATTAACAAAAAAAGAACTTTAAATGACAGAAAAGTTCTTGTAACCATTTTATTAAAAAACTAAACAGATGAGAATAATTAAGGGTGCCTAAGATAAAAGAAGTAATAGTTTTAGCATATTCTCTTGTTAACAGTATTAAGAAGTTCAATTGCTTACCTTATAAATGAAAAGTTTTAGAAGAAACAGGTAGAACACAAATAAGGTGATGCTTTATGAAAGCTTTATTCCTCTTTCTACGCTTGCCTTCATTTCTATTTGGGAGGAAGAAATGACTAGAAAAAAATTTGCAGAAAATAAGAACATTTTTGTCTTATGTATTTTTCCCCTACCAATTTGGAGGTACCAAAGTAACTGATAAAATGTATTTACGTGGTAGTATAGTAATATGTACTTCATGAAAAATTAATAGTATTCAACAGGAGGCTAACTGGTTTCCAACATTGAATGTCTCTGAAACTGTCCATAAATACTGTAAATTTTACAATGACATAGTGCAAAAGAACATACATGTGTATCTATGCGTTTCACTATGTTAGGAGTATGGTTGGGGAAAATGAACCAAATCAGACGTTGTTTTGGAAAACAAAAGGGATGCACATGACAGGAAGTTCTTTTCCATTCTTGTTAACTGTAAGCTGCCTTAATCGTGAAATCTCATTTGCTTGAGATTTTGGACATGTTGGTTTATCCCAGCAATTTTTAAACGCCTCATTCTTCTTCAGATCTCATTTTGGAAGAATTAAAGCTAAATCTTTCTTGGACAATTTGCCATCTTCTTTAAAAGCAAAGGTTGCAAAACAGGTCTTCCAGTTTAATAACAAATTTATGCTCTTACAATTATGTATTAAACAAAGGTTTAGTTTAACAGAATGATTAATGCAATGTATAGTTTAAACGTATAATTTTATAAAAGAAATCTGATTAGGACTTAGAGGATCGAATCTTAGTTTGGATAGCAGTATTTCTAAATAACTGGGAAGCTTTTGGGGGCAAAAAAATCCCCAAACATTTTAATCTTAGCTCCATTTATATGTTTCTTTCCATCTTTCCCCAAAAGAACATTTCTAGAGCCCAAAATATATTCATAATTGTTTAATTAGATACATTTTATATATCCTGAACATAACAGCTCCCATAGAAATAAACTAATATTTTGTACATAAACTTTATTTACTGTGCCACATTCATAATATACTGGGCCAAGTGCAAACATTTATTACATCCCCCGGTGTGTGCAGAGCTCTGCTCCTGCAAACACCTCATTATCTAGGATGACACAGAACAAGATCAGACAAAATGGATAATTAAAATCCACAAGATAATAACAAAAAGGTACTTTATGACTATAAACTCTTCTCCAGCTACAGCTGGAACCAGTACTAAGCAAAACAATTTAATCAGGTTTTCCTCCCTAAATCCAGCCCCCACGCCACTACTCCTTGGGGCAGGATCTAATAATTGATTAGTGGGGTTGCTGAAAGGCCTAAGGTCAGAATAATCTAGAGGAAAAGATTTAGAAAATTGACAACAATATTGAAAATCCCTTGATTTTTCTTGCCCAGATAATTGCATTTTTTTCTTCACATATAGTTGATATGTACCATTAAAAGTTATCTTAAATGATATGTACCATTAAAAGTTATCTTTACAACTACCTGAAAATTATGGGGTAGGTATTTTTAAAATAATCCATGAAAAAGAATGACTTCATTTAAGAAAAACAATAAAGTAACAGCAAAACTGGAAAGTAAGTCTGCACTCTGGGTGGCAGCACATGGAATTTGATGAGCTTCTGGTCAGACTCTGCCAGTGCTGGTGTGTGCCACTGATCTCCTCAGTCTAGCTAACTCCTCAGAATCATCATCACTTGTTACTACTGTCCTTAATGACCATCTCCAATGAGATGAAGCAGCTTACGAATAAACCATGGGAGAAGTACACAGGCATACTACGTCCTCCCCTATCTTAGACCCTTTTAGGAGAAAACAAGAAAGTAGGCCTGAAATAAAAAGGTCTGTATAACATCCTAAGGACTAAATCAGGTCTTATTAAGAGAATGATCTAATATTCTACCCCTTTGCTATTTAGTCTTGAAAGCCCAAATTCTACATAGATAAAAATTCTGATAGGGTAAGTCTCATGGTTTTAAAACCACCATGTCAATTAAAAAGTAAAAAAAGAAAAGGGGATGACGCCATCACACCAATCAGTATTCCACAGGAAATATGATTATTAGTGAATTGGGATATTATAGGAATAGTATCGAAAACTTAACTGAACACTTGAATTGGAATAATTCAGAATATCTGAATCCCAAACGAGATTCGAAATGTGGATATTATCAAATGTGATTTTAATTAATTTGACATTTTTCTCATTCTCATCTTGAAGTCCTCATCAGAGTGTCAGGCTAGTTCTGACCAACATTCACTCACCTGATTTGTACCATGACCTTACTGCCTGGTAAAGATCCTTTCTACTATTTTTTCTTTTTGTAATTAGAATCCAAATTGCTAGGTACAGTCGTGGCTTCCCTGATGGGTTCTGGATCCTCTTCCAGCTGCCTGACTGATTCCACATCTGATGGTCAGCTGATGTCTCCCTTTCCCACATCTCTGCTTGTAAAACCTTTACTTGCAAGATTCTTTTCTTGTGTTTAGGCTATTTTGAGACTGTTCAGGGAAGTGCTAGTAAGTACAGACCAGAACCACTTTAAATAGTATTTAAAACTTTACCAACCATAAGAGAACAGACTTCCATGCAGAAGTTAATAGGATTCTAATTAAAATTAAAGGCATGTATCTCCAGATGCAGATAAAAGAACATCAAGATGAGTGAGCAGAAAAAGAATCAATACCAAGGAAAAGATTTTACTACCAAAAGGCAAGCCACCTATGGATTTAAAATGGGAATGAAAGGAATAGAGAGGGTATTGTTGAGGCAGAATGCTTAGATCTGGCGATGGATTTGAGAATTTACCTGAGAATGAAATTCCATTCTAAGCTAATGCAAACTGTACACATACATATAAAAACTCAGATGCCAGGGAGTAATTTTAGATAACTAAAATATTGCTCCATCTAGTGGAAACTTCAGAGTTTTCCCTTACGCTCTCATCAGCAGTTTTTCATTTGATGGTGTATTAGCCATTATTAGGAATGCTTTGCTGAGGTGAAATGACACTAAAATCAACACCTCGTAATAAAATGTAAAGTGTCCATAACTGTATCAGAGTTTTAAATAACACTTAAGTTCTGATGGCAAGATCTAAGAATAAACATCTAACTAAGAATAAAATATATGTAATTTTATAATTCCCTAGGAAAATCTCTGAGGAGATTAAAAAAAAAATACAGGCATTTATATAGTCATCTACGTGCAAAAACTTAGGAATACTGATGCAAGTTTCCTGCGAAAGCCTCTGTACATTAGTGGAGGAAACACAAATCCTGAAGTATGCAAAACACACTTCTGCTTCCTTGCTTTGGGTTGGATAAATTCCTTGGCTTAAGTTTCATATCTCTGCCAATAGCAAGGTAAATAATATGTAGTCATGTACCATACAGAATCACTTGATGAAAATTTGAAATATGATTTTGCATAGAATTCATTTAAACAATGCAAATAAGCTACTAGCATTCTCGCTTCTGTTCTCAGTGGAATTCGACGAGTACCAGTGGGGTGGCCATGGGATTCAGATGTGGATGACATGGTGCTTCACTCAATAACAGTTACATTTATAGGACTACTAAGCCCACACAGGAATTCCATATGCTTTTTGTTATTTCCTTTTAAGGTTTTAACATGGATGACAAATGTCCAAATCAAAGACAGATTTTTTTCAAATAATAGGGCACACTGTGAGGTTAGGTGGAAGAGGGATGGTTTATTATCTGGACGCAGGACAGGAAATTAACGAGCAACGTGAATACAGAGATTACTTAACACGCCTTTTCCTCCTTGCCCTTCAGACATACGATATAGCAACTGACTTATCAAAGTAAAGCACATGTTGTTCACTTTTAAAAAATCCATTTAAGTTAGTCTCATAATTGTTCTGATTGAGAAAGTGAATCATGCCATGATTCAAAAAATCTGTTCTTCACATAAACCTATGGGCACACATTTAAAAAATGATTTATTGTACATCTTTGCATTTCTTAAGGCATGAACAATGGCATACAGATGGAACAGGTTCTGAGAAGCATCATCACATCTTTTCGACAAGGCCAGCACAATCACACCACATCAAACAGACACACTTGAAGTCTGCACTGACCTACTGCTGTGACCCAGGAGTCCTGCGACAGCGGATGGTGCTTCCAGACAGCGGAACACCACGTGGTTTCTATGTTGTCGTTAACTCTCTTGATCAGCTTTAAGCACCAGTTACCATTTGTTTTTCTGTACAAACTCTTCAGACTTTGGATTTTATATTCTGCTCTCCAAGGAGGGTATGGATTTTTTTTGTTTTTGTTTTTTGTTTTTTTTTTTAAGGAATATGGTTGCAGCAAAACAGAAAGGATCCGAAAGTGGCTAGGGGCCTTGTCTAATGCACTTCTGAAAGTCCATTATAAAGATGAATAGAAAAGCAAATGGTAGGTTTTCAGTTGACCCAGAAACCACACGTAGCTATAAGAAACATAATTGTGCATAGTTATTTATTCATTCAGAGTGTGATATGTTGGCTAGCTCTACATTCCCAGTCTACCAAAGAACAGGGCTGTCTACTTTGCTAAACCCAGGGTCCTTTCGAAGCTCCCAATAGGTGTCGTTAGAAACCCAGGCTTCTCTTTGATTGGCATCAATAACTTTTCTGTGAAAATACAAACATCAACATTAGTCACAAATCACATCAAGGTAACCCTATAATAGGACCCTCTCCTATAGATTAGACATGGACATATAAGCAGTGTTTTATGAGCCAGTTAGTGTCTTATCTGCTAACGACTGATGATGTGACTATTTTTGACCAGAAATGAAGTCATTCTTGTTAAATGTGTGAAATGGAAGTAGGCAGGGCCAGCGGGAGGAGGAACTGGAGGGCAGGAACAAATTACCTACTGGCAAGTGTAGAAAGTAGCCCCAACTAAGCATATACAAATAATGTAACTATGAGCTTGAAACCCCGGGCCCACGAGAATAATTTCTCCTTCACTAAAAGTATGCAATATTAGTAGCTCTAGGAGCCCATGCAGGGCCCATGTCCAAGGAGCACACTTTAGACATCTGAAGGGCAAGGCTGCATTTCTACCCCAGGGCAGTCATGAGATGACAAGTCTAAAGGAGATAAGGTTACCCCGAGCTTTTTGTCCTGGTTCTGGAGGGCAACAGATGGATTCGGAAACCTCAGATTAATCTGTGTGATGTACACATAATCCTGAAAATAATCCTGCAATAATCACCTACTATCATACCACAGAGAGACCAAATCTAAACGCACACAAGCTTTGTGTGATAGAAATAAAATAAAATCCTAATAAAGCCAGGATGATCTTGTGGGCCGTGGGGTCTGGTTCAGTCTGTGGCTAAAGGAGTGGGAACCAGTTTCCACCATTCTAAAGAGTGCAGCTGAAGGACAAAGAGCCTTCTGGGTGGTATCCTCACTCTTTTCTGCTGCCCATGAAAAGAGAAGAGCTGTAGAAAAAAATTCTTTCCATAGTTACTAACTTCTCCTAAGTGCAAAATCTGATTCAATATTTTCACTGCCAAAAGAAAGTTGCCAAAATCCATTTACCCATTTGCTTTTCATGTACCTGGAGCTTCTCATTGCCTGTGGCAACCATTTGCAAAACATGAACTTGCTATGGGAGTTAACTGACTTACTTAAAAAATTTTGGTATATGTTCAAGATTATTTTCTTCCATATATCGTCTCCGAGATCTCTGGAGTTCCTCTACTCTTTGCTTTTCTGATGCTGCAGCTTCTAAATTTCCTTCTTCCAAAAACCTAAGCAGAAAGCAATTGATATTTGAATATATTATCATCTTTTCTGGGGAAAAAAACTCATTTGCACAAAATTGCTTTCTAATTGCTATGAACATAAAATACCACACAGTAACACTCTGGCAATGTCGCCTCACCTTTGCCCCAGGCCACGCTACCTCTGTCCATCAATTTACATACTTTCTAGGTACATGAACTGAATTATTATAATCAGCAGTATCAGTGAAAGGTGGGTGGTCTGACCTTGAAGACTTTTCTGTGCTGTCTGGGGTTCTACAACTTGAGATTTTCAGGACGACTGCAGAGTCCAGGGTGAGAAGAGCATGAATTCATAGCCATGTTCCCTTTCTATATTAACAGAAAGGTTTTGCTAAAAGGCCATAGAATGGAGGATGATAACTGGCTATTCTCTATCTATTCTGAGAACAGATTGAGAGGGAAGGAGCTTTCCTGTTTTACTGGAGAGGGTAAAACTGATGTGAAAAGAAAAGGTAATGGGGAAAATCATAAAAAGGCCACAGAATGGAAAATGACTAGTAAATGAAATTCAGAAAAGAAATAGAATTGAGAAGAAAAAGCAGATGGAATAGTGATTCACAAATGCTTACATTTCAAAATGATAACAAAGAACAGGAATATAATGTGGTATACATTGTACAGAAAGTTTATTAATAAATGTGAATGTCAAATAGTGAGACAGCATGTTCTAGAGAGAGAGGGGAGAATATAAGAGAAATAGCAGAACATTCAAAACTGAGAGCATTTTGGCAGATGGCAGATAAAGCCATAAATATATGGGAAACAGAAAATTGATATTGAGTTAAATTTGTATGGCATATACAATTTTTGGAAAAAGTAAAATGAATTCCACAGGAATGGACATCATGAGTTCAGAACTATAGAAGAATAAAAAACTGGCTGGGCGCCATGGCTCACATCTGTAATTCCAGCCCTATGGGAGGCCAAGGCGGGTGGATCACCTCAGGTCAGGAGTTTGAGGCCACCTGGGCAAACATGGTGATACCCCATCTCTACTAAAAATACAAAAAAATTAGCTGGGTGTAGTGGCACATGCCTGTAATCCCAATTACTCGGGAGGCAGAGGCAGGAGAATTGCTTGAACCAAGGAGGTGGAGGCTGCAGTGAGCCGAGATTGGGCCACTGCACTCCAGCCTGGGCGACAGAGTGAGACTCAGTCTCAAAAAAAAAAAAATAAAAAAAAAAAAATACTAAGAATTAGAAGGTATTAAAGGTACTGTATTTTGAGTATATCTCATACTCTGTGAGACCGAAACCACATTGGGCAAATTGCAGACCTGCATTCGAAGCGTTTCTCGGTGCCCCTGTAACTTATCCTACTAGTCTACAGTTTAAAAGATACTCCATGTTAGAGTTATAGAAGAAAAAGGACAAAAACACTGGGTGAGGAGTGATTCTGTATTTAAGAAAGAATTCACGAATTTGCAGAACTTTGGTACGTTTTAGGAGGAGAGGAACTTTCTGTTAAAAACATCTCTGTTACCTTTTATGGGGAACCATGTGCTGATCTGTTATGGTCATTCTATGAATACTGCTTTACTTAGCATAGAAACTCAAATATTGCTTATTGTGAATAAGGGAATGAAGAAAGGATTGAATGAAAATACATGATGGTAGTGAAAATAAGTCACAGTAACCTCTAAAGCCCCATGCCATAATAGTCTGCCTTTTTTTTTTTTTTTTTTTGATACAGGGTCTCTTTCTCTTTTGCCCCAGCTGATGTACAACGGTACAATCATGGCTCACTGTGGCTTCAACATCCTGGGCTCAAGAGATCCTCCCATCTCAGCCTCCCGAGTAGCTGGGACTTGAGACATGTACCACCATACCCAGCTAATTTGCGATTTTGTTTTTTTAAAGATACAGGGTCTCACTATATTGCCCAAGCTGGTCTTGAATTCCTGACCTCAAGTGATTCTCCCTCCTCAGCCTCCTAAAGTGCTGGGATTACAGGCATGAGCCACTGTACCCAGCCAGAGTCTGGATATTAAATATCACTGCCATCCTCACCTTTGATCTGGCCGGAATCGGGCGTCTGTTGGTGGAAGGAGATCTTTTAGTACTGGATCTAACTCATTGAGCTCAATAGCAAACCTCGTGAAGCCATAGTAAAGCTCATAGTTGGTTGGCATGGAACCTGGAATGAGGCCAATGAACCACTGTGAGAGGCAAAAGGTTTTTGAAGTTGGAAGAAGCTGACTTACCCCAGTGCTTAATACTGACACTAACACCAAATTTGTAATCATAAACACAAGATTATAAATTTTTTCAAGTGAATTAACTTGGTGATATTTTGTTAGGCAGGAAACTTCATGTTGATGATCACAATTGACAGATTCACATATTTAATACAATCTTGTCTTTCAAACAAAACTGCACACATAGTAGTCTTCATTAGCTAAACTACTCCATAATATTTCTCTTGAATATTCAATTGGTTAACTAAATACTATGGTGATTAACTACGAACATTAAGATTTTACCAGAAACACTTGTTGTTTGCTTCCTTTTAGAAAAGCAAAATATGCAGATCTAAATTAATATTTATTGCCTTTTTTTTTTTTTTTTTGAGACAGAGTTTCACTCTCGTTGCCCAGGCTGGAGTGCAGCAGAGCTATCTTGGCTCACCACAACCTCTGCCTCCAGGATTCAAGCAATTCTCCTGTCTCAGCTTCCCAAGTAGCTGGGATAACAGGCTTGCACCACGACACCCAGCTAATTTTTTGTATTTTTAGTAGAGACTAAAATTTCTCCATGTTGGTTAGGCTGGTCTTGAACTCCTGACCTTATGTGATCTGCCCACCTTGGCCTCCCAAAGTGCTGGGATTACAAGCGTGAGTCAACGGCGCCCGGCCTTTTGTTTTTGTTTTTGTTTTGAGATAGAGTTTCGCTCTTGTTGCCCAGGCTGGAGTGCAACGGCGCAATCTCAGCTTACCACAACATTTGCCTCCCAAGTTCAAGTGATTCTCCTGCCTCAGTCCCCCAAGTAGCTGGGATTACAGGCATGTGCCACCATGCCAGCTAATTTTTTGTATTTTTGGTAGATACGGGGTTTCTCCATGTTGGTCAGGCTGGTCCTGAACTCCTGACCTCAGGTGATTTGCTAAATCCAAATTGCTGGGATTATAGGCGTGAGCAAATGTGTCTGGCCTATTGCCACTTTTAAACTAAACTTGAAGGCAGGATCTTTGTGTGTCTTGCTCATTGATATATCCCAAGCTCCTGGAACAAAGTGTGATGCTCAGCCAACCCTCAATAAATAATTGCTGAATAAATAAACTGGCCACTCTACTAGCAGGAAATTTAAATACTCATTGATTAGTTGTTAGGAAACTAACAACTAATTTTAGTTAGGGATTAACTGACAAAATTCCAGTGACAATAAATGTCATGTGGATACTTGTTCCATTTATACTTGATATTCAATTATATGCTAATGTGTTACAGAACTCTTGATGTTTTTTATTAAATGTCAACATATTGCCGCCTTTTGAGGTTCAAGTGAAAAGATCACTGATTCTGGTGAGTTACTGAATTTGTGGATCTTAAATGTTTATAGTCTGTTTTATTAGAGCAGAGAATAAGTAACATGAGTAAGAATTTAAGTTTGCATACTTCAATTATCTAAAGTCTTTAATAATATACCTAGCTTTTCAAATGTAAGCATTACACTTTGAGCAATTTTTCATCAAGCCCAATCTCTGGCTGCATGTCAGGGATTTGGCCTACATTTTTTATTATGAAATATCGGGGGCTTATGTATAACTGATATGTTAAGTATAAATGCAACTCTAACTGCCTTAAGCATCTACGTTTTAAATCTCATTCTTAAAGGAAACTTAATATGAATTGCCTGGAATGACCTGATAGTCCCTTCCCTTCTGTTGTCCATGGCACCCTCCTGTTGGCAGAATATTCAGGCCACTCTCACCTGGTCTCCAAATGCACTTTGCAGAGGGGGCCACACCGCAGAAGAGTCCTTCATGCCACTTTCCAAACAGCCGGTGTACCACCTTCCCCTCCTGATCTATCACCACTCCCTGGACTTCATTCATGTTAGAATTCCAGTAATTCACCTGAAAAAACCAAACTCCAATCATGACATTTGATTGCTTTAATAATACCATTCCCTATATTTTCCATATAGAAAAATTTTTAACCTTGAAGTCCTTATTCAAACTATTTTCAGAAATATAGAAATCTCAAAATGTTTTATAAGAAGGGCTGGCTTTCTAAAAGTTAGCCTAACTTTCAAGAAAGGGATGGTCTCTATGCCATGCATAACATGGTAGCATATCACAGAGAAAGCTCAGTTTCTATCCAAGAACCTAATATTAATTTATAGGCTAGCAATTTTTTTTCCTCTTGTTTTTACTTTCCCCCGAGGGATTTTAATAGATTTTAATTTGCCATGCTGCCGAAATTGTTTGTGAAATAATTGTCATAGTATCTACAAACGGCTACATTTTATCAGGAGGACCCTCATGTGGCCCTTCCGGTTATGCTCCTTCTCAAGGGATGAGAAATCTATGGAAGTTTGCCCACCTAGACCCCATGATCCCCCTTCTAGATCAGGCCACAAGTACACAGGACACTAGGCTTCCTTGTCCAAGTGGCTCCAAGCTTATTCCACAGCTGGCATAGGCCTTTTCCTTGGACTCATGCACCTGAGGGCAGACTACCCACCAGCATGTGCACCTTTAGGTCTGAGGATAGCCAAGGGTGGCTGTTTGTAGGGGTGGGAACAGAGCTTAGATGTGTGGGCTGGACTGCCTACAGATGTGTAGGCCCCTTTCAGTGACAACAGAGCCAGTGGTGAGAAGAAAGCAGGGATGGCTAAGGGCCAGGACTGGCTGTCCTACATTGCCAGGGTGACAGCACAGAGTTCTGAAGGATCCAACCTGGCCTCACAGGTTTTATTATAAAAAGTATATTTGTCAAGGAAAAGAAATAGAGCATATTCTATCTGATAGCTTACAGGCTTGATTTATTTACTTTTATTAATTATACAGGCTCTGCAAGTGTTAGAGACAGGGCTGCACTGCAGTTTCTCATAGCCTACAAAGCCAAATGTACATATTTATGTCATCATCACCCAGCCAGGGCACATAGTGATCCTGGCTTTTCAGTTCTAGGTACCTTATGAGTCTCTAAGAAAAAACATAGTAAAAAACATATCAGGATAAAATAACAATATTCAATTAAAATAAACACAACCTTCCAATATGGCTTAAAAGGATTTAACTGAGAAAAGAAAATACTAGAGTCTTAAGACTCCAATATATGTTACTTGTTTACCAAATTAGAATAGGATCATGAGTTGAACAGATAAGGCGGCTGGGTGGGGTTTCTGTACCACGTTAAATTCTGTAGCACATCCAAACAAACATGGTGGTGACATTGTATGTTCCACTTCAGACCAGAGAGACTGAGGGAAAATGGTGCTTTTTGGGTATTATTATCCCAACATCTTTTCTTGTAAATGAGGCTAATATTTCTTGTTAAACTTATCTGAGCTACAACAGTGGCAGGGTTGGATAAGTGTGTAGCGACTGGTGGTGATCATCTACATGGCTACATCAAGTGTCTTCAGAAAATGATAACTACATTATAATGAGTTCCCTAAAATCAGATCACTTGAATACATAATCAAGCAGGAAGAGAAATAGAAATATAAACCAGAAGACTTTGGTATAGTCAAGAAGTGTTTTCTGGAATTTTACTTGGTGAATGACTGACTGGCTACTCCAAAAGAAAATTCTTTAAAAAGAAACGTGTTTTTTTTTCTGTTTTGAGATGGTGACTTTTTTGACCATCAGAAACTTGTATGCCTTGAGAAACTCCATCAATTGGTTTTGCTTTCTTACCTAAAACATCCTTAAGGACCAATGATACAGGACAGATTCACTTGCTGCTATTTAAGGTGATTGTTCTATTTCTTCTTTAAGAAGCATTTAATACTCATTTTCCTTTACTGTTGTATGATAGTAGTTACCTTGACAAATGTGAGTTTGCAAATGCAAACACTGCTTTTGGTATTTCTGATGGTTACTTCTCCATAATGTTCTATCCATCTTCTCCCACTGAGGATGTTGTGTATGCAAGTGGTGACTTTATTCCACACATAGTAATCTCCGTACCTAGTGAAGAATGTAACATTGATTAAAAACAACGAAGGTCACAAATACATATTACTGTTTCTGCTAATGAGAATATTCTTTGGCCAAAGCTTGCTTTTCCCTCATTTTCCTCTCATTTCTGTCTTGAAATTCCCTCTGTGGTCATAAGTATTTATGATATGGTTAATTCACTTAAGCAACATTTAGGCGCATTTTGTGGGCCAGGTGCTAAAGCTGCAAAGTGGAACAGGGCCTGTTTCTTGCTTTTCTGGAGACAAAAGTATGGGAGGGGTAGATGGATATGCAAACAAGTATTTAAAATAAAATATGCACATCATAGGAACACAGAAGGAAGAGTTTTTAGTCCTTCAATCTGCCTGGAACGTGGGATAAGGATCAGTCAAGGAAGACACCTTACAAGAGGCTGGGTTTGATGTAAGCACGGGTGGCAGGTAGGAGGGCACTACGGGCTGGGAAAAGCATCTGCAAAGCCACAAAAGTCAGAAGAGAACAAGGCATCTGGGGCCTGTGAATGCTGTGCTCTGGGGGAGTGCGGGTGGCAGGATGCAAGATAGGAAAGGTGTGATGAGGCAGAGCCGGGAAGGCCTGCAGTGACCTACCAAGGAGTCTGGATTCCCCCTGCAGGCAGTGGGCCACCGCAGGATTCCAGGCAGGAGAGAGGCCCCACAGAGTGTGCATTTAAGAAAGATCACTCTGGGAACACTGTTTCCTACTCCAGGTTTAAGACCTCAGATGTGAATAATTCCTCAGGAAAAGACTGAGGAGCATGCTAAGATGGCACAAATCTAATACAAATTCTGGGAGCCTTAGTTTTATGGTTATTCATTACACAGCAATAGATAACTAGTACACCTTCTTTTCCTAATAAAACCAGTTCATTGAGAAAAAAAAAACCCAACAAATTCTGGGGAGCAAGGTCACAGAATTTCTGCTAAGGAATAAAGTGATACAGCTTCAAATCACATTCAAATTTGTGTATTACATATATTTTCAAATGAAATGTTATGTCAACATAAAGAAGATGCTTCTAAATTGTTGCAAAGTTTATGAATTGGTATGATGTAGGCACCATATATACCTAGGAAAACTCTCCTCCTTACACATTTTCAAATACTCGAAGTTTATTTTGTGGTCCTAGGAATACCTTCCTCTCCTCACCTTCTTCCACATCCAATTCATTTGCAAATTCTTTCAAACAGATAAAACCAAAACAAAACAAATCAAATGAAGAAACAACCAAGTCCTTGGCCTCAATAAAAATTCCAATTAATTTCAAAATATTTACAAGCAGTATCCTCTAGAACACAACCATAAAAGGATTTCATCACTCCTCTTTGATAAAATAACTTAGAAATTTAAAATACTCCCTGGATCTAAGATGAACTCAGAATTGAAACTGAATTGTATAGCATGGAAATGGTTAAATAGGAGAACCTTTTATATAAAATCAAACTAGCATGGTGACTGGGCCATGGGAGGTACCTAGTAGTGTTGACTGAAGAATGGAGGATGTGAAGAAATAAATAGGAAGCTTTGCAACACATGCTTAAGTTCTCATTTGTTTTTGTGAGAGTCTATTCTCAAAACTTTGGCAAAGGTAACAGAAGCTTTGGGTATAGAGAAATGAACCCTTAGCATCTTCTAGAGTTTAAAATACCCATTTATGATTTAGAAAAGCAGACGGGAGGCCAAAAGGGAGGTGTGAGTCACCTACTTTGGAAGCATGACATTCAGTGTTCCAACAGGCAGGATTTCCATCGACTTCCCCCAGAACTTGTTTTTCCATCTGATATCTAAATGACATAGGCAGAGGACAAGAAATACATACCCCATCTCTAATCACTTCTTCTGTAAAAACTAACTTTTGTATTACACTTTACAAAGCACCTTTAGAATGATAATTGATTCCATATTGTTGATTTAGTATGACAAGTGCCTGAAAACGGCCCAAGGTGAAAATATTAACTGTGAACAAAAAATAAAAATAAAAAAACCCACTATCTATGTTTTTCTATCATACATGCTCTTAATTTGTTTTCAACTAACAACGCTGGGAGAAGCCTGGAATTGTGTGTGTGTGTGTGTGTGTGTATTCACGTTGTACATATAAACATAGACTCTATTGTGCTTTAATGTCCAGACAGCAATAAATGTTGTTATAAGATTTAACCAAGCAGTAAAAATAGTTAACAAATATATCAAGCATAAGATGTATACTAAAAATACCTGCAGTGTGGCAATACAATTAATTTATATATATACATTTTCCCCCATATCAAAGACATATAATTTGGGATTACAGTTTTTTAAAAGTCTCTAAATACAGATAAAATAAGATTTGTAAAATAAGATTTATGAGCGAGTAGGATGAACTTCATGAACGTGTTCCGACATTGCTTGTTAAGATATAGGCCAGGGCCCAACATTTGACCTCACACAATGGCTTCATGTTTTACGTGTGGAAACTTAGACTTATATGTGCATTTGTGATAACCACCTAGTCCCAGTTTGTTGAACTAAGGGAACTTTGTGCCATCTCTGCAAAATCCCTGACTCTTGGTAATGACCAAGAAACGATCTGTCGTATTTTTGCAATACTGTCGTACAGCTACAGTGTTCTAACATTTTAATGTATTTTCAGGTTAAGAAAATGCTCAGGAGAAAAGTCATTCTGCAAGTAATGAAGCACCCTTTCAAACATGAAGGAACTATTTACACTTAATGGTCACATTTACATAGATATTCTTTTCTTTGTAAAGGAGTTTTGAAACTTTTGTGTGTGTGTGTTAGGCAAGCTTGTAACATTCTGACTTAACTAATAAGTAGAGACTTCCATCTACACTCTTGAGCCCCAGTGAGTTAAAGACCAGGAATTACTGTAATGTTTGCATATCTGTTTAGACTATGACCACTGATGATGTGTCATAGAGAATTCCTTCAGAATTAAAATGTCTTTGCACACCCCCAAGAAGCAAGAAGGCAGCAGATGGAACCTCCATGTCACAGATGAAGACAGCGAGGCACATGAGATAAGGTGGCGGCTCTGAGCCGGCACGGTCTGCACGGAGCTCTGCTATTCCACACGGCATTGCTTCCGAGATAAGCAGTCTCATCTCCCAGCTGAAACTGTTTCCTGATGAAACCAGGAAATTTGATTTCTCAAACTGAGCTCTACACTAATTACCAACGTTTGCTGAGTTCTGAAGGTAGAAATCTAAACTAAATACAATGTCCCTTTGGAAGCCAGATGTTTTTTCATAGGCTCATACATTTGATTTTAAATTATAATTAAAATACAAACCTTGCCAGAACACAAAATTCTTTGATTCACAGTGACAGGCAGAAATGGGTGGATGATGGCTAACCTGGTAATTAAAAACAAAAAAGAAAGCAATATCAGTGTTAAAACTTCCACATAAATTTTTACAATGTGTATTAGTATATTAGTCACCCCTACTAAAAACAATTCATCCGTTTCTCTTAGTGAATTATTCTCAGAATGTATAAGTAAATCTTTAAGACTTCATGCCTTAAAAACACTGAGAACTTATAAATTTAGTGGGGGAAATGATGCCCATAAGTGAAGTGAGTTTTCTTAATTGTGTGAAAAGAAAATAAATCTCAGGACCACCTGCCTCCCATTTTATTTCTAAAAAAAGATAGCTACAAAGATTTTTAAAAAGAGAGAGGAAAAAAGTTACCACTCTACCTCACAATTTGCCCACAAGGAAATTCTTTGTGGGCCTCAAGATCTTTACGCTAAAACTGTTCTGTTGAATTTCACCCTGGCAATGTATATTGATAGCTTATCTTCACAGGCACGGGACAAAGGATCGACAGAACTCAAATTCATCCTTCTGCTCACCCAAGACAAAAGCATATCTGATTATTTCCTCTGCCCTGCTGTCTATGTGAAAATGCAGATTCACTGAGTCAGACTGAGGCATAAGTGACTATTTCTCTACCACCCTCTCACATGTAAATTGTGTATTCAGTGAAAGGCTGATCAGAGACCCAAAAGAATGCAACCTCTTCTTACCTACCTATGACCTGGAAGTCCCTATTTCCAAGTTGTCCCACCTTTCTGGCAGAATCAGTGTACATCCTGCGTATATTGACTGATGTCACGTATCTCCCCAAAATGTATAAAACCAAGCTGTGTCCCAAACACCTTGGACACATGTCGTCAGGACCTCCTGAGGCTGTGTCACAGGTGTGTCCTTAACCTTAGCAAAATAAACTTTCTAAATTTATGGAGACCTGTCTCAGATACTTTGAATTCATAACTGGTATCATAACCCATCCAACAGATCATTATCAAAAGGCTGCTTTCATCACTAAACTTCCCTCCTGTCTATATAGAAACTTCCCTCACTGAGTCCAATGGCGCTTACCTGTTCTGAGAAAAATCGGAATCCCTTGTCTTCTCTAATGCATTCATAGGTCTCCCCAAGGACTGGGTTGAATGGCTTACTTCCTGCTCTGAAATACGTGGAGCAGTATCCTGAAACTGCAAATGCAGCAACGAGAACCTGTTAAAACATTGAAGAAAAGGAAATCATATAGGAGAGACGACTGCTAGGTGTGTTTGTTCCTTATCCCTCTAGATTTTACACACTTCATGTTGATGGGTGTGAATTTGATGGCAGTTGCATTTTCTATTGTCTGCACAGAATTTTTATCAACTCGTGGGAAAAAAATAAGTAAAATTAGGTTCAACTACTCGCACGGAAACAAGCAGCCCACTGAGGTCAAGCATTCTTCAGCCTTCCTTCCAATGTCATGAGAATCACAGAGTCCAAAGGTTCTGGAACCCAGTTTATTGGTTCTGCCATGGGCATAATCTTAGTCTCACGCACACGAGGATTGTAGCTGTGGGTGCTTTTCAGCGGGCAGGGCGTGTTTCCCACAGCCATATGGGTTAAAGGGCGAAGTATAAACAGAAGTTACTTTCTCAGACCTAAGTTCTTGAACAGATGGGCTATCTTGGCATTTAGGAAAAGCTGATCAAGTGAGGCAAGGTGTGCCTTCAACCTCTAAGGAGTATGAGACCTTCACATCTTAACTTTAGAAACACACTAGACCAAGGATAAGGCACCAAAAGTGCATCTTCCTGTGATGGTATCTGAGAGGTCTTGGCCTTGCCTGACTTATGCAAACAGGTCAATTCCTCTTTTACTATGTAGTGAGAATGTTATGCAAATGCCAAATATATCATCATAATGAATTCTGGCTAAGCCCAGGTCAGGGCTGGCAAACCCCTGAGGGGCGCTGCTCTGTGAGTTATTGATTACCATGCGCTCATATGGATCATCGGTTTCTGAAGCCTTGTCCAGGAGCTCGCTGTATTCCATTTCCTCGCAGAGGTGCTGCAGGGTGTTGAGTGGCTCGTTTAGCTCCACAGGCATGGAGACTTTAGACAGGTCTTTGCCAATGTTGTTCCTCAAGATATTCCACAGGTTAATGTTACTAGTGTCAGGACAAGGAGCTGGCAGGCATGTTCGACGCCCATTTCGGAAGGCCCCTCCTGTCAGCTCCCCATTCAGGACTGGAAGAGGGAGAGTCACAGTGAATAATACTTTGCTGTTCTGATTTCACAAAATCAAGAAGGGAAATAACTTGCAAATAATTCTGATTGTGAGACATTTCATGAGCCTTCATTACATTCTTTCAAAAGTAAATGGAATCTTTCAGTATAAGGTTACTAATAAATGCACAAAACAATAGTGTATAGTTTTATAAATAGGCATTAAATAGTCTCAAATATTCAAGACAAGACAGGCTAAGTTTTAAAAATTAAATATATTTAATAAGAAGGATTCAAGCTGTTGGATTGAGAAAGGGGAAAAACCTTTTCTCTTAACCATTTACCTAAGAGATTTTTCAACAATTTACCTCAAGAGATTATACAAAATAGAATGTATTAAACAATCAGCTGTCAAAAGAACGATTAGTGGAGGGTGGGGAAAAATGTCCATTCATTAAGTCGTCAGTGTTGCAATTTGGCATGTAGATAGAACAACCTGGAAGCTCAAATGATGCATACTTTGCCGAGAAATATTGTCTGCAACACTGGTGTTGTCTTCAGATATATTATCACTCACATCACTGATGTAAGACTCATCATCTGAAGCCTAAGGAAGAGAAGGACATGCAAGGATCAGAATTCTTGTTCAGTTTTTCAAGTTCAGATAATCAAGTGATTAAAAATAACAAAACATTGTTCCAATGAGAAGCAGAGGTCCTAGAGGGAAAAGTTTTTGGCATATGTGCAATGAACACTTGAGGGTCTTCATGAGCTAGGATATAGGATTGCTAGAGGGGAGCCTGGTCTTTAGCTTTTTGTCTTAGTAGAGGCAGGAGGGCAGGGAGACCAGTAAAGAACCAGAAATATTTTAGTACAACACACTAAGAATGTTTGAGGTTGATGCAAGAATAATCGCAGTTTTTGCCATTACTTTCTTTTGCACCAACCCAGGAGAAGGTCCTACGACTCTACTTGAGAGGACTCAAGAGAGGCTGCCCAGGGGAATAACATTTAAACTGGGTGTTAGAGAATGACTAGGAGTTGCCCAGTTGTTAGAAGGGATAGAAGCACACAAAGACGGGAGATCTTGTGAAGGTAAGGACCATGAGAGCAACATTTATCCCAGGAATGCAAGGATGTTGAGAATGGCTGTGACAGAGGGTAGAGAAAAGAAGCAGGGGGTCCGATAGTGAAGGGCTTTTCATGCAACATGAAGGGTTCATATGCAATCCTAAGAATTAGTCCATCCAACAAATATGCATGGGATGTTGGAGTCAGATTTGGCTTTCAGGAAGATACTTGGCAGCTTTCCCTAGGGAGGCTAGATATAGGATACCGTGTAGATCTGGGTAAGAAATACAGCTTCAATTCAGATGGCCTCTGTGATGATGGGGAGAGATAACAAGTGAAGCCACCCCTGCATGAGAAAAATGTGAAACCAAAATAAAACACAAATGAGCAGAAAATGAAATTAAGGAACAATGTACATAATAAAGAGACTTAGAAGCAGAGCAGATCAGGAAAGAGGAATAAGATAGAGCCATCAGCCAAGTGGGAAAACTAATGTCTTTCCTGCAGGCAAGAAAGCTGCTGATACTCACTTCCTTCAAAATGCAAATAATGCTACACACACACACACACACACACACACACACACACACACACGACATTTTTGAGATGGAGTCTTGCTCTATCACCAGCCTGGAGTGCAGTGGTGTGATCTTGGCTCACTGTTGCAACCTCTACCTCCCAGGTTCAAGCAATTCCCCTGCCTCAGCCTCCCAAGTAGTTGAGATTAAAGGTGCATGCCACTACATCCGGCTAATTTTTTGTATTTTAGTAGAGATGGGGTTTCATTATGTTGGCCAGGATGGTCTCTATCTCCTGACCTTGTGATCCGCCCACCTCAGCCTCCCAAAGTGCTGGGGTTATAGGCATGAGCCACCGTGCCAAGCTTTTTTTTCCCGAATATAAAACATTCTTATTGTAAAAAATTAGAAATTATGTAAGAGTAAACAGATAAGTATGAAAATTACCCATCAGCCCACCACATATAGGAAACCATGTAACATTTTAGTGAGCGTTACCCCCAATTTCAAAATGCCTGCACAAACATATTGACACATCTATCTTTATATATCGATAAAGGAGATTGGTTTAAATTGTTTTATAGCGTTCTGAATACATTTTCATTATAGTAGCTACAGCTACTTTATTTGGAAAGGTAACATATTTCATTATATGGTTTTAACAAGAAATTTAATCAGTATTTAGGCGGTTTCTAACAGTTTATTATTATAGACAATACCTAGATGAACATCTTTGTAAATATATTTCTGTGATCTGCCTGGTGTTTACATTAAAATGTATTTCTAGATCAAATGGGTCACTTTGAGGCTTTAGTTTCATATTGCCAAATTGCTATCCTGAAAGACTGGATTAGTTTGTCCTCATCAGCAATATGTTGGAACATCATCCATCTCTTCACATCCACTTAAACACTTTACACTAACCATTTTTTAGAATTACCTGGGATAAATAAGAGATAACTTTTTTTTCTTTTTCTTGCCTTTTTTTTTTTTTTTTTTTTTTAAAAAGACAGACTCTTATTCCATTGCCCAGGCTGAGGTACCAAGGTACCATCATAGCTCACTGCAACCTGGGCTCATAACAAGGGGTCCTCCCACCTCAGCCTTCCAAGTATCTGGGACTACAGGCATATATCCCATGCCTGGTCAATTAAAAATAATTTTTTTTTTTAGAGATGAAAGGTCTTGCTATGTTACCCAGGCTAGTCTTAAACTCCTAGCCTCAAGCAATCCTCCTACTGCAGCCTCTCAAAGTGCTGGGATTACTGGTATGATCCACTGTGCCTGGCTAAAAGATAGCTTTAGAGTTTGAATTTCATCCTTTATGAACTCATTATCTTTCACACATTTTTTAGTTTGTCATATAGATTACATTTTTCTTAACTTACATTTTTGAACTCTGTTTATGCCATTTTTTGCCATGTAAAAATTTTAAATTTGTATGTAATAAAAACAATTGATCTTTGTCTTTAAAATTTCTGTATTTATTGCTAATGTTTTAAAAATTAGGGTTGAGAAGAGTTCATATATTTAGGGAGAACAGTGATGGACAGAATGATTGCACGCATGGACGAATAATGGTAATTTTGTTTTTGCATGAGTAAGCCCATAAAGATGACAAATTGAGAACAAAATTTTTTACTGATTCATATTTTCCCACTGCAACCGGTTCCCACAGTTCTTACTGACTGCAGCAGAGCTGAAGGTTAAACCATCAGGCTCATGAAAAGCCAACTTCCTATGCTTGGAAGAGGGGGAAGAAAGTAAATCAGACTCCTCCCTGTGATGTCAGTGTGAGACTTGGATGGGGACACACGTCCTAACTGTACCACCTTGGGCTGAGGTTCCCCCAGAAGGCTCCTCGTGTCTTCACACTCACAGTGAGTTTACTACATATGTGGGAATCCCAGCAGCAGCTGCAGGCTAGGCTCAAGCTGTATATCCTGCAACTGTAGCTGCCAAAGGAAATCGGGCCTCTGTATTCGCCATCTACCCTAGCCCGAGCACTTCCCCAGAGATGCACAAGCTCAGCTCCTTCACTCTCTTCAGTCTCTTACTCGAAAGTCACTCCAGGGAAGCCTACGCTGGCTATCCTATCTACAATTTAGAGTTGCCATTTCCTCCTTTCCTCTTACCTTTCGGCAATTTTGTTTGTTTATTTTTGAAACAGAGTTGTTCTGTCACCCAGGCTGGAGTGCAGGGGTGCAATCTTGGCTCACTGCAACCTCTACCTACTGGGTTCACGCAATTCTCCTGTCTCAGCCTCCTGAGTAGCTGGGATTACAGGTGTGCACTACATGCCCAACTGATTTTTGTATTTTTAGTAGAGACGAGGTTTCACCATGTTGGCCAGTCTGGTCTCGAATGCCTGACCTCAAGTGAACTGCCCACCTTGTCCTCCCAAAGTGCTGGGATTACAGATGTGAGCCACCACACCTGGCCCCCTCTGACGTTTTATATCCCTCTTTCTTATTTTTTTCTTATATTTCATTTGTTTGTTGTGTGTCTGCCCCACTAGAATATAAATTTCATGAAGGCAGAGATTTAACCACTGTGTCCTCTGCACTTAAACAGTTCTGGTGAGCCCAGAGCGGGTCTTCAATAAACATCTGCTAACTGAGCAAAAAAAGAAATGTTTATTATGATTATTCTGAGAAACATCTGGGCATTAACTGTCTTACATTAACATTTTCCATGACTGAGGGAAAAATCCTCTTTATATGTTACTTACCAATGTGCTTTACTGAATGAATCCTCTGCTCTTTCAGAAAATGTTTTTCTTACTTCCACAATAATCTACTTGCCTTTGCTTTTAAACTTGTTTTTGCAATGCTACATGCCTGGTCACGTTTAGAAAAAAACATATTTTCTAGGCCGGGCGCGGTGGCTCAAGCCTGTAATCCCAGCACTTTGGGAGGCCGAGGCGGGTGGATCACACGGTCAAGAAATCGAGACCATCCTGGTCAACATGGTGAAACCCCGTCTCTACTAAAAATACAAAAAATTAGCTGGGCATAGTGGTGCGTGCCTGTAATCCCAGCTACTCAGGAGGCTGAGGCAGGAGAATTGCCTGAACCCAGGAGGCGGAGGTTGCGGTGAGCCGAGATCGCGCCATTGCACTCCAGCCTGGGTAATAAGAGCGAAACTCCGTCTCGGGAAAAAATAAAAAATAAAAAAGAAAAAAAAGAAAAAAAAAAAAGAAAAAAACATATTTTCTGAACTCTTTTGAATCTCTAAGTTTGTAAAGTGAAATATTTGGTTCCAGGACTTCTCAACCATGGGGCAGAAGACAAACTGCTTTATTATAATAGTGTCTGCACAAACACTTTATTATAATAGTGTTTGCACCTTGGCTCTTTGTATAGGGTAGCGTGAATGGACCACAGCAAGACAGCCCAGCCTTAGTTACTGCACACTTATGACACGTATACATCTTACTCAAGGCCCGCTATTACTGTAGTGATATCAGATCATTTCTGTGATATATTACACCAGTGATATCAGATCATTTCTATGATATATTAGTTTGGGAGCAATTAGAAATTGAAGAGGAAGGCCAGGCATGGTGGCTCATGCCTGTAATCTCAACACTTTGGGAGGTGGAGGGAGGATGACTGCTTGAACCAGGAGTTTGAGGCCAGACCAGGAAATACAGGGAGCCCCCATCTTTACAAAAAAATAAAATAATTAGCTGGGCATGGTGGTGCATGCCTACGGTTTCAGCTACTTCAGGAGGTTGAGGTGGGAGGACTCTGCATTGAACTGTGATTGTACCATTGCACTCCAGCCTCAGTGACAGAAAGTAATTTTCACTTGCAATTCAGGGATAACCACTGTATAGGTTTCCTTCCAATGTGTCTAAAGACCCCAAAAGGAAAAGCTGAAAGGTGTTGGTACTATGCCTTCATTTTAAGTCTTTGGTTGATTGAAACTAAGAGGAATTTAACAGGTTAAGTGGCTATGAGTACCCCGAATTCATTACAGAGAAAAGCTCATTCTCTTATTCTTAGGCCTGTCATACTCTAACGGTACATTAAACATAAGGAGATATTTGTAGCAACTACTAGAGACATGCTAAGAAAACAATCTATAAAACCAATTTTTGAGAGAGACTATATATGTCACTTTCCAATTGGATCATGAATTTTAACCAATAGAACACATGACTGAAATATTGAATCTTATTTCAAATTATACTTTTATTCAATAAATGATAGTTTTCAAGGAAGCTAATCAAAAAATACGTAAGAGAAATATAGATATATTATATATATATTACATATATACATATATATATATTACATATATATATAATGGGAGGCAGCAAGATGACAGACTGGAAAAGTTATGAGACTGATAGGGTGATCTAGGTGGGAAGCAGATGGGAAGTGAATTGGAGTAGTGGCAGTGGAACTGCAGGAAAATGTACAGATCTGAGAGTATTTAGATGATGGAAGCTACAGAGCCTGAGTGAATCAAGGCAGGTGGTAGTAAAGAGAAAGAAGGAGTGAAGGAAAATCTTCAGGCATTTGGTGTGAACAGTTGGGTAGAAGGGCACTTAGATAGGCAATATGAGAGGTATGGGCAGACTGGGGCTATACCCCAGAGGGAGTGGTGGGGGTGTGTGTGTGGAAGGGGCTTGTTGATGAACTCTTTTGGGACACGCTGAATTAGAAGTTCTGTGAGCACCAGGTGTCGGTGTCCAACAGGTACCTGGCTATGTAGATCCTGAGCTAACTCTCTCCCAAATGGTTCTGTCTTTGAGCTTTAGACTTAAATATTCAAATGCCTGACAGGTAACTCCACTGAGAGGTCTGATACACTCATGCTGCCTCACAGTGAATGTCTCATCTCCCTGCGCCCCCACCCTCCGCCTTCTCATCCTGCTCTCTGCCACTACATTCACTCCCCTACCCCTCACCTCTCCAAGGGTGGTACCATCATCTTGCTTGGACTCATGCAATAAACTGCTTCACATCCTCTTCGTTTCTATTTACCAAGTGTCCAGGGCAAGCAGTACCTGGGGACCCAGCTCAGTGTGCTCCAGGTACTTGGAAATAGATCTTAGAGTGATAAGCTAGGAAGTCATCAGATGATAGGTCAGAGCTAAGATAATGTAGTCAAGTCTGACTGTA
The DNA here is from genome assembly GCF_048565385.1 of Saimiri boliviensis. Lineage (NCBI taxonomy): Eukaryota > Metazoa > Chordata > Mammalia > Primates > Cebidae > Saimiri > Saimiri boliviensis. The sequence goes on from NC_133453.1 coordinate 61,551,700, forward strand.
ACCCGGCTAAAGAAGGATGTAGGGGCCGGGTGTGGTGGCTCATGCCTGTAATCCCAGCACTTTGGGAGGCTGAGGTGGGCGGATCACCTGAGGTTGGAAGTTTGAGACCAGCCTGACCAACATGGAGAAACCCCGTATCTACTAAAAATACAAAATTAGACAGGCGTGGTGGTGCATGCCTGTAATCCCAGCTACTCGGGAGGCTGAGGCAGGAGAACCGCTTGAACTCAGGAGGTGGAGGTTGTGGTGCTGAGATTGCGCCATTGCACTCTAGCCTGGGCAACAAGAGTGAAACTCCATCTCAAAAACAAAACAAAACAAAACAACAACAACAAAAAGAAGGATGAAGGATGAGTTAGCAATGGGAGCTCAGCAAGGCAGAGTCAGAAAAGGAAATTCTGGTAGCATTATCCACAGCATGGTGGTCCCTGGGGGTGCAGGCCATCAGACACAAACACCAAGTCCTTGTGGCAGAGTATCCCTATGATGGAGAAAGAGTACGGAGCTCTAATATTCTGGTCCTCCTCGCCTTAAGATTACTCATTTCCCTTGCTCACCAGGTAATCTCTGACTAGAATTAGGCTTGCCATGCATATTTGCCTACAGGAAAAGAGGCACTAATCAGGAAGGATGATTATTCTGTACATCTGAGAGTACGCATCAGTTACCATCACAAATCATTAAATTAGCATTCCAGCCCGTGAATGGGAGTCTCTGTGAACTTATTAATGCATGCCTCAGGATCTGAGAGGCAGGTGCATGCCTTGGTATGCTGACAAATTCAGTATCTAAGAATTTGATTTTACTTTTCTCCCATGATAAAAACGATATGTATTCATTATTGCTTTCTCTTTTCCACTTTGCCTTTGTTTCTAAAATCACTCATAATTTCAAACATCCAAAAACAACTACTACTAATTGTCAGGATGTTTCCTTCCAATCTGTTTTCTATGCATAAGGAAATAATGTTTAGCAATGATTTCATTTCTTTTTTGTAAAAATGCAATACAGATTTGCAATCCCAAATGACAAAATTCCTAGTCAGCTGTGTGGAAAACAGTTTTGGCTGCTTTCCTCATGCCAAAAAAAAGTTGACTACATTGTAGTAAAATAATTTCTGCAACCTGACCAAGGAAGAGGTTCCCTGTTTCTAAGACCTTGGCAAGAATCATAAGCAAAAAGAGCAATCTAATTCAGCTTTTACGAGAGTCATTGGTTAGCCTCCAAAAACCATAATTACCCAACTAGCTACGTGCTATACATTATCCTTCTAAGCTCAAATTCATGTCCCTAGTAAAAATATCTAATACGTATGTGCCTGTGTACGCATATTAGGGGCTTTCCTAATTTTCCCATTCTTTCAATATTTATGAGCTAGTCTCCTTCCATAAAGAGCTCTGTCATAAACTCTTTGGTTACCCTGAAATATGAATCCTAGAAGACACTCCGAATAAATGTTGATTATTTCCCTTAATTCATTAAGTTTAAATTCTTGATGCTTAGAAATCTTAAGTGCTCAGTAACTGGGAACTAATATCGTTTGTGTGCCTTTGGCTTTGCTACAATTTAGGCATCTTACTATCATGTAAACAAACAAACAAATGAAAATAATCACCAAAAAGTTCCACAGTTTTATTTTCTTTAACCCAAACTCAGTCACAAGCAGCTGAGGCTGACAAGTCAAGGAGGCATACATACCTCATTCTCTGATGAACTTGCAGAGAGAAGCACCTCTTGGGCATCAAAGAACTCAGAAACAGACTCTGACATAGAGAGGCGGCTCTCATTGGCTACTTGCTGTGACAGGGGGAGACTGACATGGATTTGCTCACCAGCCTGCAGAAGACAGAATAATAAAGTATAATTGCTTTTCCCCCTGTGAGAGTGGCTATTCCTTCGAATTAACCATATTTCTACTCTTTAATACTGTGTGTTAAAAAGTGGCAACCACAAGTAATTTTCACTTGCAATTCAGTAATGACCACTGTATAAGTGTCCTTCCAATGTGTCTAAAGCCCCCAAAAGGAATAGCTGAAAGGTGTTAGTACTGTGCCTTGATTTTAAATCTTTGGTTGATTGATACTAAGAGGAATTTTACAGGTTAAACTGCTAGGAATATCTTGAATTGATTATAGAGAAAAGTTCATTCTCTGACTCTTAGGTCTGTCATATTCTAGCAGTAGATTAAATATAAAGAGACATTTGTAGAAACTACTAGAGACATGCTAAGAAAACAATCTATAAAACCAATTTTTGAGACAGACTATATATGTCACTTTCCAATTTGATCATGAATTTTAATCAATAAAACACATGACTGAAATATTATACCTTATTTCAAATTATACTTTTATTCAATAAGTGATAGTTTTCAGGGAAGCTATTTGAGTTTCAATCAAAAAATTATGTAAGAGACATATATATATATATGTCTAATGACTATATATATGTCTAATGATTTTATATATATATATATATATTACACATTTCAGGTTGAAAAGAAGATTCCAACTATTATCAAATTCAAGAATGACAAATTTTCTGGGCAGTTGAGTGAATATAAGTGTGAGAACATGGGGCCCATGGAGGTGAACAGGTATTTAGGGTGGAAAACTTAAGTCGAAGAAGTTGTCTTGGAATAATGTTTCCTAAGAAGTTAGAACCCTTGTACCTACAGATTTCTAGTAAAATGTACGTTTTTGGTACAAACATAACCTTTATATCAGTTAAACCTCTCATTTTGTTACATATATCATAACTGTATATAAGGCTCTAACATTACTGTTGAAAAGTGTTAAGTTCTCATGCTATAGAATAATTTTATGAAGAGTCATAAGCAGAATTATATACTTAAGTTTAGCCCAAATACTGAATGTTCTCCTATTCTCTTAACATTTCTTCAGTCTGAAAAATAGAATAATAATACCATCTAACACAGAGTGTTGTTGAGGGTGTCAAATGAGATAACAAATGCAAAGTCGTTAACACAATAACTAGCACATAGTAAGCATTCATTCACTTGACACGTGTCAGCTATTAATTAGCAGCAGCAGCAGTAGCTGTAGCGGCACCATTAGTATTATCTTAACAAGGTCAGGTGACTTCTTTCCTTAGACAGGGCTTTTGAAACAAACCTTACACTTTTACTTAGCAAATTCTCAGCTAAAAAGGTTTTTTTTTCCTCCCAACATTTCACTGGCCATTTGATACTACTGAACATTTCTAATGATGAATGAGACAGACACTGAAAATTTAAAAGTTGGATTAGATATATAAATCAAATATTCAGTGGGATCAGGTGAACATAGGAATAAATAAAAATAAGACACTGATCACCAGGAATAAATGACGTCAAGCTCTTATATATCTTTTACTTCAAAGAACATTGAACTGTCAGGAACACAAATATTCATGGAAGGAACCTTATTAACAGTGAAAGAACTGGATATAAATAAACAAAAATATGCAGTAAATTTAGATGCAAAAAATAGGTACTCTGCATCTACTTACAATGAGTCTTACCTCATCAGGGCTAGGAATAATATTTACACTGACAACCTGATCACAAATAATGGACTCTGAATGTATTCTGTTCAACCGACTCCTTAGTTCAGCATTCTGATTGAGTGCCTTAAAATAACAAAAACCAAACATGTAATTTAAAAATAATAAGCAAGCATAAAACAGAAAAAGTATACAGGTACAAGTTAGACAGTAATGTCTGTGATGTTCTTAGCTCTAACTTTTGAAACCATCATGAGCCAGACCCTACCAGCAAGAAGGAAATACATGGCTCAAAATTAAGGTATGAATTTTTTGTAATATAAGATTGCTACTTTTCAGGTTAGTGGGCTGAAAGAGTTAATAGATTTCATAAAAGTCATTCATGAAATTTTCTTTCCCTCAGAGTGAGGCCCATAAACTTAAGCCCAATTTACCACTACATATATATTACTTTTTACAGCCTGTGATGAAAAATATTGTTTTCATTGAAAATTCTTTCACATTTTTAGTTTCTGAGGGTGGGAGTTGTTTCAAAGCTGGGTAGTTATCTTAAAAATTAGTTAGAAATGGAATGAACTTGCTTTGGTTTATAGAATTATATTTTAGTCTGTTTAAAGAAAATGTCTGTATTTTGATTTTCCAGAAGCACATAATTAATACATTTGACAGTGCTGCAGAACTAACTTAAGTGCAAACAAAAAGATGTCTTCACTGAACAGTGTAGACATTGACAACCATAATAAAGAACATAACACTGAAAAGTACACCAACTCTAAGTTCTCTACATGACACTACCTCCAACATGCTTTGAGTTAGCATCAGCAAAACACTACTTGCTACAACACAATTTAGTATGTGGAGCAACTGCATTTATTACAAGAAGAGAAGTTTTCTTCTTGTAATAAGCATGGTATCCCCACAAGGACCCTGTGGACAAAGGTATAGTGAATCCTCTGGGAACAAACATCCATCCCACTGTTACATGGAAACATGTTCCATTTGTAGAGTACAGATGTAGCTAACTAGAATTATACCAAGCCTCAAGTTAAACACCTGTGAGAAGACAAGGCCCAGTGAAAAAATTGCCTTCTTTTCCTTCCAGTTAAAATCAGCAATTAGAAGATGTAAAGATATAAATGTCGGTGCCTAGTAAAGAGGGTATCTGCTCCAGGGATGGCCATCCTGCTTCGTTCAGAGCCAATGACTATAGTAAACCAAAACATATACAAATATAATCTCATAATTACAATGCTGAACCTATTAAAATACCCAGGGTAAATACAAAGTAGCTAAACTCTTTGCCTGCACTGAGGAGTGCTTACACCTTGAGCATGGAGTACAGAATAGCCTCTCCTCTCCTCTCTCCATCCTGGTCCCATGTCTTCCCTTCCCTCAACCCAGCTTTTGCTTTTTGAGGACAGAACTAACACTTGCAGCTTTTGGCTTTTATTTGAAGCTGTTAGAACCAGTGTGTAAAATATGTCAAATCATATACTTGATCTGGAGGGCTGTCGTATTGATGGATTAAAGGTGGATACAGATGCTACAGTCATTACGTTTGGAGATAGGAGGAAATACATCTCTGACTATCTGAGAAAACGGAAATGTTTTAGGGAGAAAAAAGTGATAACATTCTTAGTAAATAAACCATGTGCCTCAAAGGAAGCCTCCTAGCATCTTCTTATCCTGAAAAAGTGCTCAGGATCTTTTTTCTTGGAGCAAAATCTCAAACACTTAGAATTAGAAACAACAACAACACTGCAATACTCTTTTCTTTTGTGAGTACTATAGGCCTTTGGTCCTGTATGTTAGGACCACAAAAAATGCTGATTTTATTCTTTGTTGTTCCTCTGCCTACAAGTAAATGCAAAGTTGCCTTAGTTACTGAAATATTTGGAACCAGTTACGTTTTGCTGTCATATTAAGTGGGAGGTTTACGGTAAGGTATTTGATAGTTTTAATTGCTGAATCAGTTTTTTTTTGTTTGTTTTTTGTTTTTTGTTTTTTGTTTTTTTTTGTCATTGCTTGCTTTGAGACAGAGACTTGCTCTGTCACTCAGGCTGGAGTACAGTGGCGTGATCTTAGCTCACTGTAACCTTGGCCTCCTGGGTTCAAGTGATTCTCATGTCTGAGCCTCCTAAGTATCTGGGATCCTAAGTATCAGGTGTGCACCATTACACCTGGCTAATTTTTGTGTTTTTAGTAGAGATGAGGTTTCACCATGTTGGCCAGACTGGTCTTGAACTCCTTACCTCAAGTGATCCTCTGGCCTCAGCTTTCCAAAGTGCTGAGATTACAGGTAGGAGCCTCCGTGGCTGGCCAGAATCACAATCTTGACCTGAGGGTTTTATACAAACCTCAAATAATGGTTCCTCCAAGGTAGCTACACGTTCTCTTGCCACTCTAAAGTGTGTTAACAAAATAATGCCACAGAAACTCAAGGGAAAGGATAAGTAGTGGTTTCCTTAAAGGTGGGAATGCTAAAGATAGTTTGCATTTATAAGGAAAGCTTGCTCTGGATATTCTAAAAAAATAAATTCTTACTTAAGCTCTAATATTATTTCATGTTCATTAAATGTGATCCTGCCTATAGGTATTTCTTAATATTTCTTATTAAGTTGAAGGCTGGGTGTGGTGGCTCATCCCTGTAATCTCAGATGGATCACTTGAGGTCAGGAGTTTGAGACCAGCCTGGCCAACACGGTAAAACTCCATCTCTACTAAAAATACAAAAATTAGCCAGGTGAGGCGGCACACACCTATAGTCCCAGCTACTCAGGAGGCTGAGGTGGGAGAATCACTTTAACTCTGGAGGTGGAGATTGCAGTGAGTCAAAATTGTGCCACTGCACTCCAGCACAGGCAACACTGTGAGATTTTGTCTCCAAAAAAAAAAAAAAAAAAAAAAAAAAAAAAGTATTTCTTATTAAGATGAATAAAAATAGAAGTATTTTTATTAAATGTTTTTACATTTAATTTTTTTATGTTTTTTTTCAAACTTCAAAACTATTGTTTTTTAAATGTTGGCTAATACTTAAAGCCAAAGATCTGCTTTAGCTTACCACTACTGGTAAGGAATTATACTTTCCTGCCAAAAATATTAACATTGTGCCACAAGAAAACAGTTTGGTTCTATTTTAAGTACGTAATGATGCATTGTTAGTTCTTATTTTGATCACTTTTAGAATTGAGACAAAAGTAGAAAACTCATCTCTGCTGCTATGTTTTCAAGCCAGATGTTAAGCATGTTGAGTTCAAAGCTAAAAGTTTAAAAGACATCATTTTATTAATAATATCTATGCAGTGGTAGAAAACAGTTGCTGTTACATAGCACAGGAAGCATGGAAGTCAAGACTGTTCCCACTCTGGCAACCCCAGTGGTGGAAAGTGTAAGCTGTCGACCGACCGAGGATGCAACAGCCCCTGTCTGGGCATCCTCCTCCTTTTGCCTTGATCATACAGGCTGTTTTTGAAGTTTGCTACATCCAAGTGCCGTGAGCTTTCTGGTGTAGTGCTCTCAGGTGTTGCTTAGGTCTATATTTATTACTTCCTGCCCTGAAAATTATTTTATCTAACAGTATCATGTTTCTATAATAATATCATGGAAACTTTGAAACAAGTATTGTCAGGGAAATGATGCTCTTAGTGACAACAGAAAAGGGCCTAGAAGGTGGCAGAAATGATGTAGGGAATGTACCCAAGAGGAGTGAACAGTGGCATAAGGAAGGAAAAAGGAGACAGAGGACCAGCCCCGGACGCCAGTGAATGAGCAAGAAGAGCTACGGAGACTTGTCAGTAATAACACCGCTGTTAGTGGCATACAGGACCTAACAGGGAGGAAGCACCTTGAAGCCAGGAACTGGGCACAGATTCTCCATTCAGCAGCTTTTATGCATATTTTCACCACTTGCTTTACTGAGCTTGAACTGCACTAAAAACTACAGTGCATGCTCTTTTCCCCACACCTCATGTCCCTTATGCACGTTTCAAGTCTAATAGATCCAAGAAACACACAATTCCTTTCCAACATAAAAAAGAATTTACTGTCTTAAGGATTTGAGCCAGAATCAATTACCTAAATTGCCACCTCCTTAGCTACTAACTACCATTCATCAACCCTCGCAGGTAATTCCTAGGTGAAGATTTATCTTAGACTGGGTGAGACTCTGGCAAAAACATTTTACTAAACAGAATTGTGGGTTCTGGGAGAAAAACATAGAAGCCTAATGGCTGGAGAAGGATATGAAACATATGGCAAGATGAAATCATCATAAATTTAAACTCTTTAGATAAAAATAAAACTGGTTCAAAAGGAATGAGAAAATGAGCATGGAAACTGTCAAAGCTAGAGCTGTCAAAAACCAAATCCTGGGTCTCTCTTAAAAATCATTTGTTTTTTCAGTTACAGAAATACTCTTATGGTATATTTGGAAAATGCAAAATATAGACAAATTTTTAAAAAATTCACCTTACTACCAGACTGCTGGTAGTTTGGCCCATTTCTTTCTAGAGATTTTTCCTCTGTATTTTTTCATATTGTTTAATGGGTGCACAGTTTACATATCATATCTGCCCTTTATTCTTTGGACATAAGCAGTTATCTTATGTTTCAAACTTTTCACACACATAATTAGTTGCATTAGCAAGAATTCCCTACTACTGGATACTTAACGCTGTTACTGATTTTTACTAGTATAAATAATACTACCATGAATATTTATGTGCATAATTGTTTTTTAAATTTCAGCATTAATAGACATGTCAGCCATGGACCTACAGGGTAAAAGGGTAAAAACGTTTTAAGGCTGTCAATAAATATTGCTAAATTATGTTCAAAATGACAACAATTTAAAGTTAATAGAAGATATAAAGGATTCTATAAAGAATATCTTCATGTACAATAAATTTGGCCATGTCTCAGGGAACTATGGAATTCAGGAACAAACAAATACACTTGCAACTTTTATCTCATCACAGAATAATTATTTGGGTATGTGAAATGTAGACAGGGAGGATGGCTGATATGACTGGGATTTTAAATTATGCTACTATATAGTATGCTAAGCCAATTTTTGCTTCAGTTCTCATAATTACTACATTTTGTGGATTCTAAGATGCACATTTTCCCCCACATTCACCACCTCTGAAGCACTGTGTCAGCTCAATTGACAGTAGTGTTTTTTTTTTCCTTTCTCAGTAATGCACAAAAATGATGATGCATCTAACAACTGATGGCATCTTGATTTAATAAAATACGGTGACTCTAGCTGGAATAGATGGGTCATATTCCGTTATTCACATTTATATAGGCCCAACTCTCACTGCATTTAACACAAGCTGTGTACAGTTTCTGGGGCCAAGAATCAAACTAGTAACAGTGATAAAGTATAATATATTGAAGATAGGCTCAAGATGACTTGGATTTTTATTATTATGGTAATCTGGGGTGCTGAGGTTGCCTTAGTCTTATTACAGACTATCTCATTTTGGTGTTCAGGGTACCGCATTAAACAAGACATAAGCTGGGCACAGTGATTCATGGCTGCAATCCCAGCACTTCAGGAGGCCAAGGTGGGCAGATTACTTGAGGCCAGGAGTTTGAGACCAGACAAGGCAACATGGTGAAATCCCATCTCTGCTAAAAATATAAAAAATTAGTGGGGTGTGGTGGTACATGCCTGTAATCCCAACTAGTTGGAAAGCTGCTGAAGGAGAATCACTTGAACATGGGAGGCGGAGGTTGCAGTGAGCTGAGATCGCACCGCTGCACTCCACACAGGGCAATAGAGCATGACTCTGCCTCCAAAGAACAACAACAACAAAAAGATATGAAATTATAGCTAATGTAAAATAAAGTCATTTATAAGGGATAGATGACACATAAAATGTCCTGTCCTACAGGCTTGAGTCCAACATGTAGGCTCCCTCTCAAGTGTGAAAGTTTATTTAAGTTTATGGGAGTTAAATAATAGAATTATATATGATTTTGTGTACATATAGATCGGGAAAGTAATATTACTTTCTTATTTATTTATTTATTTATTCTGAGACAGAGCCTTGCTCTGCTGCTCAGGCTGGAGTGCAGTGGCATGATCTCGGCTCTCTGTAACCTTTGCCTCCTAGGTTTAAGCAATTCTCCCACCTCAAGTAGCTGGGATTATAAGGGCCTACCACCACACCCAGCTAATTTTTTGTATTTTTGGTAGACACGGGTTTTCATCATGTTGGCCAGGCTTGTGGAAGTAATATTACTTTAGAAGAGCAATTCATTAGACTGTCCAGCCTTGCAAATGTTGTTTGCTCAAGGCAGGTAACAATTTATGATGAGCATGTTGTAAAAAATGCTAATTTCAAACATTTTATATGCTATGTGCCTTCGAAAATGATGATAAAATTTGCTGAGTTTGATACACTTAAATACTTGTTGAAGTACTGCACTTTAATCATTAGACATTTATCAAATAGGACTTATGTCAAATAAAACATAAGCTTTAAAAATGTTAGACTACTTAAAGAAGTTTTTTTTGTTTGCTTTAGAGACAGGATCTTGCTCTGTTGCCCAGGATGGAATGCAGTGGTGCTATCATGGCTCACTGTAATCTTCAACTCCTGGGTGCAAGCAATTCTCCTGCCTCTGCCTCCCAAAGAATTATGATTATAGGTATAAGCCACTATGCTTGGCCTAAAGAAGTTATTTAAATTCTGTCTTTCTTCCTCCTTCCCTCTCTGGGGTACACCTGGCTTTTTTTCTGCACCCCAGAAAAATATCTGGGAGTTTAACTGATGACATTTGAATATAGACCAAACATGTCTTTAGATTACCTAAAATGACACTATAACTTGAAGTTATACTAATTCAAAAACTGACTCAGAACACGAAAAACTATGGTCTCAATGTACTCAAGCTAATTAGCACTTGTTCAATCTTAAGTGCTGTATTAAAAAAGGGACAACAAGAACAGTTGCTTTCTGGCCTATTTCCTTATCTGCTGGCTCCTTTTTCTCAAGATATAAATATGCTGAGATGACGGCCAAATTCCAGGGCTGATGGTCAATCCATACATTAGTTGCTGCTAAACTGGATTCTGTTAACCTTTTTCTTCTTGAGATTATTAAAACTCCCCTTGGTCTCAATGGTCATCACCTCTAAATCCTCTGGCTGCTTCCCCTGAGTCTCCATCAAAGACTTCTCTTTCTTGGCCTGTCTTTAGTTTTATTATATTTTATTTTTGAGACAGAGTCTTGCTCTGTTGCCTAGGCTGGAGTGCACTGGTGTGATCTCAGCTCATTGCAATCTCTGCCTCTTGGGTTCAAGCAATTCTTGGTGCCTCAGCCTTCTGAGTAGCTGGGACTACAGGCATGTGCCATCAAGCCCAACTAATTTTTGTATTTTGTAGAAATGGGGTTTCGCTATGTTGCCCAGACTGGTCTCGAACTCTTGACCTCAGGTGATCACCAGTCTCAGCCTCCTAAAGTGCTGGAATTACAGGCATGAACCACCATGCCTGGCCACTTGGCCTGTCCTTCAAATGTTAATGTTCTCTATAGCAGCAGGAGTACCACTGACTCTTTTATTCTGACTGCAACGCAATTCCTCAACATCTATAACTTCCCTGATATGCAGGGGGATCCGTCTTCCTCTCTAGCCTAGACCCGTTTTCTGACCTCTAGATCTAAATATCTCATTGCCCCACAGACACCTCAATCTCCACAGAAATCCATCACCATATACCCAAAGCAAACCAGCTCCTCTTATAGTCCCATCTTGGGGAAAATAATTATCACATACCCAGTTATCCAAGTAAAAACCCTGGACTCTCTTGACTCTCTGTTCTTGTCCCTCTCTAACATTCAGCTGATCTCCAAGTCATGCTGATTCTTCCTCCTGGGTGTCTTTGAAATGTATTCCCTCCTCTACCAATGCCAGCATGGCACTTCCTCAGTTTAGGAATATTATCTCAAATGTACAATCTATTCTCAAATTATCTCAAATACCATAAGAAGCGGTCCAACTAGTCTTGCCTCCCAATTCCACCTACCCTCCATACTGGACCAGAGTAATCTAATATGCACAAATATGCCGTAATATTTCTAATTTTTGGCATTATTATTTATCAGCTAAAATTTTTAAGCCCTCCCATCACTGATAAGGTAAATCCAAAATCCTTTGTGTAGTGCCTGATGAGCTGGTTCTTGCCTACTTAATCGGCCACTCTTTTTTTTTTTTTTTGAGATGGAGTCTCACTCTGTCACCCAGGCTGGAGTGCAGTAGCATGATCTTGGCTCACTGCAACCTCCTTCTCCAGGGTTCAAGTGATTCTCCTGCCTCAGCCTCCTGAGTAGCTGGGACTACAGGTGTGGGTGACGATGCCCGGCTAATTTTTGTATTTTTAGTAGAGAAGGGGTTTCACCATGTTGGCCAGGATGGTCTTGATCTCCTGACCTCATGATCTGCCTGCCTTGGCCTCCCAAAGTGTTGGGATTACAGGCATGAGCCATGGCGCCCGGCCAGTCAGCTACTCTTATGAGTAATTCTTCCTTGTTCAGACCATACTTCCTCCACTATGAACTCCTTGCCATTCACCAGACACCTCTCCAATTGCCTAACCATGAATAACAATTTGTTAGAAAGGAATGAACTGTCAGTAAACTTAAATATCTTAAGCAAAGTCTGCTGTGGTTTCCAAAAGAGGGTCCACACTTGGAGGTGATAGAAATAGATGGCCAGCAGAGATGCAACACATATAGGAATGTGAACATCACCAAAACGCTGGGATAACACACAACTGCAAGCACTGACTTATCTATTGGGTAGGGTGTAATGGTCTATTTGAAACTTAGTAGTTCCAAATTATTTTCACATCTTTTACGGCTAAAATGGAGATCGTTGGTAAAAAAAAATATATAACAATTCAACAAAAATTTATTGAGGCTCTAACTTTAGATGCAAATATATATGTTTTGACAAGATAGGGAAATATTTTAACTCCAAGGAAATACAGTAGATCAAATTTTGCTTTCCTTTACTTTTATCACATTAGCATCAGGCCCTTCCTTGTGAGCCGCTGCTGTCTACTCAGGCCCAGTTCAAGGCCTGATTCCTCCAAGAAGCCCGATCCATGGCTCTGCTCTTAGCTCAGGGCTCTCCCATTCCTCTCAGCAAGCAGAGCCCTGGAAATCTGCACCACCATGTACTGCTCTGAATGTACTACAGCATGCTCCATTTCCCTGTTTCCTGGGTAAACACTGCTCATCTCAGGAATCAGAACATAAGCTTCCTGGGAACAAGGCCAGGGCTACTTTTACCTTGGTGTTCTGTAACTTGCATAATACCTAGCATATAGTCACCTGAATGGAATACAGTGAAGAGGGGAATGAATAAATGAATAACTGTTGTAAAATTTCTCATTATTATTTCTAATCTCACCTGAAGTCTGACCCAAGATCTCTACCATTCTGTTTCACCTACAAGCAAATACAAGCAAGCAAGCAGGCAAGCAAGAAACAAATGCATTTTCTTGTTTTTCTTAGCAAAGCTTGTCTTCTATCTCTAAGCCTCCAACATTAAACACATCTGAAGGAACCACTGCAACATTTAGGGGGACAAGAATGTATTTTATGTGTTTATAAGATGACATAAATTAATGAAATTTGAAAGTTTACTTGACCATTATTTTGATCATTCTGATTCAGGATACTTTCAGCATAATGATTTGGAAGACCAATTAACATCAACTGAGTGTTCCACCGATCTATGACAGGAGAAGGGTCCAGGGAAAGCCATTAAAATGTTCTTACGAATCAAGCCCCCTGCAGACTGGCAGAACCATAGCAGCTTTTCACGCTCATGCTCCTGAGGCCGCTGGCTTTGTACTGGCAAGCAGTATATGCCCCTCAGCTGACAGTGTTTTATGGATAATACAAAAAGTGTGGCCCAGATAACAACAGCCATGACGTGAAACTTAACATTGAAAATACGCCGACAGTTGAGGGACATAAAACATGGTGACATGGTGTAAGTTTACTTTTTAGGGACTGAGGGAAACTGTTCAAGCAGGATCTGCTCCACACAGAGAACCACTTACCCAGGATTTGCTTGCTCCTTCACTCTGATCCAAGGCACCAGGAAGTGAACAATATTTTATATAAACACCAAGTTCTCACAAATCACATAACAACATTGAATTCTTAAACGAGTTAAAGTCAGTGCATTTATAGACTAAAGAAAACACTTCTAAAAATCTACTCATTTGAAAAAAGCATAAGAATAGCTCTAAAGGATTTTTATCAGAAATTCCAACTTTGATATAGATACACAAGGATTTGATTAGTATTAATAAGATCAACTCTATAATATATATTGAAATACAAAAGTCTAGTTCAGGGAATATAACTTAGAAAGAAAACCTCGAGAGTGCAAATCAGAAAAGGAAAAACAGGTGATAGTAATCAGTAATTTTTAACAGATTAAGATATATTGTAAGTGGGAAAAAACATTAGGTGTGGAAGATCTAGTACATTTTTTTATATTTATCATTGGACTGAATATATCCTAGAATACATTTCAGATGTGTAGATCATATAAATGCATGATTTTTTTTTTTAAACCAGGGGCTACCATATAAATGACCTTAGAGAAGCATTAAGTGTTCAATTAGCCAAAATTACCATTATAATGCTTACAACCAAGTTTGGTTTATTTTCACTCTTACCTTGACATTTTGGGGAAGAAAAGTAATAAAATCTAATACTGACTGCACTGCAGTGTTTTGGGGAAATTTCTGCAAACTGTGCTATCCCCATGACTAGCTGCCTCCCTGCCAGCCCTCCATCTTTTGGTCTTTCGCCTTACAGGGTTGGGAGGGCGCCATGTAACATGCGAACCACATTCTTGTCTACCTGAGACAGTGACTGTCGGAGCCGTGCCATCTGCGTGCTGTGGCCTTTACTGTGATCCTGCTCAGAAACCATCTGCTTCAGCTTCTCCTTCTCTATAGCTATGCTATTAAATGCAGACTTCAAAAGAGAATGCACTGGGTAGGGAGAAAAGTGAGAAGCAACTGTCAGACATGTGCAGAAAGAATACACAACATTATAAACTTCTCCAGACTTTCACTCACAAATGGACATTTTCTTGAAACACTATGTAATGGTCTTATTAAAAAATCAGCCTTCAATAGGAATCTTTATCCACACAAATAATACAATGGCAATTGATCAGGGTGAAAATTTTGTTTTTTTATACCAGACAGGCCAACAAAAATTTGGAAGTAGCATGTAAAATATCAGTATCAATGCAAAGTATCAATATTTAGAAATTAATTTATAATCCCTAGAAGGAAAAGGGGACAAGTTTACTTACCATATTTGATTATCATAGTTGAGCAGTACCGTGTAGCATAAAGTCTTACGTAAATCACTTAGAACTATCCAAAAACTATTTCCCAAAAGCATGCCCCCTAAAAAAGCATTTTATGTGTTCTGCCAACATAAAACAGACAGCTGATCTAGAAATTGTGACTAGTTCCCTTGGAGGTAGGAAATGATACGCCCTTAAGAACAGCACTTGCATTGCCTTCTCAGTCAGGAATATCTTGCTGTTAAAGTGCTTTGATTTAAAAGCAACAATAAAAACAACACTCCTCCCCATTTCCTACATACCTAACAAATTAGCATTATGAATATCTGAGGCAGTCTTCAATTGCGAACTACAAAAAGGTTGACTTTTCAATATCTATTTTTATAATAACAGTTTTTATAATACGCAAAGTCTTCTAAAATAGGTATTTCCTTATTTGAGAAAGGTATTTACGAAAGCGAAAATTTTTAGCATAAAATACAGTGACTGAATTACAGGGGGAAGATAGCAAGATCACAAGGGACTCACGATCTACTGATTTATGTGCTACATTCTGTTGTCATCAATTTAAAGGTAATAACTTGATAGCTGGATTATGTTAACCCTGCTGGTAGCTCTAAAAGCAAGCTCTTCATCTATTTTAAAATAATTCTCTCAAAAAAGTTCATGCAATAGTCATGGAAAAGTTCTTTTGTTTCTTTGCCTAGCATAGAGAACTTGTCTATCTGTTGAAAATATATAGTTTCAATAGGGGCTTAAAAATTTGTTTTATTGTGTATATATTTAAAGTATATAGTGTGATGTTATAAGATACATATAAGTGGCAAAATGGTTAGCTTTAAAAAATGTATTGTGTATATATTTAAGGTATACAACATGATGTCATAAAATACATGTATGCAGTAAAACAGTTACTACGGTGGAACAAATTAACATGTCTATCATCTTATCCATTTTTCTCTCCCTGTGGCAAGAACAGCTACTGTCTATTCATTTAGCAAAAATCCTGAATATAACACACCATTCTTAACTATAATCCTCACATTGTAGATTAGGTCTTTCCACTTGTCTGTCCTACATATTTGCTACTTTGTATCCTTTGACCTAACTCTCCCCTCTACCACCACCCTGGTAACCACTGTTTTATTCTCTATACATTTGACTTAAAAAATAGATATTCCATATATAAGTGAGATCATGCCATTTTTTTTCTGGGTTTGGCTTTTTCTTTTCTTTTCTTTTCTTTTTCTGAGACAGAGTCTCAGTCATCCAGTCATCCAGGATGGAATGCAGTGACGCAAACCACTCATTGCAACTTCTGCCTCCTGGGTTCAAGCATTGGTGTGCCTCAGCTGGGATTACAGGCATGCACCACCAGCCTGGCTAATTTTTTTTTTTTTTTTTTTTTTTGCTTTTTTTTTTTTTTTTTTTTTAATTGCATTTTAGGTTTTGGGGTACATGTGATGAACATGCAAGATTGTTGCATAGGTACACACATGGCAGTGTGCTTTGCTGCCTTCCGTCCCCTCACCTGTATCTGTCATTTCTCCCCATGCTATCTCTTCCCACCTCCCCACCCCCCCGCCCCTCCCCCATTTCCCCCCAACGGACCCCAGTGTGTAGTGCTCCCCTCCCTGTGTCCATGTGTTCTCATTGTTCAACACCCGCCTATGAGTGAGAATATACGGTGTTTGATTTTCTGCTCTTGTGTCAGTTTGCTGAGAATGATGGTTTCCAGGTTCATCCATGTCCCTATAAAGGACGTGAACTCATCGTTTTTGATGGCTGCATAATATTCCATGGTGTATATGTACCACATTTTCCCTATCCAGTCTATCATCTTTGGGCATTTGGGTTGGTTCCAGGTCTTTGCTATTGTAAACAGTGCTGCAATGAACATTCGTGTGCACGTGTCCTTGTAGTAGAATGATTTATAATCCTTTGGATATATACCCAGTAATGGGATTGCTGGGTCAAATGGGATTTCTATTTTTAGGTCCTTGAGGAATCGCCACACTGTCTTCCACAATGGTTGAATTAATTTACATTCCCACCGACAGTGTAAAAGTGTTCCTATTTCTCCACATCCTCTCCAGCATCTGTTGTTTCCCGATTTTTTAATGATCGCCATTCTACCTGGTGTGAGATGGTATCTCAATGTGGTTTTGATTTGCATTTCTCTGATGACCAGTGATGATGAGCATTTTTTCATATGTTTGTTGGCCTCCTGTATGTCTTCTTTTGTAAAGTATCTGTTCATATCCTTTGCCCATTTTTGAATGGGCTTGTTTGTTTTTTTCTTGTAGATCTCCTTTAGTTCTTTGTAAATTCTGGATATCAGCCCCTTGTCAGATGGGTAGACTGCAAAAATTTTTTCCCATTCTGTTGGTTGCCGATTCACTCTAATGACTGTTTCTTTTGCCGTGCAGAAGCTGTGGAGTTTGATTAGGTCCCATTTGTCTATTTTGGCTTTTGTTGCTAATTTTTGTAATTTTAGTAGAGATGGGTTTTGCCATGTTAGACAGACTGCTCTCAAACTCTTGGCCTCAAGCAATCTGCTCTCCTCGGCCTCCCAAAGTGCTGGGACTATAGGCATGAGCCACCATGCCTGGCTAAGGCTTGCTTATGTCACTTAGCATAATGTCCTTCAGGCCCATCCATGCTATGGCAATTGGCAGGATCGCTTCCTTTTCAAAGGCCGAATAATAATCCATTGTGTATGTGTATACCCACAGTTTCTGTATCCATTTGTCCACTGACAGATACCTGGGTGGTTTCCACATCTTGGCTATTGTGAATAATGCTGCAATGAACATGTGAGTGCAGATATCTTTACAATACCACCGTATTGTAAATTTCATTTCCTGTGGGTATATGCCCAGAAGAGAGACTGCTAGGACATATGGTAGCTCTAGTTTTAATTTTTTTAAAGAATATCTGTACCGTTTTCCAGTGTATATGGCTGCACCAATTTATATTCCCAACAAGTGTATAAAGGTTTCCTTTTCTCCACACCCTTGCCAACACTTGTCCCGTCTCTTTAGTAGCTATCCTAACAGGTGTGAGGTGGTGGCACATAGTAGTTTTGATTTGTATTTCCCTAGTGATTGGTGATGATGATCACCTTTTCATGTACTTATTGGTCATCTTTATGTCATCTTTGGAGATATACTCAGATCCTTTGCTCATTTAAAAATCAGGTTTTATATATATATATATATGTGTGTGTGTGTGTGTGTGTGTGTGTGTATATATATTTAAAATTTATTTATTTAATTTTTTCAGGAGACAGAATCTCACTCTGTTGTCTAGTGTGGTGTGCAGTGGCCTGATTATAGCTCACTGTAACCTCTAACACCTGGGCTTAAGTGATCCGCCCACCTCAGCCTCTAGAGTAGCTAGGACTACAGGCACACATTACAATGCCTGGTTAATTTTAAAATTTTATTTTTTGTAGGGATGGAGTCTCATTGTGTTGCTCATGCTGGTCTCAAATTCCTGGCACCAAGTAAAGGTTACATGTTTTCTTCCTATTGTGTTGTATGAGTTCTTTCTACATCCTGGATATTAACCCCTTATCTGATACACGGTTTGCAAATATTTTTTTCCCATTCTGTAGGTTATCTTTTTATTTTGTTGATTGTTTCCTTTTCTGTGCCGATGCTTTTTTTTTTTTTTAATTGCACAAGCTCTTTAGTTTGATATTTTTCCATTTATTTATTTTTTATTTTTAGCCTGAATTTTTGGTGTTATATCTAAGAAATCCATCACTGAGAACAATGTCAAGGAACTTTTTCCTCTATGTCTTCTTGTAGGAGTTTTATAGTTTCAGGTCTTCCATCTAGGTCTTTTATCTATTTTGAGCTCATTTTTGTATGGTTTAAGATAAGGATCCAATTTCATTCTTTTTGGTGTGGAAATCTAGTTTTCTCAGCACCTTTTATTGAACAAATTATCCTTTTCTCAAACAAATTATCCTTTTCTCATTGTGTCTTTTTGGTGCCTTTGTTGAAAATTAGTTGACCATATATGTTTGGATTTATTTTGGGGCTCTCTTTTATGTTCCAGTGGTCAATGTATCTGTTTTTAAGCCAATACCATGCTATTTTGATTACTATAGCTTTATAATATAATTTTAAATCAGGAAGCATGATACTTTCAACTTTGGTTTTTCCCCCTCCTATTGCTCTGGTTATCACATTGTTTTGTGGTTCTATGTGAATTTTATATGGTTTTCCCTGTGTCTTGGAAGACTGCCATTAAGACTTTGATAAGAATTATATTGAATCTATATATTTCTTTAGGTAGTATGAACTTTTCTTAAACTTTTATTTTAGGTTTGAGGCTATACGTGAAGGTTTGTTACACAGGTAAACACGTGTCACAGGGGTTCACAGGGGTTCAATGTACAGATTATTTTATCACTCAGGTATTAAGCCCAGTACCCAATAGTTAACTTCTCTGTTCCTCTCACTTCTCCCAACCTACACCCTCAAGTAGGCCCTGGTGTTTGTTGCTTCCTTCTTTGTGTTCATCAGTTCTTACCATTTAGCCCCAACTTGTAAGTGAGAACATGTGGTATTTGGTTTTCTGTTCCTGCATTGGTTTGCTGAGGATAAAAATCTCTAGCTCTATCCATGTTCCTGCAAAACACATGATCTTGTTCTTTTTTTATGGCTGCAAGTATGAACATTTTAGCAACCTAACTTTTTGATCAATGCACACGTAATATCTTTCATTTATTTGTGCCCTCTAATTTTTTTCACCAATGTTTTTTATAGTTCTCAGTGTACAGGTCTTTCAACTCCTTGGTTAAATTTATTCCTAAGAATTTTATTTTATCATAAAGAGAATTGATCTTGATTTATTTTTCAGCTATGTTGTTATTTGTGTACGGAATAAGAGAGTTTTGCATGATTGTTGTATATCCTGCAACTTTAATAAATTCATTCATTAGCTCTAACAGTTTCTTGGTGGTGTCTTTGGGATTTTCTACACATAGGATCATGTCATCTGCAAATAGAGATCATTTTACTTCTTCCTTTCTGGTTTGGATAACTTTTATTTCTTTTTGTTGTCTAATTGCTCTTGATAGTACTTCCAGTACCATGTTGAACAGAAGTAGGAGGAGGGCCACCTTGTCTTGTACCAGATCTTAGAGGAAAACCTTTCCATTTCTCCCCACTAAGTGATGTTAGCTGTGGGTTTTTCACAAATGGTCTTTATTACAATATGTTGAGAAACTTTCCTTCTATATCTAAACCATTAAGAGTTTTTTTTTTTTTAATCAAGAAATGGTATTGAATTTTGACAAATTGTTTTTCTGCAAATGATATGATTATGTGGTTTTTGTCTTTCAGTCGGTTAATGTGATGCATCATTCAACAGAAGATTTAAAACTCTGTCGATACTTGAATTTCCTGGAAGCTTCAGGATTGCAACCAAATACACAAAGTTTTCCTGTGGCTGCCTTCCCAAGTAGCATTCCGCCCTTAGCAGCTGTGCCTTACTTACATACACAACTCACACTCTACCTTTTGTACCTTTTGTGGTAACACTCTACCTTTTGTACTCTTTTCCCCAAAGTAGAAGTTACCGGCTATAAATCTATGCTGTTATATAAGCAAATCAATAATGCTCTAGTCTATCATAATTAATATCCAGCTAAGAAATGCAATGGACATACACCATGAGTAAAATGGCAGGTAAGAGAGAGTTAGCCTTACAGAAGAAACTCAACTGAGAAATCGAAGGGTTTTAGCTTAATTGTTTTTAGAGTTGTGGAATTAATGAAATCTGATAGCGCATTTTTGCTGATGGTTTGAGATTGCAAATTTTGGCTGATTCCAGAGAGCTCCTCAGTGTGCCCCCTTCTTTTCCACCAGACTCTTGAGTCTCGGGGGAGCACCTGAGATGTTCCATTTAACATATTTGTGTCCAAAAGCAACAGAACATTTGTCTCTCTCTAGAAGATTTTAAAAGACAATGTCTGAGAAGACACTATCTGAGAAGATACTATCTTAAGAAAGAACTTGAGTGGCTGAAAGTCCAATACTAACGCAGTAAAGGTAGCCTCGACTCTTCTTATTAAACACTGACAGGAGTGCTCAGTCCATCTACTCTCCAATATCCCGCTTATTTACCATACCCTACTCTCTGTGGCTGATGATAACAATTTAATTCACATAAGAAGCCTCATTGAAAATGTAACATAAAGAAGAGACTCAAATATGGGATCGATTTTCCCCCAAATCTGAGCTGGAGTATGGTGCTTTGACCAACAGAATACTGTGGCAGTAGAACGCTGCACCAGTTCCAGAGCTGGCCTTGAAGAGGACAAGCAGCTTCCACTGCCAGGCTCTTGGAGCCCTACACTGCCACGGAGAGGAAGGGGGCACAGTTGTTGCAGCCTTCCAGCCATCCTGCCAATGTGCTGGGCACAGGAGGGAAGCTACTTTGGGTCTTTCAGCCCAGCTCAGTCTGCGGCCAAATCCTAGTGACTGGGCGTAATCAAGGACACGGCACAGAGGCTTCGCTGCTTAGCTGAGCCCTGCCTGAATTCCCGACCAACAAATTGTAAAGTCCAATAAATGAGGGTTATTTAATATAAAAAGAAATATTCAAACCGATTCTAAAGAGAACCAATAAATATGTATTAAATGATAACTAAGGGACATTCAAAAAATATTGAGTAGCAGTATCTTGCCGGATTGCGTACAATAACTTTTTTATCCCCCACCCCCACGGCACTTTTTTTCTTTAGTCAAAACTGTAAACCTGTGACATATGATCTTCCAACAGGCAAGCATCATGTCCTGTTGCATTTTTGTATATAGAATTTCAACAACGGTATCAAACCATTTAATCTTTCTACCATTACTGCAAAGACAAAGATAAAAGAACAACGGATAATCTTTCATCAAAGAAGAGAGCTTCTTTAAAGGACACATTATTTTTGTTGTTACCTTTCTGTGCGATTAGACAAAATTCTTCCTGCAGCTTCGTATAATCTGTTGAACTCTCCAGGGGGTCAGTGAGGTGGCTAGGGGGAGTCTGAAATTCAATATCTGCACAAAGGTTGGGGTTGGAGGAATGCAAGCGAACTGGTGACATGGTAGCACTGAAAGGAACCTGAAAGGGGAAGATACAAATTATTAAAGAGCAACAGTGTACTGTTTCACATTCTCCTACACAGAAAAGACCTCTCCCATTCTCCAAAATAATAGATTCCTCTCTGATGACATACATGGAGACACTCAGTACTCATTTATTTTGCAGGCGGTTGGAGTGGGAAGAGGGAGTCTCATTTCCCATTGTTGATTCAGAACTGCCACAGACTCACGGGTTTTTCACTGTTACAGAGAGAGATGACTATATAGAATGACAGGAAGAAAAGACATAATCCCAGGCAAGCTTAAACTCTGAACTCATACTTGCACCTCAAAAATAACTGGCAGAAAAACAGTAGTCTGAACTGTGATGTAGCTGACCTTCTCTTACGGTCTGGACTATCTGAGCCTAGAGCAGGATCTTACTAAAACTGTAAAAATTCAAAGAAGCATATATGGAAGATTCACTTACTCTGTAGCCATTAAATAAAATACCAATCAGCCTTAATAGTAAATACAGTAATGGCTTAAAGAGATTCACACTTATTTTAGACATTGACTTATTACAATTTATATTAGTAAATGAAATATATATTATATAAATCACTGTGGTTTACCTTTGTATTTAACTTACATGCAACTGTATTACATATATATGCACACGGCTCATGAACTGGCCAACAGTGAGAAGCAGTAAGTAGAAAAAGTCATATTACTATAGATTTTTCCACATGGCTAGAGGTACTTCCTTGCCCAGGCTGAATATGGACTAGGCTTCTGATGGGTGGAGGCAAAGCACCTTTTCCTCCCCTTTAAGAAGGCTTTACCTGAACATTACGCATGTCAGCCAAACATTCCTGGAAAAGGAAAATACCAATTCCTCCTGCAAATCAG
Organism: Saimiri boliviensis; assembly: GCF_048565385.1. Taxonomy (NCBI): domain Eukaryota; kingdom Metazoa; phylum Chordata; class Mammalia; order Primates; family Cebidae; genus Saimiri; species Saimiri boliviensis. The sequence goes on from NC_133453.1 coordinate 61,574,565, forward strand.
ATCACCAACAACTTCTCCCTAATTCTTACTGCACAGATGTGCATTCAACTGTCTTCAAGAACCAGACTTTTACACTCCACTACAGGTTGAAATTTTGTGTAACTGAAAGGATAATCCACACCCCCTAGCTAACAGGGGATGTGCTGTGGGAGGAAGGAACCATCATCCTCTGATGCATACGTATGTCAGGACCTCTTTTTTTAATTTTTTTTTCCTTTGAACTTCCTAACATATTTGGTGAGAGAAAGAGGGAAGAAGAGGGCACCTTCTCTCTGAGGATTTAGAGGAGGTTTGGAAGAGACGGAAAGAACCAAAATATCTGGCCTGAGTGGCAGGTTGAGGGCAGTTGAGACAGGGCGTCCTTCTGATGCAGCATTGTCCTGGCAGGGAGTTATTTCTCTTAAAAGGTGGTTTGCTGCATCCATTCCCCTTACTGGGAAAGGAAGTGAGCATGAAGCTTTCCCCCCAAATTCAGCTAAACTAAGCATGTTAATACATGTTATTTAAAGCATTTGGTATCTGGAGTTATCAAAGAAACCCTACCACATCTTTTTTAGGGAACCTGGCTACACTGGGCTGGGAGATGTCAACAGCTTATTTATCAATATATCAGGCTCAAAAATTCTGGCTATTCTAGATCTGAGACCCAGAAGTGACCAATAAGCCATTAAGAAAATGAAGTGCTGTGGTTCAATACCTTGCTGGAATCCTGTCCAGGTAACTTTATAATAATGAGGATTGAGGACTGTTTATAAAGGAATGGTATTTATGTGGCAGAATGTCACAAGGTAGAGAAAGGAAATTCTTTTTTCTTTTTTTTTTTTCAGATGGAGTCTCACTCTGTTGCCTAGGCTGGAGTGCAGTGGTGTGATCTCGGCTCACTGCAACCTCCACCTCCCGGATTCAAGTGATTCTCCTGTGTCAGCCTCCTGAGTAGCTGGAATTGCAGACATGCACCCCAGCGCCTGACTAATTTTTGTATTTTTAGTAGAGACAGGGTTTCACCATGTTGGCAAGGCTGGTCTCAAACTCCTGACCTTGTGATCTGCCCACCCCAGCCTCCCAAAGTGCTGGGATTACAGGCGTGAGCCACTGGGCCTGGCAAGAAAATAAATTCTTTGTTATTCTTTATATATATATATATACTTTAAGTTCTGGGGTACACGTGCGGGTCATGCAGGATTGTTACATAGGTATACACATGCCATGGTGGTTTGCTAAATCCATCCCCCTATCACCTATATTAGGTATTTCTCCTAATGTTATCCCTCCCCAATCCTCCCACCCCCTGCTATCCTAAATTCTCACCCTAATTGTGGTAATGCTAAATCTACAAAGAGCATTCAGCCTACTGAGGGAAACAGAATCCATGGAGAAGTTGCTGGAGATTAGGATGTCATGGGAAGAGACTGTGAGTGGAAAAAAATAGGGAGATTTGGGAGTTTTTGGAATTTAATGACAGTCTTCTGATATGAGGAACTAGAACAGCATTAAGAAAAATAAGTGTGGGTGTTTGGTAATGATGTTGAGGATCATGAAAAAGGGTATTATCTGCATTCAGGTGTTCTCAACACTCTAAGGACTCACATGGTGTGGAAGAAGAGTCTCTTCCTTGAGCGGGTAAGAAGTGGGGTCGTGTGAGTGGGCGGGGAGCTTGAAAACCTAGTGGAAACCTAGAGAGTCCAGGAAGGACCCAGACTTGTCCCTGAGATAAATTATTATCTCTCTACTAAATGTTGGAGTCAGATGCTGAGAAGAAAAATGTAAGTTACATATTTATATTTTGAACATAATGGAAACTTAAATTGGCTATTAAAACAGTAAAAGTGGTTTTGTATATTACCCATAGGGAAAGAGACTTGAATGTCCCATTCAAATTGCAATCAGATGGTTCCCTAGGAAATTGAGAAGTAATTTTCATAAACTTCTGACTGAAAATGTTTATATATTGGTATCTTTTTTTGTTAAAAAGAGGTATATGGAATGAGTCATTTTAATTGAGGACTTCATGAAATGAAATTGAGAGTACAAATTGGGATGCATTAATCTAACCCTAATCGAGTATCTGTTCAGCCTGGGGACTTATTTACTCAGCTTTTTATTCATCAATTTGGATATTATGAGATTTAAAAATCTAAGTGGTAACTGGTTTCTCCGTCAGAGATGGTTGGAATGGGAGCTGCCTACAGCTCTCCATGTTTATATCTGAGAACCCTCAACACTGAATTTGGCCTTTCTGCCCTGTGCAGGAAAGAAATTGAAGGCTTTATTGAAGTCCTGTGACAGGAAGGAAGCCTGATCCTAGAATACTCTGGTAGTAAGAACTGAAGGTTGGAATGCGGACATTAGGAGATGCTCTTAACACCTCTCCATGAAGAAGTCAAAAACAAAATGAGTTAGACAATGGAGTTGCTGGCAGTGAAACTTAGCAATGCTACCATACATGAAAGTATACATAGCAGGTCTAAGATAGATACTATGCTTATAGGACTCATTGAGCCAGTAGGAAACATCTCCTGCTGTCACTATTCTGCACTATGTATACAGGGATTCTTTGGGGGTAGTGACTGCATTGGGATCCTTAGTGTTGTTCCATGGGGAAGAGCCAGTATTTCTCTTTTTCCAGTCTCCCATTCTGTTGGGTCTGGCTGCTGTTGTGAGTTGGCTATTCTGAGTGCCAGTGTTAAGAGTCATCAAGAATAAATTTCTGAAACATTGCTGGCTGTTGCTGCGTTTTGGTATGGAGACAAAGCTATAGATCCTGGAGAACCCAGTTTCCCTAGTTATTCCTGAATACATTATTAAATGTTGCCAGTAGCTTTTCTTACTGCATGCCACTAAGTTTTTCTCATAACTTATATAGTCACAGCTACCCTGGGAGGTGAGTATTAATGATTTCTTCTTTTAAAACCTTTTTCTCTTCTACTCTCCCACTTTTAAAAATATAAACCCATTCTATTCAAATAGGTACTAATCTCAGTTTCACTGTATGTATCCGCAATTGAAAACATGAACACAGAAGAGACAGAATCACTTCTCTGCATGCCATCTTAGATGTACATTGCTTAAGGAAACAGTGTTTTCACAAAATGATGGACTGTTCCTTTCCTTATTGAGGTGTTGTTCTCTAATAACTATGTGGATTTCTTATTTTTATAAATGGAAAATTGCCCTTAATAATATTTAACTGATTATAACATGAATCTATTGTCAGAATCTGTTACCACATCAGTGTCACGGGCTTTATGCATCTGCATTTGAGTACATGCAGAAGATATACACGGACCATGAAAACTCGTTCAGTAATTTGTTTGTTCAAATGTTTACAAAACTGTGAGCTTCAGAGTCACTTCCCTAATAAATTCCAAGTCACTGGTTCATTTCATAATCAAAAGCAATTTTGTTTCTCAGTCTAGCTAAACACCCAGATATAAGGCAAGAGCCAATTACTAATCATAAAGTAGAAAGCCACCAAACCTCACACCAGCATCCATTCTCCCGCAATGCAGCCAAAACTTTTTCATGTATTTTCAGCAGTTCTAGTCTTAAAATACATTCCACCCTTAGTGACAGCAAGACTATTGTTAATTAAGGAAATATTTCTAATAGCCAAGAAACTAACATCTATGAGTGCTGTGAACTCAGTAATATAGATTTTAAGAAGTTCATAGGATCTCCTGATTAAACAAATATGATAACTGACTTCTATCCAGCAAGGAGTTCTTGTGTTTTGATACTCTATTTTATATTCTGTATGGACAAGTCTTTCACTATCCATTTGCCTTATCTACCTCAATATGTTCTTACTCTCCTTATATCCATTCTATTTTCTCTTAGGAAAAAAAAAAAAGTCTAGATATGGGTTAAATACCATTAAACTGTCTTTTTTTCTGGTCACTTCCACACTACAGTTTCTAATTTTCACATCAATATTCTTTTCAGAAAACAATTTTCCCTTGCTAAGTTTAACTTGGGTAGCCATTTAGAGATGACAGCAAAATTCACCTTTTCTTACCCTCTCATTTCTTTATTCTCACATCCTTTTCAAATAGTCACACTGCTACAAAAAAAAGCACAATTTATGTCTGTAGTAACATGACTTTTCTTAGAAAAAGAGAAATCAGTTAGCAAAAGTTCCAATATGAGTATGGTAAAAAAACAAAAAACAAAAAAAACCGGTATCATTTAAGGAAAGCTCACATCATGGGGCACTGTACTCAATTTTGCAAATTTGACTTAAATTATGTCTTCACGGATAGTAAAAGAACTAGATTACATAATAGTTCTCCATTGTAAAAAGGAATACCCGTGTTCGACTCCTGCCATGCAAAGACAGCCAGAGAACATGCGAAAGCTATGCTGCCATGAGTGGGCTACAGGTGGCGCCATCACACACCAGTGGCACCATCAGGACAGGGGGTCACCCTTGTACACAGGTTCTCATTCTTATTAAACTTCCACTTGAGATTGAAATCCACTCACTGTTGTAGCCACTGCTGCCGCTAGCCTCTGCCGGCGCCGAGTTGTGCTGAACTGGCCTTTCGCAGGTGGCCCTTCCTGACAGTGAATGGGAGAAGAGAAGGGGGGAGAAAATAAAGGAGGGGGGAGGAAAGGATGGAAGACGGGAGGATGAAAAATGATCAGACAAGGAGAGGGAGAGTTTTTAACTGAAGTCGACTTTTCTTAAATCAGCATCGAAAAGAGGTCACAGGGGCATTCACACTATGAGAAATGCTCATCATTCTCATTGCAGAGTATGCAAACACCTGAATTCTATTTGCTGACTATGACCCACACTCCTAATGAGATGGAATTATAAACTGCTGGACAGCCTGTGATTTTAAGGTCAAATAAATATACATACTGTTTTATTCATATGATATTATGTTATATGAAGTCAAAAGGTATTCATATAAATGGTAGCAAGGAAAAAGTAAGTTCAGGAAAAACTGATTAAATAATGTGAGAAGGCTAAAATGAACAGGCTGTAATGAGAGCCTCCTAATGGCCAGACAGAATTTTTTTTTTTTTTTTTTTTTTTAATTTGGTACTGGAAGAAAAAAAGTAAGGGGAAGCATATGAAGATTCTTCAACTTTCTACTTAATCTCCTATTATACAGCTCACTAGCTGGGACTCCACATCAGTAATAGTGTTGGGATTTTCAAGTCGAAGAATTTTCCAAGGAAGATGCCAGACCCCATAAGATCAGAAAAGAAAACTTAAGTTCCTCAGTGGGTGAGGAAAATGCCTGTAAAAATCAACCATGAAAACCCGAAAGCATAGTTTTCCTTCCTTTTCCTTTTTCTTTCTTTCTTTTCTTTTTCTTTTTTTTTTTTATTTTGACACGGAGTCTCGCTCTGTCACCCAGGGTAGAGTGGAAGCTTGCATAATCTCAGCTCACTGCAACCTCGGCCTCCCGGGTTCAAATGATTCTACTGCCTCGGCCTCCTGAGTAGCTGGGATTACAGGTGCCTGCCACCATGCCTGGCTCATTTTTGTATTTTTAGTAGAGACAGGGTTTCACCATGTTGCTCAGGTTGTCTTGATCTCTTGACCTCGTGATCCACCCACCTTGGTTTCTCAAAGTGCTGGGAGTACAGGCGTGAGCCACCATGCCCAGGATAGTTCTCATTTAGTAATCTGCACCTATGCATAAACCAGTAGAAGAATCCTACCACTTTCTTTCATTTTGTTTTCTTCCTCTTGGTGGATGGGATTAAGGGATCATGATATTTCCTTCTAATCATTCAACTTTGCCTTCATCTGACAGACTCTGATTCCTCAAGGTTGTGAGCAATAATTTTTTTTTCTTTTTTGAGATAGGGTATCACTCTGTTGCCCAGGCTGGAGTACTGTGGCACAATCATGGTCACTGCAGCCTTGAACTCCTGGCCTCAAGTGACCTTCCCTCCTTGGCTTCCCAAAGTGCTGGGATTACAGGTATGAGCCACCCTGCCTGGCCATGAGCAATAATTTTATTTCCAAATAATTAAGATTTACTTTCTTAGAATCTCCTAACAGCCCAAACTGAAGAAACAGTAGGACTGCTTTAGTCTTTTTGGGATGTCAGAAAAATATTTTAAATTTTTCCATCTCTAAATCTTTAAAAAATTTCCAAAATTACAATCTTATTTGTTTTCCATCTTTACAAATCTTCTGCAAACATACACGTATATGTTTGTCATAAACACACATACATACATAATCTGTTTTCCAAAGAAAAATTTACTAGACAAAATCATTTCTACTTAAGGTGGTAAGAGGAGGCAGAACTAATTTTTGCCTTTCAGTGTAATTTGAGCATCTGTGAGATGCAGGACAGCTACACATGAGCAACATCAGATCATCTGTCTGCTACTATATACTTTCTACTATTCCTCATTCCCTTCAATGTCCAGGGATCTAGTATTTAATTCATATTATCAGCAACGCAGGAAATCTAACAGCTCTTTCTTTCAAAATCATTTCCTTCTTGCCTTCCTCTTACTTCATTTAAAACACAGCTAAACTGTTACTGCATAATGGTACTGAGATTTTTATTCAAACCAGAAAGTTTGAGGTTTAGGAGGCAAGAAGAATCCTTTTTTTAAAAGGTAATCTCCACAGAACCTTCTAGGACAAATGTTGACTTCATGAGTTACACCATATGGAATTCTGAGGCCAACTCCCCAGCAGCTTCCAGTAGAAACATGGCCATACCAGTCTAGAACTCAACCTTCCCATTTAAATCAATAGCACAATCTAACTGACACAAGAATAAACAATCAAACACCCAGTATAACATGTTTTTCATTTTTACTTTCTTGTGATCAATTTTTAAAAAATGATTTCTTTCATATTTTTTTTTTCAAAATGACAACTACTATAGAATACTGAATACAAAGTTCAGTGACACAACGATAACAACAACAGCAGCAACAATCACCACAACCACCACCACTGGCGGGTCTGGGCACCTTCACAATGGCTATTGTACTTAGTGACAAAGAAGAGAGGGGACAGAAAATGAACTCTCACCACTTGACCCTCTCACATTGGCTGCAACTTGGCTGCATCATCAGCGAAAGTGGTTTGAGTGGTGAGATGAGCAACGACTCAAAACAAATACCTGGCATCATTACATATAATTCTCATGATCAAAACATTGAAAACAGAAGGGGAAAAAGCTGGGTATGAGGTAGGAGAAAGCGGTGGGTATCTTTAATTTACTAGAGTAAAATTAAATGCAATGCCTCCGTCTAGGCAAAATACTGATGAGTAAAGATTTTCATGTTGTCATAGTCATTCTAGATGAACTTAGGATTCCTCAGCCAAGTGTGAATTTTGAAGGATCCTGGAGGAACTTCCCACTAATAGAAAATGAGTATCCTGAGGCTCCTGGAAGACTTGTTGGTTTGGGAAAGCAGAAAGGGTCCAGGGATAGGACCAAATACTGTAGCATTCTCCTTAAGATACCTTTTGTTTAGTCCAGGTGGAAGTGGAGTTTTTTGGGGAATGATTAACAGCTTACTGCCATCCCTAAGTCTATTTGTTTCTTCTTGGAATTGGAACTAAATCTCCCACTTCGAAAAGGCAAAGTTGTCTTTGAGTGTGTCTGAGGGAAGAGATGATTTCAATTTCCTTCAAAAACAACTAAACTGGAATTACAAAGGCCATTTTATTACTCTTTAACAAAATCACAAACAAGGCAAAATGTCATAAATAACAACTGATTTGGTCAGTTGCTTCCAATGCTGGTTGATTTCCCTCATTGTATAAACATTGACAGGTGTGCGACAAATGGGGAAAAAATCCAAATAATAAAGTGACATATTGGTGTTCAGCAATAAAAAAAAAAAAAAAGAATTTAAAAACAAACGAATCACCCAAAGATGGCGGGAGAATGAATGAATATTTTCTAGCTTTTTGGACATTTTCTTCTGATGACTCAAAAAAACCTTCATAACTTCTCTGCATATTTAAAACCACAGACTGAGGCTAGGTGGCATAGCCCCAGTTGCATTCTGTGTCCTTGGGGAAAAAAATTCAGTGATCTGGGGACTCTAGTGGTGCTAGATGCAGCAAGGTAGCTGGGACATTGCACTACAAATCACTGAGAACCCACCTGTCCAAGACAACAGCTGTGAACAAGAATGTGGTCAACAGCATACACTACAGACACAAGGTTAAAACAGTATCTATTCACAAATATATGTGTTCTTGTGACATAGGCCTTCTTCAATTGTTTTATTTAGAGGAATTATTCTTTTTTTTTTTTCTTTTGAGATAGAGTTTTGCTCTTGTCGCCCAAGCTGGAGTGCAGTGGCGCAATCGGAGCTCACTGCAACCTCCACCTCCCGGGTTCAAGCGATTCTCCTGCCTCAGCCTCCTGAATAGCTGGGATTACAGGGGACTGCCACCATGCCCGGCTAATTTTTGTATTTTTAGTAGAGACAGGGTTTTGCCATGTTGGCCAGGCTGGTCTTGAACTCCTGACCTCAGGTGATCTGCCCGCCTTGGCTTCCCAAAGTGCTAGGATTACAGGCGTGAGCCACCATGCCCGGCCAAATGATTCTTTTACTTATAAAAATAATTATTTTTCTTGGCTTTGATTCATAGACACCATGCTTAAAACAAACAAACCTGGACACTGACAAGTTCAAAACAAATAAAACTGTCAAAAGCAATTTTAAGTAACATTCTTGTAAAATCACTTGGCACATCTGTCCCTACAGTATTAATTTTATGAACAGAAGGGAAAACACGCAGAAACGTACTGAACAAAGGAACACAAAAAGTTGTGTTCATTGAATGTGGATATTCTAAATAAAAAAGCATGGGTATTAGTGCTTATGGAAATTTATTTTCAAATACATCAGATTAGCAAGCAAAGCAACAGTTTGTTATTTACACAATCAGAATCATAATACAAAGAATGTTATTAATAACATCAAAGTTAGAGAAGAATTGTTTTGTTAATTATTCAGAAGGGACTGAAGAATTTTGAAAAGTAGTCTTTCTACCTTTGTATTAGAATATAAATTTATTTGTAGTATGATTTTAAAAGGCCAAATCATAAAGTCTAATCTTGACTGTGCAGGACAAGGGCCATTTATAATATGCAGCTAGGATGAGAATAATAGAGATTCTAGTTTAAAGATCTGAAAGTAATATGGTTTATGGCATAATTTATCATATTTTGAATCACCTGCAACACAATAATATAAAAATATCTTACTTTTAAAACTTTACTCATTTTAAATGTGTATTTTATTTCAAATAAATTTCAAGTAAATTTATTATAAGCTATTAAGAACTTAGCTCAGGTTTTAAAGTTATTGCTGAAAGCAAAATAATATCTATTTTTGTAGGATCACAGAATTTTAGAGTTGAAAGGGAATCGAAAGCTTATTAAATAAATTCTATCACTTTGCCCAGGAGCAAATGGAAGCTCAGGAAATTTAATAGAAATGTACAAAATTATACTGCTAGAAAATCACAGTGATTAGAATAGAATCCGAGTTTGTTGATTTCTAATCTATTGAACCACCTACCCTTTTTCTTGATAGAAAAACATTTGGACAAAGAGCACATATAAAGAACTCTTTCAAAATCCAGTATTTTTAAATGAATGTTCATTAAAACCCACTAGATTTTTAGTTTAGATTTTAAGGTAACTTTTTGTTAAAATATATTTTAATGGTTCAAAGGCTATAATTGAGAATAAAAATTTTGAACCCATATTGTATAATTTTAACCTTTCTTTTAAATCTTTCTCACTTATCCCAGAGTAATAAAAATATAGAAATTTCCCAATATTTTAGGTAATGTAACAGTTTGAAAAGTGCTGGCTTTAAAGCAGTTCAGCTGTTCTTTCAATCTAACTCCCATAAACTGATATATAAAGATGAGTACTTTAAAAGTATATAAAAACATGAATGAAAGAAAAGTAAAATCTGTACCTGCAGTTGTATTTTTGTATCTTTGCTGACACTTTTTGTTCTCCATCGTCTTGTGACCCGCTTGTCTTTCTTTGAAATATCTACACAGTTAGCCTACATTACACAAATAGTTAAAAGCAACAAAGTATTATTAAGTTCACACAGATGATACAGGTATAGTAAAGAGCACAGCAAGTCAGTGTTAGAGCCTAGAAGCAAACCAGCCAGGAGAGAAAGGCATATCAGATGCACAGTGGGCATTAAAAGCAGAGATAAGAACTTAATTATAAAATATATTTTTCTGATACACAAAATGAATACAGGATTAGAAATCTCTAGCTTTGTTTTCCATATGAAAAGACAGTAATAATTCTGAGAGTATCTAAAGCATATCTTCAAAGCTACCATTTCTAATGAAACACAAACACGGAAGAATAATTCAGATACTGAATGTATTTCTTCCAGTTAGTGTGTATTTAAATGTAAAGCATTTTGAAATAATGATCTTAACACATTGACATTGAGATTCAAAAACATTAAAAATAACTCCAGAATACAAATGAATGTCTGTATTGAAGTTATTTATCTTTAAATGTTATCTTATGTATTCATAGAATACCCCAATAAACATTATAAATTAATATCCTAAGTCTTTTTACCAGCAGCAGGAATACGTTTACCTGCATGTCAGTAAAGTTAGGTGCTGACTGAGTTCTCTGAAGTATTTCCAAATTTTGCAGGAGTTTGCTAAGTTCCACAAGGTTTGACTGGCAATGCGCAAGATCTAATAAGAAATCAGAAATAAAAATATGTTAGAATTGGGTAGGAGGCAGTGGTGATGGTAACAAATGAGTCAATGCAAATTATGACAAGTGTGAGTAGGAAGATCCAGGTTTATATGATGAAGATACAGGCAGGTGAAACAAAACAGACCCTTCTCTGGTGTAGAACCGAAAACCATTGATTATATTTCAAAGCACACGCTTACAAATTAAGTGCTATTAGTGTAGAAACCGTGAAACTCTCAGTCACATTGTATGTGATCCCTTTTCTGCTCTGATAGCCTTTGCCACATGGGAAGCAAACTCAGGTGAACTTCAGCAGGCCTGTGGTTTCACTGTTAGGAGCCTGTCTACCTGCTCCTCTAAAATGCATTAGAAGGTGGTACCTGGAATTTGGGTAGAGTTAAAATCAAGTTCAGAAAAATAGGATGGAATACAAAATCAGTTAAACATATTTTCTGTAATTTAGCTCACTAGCAATGTTGAAATGAATGACTGTAAAATTTCTTAGAGAGCCGGGCGCGGTGGCTCAAGCCTGTAATCCCAGCACTTTGGGAGGCCGAGGCGGGTGGATCACGAGGTCAAGAGATCAAGACCATCCTGGTCAACATGGTGAAACCCCGTCTCTACTAAAGGTGCAAAAAATTAGCTGGGCATGGTGGCGCGTGCCTGTAATCCCAGCTACTCCGGAGGCTGAGGCAGGAGAATTGCCTGAACCCAGGAGGCGGAGGTTGCGGTGAGCCGAGATTGCGCCATTGCACTCCAGCCTGTGTAACAAGAGCGAAACTCCGTCTCAAAAAAAAAAAAAAAAAAAAAAATTTCTTAGAGACGTTATTTTAACCAAATCAGATTTTCAAAGTGCATTCGCTGGTCCAGCAACATCATCATCACCTGAACATCAACTCATTCTGTCTGAATTAATATTTAGAATGCAGAAATGACTTTTAGTTTTCTTTTAAATTTTTTTGGTGAATGTAGAACAAGAGAATATTTAAAGATGTATATAATAAAATATCACTCTTTAAAAAAACTGATCTTTAATACATGAAATTAAACATAATCAAGAATACTAGACTGGGCCGGTAGCTCATGCCTGGAATCCCAGCACTTTGGGAGGCTGAGGCAAGTGGATCATTTGAAGTCAGGAGTTCAAGACCAGTCTGGCCAACATGGTGAAACCCTGCCTCTACAAAAATACAAAAATTAGCCAGGCGTGATGTGGGTGCCTGTAATCCCAGCTACTCGGGAGGCTGAAGCAGAAGAATCACTTAAACACAGGAGGGAGAGGTTGTAGTGAGCCGAGATAGCTCCACTGCGCTCCAGTCTGGGCAACAGAGTGAGACACCATCTCAAAATAAATAAATAAATAAACAAACAAATAAATGAATGAATAAATAAAGGGATATTGAGTCATTTTTCTTATTTTTATGGTCGATTGCTAAAAAATTCATTTTGAGCTTTCTATCTAGGAAGTATTACATCCATACTCCTTAATAATTGTGATTCTTCTAAATAAATGGTGCTACATAAGCACAGAAATCTGGAATTGGGGCTGAAAACTATCAAAATTATATCCATGCTTTTTCTAATAGAATGAAACCAGAACTTTGTAAATAATTCAATTTACGGCCAAGGAGTCAAAACTAAGTGTAAGGAGACATAAATTTGGATTTTTCAGTTGCAGTTTCCTTACCTGTCAAACGGTGATAGTAATATTTAGCTCTCCTACCTACTTACTAAGATGGTAGATGAGAAGGTTCTATGAAAGCCAGAAATGGTCTCTAAGAAATACCAATTGTGCTGTGTCTCATCACCCTGCTAGAGCCTTCACCTGGACCATACTACATCATTCTTTGTCACTTTGCTATTTACAATAAGAAAGAGATGAAATCTTTGGCAACATTTTGCTCTTGGCCTGAGTGTCTATATAGGATTACAAAGATTTTCCAAAGACAACAAAAAAATTCTTCAAAAAAAAATCTGTAGAATTTCATTAAATTAAGATTAAAATCTCATTTTAGAATCTGAGAAAAGGAAAAATTATGCCAAGAGAGGACTGCCTAGATTTTAAAATAATAGTGAAAAACTTAAAACTTAAATATCTGACAGTTTACTTATTTTTCCATCATGCCCTGTCTTGCTCCAAAAAGAAACATACCATCTTCCTGTGAAAGAGTTAAATAAATTAGGATATATACAAAGTTATCCATCAGTGCCTGCTGACTGGGAGGACACTGTGTACCCAGTACAGTTCTAAGCATAAGAAATACAGTAATCGGGCCGGGCACGGTGGCTCAAGCCTGTAATCCCAGCACTTTGGGAGGCTGAGGCGGGTGGATCACGAGGTCAAGAGATCGAGACCATCCTGGTCAACATGGTGAAACCCCGTCTCTACTAAAAATACAAAAAATTAGCTGGGCATGGTGGTGCGTGCCTGTAATCCCAGCACTTTGGGAGGCTGAGGCGGGTGGATCACGAGGTCAAGAGATCGAGACCATCCTGGTCAACATGGTGAAACCCCGTCCCTACTAAAAATACAAAAAATTAGCTGGGCATGGTGGCATGTGCCTGTAATCCCAGCTACTCAGGAGGTTGAGGCAGGAGAACTGCCTGAACCCAGGAGGCGGAGGTTGCGGTGAGCCGAGATCGCGCCATTGCACTCCAGCCTGGGTAACAATAGTGAAACTCCGTCTCAAAAAAAAAGAAAGAAATACAGTAATCAATTAAGACTCATAGAATTTACATTCCGTTAAAAAAAAAATAAACAATTTGTATGTTGTCAAACCACTATGCACCCATCTTTCATGATGGCATATACTGGCATATAAAAATGGCTTGTATGATACTAATTTAATATTTTATCTCTGTGGGAAAAAATGCATTCTAAGAACCAAGCAATTCCCATATACACTTGAGAAGATTTGGACTGAGATAATGTGAGTATCTATGAATAGCCAGCTACTTTAAATATTAGTATTTAAACTAAACTACATTGCAGGTTCAATAAGCTGTTACATCTTTTGAAAGGCAATCAATAAAATATTCAACCAATGAAATGATCAAGAAATATTACTTTTGAAATGCAACCAATTTCAATATTAGGGGCTCTATTGTTAAACGATTAGTATAGACAAAAAAGGTACATACAAGTTTCAGAAAAGAGATACTGTGGTTTGGGGTCATCAACACAGACTTAAAAGAGAAAGCACCACTTCCTCCACCACCACCACCATCATTATCACCACCATCACCATCTCATCACCACCACCTCTATCACCAGCCTACTACCACTACCACCACCACTGCCACCAGCCCACCAGCATCATTCCCAGTACCATCATCATCACTACCATTAAGACCACTAACATCATCAAAATAGACTTCAGTGGAAGTTACAAGCATGCCTGGCATCTCCAAAGCACAGAAAAGAGTTAGTAAAATCAGGTTAGCCTGGCTAAGCCCTTCACCTCTGCTGCATACTTGCTGTGTAACATGGACAAGTTACTTGACCTCTCTGAGCTGTGGTTTCCCTATCTGTGAAATTATAGGGTACATAATGCCCGTTTGGTACATTGTGAAGATTTACACAAAACCATATATGTAAGGTCTTGGCTTGGCTCACAATAAGCAGTCAACAAATGGTAGTTACTATTATCGAAGCAGAAAGGGTAAGACTGAATCTTGATCATCTCTACAACCAAGGTTGGCCAGAGGGAATCCCAATGAGGGAGAGGAGAAAAAGGAAAACTTCATGGGACTCAAGGAAGGAGGCTGATAAAAGGTTGTGCAGAGCAGGTTAGAGAAGGAGGCCTGAGAGCAGAGAAGAAATCAGTTGGCTTTCTGCTATCAACAATGCTTTTTCATAAAATAAAAAGGAAAAATGTCCAATTATGAGAGAGAAGCTGGAGTCAGGTGGCAGAGAGCAACAACCAGGGAAGCAAGAAGGTCTGTGGTTATCCTCAAGAGAGGAGCTGATTAGTGCACTAAATCCTGGCAGAAAACAGAAAGGCAGGAGGTAGAGCAGTCAGGATGGGGAGGAGGAGGATCACTCCCAACCCCAGAGGGAGGGTGCAAGGGATGGGCCACAGAGGCATTTTGAAACAGACAGGAGGACAAGCAGAACCCCCCAGCAGCCTTGGTATAAAAGCCAATGTCTAAGCCTTTGGATCAAAGCAGTGGATATTGTACTACTATATGGACTTGATCTTCTCTGCAATGTAAGCGGCCAGCTGAAATGCCACAATACGTGTAAGAAGTTGGAGGAAATGTGTAAGAAGTGAGCTTCGAGGCTGCAGAAGTTAGAGAGGCTACAGTGTCTGCAATTACTGCTGAGGGGAAGAGTTTA
Source organism: Saimiri boliviensis (assembly GCF_048565385.1). Taxonomy (NCBI): domain Eukaryota; kingdom Metazoa; phylum Chordata; class Mammalia; order Primates; family Cebidae; genus Saimiri; species Saimiri boliviensis. The sequence goes on from NC_133453.1 coordinate 61,589,613, forward strand.
AGAAAGTGAGGCTTGGCTTTCTTGTCCAACCTGAAGTTGATATACTCAAAGTCTGAGTGTTTTTAAAATACATCCAAGTAAAACTGTTTTAATGGAATGTCAGTTGGACATATCTAATGATTATAAAATCCCTCTTTTTTTTTTTTTTTTGGGATGGAGTTTTGCTCTGCCACCCAGGCTGGAGTGCAGTGGTGTGACCTTAGCTCACTATACCCTCTGCCTGCCAGGTTCCAGCGATTCTCCTGCCTCCGCCTCCTGGGTAGCTAGGATTACAGGGGCACACCACCATGCCCAGTTAATTTTTGTATTTTTAGTAAAGACAAATTTTCACCATGTTGGCCAGGCTGGTCTCGAACTCCTGATCTCAAGTGATCTGCCTATCTTGGCTTCTCACAGTGCTGGGATTACAGGCATGAGCCACTGTACCCAGCCAAATCCCTCTTAAATTACACTTTCACATAAAGATGAAGTCTGGGATGTGAGTGTCTCAGAAGGCTGACAAAAATGACAAAAATGCTGCACATTTTGAGTTCACATGCTGGTAGAGTAAAAAAAAATTCTTTTGGTTGGAGGACTAACATAGATTACCAAATTTTAATTTTTTAAGTGAGAACACAAAAAAGTGATCTAATATCTACTTTTATTATATTTTTATAAGGAAAAATAATTTTTAAAAATTAGGCCCAATATCATCTTAGGATCATCTAAAAAAATAAACAAATTGAGCCTTATTAAACATTCTCTGCATTGCCCTTGTTTTTTCTCAGTTTTGAAGGTCAAAGGAAAACTGTCTCATAGGATGGAAATGGTCTGTAGATAAAGTCTGGACCATTGTGCTCTGGCTAATTACAAAAAAGGTGAAGGTAAGAAGAGATGAGGAGGTTCAGAGATGGCAGTGTGAGGGAATCAGGTATTAGTTCAGAATATTGAATCACCGATCCATAGTGGAGCACGCTAATAGGTAACTATGGATACAAGATGCAGCATTTTAGAACTTGCCATTTATTGCTAAGATTTCAGGAAACATATACCTGCTCTGTGGGAAGACAGAGCAGTAGAGAAGGCAGCTGTGGAAGTGACCTAGTGAGGAGGGCAGAGCAGAGATTCTGGGGCTGTGGGCAGAGTGGGCTCTCCTTGGGGGTCACTCCTCCGTGTGGGTGCCCCAGGGTCCAGGGGCTAAAGAAGCCAGAAGGAACTGGTGAAGAGACAAGGAGAGAAGGCTGAAGTGGGTAGAAGTTAGGGGAAGGGCAAGAACCACATTCAACTGCTGTGAGGGTGCAGGAACACTGGCAGATAAGGAGCCCGATTCATGGCACAGAGAAGGAGCTGGCACATAGAAATAAAAACGAGGGGAAAACGTTAAAAGCTCAAAATTTTGGGCCTATTTGTAACGCCAGTGTGACACTCAGCATTTTGTTCACATCACCCTTTGACAACTAAACTGGAAAACAAAGCTTAAGTACCTCTGTTCTGGATCTGGGCAGGCAGCACTCTTTTAGATCTTTGTGTGGCTCCTATTTTTATACAAGTAGTGGGATGTACTATTTCTCAAGGTTCAAGAATTTTTTTCAGATATTTTCAATGACTGTATTGTAGTAAATACTACAGGGCTAGCACTATAGTATTATAGTCATGAGACTAATGTGGAAATAAGACTATTTTTGACAAAAGATGCCATTAAATTTCAGACTGTAGAGCCACATTTATAACTCAGGCTAATTACTGTTAATTTCGGGGTTGACTTTTTTTTGATGACAGTGAAGGTGGATTATTGGATTGTCGTTAGAGGAAGGTCTAGATTTTCTACTCTTAATAAAATTACATTGAATTTATTTTTAGAGGTAATGAAAACTTCCTTCTTGAGAAGTTAGTGTTAAGGTCTTGGAATGTGAACACATTGTTTGTAGTGCTATCCACTCCTCTCCTGAGATTTTAACTTACTACTGGAAATCCTTAACCAATAATAATAGCTTTTTTCTCTTTATTTTCAAAGTGATTTCCTTTGCTCTGATTAGACACTATGTGCCCTTCTTTTTTTGTAAACATAGTTCATCTAAATGCAGCTTTTTCTGAACTTTAAAGATAGAATCCCCACTTTTAATGAACTGAAGCAGCAAAATCATCTTTTTCATTATTTTAGAAAACAGCTATTGCCAAAGTGAAGGTGTAGATAATACCTAGCCTTGTTATATAATGGTGATGTGGTTTGCAGAAGAATTTTCTTTATAATATTGAAGTTTTAAGGGATGTCAGTGTTTACGCCATTTTTCCAGTTCCAAAATGATTCCATTCCATTCTAGAAATTTGAAGTATGTAACTTGAAATCCTTAATAAAATTTGGATTTAATTTAAAAAAAAACAAAAACAAAAACAAAAAACAAACAAGAAGGAGAAAAAGAGCAAGGAAAGGCCAAGGCAATCAGGGGAAAAGACTCACAATTCACCTCTTCAGGTTTTGTTTCTTGTTTGGTTTTGGCTTACTCTCCGGCCACACTAGGTAAGAACTAACCTTCTGCACACCTGTCCATCTCCTCCGAGTCCTGTAACCAGGCTGCCACTTTACTCTGGCCGGTTGTGCAGGTGGCTGGGAGGCTGTTGCTGCATGGTAAAGGGGACTGCCATGGAAAGCTGTTTGGTTGCATCTACAGTAAACAAAAACAGATGCATTGTATGGTTATGAAACAGTACATTTTAATGATTTAAAAAATACAAGTATCCTCAAAGCTGTATCAACAAAGATAGGAAGAAAATGCACACTCAAAACATTGAAGAAGTCTCTTGGCTAAATGTGGTTTGTCCTCAGTGAGGGCGACATTCCTAAACAACAATCTCTCATTAAGTTGCCATCTCCATCATTCAACGAAAGGGACAACATTTAAGTGTATTGTATCTCATAGTCACAAAGACCTGCCAACTCAAATTCCCAATAATTTTTAATTGCTCGGTAAGTTGTATGTGCAGTGTCCCTATGGCAGTACTCTTAACTCATGATTTAAGGTCTTTCCTTTGCAAAAGTTTCCTGTATCCTGTGACTCAAGGTATCCTCAACCACATGTGATTCCTAAAGACATTATCCACCAGTAAGCAACCTTGCAATGCCTTAAATTCATATTGAAAATTATTTATAAAAAAGTCAGTCTTAGCAAGTTATTTTCTACAGCTTTCCATTAAAGTTATTATCTACAGACTTTTCATTAAAATTTTTATGTGAAATAAGTGAAAGTTGTATTAAGTATATAGATACTAAGGTGACTGCGGGAAACAGTGAAAAAAAAGAAACTTATTTCTTAAAAAATTATTTCAAAACTTCATAGCTGACTTTAATATTCAGTTACAACTGAATTGTGTCTCTTCTAAATCATTACAAAGTGAATGATGCACATTCTTAGCAAACCCAGGCTTATTTATTACCCACAGAGGGCCACAAACCAATTAACATTCAGAAGTCTCATAATTCGATACTTAGAAGGCAGGCAAAGTGATAAAAAGCTCTTTTCACTCTTTACTGCATTTTGATAAACGTAATGGAAATCTTTCACCGAGTAGATTTTAGAGGTGTATGTCATTAACCAGAGCAATAGATCTGTTTTGAAAACTGGAGCTGAAGAGCTTTCTTTTTCCAAGGCAAACGCTGGGGAGGATTTGATTTTAGCCTTCTATTCTAAGATACCACCCAAGTTATTTAATTAATAACATGAAATGAAAATAACATGTTTTCATCAATACTCTGTGCCAATGATGTAGGCAGAAGCTGGATGAACCAAAGAATTAAAAATTTATATTTTTAAAAGATCTATTTGGAATACATTTCTCATTTAATGTGGACTAACTCTAGGAATCAGTCTACCCTCTGGTGAGAACATAGGAGGTCGGAGAAACCTGACACTATCTTGAACGTCTGTAAGTTCCCATCTTCCTGATGCCCTGACCAGCTGGTTCATTCCCTTTTTTATTTCAGAACTGGTTGGTATTACGGTTAATCAATACCCTACTCCTAGAAGAAAGATAATTAAATAGTCCTTGGCAAGGCTGCAACCAGAATGGAATAATGTAAGGCTTAAGGCCGGGTGTGGTGGCTCATGCCTGTAATCCCAACACTTTGGGAAGCTGAGGTGGGCAGATCACTTGAGGTCAGGAGTTTGAGACCGGCATGGCCAGCATGACAAAACCCCGTGTCTACTAAAAATTAGCTGGGTGTGGTGGTGGGCGCCTGTAATCCCAGCTTACTCAGAAGGCTGACGGAGGAGAATCGATTGAGCTCAGGAGGACGAGGTTGCAGTGAGCCAAAATCATACCACTCCAGCCTGAGTGACAGAGTGAGACTTTGTCTCAAAAAAAAAAAAGAAATGATGTAAGGTTCGGGATAATTTTAACATAATTAATAAAAATTGTCATTAAAATAAAAACTGAATAGAGTAATGTTTCATTTAATCTGATTTGGTTAGTATTGCAGTTATTCTATGAGGTTTTTCAAAGGTTTGCAAAGGAAACTTGTATATATGTAAGGCATACATTCCTGTGTAAGCAAACAAAGAAAAGCAGAATCTTCACTGGAATGTTCTTGAACACAACGTACTGTGGCAGCCAGCTTCCTCAACCTCTCTGCCCTCAATTTCAGGTGCCAAGTGTGAAACTGGAGCACCCCTGGGCAGTGTGATGGGTTAGGTTTCAGGAAACTTAATTATTGAATCCAAGGCAGAAACAGCTGTTTCCGTCTGTTGACTTAACCTTGATTTTTTTAAACAAACAACATCTCTAGCTTTTCATCAACATAGAAGTGAACTCTTATTTCAGTCCAAAGAACAAGGTCAGCCTCCCTTAGTCTGGCACCTGGTAAAATGGAAAGGGCACTGATTTTGGAAACACATGTGGGCTCAGATCCTGGGCTCAGCTGTTTAATGGCTATGTCACTTCTGGACAAATTCTTTTACTGTTTGTGAACTTTGGTTATTTGTAACACAGTGCCTGATCACTTAACTAGGCTATTACTTACTGTCACATTCTTGAGCTCACTTGTACTAACTTCATGGGGAAATTTAATAGCCTCTCAATGGGTCACGTATATATTATAGGTCACCTTTCAGGTCTTCTTATTACCATCCAGGAGGGCACCTGATTTCTGAATGTTGATGAAATAGATGTTTACTTTACTTCCTAACAGTCCTACAAAGCCACATGAAGTTAGAAGGTAATCTGTTCATAAAAGGGAAAAATAACTGCTAATTCTCTTGGTGATCCACATTTCTGCCTAATTTATACTTCGATTAACTTTCATGCCAAATGTCACTGTTGTCTTCTGAGTATTAGTTTACAAAGCAGACCTTCTCCTTCTGGTTTTCCAAATGAGATTCAGTTATACATTTGCATAATTTTCTTTTCTTCTTTTCTTTTTTTTTTTTTTGAGATGCAGTCTTGCTCTATCACCCAGGCTGGATAGCAGTGGCATGATCTTGGCTTACTGCAACCTCCACCTCCTGGGTTCAAGCAATTTTTGTGCCTCAGACTCCCAAGTAGATGGGATTACAGGTGTGTGCCATCACATCCAACTAATTTTTGTGTTTTTAGTAGAGACGGGGTTTTCACCATGTTGCCCAGACTGGTCTTGAACACCTGACCCTCATTTATCTGCCCACCTTGGCCTCCCAAAGGGTTGGGATTACAGGCATGAGCCACCATGCCTGGCCAAAATTTGCATAATTTTCTTAGCAATTTTCAGGCTGATTTTTATAGAACAAAGTCATACCCTTCCATCCACTACAGAAACATTAGCAGCTGGTGAGGATTCAGCTGTGGAAGTTGAAGGAAATATGTGAAAACTAGCATCTCTTGGTGATCTCACAATTTCATTCTGACGATACAACCGATGATGTCGCAGTTTCGATACCCATGCATCAAACCAGTCCTGGGATTTCACCTAAAACAATGAAGAAGAGGAGAAGGTAGCTGTAAAATCACTCTCCTGCCTATCACTGGTGTAGGCAAATGATTTCCCCTGATAATGGCAGAGAAACTGTTGAAAAGTGATTTTACCTTCAAATGATAGATGTGCTCTTCTGTGTCAAGGTCTATTCTTCGGGCTTTCTTTTTAATTGACATGACTGAGAGTCCAACGTCTATGCTCCCATGGACCTTTCCTTTTTGAATCTGAAATCAAAAGACTAGTAAATAGGCTGATAGGATATACCAGGCGTCCCCAAACTATGGACCGCGGGCCGCATGTGGCCCCCTGGGGCCATTTATCCGGCCTCCTGCCGCACTTCAGGAAGGGGCACCTCTTTCACTGGTGGTCAGTGAGAGGAGCACAGTATGTGGCGGCCCTCCAACGGTCTGAGGGACAGTGAACTGGCCCCCTGTGTAAAAAGTTTGGGGACGCCTGGGATATACGCTTTGATGTTTCTGTACTGGATTTAAGTAAACTCCAGTTAATCTTTAACTTATCTATGGGAAGTGGAATACTACATATACCCCTTTAACAAACAGAAAATAGTTCAGGTTCTACGGATTTGGTTCTAGGAGAGTTGATGCTGCAGTGACTTCACACCAATTTTTATAAATAAGACCATTCATCTTCTTCCTGTTTTGGCATAGAATGTAATGCTAATTCTTCATAATTCTAGATTGCACAGCTTATATTCTCTCAGAAGGACATCTTCAGTGGTTCCTAAAATAACTGTGGTCAGTCTTTGACCTATAACCCAGAACATCCCTGAGTAATCAGCTGGCAGACAGCTGCTGGGGCAGAACGGGGCACCTGAGACCAAAAAGCAGGGAGCAGCCGGCTCTTCCTTCTCGCTGCTTCTCTGATCAAGGACATAGCTGATTCAATGGCAGAGATGGGGACCAAATTGAAACCTAAGCCTTCTGTTACTTCCCCTATACAATGATGAAGAAAGGAATTTTCCAGTGTTACATGCAAGCTACTCCTTTGTATACCAAAAAAAAAAAAAAAACCCAAAAACAAACAAACAAACAAAAAAAACAAAAAACCAAAAAACATTTGGAATAATTTTTGTGAATTGGGATCTCCAAGATGAAAAGGTGTATGAAGTAGAAACAAAATGTGTGAGATCGTTTTTAAAAGGACATTGATAAGAACAAAGTAGCACACATAAAGCAGAGTTTATTGGGAGATGCAGAAAAAAGCCTATTTGCGCTTTCTCTCCAAGTGACAGAAGGAGATTTTACTCATGTCTCACTTTTAGGTTTAAGCTTCTGTTTTTAATAACACGCATCAAAATAGTTAAATCTTCATGCACTACGTTGACACACTTTAGAACATGGAGGTTTGGAAGCTTGTGAAATCTTACAGGCCCAGACATGCACAAAGCTGGTAACCATGGCACAAGGCTTGTACAATTACAGTGTTTATTCACTTCAAGCAGAATTCAAAATCAACCTTTGAAACATGTCATGTGTGCTACTTACATCGAGTGGTGCCTTCGAATACTTTAACATCCCATTATCCAGCACGAAGAAACGCTGCAAGAACCAAACACCCTCAGTTATGTCTGTATTTTGAATTAATAAAACATTCACAAATGTGGGTCTAATGTTGCTTTGCATTTAGTAATCAATATGTTTGACCATTTTAATGTATCTGGATTCAGTACATTTGGCCACAGTCAGTCACATTAAATGGTAAGGAGATAAGAGGTATAGTTTCATACTGTTAACCTACCAAGATTCTTTTATATATAATCCAGTGGGGATGGAGTCTTATCACCATGATTTTTTTTTTAACAGGGAGGGAATCTGAGGACCTGAAGCTACAATTCTGTTAATGAATCACATTGGGATGTTTTTGAAAGTGAGAAATGAGAATAGCCTGGGTTAGGTCACAGTGACTCTGAGAAGGGCACTATACAGGTCTACAGGGAATTTTTCACTGTGAACGTAAACTCCTGAATTTTCCCTGGATACCACGATAATTCCTGAAAATGCTGATGTCCATTACAGAAGCCAGGGGACTGAATCTATGAACAACGAATTATCTGGAAAGTTTAAGTGGGCTTAGCAATATATTTACATCTCTACTTAGCAAAGGCTTGCATTCTACTATTAATAAAAGAGGTTAAAAATTATTTCTGAACTACATTAAGGGTTTAAAAAAAAAAGAGAGAGGTTTTTTGGCAATGTTTGTCTCCTCCAAGATAATCCTAGTCCGGTCTGAATGGATTTGGCCGCTTTTGCTCCACACTCAGGAACTCTCAGCTATTGATTTTTCTTCCATGGGAAATTCACAAGAGAATAAACAGCTCTCAGGGCCCAATCAAATAATGAGTCCTGGGCCCTCAAGTTCTACAGATGCAAGGAGTCTTCCTGTTTGTGGAAAATTACTCGGCTGGAAAGTTACGTGATTTGGGACCTCTTACTTGCTGAGATGGAGGCAGCCAGGTCTTGGGACTGCCTTCTGTTGAGTACAGTGGCCTTCTGTGAGTTCTGCTGGAGAATCCCTATGAGTTCTGGGTAGAACTCACAGAAGGCCTCTGAAACCCATTTGTTACATGTTCTGCGAGACAACAAGTAAGCACTGGAAAAGAGTCTCTACAGTTGAAAAACACTTGATTAATATCATTTGCCCTTAACTTGGTCAATCCAATGGGCTGACATCTGAATAAAGACATCATGGTTGTAGAGATCAGGAGAACAGACAGCAATGCCAAGCAGGCCCTCCTATTATTTATGGAGCAGAATGTTCATGATTTTTTATTTTATTTTATTTATTTGTTTATTTATTTATTTTTAAAGATGGGGTTTCACCATGTTGGCCAGGATGGTCTCGATCTTGTGACCTCATGATCCGCCCACCTCAGCCTCCCGAAGTGCTGGGATTACAGGTGTGAGCCACAGCTCCCAGCCCATAACAGAATGTTCAAAGGCATGGTCTAGAGAGTTGCTGCCAAACCACAGCTAGTTTTGCTGAAACATGGACTGAAAGTGCTAGATTAAAGTCTGCAATTCATAGAACATTTGTTTCTTTGAGCTGTTTTTCCTGTATTTCCATTTCTATCTGTCAAAGAATTTCAGCAGGGATCACCTATAGCATATCATAAGGAAAGAGATTAGCAAGGCCATCAATCTGGGGAAATACAAAAAGGTAAGGTCAGAATGAAAGGCAGTGGTGATCTTACGAAGGAGCATGGCCAGTTGGTGAACATCTCAGAAAGAATATCAGTGAGGACAGGTCCTTGGCACTGTGATAATATTATAGGTTCAGGAAAGATGGTTTCTGACAAGGAAGAGGGCACTTTCAGAGACAGGGGACTGGGACATTTCCCATGTGTTCATTTTTAAGTCTTTCCCTTAAAACACATAAAATGTTTCCTCAAGGAAGTTAAAATCCACAACCTCCCTGTGTTGACCCAGTTGGGGTCCACCACTGGCCATTTGGGCTGATACACTTATCTACTCTGAGATGAAATCCACCTGCAGATGTGGCAAGTAGACAGACTTATTCTTCCACTGATTTCAAAGAGGATATTGGGTGTCCCAATGAGGAGTTTAAACTGAAAATGTATGGCAACTTCCTCCTCCTTAGTCTGACAGAATTCTTGCTACTCAGGTAATGTCAAAATGCAGTAAAAAATATTTTCTCCAAAATTAAAACTGGGAGATAGGACAAAAATCTTGAGAGGAAGGAGAGGAATAAACTATAGACTTTAAACAATACTAAGACTTTCAGGATCAGTGATTTTCCAGCTTTAGTTTGTACTGGTAACAATAAGTCTAGGAATTTATCCCCAAGAATTAAATAGAAGTTCATGTGCAAGGATGTTCATCACATCCCAACAGTAAAAAGTAAGGTGTGTCTTCCATGTCCAGCAATAGGGAATTAGCTCAATAGCAGTGGGATATATAATACAGATCCATCCAAAGTGATACATGCATGAATTTAAAATACCTCATATTTTAAAGAGTATTTAATGAAAACATATCTATACTAACTTAAGGGGAAAAAAGCAAATCAGACAACAATACATACAAACTGGATTTTAAATATCATGTAACTATATTTTTTCCTCCATATGTATATTACAGATCTCAGTCTCTGTTAAGTAGAATAGACTGCAACCCATATGGTTAAAATGAGGCCTTAAAAGTTTTATGGCAGGGTGTGGTGGCTCACACCTGTAATCCCAGCACTTTGGGAGGCTGAGGTGAATGGATCACTTGAGCCAGGATTCAAGACCAGCCAGGCCAACATGGCGAAACCCTGTCTCTAGCAAAAATATAAAAATTAGCAAGGTGTGGTGGTATGCACCTGTAGTCCCAGCTACTTGGGAAGCTGGGGTAGGAGAATTGCTTGAACCTGTGAGGCGGAGGCTACAGTGGGCTGAGATCATGCCATTCACTGCACTCTAGCCTGGGCAACACAATGAGACTCTGTCTCAAAAAAAAAAAAAAAAAAAAAAGAAAGAAAAAAAATCTAGTTTTACACATACAGCCATATTCTTAGTTTCTCACTTCATGATAGCAAATAAAATCTTTATTTATGAAGATGATCTAAATCTGAATATGATAAAAGTGTTACCTTGTGCCAGCCTTTTAAAGGCCATTTTCTTTTCTTCAGCATAAAGCCCTCATGCTTGTCTGGTTTCTGGACATTGGTTTGGCCTATTTTCAGCCCTTCTATAATTTCCCAGCTGTCAGCTTCCTGAGAGAAAAGAAGAAAAACAAATCACATTTTTCTCAGTATTTGATGACACACTTAAAGCAGATTCTTAAGTAGAAGTTGCTTTTGAAGCAATACTAGGCCCACCAGAAAGAAGTATGAACAACATTCCGGAGCAAATGCTAACATCAAACACAGCTATGCACTTTTAACTGAAGTTAAAAAGAGTTTCCCAGGTAGAACTAGGGGTCAGCAGGGTCCATCAGAGACTCAGTGGAGCCACCTTGTCTGTTTGGGGTAGGACGGAAATTCAATTGCCTGTACTCAGAATGTTTAAAATGCATTTTTCCAGACAGTGAATCCCTGGGCACAGAGGCACTTTAAAGTTTGAAAATAAGACTATTTTGATGACAAATGTTCAATTAGTGTGCAGACCTGGCTTTCTGTGTAGAAATGGAAAGGCTACTGTTGTTTCAAGTGGCTCGGAACCTGCTATTACCAGGGAATAACAGTGCCAGTGCTGTGGTCACGACTGCTCTAAGGGAGGCTTGCATGCATTCCAAAGTGCGCATAAGAACATCTGCTTGCCAAAGACACACCAAAGAAATCCGTGTTTTCAAAGATACACACGCCCCTGGGAGCTTAAGGGTTGCATTTCTTAGTAGTGAACTGCAATTCAACAAGTGATCACTATTTATGAATAATGTTTAGAATAAGAGGAGAAACTAGTAGGCTCTTATAAAAAGGCTAATGCCTGTGGCTTTTGACTCACACAGAAAGGTAGATAACCACTCTATTCCACAAAATGATCTCCATCTATGTGTAAATATATTCACTAGAGCACTCTCTCTGTTCTTAGAGATATATCCACTGTGTTTAGTGGCACTTCTATTTTCAGTAGCCCCATCCATGGATAGTATCTCTAGATGAATAATATTTTTATTTCTGGCTAGATTTATTTGGAGGCTGGTGTTCATCTTTGATTTACTTTGTGTGTTTGTGTGGATGATGAAGAATATGCTGCATAACTTGTGAAAATGGAAACATTTAATAAGTGCAGATCTTTGCAAGTTTTCTTCTAAAACTCAGATTGTAGTAAGAGCTACTAACTACTAATTTCTTTTTAAATTTTTTATTTTTTTATTTCAATGGGTTTTTGGGGAACAGGTGGTGTTTGGTTACGTGAATCAGTTCTTTAATGGTGATTTCTCAGATTTTGGTGCACCCATCACCCAAGCAGTGTACACTGTACCCAACGTGTAGCCTTTTATCACTCACCACCCACCACCCTTTCCCCAGAGTCCCCAGAGTCCAATGTATCATTCTTATATATGGCTACCAATTTCTAACACAGTGTTTTTTTTTTTCTTTGGGAGTTTAACTCCAGAAGGGGAAAAACCCGAACTAAGATAGAAAGGCAAAAAGTTAAAATGCATTTCTTAAACATAGATGTGACAGCTTTGAGCAAATAATGTTATTCAGTCTGATGCAATATTACTAAGTCCAGTAAAAGAAATAGAAAAGAATCCTACTGTAGCTCTCACAATGAAATAGTCTTTCAAACTGACAGAAGCAAAAGATAAAACCAGACCAAACAATGTTCCTCCATTTCAATTGTAAATGCTGTGGATAATGTTGCAAATAAAGTGTGTAAGAAATGAAACAACTCATCTTAGTACAAAATAGAACCTTCTATGTTCTATTTTCCATTATGTTAAAATTTCTCCCTCTATGCTTGGTAGACTAGGACTATCTTAAGAAAACTAAAATTATTTTCTGAAAATTGAAGCATTTGTTTTTGTGATTTCAACTGATATTTTTTTCTACTTAAAAGTCTCCAATTTTCCTGAGTTTACTTATAACAGAAACAGAGCTAAAAAGCTGTAATGTGATTGATCATGTCAGTACTTAAGTCAGATATACACATATTTTTGGTATTACAAGTTTTAAAATATTTTTTAACCTAATAATAATAAATAAGAACAGACAGTAAGGTCATAATTGCCCAAGATTTTTCATCTGGAAAAAACAGAGGCTGTGCGTGGTGGCTCACACCTGTAATCTCAACACTTGGGGAGGCTGAGGCAGGTAGATCACAAAGTGAGGAGTTCAAGACCAGCCTGACCAAGACGGCAAAACCCCATCTCTACTAAAAATACAAAAATAAGATGGGTGTGGTGGCATGTGCCTGTAATCCCAGCTACTCAGGAGGCTGAGGCGGAGGTTGCAGTGAGCCAAGATTGGGCCACTGCACTCCAGTCTGGGCAACAGAGCGAGACTCCATCTCAAAAAAAAAAAAAAAAAAAAAAAAAAGGGACATTTCCTTTCTGAAGGATAAACTACAAGGGTGCAGATGCATGTGGGTGGTGTGTGTGGGTGTGGGTGTGTGAGGAGGTGGGGTGGGAGAACATAAAAATGCTTAAGCAGGTGAATGCATCAAACATAGGACTGGAACAAATCCTGATCAGGTCAATGTGCACTTAAAAAAAAAAAAATTCTTCCACTACTAACCAGTGCCCAGAAAGCCCTCTCTCAAAGGGGCTGAGAAATGGTGAGATGTGATGGTATGTGAATTAGATATGGCCCTCTGATTTCATGAGGCCCCAAGAGATGTGGTGTCTACTGACACAAAAACACAACAAGGGTTTATTAGTCTTCCAGCAAGACCTAAATGGGCAACAACATGAGAAGTAACGGGAAGTAGATGCTCTTGGTACCCTTCCCAGATTCCTTTATATCAAGCCTGTGGACCCAAGCCCCAGCTGCTGTGAGCTGGGCCATCTCCTTCTAGGAAGAATTGCTGTTTGACCAGAACAATATTAGTATGCACTTCAATGAGTTGAGGGCTGATTAAGAGATTATACATGTTCTAATCCAGTGCCTGGCACAAAATAGGTGCTCAACAAATTTTAGCTGCCTTTTTCCACTGTCTTAATATTTATTTGTTCTCTATTTCCTTTAGCTAACTATAAGAGAGAATTGCTATTTCAAAGAGATTACTATTTATATTATATTAACCAGGTAGACAGTCTCTATTTGCTATTCAAATGGAAGTCAGACCACTTTTTATCTCTAAGTTATGTTTTATAGTTTAATAACTCTCCACTTTCCTTGGCTTAACAGTCTATTCATGTCTGATAGAATAAACTTTATAGCTTGTAATATCTTTACAGTATAAAGAGGTTTCAAGTGTATGCATTCCATAACAGTAGGGTAGTAAAGTGTTCTTTTCTTAAAGGATTATATTTAATATAGAAAAGCAAAGTGGAATGATCAGTTTTACATATTTAGAAGTTAACCGTCTTCAGAAATAAAGTGCTATTTTTATGCTGGATTTCAAAGTCTGCATGCATTCTATTTTCAGAATTTCTCAATAAAGGAGAAAGCCCATTGAAAATCGCAGGGAGGGATGGACAGGAGTAGGATGGTATCTCCTCAACTCTTACCTATGATGTTTGCATTTTAGACATATGTGAATTTAATGTTTCCCCAGTATGAGAAGAGCAGGCTGAAAGAGAGGGAATACTGGCTCCCATGACACAGAAAAGGTCTTAATAAATAATCTGCAGTGTTCTCTCCCGAGCTCACTGCTAGGAAGGCCAGATGCGAGAAGGAGACTAGAAGTCAGAATATATAACAGCCCGAACGTGCAGGTACTGTTTTACCTTGCAGCTCATGAAGAGCTGACAAGCATTGGTAGCAAAGTTCGACAAGTCAAAGTTTGAATCCCTGCTCTGCTACAATCCTTGACAGTTTATTTATTTATTTATTTATTTATTTATTCATTCATTCATTCGTTCATTCATTCATTCCATGGGCAAGTTATTAACTCTTAGTTTCCATATTTGTCAAATGTGATAAATACCTACATTGTGTGGCGCTGTTCATGAGAACTATATTAAATGGGATAATATATTTAAATACTTCTCATAGTGTCTGGTGATGCAGTACATGGCAATAATGGTAGCTCTTATTATTTTTATTGCTGGATGTAGTGATTTTTTTTTCTTTTCCATTAGCTGGGCATAGAAACATTTGCTTCTCTCCAACAGGGAAGGCAGTAGCTTCTTTTTCCTTCTTCCCTTAAAGAGAATTTTAGACCTTTGTATGTAACCCAGCAAATCCCAGCAAAGCATACATTCTCTGTTCTCTCTTACAAAGGGCAGAGGAACTTTACACATTGGAGGCAGAAAAAGTGCAAAGAGTTGCCTACAACTGGCATCAAAGCTATTTTAGGGGAGTCAGGTGTAAAAGTGATTCACAGTTCAATTGGCCCCAGAGCAGGCATCATGCCAGCAGAGAAAGCACTGAATTCCATCACTGACCTTGGAGAGGGGAACTGGCTCCGGTTCTAGTAATTGCCGACTTAAAGAGGGCTCGGTGCTAGAGGAAGCAGTCCTCTCCAGTATGTGAATATTCTGGAAATAAGTGGAAACACAGCCCAGGGTTAGACAACTCACTTCTCATGTGACTGTGCATGGGGGTAAAATCATACACAACACAGTAAAAACAGTAAGCTTAATGGCAAGGTCCTGAAAAGACCAAAGATAGCAGTAACAGTCAGAAAAATACGTCGGCACAGGATTTTCCCCTCTTCTTATAGATTTGCTGCTGAACTGCTGCTGCAATGCTGGTTTCAGTCTTGACAGTCAGAGGAATATCTCTTGAAAAATTTTATGATACACACCCAAAAACCTTACAACTTTATGACAATGGCACACCTAATCCTTAGACTAATTAGCCTTACATAGAAATATTTGCTCATCTCTCTAACTGGGAATAGAAACAGACAAAGAGAAAGGTCAACCTTAAAAAATCCAGAGGTGACCAGGTACGGTGGCTCACACCTGTAATCCCAGCACTTTGGGAGGCCAGGCAGGTGGATCACCTGAGGTCAAGAGTTTGAGATCAGCCTGGCCAACATGGTGAAACCCCGTCTTTATTAAAAATACAAAAATTAGCCAGGCATGGTGGTGGAAGCTTGTAATCCCAGCTACTTGGGAGGCTGAGGCAGGAGAATCGCTTGAACCTGGAAGGTGGAAGTTGCAGTGAACCAAGATCGCACCATTGCACTCCAGCCTGGGTGACAAGAGCACAACTCTATCTCAAAAATAAATAAAAATCCAGAGCCTTCACACCCTTCAGTCTCTAGAGTTTCTTACAAAAATGCACAAAGAAGAAAACAATTTATTGAATACCATAAACAGTAGATGTCTTTTACAAAGACTGCATAAAGAGCATTTATATACCAGTAAGATAAAGCTCCAACAGAAAAACGGATGAAGTACATGAACAGGTAACACATGTAAGACATTTGAAAAGATGTTCAAACTCAGAAGTATTCAAAAAAAGAATTAAAAAAATTTTTTTCACCCAGATTCAAGAATAGAGTAGGGTTGGAAGAAAGAAAATATAGATTAGATATGATCTTTCTAAAGAAGAGTTTTGCAATTATATTAAAGCCTTTGGGGGAAAAAAGTACATGCCTTAACCTACATTACATAAATCTACTCATGAAGAACACCTAACTATCTTGGCACATTATAAAAGCATAAAATAAGGAAACAAACCTTGTTTCATGCACTATTCAAATACATGTGACAAAAACTTCCCTACCGTAAAGTCTAAGAAGATTTTTTAAAGGTTTTTCTTTTTTTAATGCATGAGGTGATTTTTCTAAAAAAGAATCATGGGTAATAAAGATATACAAGTGTCACTGTATTACAGAGATATAAAATGCTTTCTCCACCAACGAATAAATTACCTTATACTTTTGAGGTAATTTTCTGTAGGGAAAAAAGTTTCCAAGGTAATTCTTTAAATAACCATTTAGAAATTACTCACTTTAGTAGCAAATTTCTCCCTCACTATTTAATAGAATATCAACAAAAAACCCGAGTCAAATAAACTTCTGATCAAATAAATATAAAGATCAGAAACTGCCAGTGAAATGTCAATTTATTCATTCGTTTGTTAGTTCAATTAATCAACACATCATTATTAGGCACCTACACTATGCCAGGCACAGAAGTCAGGGCCACAGAGAACGAAACAGGCAAGAGAACTGCTCTTATGATGCGCATGTTCTAGAAAGAGTTCTTATCATACAAAAGACCAAATAATGTTTAAGACTTTTTCGTAAGCCCACCTATTAATCTTGTCTCGTGTGGCCACTTCTTTTGCTTACTTTAATTTTCCAGTCAGGTATCTCTAATCTGAGCTTCTCTTTAAGGACTCTCCCTGATCCCCATCCTTTCAGGTGGCTGGGCAATAAAACACAAACATATCACTAACTGCTTCTCCTGCCTCCAAAAAAGCATGGTAAGAAAACCGTGAAAAGAGACTTGACCTTAGCAACTATGTAGGCAGGAAATAAAATACTTATTCTAGGGAAAGGAAATTAAATCCCCTAACTTCCAAATCAAGCCATAGACACAGAAATCAATGTGGTATATTTAAAGTGATAAGAATGAATTTAGTCTCCACAGATACAAGGAGATAGTTAAGATGTTGTCAGAATTTTGTGGGTCAGAAAGGTTAGCAACCACACAAACCAGGGCCCACATCTGTAAAACACCTACCACAGTACCTGACACAAAGAACACAACGTATTAGTCTCTTCTCCATCTGATGTTACAAAACAGGTTATATTATGGAAGAAAAATAAGAAGTTCGATCATTTCAAATATGGTACAGTGTTTCTAAACCCCAAATTCTGTTGATTTGCCAAGGCCCAGAGAATCATAACAAACATTTACTGAGACATAGCAAGTAAATGAATATTTTTATTATCACCAATGTATATATTTGTTACTGAAAAAGTTAAAGGACAATTTAGAAAACTACCAGCAGATACCCAGTCTTGTAACTAGCTCCAAAAAATAAGCTATTCCACGTAACCTCCAGTATGATGATGAAAAAGCCAACAGCTCTTACAGAAACGTATCAGTCTTATATTTGCATACTATTACCTATCATTGTTTATTCAATAATAAAAATTAATCCACTACCTTGAATTGTCTTCAAACTCATGGTTTTAAAACTAAAAGCATAACTTTAAAATTATGTAATTACATGTCAAGCTATTCGTTATTTTAAATGAAATAGCTAAATACTTGAAAGAAGACAGTTAAAACTGACTGTACCCAGTCCTGGCCTCTAGCTAAATTGAGTGCTCCTTGAAGGTGGGGACAAGCTTGTCTTCATCCTTGAATTCCATCTTCTCTACCCGTAATCCACCCCATCCTAGCATAGCAATCTGTACACTGAATCCAGTCAAAAGTTTATGAAATTTTTTAGCACTAATTTGCACAGAACATTCCTTCAGCAATCAATTACCTTCCTGCTTTATCTTGGAATTATAAAAATCATGCTACAAGAGGACAGAACGTTTGAAAACAGTTAAAAAAAAAAACCTAATTTTTAAAACTGAAAAATCTAGTGGATTAATGACAGAACTCTTATTAGATTTAAAGCTATCACTAGTCATTAGGGAGCACATCAAATGTAATTTCATGACATCTTCAGTTACAAAAATTAGTTCTTTTCATAAGGCTTCCTTTAAGATCATAATTTGTGGTATAATTTTTGTATTTTCTTCACAAGATAGCTGTTTGCATATTCTTTCAGAGTCAACTGGAAACACATGCCACTGCCTTCAAGATATTATACACATCATGTGAACAAGTTAAATAAAGAGTTATGTAAATCAGTTCATTATTCTTTTAACATCAAGTTTCCTCTCAAATGCTAAAATTACAACTTAATTTCCAGGCCCATATTTTAAGGAACTTTGAACGTACAGAGAAGGTGGAAGTACTTACCCGCCCTCTGTTCCCCCTGATCAGAGATAACTGATGCATTTTTAGTTTAAAACGAGGAACCTGGAACACATATGTCACTGTAGCTCTTTAATTTGGTCAAAATAAGCTCCTCGGGTTCATTGATCTCAATACCTCCTGGGCAACAAGTGGAAATCTGCCAACATGACTGTCGTCTGGTTTACTTGGTATCAAAGATGTAGGTAAACAGACAATGAGACCCTTAATAATAGCTGAATGGTTCAGTGCAACTCACACAGAGAGAAACATGACTCTCAAAATGAGAGTCCAGGAGATCTGTTCAATACGGGTCTTGTCATTTACTTACTGAAATTTCATTTCAAAGATATAAAGACATTGCTGGAAATATTTTAGGCTGTGGCTACAAATTTCTGTATAGGCTCATTTTTTTTTTTAAAGACATGTACATTTTTATTCGCTGAACACATACTTTTTTAAAATTGCATTTTAGGTTTTGGGGTGCATGTAAAGAACATGAAAGATTGTTGCATAGGTTCACACATGGCAGTATGATGTGCTGCCTTCCTCCCCATCACCTATATCTGGCATTTCTCCCCATGCTATCTCTCCCCAACTCCCCACCCCTCACTGTCCCTCCCCTTTTTCCCCCTACAGACCCCCGTGTGTGATGCTCCCCTCCCTGTGTCCATGTGTTCTCATTGTTCAACACCCACCTATGAGTGAGAACATGCAGTGTTTGATTTTCTGTTCTTGTGTCAGTTTGCTGAAAATGATGGTTTCCAGGTTCATCCATGTCCCTACAAAGGACACGAACTCTTCGTTTTTGATGGCTGCATAGTATTCCATGGTATATATGTGCCACATTTTCCCTGTCCAGTCTATCATCAATGGGCATCTGGGTTGGTTCCAGGTCTTTGCTATTGTAAACTGTGCTGCAATGAACATTCGTGTGCATGTGTCCTTATAGTAGAACGATTTATAATCCTTTGGCTATATACCCAGTAATGGGACTGCTGGGTCAAATAGAATTTCTATTTCTAGCTCCTTAAGGAATCATCACACTGTCTTCCACAATGGTTGAACTAATTTACACTCCCACCAACAGTGTAAAAGTGTTCCTATTTCTCCACATCCTCACCAGGATCTGTTGTCTCCAGATTTTTTAATGATCGCCATTCTAACTGTCATGAGGTGGTATCTCAATGTAGTTTTGATTTGCATTTCTCTAACGACCAGTGGTGATGAGCATTTTTTCATGTTTGTTGGCCTCATGTATGTCTTCTTTTGCAAAGTGTCTGTTCATGTCCTTTGCCTACTTTTGAATGGGATTGTTTGTCTTTTTTTTCTTGTAAATCAGTTTTAGTTCTTTGTAGATTCTGGATATCAGCCCTTTGTCAGATGGGTAGATTGCAAAAATTTTTTCCCATTCTGTTGGTTGCCGAATGACTGTTTCTTTTGTTGTGAAGAAGCTGTGGAGTTTGATTAGGTCCCATTTGTCTATTTTGGCTTTTGTTGCCAATGCTTTTGGTGTTTTGGTCATGAATAGGCTCACTTTTTCTACAAATTTAGGATAGTAGTTAAGAGAACTGGACCATTGCTCTCTGAATGTTAACTCCATTGAAATTGTTCATCTAACTAACTTAGGTATATTTATGTTCACAGATTATCCAAAATATTTTCAAAGAAAAATATCCAAAATAATTTAGAAATTTCAGAAGTATGTTCAAACTTTTGGCTATTTGATGTCTCTCTTCTAGTTATAGCTGCTACTTTGAACGTAGCAACACTGTTTCAGTGGTACTAGTAACCTTTGTACGGCAGTGTTGATGATGACAATGGCAGTTAATATTTGCTGCTTTCTACATTCCTGTTGCTATGCTTTACATGAATTATTGCATTCCATCTTCACAAGCCTTTGAATAATGACTAGTAAATGATCTTCTGTCTGACTGACCAGAGAAAGGCACAGAGAAGTTAAGAGAGGCACACAGTCACTAAGTGTTGGAGTTGGAAGGTGACAAGATTTTATTCTTGAGCCAAGCATTTAAATATGGTCTTCTACATTAACATTAATGCTAATGTCAAATGAAAAAAATAACAGAAATTTCAAATTGTTAAAACATCACAAAGCATCCTCTACCACAATCTTCTATGGATATAGAGAAGTAGAAATGAGTGAAATAAAAAAGAAAAAATTGCCACGCATGGTGGCTCACACCTGTAATCCCAGCACTTTGGGAGGCTGAGGTGGGTGGATCACGAGGTCAAGAGATTGAGACCATCCTGGCCAACATGGTGAAACTCCGTCTCTACTAATAATACAAAAATTAGCTGGGCATGGCAGAGCATGCCTGTAATCCAAGCTACTTGGGAGGCTGAGGCAGGAGAATCGCTTGAACCTGGGAGGCAGAGGTTGCAATGAGCCAAGATTGCACCACTGCATTCCAGCCTGGCAACAGAGTGAGACTCCCTCAAAAAAAAAAAAAAAAAAATAGAAAGAATTATAGCACTTTAAATATGGTATAATCTCAGTGATAATTTCTTGATTACAGCACAATCAGGTTAATTTCCAATTTCAAAATTTTATTTATTTCGAAAACACACTCAAATCAGACAATTTCTAATTTTCAAGAACTGAGACCAAGTCAGCTAGCTTTTACTTTGGGGGTACAGTGTACAGTGCAGACAAAAGAACATAGGTTTTGCAGCCCTACAGACCAGCATAGCAACCCTCATCTGCTATTTACTATGTGACTCAGACAAATCATTAACCTCTATCAACCTCAGTATCCACTATCTATGAAAGAGGATAATAATATCTACCTTACAAGACATTGCAAGTCACAGAGTTGGCATCCGGTCTATGCACCATGCTGCCCAAAGACTGGCACATAGTAGGCACCCAATAAATAGCAGCTACCATCTCAGTTAAAAACATTACAGGAATTAATGTCTAGGACTCTTACACAGTCCCATTGTCACAGAAAGAGATGACTTTCAAACACCTTGCAGGTGCCTGACACTTGGTAGCCCTTTGGGAACTGAGGAAGCTGTACCTTCCATGACCATCTTGTCACCCAGCAAACCCAGTAACCATGGTCAGCATCACCTTGTGATCAAGACATCAGAATTTGGTAAGAGAGCTGTCAACTTGAGTTGAGAAGATGGCCTAGATATTCTCTAATGGGAAAGCAACAGCAGTGATGGCAGCATAGACTGCTTCCTTCTGAATGCCTGCAGCAGAAGATGCATGTGGATTTTCCTTCAAAAAAGCTTTTTTTCTTTGCTAAAGCATAAAATATTAAAATCACCAAAGCCAAAAGGTCATGGCTGAAGAAATGGCAATTCTACTACTTGCTCCATTATCGTGCCCTCACTGAAAGATACAGAAGTGCATTAACAGTAGGTCTCTATATCAGCAACCTTAAAATGAACGAAAGTAGAACATTTCAGAAACAGTGGCTGAAGGAAGTTCACACAGCGCACCTGGGAACTTCTGGAGGGAGAAAAACAAAAGTCATCACAGTCCCATCCTTTTCTGCATAGAATTTTGACTCAACCACTATAGCCTCATCATTGAACTGGGTCTGTTTTGAGACACCCTGTATTGTAAGAAATATCATGTGGACCCATCAAGTGTTCCACTGACAGCAAAGAGTATTTCAGTGATATTGACTATGAAGAGGTAAAAGGTATGGGAATAAATAGCTTTTTAATTCCCATAGTTGCTTGTAAGTAGAAATAGAACAAGAACTTACTGGTGAACTTCCTTCTTATTCTGTACTCATAACACTCAACAGCATAACCAAATCAGAGGACACCACAGCAATCAGAGTAAAAACACAAATGGATCATGCTTCATTACAGTCATTATAAACAAATGGCAAATCACACGAACAAACACCAGGGCATATCAAGAGCTAACACTCTGGAATGTGTAGAGTTAATTTAAAGGCAGGAGAACTGTGACCTGGAAAGAATACTAAAGTTAATCTGTAATTTTCTAAAAAGCTTTTAAAATCACTCAGGATAAGGATTTTGGGTATGATAATTACTCACATCATTTTGCTCACAATACAAGCAAAAAAAAAGTCCATATATATATTTTTAATATTTATATATATTCATTTGAGGCAGAAAGTTGGACTGTTTTGATCACCCTTGTAAACTGAGAGCATGTCATTCATATATATATATATATATATATAATATTCGTTCTTTCATTCAGCAAATATTTATGATAACATGTATTGATATAAGATCTTATATTTATGAGAATATATAAATTCTTTCATTCACCAAATATTCATCATATACAATATGTTCTCATAAATATTTGTCGAATTAAAGAATAACTATTCACTATATATATACAGTGTCTAAGTTCCTGCTCAGACATAATAAAGCTAAATTACCAAGAGATCAAATGTAAGCAGGAAAGAAGACAAAACGTGACCCAGCTCATGCTTCAGCACCTCAAAGTGGTTTGAAAAACTCGTGCCAAGTTTCCAATGTGGCATAATATCCTTCATATTCATTTAATTTATAATTTTATACTTATCAACATAGGGTTTGCAATTTCATTATATTTTAGTATAATACATAACAATATTTAATATTTGCTGATAACTTGTACTGTATTTACTACATTCCAAATGCTGTTTTAAAGATATACACACACAAACTCATAAAATATAACCTTTAGAAAAACACATTCATTGCATAAATTTTTGGGGAAAAACAGAAAAATAGAAATTAAAACCACTCATAACCAGCAGTAGACGTTTTAATATTTTGGTATATTTTCTTTCAGCTGCTTTTCAATGCATATATATATATATTCAATTCTTAAAAACAAAATAAAAATTGTATATTTTTTCAATTGAATAGCCTGTTTTCTGTTGTTGTTTTTTGGTTTCAATTAGTAATACAGTTCTCCCTTGGTATCCTTGGGGGATTGACTCCAGGACCTTCTGCAGATATCAAAATCCACAGATGCTCAAGTTCCTTATACATAATGGTGTAGCATTTGCATATAACCTATCACATCTTTCCATATACTTTAAATCATCTCCATATTACTTATGATATCCAATACTATGTAAATGTGATGTAAATAGTTGTTATACTGTATTTTTTTTGCATTATTTTGATTGTTGTATTGTTGCAAGGGCGATATTTTTGATCCATGGCTGGTTACACAAACCATGTTATGTATGTAGCCCTTTACGTGGCTCAACAATGGCTGGTTTAATCCACAGATCTGGAACCTGCGGCTATGAAGGTTTTAAAAGTAAATATTAAATATTAAATATTACCATTAAATATTCAAAAGCATTTTTAGCAGCTGTGCAATATTCCACTGTATGGCTATGAGAGAGGTTATTTAAATACCTCCTTGTTGAACATTAGACTATTTCTAATTTTTTTACTACTATAAAAATACTTTGATAAACATTTTTTTAACTGAAATCTTTAACAGATATCTTTGATTGTTTCCTTAGAATACATGTTTTTTAGAAGCTGATTTACTGGGTCCTGTGGTATGACTTTTTATTAAAAAGGCTAAATATATATCATTAAATTTCACCCCAAAAAGGTAATATCAATAAACATTCTTAGCAGTAGTGCAGGAGAGTGTCTATTTCCTTGAAACATCACCAGTGCTGGTTATGAACATTTTTTTTTAAATCAGCTCTTAATTGGGATTTGAGGTCAGGAAGTCTGGCACTTGAAATATGAAACATACAATATGTGCAGAACTTCCTTTTTACCTTCATAAGAATATTTCACTTCCAGTCTAGGAGAGTTACAATGGACAGAGGGAGGTAAAATTTTCTGTTTGTCCAAGTTGAAAATCAAAGAAGTTTTATAGACCTATGGTCCTTCGGGATTATGTTTTTATAGTTCTAATGAAACATCTAAAAATGTTCTCTGTAATCATTTCCAAAACTGGATGAATAACAGTCTCCTGGGGAGGCTTCTGTAAATAACGGATTCCCAGGCCTTTTCAAGGGCCTACTGGATGAGACTCTCTGGGCTTCATTAACTCGTGATGCTGTGGCCCTGTCTATTTGGTGTGATGCCTGAGAACCTAAGAGGCAGTGCTAATCTTGGATCTGACAGATGAATTTGCTGCCATAAAAATGTCACCCGAACTAGCGATCTCAAGATAAAAAGAGATAACCTCTAAAGTTAAAAAACAGATAAAGGCAGGCCTAGAGAACTGAAAGGCTTTGGCAGGAACACCAGGGAATGTGGTGAACAGATTCCTAACCAAGTAACATTGAGTTCTGAATCATCTGTGGGTAATGGGCATCTGAGTGCCATAATATAATATATAATGATATTTAATATTTGCTGACAGTTTTGTCATATTTATACATTCCAAATACTGTTTTAAAACTATACACATACGAAATCCTAAAATATGACCTTTATAAAAACACATTCCAAGTGACAAATCTCTTTCTAATGGTCTCAATTTCAGCACATCTGACATGGACTGAACATGTACCGTAAACACCAAGCAACAGTGACAGGAATCTCCAAAAGTGGGATGCCAAGAAAGCTCTAGGGCTGCTCACTGCATCCAATGGAAAGGTTAATGGCAGTTGTCAATAAAACTTCTCATTCCAAATAGATGATCAAAACTTCTCATTCTAAAAGCAATACGTGGAGTAAAAATGCAAAAAAATGAGAAAAGCCAGCACAGCACTCACCTATGATGGCAACAGCTCATGATAATAACTATTAACATTTTGGTCTATGTACCATTTGATTTACAATTTCCAAGGCCATGAAAATTACTAGCATTGCTTAAGAGAAAAAATGAGGAGCCAATATCTAACTCAAAAGTGATTGACAAATGCTGCCTACGAGGTTCACTTCAAAGTACACAGCAGGCCTGGACATCCAGTTTGGCAAACATTACAACACCCAATAGTGGAGGGGCCAAGAACAAGGGCTCCAGAAACTGGGTTCCAGGGAGCAAATCCTGTCTCTGCTGCTCATTAGCTGTTGGCAAGACATTTCACCACTTTGGCCACACTTTGTTCTTTGAACAAAGTGATGACAGTTCCGGCCTTCCACAGTGAGAACTCATGAGATATTAGCTATTGCTGGTGTTATTCTATTAGTTTGTTTGTAAACTTTGCCAAATATTTAGATTTTTCACAACACCCAGTTTGCATCCAACTCACAAAATTTGGTCCCAGTCTGAGCTTTTGCAAACAAATATTATTTTCTCACTGACACTGGTCCTAAGTTTCAAAAATTTGATTCCATGGGATGGGTGGAATCCTAAAAAGGCTAAATTGAAATTAGAACTAACTCAATAATTTAAATGTATCTAGCACTGAGGGATTTATTCTCCAGCATTGCTCCAGAGAGGACACTGCAGATTTTCAGATCAGGTTAGTGTTCCTCTATGAACTGACAGCTGGTTCCAGTATCATCCTGCAAATCCCTGGGTCCACTGGAATTCTACACAGAACTAATGATTCAGGTTATATTCCTTCTTACTGGTAAGACTGGAGGTGATTGTAATTGGAGGTTAGGTATCAAATCAGAGATGCCTGAATTACTTTTCTCTAGAAATTCAAACATTTTTGTTTGAGGTAACATTCTATTTTTCACAACTCAAAGAAATCCATTTCCTATTTAGAAGATTTGATGCTATGTTTCAAAGTAGTGATTTAGTTATTTTATTCAATAGAACGATTAGAAGATGCTCCAGAGACTCAGTCAGAGGAGACACATTTCAATTCAGTTCATGTATATGCTGGGAGATCTTTTTATTAGCCTGTTTGTTCAATAAGAAAACTTGTTGTGAAAACTTTGTATGTAAAGTATAGGTGTTGATGAGAGACATTTTTACTGTCTGGTTTTCCAGGCACCTTCTTTACTTATAATGAGTTTCCTATAAAACAGATGCTGCTGAAATCTGCTCTGAGCTGCCATGTCACTAGCCAGTGGTTACACCAGCACATGGTCCCACTGAATCACTGCTGGGGATGGCCTTAACCAGTCTATCAGAGGGCTGTGAAGGAACAGGCCACCGTTGGTTTTGAAATGTATTGCTCTTGATAATACGTGTAGGAAGCATTTTGGATACTCGTGTAATTGAAATCTATAGTTGTTAAAGATGGACAATGATACTGAATATAGATTTTGTAAAAACTGGTAAGAAGATAAACTGCTAGCCTCTTATGACTTATTTTTTTACATTTATAATTGTTTCCTTGAAATGTTCTTTATTTTATTATCTCTGAGCTTCAGCAAACTTTGAGTCATGAGGGATGGCTGGCTTTTTCTTCTTTGATTTTTCACTGAAAAAAAATTGACTCATTTAAGGATTTACAAGGTCTAACCCAGTGGAGCTATATAGAAGTATTCACTTATAATAGATGCTATCACCTGAAAATTACACATTCAAAACCCTACATTCTCAAAGACACAGTGTCTGATTTTCTGATATGACTTGAAAATAATATAAATAAAAATAGTCACTGGCTCCAAATAAAGGACTTGCTTTGGAAAACACAGGCCCTTGGACATAATCCCAGAACCATTGAATATGCCTCAGACACATATATTTTGTTAAAATTCTCTAAAATATGTAAGCATAAAAGTAATTATGGAAACAAAATCCAGTCAGTGGGTCACAAACTGAGTGACCTCATTATATAATGTGATAAAATGTGTGCTGATTGGGAAACAATAATCTTTCTTTTAAAATAAAGTGAGGCCAGGCATGGTGGCTCACGCTTGTAATCCCAGCACTTTGGGAGGCTGAGGTGGGTGGATCACTTGAAGTCAGGAGTTTGAGACTAGCCTGGCCAACATAGTGAAACCCTGTCTCTCCTAAAAGTACAAAAATTAGCCAGGAGTGGTGGCGGGCGCCTGTAATCCAGCTACTCGAGAGGCTGAGGCATGAGAATTACTTGAATCCGGGAGGCAGAGGTTGCAGTGAGCTGAGACTGTCCCTCTGCAGTCCAGCCTGGGTGACAAAGTGAGACCCTGCCTCAAAAATAAAATAAAATAGGCCAGGCATGGTGGCTCACGCCTGTAATCCCAGCACTTTGTGAGGCCAAGGCAGGCGATCACCTGAGATCAGGAGTTTGAGACCAGCCTGGCCAACATGGTAAAACCTCATCTCTACTAAAAACACAAAATCAGCCGGGCGTGGTGATGTGCCTGTAATTCCAGCTACTTGGAAGGCTGAGGCAGCAGAATCACTTGAACCTGGGAAGTGGAGGTTGCGGTGAGCCAAGATTGTGCCACTGCACTCCAGCCTGGACAAAAAGAGCAAAACTTGGTCTCGAAAACAAACAAACAAAAAGAAGTATAAAAATTGGTGGGGTGTGGTGGCGCTCATCTGTAGTCCCAGCTACTTGGGAGGCTAAGTCAGGAGAATCGCTTGAGCCTAGGAGGTGGAGGTTGCAGTGAGCTGAGATTGCACCACTACACTCCAGCCTGGGCAACAGAGTAAGACACATTTCAATAAAAAAAAAATAATAATAAATAAAATAAAGTGATACCTCCCATTCCCACCAATATGTTTAATACCTGTGCAGAAGAATGCTCCCAACTCTCTGCTTTTCTCTGCTACCATGCCCTTCACATGATTCCGCTTATTCCATCACATGTCCTCTCTCAGGAGCACGAGGAAGGAACTGTGCCCTCTTAGCTCCTCTCTGCTGCCTTTGGGCCATCCTTCATCTACTCTCAAATCCACTCTGTGGGACTTAGAACTCCAAACCATATCATCTTCTCTCCTTGTTGTCATCTCCTGACTTCATGATTATTCCTTTGCAGCTATCAAGACCTCCGGAGCTGAGTTCCTGGTCTTCTCTCCATCCCAACTTCTCATTCATTCATTTATTCATTCTAGTACATCCTGAGCATACCAGATGTGAGGTGCTGTACTAGGGATATATTATTGAGTGAAATAAAACTCTGTTTTCATGGGGCTTACATTTCAGTGTTAGGGAACAGAGGAAGGGGATACAGACATAAACAAGAAACAATATAAAACCTAATGGAAAACATGCCAGGTGGTGGTTAGTGCTTTAAAGAAAAATCAAACCAGCTAAATGGACAGGGAGAGATGAGTACATGCAAGGACGGGCGGAGAAGGCTGCCCAAAGAGGTTACATTTGGAGGCTGAGCCAAGTGTGTGACAAACCTGGGGATGGCTGGATGAAAAGCAGGTGAGGGTGAGGGGACCAAAAGTGCAAAGGCCCTGAGGCAGGTTATGTTCTTGGCACATCTGAGGAATGTGCTGGAGAGAATCATGTAAAGGGAACATGGCAGGAGATGCGCTCAGAGAGTCAGGCAGAACCAGATCATTACTGGTCTTGTAGACAATGGTCAGCAATTCAATATTATTGAATATTGGGAAGTCCCATTGAGATGGGAAGTCACTGGAGGGGTTGGTGCAGAAGAGTGTCTCAATCTGGCTTAGGTTGTGAAGGAATCACTCCAACTGGTCTGTAAAGAATGACCTGCATGTTGGGCAAGGACAGAAGCAGGGAGGCCTGCTGGAAAACCATGATGATAGTCCAGGTGAGAAATGATGGTGGCTCCGACCAGGGTGGAGGGGGAGGAGGTGACAAGCAGTGGTCAGATTCCAGGTACATCCTGAAGGTAGAACCAACAAGATGATTCCTGGATTTCCTACCAAATGAAAGAATGGAGTTGTCATTTGCTGAGACAGTGTAAGCTGGGCAGGAGTAGATTTGAGAGAGAAATTAAGAGTTCAGTTTTGGACATGTTAAAATTATGGTGCCTTCTTAAAATCCAAGTGGAGATCACCCTTGGTAAGTTAAATATTACTGTGACTGACCTGCTGACATCCAGGATCAGGGCATACAAATTCAAACGCTTTCAAGGGCAAGGCAGTCAATATAAATAAGTATTGAGGGCAGCTGAAGACTGTAGCCGATCAAAGAGTAAATATCCCAACTACACTGGAAGACATGACTAAGCCCAGTCTAGTGTTGTCACCAGAAATCTGGGATCAATGTCCCTAAACCTTCTAATTTTTTCTTAGATAGAAGAATCTGAATTTTTAACAATCAAATCTTACAGGAAAAAAAGTTCCATAGTCTACTAAATTCAAGAATTACTCAGTTAAATAAAAAAGTTCTTACTTTGGGACTTATTGGTGTCGTTAATTTTGTAATTCACATTGCAAAAGAGATTTGGTTTAGCATTTCTCTTATTTGACAGAACTCTCTGTTAATGCAACGTCTCAAGGGGCAAGCATTCCTTGGCACACACTTTGGGGAATGCTGGTTTATGGGTAAGTCTTAGATGTTACATCAACAACCCTTATGTTCCCTCGTTGAAAGTTTTAGGGCGTATGGTAATATATTTATTGCAGCTTATGAGTTATAGTTGATCACACACACACAGAGCCAATTTTGTTAGCTGTTCTAACAGCTCATATCAGATTTAGTGAAATGCAAATGGAACAATTATTAAAGCCTTCTAACTTGTTAAATAACTAAGAGGAGTTTTGACATTATCATTGGTGAAGAAACACTTAGTGAGATCACAGGGCACTGAGTCACTTTATTTCCTAGCTCCTATGCCTTCTTTACCAATTATGCTACCTAAGGTAGTGACAGGAAGGGCAGTTAATTACCATTATGCACAGATGTTCCTTGTTTTACTTATCCATGAGGAGCGAAGAAGAGAAGGACAAATAAATCAGGAATGGAAAATTTTAACAAAAATACAAGACTAATCTTGTTGCAGGTCTTTAAAGTATATCCTCCAGGATATATTACAACATTTGAGGCACAAGGCTGGTCTCTGAAGACTTAGAGTATGTAGTCTGTTTAAGAGTGCTCACAATACAGTTGAGGAGATAGATCAGTACATAAAAAGATAAGCAATATAGAATTGTCAAATATTGCCAAAAATGTCTATAAAAGTTCAGAGAAAGCAAAGGATAAAGTGGGTTTGTGTGGCCAGCAGCAGCGTCGTATGAGCTGGTCTTTGATGCATAGCGAGGCATCGGGTCCGGAGGAGGGTGGTGGGAATTCCATGCAGGAAAGACAAGTAGAGATAAAGACAGGGCAGTTTAGGGACTATGATCAGATCACATAAGGCTGTTGAGATTGGGAGGAAAATGGAACACAAGCCTGGACCAGATCATGCTGGACGTGGGGTTCCAAGTAAGAAACTGTGGCCTTAACTGTGTAGGTAACAATGAGTCTGACGGATTTTGAGCATGAATCTGCCCTACTCAGGAAAAATTTGAAATGGCAAGGCCATACGGGAGATGGTGAGGCAAGTGGCCTCTGCAGGAGCCTAGGTAGAGGTGATGAGCCCTGGAGGAGGGAGCTGACAGTAGGAATAGAAGGAAATTATAATATTATGAAGGCAAAAAATGATCAATAGGACTTTTAAGCCTATTGAATGTGGGAGAGGGAAAGGAAAAAGGCAGGCATTGACCCTGGGTCTCTAAGAGAATGGTTATCCTCATAGCAAACTGGTTTATATATATTTAAGACACAGTGGTACCACTCAAGCGGTAGTGCATTTAAGTAGAAATGCTCAATTTCTACTTAATTCATTAGTGACTTAGGACTAGAATTTGAGAAGGAAAGGGACATAATGTACATTAAGATACTGCTGTATTCTCAGCTATGTACTAGATCCTAATTTAGGAGAGAAATGGGGCTGGAGTTTGCAATTTGGCACCATCTGCATAGATGTCAGTCAAATCAGGAGAATGGAAAGGATTCAATGAAGACAAATTTATCACTTTCTCTATGTCCCTTCACTATGAAAATAATTATCACACAAAAATAGATGCATATAAAAAACACTACACACATCACACCACATGATCAGTCAAAACGTCTGAGTTCCATAAGCTAATTTTGAGGTGTAGGCAGTGATTGAGATTAGGAAGGAAAACAGAACTGTAATTGATCTCTTCTATTCTTCTCTCCCCTGAGGGAGGTAGACAGACACAAAACAGGAGTCAGGAAGGAACCAGAGGAGAAAGTTTTTGGGAGAGTTTCTACCTGCTGAGATAAATAGGAATAAAAGTAAACTCTCCCCTTAAAGAATAACAACCCTTTGGAAAATGTCTCTTACTTTTCTAGAACTCATTTTCAATGTACAGACACACTCCTTTCATTCCCATCATAAAACTTGCCATTCACAAGCCAGTGAGGAGTCACACATTCCACCTTCATGCTCCCTCCGGCACACCAGGGTCTCAGTGTTTCCCTGTTGCTTTCATGTCCGTCCTGGAACTCAGGTGCAACAGGCAGAGTAACAACACACAACTGATGTTTCTACCACAGTCATCCGTCTTTTCCATTTGCCACAATTCTCCGGGGTGAGCTGGGTCTACCCCTTCCTTCTTCCCAGCAGTCAGGAAGGTCATGCTGCTTAAAATGTCTCTCTCTCTGTTTAAATGCCCAGGGAAGGGAAAAAGGGAGGAGCCATAACAAGAGAGAACAGTGGGGCAGACAAAGGTAGACTAAATTTGCAAACTTAGAAAGCATCTCGAAATACATCGGTTATTTATATAAAAGTGTTTCCATTCCTGGTACTCTTGCTTTCCGTGATTCTATAAATGTAATACAGTAAACATTGTAAGTGTGTATAATCACAGATTTAGTTAATGGCATGACTACTACTAATGACCAGAATACAGGTGTCATCTTTGAACTCAGTAACACAAGACACCAGTGTCAAAACTTCCTCAAGATCCTGCCTTAGGATCATGAAAGATATACACATTAGCACTCCTGGATTCTAACAGATACCCATGGAATTTCTTGCTAAAAAGGGAGAGAGTGCTGTGAGGCTTTGAGGCTGAGGGTTTCCTAAAAAGCATCCCCAGCAGTGCATTTGCACTATCTAAAATAAATTCATATATGGAAGTGGCTGTCTCAAGACCCATGTCTATATAACGGCCAGTCAAGTGACTGATGTTCAGACTCCTAGAAACTAGGCAATATGCTTTGAACACATAAAACGGGGGTGAGGGGTGGAGGGGGTGAAGCAGAACCTACACAAATGCTCACTAACTGAAAGTTGCCAAAATGAAAAGCTTTAATAAAAAGGTAGTAACACCCACTTATGGTAAATTTCCAGTTCACAACTAAGATACCATCACAAGACAAATTATGATGGAAACTAGTTATGCTCAGACCTATCCTGACTGAAATAACCACCTGTTTGGACAATGAAGAACATTCCTACGAGGAATGTTCACATAACCCTGCCACCAGAATCTCCACTTGAAGACGGTAACGGCCTAACTCTGTAAACAAAAATAACTTACAAAATTGGCTCAAACAGGACCATGGGTGTTTTCTACCATTATTAAGGAATAACCATTTACTTTCTCTGTTGCCTGTAAACATTAGGTTCTCACTGCTCTTAATTCCTGACATTACATTTTTATCTGTAACCTAATTCCTGAATCTAGCTGTTACCAGATTCCACAAATACCAAACACAGGTTAGTGCTTGGCAGCCCAGTGAGAGCCTTATAGAAAGAAGTCCTTCATGGAGTTCATAGTTCCCTTTCCACCTCCATAAATGAAGAGTGTTCAAGTTCTTGATGCTGGTACCCCTCCAGGTGCAGGGAGGAAAAGAAGGCAGGGCTTCCCATAGGCACCCTACCAGCCTTCAGTGTCTGCATTCCAAAACAGTCCTAAATCACAGAGAAGCAAGAGTGGGAGCATCATGACATCATCAGATGTATCTATAGAAAATAATGAGTTTTCACTTGGAATAAAAGACTTTACAACAAAATTTTAGAATTAATTAGCAACCCTATCCTATCTCAGGGGTATTGCATTTGCATAAAATAACCAAAGGCACTTAATGCTCTTCTCTTACCTGCCTACTGTCCCTTTGGGAGGATGTTGAAGAGGAGACACTTCTATGAGTTGGAGTGGATGTTTTGTGAGCAGGGGAGATGCCCTTCTCATCTGAACTCATCGCTGCAGTTAAAGTCTAGTTTTATGCACTTAAGACCATCCCAATCTTCTCTCAAATCCACAAAGAAGTAGATGATTTTTCAGCTTCATTCCATTTCATGAATCAGGTTTGACTAGAAAAGAGCAGTCAAATATTGAGGGTATCCAAACCACCTAAAAGCAAAACAAACAAGCCTCATATAAGTCATTAAAAGTCAAATTAAAATAATTATATTTAGGAAAAAATATTAATTTGTGTTAGTGAGAGGAAGAACTCTGAGACATTAGGAAATATTTCTTCTGCTAGATTTTAAGGTGGAAGATGAAAGTGTTAATATGTTAAAAAAAAAGTGGGGGGCTGTCAACAAGGAAAATGGGAAGAAATCGTGCTAAAGTCATATTCTCTCCTTTTGCATTTTCTTTGTTTTAAAGCAGATTATAATGCTGTATTTCAGACAATGCCAAAGATTCTCCTCCAGAAATGTAATCTACCCTGCCCAATGGACTAGAATAAGAGTTCGGTCTATGTTTGCTTTCAGTTTAGTTTACCTACGCCATGTATGTGATGGTTAAATCCAACACAAAGTAGTCAGTTATAAAACAGTTAATACATTATGTTAACATATTATGTGCATCCTGTGATCCATCATTTGTGAAGGATCAAGGAATACATACATCCAGTTATTTGTACCTCAAAACTATAGCATGCCTACATGTGAGTCTCAACAACCAACGTGCTCGCAAACATCTACAGATTGACAGGGTATCTTAGAGCAGGGGTAACTGGAGTTCCTTCACTTATGCACAGTCAACAGCCACTTCAGTTTTTTTACTTGGATTCACATAAGGAAGGTTTGCATTGTTAATGTTAAGATTAAAAGCTTGTGTCAGAGAGAAACTCTTAAATTGGTCTTGTCTACAACATAGCTATGCTAAAAAATGTTAAAAGGTAAGCACTACGGTGTAACACTAAAAGTTTAAAAAATAATGTTTCCCAAAAGATAGACAATTAAAGTGACCTTTATCCTCTTTTAAGAAGAAGGCCACATTCCAGCCCCCATCTTAATGCTAAGGAAGCACAGAAACCAGAACACTTGTGTAGGTTTGTTAGCATGGGCTGGGAAGGAAAGCTGTTGGCAGGAAACAGAAATCAATCTTTAGGCCACAAAAAAGTAAGACCTGAACTTCAGTCCAGAGGTTGCGACGGTGAATCAAGTAAACAAAAAAAGATGGAGATACATGGGCATTATGAAGACAGTGAGTAAGGTGAACCAATGGATCTGGGTGTCAGAGATCCATTACTCCAAAGGATGAGGAGTTACCTGGGTACCTGGGTGTCTGGTGTGACATGATCAACAGATGAGCAGTAGCCAATATGACAAGAGTCAGAGAGATGGTGATATGGTGGTCAAAGAAACACAGACGCCAGTCCCTGCAGGACCTTGTAGGCCACAACAATTGCTATGGTCTGAATGTGTGTACAAAAATTTCATGTGTTAGAAACCTAACCCCCAATGCAACCGTATTGGGAAGTAAGGCCTAATGGGAGATAGTTAGGTCATGAGGGTGGAGCCCTCATGACTAGGTTAGTGCCGCTATATAAATAGCTTGTGATGTGACTTGGTTGTGTTCCCACCCAAATCTCATCCTGAATTGTAGCTCCCACAATCCCCATATGTCATGGGAAGAACCAGATGGGAAGGAATTTAAATCATGGGGGTGGTTACCCTCATGCTATTCTCATGAGAGATCAGATCTGATGGTTTTATAAGGGGCTTTCCCCACTCTTGCTCAGCATTTCTTCTTGCTTCTGCCATGTGAAGAAGGACGTGTTTGTTTGCCCTTCTGCCATGATTGTAAGTTTCCTCCCCAACCACACAGAACTGTGTCAATGATACCTCTTTCCTTTATAAATTAGCCAGTCTCGGGTATGTCTTTATTGGCAGAATGAGAATGGACTAACATAGCTTGTGGGAGTGGGTTCTCTCTCTTCTGCTCTCCTACCATGTGAGGACATGGGGTTCCTCCTCTCCAGTGGATGCAACTCTCGGCCTCTTGGGAGCAGAGAGACGACAGGGCCCTACCCTGCTGGTGCCTTGATTTCCTAGCCTTTGGGACCATAAGAAAGAAATTTATGTTCTTTATAACTTATTCAGTCTTGGGTATTATGTTATAGAAGCACAAGTGGACTAAGATATTGGCATTTTGATTTTTATCATAAGCATGAGAAGCCATCAAGACATAAGCAGATTTGTGTTACTAAAGCGTGACTCTCCATAGGGAGACTCCAAGTGGGGAAGTAAACAGATGAGGGGGGCCTAATTGGGACTCAGGAGAGGATGGTAGAGTGGTGGCAGAAATTCTAACACTGAGTCCTGTGGCCTGTAACTGGATACGGCAGGGGAGGCAGGGCTGAGGATAACTCTCATGCCTCTGGCATTCCGAGCAAGAAATGGTCAAAGGAAATCCAAGATCCATAGGAAGGTCATGACTGTGGTTTGAGACATTGCTGAGGCATTCAAATGGACAAACTCTTGGAAATATAGGTCTGAAGTTCAGGGAAATCTAGGCTGGAGATGTAAATGTTTAATAGACTATGGTAATGATACAAATATATTAATCAGATCCTTTACAGATCATGTAAGCTTCATATGTGCCAGTAAATTAAATTTTATATGGGTCTATAGTTACATTTTAAAAAATATGTAACATATTAATGGATTATGCCACCCTGAATGTGTTATTTGGGATTTTAATGGTCACCTGTTTATAGAGAATACCTAATAGAACAATCCCAATAATTGTAAGGGGAATTTCTATAAACTGGGAAAACTGGACATTCTAATGAATAGAATTTGTAATCCAGTCTTAAGATTTCAACTTCACTGTCACCACAGGAAAAATAAAAGCTCTTTACCCTCCAAACTGGGAGACTTTCTCTTGAAACAAAACTAGCCTTTGAACGAATAGAAATGGAAAGCATTGTATATCTCTTATACGAGCTAGAGATGAGTTTCATTCAGTATTGGCAAAAGGTAGTAATAAACCTCCATTTGATAGGTGGTCATCTAATCTTTTTGTTTTATGAAGGCAGTCTGATAAATGAGTAAAGTTTCTGATGCCAAGCTGTGGTGCCAGCAAACAGAATGTAAAGACACTGCTTGGATCCTTGATTTGAAGTAATCAGCTTTCTAGTCCAAGATGTTTTACAAGTAGCTACTGACTCTTGAGCCAAAAGAGAAGTACTTCTGTGATGTGTTCAAGTGCTCCCAAGGGAAGAGGTTGAAACAACCTAACTCATTAAACTGTTATCCATTTGGAAGTACACTCAATCCAAGGTATAGTTCCTCCGTTGGATTTTTTTAAACTATACGTTTTTCATTAACACCAATGCTAACACCTTGATTTTTGTTTTAATTAAAAATGACATTTTCAGGGTAACTTGTTTACAATAAAAGGGCAACATTTCAGTTGAACTACAGTTACAAAATATGTTGAATAATGGAAAAATGAAGAAAAATTAAGAGAACTTAATTCATCCCAAGAATTATTTTTGACATTATTGCTGTTTCTATGAATTTTTGTTATTTTTTTAATAGAAAGGGTTTCAAGTACCTAATATCAAGTTGAATGAGATGGCCTTCAAAAATTATTCAAACCAATTTTCAATCAAGTGTTTGACCACCTGCTTTTTTTCAAATGCATTATAAAAGTAAGTCTAAACTCTGAGAGAAAGTTACACCTACTTATTATTTATTCCTAGAGTATAGGAATTGCTATAACATTAAAAAAAATTCATCTCTATGAAAGAACATTTTCAGAAATTGCCTAAACAATATTCTAAACCAAAGAAAGGGCATAAATTTTAAAGTCAATACCAACATAATTACTACACTCAATGAGAAAAGTATTGTGGCTGAAAATAAGAGCAAAATGAGAGAGCTGAATATCTAATTTTTCTGTCTCATTCTTCCTTTATAACAGTGGGAACACTGCAAGCATTGCTAAGTGCTGTAACATTTGCATTTTCACTGAGTGACATAAAACGCAGATTTATGACCCAGGGACCTAATTAAAGCAAAAGCTGGTAGGGAAGACTTCTAGAATTTGCTGTTCAAAGGCATCATAAATTGTACGTGTCCAGAAAAATACTTGAGATTGGGGACCACTTACCCTGGGCTAAGTTGTAATGTGTCACAACCAAGCCCCAAATCTCTTTAACACAGTCCTGAAGGCAGAGAAAGCAAGCACTGGCAGGTTAGGGCCCTGTCTCTCTGCTTCCAAGAAAGGTTTATTTTTAGATCAATTGCACGTCTGTTAGGTCAGCTGCAGACCTACTCTGAGTCCTCTTCATTCCAGGCTTACCACACAGTCCCCAGGAGAGGCAGAGCAAAGAGCCATTGGAAAACCATAAGATGGCTCTTAGAGCTTTTGCTCATAGGTGATACAGGTTAGCTCACTCACGTTTTATTGGCCAAAACAAGTCATATGGCCCAGGTAAGGTCAACGATGCATGAAACTACAGTTCTCGCAGTAAGTGAGGCAGCAGATATTTGGGTACAATAATAATTTACTATAGAAACTATAGAAAAAGATTAAAAGTACAGTTGAAAATATTTAATTTGACTCCAGTTACATTACTGAGAAATAACCCTTTTTAACATTTTTGGTTCTACTTTAATCAAAGCAGGAGAATAATATTCACACTATCTGCAGTATGGTTTTTCGATCAACAATTTATCACTAATGGCTTTTTTGATAAACAAAGAAACTTCAACAATACCCTTTTTCTTTTTTCTTTTTTTTTTTTCTGAGATGGAGTCTCACTCTGTTGCCCAGGCTGAAGTGCAGTGGTGCAATCTGCAACCTCCGCCTCCTGGGTTCAAGTGATTATTCTGCCTCAGCCTCCTGAGTAGCTGGGATTACAGGCACGCACCACCACGCCCAGCTAATTTTTGTATTTTTAGTAGAGACAGGGTTTCACCATGTTGGTCAGGCTGGCCTCAAACTCCTGACCTTCAGATCCACCCACCTTGGCCTCCCAAAGTGCTGGGATTACAGGCTTGAGCCACCACTCCCAGCCCAACAATACCATTCTTAATCATTACAATAAAGCCACCACACAGATATACCACAATACCATTCTTCTTTTGGGACATTTAGGTTGTACTCAGTATATTTTAGAACAGTGAGATTTATCACAGAAGAGTTTGTAACAGTTATATATTTACTTTTGATCATTATAAAAATGACCCTTTTCATCCCTTTCAATATTTGTTTTGCTTTATCTGCTATCCTCTGTTCCCTTTCTGCTAGCAAGTGATTAATGAAACTCTGTCCATCCTTCCCACTTAAACTTCCTTGTATTTTATGTGTCCCTCTAGTAATGATCAGGTTGGGTTGTTCAAAAAGTCTAATTTTAGTGAAGCATTTCAAATTTCTACTTAATGTTATAACTAACAATTGATCTTACCCCTGCCGTATCATTTTGTACTTTCCATTTTTTTTTGTTTTGTTCTTCTTTGTTTCCTTTAATGCTTGATGGCTTTTGTTCAATAATCTAGCTTTTGCAGCATACTGACTTGTATATAGTTTTAACAGACTTTTATATTTGATAATAATTTGAAAGATATAATTCTCCTTTTAAAGCTCTATTTCCATTTCTCTTTAAATTTCTCTAAATCACGCTGGAACCTACAGTCTGTGAGTGACAGTTAACAGTAAAATGGGGCCGGGTACAGTGGCTCATGCCTGTAATCCCAGCATTTGAGAGGATAAGGAAGTAGGATCACTTGAGGACAGGAGTTCAAGACCAGCCTGGCCAACATGGCAAAACCCTGTCTCTACTAAAAATACAAAAATTAGCTGGGCAGGGGGACACACGCTTGTAATCCCAGCTACTTGGAAGGCTGAGGCACAAGAATCACTTGAGCCTGGGAGGCAGAGGTTGCAGTAACTGAGATCACACCATTGCACTCCAGCCTGGGCAACAGAGCGAGACCCTGTCCCCGCTGTCCCCACCCACAAACAGACAAACAAACAAAGAAGCAGACCTTCATCCCACCTCCCTTGCCCTCTGTATGGCAGGTGCATCTGACAGCAATAACTCAAGCATATCCTGAGAGTGACCCTATGGTCTGAGAAGAATGTGTGTGCAAGTTCCAGGCAACGGAATAAAGGAGTGACCCACGTGGAGTGTCACTTCTTGTCTATGAGGAACATCTGGACTCCCTGCCCATCCCTTGGAACACAGGTCATACAGGGGATCAAGGTTTTTGGAAGTTGCTAGGTGGAGGTTGATAAGTGAAAATGCCATGTAAACTGCATGAATTTATAAATGGCAGCAGTTCTCCTGTCCAGCCCACCATCATTAGACTGTCTTCTGTATGTAACTTTCTTCAAAAAACCCTACATCACGTTCACTGTCTCTGGGTCTCTTCTTTGGCCTCCAGAATGTGGTATCTTCCCTACTGGAGTAAATTTTGAACTGGCACAAGACCATACCAAAAGGAAATCACCAAATTTTTCTTTGCCCAGTCTTCTCTATTTTGGTGATTTGATCTGGTTCTGGAGAATTATACTTGGGTTTCTAGAGCAAGAGAGAGGGGTTGCTACCACTTTTTCTGGTTGGGACCCACAAGAATCTCAAAGTGTGAGGACAAATTGTGAGAAAAGCCAAGCTTTTAAGACTATAAGAAAAGCCATCTCCTCTTCTGCAAGTGAAGATAAGGTTTGTCATAATCAAAACTTGGCTAGATTTTCCTCAATTTGAGATATATAGCTTTCATAATATTGGAGTCTAGTCCTCTATTGTTTGACATTATATTATTCTATTTGAAGCTAGTGTTTGAGTTACTGAGAGTTTGCCTTTTTAAACATTTGCATGACTACAGAGAATTTGGAGGAAGCTCACTAGAAAATCCTAGAAGCCAGTTTCCTGATTTCAACTGACCAAGGCTCTACTCTCTCGGCATTCTTCTTAGGTTCCTTACTAAGTAAATGTATAAGACAAACCCTCCTCCTTCTGTGGGAAGCCTTCAAATCTGATGGGTGGGAAAAGGAAAAAGAATCAAGAGGAATTATATTTTTTTACTTTGTTTAGCTATAAATCTGAATTTTATATTTGAAATAAGTTTTACAGTCAATTAAATATCGTAAAACATTTATTACTCTCATATTGACACGACTTAATGTAATCATTACCAAAATCATAACAGGATTTTTAATGAATTGGCAATATTATTCTAAAGTTCATCTGGGCTACTCTGGTTATAATGCTTACGAGTTAACTTTACTCCACAAGGAGGGAAAGAAAGAAAAGGAAGGGAGGGTAGGACGGAGGAAGGGAAAGGAAAGTTCATCTGGAAGAGTAAACGTGTGAGAATAACAAAAAATATTTTTAAAAAATGATAAAAGATATCTTACCCTATCACACACTAAAGCTATTTAACATTGACCTTAGTTAATAGCAGTAGTACAGGGCCAGGAAAAGCAGATGGAACAGACAAGAATTCTAGAAACTAGTCTATGCAATGGCAAAAAGGGTCTTAAAAGCATCAGTAAGAAGAGCAGAAAATCAAACACCGTATATTCTCACTCATAGGCGGGTGTTGAACAATGAGAACACATGGACACAGGGAGGGGAGCACTACACACTGGGATCCGTTGGGGGGAAATGGGGGAGGGGCGGGGGGTGGGGAGGTGGGAAGAGATAGCATGGGGAGAAATGACAGATACAGGTGAGGGGACGGAAGGAAGCAAAGCACACTGCCATGTGTGTACCTATGCAACAATCTTGCATGTTCATCACATGTACCCCAAAACCTAAAATGCAATTAAAAAAAAAAAAAAAGAATACTATTCAGTGCAAAAAAAAATAAACGAGCTATTAAGGCTACAAAAAGACACGGAAGGGGCTTACAAGCATATCAAGTGATCATTTCACCAGTACTAATTTTCCAAGACTCGTCAGTCACTTTTTGATTCATCATTTGGTTTCTGGCCTTTGCCAACATGTTTTGAAAGAAAGAACAGATAATGTCATAGCTCATATTTTAACAGAAAACTAATATTGGGAAATATGTTCTGATGACTGCTAACAGATATCAATTGTCAGCACAGTGCAAAGACTTTTTGGCAACAATAAGAAATAACAAAATATTTCACCCTACTTTGTGACCTTAAATGATGATTCATAAACCACCGGGTATGTACAAATTCTTACTACAGTACTATATGATTTCAACAGTACATGTCCTGTTCTCTGGAAGAACCTGCTGTCAAAATAACCATTTCTTCACTGAGTTGAGGCATTCTGAGGAGTTGGCTAAAGCAAACAGAACGACTTGGGTTAAAAATGTCCTTGAACTAATCCTTGTGCATTGCTGGTGGGAACAGAAAACGATGTAGGTGCGGTGGAGAACAGTATGGAGGTTCCTCAAAAAAGTAAAAATAGGCCAGGTGCAGTGGCTCACACCTGTAATCCCAGCACTTTTGGAGGCAGAAGTGTGTAGATCATCTGAGATCAGGAGTTCGAGATCAGCCTGGCCAACAAAGTAAAATCCTGTCTCTAATAAAAATATAAAAAATTAGCTGGATGTGGTGGCGTTTGCCCATAATTCCAGCTTCTCAGGAGGCTGAGGCAGGAGAATTGCTTGAACCCAGGAGGTGGAGGTTGCAGTAAGCTGAGCTCGTGCCACTACACTCCAGCCTGGGCAACAAAAGCAAAACCTGTCTCAAACAAACACACAAAGAACTAAAAATAGATTACCTTATGATTCAGCAATTCTACTTTTAGGTATATGCCCTAAAAGAACTAAAAGCATAGGCTTAGATACTGTGCAACCATGTCCATAGCAGCAGGTAGCCAAAATGTGGAAGCAACCCAAGTCTTCATCAATAAATGAATGTATTTAAAAAAGGGGTTATATCCACACAATGGAATATCATTCAGCTTTAAAAAAGAAGGAAATTCTGGCACATGTAACGACATAGATGGACTCTGAAGACATCATTTTAAAGTGAAATAAGCCAGGTACAAAAGAACAAAAAACAATACTATATGATTTCACTTACATGAGGTGTGCAGAGTAGTCAAATGTATAATGACATAAGGTAGAATGGTGGTTATCAGGTCTGTGAGGAGAAGAAAATGGGTAGAGTACATGTTTAGCAGTTACATAGTTTTACTTTGCAAGATGAAAAGGTTCTGGAGATGCATAGTGGTGATGGATACCAAAAAGTGTGAACGCACTTTATGGCACAGACGTGGATACTTTAAAGTGGTTAAAATGATAAATTTTATGCTATATATATTTTACTACAATGAAAATTCCCGAATCACTGGTTATAATGACTTCTACAATAAGCAAATATTAATTTTATACTATTTTGTGGTCAAGTTTCATCTTCTTTATAAAATCTTTCCTAACCTAATAGAGTTGTCACTCCAATCTATTACTTCTATACACAAACCTACATATATTTTTGAACATACACTACACTGTATTTATTTGAATTGATTCTGTAAGATCTATCAGGCTGGGACTATGTCACTTTTCTCATTACAGTCCAATGTCATGTGCCACAAAAGCCATTCAGATTGTTTACTGAGCTTATCATTTTAGTTAAGATTTAAATCTTCCATTATATCAATTAAGTAACATTGACTGTGTTAGCAGACTGTAGATATCTACCCTCATATTAGTTTTTTCTTTTCTAATTTTTTTTTAAGGTGGGGGTCTCATTATGCTGCCTGGGCTTGTCTTGAAACTCCTGGGCTCAAGCAATCCTCCCACAGCCTCCCAAAGTGCTGGAATTACAGGTGTGAGCCACTGTATCCAGTCTAGTTCTTTTACTATATTTGCCTAATGATAACCCAAAATAATCCATATGATTTGAGGACTGGAGTTTCCTATCTGTTCAATAGTGAGCTGGAGAGAAAGACAGTACAAGGTTCAACACTCCCAAGACAAAATCTCTCAGTTGTCCTAAGAAAAGGCCTGCTGGACTGCTAATAGTGCTATAGGGGCCTGAGAGACATTAGGAATAGGAAATAGATGCAGTAGCATTAATTCTTTCAAAACACCACTGATGGGTTAGCCTGACCACACAGAATGATGGTACCTGGCACCTAATTTACTAGATACCATCTACTAATTACAACATCTCA
Organism: Saimiri boliviensis; assembly: GCF_048565385.1. Taxonomy (NCBI): domain Eukaryota; kingdom Metazoa; phylum Chordata; class Mammalia; order Primates; family Cebidae; genus Saimiri; species Saimiri boliviensis. The sequence goes on from NC_133453.1 coordinate 61,633,160, forward strand.
TGGTCAGGAATCTTAAGCAGACTTTTGAAAAACTGTCATCTTCCAGAATAGCAGTATTTATGCAGGCCATTACCCACATCAGGATGTCAAAAATTCTACTTGTGTTGGGCATTCAAGCATGAGTGTTGGTTTCAATTATTGCTCATTCACTGTTACATGAGGGAAGGAACAGCTAACATGACCGAGAATCCCCTGCCAGGTCCCAGGTTCTGCAGGCTTGCAAATTCATTTAAGCGGAGTGTGGTAACCTTGGCACATATCTAGTGGTGAGATGAAGCTGGCGTGCACCAGCTCAGGAGCTGACTATGTGCTTCAAAGCAGTTCAGGGCTTCAAAGATATTTCCCTGGGATGCTGAAATCGATCATGGTGGGGGTATCTATGCCATGCAAATGCTTCAAATCTGGTCTTTTTTTTTTTTTTTTAAGAGGTTTATTAAACATTTGCCAATACACCACTATCTGTGGTGCTTTTCATCGTAGTGGTTTTCATTTTTATTTTTACACTAAAAAATCCCATAGACTGCCTGAGTTTGAAGCCAATCCTAACTCTGCCATTTCCTACCTATGAAACCTCAGGCAATTTACTGAAGTCTCTCTGTGCTTCAGTTTCCTCATCTATAAACAGGGATAGTAATAATGCTACTTCACAAACCCCAAGCTTGGGAAACGTCAGTGCTAATCATCTACTACATAGGTTCTCAAGGGTGGCAATGGGATCAACATGTCACTTGGGAACTTCCTGGAAATGCAGATTCTTGAGCTCGTCTATACTTGTGAATCAAAACCTCTGAGGGTGGTGCCCAGCAATCTGTGCTTTAATAAGCCTGCCAGCAGGCAGCATGTATGCCGAGTTGCCAACTGGGCCCTATTCTTCACTGGCCTAACACCAACGAAACTAGGGAATAGTAACACAGTACCAGACAAAGAATCACCACCAAGGCACAGACCTAAAGCTCAAAAATAAAGGAATTGCTAAGATTTTTCCTTTGAAATTAAAACAAGTTTTGAAACAAGAATTTTAGGGATAATTAAAGCATTTATCATCTAACCTTTATGTATTCCTAAATGATTTTTATACTGCAAATTAGTTTTAAAAACTTTAGATAGCTTACAAAAAAATGACTTTCTTATAAACACAGTACCTCCATTAATTTTTATAATTAATTTTTCAATAATTTTATTTTTATTACAATTGTTTTATTATAATTTTTTATTATATAAACACAGTACCTTCCAATAAAGAAAATAAATCAAAAAGCTCTATCATGAGCCCACAGTCTGTTGTCTACTTATCCTTGCAATTGCAAAGTGTCTTAGATTCCAGATTCAGTAACCCAGAGAGAGAACCCAGCCACTGTCTTTGACTAGGTGGAGAATGGAGTGTAGGTAGTGCTTTGCAAAGGTTTTATGCAAAGGGTCAGACAGAAAATATTTCAGGAATTGTGAACCATACAGTCTCTGCTGTGGCTACTCAAACTGCCGTTGTAGTGGAAAAGCAGCTTTAGACAATATGGAAATGAATAAGCATGGTTATGTTCCAATAAAACTTTATTTATAATAATAACAGGCTGCAAATTTGGCTTGTGGACTATAGTGCCGAACCTTGGATTAATCCCTAGACTATGAAACATCAGGATGCATTCTTAGAACCAGATGTTGGCGAGTACTTTCAAAAACTGTAGATTACTAAACAGCTTCCCATGGCAGGCAGGTCTGCTAATCTGCACTATAGTTCGTAAATCATGTATGCAGGACATTCTGAAATTAATTGCTTCTTGTCAACTCCAGATTTTCCTATCTCCACTAACATGCAAAAGAAAATACTTTATGCTTGCAAATGTACAAATTGAAAAATGCTAATAAGATAAAAGTCAGAGGAACCTGTTTTCATCAAAGTAAAGTTTTATTTATAATGTTAATTTTATTAAAAACCCCATGAGGAAAAGAATTGCTAAGTTCTACCTTAAGAACAAAACCCTAAGTAGTCCCATAATATTTTAGGAAAATGCATAAACTAAAAAGAAAAAAAGACCTTGAAAATTGGTAACAGAGTAGATTTTAAGTGTTCTCACCATGAAAGAAAAAAAAAAAAAAAAGCTGCTGGGTACAGTGGCTCATGTCTGTAATCCCGGAACTTTGGGAGGCCAAGGCAGGCCGACCGCCTGAGATCAGGAGTTCAAGACCAGCCTGGCCTACATGGTGAAACCCTGTCTCTACAAAAATGCATGATAGCAGGTGCCTGTAATCTCAGCTACTCAGGAGGCTGAGGCAAGAGAATCACTCGAACCCAGGAGGCAGAGGTTGCAGTGAACCAAGATCACACCATTGCACTCCAACCTGGGTCACAGAGTGACTCCGTCTCAAAAATAAACAAACAAAACCAAAACCAAAAGCCAAGGGTGAGGTAATGCACATATTAATTAGCCCAATTCAGCCATGCTCTCATGTCTATATGTTTTAAAACATGTCGTACATGATCAAAATATAAATTCTAACTTGTTAAAGAAAAATCTAGAAATGTTAAAAAAAAAAATAGTTGTGGTGGCCAAAACTAATTGATTTGACTAGAGAAACAAAATTTGATAACACAGATGGTCCCTGACTTACAATGGTTTGACTTAGCATTTTCCAGCTTTATAATAGGTTGATCCTATCATAAACTGAGGAACAGCTATATGAAAACTTCTTCTCCTAAAGCTAATGTTATTCCTTAATCATCATCGTACATTCCAGAAGGTATCAGTTTTAAACATTAAAAGCAACAGCCTGTTCTTAGCATTAAAATTTAGCTTATGAAACAAAACAAAACAAAACAAAAACAAAATTTAGCTCATGAAAATCTTAAAATGCGAGTAGCTTAATTTTACCTTTCAAAAAAATGTTTCCCAATCAATATTGTATACTTTTAAGAAATCTGGTATCATGCATTATTTGGTAATGATGATTACCTCACTCTCTTTCTGCCTTTGAAACCAAATCTGGAGAAATATTCTATTCAAAACATTTTTTAGATTCTAAAAACATCTGGCTATTTAGGTTTTACCTCCTTTTTCAATTAGGTTCAAAATTGGTATAACCCATGATTATATGGAACAATGCAGTTCATTTATTCTAAGTATAAGACACCTAGTAGGAAAGTAGAACAAAATAATTGAAAGAGAAACTGAATCAGAAAATCCAGGACATGCAGTCAATGTACATGGGGCGACTGCTGATAATTCTTTGTTTTTCTGAATACTTCATTATTATTTGATATTTGAATAAAGTACTCAAAAGGATTTTTTTTTAAAGACTAAGCTCACTGTCAACTCTAAGATACTAAAGACTTTCCTTTTTTTCTAAAAGTTTCATAATTTTACTTTTTATATTTAAATCTGTGATCTATTTTGAGTTAATTTTATTAAAGTATAGAGTTTAGAGGTTCACTGTTTTGTATACAGATATCCAATTCCTTGTGCACTATTTGCTGAAAAGGCTATCCTTCTTTTTTTTGAGATGGAATTTTGGTCTTGTTGCCTGAGCTGGAGTGCAATGGTGCAATCTTGGCTCACTGCAACCTCTGCCTCCCAGGTTCAAGCAATTCTCCTGCCTGAGCCTCCCAAGTAGCTGGGATTACAGGCACCCGCCACCACGGCCAGCTAATTTTTTGTATTTTTAGAAGAGACAGGGTTTCTCCATGTTGGTCAGGCTGGTCTCAAACTCCCAACCTCAGGTGATCCATCCTCCTCGGCCTCACAAAGTTCTGGGATTACAGGTATGAGCCACCTGTGCCCAGCCAAACTATCCTTCTTTGATTAAATTTCTCTTGTGCCTTTGTCAAAAATTAGTTGGCAAAGCCTGGGAAGGGTAGCGGGGATGGGGGAAAGTGAGGATAATTAATGGGGACAAAAAAATAGTTAGAAGGAATGAATAGGGCCCAGTATTTAATTGCATAACAGGGTGACTATAGTCAATAATAATTTAATTGCATATTTCAAAATAACTAAGAGTATAATTGGATTGCTTATAATACAAAGGATAAATGATTAAGGGGATAAATGCCCCATCTTACATGATGTGATTATTACACATTGTATGCCTGTATCAAAACATCTCATGTATCATATAAATGTATATACCTACTGTGTACCCACAAAAATTAAACATAAAAGATTTTTTTTTTAAATTAGTTGGGCACAAAGAAAAGGAAAAAGGTAAACTAACTCTACTTGTAGGTTATATTAGACTGCTGAAGTTTAAGAAATTAAAATGAAGTATTTGAGGTTATTTTGTTTTATTTTTCCTTCCCCCCTCAACCTAAAATGAAGTATTTTTAAAAGGCAGAATTTGTCTAGTTCAAAATGAGCAACAGGACAAAAGTCCAGAATGGAAGAGAATTCAGGTAACAGTTTCTCCCACCCACCACTCTCCCTGAAGCCCCTTTCTGTGTAAGTGTGGCTTCTTCATCTTTGTAAATCTAAGCAACACTATACTTGATTCAGTATACATTTTGGCATTTCTTCACCAGTTTCTTTCTTTTAAATGTTTTATTTTGGAATAATTTTAGATTTGCAGGAAAGATACAAAAATACTATGGGGAGTTCCCATATACCCTTTACCCAAGACTTCCTCCAGTTTTCACCAGTTTTTCAGAAGCTGACAAAACAAGACATTTTCATCTGAAACTTTAACTACTTACAGTGCCAGTTGAAAAAAAATAGACATTTGGAAACAAACTTAAATGCCAAAACTATAGTTATTGTTCAAATAAACTCTACAGTACTTTCAAATTTAGTATTCTAAACATGAAAAAGTCAGCAAATCACCCTGCAGTTCTCATATCGTGTTACCTCGGAATAGGCACACACCTTGTCACTTTCTAGCACAATGCTCTTTTCATTTCCTTTACAGCTCTTATCTCACATAATATTTATATTATCTGTGTACTGCCTTACTGTCTATCTCCAGACATCTCACCTGTCGTGTTTCCTGCTCTCATTGTTATAACCCCAGGGCCTGTAACAGTTCCTGGATGACCCAGTGGATACTCAATAGACTTTGCTGGATGAATGAATGAATGGATGGATGGATGAATGAATGGATGGATGGATGAATGAATGGATGGATGGATGAATGAATGGCTCTCTGAATGATCAAACACTTGAGATATAGCAAGGATGATAAAAGACACATCCATTTAGAAGATTCTTAGTTCTAAAATGTTAACCCTTTAAATAACTAGCACCAGCCATACACAATTGTAGTTTGGGGGAGCCTGTGTGTTTTTCCTTCATTTTTGTAGTTATTTCTTACAGGAGCAAAGTTTAGAATTGTTGCTTGAAAAGACAAACATTTCAAAGGAGATTTGTGTGGTTGGTTCACTGCAAAAGTAATTTCTGGCATTAATCATTTGCTATGCAAAGTGATTAAAGTAAAATTTTAAATGACCATCAAAGTTACACTTGTTAAAACATTAATTATTCTTCCGTATGTAAAAACACATTGGAAAAATAATTCACAAATGTTGGATTTCAATTTTATGGTCATTGGGGAACAATATATTTTGAGAAGACAGGTTAAAAGTTTACTGTAAGGTCTTGTACCAATCATTGAGTTTGGGGGCAAAAAAAGTTTACTGAAGGGTAGACGGTAGAAGGTGGGAGGAAGTGGGAAAGGATCAGGAAAATAACTAAGGGGTGCTAGGCTTAATCTGGGTGATGAAATAATCTGTAAAACAAACTCCACACATGAGTTTACCTATATAAAAAACCTGTACATGTACCCCTGAACTTAAAATAAAAGTCAAAAATGAAAGTTTAAAAGACAAAAGAGGGAATGGTCTAGATCTCCATCTTCCCTTCCATTGCCTACCTCTGAGATTCAGCTTCAAGAAATTAGCTGATTGTAGGAAAAAGATAGCAAGGATGGATGGATGGATGGATGGATGGATGGATGGATGGATGAATAGATGACAGGCAGGAATGAAAACAGAGAAGGAGAGAAGAAAAGAACAGAGGGAGGGAGAGAGGGAGGAAAGAAGAAAGGAAGGAAGGAAGGAGGGAACGAGGGAACGAGGGAGTGAGGGATTGAGGGAGGGAGGGACTACCTGTTCCTATATTTTCTATTAACACTAATATTCTCTCAGTGTCAAATACAACAAAACGTTTACAGAAAACAAAGCACTTGATCACTTGACAAACAAAGAAAACCATTCCAAAATAAGCATAAATATCCATTTATCAAATAAAAAGAAGCAATTAAAAAAAAAGAATCAGCAATCAAATGAAAACACTGGAACACCTTCAGTCTCTGCTTTATTTAGAGTGTTTATCTTTCCTGCACAATGATGAAGAGTGGACACTAATAAAGGCATTCAATACAGCACACACTGACTGACCATCCAAAGCGTACAAAAATCCCACTGTCACTCCTGGAACATCTGTGTATGATGCAGTGAGTTGTAAATAACTCAGATTATCTCGTGAACTAAAAATTTAATAGACTAAATATCACTGCCAAGAAACACATCAACATTAATAATAAAAATGAAGTTGGGGAGAAAAATTCATATTGTCTTCATACAGAAATTTTGAATGACCAAAAATAATAGTGATATTAAAAAGTAAACAACAATAACAAAAATACTTGTAGTTAACTCTTTATTTTGTAAGGTTTTCTCCATATAGAAATATAACAATAATTAGTAGTTGTCATGCTGAAATTATTAATTTGAAACTATTTTATGTGCTCAAAGGATAAAGTAAATAGATTTATAATGCTGTTTTGAACCAACAGTTTCAATGTAACAGAAAAAAAATACAAATATAAAATTTAAAAAATTAAGACTCCATAAAGTTAACTCAGGAAAGTCAGCATGAACTCAGATTTTTTTTTTTCTTTTTGGAGATATGTATTTTCTACCTTGTTTCTTGAAAAGGCATGGAAACACCGACAACTCATGGGAATGAGCACCCCTAGTGCCTAGACTACAGTTTCTAAATTCTTTTTCTTATGAAAAAGAACCAGGCTGCTTGGAATGGCTGATTCGTAGACTGGGGTATGAAATGCACAGGAAGAGTCTGGGGCAACTTGTTATATCAAAAAGTTCAGTCAAAGAAATTAATAGCACAGGGATGCTTTGGGGATGTTCTGTATCTTGGTCTGAGTGCTGATTATATAAGGTGTGTCCAGTATGTGCAAATTCACTGTGATTCACATATGAGAGTTTCTCTTTTCTATACATATACACAGGAGCCAGGTTGAAAGGGCTCCCAATGAATAAAGAAGGTTTTGTTTGAGCATCAAAATGAAAAACAAAATATAAACACTACAATTAAGTGTTTAAAACATAAGTATTTTTTAAAATCCATGAATTTACAATGATTCTTAAAAAAAAGTAAAGTTTCTCTCTAAAAAGTATAAATATAATTATAAATATAATATCGCCTTTTGAAGAAACTATAGCACCAACTCTGATATTGTCAATTACTAGGGAAATATTAAGCACTCACCCTGCCCTTCCTGTATGAACTGTATTTCAGGGCCACCAAATACTATTTGATAATGGAAGTTCTTTGTAAAAGAATGATAGCTAACAAATGTAGAAGGAATGATAGGATGGAGGAGGGGGTCACCATTTTTATAACCCCTAATCAAATAATGTATTCAGGCAATTATTATTGGTTAACAAAATTGTAAAGTTAAAAAAAAAAACAGATGGGGGAACTTCACAATAGGGGAACAGGATGTTCCTCCCTGAAACGTGGTCCAATGATAGCATCACTAAAAGTGGGGTAACCAAACAATATGTGCCTCCTGAGGTGGTACTCCATAAAGTATACAGCAAAAGCAGAATTCTTGCCAAAATAGTTAAATCTGAATCCAATCAAGCCTCTTGAGCTAACTTCCAAGTTGTAGTAAATTTGAGTAACAGAGAAAAAATTAAGTAACAACAATCAGCCAAACCTAGTATGTAGAATGTTCTATTGCCAAAGTGGCTTTATTTCAAAAAGTGAATGCCTTGAGAAAAGAAAGGGAATATTCTAGATAAGAGTTTTATGGGACTCAATAGCCAAATGAAATGTATGCTCTTCTTCAGATCTGGTTCAAGTAAACCAACTATAAAAAGAGAATTTTGAGATAATCAGGGAAATCTGAATATCCAATGAGTAGTAGATGATACCAAAGAAGTAGTGTTCATATTGCTAGGTGTGACATGGTAATATGGTTCTGTAGGAAAATGTGCATATTAAGATATGCCTACTGGAGAATGCAGGGGTGGGTATGACGTGATGTCTACTTCTAATCATCTCTGAATAAATAGAGAAGGAGATAGATGAATCTGAGTGTATACATATGGTTGTTCATTATGCTATTCTTATATAAAAGTATAAGTTTGAGATTTTTCTAAATGAAAGGTATTTTTAAAATTTAGAAAACAAAAATCGGCCAGGCATGGTGACTCACGCCTGTAATCCCTTTGGGAGGCTGAGGTGGGTGTATCACGAGGTCAGGCATTTGAGATCAGCCTGGTCAATATGATGAAACCCCCTTCTCTACTAAAAATACACAAATTAGCCAGGCATTGTGGCAGGCACCTGTAATCCCAGCTACTCAGGAGGCTGAAGCAGGAGGATCACATGAACTTTGGAGGTAGAAGTTGCAGTGAGCCAAGATTGAGCAATTACATTCCAGTCTGGGCAACAAGAGTGAAACACTGTCTCAAAAAATAAAAAAAATAATAAACAGAACAAAACAACATCCCTTTTTCCTACTATTTATATATTAAAACCTTGATATAAACAGTATACTCCTTTTTTTCCTACCACTTAGTTACTTACACAGTTATACTTTTACTGGATATGTATTCAAGGTACAATTTATTTTTTAGAACTGGTCTAAATCTTTCAGGTGTTTGGGTGACTCATTGTTCTAAAATCTCACCAATCAGATTGAGAAGGACAATGCACAGGTGAGAGCCAGCCTGGAGCACAGCCCTTCTCTCCAGACCAAGAATCTTCCCTTGCTCCTCCTTTGTTTCCATTCTTTTCAACAGGCGAGAAAGAAGTTTTGGGGTCTCACTCCTTTTTCCTGGAGAGAGGAGGTGGCTACTGGCCTGCCACCTCCCTTGTGTCCTTCAGCTCTTCATATTAAGTGATCCTTGAGCAGAAGAAACCCCTGCAACTTGAGGGAAAGCCCAGGACAGGAAGAAAGAGGGCAGCTGAAATGGTGTCTGCACTGCTAATTCATGCTGGCTATTCTTTCCGTTCCACTCCTTCAGGAGGACGTCTCATGACCCACAAATGATAAAAAGGAGCCAATGGCAGCTTCCTCATCATGTCAGGGTTGAATACTCTCTCCTCTTCCAGTTTTTGCCTAACCAGGTTATATTTGGTCACTGGTTAGTTTTACTTTTTTTTTTTTTTTTTTAAAAAAAGCACACATTTCAACCCATTTTATATGTCAATAACAGCTCCTAAGCCCTCCCTACATTTTTCCCTCATTTTTTCAGTCTTGGTTGTCACTTCCTCAGGGAGTTAAGGGAAATGGAATGCGAAGCTGATAATAGGAACTCTAAGAAAAGGAGATAAGGGGGGTTTCTGAAAGCATTTCTGAGTATACATGCACACACACTCTCTAATGCCTGTGACCAAAGAGCAATATAAACAAACAAATTTGTTTCTTTCTTTTTTGTGGGGGGCATGGGAGGAGATGGGCTCTGTGAACCTAGCAAACAAAATTTATGTAGAAAATGAGATACTAATCACCTGAATTTTCCCTTCAAAAAATAGTTTAGTTTCCTTCTCCTGGAGTCAAGTCACAACTCAGCAAATGTGTGGAAACAAATTTCCAGGTACTTTATTTCCATGAACTTAAACTTAATAGCAAAGGGACTCACGCATATTTCACCCCTGCATGTGGTCAAGTATTATGCAATGCTAATCTAAGAAAATCTATGAGATGAAGCAAAGTAATGCAGGCAGAAAGACACTAAGATACCCAAAATAAAAATCCCATCCATTGGCCTTCTTTCCTGTTTGCCTTAATATTTAAAAACAGATACCAATCAAGAAGAGTTTTACAATGTGTCTGATGTATCTAGGGGGGTGAAAATGGACACCCTGTGGCCTAAGTAACAGGCACTACCAGTTGGACTCAAAATACATTGTGGGAAAATATCCGTAAATCTTGTTTTAGTAAAAAATAATTTGCTAAAAATAAGAAGAAGAAGAACCATTGTTTTGGGAGTATGTCAGTACCCCGACATTTGAGTTTAGCTAATGCAGGCACAGAAATGCTATGACCAAAAGGCTCTTGGATTTGAAATGCTTCCATGGGTAAAGTATTTTATTACCATATAAACATTTGGTTCAGTATCAAATTGACAGAAACATTACTGAATGAATTTCACTTAGCAACAATATACAGCAATCCAAGATGGGGAAAGACAAGTTTGTGATTAACTATGACTCGCTGTGATGGAGGTATGTCTAATTCTGATGGCAAGACTTCTCACTGCTAAAAGTTCTGCACACATTACTGCTCACGGAGCCACCTTGGTGTCCATAATGAGTGAGGGGATAGAAAATGGACTCTAAATCCCTACAGGGGTCATTCAAAAAGAAGCCTACTCGGTGAATCAGTTTACCTCCCTGGAACCAAAACAATCAGATCAGACAACTGAACTCTTAGGTCGTGAAATATCAAACTCTGAGATGACACCCTCAACACCTGGAAAAAATGATGCAGAGCACATCACTGTGAAAATTAGATGTCCTAACTAAGCCCATAGCCTGAAACATCTTATCTTGGAAAAGTCTTCTTACTTCATAGGTAAGCCTGGCTGGCAAGTGTCAACTTCTCAAAGCTCATACAGTTTATATAAAATAATAAATGCTAAAATAATGGCAGAGGATAAATACTAAATTATTATATTACTTTTATGTAATATAGTACATAAAAGTGACTTCATATACAGAGAGCAGAAGAAATTGATGCTTAAAGCAGGACTCTTGAACCCAAAAGCCTACATGTTGCAGGCAGGTGCCATAATCTGAAAGATTGGTTCGGTTAAATATTTAGGGAATGCAGAATACTAGCAAAGTGCAGTCATTGATAGTAACAAGGCCATATTTTTAATCTGCCAAGAGAAGCCAGATATTTAATCTATCTGATTTTTATATGAAGTTTCCAGATTTTCAAATGTTTCAAATTAATTTTTTTATAAAAAGAAAATTTTTACGGCTTAAAAAAGTCTAGTAAAAAATCTGTCCTGTGGGCTACTTTGCAAGCTCTAATCTAAAACACACTTTTAAACAATAGAATAATAAAGAGAAAGCTTCTCATATAGCAATGATTACACTAAATTACTGAGCCTTGGTTCCTGCTCTACCAAGAGGTACCAGTCTATGCTAGGAAACGGCAGGAGTGGCATCAGGGTACAAAAGCAGCTTTCCCCAAATGATATATGTCTGAATCATAATCACCACTACCACCACCAGCCCTGTGCCCACGGAAAATAAGGTCTGACTAAGGATGTGCAGCTTGCAAAAAGCTCCTGAAGATTATTAATGCCACAAACTTCCACCTTGGCGATGGCTGACTTTGAAGAAGTAGGAAGCTCTGGATAACTCTGAGGGGTGCAGCTAAGTTGTGAAGACCACAAACTCACTATGCCTAAGATATCAAATAGTATATATCAAGTGGCTCTAACATAAAAACTGCAAATATCAAAGATGAGAAGGAGACCACAGAAAGTATTACTAGTACCACATTAGCTATTTCGGCCTCATAGGCAAAGAGAAAAGCTGACTGTCTCACTGTCTGCTATGGAAGATTATAAAAACTGGATGCATTTTAAGAATGTGTATATGTAGTCACATGTGGATTTGTGGATGTGCATATAAAAAAAAAGCAAGAATAACATTTTGGCTATTTTAAGATTTAGGTCTGCATGTTCAGTGCCCAAGAAGGGAAAAGAAAAGCAGTATCACATTACCACAATGCCAGACTACATATAGGAAACAGAAAATGGTTACCAAATATTTTCACATTTTTCTACTTCCTATCCTTATAAAAAAATCTCAGAACTTTTTATTATGAGGATTATGACATATTATTTTAAGATCTGACATACAAATAAGAGAAATAAAGAAACATCTTCCTGTGACTTTGCGATGTCTCACTAATCTTTTGATACTATTAAGCACTGCCTAATCTAACCCTGCTTTTAGTTTTAAGCTTGTGTTCTTCTAACTCACCTTGCACCTTGGAGTCAAAGTCTTCCAAGTCAGCTTTATGGTCAAAGCTGTTTCACAGTGGTTTATCCTCAGACGCCTGCAGCTTTTCTCCTTGGGACACGATATGTCTTTGACCTTGCTGGGGCTATCTTGATAAATTACAGGAGCAGCTCCTTAATATCCTTCTGTTGCTGTTTTCCCAGCAAGTGGCAGAATCTGAAAAAGAGAGATTACAGGCATATAGTGCATCTTTGCAGAACTTCGGTGAGCCTCTCAGGGGGACTGCCTATGGCCAATCAAAAAATTCCTTCCAATTTATCTTTTTAAGAGAAAGTTCACATGGTTACGTGCCTCAGCTTTTTATCTCCTTTGTTCACTTTTATATAACTTCAAAGACGTAACCACTGACCTTCTCAGTAATCAGTAACATTCATAACTTACATCTTACCCAGAGCTTGTACTATGAAAACTCTCAAGTGATACAGCAAATATTTCCTAAAAGGGGACAAAATATATTTTCCAGAACCACATTCAGCCCTCCAATTAAACATGTGACACCCAGGCATATTTAATGGTGCAATGGTGTGATCTCGGCTCACTGCAACCTCTGCCTCCCAGGTTCAAGTGATTCTCCCGCCTCAGCCTCCCAAGTAGCTGGGATTACAGGCACATGCCATCATGGCCAGCTAGTTTTCGTATTTTTAGTAGAGATGGGGTTTCACCATGTTGGCCAAGCTGATCTCAAACTCCTGACCTTGGGTGATCCACCCGCCTTGGCCTCCCAAAGTGCTGGGATTACAGGTGTGAGCCACCATGGGTTTTTAAAAACAGTAAGTGTGAAGTGATTTCATCATACATGCACATAGATGTACAATCCCTAGTGCCCTGATAAAGACCCATTAACAGCATCTAATTTGCTGTTGAAGAGGAGAATTGTAGCCAAATTCCTAGGACAATCCTCTAGCAAGAAGAATGGACTCTATACATACTATCAAAGAATATAGTTTTCAACTTGACATAATTTCTCAAAAAGCAAAGAAAGAGTATGCTATGGTTTGGATATAGTTTGTTTGGCCCCACCAAGTCTCACATTGAAATGTGATCCCCAACGGTGGAGGTGAGGCTTGCTGGGAGGTGTCTGGGTCACAGGGGCAGATCCCACATGGATAGCTCAGTGCCACTCTGGGGGATGAGTTCTCACTCTTATATTCCACAAAAACTGGTTGTTGAAAAAGAACCTGGAACCTCCCCTTCTCTCTCTCTCTCTCTCTCTCTATGTCTCTCTCTCTCTCTTGTTTCCTCTGTCACCAAGTGATCTCTGCATAACAGCTCCCCTTCACCTTCTGCCACGAGTGGAAGCAGCCTGAGGTCCTCATCAGAAGCAGATGCTTGCACCATGCTTCTCGTACAGCCTGTAGAACTATGAGCCAAATAAACCTCTTTTCTTTATAAATTACTCACCCTCAGGTATTCCTTTATGACAACACAAATGGATTACAACACAGTATTTTTACAAGATAATAAACAAATTCACCATAAGATAAAAGAAAAATATGACAAGTAATCCAAAGTGGAAGTTATTCTCTGATCCTGAAACATGACAGATATTTTTTCCTTCCAGCCATAAACCTCTCTAGCAAGCTTGTTTATTCACAAGATAGCTTTAAAAAACCACTCCCCAGGTTTGATTTCTTTTTTCAAGCCTATTCTTTCACTCTGTTTTAGTTTTCCTTTTTTTCTTATTGAGAAGGGGGAAAATGAACACACAAGCACATGCACACACACATATTGTAACACTATGACTTAATGAAACTACAAAAGATTTATGTTCAGCCAGCATCTGGTGCCATGATTGCTCCCTTAAGTACCATCATTCTGCAAAAGTTTTTGTTCTAACTACCCTTCCACTTCTTTAAAGAAAAAAAAAAATTCTACTGTGTTGTAAGACAATTCTGTGTACCTTGTAAGTCCTGAATAAAATTTAATTGTTGATTATGATGATGACATTGAATACTAAGGTTAAGGTCCATCAGGATTCTGTTTGTATGCTCAGCATTGCATCTTTTTATTTTCTGTGAACACTATCAATCTATGCTCTTTAATCTCATTTAATTATAGGCAGATAGAACATGAATAGTCAGCCAGAGAAACTCCCCTAGCAGGCAGGGTGTAGTGGCTCACACTTGTAATCCCAGCACTTTGGGAGGCCAAGGTGGGCAGATCACCTGAGGTCAGGAGTTGGAGACCAGCCTGGCCAACATAGTGAAACCCATCTCTACTAAAAATACAAAAATTAGCTGGGCATGGTGGTGAGCACCTGTAATCTCAGCTAATCGGGAGACTGAGGCAGAAGAATTGTTTGAACCCAGGAGGCGGAAGTTGCAGTTAGCTGAGATCATGCCATTGCAGTCCAGCCTGGGCAACAAGAGTGAAACCCTGTCTTTAAAAAAACAAAAACAAAAACAAAAACAAAAACTCCCTTAGCCACTTTTTCCTTGCTCCTTCCTATGATGAACTCTGCCAAGCTTTGGGAACGGAGGAGACACTAATAAACTAAGAGAAAAAAGAAAAGGCATGCTAAAGAATCCTCTGTGATACCCTGCAGCTCGTTTTGCTCACTCACCCCCATTCCTCTGTTCTAGTCTGATTCTCCATAAGTTGTTACCATTCTAAAATGGCAAGTGGGACGGTAAAGCAGAATAGAAGACCATGGGGGTAAGATTAAGACTTCCTTTTCTTCCCATTTCCTCCACTAAGCAGCAGCAGAGGGGAGGGATAAGACAGGTTGAAGCTCACTAACCATACCTAAGGAATTCCTCCACCCTCTCCCATCACATCACATATGCTGTGTGTGTTTGTCCTTGGCTACTGCCTAGGTAAATCAAACCTTAGCCTAAGGAGAATCCATTTACTTCTTTCACCATAGTCTTTGCCAATATAGTCTTCAAAATCCAGCTCAAAACTAAAACTCCCAACTCCTTCACCGATCTTCCCAGTTAAGAAGAAGCAGCTGCTGAGTACTTTTGGTCAGTTCTATTTGTGTGAGGTTGTCCTGGCCTTGCAGTTTCATGTGAGGACTGTGTCTCTCCTACCATACTGTGTGTACTCTGGGAAGCAGGGACTGAACTTTAATTTCATGTGTACAATTTTTTTCCTTTTAAAGTTCCAGGGTACATGTGCAGGATGTGCATGTTTGTTACATAGGTAAATGTGTAGCATGGTGGTTTGCTGCACCTATCAACCAGTCACCTAGGTATTAAGCCCCACATGCATTAGCTATTTTTCCTGATGCTCTCCCACCCACCAACCCCCGACAACAAACCCCAGTGTGTGTTGTTCCCCTCCCTGTGTCCATGTGCTCTCATTGTTCAGCTCCCACTTCTAAGTGAGAACATGCAGTGTTTGGTTTTCTGTTCTGTGTTAGTTTGCTGAGGATAATGGCTTCCAGCTCCATCCATGTGTCAAATACAGACACACAAACCAATGGGACAGCATAGAGAACTCCAAAATAAGACTGCACATCAACAACCATGGGATCTTTGACAAACCTGACAAAAATAAGCAATGGGGAAAGGATTCCCTATTTAATAAGTGATGCTGGGCGAACTGGCTAGCTGTATGCAGAAAATGGAAACGACCCCTTCCTTAGACCTTATACAAAAATTAACTCAAGGAAGATTAAGGACTTAAAACCCAAAACTATAAAAACCCTAGAAGAAAATCTAGGGAATACCATTCAGGACGTAGGCACAGGGAAAGATTTCATGACAAAAACATCAAAAGTGGCTGGGTACATGACTCAAACCTGTAATCCCAGCACTTTGTTGGGGGGCGAGGCAGGTGGATCACTTGAAGTAAGGAGTAAGAGATCAGACTGGCCAACATGGCAAAACCCTCTCTCTAATAAAAAATACAAAAATTAGTGGGACTCGGTGGCACATGCCCATAATTCCAGCTACCAGGAAGGCTGAGGCAGAATTGTTTGAACTCGGGAGGTGGAAGCTGTGGTGAGCCTAGATCATGCATTGCACTTCAGCCTGGGCAAGGGTGAGACTCCATTGCAAAATAAATAAATAAATAAAAGTCAAAAGCAATTGCAACAAAAGCAAAAATTGACAAATGAGATCTAATTAAACTAAAGAGTTTCTTCACAGAAAAAGAAACTGTCATCAGAGCAAATAGACAACCTACAAATGGGAGAAAATTTTTGCAATCTATCCATCTCTGGCAAAGGTCTAGTAACCAGAGTCTACAAGGAACTTAAACTTACAAGAAAAAAACAGCCCCATTACAAATTGGGCAAAGGACATGAACAGACACTTCTCAAAAAAAGACATTTATGCAGCTCTGCACACAGTTTTTAACTCTCACATTTACTGTGTGTTAGTTTAAAATGGAAATGTACAAGGTTTTGACCTACGTATATTTTGTAAGAAACCAATCTATTATTGTCCATTTTGCTATTAAGTGCACAAAAGTGTATGTTTTCACACATTGCCTATGAAATGTCAAAAAAAAAAAAAAAAACAGAGGTTTTGGCTTGTTCTGCAACTATAATTAATGTTCCTGTGAATATTCTGTACAACCTTCAAAAAGATAACCAAGATGAAGTGTAGTACCCAGTATAACCTCCAGGGAAACTGAGTACTCTGAGTTAAAAATTACCACCACATTATCAACACATAGTCTAGTTATAACCCATCATCTCTGATAGTTACTCAAGCCAAAAAAATGAGAAACATTTGTCTTCATTCAGCTTCAAAAGCTTGATTAAGACATACAGGTTTATATAGTCATATTCACATTCCAAATTTCCAGGTGACATATATTAAGTTAGTTAGAAAGCCAGCGTTCACTAAGTGGCAATTCAACCTTATTTCAATTAAGAAATTACACTGGGTTGGCAGGGCATGGTGGCTCACACCTGTAATCCCAGCACTTTGGGATGCCAGGGTGAGTGGATCACGAGGCCAAGAGATCAAGACCATCCTGGCCAACATGGTGAAACCCCATTGCCACTAAAAATACCAAAAAAAAGTTAGCTAGGCGTGGTGGTGCATGCTTGTAGTCCCAACTACTCAGAAAGTTGAAGCAGGAGAATCGTTTGAACCCGGGAGGCGGAGGTTGCAGCCTGGCAACAGAGCAAGACTCTGTCTTAAAGAAAGAAAGAGGAAAAGAAATCATACTGGATATTGTTTTACCTTGCACATAAACTGCATGCAGGGTAGAAGTCCAAAGGTGATAAGCGTATAAATTTCAAGTCTGATTACTGCTTGTGACAAAATACATTGATGATTAATTCTTAAAGCCATAGTTCACAAATATCCTAGTTAAGAAATATACTCAGAAAAAAGAATATTCTGTTTCTTTTAAAAAGCATACTCAAAATTAATGTGTGTGTGTGTGTGTGTGTGTGTGCACGCGTGCGTGTGTGAATGTGCAGGCGTGTGTTTTCTTTTCATACAGCATATCTGGTTTTAACAGAAACACATTTGCAATAGGAATCATGTTCTATTTAAACGTACCCTCTGTAGATCAAAAAAGATCCTAACATTCTCTTCCTAAGTCATTAATAAATAAAAGTTGTAAAGGTTAAAAAGGTTGACTTAAATAAAGTTTCCCACACTAACCAGTACTAACCAGTGGGTGTCTGTGGAAAATCTCATTCAGGAGAATTTAGTGATTTGGCAATGGTTCCTTCTGAATGGCTCATTCAGGAAGCAAATGATCCATTATCTTTGCAAAAGAATTTTTGCTTTAAGCTATGTGACTAATCCTCCCACATCTTGGATTTTGCCCACATGTTCTTGTCTAGTGCATTCCCTGCACATTGCTCTCCTTGCCCAAGTCCATCAGAGACCACGATGCATTCTACCAAAGATGAGATGGTCCTATGTAGCTACTAAGTAAATGCATATAACGCAAAATGGAGACAAGATAAAGCAAGCCCCAGCACTCTGTACAATAATAAAGATTCTTTAAAATAGTAAAGAAAACCAGAAGAGTTATCTGTGTAATCCAGATAGCAAAGTCTACTTCATACCAAAAACAAAACACAAGACACTTTTGATCATTTTCTCACTTAAGTGGGCTATGGTTTTATTTCAATGCTCATACCATTTCTACAAAGAGGGATTGGTCTTAATTTAGGGTTCAACATCCTAAACTGCTTTTCTAGAAAACTGTAGCCCAATACACAGTACAGCATGTTTTTTACTGTCTTGCCCACTTTGTCTGTTGCCACCACTAACTGCATTAGTTAGTGAAAAGATAATTGTTTTGCTTTTTCCCACGGGCAGCAATGTTTAGACAAAAAATTGATTTTTCTTTTCCTACCTATGAAAGTTTCAAGTTTACTGAGGTTGTCTAAGTCTGTGGAGAATATAGTTTAAGTGCCACAACTCAATAGGTTTTATGAAAACAGGTTGTGCTGGGGTAACTTCCTGAAGATGAAACATAAACTTCAGTCATTCTTACCTAGTAACTACTGTGGCTTTCTTGTTAAAGAGTAAAGAGCAAAAGACATTTAACTTCAGAAAGATATCTTATCTCTTCAAATCCGAGCACCAGAAAGAAAAAAAAAAAAAAAGAAAGAAAGGTATCTTATCTCATTAATGCTACTAGATATCAAAGAAGTGAAAATTCACAAGCTGAAACAACATATCAGAGTTTTCATATCCACCACTAAGTATCGATTGATTAATCCACTACAGTAAGTTAATTGTGTAGTTATTATATATAAACATTAAAACCAGACACTAAAGAGGATCTAGAAATGTAACAATCAACAAAAAGAAATTTAGAGTTTGAGCCCTAGATAACAGGAAAATGTGTGTGAATAATCTTTTTAAGTTACAAAAGCAGAGTATATGAATATTCATGGCATGAAAATAATAATTCTGCCTTGGCATTTGTGGGCTGGGGGAGAAGCAGATGAGAAGAAGTTCCTCAAAAGAGGAGACATTTGAAAGATGAGTCGATCAGGCAGAAAACGGACAGGTGGGATGAATAAAGGACATTTCAAACAGTGAGAAAAGTGTATGAAAATCAAGAGATGGGAAAGTGTAGTTCCAGTGCTCAGAGCTTAGGGGACAAAGGAGGCGAGCAGGGGAGGGGAAGCTGGAGAAAAGGTTTGGAACAGTGTGGAAGGTCTTAAATGCTGGTGAGAAACTGAATTTCACTGTGTGGGCCGTAAAGAACAGGAGCAAAGTTCAGAACAGGAGAGCCACGTGATTGTACTCCAGGGAGGGAGATCCAGCCGTGGAACAAACGGGAGGAAAACGGCAAGCAAGAACCTCAGAAGATCAGAAGGGAGGATGACGGCAACAGGAGGGGACAAACCAAGAACTAACAGTGGACAGGACAGAAGGTGAACCTAGATGTTCTCACATATTTCTTGTCTTAGCGAAATATCAGTGAGAAATAAAACATTCATTATTTTCAGAAACATGATCAAAGTATAACAAGATATTTTATATATAAATGCTGATAAACTATATACACTAATAAACAAATTTGCTCAACACAAACATAATTTTCTCCACCTATCACAGTTCTATCATTTAGCCAATTTTTTCAGATTGTTTTTGTTTGCATATAACTTAGATCTAATCGACATTATATATCTGAGGGTAGGGAAAGTGTTTTCTTTCTTCGAAATTCAAAAGCCAAGCACAGGAAGGATCTGGCATTTATTAACCATTCAAAGATATTTTTTTCCCCAAATTAAACAGTACTGTTAATGCTGACAAAAATTCAGATCACTGATCATACAGCTAAGAATTCTGAGTAGAGGCTATTTAAAGGAATCTGAAATTTTATTACTCCCTTGACAACATCTGTGTGAAATCCAAAGAATAAATATCACAGAAACGGCTCAACAGTTCTATTATTCAATTGAATAAAATTTTATTTTAAAAAATTTTTAAAAATTTATTTTAAAAACTTCATTCAATTCCAAAGCACTATAAACATGCTTAGGACACATCCTAACCTTCTGAAAGGAGTATGCTCTAAAGAAAGAGTTAGAAAACTTTTTCTGTAAAGGTCCAGATCAGTAAATATTTTAGATTTTATGCAGTATACCTCTTGATGAAACTACTCAACTCTGCTGCTGTGGCAGGAAAGGAGCCATAGACAATATGTAACTGAACGAGCATGGCTGTGTTCCAGCAAAATGTTACTTAGAAAAAAGTGGTGGGTACCTACTGTAGTTTGCTGACCCCTGCCTAGCAGAGAATTCAGCTGTGGTGGCTTAATATGGTTTCACTGTTCTTGCTCCTCAATGCACATAACTCTGAAGAAGTGATTTAAAAAATTATTGTGAGAAAATGGGCTCCAAAAATAAAAATATCTCCACTTCTAGTGAAGTAATAAAAGAGAAAACAAAATGAAGAGGTTCTGAGGAAGCAGTGGATTCATGGAGACAAAGAGAAGTTCGGGGGAACTTATAAAGAGAATGTAAAGGTCGGCACAATGGCTCATGCCTGTAATCCCGGCACTTTGGGAAGCCAAGGCAGGTAGATCACTTGAGGTCAGGAGTTCGAGACCAGCCTGGCCAACATGGTGAAACCCCGCCTCTACTAAAAATACAAAAATTAGCTGGGCATGGTGGTGTGCACCTGTAATCCCAGCTTCTTGGGAGGCTGAAGCAGGAGAATCACTTGAACCCGGGAGGCAGAAGTTGCAGTGAGCCAATATCACGTGACTGCACTCCAGCCTGGGCAACAGAGCGAGCTTCTATCTCAAAAAAAAAAAAAAAAAAAAAAAAAGAATGTAAAATTTGATGATCTCTCAGATTACTGCTAAAACAACTCAATATTTATTCTAAGTAGAAATATTTAAAAATGTGACTCATGAAACCATTTCAGGGGATGCTCCAACCAATGCTTTTTAATTGAGAGAAAACTTCAGGGAAAGCTTAAACTATCACATAAAAATATTTAAGAACTGCATGAATCTTGACAGAATATTTTGCACGAGAGAGGCCCAGGGAACTGGAAAATTTATGAAAGTCTCAGATCATATTTCCCTCATGAATTATGATGATCATACTATATTTACTTGATATAGCAGGGGGGAAGTAGAAAATGCTACTTTTAAAGCTTACTAATCTATATTTAAATCTTTAAAAGTTAAAAACTATCTTAACTCAATTACATTTGCTTAACCATGCTATTGCTAATTTACCATTGAAAGTGACTTACTAGTTATGTGACCTTGTGAAAGTTACTTTACTTCTCTGTGCCTCAGGTTGCTTATCTGGAAAAAGTAGCTCTTTCAATGAATTGCCAGAGGATTAAGTAAATTAATGTACATAAAGTGTTCAGAACAGTCCGGCATAAGGAAGTGTTCAAATGCTACACTGCTGCGGCTGCTCCCCTGAGTCTCTTCTCCCCAAGTCAGCTTTACTGGTTCCTCCTTCCCCCCACCCTCGCCCTTTTTTCTCCCTTTGGCGTCTCCTGGGTGACCTTGTCTTGCTCTGAGGGCTTAAAACTACCATTTGCTGGAGACTGCTCAGTCTCCTCAACGCTGACCCCTTTTCCAGATTGCATTTCCAATTTCCTACTGTCCATTCCATTGAAATATATCAAGAGCACCCGAAACTCAGTGTGTTCAAAAATCAAACTCATTATTATTATTATTACTATTATCAGGACAGAGTCTCATTCACTCTCTCTTAGGCTGGAGTACAGTGGCACAATCTTGGCTCACTGCAACCTCTGCCTTCTGGGTTCAAGTGATTTTCCTGTCTCAGCCTCATAAGTAGCTGGGATTACAGGCGCCACCATGATGCCCAGCTTATTTTTTCAGTTTTAGTAGAGATGGGGTTTCACCATGTTGGCCAGGCTAATCTCAAACTCCTGACCTCAAGTGAGCCACCTGCCTCAGCCCCTTAAAGTGCTGGGATTATAGACGTGAGCTACCACACCCAGCCCCACTACCTTTCTACCCTTTTCCCTTTCCTTTCCTTGTGTTTCCTTAGTTAGTGACGTCATTATGTATCCTTAAATCATGCCAGAAAATACTTTTCCATTACCATTTCATTCCTGTGCTCCCAGTCATCATCTCCTCCAGGCCGTCTTTCATTGTCGTCGGAGTTATCGTTCTTAAAACATAGATTTGATCACATTATCCTCTTGCTCAATTACTCTCTATTGCTTGGGGAAAAGATCTATGAACCTAAGAGTACACTTCAGAGACTCCGGAAAGTGTCTGAAATTAAATATAAAAATTTGTGTGTCCTTGATTTAAAAAAACAAACAAACATGGAATCTGTCCTAGAAGACAATTATTCAACTGCTCAGCAGGGTAAAATCTGCAATTTAAGTTGATCCTAGTCACACTCCTATATCTGAAACATACTATTATGTGGACAACAAAAGGGATGTAAATATATTTCTGGTGTCTGGATATTGAAATATTGATTTGAAATTTCTTGTAGTCAAAGTTTCAACATTATAGATAATACATAGTCATAAATATGTAGACACACATTGTGTTTACTTAACTAAATCTAGGGACACCCTTACTGGTGTCTTTGGATTTGAATGAGATCAATGATAAAGACCTGAGGCCTGTGTTCAAATCCTGGTTCAGCCAATTACCAGTAATGTGACCTTGGGCAAGTTACATAGCTTCTGTTCTATGATTTGTGAAGATGGCAGGAGTAATAGTACCTGCCTTTTGGGATTATTTTGAGGACTAAGTTAGTTTATTATGTACAGTTTATTTATTAGTTTATGTATAGCACTTAAGACTACATAAGTGCTTGCTACTATTGTAATTATTTATTGAAAGCCAAGACTCAAGTTTGCAAGAGATAATCACAGAGCAAAAAAAATTGACCTAGCTCACATAAGCCTCAAGCTTTAATCAACTGAGTTAATTAGCCAGAGAATACTAATAAAGATGGCCCTTTTCACTAATGTTTTTATCAATTGAAAAGTGTTTCAAGTCTATCTGATAAAATTCTTTTACTAGCTTGCAATAACTAAAAATATCAGTTCAGAATATTTCCAAGGCAAACTATAGGTATACTAAAATAATTACTTTGAATAGAAAACAGCCAGAGCTGCTCTTCCCTGGGCAGCAAATCAATGGGCATCTCACTGCTTACCACGTGTCCAATGTGAAGGGGAAACGCTAAGTAGGAAATTGAGAAGAAAAAAAAAGAAGCTCAATCACTTAGCTTTCAAACAAGCTGGTGTCTTGATTGCCAGAGATATGGGGTATTAGGCATTAGCAACACACACCTGGCCAAAGCTGTGAAATGTAGATCCCAACATCATCAAATCTATGGACAAATCAAAATAAGTGCATGCTGTATGCCTTAGCTGATTTTCTCCGAGTGATATAGTTATGCGATATATTTGGGACTGCCTCTGTTGAAAGTTTTCAAAGCCAAAAAATGCTATTTTCACCCATACTATATATATCGCAGTTGTATAAACAGTATTATTTGTTCCCCAACAGACTCCCAAAAGGATCACTTTACTGTTTATTAATGGCATAGTAATCAGATCTTAGGTTAAAATACCTTTTATTTACTTATTTATCTTTTTTCTTGAGACAGGGTCTCACTTTGTCACCCAGGCTGGAGTGCAGTGGCACGATCTGAGCTCACTGCAACCTCGACCTCCCAGGCTCAAGCGATCCTCCCATCTCAGCTTCCCGAGTAGCTAGGAATACAGGCATGCACCACCATGCCTGGCTATTTTTTTGTCGAGATGGGGTTTCACCATGTTGTCCAGGCTGGTCTCGAACTGTGAATGTGAAGCTCTCATGATTCACCCACCTTGGTTTCCCGAAGTGCAGGGACTACAGGCATGTGCTACAGCACCCAGCCATGTTAAAATTCTTAAGTTAATATTGAAACTAGGGAAAGAGAGAATAAAGCCAAAATTCCTTCGCTTTACTAATAAAGATCCTCCATGATCTTACCTCAACTAACTTTCCACCTTACTCTTCCAGGATATACTTCTTAAAATCTTCAAGAAAATGAAATGTCTTATAATTCCCACAATCATATTCACTCTTTGCCCACTCTATGCATTTCCTCTACCTAGAACAGTCTTCCAATTATATCTCCAAAGTCCAAATCCCATCCTTTTCAGGCCCTGTCTGGATGACATGAAGCCATTCTCTGTGGCTCAGTGGAAGTAATTATCCAGGTTCTTAAACTTTCACAACTTTCACTCAGCACCTCTGGGACTTTCCTCAGTCCATCTTGATCAAAGTTATTGACACGTGTCTTTTCTTTTCAAGACTGGATGTTCTCTAAGGGCAATGTATTCAACTGCTCCATCTTTGTAGGCCAGCCTGCACCATGTGCACATACGTCCATGGCAGGTGATCATGGTTTTTGCTACAGTATTCATTATATACATTCTTTAAAGTAGAAACATGTTGGTCACATGCAAACTGAGGTCGAAATAAGGTTTAAACCAAATGGACAAATACATGCATTCAGATAAGTTTTGCTGAAGAAAGACTTCAGTTTAAAAGATATGCAATGAGACTTGTTTTCTTGTGAAGCAAGCTGAGAGAAAAGAATTGTAATGCTACTCCCAGGGCATTTACCAACTAGTGATCTGCCAAGAGCTACTAACAGTGCTGCATTAAAAGCTGACTTCCCATTCCTGTAACTGATAATATGCTTTAATATACTTCCAAGTTAGGTAAGTCATAAGATAGCTGACCCTGTCTTTCACCTGCTGCAAACTTATAACTCTGTTTGCCTCCGGGGCTTTGGATCAAGAACTCTCAAGACCTGTGTATACAGTGATCATTTCATCATCATCTCTTATATGCCTTTAATGCTAAATACCCAAGGACCAAAATGCAAAAATTAGAGAATCTGATACATAACAGAGCCCGCAAGTGCCAAGACAGGGTAAGACGAACAAAAGTATATCTAAACATTGGCAGTCTGATACTACTTGGGCAGAAGTTGACAAGTCCTAACATGGCACTTGGCACTATCTGAAATGCTTTTTGGATCTCAAAGTAGAGGCTGACTTCACTCTTATGTGAATCTCCAGGGCTGTGCTGATCGGCAAGTTCTTGCCAGACCACTGGACAGCTGCCCACTGTCTGCAGTCCTGTGTTTATAGTCGACATTTCTCTGCCTACTCAGTTCAAAAACTGTTACGTAAATGAGTTTCAATATTCACTCTTGGGCAAAAGCAATTTTCCTAAGCCTCAAATCCTGAAAGAACAGACAATCTAAGTCCTAAACCAGATGAATGAATAGAATTTTACAGAATAGTCTTGACTAAGTCGTGCTAATGGGAAATGTTCTGTTGGGTCCTCTATCTGTTAGGGCTTTCATATTGGTGACATCTGAACATCAGTCTAGAACATTATGTTTCTAGTATCTATTGGATTACTGGAATGGCAACTGAATCCTTGGGCAGGGAGCAGGAGATTCTAAGCGTTTTAACTGAGTCAATCTTTAAAATAACTATTATATTTATTCTTTAAAGTAGAAACATGTTGGCCACATGCAAACTGAGGTCAAAATAATGTTTAAAATTATTAAGAAATTAGGTAAACACTGTTAGTGGCACTACCATAAATTACACAATGTTTCTGAAATGATAAAATAGACCCTCAACAAGTCTAAGGTTTGTATACTCTTTATCATTTTTCCTATATAGCTTCACTGAATAACCTCAGCTCAATTTCTCTTGGTTTTGTATTTATGTATCCCTATTGTTAAGCAGCTGAATTTCTCTTGAATCAGTTCTTCAGCCTCCCAGTCTGCTTTGACAGAATTATTTCAAACTGCCCCATTTCTTAGGCCTCTTACTGTATCTCTCTTCATCTGCATTTCCATTTGGTTTCCACAGTGACTTGTTTGCTCATTACAGCACAACAAAATTTAACAACTAAATCAGGCATATTAGCATTCTTATGACTAAAGCTTCCTGTATTTAAATAGATCATATTGGCAGTAAAATTGAAACATTTTAAAATGCTGAGACAGTGAACAATGCCATCTATTACAATTCAAAGCTGTTATTCTGGAAATGTAATTTGATGTCATAGGCTGATTAAAAAAAAGAAAAACTGGATAGGGCAAACAAGGTAGACTATGTTATCACATAACCTCAATTTCCTTGAAACTGAGAGCTTCTTTTGGGCACAAGTGGACGTCTGTGGACTGTGTGAAGACAGCACAGGCTTTTGGAGTTAAACTGACTCAAATCCCAGTGTTGATGTTTTCTAACTTTGAAACCCTGGGCAGGTTACTTAGCCTATCTAACCCTCAGTTTCCTCATCTGTGAAATGGGGATTTGGCCCGATAAAACCTAGTTCAAGTTGCTTTTGAGATTATAGGTAAGGTGTTCAGGGCCTAGTACTGTAAACTTTCTAATCAGATCACCTAACAGTAGGTGAATATTTTTCTTTTTCAAAACCAAGACCAATGGATTATTCTAAAACTTCTATGTACATCACACTTTCTTCACACTAAAAAATTGCCATCTCTGGAGAAATTAGATCCCCAAATGATTAAAATGTTCATATCGAACATCCAACTTTTGTGAGGCTCAGAGAAATAAAGACCATGAATTTAGAAGTTCAAAGCACCACAAAGAACAGGTAGCTGTCATGCGGTGAGCGGCTCAGAGTCCGGTGTCTGGAACCACGTAGGTTCACATTCCTACTCTGCCGCTTTCTAGCTGTGTGACGTTGGAAAAGGTATGTCTCCTCTCCATTCCTTGGTTTCCCTATCTGTAAAATGGGGCTACTAAGAAAGTGCCCACCTCACAGAGTTGTAATGAAAATTGAACAACACTGACTGGTACATAGGAAGTACTCAATGTTACCTTTTATTATTCTTAAAGCAGCTTTCCCCAAAAGTCACATTGCACATATTTCCAGATTCAAATTATTCACAGTTATGCTTTATGATTCTCCCTGTTCATCCCTCTCCCCACAAAAAGAAAATAAGAGGTCATCTTTGATAAGGAAGCCAAATTAAAGAATTTAAGTTGTGCCTGACTGCCGTTCTCCGTGGCACACACCTGACCTGAGCCTACCCCCAACCCTGCTGCAGGGGCCCTATCACAGGCTCCCTCTTTACTAAGGGGCAGTCTACGAGCCTGACCCACTCAGGGAACAAAGAGAGGCTGTGGCCACTAACCCATACCTGGACCAGCCAGTGTGTTGTTGCCCGCCCTGCCTGACTTTCTTGGTTTTATTCCGCAGCAGTAGTAAAGCAAGAGTTACCGGCACAGAGCAGACTCTCAATTAAGTTGGGATGAATGACATGAACGTGACAAGTGATAAAGCTGGGAGCTTTGATTTCCATAAAGGCCAGAATTCAGCAACTGGCTGCAACTATGCTTTTCCCATATTTGCCTTCCTAAGTGATGGCCCTATCTCAGGATCCACTTGAATACTGATAGAATGCCTATATTGTGCCTGGCCCTGAGCATGTGGCAGTGAGAAATCTGATACTGTTTCTGCTCTCTGGAGCTACTGTGTAATATAACGAGGACCCGGAAGGGAGAGGCAGGGTTTGGAGTCTAGAAATATGAGTAAGCTAACACTGGGAAAAATTCATTCCCTGCCTCCCTTGGGTTGCAATGACGAGAGTCTTTATACATTTTAAATGAACACTACTGACACCTACAAAACAGTTAAGAATCCATATTTAAATTCTCTGACATTACTGGTGGGAACATAAATTGGTATGACCACTTGAGAAACATGTTTGACAACATTTTCTAAAGGTACAAATACTCTATGACCACCAATTCCACTTTATATACCCAAGAGAAGAGAGTGTTTATACCCATTAAAAGAAAAATTGTTCATACTAGCTTTATAAACATTCATGGTAGCCCCAAACTTAAACTAACCCAAATATTCATTAACAACAGAATACTGTGGGAGCTTCCAGGTTGGCAAACACAATGAGGTCCTGGAAGAGTGGCACACCTGAGGTGGGCATGGACACTCTACATGCCCTCCCTGCCTGTCCCCTGATGCCTTTCCCTATACCTCTCTTCTGGCTGTCTGTTCCTCAATTGTATCTTTTATAATAAACTGGTAAATGGTATTAAAGAGAAGTTATACGAGCAGAGAACTATACCATGGCTCATCAATACTGACACGCAAGAGAACAGGCCTATGCAAAGCGATAAGAACCAATCCAAAAAGCATACCCTCAGCACGAACACAAAGTTGCAGATTGAAGCTCAGTGCAGATACAATCATGCAGGAAGCACTGGAGGCCATCTTAGGACACTGGGGCAAAAAGTGGCAGGATGGATGCAACATGTTCAGGATGGAGGAAAAAAATGGGCAGGGGCATCACATGCTGCCATCTCTGAGCTCCCTGCCAACCCAGATGCAGGCCTGCCTCAATTCTCTGGTTAAATGTCTCTATTTTCTGAAAAAAAAAAAAAAAAAAAAAAAAAAAAAAGACAGAATATTGTGGAATAGTCATATGATGAATAATACACAGAAATGAAAAAGAATGAATGACTGATTCATGCAACAGCATGCAACAACATGGATGAATTTCAACATAAAAGAGGACTACTGCATAATTCCATTTATATGAAGTTCAAAGACAGGCTACAGTAATGTGTGCTGACAGCAATCAGAATGGCACTCCAAGGGAAGTATGGACTGAAGAAGTCATGAGAGAACTGTCCAATATGCTAAAAATGTTCTACATCTTCATCTAGAGGTGGTTTTGTGTATCCATATAGATACAAGAAGTAATTGTACTTACATTTAAGATATGTGTATTTTACTATAATTTTACCTTTTAGAAAATTTAAATAAGGGCCAGGTACAGTGGTTCATGCCTATAGCCTTAGCACTTTGGGAGGCTGAGGCAGACATATCACCTAAGATCAGGAGTTCGAGACCAGCCTGGCCAACATGGTGACACCTACCCCTACTAAAAATACAAAAATTAGCCAGGCTTGGTGGTATGCACCTGTAATCCCAGCTACTCTAGAGGCTGAGGCAGGGGAACCTGAGAGGTGGAGGTTGCAGTGAGCCGAGATCATGCCATTGCACTCCAGCCTTGGAGACAAGAGCAAAACTCTGTCTCAAAAAAAAAAAAAAAAAAAAAAAAAAAGATAAAAGAAAATTTAAATAAGCTAAAATCACCATATTTACTTTAAAACCTTTAGTGTTCTCCAGCCTTGAATCAGTCATTCATTCACTCACTCATTCATTCATCCCAGTATTTAGTCAACATCTACTACTATGGTAAGCACTGCAAGCCCAACATGCATGTTGTTCATCATTAGGAAGTATGGATATTAGCAGAGAAAATCACTTCACTGACAGCATCATTCATTTAGCAATAAATCACAAACAAATTTCTGACACCTCATCTGTTCCTTTTTTTTTTTTTTTTGCTATTACTTGACATTTTATATGTTGCTTATATTTACAGCTGCTCTCAATTTAAAATGTAAATTCCTTGGTTGTTCCAAACTTTTGTATGCTGTTAAATGCCTAGAGCAGTGTCTTACACACAGCAGGTATGTGACAATTTCACATTTAACATGTTACATCACAGTACTTTTCATGGCCTCAAGTTTTCTGGCCCATGTTCTTTTCCCTGGGTTTTCACTTTTCTCTGCTCCTGATGTAACCTGAAAATCACTTACTAGAATGATGTGTCTTATACTTACAAATATCCTACAAATAGAGTGTTAGATATAGCTTTTGTTATTTTCAGTTTTCTTTTAAGAACCCTTTGATCCTATAATAGAGCTTAAGAGTAAGGGAGAGTTAAAGTGGGGAAAGTAAAGAGATAATAGATAGACTCAGGTGATTGAAGAAAATGATAAGCCTTGTTTTTGTTTTTTTTTTTTTGAGATGGAGTTATACTCTTTCACCCAGGCTGGAGTGCAGTGACATGATCTTGGCTCATTGCAACCTCCGCCTCCCAGGTTCAAGCGATTCTCCTGCCTCAGCCTCCTGAATAGCTGGGACTAGAGGTATATGCCACCATGCCTGGCTAATTTTTATATTTTTAGTAGAGACGGGGTTTCACCATGTTGGCCAGGCTGGTCTTGAACTCCTGACATCAGGTGATCCACCTGCCTCGGCCTCCCAAAGTGCTGGGATAACAGGCATGAGCCACTGCATCTGGCCTAAACCTTGTTTTGACAGTTTGCAATGCACTGGCAAAAACAAAAAGAGCCATGTCTCTCTGGCTCCCCTCCCTACCCTGTTCAAGGCTCCACCTGACACCATCTGTATCAACATGCCCAGAAAACACCCTTGTGTACGAGACAGAGAATGCCAGTCTTATCTATCTCCTAGTATTTTTTTAAGTGCAACTCTTCTAAGGGTCACTAATGAGGAAAAGATTTGAAAGTACCAGGAAAAAGCTTGGATCCCCAAATCAAATGTAGTTAACAATAGTGATATTGCTCTCACAAATGGGGGCAAGATGAAAGAACTTTGAATTGCTTTAGTTTCTTACTTTTCTTTTCTGTGGTCTTGTTGTACATAGTGATTCTTGAAGCCACCTGTTATCACTGGAGGGAAGAGACTGTGAGGGGTGGTACTCTGAGGTCTCAGCCTCTCTCCATGTGCTAAGGCTTTGTGTTCATGTTCCTGCTGACCTGTGGCATCTGAGCAACTGAGTACCATCTGCTGCCTCACAAGAGCCATGCCCACCTTACAGACGG
Organism: Saimiri boliviensis; assembly: GCF_048565385.1. Classification (NCBI taxonomy): domain Eukaryota; kingdom Metazoa; phylum Chordata; class Mammalia; order Primates; family Cebidae; genus Saimiri; species Saimiri boliviensis. The sequence continues at coordinate 61,664,058 of NC_133453.1, forward strand.
AGCAAGCTGATCGACCACAAGCCCTGTGGCTTCGCAGTAGAGCGTGCTGACATAACAGAATTGGCTTCTGTTTGGTTCTTTCACTGTTCAAAGGGAGAATCCCAAATGCTACAGTATTTCACTTTCTGTCCTCTTCTGAGACACCAGCTCACTGTAAATTATAAGGTTTCATCCTGGGGGCAATCACCATAAGTCATACTCCAAGTTGCAACAGGTCAATAAACAGCTGTACAGTTGGTGTTATCCTACCAAATTCAGAAACACACATATATGGGGCTCCAATAGTTCACTGGGCTTACTGCGGTCTTCTTGGTATTGAGACCAGCATCCCCAACAGGCCCTGTGAATCTCAGTGTGATCTTCCCCTGCTTCCTTCCTGGCCTCATCCCACACCATGTTATTCTTCCTCTTAATTCCTAAAGCACATTCTGTTTCCTTGGCCCGAAAAATACTTCTTTCCCTTTCCTTACCATCTAGTTAATCCCACTTCAGTCTAACTGTCAGTTCCCTGGGGAAGCATTCTCTGATCCTGCAGGCTGGGCCGGATCTCTCTGCTTTGCAGTCTCATAGCACCTGCATTTTTGTTTTAGCATTGATCACAGTTTGCAATTAGAGCTTTCTGTGATATATTTCAGGCATATGTTTTAATCCGCTAGTCTGTAAGCTTCTCAAAGCTACATGATGCTCAATAAACATCTGTAGAACAAAGCGGGGGAGGAATGAGAAAAGGAAGAAAGGAAAGAAAAGAGATAGAGAAGGAAAGGGGAGTGAGAGAGAAAGAAAATAAAAAATCAAAATTTATGAAGGTAGTGCCTGCTCCAGTCTTGTCAGATTTAGGCCAACGAGAGGGCCTTAATCTAACCCAGATTAGACTACCCACCTAAACGCTGCCATGCTTCCAAGAGCTGGAATAAATCTTCCCATTTAAAGCCACCACAAAAAAAAGAACCAGTAACCTCTAATATGCTGAGGGACAATTATTCAATCCTGGAACTGGAACTTGGAAAACAGCATGAATAAATTAAAGTATCCAGCTGGCAAGCTGGCCCATACCTGTAATCCTAACACTTTGAGAGGCTAAGGCAGAAGGATCACTTGAGCTCAGGAGTTTGAGACCAGCCTGGGCAATAGGGAGATCCTGTCTCTACAAAAAGTAAAAATAAATTAGCCAGGCCTGGTGGCACACACCTGTGGTTCCAGCTACTAAGGAAGTTGAGGTGGGAGAATCACTTGAGCCCAGAAGGTTGAGGCTGCAGTTAGCCATGCACCACTGTACTCCAGCCTAGGTGACAGAGCAGAAGCTATCTCAAAAAAAGAGACGTATCTTGTGTGGGCCAGGGGCAATGACTTACAACTATAATCTTAACACTTTGGGAGGCCAAGGCAGGAGGACTGCTTGAGGCCAGGAGTTAAAGAGTAGCCTGGGCAACATAGCAAGATTTCATTGCCACAAAAAGTAAAAAAAAAAAAAAAAAAAAAAAAAATCAGCCAGTACTAACTACTCAGGAGACTGAGGCAGAAGGATTGCTTCAGCCCAGGAGTTAGAGCCTGCAGAGGGCTATGATCATACCACTGTACTCTAGCCTCGGAAAAAGAGTGAGCCTCTGTCTCTTAAAAAAAGAAAAGAAAAACTATCCTGTGCAAATGTTTTGGGTGGTGTTCAGTCATTTTATAGAAACACACATGAATTTCTAATAAGACAACAATTAGTACCCTAAAAGAGTAAAATATTTAAAAAGTCACTGTGCCCCACTGACAATACTCTTGAGTTTTCACATTCCCTTTGAGGTCTATACAAATTATTCCCAATGTAAGGGCCAGGGACCCATTGGAGAATATACAGTTGTAAGGGGCCTGGAAATACACACACAGAGGAAGTACTGCCTGCAGACTGAATACATTAAAACCCAATTATTACCATGTTGAAGACCAGGAAATTTTGTTGCTGAAAAAGGTCCTCATACTCCAAAAAGTTCAGAGCTATGCAATTTAGAAATTAGTTATAATTGGTTCTGTTTCCTAGCACGAATGGAAGAGGTCCTCTTGTAAAATGGGCCGTTATCACTCTGTCTGAGTCAAAATTGTTTTCAACCTCATTAGGGAACTCACGAGACACGCAAGGTGCTGCAGTACCTAACCTGCGGCTTGGAGGAATATGGTCAATATTCAGGAATGAATGTTTCTGAATTGCTACAAGGTCTTTAAAGGAAATGATGCCATAAAAACTCACAGTGTTAGTGTGATAATGATCAGTTTGGACATTTATATTAGAGAATGATGCTTCAAATCAAGTAATTTCAAGGGACTTAATTTACTTTTTTTTCATGTTTTATGGGTTTTACTTTTTCCTAGTTAGATAATTTTCAGAACTGAGTGATATAACTGAAAGATCTTACTGGACAAAGCAATTGACATTCACCAAGGAAGGTAGGGTAGTGTCCCATAACATGGCCCCACTGTAGGTGACAAGGAAGAGAGGCCCCACCGCCAGACAGCTCCCTGAGCTTCATGTTAACATGCCACAGTCCCCTCTGTTGTTTATGAGGGCTATGGGTGGCCAAAAGAGCTAGCCAAACAGCAGAAAGAAGCTTCAGGGATCCTGAGGCAGTTTTTAAATTTATCATCATCATTTTAGAAAATACTGAGAATTTTCTATTTCACCTGTGTACACACACACACACGTGTACACAGTTGAGTATGGCATGAGCCATGAGAGAGAACGTTTTGTAGGCAGGAACCTGCCATGTCCCCAAGCACATGTTCACTGTCACAGAGAGAAGGGAGTGACTACCAATCATCCCAATACAGCAGAAAACCACACTTACCAGGAGTTAGATGTCTGGGTTTCTAGTCATGGTTCTGCTGCTTTGAGGTATGTCACTTTGTACAAGTAACTTACCATCTTTTGGTAAGAGGCTTGAACTCTTAATTTATAAACTAAGAATGCTAGGCTGCTAGAGGATTGCAAAGCTCCTTCCAGCTCTGATAGTCTATTCTTTTTTTTTGAGGCGGGTGGGGTGGGGTGGGGTAGGGCAGAGTTTCTCTCTTGTCATCCAGGCTGGAATGCAATGGTGCGATCTGGGCTAACTGCAATCTCTGCCTCCCGGGTTCAAGTGATGCTCCCGGCTCAGCCTCCTGAATAGCTGAGATTACAGGCATGTGCCACCACACCCAGCTAATTTTGTATTTTTAGTAGACACCACACCCATACAATTTTGTATTTTTATTTCACCATGTTGGTCAGGCTAGTCTCAAACTCCTGACCTTAGGTGATCCGCCCGCCTCAGCCTCCCAAAGTGCTAAGATTACAGGCGTGAGCCACCACACCTGGCCTTGACAGTCTATTCTATATGTGCTTTTGCCCAAGATCATGCTACCAACTTGCTTTTGCAGAAAACGGTTATGGAACTAATTCTTATTTCAGAACAGAAAAGATCCAGCATTAAAAAAACTTTTTTAATCTAATTTTTTCACCCATTTACATTATAAATTTGGAACTATAGCATTGAAAGACTGAGTCTAGAACTTCTTATGACAAGAATTAATGAAGTACCAGGAGAAGAGCACATTGAGTATTATATGGAATTTGGATGTACTTTTTCCAACTCTAAATTTCAACTCTATTTGATTCCTCGTCTCCATCCCATATTTACCCAAATTATTAATTCTTAGAAACAGTTTAAATAAGGTGAAGGAGATCTATATATATTGATATCTCCTAATTTTTTCATTAAATACTGGCCACTAGGATGATGAACATTGTTGCCTGTGTCCTAACATTGTACCTTTAAACAGTCACTTAGAAATGCAAGCATTCAGATTTCTCTCTTCCACCATTAATCCACTGGATCCCACAGCCCTAAAGAGGGAGACTATTAAGCTACTTTCTGTTGAAACATCAAAAGGAACTCTGCTCTTGCCACACTGCATTTTAGTGATGTCTGCTTTAAAATATTAGTATCTCTTCTTAAAAAATGAATATTAAGATTAAATAAACCCAATGACACTTCTGGTATCATTTATTTTGATCATAAAATCCCTGCCGTGGAGACAGATTTTGAATAATAAGAATGAAGTGGAGCTTGACTAACATTTTGTTACTACTAGAATGCCAGTAAATTTGCATTTTTGCCCATCAAAACCAATTCTCTTTTGCAATATTTATTATGGAAAATTTAATACTCAAACAAGTATTTAACATGTTAAACTGTTAAATATTTAACATACTTACTTCATTATTATACATACTTAATTTGAAAACTGACATACTTCTGAGACTGGCATTTTACACCTATATGGGCAAAGTTTTTCTAGCAAAGTAAAAAAATGTACCTCTACACTTAATTCTAAATTTTCCTATAAAATAAGTAAAATAATTCAGGTCTGCATCTCAAATGATAACATACATACTTACAATGTTTTGCCTTAGACATTCACTTTGTGCATGAACACATATATCCCTACCCTGCTTAATATAAAATGCTAGCCAAAAATGCCCTACACATTGCCTATCATTAAATAATAATAACAGCAATATTAAAGTTTAGGATCAGTAGGAGAAATCTGACAAAAATGGTGATATAGCTCTTGCTTGACTATAAAGGAAAACCAGAACCACTGTGGGCATGAGGGGCTTGTACCCAGCTAACCTTGTCTTGTATTCATACACTGACTATCTCATTTCTAGAGATAAAATCCCCTTTCCAAGAAAATGTTCAAAGTGAGAAAACAGTTGAAGGTCAACCAAAGTTGAAATTTGTTCAATACAAAATTATCCATTTGAGCTTCTATAATCTGTTTTCTGATCTCTTGACTTCACATAAGACACTTTGCGCCAAGGCCTCCAGCCATTTCTGTACTGAGGAAGCCAGTGACTAATAATATTAGAGTTTCACCTTTCTGAGTCCCTTCTTCACTCAGATATATTCAAATATAGCTTTTGTGAAAGGGAAAAGGAATAAGCAGAGAAACTGACTGTATAATATCTGAAGATCCCTTTGCAGTTCTCTTTTCTACAATTATAAAATTATATCCTTAGCTCCTTCTGTATTACCTATAGTCCTTGATCAGTTACCCTATACTTTTCTAACTAATCATAATTTTTTAGTTAGTTCTCTTATGTTTTTCTTCCTTAACTGCTTCATTCAATTATAACATTCCTGAGGAATAAACTGAGTTAATTCTTAGGTGTACAGGGTGATGTCTTACAAATGTATACAACTACATGACTCCACCCAGATCAAGGTACATAGAAGATTAACCTCCCAATCAAGAGTTCCTCAAAGAACCACCATTCCGATTTCTAACACCAAAGATTCCTTTTTTCCAGTTTTAAACTTTATATAGATAAGCATGGGTGGGGTCGTTTGTTTTGTTTCTGTTTTTGTTTTTGAGATGGAATCTCACACTATCACCCAGGCTGGAGTACAGTGGCATGATCTCTGTTCACTGCAACCTTCACCTCTCAGGTTCAAGTGATTCTCCTGCTTCAGCCTCCCGAGTAGATAGGATTACAGGTACCCACCACCACACTCGGATAATTTTTGCATTTTTAGTAGAGATGGGGTTTTACCATGTTGGCCAGGCTGGTCTCAAACTCCTGAACTCAGCTGATCCACACACCTCGGCCTCCCAAAGCGCTGGGACTAGAGATGAAAACTACTGCATCCGGCCTAAGCATCAGTTTTTAATCTGAAACATCCTAGTATCTGTCTACAGTGGGATGAAGAAGTGTATCAGTTTCATTGAGAACCAGGATTTTTGGCATGACAGAAAAGAAGTAAAGATATATACTAGTAAGTTTAAATTTTTAAAAAATCCCTTGTTATTTCCAATCTGAATTAGAAATATTAGCATGATCTCAAGAAGCAATTTACTTACAGGTAAAATTTCCTAATATTATCCTCTGAAAAGGCCTAGAAATAATGACTAGCCAAGTCATTATTTCACCACTCCTTGCACCCATATTTTATCTGGAAATACCATTTCCATCAGAAGGAAATACCATTTCTATCCTAGAGCTCCTTAGAAAGATGGCTGATCCCCCAATCCTAGCTCTTGTCTAGTAGGACCATGTTATAAATTAATAGAAAGACAGAGAAGATACACACATACATACACACACACACACACACACACACACAGAGAGAGAGAGAGAGAGAGAGAGAGAGAGAGAGATACAGAGAGACAGAGACGGAGAGAGAGAGTGAGCTTGGAAGCCAACGGCAAGGGCTCTCCTAGCCAAAAATGAGATAATTAGATAATCAAAAAGAATAATGACTATAATTGAATTGAAACATATCAAATATGTTTAAGTTTATATGGTTATGATGATCTTCTAAAAAAAAGAATTCATTGGTCACCTTTGGAGGCCAGCTAACCAACCCATCTTGAAACCGGTGAATAAAAGAAAAGAATAAAGAATTTATCCTGCTTTTCTATGACACATCATTAGCAGCAGGTAATTGGGGCCTTAACGTGGAACAGTTATTTTTTACCGAATCATTCCAATTAATGAAGAAGAATATTAGAATTAGATTACCATTTTGCACCTCCTAATGAATGAATGGAACCTCAGAATTATCAACCATTGCTGCTATGATTACCAAAGCCAGTCACATCCTCTCCAAGTTTCACACAGGGAAATAGATACCCCAGTATAGACTCAAACTTAATTCAAGTGGCAAAGGGAGGAAAGCCAAAGTTAATTTTACCATTTGGACTCTCTTTATTCCAGTAAGTTAAAGAAATTATGAGTAACTCAGCAATGTCAGCCTGTACACTTTCTTTGGAAATGAAACTGCTGCCTGTCAAAGAAGCCAGAAGCAGTTATAAATTAGTTCATTCCTGGGTTCACTGCTCTACTTAGAAGTATTTTCTACATAAACTCTTAGATGTTTCTTCCCTAAAAGCTAAAAGTAAGGGTAATTCTGACTTTTTTTGGTGGGGTGGGGGTTCTGTGCTCTCTTCCTCCAGCCTAAAATAGAGATAATTGAGTTAAAGAATTCAAAGAAAATTCCCTGAAGAAGAAAAACACATTTGGATCCAATTTGACTGTTGGGTCCTCACTGATTTCTTTTAAGTGAAATGAAATGTAAGCTCTGGGTACAGTAATTTAACCACTATTTTGATCATTTCTCTTCTACTTAATTAGCAAAACTGAACCATTAAGTAATCTCATTAAAAATGAAGAGACAGGTAAATGGCTTTCTGGATTTTACAATTATCAGCACTCGACCTTAAAAAGTCAGCACAATCTCAAATGGAATTCGATCAAAAGAGCTCCAAAGACTTGCTTTCCGTCATTCATTTGCCAGAAAATAAAATAACAAAAACATATATGCAGGAACACTTGGGAAAAATAGGGGGCAGGAGGGGTGGGGAACCATCTGTTATATTAGCAAGTGACTCAGCTAGCTACAGGCAAACTACTTCACAGTATGGCATCTCTTCCACTGAAAACCTTCAGAACAGAATCAGCTCTGTCACTGGAGAGGATGATGGATCCTTGATCAAGAAAACTGTTCGTCTCTCTATGTGAGCTCAAGCAATAATGAGAGGAAGCCAGAGCTTGGATTTTCTCAGAGTATCATTCAGAGAATTATTTTTCTGTAACTGAGTTTCGGCTATAGCTCCAGACTTAACAAATAGTATTAAATTCTAGATTAAAAAAAACTAGAACTTTACAGACATGAACCTGAATAAAAGAAGTGAGACATAAAAGAACACATACTGAGAGACTTGATTTATAAGAAGTTCAAGAACAAGCAAAAGTAGTCTCCAGTAGGAGGGAAAAAAAACCGGAGCAGCCCTGGTCTGGGGAGTTAAAAACAAAAGGGCATGAAGAAATTTTTTGGAGAGACAGAACTATTATGATAGGGATATGAGTTACATAGCTATCCATTTGTGAAGACTATAGCTAAGAGTAGTGCTTTAAGCATAGGTAAACTTTAAAAAAAATTTTTTTTTAAATCACCATCATTACCATCATGTGGGGCTAAGAGTTGGTGATAGTACACATGATATAAGAATGGCAGGATAGCAATAATTTTCGTGGCTGAGTGATGGGTACATGGGTGTATAGTATTGTTTACTCTATACATGTTTGACATTTTCCATGATGAAAAGTATTTTTAAAAAACTAAAGCTTGGCTAGGCGCAGTGAACACACCTGTAATCTCAGCCCTTTGGGAGGTCAAGGCAGGCAGATCACTTGAGTTCAGGAGTTTAAGACTGGTCAACATGGCAAAAACCCATCTCTACTAAACACAGAAAAATTAGCCAGGCATGGTAGCACACACCTGTAATCCTAGCTACTCAGGAGGCTGAAGCAGGAGAATCCCATGAACCAGGGAGACGGAGGCTACAGTGAGGCAAGATTATGCCACTGTACTCCAGCCTGGGTGATAGCATCTCAAAAAAACAAAAACAAAAACAAAACCAGAGCTGTAAGCCAGTGCAGTGGTTCACACCTATAATTCTAGCACTTTGGGAGGCTGCAGTAGGAGGATCACTTGAACTCAGGAGCTTGAGATCAGCCTGGGCAACACAGGTAGATCCTGGCTCTACAAATAATTTTTTAAAATCAACTGGGCATAGTGGTACACACCTGTGATCCCAGTTACTCGGGAGGCCGTGGCAGGAGGATCACTTGAGCACAGAGGTCAAGGCTGCAGTGATTGTGCCACTGCACTCCAGTTTGGGCAAGAGAGGAAAATCTGGTCTCAAAAAAAAGGAATAAAAAAAAATACAACTAGAACTTTAGTTACCTCTCCACCATTTAATAGCTATTGATTCACTGGGAAAGTCACAACCTTTCTGAACCTCAGTTTATTCATCTACAAACTAGAGATAATGACCCCTGCATATCTCCTTCAAAATAACTTTAGGTTATTGCTAAGTTACAAATAAGGCAATTGATATAAAAATAATTTCTAAACTGTGAAGTAATATGCAAATATAGCAGATTTGTAGTAATGAGGATTTGTAATTACTCATAGGCCACATTCCTTGTTAAAGAAATCATTAATATATTTCCTTACAACAGAAAAAGTTTATTCACTTTTTAATATTTCCTGCCTCCCCCAAAAAATAGTAATATAAGTAATATGACAGAAGTATGTATAATACAAATGTTATTTACATTTGGTTACAAAGTATACTATATGATTCATTTGGCATAACTTCCTAAAAATGCAAAAAGTTAGGCCCTTAAAAACTTTGTATCCTTGAACATACACAACTTGATGGTAAGAGAAGATGCCGAAAAGCATGTTCTAGAAGGAAGTTTGTTTAATAATTTAAATGATCTGGATAATTCACATGTTTATAATTGAGAATCAACTATCATAAAACTGATTGAAGCTTGACCATCCAAAATAATGTTCATGGGTTTATATAAAATTACATTAGGGGTAACAGACATTAAATTCTTTTTTTTTTTTTTTTTTTTTTGAGACGGAGTTTTCGCTCTCGTTACCCAGGCTGGAGTGCAATGGTGCGATCTCGGCTCACCGCAACCTCCGCCTCCTGGGTTCAGGCAATTCTCCTACCTCAGCCTCCTGAGTAGCTGGGATTACAGGCACGCTCCACCATGCCCAGCTAATTTTTTGTATTTTTAGTAGAGACGGGGTTTCACCATGTTGACCAGGATGGTCACGATCTCTTGACCTCGTGATCCACCCGCCTCGGCCTCCCAAAGTGCTGGGATTACAGGCTTGAGCCACTGCGCCCGGCCGACATTAAATTCTTAATGGGAATTGATTGCACTTAGAAATTGGAAAGCTAGATATTTGGCCTTCCAATGCTAAGGCATATATATATATATTCAACTCAAGGAAGTCTGGTTAAAAGTAGACATGTGGACCATTAAAATTTTTTTTTTAACTTGTCTGTTAGGCTTAGTCAGGTGACACTATCCACAAAAAACAAGTCATATCGAGAGAGAGAGAGAGAGAAAGAGAGAGAGAGAGAGAGAGAGAGAGAGAGACAGAGACAGAGAGAGAGAGAGATAGAGATAGAGAGAGAGAGAGAGAGAGAGTGTGTGTGTGTGTGTGTGTGTGTGTTGCGCGTGTAATTCTGCTGTAACGTTCTGGTCTAATCCCCAGGAGTCAGGGGAAAAGACAAATAGGTTGGCCTGGTGCCGTAGGTGGCCCAGGTTTCAAAGTGAGTAGGAATGCTAGAACGCTGTTTTAAATAAGCACATTATGGTTCAAATACATACTTAAAAGAAAATCACTTAAAGAAATTATTTTGCATTGATTTTATCTTCAAAAAATAGATGTGTGTAAATGCCTACTTGCAGTGCTCCAGAAATTCTTAAGATCTGGCTTTAGGGAACACATGCCATTCATTTCAGCTCTGCCATGAAATGACCCGGTGAACTCCTCAGGCTGCCTCAGACGCCACAACCACTCTTTTCCACATGACTTCCCTGAGAAGCACTGGCTAAACCTACCAACTGCTGGGTTTCAGGAGCTGCCTAAGGAAGACCATCTGAGCTGCTATTTATGCAATTACTAAACAAAAACATGCCTGCAACTGCCTACTTCCTCTTCCTTTGTTATGGTAGAGCATACTACACAATGCCATAGCAAAGGGGCTGGTCCCTTCGAGATAAATCAAGTCTCTAAGCTAAAGCCCCCACTCCAGCCATATCACCCTTTTAGCAAAATCTTCACAATCTAATTCTACAAAATACCAAAGCTATGTCCTAAGTCGTATTCCTCCTTGCAGTCTAACATATCCTATCCATGGAAAGGGTCTTTTTTCTAAGGGACTGTGCAGCTTTCTCTAACCACCAACTTGTTTTTTTCTAATTCATCACAGAACTGCACAGCTTTTCTACCATCAAAGAAAGCTTCGGTATCAGCCCAGAAAACCACATGCCTGCTCATCCACATGATCCACCAAGCCAAGAGAGTAGACACCTAAGAGGAGCTGAGCTTCTCGCCTGTTTGCCCCTGACTTCCATTTGCCCCTGGGCCCCAGCACAGAAATCAGTCATCAAGGTCAAACCACAGATCTTGTGAATACTAAAGCTTGAATGGATTCCAAGGATTCTGGACCAAATGTTTTCTTCCAAGGTCGTTTGTAAATTCCAACGTTCTAACATTCAGAAAGAAACAGTGTAAACTGTGAAAACAGAAACTGAATGAGAAAAGTGAGTTGGAAAGGAAGCTCTCCAGGATTCGGAATTGAATCATTCTGTCATTCTCCTCCCACAAATCAGTGTATTTTACCAATTTTGTTCCCAACATTCCTCTAAACCCAAACCCTGATTTCCCACACCGATATAAAGGAAGTCAAGGTGAGAGATTAGGAACTGGTCTGTAAGAATTAAAGACCAGCTCTGCAGTACCCAACTGCTGAATCAATGGAGCAAAACCCTTAAGGAGTCTCAGCCGGTGGAGGACAAAGGTATTGATACCAGAGAAGTACCTGATATAGTTTGGCTGGTCCCCATCCAAATCTCATCTTGAATTGTAATTCCCATAATCCCCATGTGTCATGGGAGGGACCCAGTCAAAGGTAAGTGAATCACTGGGGAGGGTTTTTCCTGTGCTATTCTGAATAAGGCATACAAAAACTGCCCGTTTTATAAAAGGGCAGTTCCACTGCACATGCTTTGTTTGTTTGCTTGTTTTGAGTCTTGCCTTATCATCTGGCCAGGCTTGTGCAGCACCACAGTCTCAGCTCACTGCAACCTCTGCCTCCCAGGTTCAAGTGATTTTCCTGTCTCAGCCTCCCAAGTAGCTGGGACTACAGGCATGCACTACCACACCTGGCTAATTTTTGTATTTTTAGTAGAGACGGGGTTTCGCCACATTGGCCTGGCTGGTCTTGAACTCTTGACCTCATGTGATCTGCCCCCCTCGGCCTCCCAAAGTTCTAGGATTACAGGCATGAGCCGCCACTCCTAGACTGCACATGCTTTCTTGCCTGCTGCCATGTAAGAGGTGACTTTGCTCCTCATTCACCTTCCGCCATGGTTGTGGGGCCTCCCCAGCCATGTGAAACTGTGAGTCCATTAAACCTCTTTCCTTTATAAGCTACCAGTCTTGGGTATGTATTTATTAGCAGCATGAGAACAGATTAATATGCTACCTCCTTGAGAATTTCTGTTTCAGAAAACACCAGTGAATGAGTAGAATAAAACAACAGGCCCCAGAGCTTTTCACAGTCACTTCGGGGCACTGTTTAAAAATACTACTTCCTACTTTCTGGCATTTTAAGTAAGTTCTCCAGGTGGGTGCTAGGATTTGGAAACTAGTGCATTCTACTAGCCACCACTAGCCTGTCTTTCTCAATTTTATCTTGTGTGCCCCCAGAAGGAGTGCCAAATAAAATACAGGACACCTGGTTAAATTTGAATGTCAAATAAATAAGGAGCCATTTTTAAGTATATGTTTCAAATATTGTAATACTAAACAATTCCTTATCTGATATTCAAATGTAATTCTGGTATCTGTCTTAGGCTGCTTTCTGTTGCTTATAATAGAATACCTGAAACTGGGTAATTTATAAGAAAAAAGAATTTTTTTTTTTATTTTATTTTATTTTTGAGACAGAGTCTTGCACTGTTGCCCGTGCTGGAGTGCAATGGCATGATCTCAGCTCACTGCAACTTCCACCTCCTAGGTTCAAGTGATTCTCCTGCCTAGCCTCCCAAGTAACTGGGATTACAGGTGCCCGCCACCACACCCGGCTAATTTTTTGTATTTTTAGTAGAGACAGGGTTTCATTATGTTGGCCAGGCTGGTTTCGAACTCCTGACCTCATGATCCACCCGTCTTCATCTCCCAAAGTGCTGGGATTACAGGCATAAGCTGCCATGCTGGGCCAAAGGAATTTATTTCTTACAGTTACAGAGACTGAGAAGTCCAAGTCAAGAGGAGGCATCTGGTGAGGACCTTCTTACTGGTGGGGACTCTCTGCAGAGTCCTGAGGTGGCACAGAGCATCACGTGGCAAGGGAGCTGTGTGTGCTACCTCAGGTCTCTCTTCTTCATACAGCCACCAGTCCTATCCCCATGATAACCCATTAATCCATTAACCCACTCAGGAGGGCAGAGCACTCATGACTCAATCACCTCTTAAAGGCCCCACCTCTCCATACTGCCACACTGGGGATTAAATTTCAACATGAATTTTAGAGGGGCCAAACATTCAATTCCTAGCAGTGTCCAGTATTTTATTTGCAAAATTGGGGAACTCAAAACTCCCAACTCCACCACAATGATGGGTAAAATCAACATGCACATAAAGAGCATACTAACTGTTATGTTCACTTTTGACTTGCTGGCCCTGAGTTTATTCATTAAGAATATATTGCCTGCGGATAATATAGCAAAATATGAGAATAAGCATAATGATATTACAAGGATAAGATCCATTTCCCCAACTGCAAAACGGAACCAGTTGGACCAGATGTGAAATTCCATTAAATCACTGAATTATTAACAAGTCATTACCCATATCAAATTTAATAATCAATACCTAAAATTCTCGTGTCTACTTAAAGGGGTTTCCTCACAGATCAACTCAACTTATCCATTTCTATTTCTCCTTCAAAAGCAATTCCTGAAGCCTATTTTCTCATAACAGTGATGACTTCTGCTCATACACAGTGGTTTGAATATTTTCCTTCTATAGAGTCTGTCTAGTCCACTCTGTGGGGAATGTCCATGAGCTGCAGAGAAACCAGTAGTCCCTCATACCAACAACACCAGCGGCCATGACTACATGTAGTGATCCCTAAGGTATTGCTTGCCAAAAGATCATACTATTTTAGTGGAAGATCCAAGATAATTCTAAAATAGGGTTGTGCCATGAAGTTATTTCATCAGGCCAGGAAGGAAAAAACAGCAGACATGTAACTCATGCTGACCAAGGACAGTCTAGAAGTATTAGCATTAATTATAAGGATTTACATCTCTCTGCCTATCTAAATTTGGTTTGATCCAAGTGGCCTCAAGTAAACTAATCTTGTTATCTGTGACATACATCAGCATCTAATACAATCATATGTGTTTAACACTGAGCTCCTCTGCAAAATCTGAATTTAGGCCCTGACCATAAGAGAAAGTCTCCTATTTTTTAATTTTAACCCAATTCATTTACCCTGCTTTAAATGTTTTGGTTTGGGCAATTATGCTAATTATGGCAGCAAAATATGGCCTGTGGGCCAAATCCAGCCCTCTGCTTATTTTATAATAAAAGTTTTATTGGAATACAGCATGCTCATTTATTCACATTTTGTCTACAGCTGCTTTTGCATTATGACGGCAGAACTGAGCGGTTGGCAACGGAACCTATGCCTCATCAACCCTCAAATATTTATAACCTGGCCCTTTATAGAGAAAATTTGCCAATCCCTGCTGTTACTCCAAAGAATAGTAACAGTACTAATATTAACATGAGTAAATTAATGTTAGTAACAATACCAATAGTAACACTATTTTTAAGAAGGAGAAATGAAACTATAACATTCAAGGTTTTACACCTTTTCAGCGACAGTTTAAGAAAAAGAATGGTGGTTTCCGACCCCCACGCTAGCAATCTTAGCCTATGCCATGTCCAAGTGCTCAGAGAGCATTTTTGGCGTCGTGGCTCGTACGTCCAACTGTAGTTTTAAAAGAACATCACTCTTCAGCCTCAGGAATCCTTAAGAATCCAAGGAATAAACATACAAGCATGGAAATATGAGAAAGCATATTTCTTTCTGCTGAGAATCCAGCATTTCAAAAGGGAAAATTAGACAATGACAAGCACATGCACAGGATGGCTGCCGCCACCATCATTTGTAGTCTGATGAAAATGCAGTAGAGCAGCAAGAAGAAAATTGTCTCCATTTGGCGCCAGGGTCTATGAGGTAACTGTCACTGTTATAGGAATTGAGAATTTAAATCAACATAGTTCTTCTGTGGTTTCACTGCTTTAGACAGGAAGAGTGCGTGATCAGAAAGAACAACTGCCGTCAAAATCGAAACTTCTGTGAGCCTTAAAAGATCCCCAACACAGGTGCCTTGGAGGAAAGATTAGATTGCCAGAATGACATATTATAGTTTCTGAGAGGCTCTTGGTGAATACTGTCTCCTCTACAGTAATCAAGCATGAAGGGCCCCTTGTCATTTTCTGCTCCCACAGAAAGTCCTTGCAAGCAGAAATGGCACACTCACAGTTAATGAAATTTTATGCCACAGAAAATTAAACACTGATATTCTTCTAGTTGAGAGGAACAGAAAGAAAAAAAAAAACAAAAAAAAAAAACCATAGTAACTGTTGCTACGTCTGACTTTATAATACTGACAGAGTAGACAGCTTACCAAATGAAAACTTTAAGAACTGGGTCTAGTGCAAGGCTTTAGCCCTGATTAGGGATCACAATGGGCTCTCTGACCAGAGCAGGAGCAGGAATCTGGCTCTTCCTACCCTCCTTTGATTCTTACTCCTCCAGTATGGATCACCTTCTGCTCCCTGGGGTGCCACTCCCTGTTAGGCTAAATGTGGCTCCCGTGCCTGAAGGCCTTAGGCTCCCGCTGGACAAACGCAGGAATCAAACACACACTCACTCTCCTGGACAGGAAAAAGAGACACGCAGCTCACCGCACATCCAGGTGCAACCAGAAAAATATGCTTACACTTTCTTTTCTTTTTTTTTTATTCCAGTATTTGACGAATGTCTACCGTGGGCTTAGAGTTGAAGTTCAAGGGTGCAAGATAAGACACAGCACTGGCCTTCAGAGGGTGCTGACACGCTAACGGTGGGGAAGTATGAGATCAATAATGCCACCAATGAGTCTAACTAAGATTACAAGTTGGGTTCAGCACCATGAAGGTACAGAGCAGGAGTTTGAGAGAATAAAAGGGAAGTCCTCATTTACAGTGCACAATCTGAGACGGCTTTTGCTCTGTGGAAGTGACATTTAAAATGAGACCAGGAGGAGGAGCAGAAGTTGTTCAGGTGGAGAATGAAGCCAACGAGTGTTTCAGGCAGGAGGAACAGCCCGTGTGGGAGCCCTGAGGAAGGGAAGTGGGGACTTGTCAATCAAGGGAGGTAAGACTAAGGCTGGGAAGGCAAGCAGCTGCCTTTGTCAGAGTGCTGATTTTTATTTCCTTCTGTGTACAGTGGGAAGTCACTGGCAGGCTTAGGACATGGGAGTGAAAGATTAGAGCTGCATTTTAAAAAGATGATCGTGTGAGGACCGGGCCTGAGGAGGAAGAGCAGAAACTCAGGGCAGGAACTCTGGGGCAGGAGATGCTGTCCTGGTCTGGAATAGAGAACAGTGACATTGTCCAAGATACATTTGAAAGACAGAATCAGCAAAAGATATTGGCAAATGAGATATAAGGACATACCAAAAATGTCTCCTAATTTTCTGAAGCGCCTAGGTAAATAGTGTACCATTTACTGAGATGAGAAATACTTAGGAAGATGCTATAAGATGAAGTATCAAGAATTCAGTCTTGGAAACCAAATGGCAGCAGCGTAACTGTTAAGAGGACAGTCAGATTTACTAACTTCTGTGTTAGTATCCGTGCCTCTGTTTCCATCATCTGTGAAGTGGTAATTACAATATTACATGGGCTTAGAGTCTACGTAATTATTATTATTATGTCAATGACCTGGCATGCAGTAATCTCAGTAAAATATTAGCAGGTGGTGTTCGTATTATTGTGTACTTGAAGCTTGAAATGTCTATTGGTGACCTTAGTAAAGATATATAGTAGGCAATTAAATAACTTGTCTCAGAACTCTCTCCTACTGGAAGAGCAAAGGATGAAAAATGTTCAGGATTTGAGTATGCTAGTATGAGATTCCAAAAAAAAAAAAAAAACCTTCTAGTTAGGGATTTTATAATAGCAACTGGAGATATACTTATAAATTGGCTGGAAAGTCAGTCTCAGGTGCCAACAGCATATCAATAACACCAAGGTTGTAGAAAGTAGAAGACTGATGTACAAGTAAGCCTTAAAGCAGAAAAACTGAGTCCATCAAGAAATGAACCTACATGTATAGAGAGTTCCTCAAACACAAACACCAAGATGAAAAACTGAAGCAAAGCAAATAGACAGAAAAAGGTTTCGGTACATTTTATTCTATTTTTCCCTCTAAACAGCAGAAAATGGCAATCAATCCTTAAGAGTCAGTAACTCCCTTACATATCAGAGATATATACAAAGTCACACTTGTAAGAATATTCACTGTACTACTATCACAGTGAATAACATAGTGAAAATCAACGATAGGAGATGATTTAGGTAAAGCGTGGTATATCACGTAAAGAAATAAACACTATGTCATACATAAACAGTCTATTGGAAAATGTTCACGTTTTCTTGGTATGTCAAAAAAGTAGGTCACAAAGTAGCACGTACAACATAATACTTTGCTTAAAAAATACAATGGAGGCTGGACGCAGTGGTTCACACCTCTAATCTCAGCACTTTGGGAAGATAAGGGTGGGCAGATTGCTTGAGGGCAGGAATTCAAGACCAGCCTGGCCAACATAGTAAAATCCAGTCTCTACTAAGAAATACAAAAATTAGCCAAGTGTGGTCATGCACACCTATAATCTCAGCTACTCAGGAGGCTGAGGCAGGAGAATCATTTGAACCAGGGAGGCAGAGGTTGCAGTGAGCCAAGATGGCACCACTACACTCCAGCCTGGGGAACAGAGCAAGACCCTGTCTCAAAAATAAATAAATAAACGAAATGAAAAATAAAAAATACAACACGTAATAGAAAAACATAAGCAGGACAAACAATACCAGAAAATTAACAATAGTTAATTCTGGACAATGAGATTTCAGATGATTTTTTTCTTTCTTTGCATGTTTTTGTTTTTCAAAATGGCAGCATTGAGTCATGTTACTTGTATAAATAGAAACGGAACAAACCAGACAATTCTCATCTCTTCCTCTAAAATACCTGACACTGATAGTTCTCATATCCTCAAACCAAAGCCCAGGAGCAACACTGAGATGGAAGACTCAATAGAATCATCTTCATCATCAGCCTCACAGCAAAAGGAACCAGACACTGCAGCATACATGAAGAACAGTATTTCCTAGCCCTTCCTTAATAAAACAGATCCATGTTCTCCACCAGCGGCTGTCCTTTCCTAACCCCAAAACAACTAACATTAGGGTTACAAATCAGATTACATGTATGTTTGTTTTTCATTGATTTCAACAATACGCATCAAGAAAACAAAATCACAGAAAAACCTGCCATTTTGCTGTGAAAAGATAAAACCATACAAACGTTTAAGTTTGTAAATATTCATATACCATCATATCCACAACCAAATCTAAAACTTTATTTTTTTAAAGAAAATACTAAACATTTTTAGAGCACCTTCATTTTCCTACAATACTTTAAAAATTTATCAGGGAAATTTACATTGTCCCTCCACTATGCCCTAAGTAAACTTCGTAAGATGGAACTAAACTTTCTCACAGATATACACAAAAGAGCACGGTCTCCTTATATTTTGGTACTTAGTATCTGTGCCATCTTGGCCGAGGCATTTAGCCTTTCTGAATCTTGGTTTTGTATGTACAAGCAGGGAGAATGTAACTTTCCTTGTAGGAGCTGTCACGTTTGGAAGACAACAGCAGCCACATGGATCCGAAACTCTGTACATCCTTCCCAGAAGACCACATAAGCAAGAAGACGGCAAGAATCTTCAAAACACCCGAGATGTTCAGCATTCTTAGGGACAGAGAGTATCACAAACTTTGAATTACCTGTAAATAGAGAAATAAACACTAATTTCCAACACAGCCCCTGCTGCTGCTACAAACCTGTGGGGTATAAGGAGCAGGGGAACTGTGAAAAGGGAAACGGGCATGGAGACGATTTGACAAAGCACAGACAAAATACCCCCCAAAGGAAGTGCTGCACTAACTGCCCACATGTCAAACACAGGCCCAAGACCTTGCAGTTCTCAGTACCAGCTACAAGTAGGGAAAGGCCCAAAGATGTGAGAGTCTGGAGGCTTTGGAGAGGTGCTACTTCTGGCAGTGACAGTGAAAGAAGAGGGAGAAATTGAAAGTACTGCACAGTGAAAGAGAAGCAAGATGCCAGACTCTCACCATCCACCAGCACTGTCCTGGGCCACCAGACATGAGAGCTCCTGAATCAACAAGAGTGCCCATGACATGCCTAGGAATAGAAAAACGTCAGAAGAAAACCAAACAGCTTCTGAAAACTCTCCCCACCAAGAAACCATGAAGCAGAAGGAAATTATAACATAGCACTCCAAACTGAATTAAACATCCTCACACAAGCATTTTGGAGAATTAAGAGAAAAACACCCAGAATCAAATACAAAAATTAAAAACAGAAATGGGCAACACAAAAGGAAGAAATGCAATGAGGGTTGATTAAATACAACAAAGAAAACAAAACAAACAGACAAAACCATTTCTTCTTCAGAGCTGAGCAGTAAGTTATAAGGTGCCCAAGACAAAATAGATTTGAGTTGAAATTTAATAAGGAACACAGAAGAAAAGGAGAAAAACAACAAAAGCAGAAAATGGTAAAAAGCTTAAGGCATTTGGGAAATGGTGAGAAGTTGAGTACACAGTAACATGGCGGGGAGGGGGACCAGGTTACAGGGAGATGAAATTCCAAGGGAAGTTGGAACCAGATTCATTTATGCAACAACAATTTGGAGTCTACTACATGCAAGGCACAGCTGCTAGTGATTATGAAGGAGTGGCTCTGTCCCTGTAACGAAGGCAAGTGCAGAGTCAGGGGCCTTTAATCAAGACAGTGATAGGATCAAACTAAATTGAGAGGAAGGTAACTCTAGAAGCAGAACAGAAGACTTTCTGGAGTAGGGTGAGACCAAAGGGAAGGCTAATTATGAGGCCACGGTAAATAATTCTGAGATAAATGCATCAAGGTTTCCTGATGACGTTATATGAAGAAGACACCAAGGGTTTTATTTTGGGAAACTGGGGAATGATTCCATTAATAGACGGAAAGGATTTCAGCTTTATTTTAGGCGTGATACAATATGATATAGCCAGACTGTAAGCTCAGGAAAAAGGGGAAACTGAAGATTTGGGGAGTAGTCAGTCACGTACTTGATGGTCCAGGTAGCTACTGGCCATGGAGAGATGGCCCCTAGGTAACCCAGTTCTCATGCCAGGCCATAAAGCAACTTCAGAACTTCAATACTGAAAGGAGCAGAGTGGAAGAAGAGCACTGGAAGGCACAGAGGCAGGAGTGCAGCCGCAAGAGAAGGCGCCAGAGCCACAGGGGGGGATGGTCAGGAAATGGTGGCTGGTTCATAGAAGCACAGACTGCATGGAGACCATGTAGAGTGAGGAGTGGAAAACGGGAACACAGACAGCCCTGGTGATCTTACTGACGCAGATTCAGGCTGAGGAGTGAATGGCCTTCATAAAGGAGAAACAGCTAATACTCTCAGTGAAAGGAAGGACGGAGACAAAAAAATGGTGACATGAAAGCAGAGTGGGATCAAGGAAAAATCTGGGAGTGAAGAGACAGTGAGAGCTAGTGGTAAGGTCAAGACTGGAGAAACACTGAAAAGAGGATATAACTGATGGAGCAAGCGAGGAAGGGGCCATGGACCAGATGGAGGCTACCGGGTTGGCTTCCAGGGTCTTTTCCAAAACTATGAGAGCAGGGAGTGCAGGGCCTTTGTGTGGAATACTCTTAGGCCACCATCCCAGGGCACATAAACATCAGCCTTTCCCTTCTCTAAATTCCTACAGGATGTACTATGGAATCTAGAGCTGGGACTCAGAGCCCAAGACATGGCTCTGCATGCCAGTTCTGCCATTTCCCAGCTATACACCCTTGAACATGTCATAAGTCATCTCAAGTTCAGTTTCCCCAGCAGTGAATGAGCTATAACAATCCCAGCCCCTCTCCTCCCCCACCGCTCCAAAGGCTTATTGTGAAGATCAGATGACACAGTATAGGTGGATGTACCCTTCAGTCAACACAGCATAAATTATTGGATTGGTATCTAATTATCCCACGTATACTTCTTTCCCACCGCAGGTAGTATTTGTTCAATCTCTGGTGCATCCCACACTGGGTCTAACATAGTATTTTGTACTCAGATTGTTTAACACACACTGACTTGGAATAAACACCAGCCTCCTCTTAATGAAGGGTGTGCAGCTGAATTCTTTCTATGTCCCCATATCACGGCACAGTGAAAACATCATACTTAAACCTGGGGTAGGTTTCCAGCATGCATTTTTATAAAGGCTCCTAGCAAACAACAGAATTCAACTATACAAACTTTGTCATAGCATTTTCAAATGAGCAGAAGTGCAATTATGAAAAGGTTGCCAATCACTACCCTAAGTCAATGATTTTTTTAAAAAATTAAAAACAGTAAGAAATCATGTTCCAAGTGTTTTTGGCCACTGGGTTTAGAGAAGGCATCTTGTGAAAATTAACCAGAACACTTAGGCTAAGCAAGGAGGCAGGCATTCCCCAAACAGCTCTGATATGACGGAAACCCACTATCAATGAAAGACACGCTTGAGTTCTGTCGAATCATTGATTAAGAAGTTGCTGTAGTATAATCCATCGTGTCATTTTACATTTGCATCCCTGCTACCCTTGAAACGGAGCATATGCTGGAAAAGTATATTTTAATATGGTTCCTACAGCCTCACTTACCATTCAATCAAAAGCTTTTTATTACAGAGCTAATACAGCATCTGTAACTTAGCACATTGCTGGGAGAAAATAACATGTGGAGAAAACATTTTTCCCACTACCAAAGCAGGAAATTATTTTTGCTGTTCTGTATAGTACAGTAGGGCTCGCTCATACATTTTAAACAACCTAGGTAAGTTCATTTTTCCATTTGAAGGAAGTCTCAGTAGTGATTTAAAATTAAATTGTTAACCAAGTGTCAGAAACCATGAAATAAGCATAAGCAGTAGTCTTTCTCTGCATAGCAAATGCCAGGATATTCAGAATCACATAAAACTATAAAAGCATATCTATCAAATGCCTTCCAGTTGAGAAGACTACCTACTATCTTTAAAAACCAAGGGGAAAAAATTAAGAATATGATATTATTCCCTTTTTATAAAAAGACATTCATTTATTCATTCTTGCAAATACACACTGAATCCCTATGTGCCAGACACAGTACTAGGAATTGGGGATATGGTGTTAAACCAAAAGAACTTGTCCTTGGTCTCATGGACTTATATGAGAGATGGATTAAAGTATTAAATAAATAGCTAAGCATATGATTACAAATATTAAACATGACAAGAAAAAGAGCATGGTATTAGGAGAAAAAATAAAAGAAGAGGACCTAATGTATAATAGTTCTAAGGAGGGAGAAGGCTTCTCAGAGGAAGTGACAGTGAAGCAAAGTCTGAAGGGCAAGGAGGAGGGGACACTCCAAACAGAGGGAGCACTATGTGCAAAGGCTGTGAGGCAAGAGGCGCTGGGTGTCTCAGGAACTGCAAAAGACCAGCGGAGTTTGAGAAGAGTGTGTAAGGCAGAGGAGGGCATGAAATGAGGTGGTGGTAGGTGTAAGCAGGAGACAGATATTTTGGAGCCAATAAAGGATTTGGGTTTTTTTGTTTGTTTGTTTGTTTGTTTTCTTTTTCCTAAGTGCAGTGGGAGATGGTGAAAAACTTTAACCGGAGCAGAAAAAGGATCAGATTTGTGTTTTAAAAACAATGAATGGAGGAGAATGAGAAAGAGGGAAGCTACAGCAATAGAGTTGGGAGAAGGAGATGAGTTAGGAATATATTTTGGAGATGAATGGATAGGGCTAAGCTGTATTGGGTGGGGGTGGGGGGAGTGCAGTGAAGGAGAGAGGCACCAAAGGTGATCCTGGAGTTTCTGACTGGAGCAACTGATTGAATGGAGTGGCTCCTACAACAGGAACAGCAAGAGGCACAGGCTTAGTTGGCAAGTACAGGATCAAAAGATTGGCTCTGAACAAAAAACTAAAAAGTTAAAGATGCCTTTGAGACTTTCATATGGAAATGTCAAGTACCTGGTAGGATTAAGTGAAACAGAAATGAAGCACATGTGCCATTTCACTCTTGAGACCTATTTTAGTAGCTTAAAACTGTCCTACCTTCTTTGAAGGTGTCATTCCCAGCTTCCTACTAACCTCTGGATATCCTCCACTCCCATGCCAAGGAGCAGGCCGAAAGGATGGGGACACATCTTTAAGAACTGGGCCTCTCTAAGAACTGTGAACAGGGCTCATTCTCAACTACAGCAATTTACATACTGAGAATATACAGAAGTCTATCAACCAACTATACGGAGTTATCGATTTTATACATTTTTATATATAAATTGTTTATACTTTATATTTATTTAAAAAGTGTTAATAAAATATATGAATTGTGTAATTTTAGTATATTAAAGATATGTTATAAATAAACCACATAAGAAAAAAATGTGGGTGAATTTTCTAAGGCTTTATGTGTATATATATTCCTTCATAGCTATCTTGTAGAAACAATTATAAATTCACAGCTTTTTAAATTTTTTGGACAGGCTTTAGATGATTAAGTGAGGTCATCTACCATTTCTTTAATAAAAGCTCAAAACATCAATATCCTACTCACATTTTGGCCAACTG
This sequence comes from Saimiri boliviensis, assembly GCF_048565385.1. Classification (NCBI taxonomy): domain Eukaryota; kingdom Metazoa; phylum Chordata; class Mammalia; order Primates; family Cebidae; genus Saimiri; species Saimiri boliviensis. Next base: position 61,687,684 of record NC_133453.1, read on the forward strand.
GTAGTATTTTGAAAAGCACTACCAGATGCTATAAAATCACTGCATCAACCATTGATTCAGCTACAGGTTGTAAGGGACTCCTAATTCAAATCTAATTCCAGGGTTGATTTTTGTGTGTGTTTTTTTTTAAATGAAGGTATCACAATTCAAAATTTTTTGTTCAATGCAAAACTTCCACCACCTTAGGTAAAAGCGAAAACTGCAGAGGCAGACTCGCCATGCTTGACTCTTGGCCGGGTGACATTTAACACCAGTGAGACTGCCAAATAAAAAGATGATGTCATCCACATCTGCTGATGCAAGGGGAAAGGAGGAAGGAGGAGGAGGAAACAGTGAAGCCAAGGGGGATGTGGGAATTGGGACTACATTTTTTTCTGGAAAGTAGGCTACTGAACTAGACAACTACATAGAAAGGTTCCTGGGAACCAGGAAAGAAAGGAAAGGCAGGTACTTTGAGATGATGTCAGAGGAGTCAAATAATACTGGTTAAGGGGGGGTAAATAAAAGGCAGAGTTCAGGTGTGAGTAATTAAGAACACCAAGTGTTTCCTTTTCTTTTTTCTGAGAACATATCTTCCACATCAAACCCACTTAAAAATAGTTCTCAATCACACTTTCACAACATATACAGTCATGTGCATGTTGACGACAAGGATACGTTTTGAGAAATGTGTCTTTAGGTGATTTCTTCGTTGTGTGAACATCATAGAGTGCAAGTACACAAACCTAGATGGTGTAGTCTACTACACAACAGGCTGTGTGGTATAGCCTATTGCTCCAGGCTACAAATCTGCATAACATGTACTTAATACTGTAGGCAATTGTAACTCATGGCATTTGTGTATCTCAACACATCTAACCACACAAAAATAACAAAACATAAAAATACTGTATGATAATCTTACAGCACCACTGTCATATATGCCACCTATCATTGACTGAAATATCATTTTGTGGCCCATAAAATCAGCTTAAAGTCACTGTTGTCCAAGGCAATTATTTTAACTTTGCACAACTCTAAAATGTCCTTTAAAAAGCCTCAGGCTGGGCATGGTAGCTCATGCCTGTAATCCCAGCACTTTGGAGGCTGAGGTGAGTGAATCACTTGAGGTCAGGAGTTCGAGACCAGCCTGGCCAACAAGGAGAAACCCCATCTCTGCTAAAAATAAAAAAGTCAGCCAGGTGTGGTGGTGTGCACCTGTAATCCTAGGTACTTGGGAGGCTGAGGCAGGAAAATTGCTTGAACCAGGGAGGTGGAGGTTGCAATGAGCCAAGATCATGCCACTGCACTCCAGCCTGAGTGACAGAGTGAGACCATGTCAAAAAAAAAAAAAAAAAAAGAGTCTCAAAAGAAAATTTTTAAAATAGCCAATGCAAGTACATGGAGACAAAATTCTCAGAGTAAAAAAAAAAAACATATTGGTACTCTATGAGCTCAAACTGCCTTAATTATAAATTTCTGCCATGAATATAAATACATGCAGAATGGCATCAGTACACTTAAGATACCAAATTTAAATGAACTAAATATTTCATCATAAGCCACGCCCATTTTCAGACAACTAAATCCCTAAAGAAACACACACAAAAAAGACTGTAGTCCATTGTTATCCCATTATTTATTCAATAATGATTCCCCACTATATATAAGGGACTATGTGGCACATAATGGATAAGATGGATTACTGAGCCAAAATTGGGATATTATCTGAGAACTATGAATAGGACCCTGGGGACAATTAATAATGATCATGGTATAGAAATAATAATGGCAATTATTAATTATTAACATTCACTTTTATTAAGTGATTATGTGAATAGTTCTCAGCTAAACTCTTCTTTTTTTTTTTCGGAAGGAGTCTTGTTCTGTCACCCAGGCTGCAGTGCAGTGGCGCAACCTCGGTTCACTGTAACCTCTGCCTCCCAGGCTCAAGCAATTCTCCTGCCTCAGCCTCCCGAGTAGCTGGGATCACAGGCTCCCATCTCCACACCCCGCTAATTCTAAACACTTCTATTAATTAATTAATTAATTAATAAGATGCCCAGGATGCAGTGTAGTGGCACGATCTCGGCTCACTGCAACTTCCGTCTCCTGGGTTCCAGTGGTCCTCCCACCTCAGCCTTCCTAGTAGCTGGAACCATGCCCTCACACCACTGCAACTGGCTAATTTTTGTATTCTTAGTAGAAATGGGGTCTTGCCAAGTGGACCAAGCTGGTTTCAAACTCCTGACCTTAAGTGATCCACCCACCTCAGCCTCCCAAAGTGCTGAGATTACAGGTGTGAGCCACCATACCTGGCCTTATCTTTAATTGTGGCAAAATACACATAAAATTTAGGGTATTAAGTATATTTATACTGCTGTACAACGATCACCATCATCCATCTTTAGAACCTTTTCATCTTCCCAAACTAAAACTATGTACCCATTAAATTAACTCCCCATTCTCACCTCCCCTCAATTTCTGGCAATCACCATTATACCTGAGTATTATGACCTCAAAAGTATAGCCAATAATATACTTCTTCTATTTTAATCCACATGTCTGTAGGGTAACTTTTTCAACTAAGACATTGAAATGAAAAATAAAAATAAACTATACTTGAATTTGTGTGTAACAAAGTATTAAATTTTGATTTTTTAAAAAACATCTTTGTAACATTTCTATTTCATATAACATAATGCTACTGCACATGTATCATATTTATTAATAAACATGTTTTGGGTATAATATGCTCAAAACCTTTTTACTGATGTGGTATAAAACCAAAAGATGTTTGGGGAATTGGATATAGAAATGGCTGTGATACCATTAATGGGAATCAATGAAAGAAGGAAAGGTAAGAACTCTGATTTTGAAAACATTAAAATACATGTTTTAATGTGTCATGTAGATGATCAAAAGGCAAAAGGACATGTAAGCCTAGAGTCCACCCAAGAGACAAATCTATATTTGGAAATCATCCACATGGAAGTGACCATAACAGGCAGGAGAGGGAATAAGAAATGTGAAAAAGCACACAGCAGAGGCCCACATTTAGAAAGCACACAGGGGAGTGCCTACATTTAGAAAGTATGTAGAGTAGAACCCTTTACTGTGGGGAGATATGTTCCAAGACCCCCAGCGGGTACCTGAAAACATGGATTACTATCAATAGGACCATTGTTCATTGTCTGCCATCCACAACCTTAATACCTTTTCCACCTTAACTAAGCATCTATCACGTACTATGGCCATAACTTTTGCAGTTTGGGTATTACAGCAAAACCAGCAGGAATTTTTTTTCCTTCTTCCAAATTTTACAGATAGGAGATTCATTCTTACCACAGCTCTCAGCAACCCCAGTTTAGGCTTTATTCGTTTTCCTTATTAAGTCAAGAACTTTCATCTTTTCACTTAAAAGAAGTACTTTACGGCTTCTCTTTGGCATATCTGAATTGGTATCACTAGTCTTACACTTTGGGGCCATTATTAAGTACAGTAAGAGTGACTTGAACACAAGCGCTGTGATACCATGACCATCTGATCACTGAGATAGCTCCTGAATAATCAATGTGTTGATAGTGTAGATGCTGGAAAAAGGGATGATTCACATCCCAGGTGGGAGACAGCGAGGTGGCATGAGATTTCATTATGCTACTTAGAATGGAGAACAATATAAGATGTATGATTTGTTTATTTCTGGAATTTTCCTTATAATATGTTCAGATCTTGATTGACCATGGGTAACTGAAATTGCAGATAAGGAGAGACCACTGAAGGAGGCAGTCAGGGAGATAGCAGCTGACCCAAAAGAATACACAAGATGGGTTCCACGACATGCTGACAGTGAAAAAAATTGCAGTCAATCAAGGAATTGAGAAAAGGTCATTCCCTGGATTTGGCTGCCGGGTCACTACAGACCTCTCAGAGCATTTTCCAGTAATGAGAATGGTCAGAAACCTAACTCGGGATTGACTGGATGGTGATTCAATGGAAAAAAGAAGTGAGTGGTCCATAGGGAAGCTTGTAGTGATGGGAATGAAAGGCGGGTAGTGATGGTTGGAATGGCTCAATTGCAAGAATCATTTCTAAACCAGTGGTCCTCACAGAGGGGTGACTTTGTGCCTCCAGGGACATTTGGCAATGTCTGGAGACATTTCTGGTTGTTATAACTCCAGGGTATTACTGGCATCTGGTGGGTAGGGGTCACGGCTGCTGCTGAACATCCTGCAGTAGACAGGACAGTACCCTACAATGAAGAATCAGCCAACCCAAAATGTCAAACATGCTGAGGTTGAGACAGATCTGAGTATTTTTGTATGATGAGAAGCTACTAAGTTTAGGTTACAATAAAAGAAGAATATAAGTGATAAATCAGCATCTCACAAGAGTGGGAAGGTATATGATTAAGGAAAGAAACAGATGGGTGAGCAATATAGGAGACCTTTTCAATTTGTTTTAAACAGAAGGAATGAAAGCATAGGCAGTAAGAATGCAGAGAATTGGAGATTTTTTTTTTTTAAACTGAGGAAATGCCTATCTGATAGCCTTTATCTTTTTTTTTTTTTAATTGCATTTTAGGTTTTGGGGTACATGTGATGAACATGCAAGATTGTTGCATAGGTACACACATGGCAGTGTGGTTTGCTGCCTTCTGTCCCCTCACCTGTATCTGTCATTTCTCCCCATGCTATCTCTTCCCACCGCCCCACCCCCCCGCCCCTCCCCCATTTCCCCCCAACGGACTCCAGGGTGTAGTGCTCCCCTCCCTGTGTCCATGTGTTCTCATTGTTCAACACCCGCCTATGAGTGAGAATATACGGTGTTTGATTTTCTGGTCTTGTGTCAGTTTGCTGAGAATGATGGTTTCCAGGTTCATCCATGTCCCTACAAAGGACGTGAACTCATCGTTTTTGATGGCTGCGTAATATTCCATGGTGTATATGTACCACATTTTCCCTATCCAGTCCTGATAGCCTTTATCTTATTAGAAAAGTGAGCGGCAAGAAATCTGGAGATAGGGGAATAGAAGTAGGGTCTTGGAGAGAAAAACACTTGGAACAGCACCCATGGAGGTAGGATCAACTAGATGGACATGAAAGGATTATTAAGCAATCCTTACTTAAGTACGGTATACTGTGAGGGTCCAGCATCAGGGGGAATTAAAAAAATCAACTCAGTGTCCTGAATATCTTCTGCAAAAAGTTATTTATCCCCAGAGTAAAAGGTTAAAGAATGACATTAGGGTTTTCTCAAGATCAGTATTGGCCGCATGGCTCAGAGAGTATAACAGTTAAGAAAAACTAGACAGTCCAGTTGAGTCAGCCTACTTGAGATCCAAGTTCAGGCCATAAAACCCAAACCAGAAGAACTGAAAAGACAGGAAGGAGGCTGGGGGCTGAATTCAGGGCAATGCCAGGTTGAGTAAAAGGAAGAATAGGGGCTGGGTGCAGTGGCTTACGCCTGTAATCCCAGCACTTTGGGAGGCCAAGGTGGGTAGATCACAAGCTCAGGAGATCAAGACCATCCTGGCTAACACGGTGAAACCCTATCTCTACTAAAAATACACAAAATTAGGTGGGCGTGGTGGTGCGCTGTAGTTCCAGCTACTCAGGAGGCTGAGGGAAGAGAATCGCTTGAACCCAAGAGGTGGAGGTTGCAGTGAGCTGAGATTGTGCCACTGTACTCCAGCCTGGGTGACACAGCAAGACTCCATCTCAAAAAAAAAAAAAAAAAAAAAAAGAATGAAAAGGAAAAGGATAAAGAGTGATAGGGAGCTATGGTCAAAGATGGTAATTCTGTAGTCGCAAATCCTGGAGAATCAACTGTTTTAAACTATGATGAAGATTAAGACAATGTCACACTTGTAAATGGCTATAGACTAATTCTGACATCCAAGGTGGACAGGGAAGACTCAAGCATCCTGGAGTGCATCATACTTAATACATTCCTACCAGCATCAGCCTTTGGAGACCACTTACTTGATAATATGTCTCTGTTTACATAAACCATCACACTGTCACTGGATCCCCTGATACCTCCCACAGCCCATGCTGGTGGCATGGCCATCTGAAGTTAGTGGAGACTGGCTGGGTGACCAAGCTTCCCTGTCACACAGAAACCAACCTTGTCTGACATCAGATTCTCCTAAAAGGGCTGCAAGTGCAGAAAGATGATGTCATGATGGAGTAGCATCTTATCATTACGAGGTGGACACTGTGAGCCAAAGCTATCACTGTTCGTTGACCACTCTATTGTGGTAATAAATGAAAGCCAAACTTTACAATCAAGGCAAAATTGGCTTTCTTTTCTTGCTACTGAACTCTAATTAACTGAACTAAGACAAAAACATCATTAAGCACTATTCACTAAACTTACAATTTTTTTTCAAGATTGAGCTATAAGAAATATAGAGCATTTCATCATCATTTTAGCTTCTACCTTTAGCATAACATGTTCTATCATCTTAAAGAGACAGTTTTATTTTTTGTTTTTTGTTTTTTGTTTTGAGTTTCGCTCTTATTGCTGAGCCTGGAGTGCAATGGCGCAATCTTGGCTCACTGCAACCTCCACCTCCTGGGTTCAAGTGATTCTCCTGCCTCAGCCTCACAAGTAGCTGGGATTACAGGCATGCACCACCATGCTCAGCTAATTTTTAATTTTTAGTAGAGACAGGGTTTCTCCATGTTTGTCAGGCTGATCTTGAACTCCTGACCTCAGGTGATCTGCCCGCCTCGCCCTCCCAAAGTGCTAGGATTACAGGCATAAGTCACTGCACCTGGTCGGATAGTATAACTTTTAAGAGACTGTAGCAACTACAAACAAGGATTAAACAGAACCAATGACTGGGGAGAACATACAAAATGAGAATCTAACTTGTAAAAAAAACAGTCTACCTTGTTAAAACAAGCGATATTAAAGTGAGATATTTAAAAATTGAACCCATGTAACAAGTCTGCACATGAACCTCCTGAATCTAATGTAAAAATAAAACAAAAATGGATATTTTCATAAATTTTCTGATTACATTCCAATATCCATAAAATATCCAGCTATAAAAATGTCATTTTTCATTAAAGACACCCAAGAAATAGATCTTTATGCTAATGAAAAATACTTAAAATTTTTAAAAAGAGAAACCAAACCATCTAAAAATTAGATTGTTAAGCCATAGGCATATTGATACTTATCAAGCACTGTGTATCTTTTTCTAAATAGAAATTGTATAAAATTATCTGTTCCAATGAAAGGAAGAAGAGATACAAATAAGACCATAAAAAAATCATTAACTCAAGATTATACATATAACTCAAACCCTCCCCCCAAAGTATACTATAATTAAAGTAATTCATGCATCAAGACCAATGTCTTGCCTCTTTGAGAATTTATAAACATTAATTGGGAAGGTTCTTATTCTATATATTCTATTACATTCTGTTCAAAGGGGTCCAGAAAAGTAATACCTAACAAATAACTCATTTATTAAACACATTATGTGTGTAATAGAAGAGCATCCGGCAAGGTACTATTCTGGAGCTCAACACAGAGGTTAAGATGATAAATTCAGAAGTTATCCAAACATATTTAATAAAATGGCTAGGAATGAGTGGGGTGACTCATAGACAATGCAGCACAAGAAGAAAAAGGACCCAAGGCCAATCTCTCTGAATCAGTGGTTCTCAGGTTTTAGGGAGCTTCTTAAATGACTACCAGACCCCATTCCATAAGTCTGATTCAGAGAGTTTGGTGTGGGGCCCAAGCAAATGGGTTTTGTAATAGGTACTACAAATGTTTCCAAAAGCAGACACTGTCTGGAATGGCCTTCGAGAAATACTACCCTAGATCATAAAAGGAAAAACTGGTAAATTGACCTTACTAAAATTAAAAACCTTTGCTCTACAAAAGAGCCCGTGAAGAGGATGAAAAAACCAGTTACAGACATGGAGAAAATATTTACATATTTGAGTAAGCTCTGTGGATTGTACCGTCTGTGTCAGGGTTTTGATATTGTACTTTGATATAGTTTTACAAGATGTTACTTTTGGGGAAAACAGTGAAATGTACACAGTACCTCCCTGTGGATTTTTGGGCAACTTCCTGTGAATCTATAATTATCTGAAAACAAAAGGTATTTTTAAAAAATGACTGTTTGTCTCTCCATCACACTGGTAACAAGCTGGTAGGTTATACTACAGTCTGAAATACATTTTATTCTAAAGGGCTTAAGTCCAGCAAAGGTTGGCAACTCACAACCTGTGAAATATTTAACAATGACAACCTTAATTGAACAGATATTCTCACCAACTCCATATTCATTCAGATGCAACTGCAAAAGTTGATGCTGTTGTCATTACTATATCACTTTCTAAAGTAGTATTATAGCAGGTAAGTTAGAAATTGAGTAAATGATATGACTTTAGACATGCATAGTAATTAGCATTAAGAATTGTTATGAAAATATTTCCATTTTTTCCTACTAATGTAATACTGGATGAACATATAGTCTTCAAGACTATATGATTAATATTATTAAATATCTGAATAAAGTAAATTATTCAACACTTGAGAAAAAGAAAAAAATTGTCACTAGAGAACTACTACTTCTTCAATATGTAAAGTGTGAGGCAAGAATATTTTCAGTGTCTCTAGAATTGTGTCTACTGTGAATAATATTACTAATGATAATTACTAGTGCTTATAAAAGAATTACCATGTACCAGATACTGTACTAAGCCCATCATTCTAAGTGGATCACCTTAACATGCACAACAATGCATGAGGTGGGTACTGTTACTAAAGACTCAAAAAAATAGGGAGGTTAAATAGCTTGTCCATGGCCAGATCCCTTCTGATGCCAAGGTTCAGGCTCCAGGTACTGAACAACTGACTGAACCCTCTCTCCCTGCCCACAAGTCATCACTACCTTAACATTCCCAGAGGCCGACGGATCTCCAGGATGATGCTCTGAGTCATGTGAGTAAAATCTTGCATGCTGACGTCTGATGACGTCTTTTAATCTGACACTAAACATTTTAATTATAACTAAAGCAATAATATCCCCAGTAATTCTGGATTAATTAGCATTGAAAGCAGAACTGCCAGAAGTGAAGGGGTCCTACTCTCAGGTCATGGAGAAACCTTAACAAATACAGAGGATGAAGCCATGATAAAATAAGTTCAAGTAAAACCCGTGAAAGTGGCAACAGTTTTCAGAGAGCAAGGCTGTTCCACAGGAATTAGATGTTCAGCATTGGAAGTTGGTTGTCATCCGATTTCTAACTTCACTTTTACTGGGTATTTCATTTCTGAAGCAAATTCAAGGATTTTTTTTTTTTTAAAGGGGAAGAAGCAGATTCACAACCTATCCAAGACTGAAAAAGCTCTTCTTCCCATTTCTGCCCTCAGAATATCGAACAGGTTTCTTCAATCAGCTGTTTTGAAAGTACCTGAAGAAGGGTGGGTGCAGTAGCTCACGCCTGTAATCTCAGCACTTTGGGAGGCCAAGGCAGGCAGATCACCTGACGTCGGGAGTTTGAGAGCAGCCTGACCAACATGGAGAAACCCTGTCTCTACTAAAAATACAAAATTAGCCAAACATGGTGATGCACACCTGTAATCCCAGCTACTCAGAAGCTGAGGCAGGAGAATCTCTTGAACCCGGGAGGTGGAGGTTGCACTGAGCTGTGATCACGCCATTGCACTCCAGCCTGGACAACAAGAGCGAAACTCCGTCTCAAAAGAAAAGAAAAGAAAAAAGTACTTGAAGAATTTTAACAAGTAGAAAATAAGAATGTTAAGTTCCCAATATTATGAAAATAATTACCATCTAGGCAGTACACCATGGGCTGCATTCAGGTCACCAGGAATTAGCTTTGCATAATTATTTGATCTCCAATGTTGTTTGCAATTACAAATTATCTGAGAGTTTTTTTTAAAAGTCAGGTGTTCTGAGTCATTCTGAAGCGTTTCTCAGAGACAGAAGTAAAGAGTACTTACAGGAGAACATCTGAGGCCCAGGAACAGGCCCCACCTCCACTACACAGAATGAAAAGTGTGGTATTTCTGGGGTACTTTTTTTGAAAGACCAATGGGGAGCTGTTACCAGAATAAAGTACTGGGCTGGGTAGAAACCTCAATGTCCTAGAAACCAGCACATGATTTCAAGACAGTAAAAACAATAAGCAAAATGTCGTATGCTATTTAAATGCTGAGAGTAATAAGCTAGGTTACAGTTTCCTCCTATATAAAAGAATAATAATAGCAGCTAATAATTATTTTTTCAAGTGTGACAGTGCCCTACTCATGTTTTGATTTAGCCATCATGACCCCCTTGCCGTACAGGTTCTATTATTCCATTTTACATATGAAGAAATTGAGGCTCAGACAGGTTCAATAGCTTGACCAAGATCACACCGCTGACTGAACCACAGCTAGGATTCAAATACAAGCATTTTTGAGTCCAGAGCCTTCCCCTCTCTTTAACCATGTGCTCTATGTCTCTGGAAGTAGTAATTTCCAAACTGGTTTACTTCCTTGAAGTTAACGTACTCATTAGAAACATAATTTGAGAGTTGGAGGGTGAGGGTCAAAAAAGAAAAAAGAAAGCAATAAATTATTGATATATTAAATTTAAAGTTAAAATACATCTTTATGTAATATCATGTTACAAAAATATATCTTTTTTATCTTAGACCAGATTCTAAAATAAGCAGCAAAATATAGCAAACATTTAAGAAAAATGTATAGGAAAAGCTTTAAAGAGAGGAAAGTTATAGTATTATTTTGGCTAACTGAGAAAAGATAATATTGTTTTACCCAGTTTATGGATCTAAGCAGTAAAACACCTGTGTCTAGTTTCTATGGCACAGGAGCACAGTTAAAAAACCCCTAAGATGACTATCAAAAACATGAAAATATCAACAAGAATTAACCATGTTTGTTTAAGTTTATAAATTTGCTTATTAGATTTGCAGAGATTAAAAAGGATGCTGCACCAGAAGTCCAAGACCAGCCTGGGTAACAGAGCCAGACCCTAACTCTGCAAAAAGTTTTCTTTTTTTAATTAGCAGGACACAGTGATGCACTCCTATAGTCCCAGCTACCTGGGAGGAGAAGGCAGGAGAATCACTTGAGGCCAGGAGTTCAAGGCTGCAGTGAGGCATAATCATGCCACTTAACTCCAGCATGGGTGGCAGAGCAAGACCCTGTCTCAAAAAAAAAAAAAAAAAAAAAAAAAGAAAAGAAAAGAAAAAGAAATGGGACCATACTAGAGGTGGTCAGGATGTGGGGAAAGGGTGCTACTCATATTGATATAGAGGTTAAGAAGAAATTACTTAGGCAGATAGTGAGAGTACAGGAGTCTTTGGTAAGGTTTTCCTCTTAATGAAAAGCAGCCCCAAATCATTTTCTTTTCTAATAAAGAGCAGCCTGTAGAATGGGCATGGTGGCTCACACCTCTAATCTTAGCACTTTGGGAGGCTGAGGTTGAGTGGATCACAAGGCCAGGAGTTCAAGACCAGCTTAGCCAACATAGTGAAACCCTGTCTCTACTAAAAATACAAAAATCAGCTGGGTGTTGTGGCACACATCTGTAGTCCCAGATACTCGGGAGGCTGAGGCAGAAGAATTGCTTGAATACAGGAGGCAGAGGTTGCAGTGAGCCAAGACAGAGCAATTGCACTCCAGCTGCATGGCAGAGCAAGACTTTGTCTCAAAAAGAAAGAAAGAAAAAAGAGCAGCCTGTAAAATCAAGCTGCACACATAGACAAGCAAGCTGGAAGCTTGCACGGGTGAATGCCAGCAGTTGTGCCCATAGGCATACACTACCTGGGACTGGGCATGCTCAAAATGGCAGCTCCATCTTCTCTTTTTGTCAGCCACATGTGCCAGTAAGGAGCAGACAAGATGCCCTGGCCAAGTGGAAAGCCGATTTGCATAATAAGATTAGGGTGGGGTGACCAGCCTTCCCTATGCACTATGTAAACATCACACCTGGTCAATCCAACCTGTGGGCCCTGTGTGTATCAGACACCGCCTCCTCAAGCCTGCCTATAAAACCTGCTGCAGTCCGCAATAGGCCAGTCTTTTTCTCTTTTCCGAACATTCCTCACTCTCAAGAGAGAGAGCTGCTCTCTTTTCTCCTTTCTTCTGCCTAGTAAACTTTCCACTCCTTAACCCACTGTGTGTGTGTGTGTGTGTGTGTGTGTGTGTGCCTATTTTTATTCTTCTTGGTGTAAGACGATGAACCCTGAGCATTCACCCCAGACAACAATGCCACTTCAATATGCTGTTGCAGGTAGAAATGTGTCTATATGTTCACTAGAGTGCTACTAGATAGTGCTAAATCAGAAAGTGAAAGCTATTGAAATATCCCATGACAGAAATTTGTTAACAATCAGATATATATTTACTGATATAAAAGGTGCTTGTGCTATGAGGTGCAGGCAAAAGGCAGACAGCAAAACCACACAAAAGCATAGGTAGACACACCAAAACGTTAATGGTTATTACCTCTGTAGAGTGGGGTTAGGACAATCAAACTTGTCCTTTGAACAGTTACACCGAGGGCTAAATTCTGCCTTCCACACAATGCACCACAGTGCATTAAAGGAAGTTGGTCAGAGGCTGATCTTGGTGACTCAAGTTCTCTCTGGCACCTTTCAAGTTTAGAGAAATTTCATAGCACCTTTGAGACTTCCTCAGGTATTATATGCATCCAAATTTCACGTATTCCACTTTTCCGAGGAACCCAATATGGCAGTAATGATCAGAGACTATGAAATAATAAAATCAACGTTAAGCTCTAGGTTGCAAAATAAATCAAACTGTGCCCATTTATTGCAGTGCAACTGCAAACTGCCTTCAGTATCCAGTCTCCGCTTTTTCCTCTCAGAAACAGAACAACTTCCTCCACCACCTCACCTCCACAAGTTTTCACTTGGCACAGGATCAGCCAGCTAATCTACAATTTCCAGCGCTAGACACAGGGTGTGGCCATTTACCTCTATTCAATGGTAGCTGAGCAAAAGGATGTGGGCAATGTTGTGTCACAGCCTTTAAAAAGGGAAACCTGCTTATCCAATCTGTCCCCTCTCCCCAGCACCCAACCTTCCTAAGGGTAGAATGCAGAAGTGCTCCTAGCCAGCCAGCTTCTACCCTGCAGATGAGGACAACACTATGAGTAACGGTCAAGCAAAAAGGTAGCGAGATAGAGCGTTGGTCCATTTCTAGATAGACCAAGTGGTTCCCAAACTTGAATGTAGATAGACCAAGTGGTTCCCAAACTTGAATGTTGAAGGTCTAAACACGTGTGAACATGTCTCCAGCTCCTATAAAGAGGATTATTTCATAAATAACTTATTTTCCAAATGCTTATGCTTCCAAAGGGCAAGGGGATCCTTACGGAACAGAGATATGTGCATACTGTGAAGGTTCTTATTCATTTGCCCCTCCCCACCCTAGGCCCATTATCTAGCCTTCTCTGGGCACTAGGAAGCTGACCTGCACCACCCAGCATCCCTTGCCTGCTGGATTCCAGAGGGCTTTGGCTTCCAGAAGGCACCAGCAAGCAAGTGAGACCCAGGGGAAATGAAGTATCCTGTCCACCCCTTCTCCTTGCCTACCCCTACCCTGGCTGTCGCTGTATCCATACTTCCTGCTCTACGACTAGAGCTCTCAGTGGGCCCTGGGAACACAGCTTCCTCCCTTGCTGCTTCTGGCCCAAAAAAGGTATTAGTTGCCTCTGTTTCTAGCTCCGGGCTGCTTTGCCTTCCTTTGGGGGTTCCATGGACTGTGCCCTCAGCTCTTTAAATCATTCCTTCATTAAATATTCTTCAGGTAAATCTTTAGGATATGCCATCAGATATGGTTTGGCTCTGTGTCCACACCCAAATTTCATCTTGTAGCTCCCATAATTCCCATGTGTTGTGGGAGGGACCCAGTAGGAGATGACTAAATGGTGAAAGTGGGTCTTTCCTGTGCTGTTCTCATGCTAGTGAATGGGTCTCATGAGATCTGATGGTTTTAAAAAGAGGAGTTTCTCTGCACAAACTCCCTCTTTGCCTGCGGTGTAAGACATGACTTGCTCCTCCTTGCCTTCTGCCATGATTGTGAGGCCTCCCCAGCCACGTGGAACTGTAAGTCCAATAAACCTCTTTCTTTTATAAATTGCCCAGTCTCAGGTATGTCTTTATCAGCAGCATGGAAACAGACTAATGCACCATCCTTTACCTCCAAGGGCTCTGACTGAGACCAGTTTTCTGAAAACACAAAATCCCATCACCAGAGAACATCTGAACAAACTCAAGGGGCTGAAATCCAGACACCATCTTCACTGTCCAATATTTATGGATAGTATATTTTACAAAGTACTGGGTATGCCAGTTCCAGTTACTGTAAAATTTGCATCTCTCTTATACTCAGTCTGAAATCTGCTAAAAGAGGTGGTCTTCAGTGTGTTTTCTGCAGTCTGATGTGAAGATCACACTAGCCAAGGTCACACTAGTATTTCAGGAATGAAACACAGGCTTTTTAGTTTTCTTCTTCTTTTTTTTAATGTTATGGGCATCGAACCACAGGTTCTGTGGTCAGCTCACTGCTCTCCACAGAGACTTCATCCCAGAGCTACACAATGCCTTTCTGCCTCTTAGCATCTGCATTCATTCAGCTTATCAGAGCAGCTGAAACACTGCCACTGGTCATAACAGCCACCCTGGCATATCTGTAGATTGTGTAGATGTGTTTTGCTAAACACACATACACATGCAGAGAGAGAGAGAGAGAGAGAGATGCAGAGAGAGAACTATTTATTTTTCAGACAGGGTCTTGCTCTGTTGCTTAGGCTGGAGTGCAGTGGTGCAATTTCGGCTCATAGCAGCCTCTGCTTTCCAGGCTTGAGCAATCCTCCCACCTCAACCTCGTGAGTGGCTAGGACTACAAATGCATGCTAAAACATTCAGCTAATTTTTTAATATCTTGTAGAAATGGGGTCTCATTATATTGTCCAGGCTGGTCTTGAACTCCTGGACTCAAGCAATCTTCCCACTTCAGCTGGCCAAAGTGCCGGGATTACAGGGGTGAGCCACCATGCCTGACCAGAATTGACTTTAACTACACTAGTTTCTAATCTATAGCAGTTCTGATTCATGAAAGAAACAAATAAAAATGTGTCCTATAATTCCGAATGATGTCATTCTGCTTCTGGACACAGAATTTACTCAGGCTACAACAGAGAGTACAGGAAGAAGACAATGTTGTTTCCTTAAAAAAGGGTCAATCAAACACATTCACATGCAAAGCTGTAAGGCTGTTTCAGTGGGAAAAAAAAAAAAAAAAAAAGGCCATAGGCCTTACAGGGGAATTGAGGCCCCAAGTTTTAAGTTGAGAAAAAATATTTTTATTGCATCTTCAGAAGTCTCCAAAATTCTTTTTCCCTCCTTAGATATTCATTTATTGGCCATGGATTTTTTTCTAAACATAACTTTTCAGTCTGCATTCTTGGTGTACTTCTGCTCACTCTGCAATAGATGGTTTTCTTATTCACAAATCATTTGCTTTTATTTATTGCCTACCATTTGCTTCAATGCCGCCTTCTCTTCCCTTCCTGCCTCTCTTCTATCCCTTCTCTTTTGATCCCCCTTTCCTGTATTGTCTCCCTTCCCCGGGTTCATTGTGAGATCATGGCATAACCTCACTTTCCCCCAATATTAACCAAGTGTCCTAGAATCACTGCTTCTCCAAGGACAGAGTTCCTCCCGTCAGATGTGACGTTTCCACTGGGAACTGGGCTATCCTTGAGGCATCTGATTAGAAGCCAGTAAGGTTGCCCAGGCAACCAATCCAAATAGCCCTAAGATGACTGGCAAGTGTGTTTTCCTCGGCATGGTGTGAAGGTCACACTAGCCAACCCTGTGACAGTTAAAGGCAAAGTCTCTGTGCAGTCAGCCAAAGGCTCAGAAAAACATCCATCAAGATGAGCTCAATAACATTTGCATAATCATAAAATGGTCAGATTCCCAAGGCCACAAGGACCCACTCAAAGCTGTTTCAAAAAGCCAAAGATACCAGATTTGAGAATGAGTAACAATAGATGAGTGTGCTAAAATCACTAAAAAGAACACTTTAAAAACCAACCAAATGGAATCCAATCGAGTCACTCAGCTGGTATAAACACTAAATACTCAGTTTTCTCACAGGATTTAAAAACAGTTCTACCCCAAGGCAAGGAACAAAGTGAAGGGCCTGGAAAACGTTGCTTCACATCCTTTTATTTTTTACAATTTCCTTAATTGTAAAAAGTATTTAATAGCAAAAGCCAATATTGAAAAATATGCCCATATCCACTTAACTAACATTACATTTGACTAAATCTCAGTCAAGATTTGAATCCAGAGGGGGAAACACCTACAATAGGCATACAAGAAATCCATGTCTCTAATACATTGTGCTGTCACAAAACAATAAGCCAAAACGGGAGTAACTCTAAAGAAAAATAGGAAAAACACAAAGGAGTCTATTTAACCACAAAATTCAAATGGCCAACACAATACTGAAAAATGTTCAGTCTGAAAAATAGAGATGCAATTTAAGACAATGTGAAATCACTTTTCATATAACAGGTTGATAGAAAATCAGAGTTAAAAAAAAAAAAAGAAAATCAGAGTAAACTTTTAGAGTGAACCAGTAACAAGTCTTAAAAGGCTTCAACATCTTTAAGAAGTTATTGTAAGCACAAAGTTAAGCAAGTGCATACTCCTGCGTACAGAGCTGTTCATTACAGTGTTGCTTATTGCAACAACAACAAAAATAGGACACAACCTATGTGTCCACCAAATCTCTGTAGCCATTATAAACAATGATAAATATAGAACCTACCAACTTGGAAGCACTGTGGGCGGGCGAGGTTTATAAAGCAACATGTGTAGCATGACTATTTTTGTGAAAAGTAAATATAATAAATGATTTACAGAAATATGAATATTAGAGAAGAAAATCTGAGTATTTAATGCCAAATATTATCTATTTCTGGATAGTGAGGTTATTTATTTATAGGTAATTTTTATTTCTTGGAGGAGGGTCTATCTTATTTTTCTCTGCCCTGTACATATATTACTTCTCATAACAACACTTGCTTTTCAAACGTTAAAAGAAATCATAATTAATTTTCATGCATACCAAGATTCTGTTTTATTTTATCAGCAAACCTTTGCTTTGGGCCAAGATTATAAAATCACTCTGTAATATCTGAGTCTCTGCAAATTGGAATATAGAAGGCTTATGGACATCTATGGACTTTAGGTAGATGGATGAATCAAGGATTAAAATGACATCACCAGCATCAATTCCTGTAAACCAGGCTGGTGGCCAGGAAGGCTGCAGCCTAGGGTTGCTCCATGACAACCGCAGAATCAGAACTTCCTGGGGCTAGTGGAGAACACGCTGCAAACTATCACTGCTTACAGTCTCCATAAAGGTGACTCTATTAGATGACAGCCTTCATTCCTCTCCATTCCCAATGCATAACATAGAAAAAGAGAGAGAAAAGTTGGTAGCGTGGCAGAAGACATGGGATGCGCAAGTGTGCATACTTTCAGATACAGCACTCCTTGGTGATTTACTCCAGTGGAGAGAATATAAATGCTATGCCTATGACAGGTCACTTCACAGTACAGATCTGAACTCAGGGAAGTGACGTCATTAATTTATACCTGTCTTCCAGGTATAAGTATCTAAAGCATGCTACTTCATGTATTGATTGTGAAACCAGCCCTCCTCCCTCCTCCCCAAAACATGGCTGGTTGACTGAGTCAATTATCCTGTGAGTATCACTCACTGACCAAAGCCACATGTTTGCAGAATCAATCCTCATCTCTGTAAGAATAGACTGCATTTAGCTGATAGACAGTGCTTACTGATGATCAGCTAAATCATTGTGGGAATAGTTAGAAGTTTATTACCTGAAAAAGGCCAGTGAATCTGGCTGGTCATTGTGGCTCACACCTGTAATCCCAGCACTTTGGGAGGTCAGGGCAGGTAGATCACCTGAAGTCCGGAGTTCAAGACAAGCCTGGCCAACATGGTGAAACCCATCTCTACTAAAAATTAGCCAGACGTGGTAGTGCACACCTGTAATCCCAGCCACTCAGTAGGCTGAGTCAGAAGAATCACTTGAACCCGGAAGGCGGAGGTTGCAGTGAGCCGAAATCATGCCATTGAACTCTAGCCTGGGTGACAGAGCAAGACTCTGTCTCAAAAAAAAAAAAAAAAAAAAAAAAAAAAAAAAGCCAGTGAAAAATGTAGAACACATACATAATCAACAAAGATTTCTGATCAAATAATCATCTTAGAACTTAACATACATTTCCAATGAACCATGCTCATAGCTTCATCTACCCTTTCAGAGTCTTCAGTTTCACTCAATAATGACCCAGTCACATATTAAAGAGCTGTATAATATCTTTACAATGCACCCTTTCAAGTAGTACTACCTGCTTATTAGTTTCCTAGTGATGTTTCTATCCTACACTAAATACTCGACAATAACCTGTCACCCATATTTAAATAACTTCTCTCAAATTCTTTATTTTTATTCAGTTTATATTTCTTTCTCTTTTTTCTTATTGTTTCTGTCTCTCTCTCTCTCTGACCATGTCTAAACTGCATACAATCAAGATTTCCACAGACTGTTTTTGGTGGCTGGAATTCACACTTGACAGGAACAGTCTAGTTGAAATAGTCAAGCCCCAGAATAGAGAGGGAAACAAAGAGCTTCTTTACCTCAGAGAGCCCTTGAGCTGCCTCAATGGGCTGAAGAGTCAATTACCTCTGAGCTAAGCCCATCATAATGCTGGCACTCTGGGGAGATCCTGGCTTAATGGACACAGCCCAGTTCTCCCAGGAGGGCAATTTTTTTCAGATGCTATCACTGCTCAGCCACACTCCACCAACATCCTGTTACTGCATATTTCCATGCAGCATCTCAGCAACATCCTAAAAACCCAAAATCAACGAGAAAAGCCCCCTTTAGGAGATCAACCTGATGTCAACAACAGAAGCAGAACCGTAAGCGATGGAATACGGCTGCATAGACTACTCAGCTGATGCTGCTGCTGCAACATCACATTTTACTTTCAACAGAAAAATACATTTCAGGCCAGGTGCAGTGGCTCATGCCTGTAATCCCAGCACTTTGGGAGGCCAAGGTAGGGGGGTTATCTAAGGTCAGGAGTTCAAGACCAGCCTGACCCAACATGGAGAAACCCTGTCTCAACTAAAAATACAAAATTAGCCAGGTGTGGTGGCACATGCCTGTAATCCCAGCTGCTTGAGAGGCTGAGGCAGGAGAATCGCTTGGACCTGGGAGGCGGAGGTTGCGGTGAGCCAAGGTCATACCATTGCACTCCAGCCTGGGCAACAAGAGAAAAACTCTGTCTCAAAAAAAGAAAGAAAAGAAAAGGAAGGAAGGAAAGACACATTTCAGCTTCTGCTTTTTTTTTTTTTTTTTTTTTGAGACGGAGTTTCGCTCTTGTTACCCAGGCTGGAGTGCAATGGCGCGATCTCGGCTCACCGCAACCTGCGCCTCCTGGGCTCAGGCAATTCTCCTGCCTCAGCCTCCTAAATAGCTGGGATTACAGGCATGCGCCACCACGCCCAGCTAGTTTTTTTGTATTTTTAGTAGAGACGGGGTTTCACCATGTTGACCAGGATGGTCTCGATCTTTCGACCTCGTGATCCACCCGCCTCGGCCTCCCAAAGTGCTGGGATTACAGGCTTGAGCCACCGCGCCCGGCCTCGAGCTTCTGCATTTTTTTCTATGAAATTGAATGAGGATGTGTACTATGAGATACATTTTATAAACAAAGATTTAAATTCCAATAAAAACACTGTTCACTTTTTGGCGGGGTCAGTGGCTCACTCCTGAAATCCCAGCACTTTGGGAGGCTGAGGCAGGAGGGTTGCTTGAGCCCAGGAGTTCAAGATCAGCCTGGGCGAGACTACAAAAAAATACCAAAAAAAAAAAAAAAAAAAAAAAAAAAAAAAAATGAGCTGGGTATGGCGGTACACATCTGTAGTTCCAGGTCCTAGGGAGACTGAGGTGGAAGGATCACTTGAACCTGGGAGGTAGAAGTTACAGTGAGCTGAGCACCCCACTGCACTCCAGCTTAGGTGACAGAGTAAGACCCTGTCTCAAAAAAAAAAAAAAAAAAAAAAAAAAAAAAGATTGTTCATTTTTTAACTAAAAAAAGCAGGGGGTGTGGAGGGTATACTTCCAATTAATCCAACATAGTTGAGGGGCAAAATGGAACTTGGTGTCTAAAGCCAAGTTCTGGCATTTGTTATGTGTATGCCTCAGATTCTATCAGCATATAGTAGTTACTACATTTGAACTACATGGGAACAGACACCTACATTGTCAGCTTTTAGACCTACAGCATGATGTCATCCTCTGTGGATATCTCCAGCCTCTTTTCTAAGCACTCAAAACTTCAGAATTAATCATATGTTTCTGAAATCTTCAGACCACCGCTTAGGAGGACATCCTGAACCTGTTGCCTGGAAATGGCATTGATCAGAAGGCAGTGGGGATGATGGTGAACATGGTTACTTTAACCTCTCCAGCCTGCTAAGATTTATTGTCCACAGTTCAGCACACTGAAGATGACATGCCACAGTGTCACTAATTGCTCCTGACATGTGAGGTTTACCACTGGAACCTCTGAATATAAAATGGGTGTTGGATTTAACAGCAAGTAATTAGTTGCTGTTACACTCCAAAAGTAGAATCTTGCTGGAAAGGGGTCCGATGGGATGGCTTTCAGCAGCAACATGCACTGATTGATTGTAAATAATTACTTGCCAAGAATCAGACATTCAGAGGCTGACACATATTTCAGCTTCCCTCCCCCACACCCTAGCCTAATAAGTGCTGCAAAACTCACTTTCTCTGGCTCCTCATTGATTCTCATGTAAATGACACCCTTCCCTAGGGTACTATCTCTAGAACCCAATCATTATGGAACTAATACCCATAGGCTAGATAGGGTTAAAGCACCACAGGTTTTGAAATCACCTTGGGATATGGAAAGTTGTCTTTGCCACCTACCATTTTTATTTTCGGTAAGCTGTTCTACTTCTGTGCTTCCACTTCCTATTTTCTAAAATAGGGATAAAAATACCTACTCCGAAATGTTGTTGTGTGGATTAAATCTGACTATAGATGATGCAGCCAACACAATTCTTGGCCCACGGTAAGCATTCATTAAATGGAATCTTTAATAAAACTCCATTTTTTTTTTTTTTTTAACAAATAGTCTATTGCTAAGAGTCTATTTCATACTGGCCTTGCTCTTGAATAAAGGCAAATTGGACAAATAGCATTATATTTAGAATCCTTCAGGCTACAACCAAAAGGGAAGCAAGTAAAGCGGGTAAGTAGGGAAACAAAACTGTCAAAGAAAGAAGAGTCAGAGGTGGATAGAATAAAAAAAACATAAGCCAAGAATTACGTACAAGAGGGAAAAATTCAGGTCTAATAAAAAGGGGAGGGATAGGCTGGGTGCAGTGGCTCCCATCTGTAAGCCTGGCATTTTGGGAGGCCGAGGCAGGCAGATGGGCAGATGGGCAGATGGGCAGATCATTTGAGGTCAGAAGTTCGAGACCAGCCTGGTAAATGTGGCAAAGCCCCATCTCTACTAAAAATAAAAAATAAAAAATTTCGGGATGTGGTGGCACACACCTGTATTCCCAGCTACTCGAGAGGCTGAGGCAGGAGAATCACTTGAACCCAGGAGGCAGAGGTTGCAGGGGGCAGAGATCATGCCACTGCCCTTCAGCCTGGGTGACAGAGTGAGACTCCATCCAAAAATTAAAAATTTTTTAAAAAAGGAGAGGGGATAAAAGAGAGGGGAGAGAAAAACTCAGTAAAAGAAGAAGTTGAAAGAGAATCATGGAAAAGGTGGTGAGGACATGTGTGAGAAACAAACAAGGGGAAAGCCATTTCCATTACCAAACCAGAACACCTCTATTAATAGAAAGAAGAGCATTTTGTCAAGGATAGCTTACATTTCTATAGCATTCTCTCTTTTTAAATAATAATAATAATGCTCACAGATTTATCTCTATTTGCCCTAAGAAGGACTCACCCCAATAAGAGAGGCCAGGCAGAAACTTATCCTGAATTTACATCTGAGGACAAAGAGTCAAGAGGCTGACTTGTCTACAGATGGATCCCATAGGCATTTCCTACCTGTAAAATAAAATCTTTAACACCTTCCAACCTCCTTTTTTAAAAGCACATTCTGGTTGGCCTTTTATAGCAGAAACAAATTCTAACCTATTCTGGTCAAAGAAAAAGAAAATTAAAACTCCTTTGGATTTCAGGAAAAGTACTTGAAACCTTAAAAATGTATTTAAAAAAATTCAAGCTTATAGATAAACTGTCAGAATAGTACAAAGAATGTCCATATCTACTTTACTCAAAAACCCTATTGAAGCTCTGCCAACCACCGATACAGAAGTTAGGAAGAAATTACTTGGGCAGATAGTGAGGATATGGAAGCTCTCCATAACATTTTCCTTTTAATAAAAAGCAGCCCCAAATTATTTCCCTTTCTAACAAAGAGCAGCTTACAGGATCGCGCTGCAGACACAGATGCCAGCAGTTGTGCCAATCACGTTCAAGATGGCAGCTCCATCTTCCCTTCTCTTTGTCGGTCACATGTACAATAAGTAGCAAACAAGATGCCAGAGATCAGCTGGATATCCCATTTGCATAATAAACACTATGTAAACATCATATCTGATCGAACCAATCTGTGACTTTTATGTAAGTCAGACACCACCTCCTCAAACCCGACTATAAAACCAGGCACATTCACCACCAGTTGGTCCTTTCTGCTGGGAGACTCCTTTCTCTATAGAGAGAGCTGTTTGTCTATCCCTCCTCTTCTACCTATTAAACCTCCACTCCTGAACTATGTCTGTGACTTAAATTTTCCTGGTGTGCGACAACGAATCCCCAATTATACACCCCAGACAATGTAGCTGCTTAACCATCCCAACAATGTCTTTTGTAGCAAAAGGATTCAGTCCGGATCATTCATGGTATTTGTTATGTCTCTCAGTTTCCTGCAATCCAAAACAGTTCCTTGGTTTTTCCTTGAGTTTAATCACCTTTAAAAATACTCTATTTTAAAATAAGTTGCATGAACAGTACAAAGAACTCACACTCTTCATTCCCTTTCACCTAGACATGGGACTATTTAGTCTTCAGCACTTTCTGAATCATTTGAGAATAAATTGTGGATATGATGCCCCTTCACTCCTGTATATTCCAGTAAGTATTTCCCAAAACAAAGGCACTCTCTTAAATAATAATCATCTGGCTAGCTCAATCAGTGACTGAATGCTGATAGAATATTACTGTCTAATTCACTAATGCCATTTAACTTGTCCCAGCAATGGCTCTTTCCCCTTCCAAGCCCAGGATCCAATTTGGGATCATGCATTACATTTAGTCATCCAATCTCCTTCAGCGTGGAGTAGTTCCTCGGTCTTTCCTTGTCTCTTATTCATGACAGGTTTTTTTGTTTTTGTTTTTGTTTTTTGAGATGGAGTTTCACTGTTGTTGCCCAGGCTGGAGTGCAATGCTGCAATCTCAGCTCACTGCGACCTCCGCCTCCTGGGTTCAAGCAATTCTCCTGCCTCAACCTCCCGAGTAGCTGGAAATACAGGCAGGTGCCACCACCACGCCCAGCTAATTTTGTATTTTTGGTCAAGACGGTTTTCTCCATGTTGGTCAGGCTGGTCTCCAACTCCCGACCTCAGGTGATTCACCCGCCTCAGCATCCCAAAGTGCTAGGATTATAGGTGTGAGCCACCACACCCGGCATTCTTGACAGTTCATTTTATTCTCTCACATGACTCAGGTCACCCTCAATCTGAGTCCATCTGATGCCTCCTCATGACCAAGCTCAGGTCATGCATTCCTGGCAAGAAGACCCCAAAAAACCATAAAGTCATCATTTTCCTCTTCGTAATTGATAGGTACATTGTAAAGAAACACTATGAGACTAGCCAATATCCTGTTTCTCAAGCCTCCATTCTTAGCATCCACCAAACTTAGTATCCATTAACAATTCCTGCCTTAATCAACCATCATTACGTTTGCCAAATGGTGATTTTTCTAGCTCCTACATTTCTCCAACATTCATTGGTCAGTATTCTCAACCAATAAAAGAAGAGCTTCCTCTATCTCCATTGATTTATTTATCAATACAGACTCATTCAATCCTATTTCATTTAATGACTTACAATCTGTTACTCTCATTTATTTTGACACTCTAGTTTTCCCAGATATGGTCAGTGAGAGTCTTTTATACTTGCCATTTTAAAAAGTAAATTGAGTGAATATGATTTCACTTACCAAGAGGTATATTTAGGGCCAAAAACCTCTGCTTTCTCAATTTGCTTTGGGAGTTATAAGACACCACAGAAATAATGAATCATGAATGTAATCCTTCATTTTCCCCTTTCCAGTATCTACTAACCAACATTTAATTATAAACAGATATCTTCTTAGAATCAACTGTCAAGTAACATTTAAAGTGGCATATCTATATTACCCTTTATAAGGAGATGAAAGACCTAAAAAAGAACCTTCAGTACCACGGTCCTATGGATTGCTTTTGTACTTGCCTAACCAGCCCCCTCAAATGAGTAAGTTAAGACCTTCCTCAAACTTCTCCCTTGGTTCAAGACCCTCCTTAGGTGATTGCACTCAGGCTAGAAATAACATTGGCCTCCAAACCAATAAATGAAATTGTGTGTGTGTGTCACACACCAGACCCAGTGTATTTGCAAAATATGTAGCAACTCTTACCTTTTGTCCCCTTTTACCTGCCCCAGAACCTAAACGTTCATTTTTCCTCCAGTACCACACACCTCCATTCCTGGTCACCTCAAAGTCATCCCCTCAGTGATAAAACTCTGCTACTAGTGCTAGAACCCAGCCTCTTTTTTTCAACACTGCTACCAAAGTCTCAGCTCCAACTCCTGCCATTAACGCTCTTTCCTTCCCTCACTTCACCAGATTCCTTTCCCTAAGTCACAGGAACACGACACTCCATGAGAGAGGGCTTTTCTCTCTCTGCAGAATAAAGCTGGGTCCCCAAGCTCTGGCATCAAACTACGTCTCTCTTGCAGTCTATATTCCAACCTTAAAGAACTCTGGGCCTGCAATTATGTTTTATTTATTTGTCTACCACAATACAATGCAAAGCCTTGAAATTTAGGGTGGTATTCAGCCTCATCTCCATTGCCCTGCTCTGAGCTCAGTAAATGTTTGCTCTGCTAACAAACCAAAAGGCACTTGCGGTAGAATACACAGTTGTTCGCTTATTAGAAACATCACACATAAAAGGGCCATTTTCCCAGAGTTGTATTACTGAGTCACATTTGAAGTAGTCACATATTTGTTTTCGATAGCAGAGGCACACATCAGCAGAATAGGTAAAAATTTCTTTTATATAGCCATTACTTCCATAGCTCATAGCTAATAAGAAACCCACTGAATAAAACATTTCATTATCATTCCCAATCCCAGAAGTGGCAAAGTTTTTTTGTTTGTTTTTTTTTTGTTGTTTTTTTGTTTTTGTTTGTTTGTTTGTTTGTTTGTTTGTTTTAAGGTTAATTTTGCTTTTAAACCAGTACTTTTGCATCAGACTTACTGCATGGTCAATTTTATGTGGCTACAGTCTAGTTATGAGACCAAACACTAACCCAGGCATTGCTGTAAAGGTTTTTGTTTGTTTAGAGACAGGGTCTTGTTCTGTTGTCCAGGCTGGATACAGTGGTATGATCATAGCTCACAGCATCCTCAATCTCCTGGGCTCAAGCAATTCTCCTGCCTCAGCCTCTTGAGTAGCTGGAACTACAGGCACATGCCACCACACCTAGCTGATCTAAAAAAAAAAAAAAAAAAAATTTTTTTCTAAGAGACAGGATCTCACTGTGCTGCCTAGGTTAGTCTCAAACACTTGAGCTCAAGTGATCCTCCTGCCTCAGCCTCCCAAGTAGCTGGGATTACCCACATGAGCCACTGTGCCTGGTACCATGTGAAGCTATTTTGTAGATGTGATTAAAGTCCATAATCAGTTGACTTTAAGTGAAGGGGATTATGGTGAGCTGATTGAATCAGTTGAAGCCTTAAGAGCAGAGGTGAGTTCTTCTAAAGAAGAAATTCCACTTATGAACAGCAGCTCCATGCTGTGCCAGAGAATTCCAGCCTGTTCGTTTAGACAGCCTGTCTGATGGATTGATTTTGTACTTGCCTAGCCAGCCTCCACAAATGAGTAAGCCAATTTGTGCAATAAATCTTTTCTCTTCTATTGGCTGCATTTCTCTGCTAGAACTCTTGACCAATACAATCTACATCCAAAACAAAAGGGGAAAGAGGATGTAACAGCTGAACAGTTAACGAGATCTAAATAAGGCCTTGACAGGATTGCCTCATTTTGGAGTGGGAAGTAGTCAACCTCCTAGAACATCAGATACCCTATATTCAAACATAAGTTCAAATACACAAAACATATGCCACGGCTTCTGTCCAACTGCATTCATTACACATTCAGTTGGCAAATATTTGTGATGAAAGGGGCTGGGGAGAAAATGGGGTGCCAGACAGGCATGGTCCCTGCTCTCAGGGAGTTTATGGGAGAGTGGGAACATCAGTCATCAAACCAATAATTACACAAATACTTGATTAATTATAATTATAATGAGTGATAGGAAATACAGGATGCTGTTGGCATATTTAGTAGGGGACTAACCAACTGGGGAGGGCTTTTGGAAATGTCATCGAGGAATGACACTGAAGATAAGATGAGAAGGGCAAGCAGGCAGTAGCCAGGCAGAGGACAGGAGGAAGAACAGTCCAGGCATAGCAGACACTTGTGAAAAGGCCTTATGCAGAAAACCATCCACATGAATTCAAGCGCCTAAAAGATGACCAGTCAGTCTGGGCTGTTGTAAATTACAAATGGGGAACATATAAGATTAAACAGCCACACAAATAAAAGACAGCGATGTTTAACTGACAGCAACTGCACATGTTTAATCACATAATGACATGATCAGACTTGTGCTTTAATATTTTTCTAGCGCTGGGTGTGGTTGCTCACATCTGTAATCCCAGCACTTTGGGAGGGCGAGGTCGGTGGATCACAAGATCAGGAGTTCAAAACCAGCCTGGCCAACATGGTGAAACCCTGCCTCTACTAAAAGTACAAAAATTAGCCTGGCATGGTGGCAGGCGCCTATAATCCCAGCTACTCGGGAGGCTGAGGCAGAGAATTGCTTGAACCCAAGAGGCGGAGGTTGCAGTTTGCTGAGATCACACCACTGCACTCCAGCCTGGGTAACAGAGCAAGACTCCATCTAAAAAAAAAAAAATTCTAGCAGTATATAGTTTGGAAGGAGGCAAACGGGATTGAGGCAGACCAGTTAGAAGGCTTTTGCTATCGTCTAGGAGGGAGACAATAGGGGCATGAAAAAGGGCAGGGTGATGAGGACGGAGAAACGTGGTTAGTGGTAGAATCAACAAGACACGGAGCTTAGTGTCAGTCCATCTCCCAGATCTCCCAAGTGGAAGAGCCGGGGCAGGGTGGGAGAGGGCAGATTTGGGAGGGACAATCATGGTCCGCGGTTCTGTTTTGGGCATGCACAAGTTTGCAATTCCTGTAAGATAACCATATGAAAATGTGCCTCTGGAGTTCAGAAGGGACCTGGCCCAGATAAATAAATTTGGAATTCGCTAGCAGAGACTCAGAACTTGATGTGTCAAGCAGGGAGGGAGTATGGCGTGAGAAGACCTAGGCTAAATCCCTGGAAGCACTGACATTTTAGGTGGGTGGAAAAAGATCTTCCAAAAGTGTCTAAAGACGAGCAATCAAGAGGGTCCGTGTTCACACAGGGCATACTCATTTACACAAAAATATCTTCTATGAGCTATTTTAGTTTTAGCCTCTGCATTTAAAAAGTTGCATACTTTCACTGAAAAGGAAATAACCAAGTGTAAGGGGAAAAGCCAATTTGAATGAACACAAGTAATTTCCAGCTAAGGGGGTTTTCATACAATAGATACCACCTCACTGATTACTGTTTGCAGTAGCTATTCGGTCTTTGGGACCAACTGTACTTTCTGAAGTCACTTCTTCTTAACACTAATAGCTTGGCTCTTTATGTATAATTAGAGCCAATTCAGGCAATTAATTGTAAGGCTCACCTCAGAACACACTGCTTTAATCTTTCAAAAATCACTATGTGTCACGTTATTTTAAGAATGTCTTACTAAAAAGGAAACACTGAAGCAATAGGAAGTACTAATTTAAAAAAAAAAAAAAAAAAAAAAAAAAAACCTCTAAGAAGAGTGCCCTGGCCCCCAAAAGAATCACACAAATTAGTGCAGGCTCAGTGACTAAAAGAACTCAGGCTCCAGGAAAGGACACATTTAAATTACAATTGCGCTTTTTCAGATTAGGAACACTTCTTGCTTTAATCTTCTCCATTAGCATGAGACAGGATCTGTCAGAAAAACCTCTACAGTGGGCTGAGGTTCAGAGGGCAATTTGTAAGGCAGCCTTATTACAGTTTATAAAAACAGGCCCAGCAGAGGCCTCACAGACTCAGCAGGCACAACAGCACGAGGCACAAGTGGGAGCTTAATGAATATTTGATGATGACATTTGTCCTCCCTTGCATGATATTGCAAGGCAGCCCCCGACTTCCCAATGGAACCTATGCAAAAAAGTTGCTTTTTCAAATCTATGACCTGGAAATCAAAACATATATTATTTCTTTAAAATATGTTATAATTGGTAGAGTCCAGGCCATGTGGGAAGCCATAACAGAGACAGAGTTCCTAACCACCACTTACAACGATGCTTTAATGAAGAAAACACAGTGGATTACAACTGAAGATACCACTCCTCCGAGGAGAAGGGAAAGGGCTCATGTGGCTTCCAGCTGGCAATCTGGGCAGAGGATAATGGTAGGGCAGCATGAGGGGCTGGGCCAGTGGCTGACACCTGAGAGATCCAAAAGCAAAGATAAGATGTAATGGGTGCTTCAGAGTGGGGTCAGGTAGAGACTCAAGCCCTGGCAGGGTTGCAGAGATAGAGGGTAGGGCATCCCTATCAAACCGGCTGAGGTCAGGAAATAAGCAGCAAGTGCCAGAAGCAATCTTGCTCTGGCAGGAGCCCTGAGGAGACTGAGGGTCTTGGGGCTGGGACAGCCTGAAAGCTGAGCCCTAGGCACAGTCAGCTATTAATCAAAGACCATCCCCTCGGGCCCCAAAACAAGAGGTTATCCAGTCTCTGAAACCATATTGAAACGCAGCTGCTCACCTATTTGTATACAGGGATCTTAGGATTAATCAGGTGGTTCAGGACCTCCTCAACTTATTTGGGTTTTTGTTTGTTTTTGAGATAGGATCTTACTCTGTAGCCCAGGCTGGATTGTGGTAGTGCAATCATAGCACACCACAGCCTCAAACTCGTGAAACAATCCTGCCTTAGCCTCCAGAGGAGCTGGGACTACAGGCGCACACCACCACACATGGCTACGGTTTTTATTTTTTTAGAGACAGGGTTTTGCTATGTTGCCAAGGCTGGTCTTGAACTTCTGATGCTCTTGTCTTGGCATCCCAAAGTGTTGGGATTACAGACGTGAACCATTGCACCCAGCCTTGATTTTATATCTTGCCCTATCCATGTGGTATAAATTCATGCCCTACATGAATACAGCAAGATACAAAGGCAAGAGTGAGTAGCTTGGCTTTAACCAACCCTCTACCCCTGTCCTTGTCACAGCTCTGAGCCATTCTAGGAGAGAAAGAGAGAGAGAGAGAGAGAGAGAGAGAGAGAGAGAGAGAGAAAGAGAGAGAGAGAGAGAGAGAAAGAGAGGAGAGAGGTGTCATTTTTTTGGGGTGGGAACCTTATCTTACTCTGTTGCCCAGGCTGGAATGCAGTGGTGCTATCTCAGCTCACTGCAACCTCTGCCTCCGTGTTGAAGCAATTCTCCTTCCTCAGCCTCCCAAGTAGTTGGAATTACAGGCATGTGCCTCCACACCCAGCTTATTTTTTGTATTTTTAGTGGAGGCAGGGTTTTGCCATGTTGGCCAGGCTGGTCTTGAACTCCTGACCTCAAGTGATTTGCCCACCTTAGCCTCCCAAAGTGCTAGAATTACCGTTGTGAGCCACCTTGCCCAACCGAGAGGGGTCATTTTTATGTCCATTGTATATAAGGTATGTTGTATCTACATTTACCTTCCTAAACTGATATCCAAACCCAAAACGCCATCAAATAATATGCTTAGGTTGAATCACCTAACAGTAAAATACTAAGGTGTCCTAATTGCAAGGGAAGTTCAGTTTGAAAGTCTTTGCTGGGGCCAGGTGCGGTGGCTCACACCTGTAATCCCGGTACTTGGCGAGGTCGAGGCAGGCAGATCACTTGAGGTCAGGAGTTCAAGACCTGCCTGACCAACATGGAGAAATCCCATCTCTACTAAAAATACAAAATTAGCCGGGCGCGGTGGCTCAAGCCTGTAATCCCAGCACTTTGGGAGGCCGAGGCGGGTGGATCACGAGGTCGAGAGATCGAGACCATCCTGGTCAACATGGTGAAACCCCGTCTCTACTAAAAATACAAAAAATTAGCTGGGCATGGTGGCTCGTGCCTGTAATCCCAGCTACTCAGGAGGCTGAGGCAGGAGAATTGCCTGAGCCCAGGAGGCGGAGGTTGCGGTGAGCCGAGATCGCGCCATTGCACTCCAGCCTGGGTAACAAGGGCGAAACTCCGTCTCAAAAAAAAAAAAAAAATACAAAATTAGCCGGGCATGGTGGTGCATGCCTATAATTCCAGCTACTCAGGAGGCTGAGGCAGGAGAATTGCCTGAACCCAGGAGGCAGAGATAGTATTGAGCTGAGGTCATGCCATTGTACTCCAGCCTGGGCAACAAGAGTGAAACTCCCTCTCAAAAAAAGAAAGAAAGAAAGAAAGAAAGTCTTTGCTGGATGTTTTCTAACTGTCAAATTTACTTATAGGTCAGGTGTAGTGGCTCCTGCCTGTAATCTCAGCACTTTGGGAGGCCCAGGCGGGAGGATCACTTGAGGTTAGGAGTTCAAGACCAGCATGACCAACATGGTGAAACCCTATCTCTACTGAAAAAAAAAAAAAAAAAAAGTTAGCTGGGCATGGTGGCAGGCACCTGTAATCCCAGCTACTCAGGAAGCTGAGGCAGAAGAATCGCTTGAACCTGGGAGACAGAGGTTGCAGTGAGCCAAAATGGTGTCACTACACTCTAACCTGGGTGACAAAGTAAGACCCTGTCTCAAAAAAAAAAAATTAGTTAAAGTCTTTATTTTTAATAAGGTCTTATTTTTCAGAGTACCTATGGCTATAATATGGAAAGAGAGAAAAGCAGGGAAAAAAGGCACCATGTCTTGGAAAGCTTTTTAAGTTATTTAGTAGTTTTTTGTTTATGGTACCCAGGCCTGCAGACTTCAGGCAAAAACTTGTGAGATCTCTGTGAAATCTGCCCAGTTCAACAGGCAAACCTCAGGATACTACTATTTGTAATGAGGGTAGGCTTCCTCACAGGACTGGCTCTGCCCATGAAGCTCTCAGTTTAAAAGACCCATTGAGTGCTTGAAGCTCTCAAATCAGCTCTCTTGGGGACTCACTCTTAAATAGAAGCAGACAAGCCACAATCACCAGATCTGAGGAAAAACTCAAACATGAAACACAGATCAAAACAAACATAAAGAAAGCCACTTGGGGGACACACAGGTTTCCCTGTGAAAGGCACAGAAAATGTCAATAACCTCAGAAGGGTGACAGAAGATACTTCATCCATCAAACAAGAAAGGGATGCTTTAAAAAAAAAAATGAGAAAGAAGAAATTTCAGACATGCAAAACTCAGTAGAAAAGCTGGAAAACTGCCTCTGAAAACCTAGGGGGAAGAAAAAAAGCTGGAAAATAAGGTTGAGGAAATCTCCCAGAAAGTGGGTCAAGAAGATTAAAAACAAAGAAATATGACAGTAAACAGAAAATTAGAGAACCCATGAATCCAGGAAGTCTAATACCCAAATGATCAGAATTCCAGAAATAGAGAATAAAGAAAAGTGAGGGGAAGAAAGCCTCAATAAAACTAATGAAGATGCTTCAAATCTTAAAGACCTTAATTTTCCAGACCGAAACGGCCCACCAAAGACAGACAAAAGACTGAATGTAAACATAGAAAATACTGCTAACTACCAGACAGAAGAACAAACTTAGGTTTGGTTTTGTTTTGTTTGAGACGAGTCTCGCTCTGTTGCCAGGCTGGAGTGCAGTGGCACGATCTTGTCTCACTGCAACCTCTGCCTCCCGGGTTCAAGCGATTCCCCTGCCTCAGCCTCCCCAGCAGCTGGCACTAAAGGCATGTGCCACTACGCCCAACAAATTTTTGCATTTTTAGTAGAAACGGGGTTTCACCATGTTGGCCAGGATGGTCTTGATCTCTTGACCTCGTGATCTGCCGGCCTCGGCCTCCCGAAGTGCTGGATTACAGGCATGAGCCACTGCGCCCAGGCAGCTTTGGTCTTCTTAACAGTAACTTCGGAAGCTAGTGAGTAGTCGACTAACACCTTGAATATTTTAAAATAAAATTATTCCCAACCTTGAATTTTAGGCCCAAACTATCAATCAAGAACGAGAATAGTATAAAAATATTTGTAGACATTTAAGATCTCAAAAACTTTATGCTTTCAGGAAGCTAATGGAGGATGTGCTACATTAAAAACGAAAGGAGAGGAAGGGAGGGAGGGAGGGAGGGAAGGAGGAGGGAAAGAGAGAGGGAGGGGAGGGGAGAGGGAGAGGGGGAGGAGAGGGGAGGAGAGGGGAAGAGGGGAGAGAGGGGAGAAGAAGGGAGGAAGGGGAGATGAGAGAGAGGGGAGAGGGGAGGGGTAAGGGAAGAGGGGAGGCGGGAGGGGAGTGGGGAGGGGCAGAGGAGAGGGGAGGGGAAAAGGGAGGGGGAGGGGAAGGAGGGGGAGGGAGGAAGGACTGAGGAATAGATAAAGAAAGATGAAAACAGGAAGACGTAGAAAGCAGGAGATCCAATACAGGAGAGTTGTGTGTTTACAATAAAAAAGGTTTAAGATCAAAATGCGCAAATAAGTATTTGGAAAGGATCTTGCTGGGCGCAGTGGCTCATGCCTGCAATCCGAGCACTTTGGGAGGCCAAGGCTGACCGATCATGAGTTCAGGAGATTGAGACCATCCTGGCTAACACAGTGAAACCGTCTCTACTAAACATACAAAAAATTTAGGGCGTGGTGGCGCCTGTAGTCCCAGCTACTTGGGAGGCTGAGGCAGGAGAATTGCTTAAATTGCGCCCAGGAGGCGCAGGTTGCAATGAGCCGAGATCAGGCCACTGCACTCTAGCCTGGGCAACAGCGCGAGACTCCACCTCAAAAAAAAAGAAAAAAAAGATCTTGAGGCAGGATATCAAATGTACAGGAGATTTTTCTAAAGCTAGGTAATAACTGGTTTAAAAGAGTTTAATTTAAGAGATAATAACTTTGAGCTAATTGTAAGAGTATTTTTTTTCTTTCTCAACTATTTGATGATAAGCAAGTATTAACCAAATTAATATTTTATTGGATAGCACTTTTGTTTCTTATTTCTTACTTCTTTTCTTTTCTTTCATTCTTTCTTTTTTTTTGAGACAGAGTCACTCTGTTGCCCAGGCTGGAGTTCACTGGCCTGATCTTGGCTCACTGCAACCTCCGTCTGCCAGGTTCAAATGATTCTCATGCCTCAGCCTCCCGAGTAGCTGGGACTACAGGCATGTGCAATCACGCCTGGCTAATTTTTTGTATTTTTAGTAGAGACATGGTTTCACCATGTTGGCCAGGCTGATCTCGAACTCCTGACCTCAGTTGATCCGCCCACCTCAGCCTCCCAAGTGCTGGGATTACAGGCGTGAGCCATCGTGCCCAGCCCAGCACTTTATTTCTAATAAAACTTTGCTACTTGTCACACTGGCACACAAGTTCTCTAAATTCAGTGCCCATAATTTGGTTAATATTTGTTTATCACCAAATAATTGAGAGAAAAAAACACTCTTAAAATTAGCTTGCAGTTATTGCCTCTTAAATGAGACAGTCTTGAACCAGTTACTACCTAGCTTTAGAAAAATCTCCTGTACATTTGATATCCTCCCTCAAGATTCTTTCAAAATACTCTCTCCACCTCCATCTCTCACCCTGCCCCTCAGACACACACAGCAGCTCAGCACACAAGAGGTTCTCATAGGTGACTTTCCCTGCATACTTATGGCATGCAGATTTTCCCAAATTTACTTCTTCAGGCATCTCCTGATGCAGATGTACTCACAGCTGGAAAAACCAACTGTGGTTGGCTTAAAAATACATACCGGCCCCACAGTAAAAAAATACGTTCACAGGCCAAGTGAGGTGGCTCACGCCTGTAATCCCAGCACTTTGGGAGGCGAAGGAAGGCAGATCACCTGAGGTCAGGAGTTCAAGACTAGCCTGGCCAACATGGTCAAACCCCATCTCTACTAAAAATACAAAAAATTAGCCGGGCATGGTGGTGGGCACCTGTAATCCCAGCTACTCGGGAGACTGAGGCAGGAGAATCACTTGAATCCAGGAGGTGGAGGTTGTATTGAGACGATACCGTACCATTACACTCCAGCCTGGGCGAAAAGAGCAAGACTCCATCTCAAAAGACAACAACAACAAAAATGTTCACTTCCTAATTCCCTGAGCTTGTAGATATTACCTTATATGGCTAAGAGAGACTATTACCATATATGACCCCCAAGCATATGATTAAGTGAAGGACACTGAGAAGTGAAGGCGCTTATCCTGGATAATCCAGGTGGGCCCTAAATACAATTACATGTATCCTTGTAAGAGAGAGCCAGAGAGAGTTCTGACATAGACCAAAAAAAAAAGGAGAAGACACACACAGATGAAAAGGGGATGTAAAATAAGACAGAGATTTTGAGTTATGTGGCCATGAGCCAAGAAACACCAAGGACCAGAACCAGAAAGAATAAATTTGTGTTGTTTAAGCCACTCAATTTTTTATTACTGTAGCCATGGGAAACTAGTATACCCCTCTGCCACAACAGCGCTCAGATGCACACACACGAGGCCACCTTTATAGGCAAGGACCCTCTGGTTATCACTTTCTCTTTAAAAACAAAACAAAACAAAACAAACAGACAAACAGCACTTTGGGAGGCTGAGGTGGGAGAATCACTTGAATCCAGGACTTTGAGAACAGCCTGGGCAACACAGCAAGACCTAAACTCTCTAATAAAAACAAAACAAACAAACATATAAAAACAATAACAGAAAACCCTCCTGTAAGAAAGAGTTCGTAAAGAGTTTACTAAAGGCTTTGGTAAGTAAATTAAACCCTATGGTAAGTGATTCAATATAAATCAAATTTTCTATCCCTTTCTTCATCTTGAAAACCAAAGGCTGGATAAAGATACATCACTAAGCATACAGGTTATGTGACAGTGGCCTCATCGTTTTGTGATGACTTTCTGTCCCACTGTCCACTGTATAGAGAGGAAGATGATCAAGTAAAGACACTGATTTTCCTGTGCAGCCTGTGAACTCAGTCTCATTGCTATGTCGTGCCTCATAATCCCTAACCGCACAACTTTAAGTGCTATCCGAGTTCTCAGTTTCCTTTGCATTGACACAGTATATGCTAGCTTTTTCACCACACACGAACCCAAGACAGGTCTTTTTGTTTCATTCTACGTGTTGGAAAATACTATAGTTCTTCACATAAGACAAAAATTGGACACTAACTTTCTCGAAACAGCCAATAAGAGAAACCTTAATCACGTGGCTGTGTAATACAGTATTAGAAAAAGAATTGTGGGCTGGGCGCAGTGGCTCATGCCTGTAATCCCAGCACTCTGGGAGGCTGAGGCAGGCAGATAACCTGAGGTCAGGAGTTTGAGACCAACCTGACCTACATGGAGAAACCCCTTCTCTACTAAAAATACAAAATTAGCTGGGCATGGTGGCGCATGCCTGTAATACCAGCTACTCGGGAGGCTAAGGCAGGAGAATTGCTTGAACCTGGGAGGTGGAGGTTGCAGTGAGCTGCACCACTGCACTCCAGCCTAGGCAACAAGAGCAAAACTCTGTCTCCAAAAAGAAAAAAAATAGGCTTGAGTAGTTGAAAGGTTATGTACTAATTCAACTGCGACTAGATTTTAACAGGTTTTTTTTTTTTTTTTACCATTTTCAAAAAAAAGGCAAAATTAATACTTTTTTGCCCAGCCTTTGATATTTCCATAGCCAAGAACCAAATGCTTCTAAAGTGTGACAAATGATCATTCTAATTAAACTGATCAAACACTTAGCTGTGCTGCTTAGTGATATAATGCCCTTAAGAGGATTAGACAAACAATTCTGGAAATATACAAATCCATCATATTTATTAATGAATTCAGTAAGTGACTACATATAAATTCTCATTTGTCCAAGTCACTGACCTAAAAATGATTGGGGCATATATACTGGAAATATTCCCTACTGTGCTGCTTGATTTTTTGCTCTCTGCAGTGTTTTTGCTGAAAAGATCCTTCAGTATAGTCCAATTTGTCTATTTTTTTTCCCCTTCATCATGAGCACTCTTTATGTCCTATTTAGGAAATCTTTGCTTATTTTTTTCTTTTTCTAGAAGCTTTGTTGTTTTATCTTTCTCAGACCTACATTCTACCTAGAACTGTTATTAGAGATCCAGAACTTATTAGAAGATTAGGTAGAATTCTAAAACTTCTTTCTCCCCCATCACTTCTGAATATCATTATCTGGGGCTAACTACAAGCTCCCTTGTTTCTTTAAGGCCATTACAGCCACTGTCCACACCATAGAGAACTGAAGAGTGCTGAAGCTTCTTTTTTCTTCCCTTCCACCAGCCTTCATCTTTGGCTTCCTCCCTTCCCTGCCTACTTAATCATGAGCTGTCACTTCAACCTCTCTTTCTAGCACTCTCGATTTCCCCCAACTCACTCACTCAAACACAAATCCCAACCCTGGCAAGGAAAAGGCATTATGGGCCAGTTGGCTTTGGAGCTACAGGAAACTGGGTTTGAAATCTGATTATACAATTTACAAACTGCAGGAGCTTGGCAGTCAGTTGACGTTTCTATTTTCTCATCTGTGAAACTGAGAAAGGCTGGGGCTTAGTGTGGAAGAAGGTGGGGTAGAGTATGAAGGTAAAGGTTAACAAAACCAATGCCTTGTAGGCCTATTGTAAGGATGAGAAATAATGTATGTTAAGACCCTGGTGCAGAGTAGGCACTTAATAAGTGTATAAACAGTAGCAAAAAAGAATCAATCAATGAATCAATAAAATTGCTAGCCAACTCAGTCAACTGCACTGCTAGAGAAACTCTCCCTCACAGCTGGGCTTCCAATGGTAAGCTCTTTCCCCTTACCACACTGGCTCTTTTAACTTTTACCACAACCCCTCAAGACCTCCACTTCATTCCTCTGCCTGCCTCCTCACTTTCAACAAATATCTGGGGGACTTCTGCTTCTGGTCAAGATGAAGGATTGAATTTATCTTCTTGTTGGAGAAAAACCAAGAAGTGGATGAAACATACAAAGAAATAGTTTTCAAGATATTACCAGGCAACAAAAGACAGTGATCCCCAAGAGACGGGAAAGGATTGAGGTGAGTCCTAAGAAAGACTTTACTAGGTTATCACCTTGAGTGAGTTTCCAGCAGTGGCACAGGAAGGGGAAACCCAGGCCCAGGGCAGCAGACTTGAGCTGACAGTTCAGAAAAACCAAGGCAGCTGTAGTCCAAAGGAAAAGAGAGATCTTCACAGAGATTTTCAGAGACCTGCAAAGAGTTCCCTCAAGGATTCAGTGAGGCCGGGCAGGGTGGCTCACACCTGTAATCCCAACACTTCGGGAGGCCTAGGCAAGCGGATCACTTGAAGTCAGGTGTTCAAGACCAGCCTGGCCAACATGGTATAACCCCTCTCCAATAAAATACAAAAATTAGTCTGGTGTGGTGATGTGTACCCATAGTCCCAACTATTCGGGAGGCCGACGCATGAGAAATGCTTGAACCCGGCAGGTAGAGGTTGCAGTAAGCAGAGATCATGCTACTTTACTTCAGCCTGGGCAACAGAGTAAGACTCTTTCAAAAAAATAAAAAGAGGAAGAAGAAGAAGAAAGAAAAAAGAAAATAATTCAGTTGAGTCATGCTTATAGGTGTAAGGAAACCAAAGAGGCTCAGGCGTGGTGGCTCACACCTGTAATCCTGGCACTTTGGGAGGCCAACATGGGTGGATCACGAGGTCAGGAGTTCGAAATCATCTTGGCCAACATGGTGTAATTCCATCCCTACTAAAAACACAAAAATTAGCCAGGCATGGTGGCGTGTACCTATAATCCCAGCTACTTGGGAGGCTGAGGCAGGAGAATCACTTGAACCAGGGAGTCAGAGGTTGTGGTTAGCCAAGATTACGCCACTGAACTCCAGCCTTGTGAGAGAGTGAGACTCTGTCTCAAAAAATGAAACAAAACAAAGAGGCTGGAGAAAAAAACACTAGAATATACTACAGATGACAGAACAGTGCCCACACTCACAAAATCAAGAAGTGTCTGCTCCCACCTGTCAAATTAGAAAGCCTCATGATTCAACGGACACTGGGTACAGTACACAGAAGGTTCTTGACCAGTTCGTGGAAAGAATTAGCCTTAAATTAAGCATTATCTGGTCCCACTAAACAAATCTTAAGGCAAGACCTTAAAGAGTCAAACTATTTCCAAGTATATTAACTACATCACTGAATAAAGCTCAAGAACATTTATAGGAATACAAAAATATCCAATACCCAAAAAGGTAAAATTCTCAATATTTAGCATGCAATCAAAAATTGCCAGGCACATAAAGAAGCAGGGAAATATGACTCATGACAAGGAGATCCTGACCAGAGCTGACAAAAAGATTATAACTAGCAGGCAAGGATATTAAAAACAGTTATAATTATATTCCGTATGTTCAAAAAGTTAAGTAGAGATATGGAAGATATTTTGAAAGACCTAAATAACACTTCTAGAGCTGAAAACTACAAACTCTGAATTTAAAAATACATATTTGAATGAGATTAATACTGTAGACATTAGCAGAGAAGAGATTACTAAATGTGAGCCAGGCACAGTGGCGTGAGCCTATAATCCTGGCTACTCAGGAAGCTGAATTAGAAGGATAGCTTGAGCCTAGGAGTTCAAATCTAGCCTGGGCAACATAGTCTCACCTCATAAACTGAGGTGAGACTCTACCACAATTTAAAAAGAAAAAAAGTTAAAAGAAACTAAGTGTAAAGACATAGCAATGGAAACTATTCAAAGTGAAACAGAAAAAAGAGAACTTTAAAAAATGAACAGAGTCTCAGCTGTGAGACAACTTTAAACAGTCTGATATACCGTACATGGAGTTCCTGCAAAAGACAGAATAGTGAAGAAGGAACAGAAAAACATATGTGAAGAAATAATAGCAGATACTTGTCCAACTTTCTTGAAAACAAAAACCCCACAAATTCAAGACACTGAATGAATCTCAATGGCACAAGAGACATGAAGAAAACCACATCAAAGTACATCGTGATCAAATTACTCAACACCAGTGATAAAAATAAATCTTTTTTTTTTTTTTTTGAGACAGAGTCTTGCTCTGTCACTCAGGCTGGAGTGCAGTGGTACAACGTGAGCTTACTGCAACCTCTACCTCCTGGGTTTAAGTGATTCTCCTGCCTCAGCCTCCCAAGTAGCTGGAATTACTGGCATGTGCCACCACACCCAGCTAATTTTTGTATTTTTAGTAGAGACAGGGTTTTACCATGTTGGCCAGGCTGGTCTCATACTCCTGAACTCAAGTGATCTGTCACTTCAACCTCCCAAAATGCCGGGATTACAGGCGTGAGCCACCAAGCCCAGCAGATAAAAAGAAATCTTAAAGCAGCCAGAGAAAAAAAAGATATAATATGTGCAAAAACATGGATAATAGATTTCTCATTGAAAACAATGCAAACAAGAGGCTATATCTTTAAAGCACTGAAAATAAAAATATAGTCTACCTAGAATTTTATACCCGGTCAAAATATCTTCAAAATTGAAGGCAAAATAAAGACATTTTCAGACACACAAAAGTGAAAACGTTATCACCATTGGAAACAAGAAATGTTAAAGGAAGTCTTTTTAAGCAGAAAGAAAATGATTCCAGATGGAAATATGGATCTGAAAAAAGGAAAGAAAATTAATTCCAAGTTCTCTAAGGGCAAAAAAAAAAAAGAAAGAAAGAAAGAAAAAAAGAAAAAAAGTCACCATAAATGGTAAATACATGGTAAATATATAAGATTTTGTAAATTACTATTTACATATCTTTAAAAGATAATTTTTCAAACAAAAGTGGTAACAGTATAATGTGGGGTTTATTATATAAATATGATAACAATACCACAAAGGTCAGAAGGAGAGAAAATAAAGTATAATATTACAAGGTTTCAATGCTATAAGCACTCACTGTAGTGTCACATTGGAATGGCTGATTAAAAACTGACGCAAGTCTACCTGGATTCTGCCATTCCCGAAAGGATCTATGAGCCTACTATGTGACTTGATCTTAAAGCTGACATCATATCTGATAAAGCACTATAACTGCAGTTAACAAGCACATGTAAGAATGGTCATGGGGCTGGGTGCGGTGGC
This sequence comes from Saimiri boliviensis, assembly GCF_048565385.1. Lineage (NCBI taxonomy): Eukaryota > Metazoa > Chordata > Mammalia > Primates > Cebidae > Saimiri > Saimiri boliviensis. The sequence continues at coordinate 61,728,493 of NC_133453.1, forward strand.
TCACGCCTGTAATCCCAGCACTTTGGGAGGCAGAGGTGGGTGATCACAAGGTCAAGAGATCGAGACCATCCTGGCCAACACAGTGAAACCTCGTCTCTACTAAAAATACAAAAATTAGCTGGGCATGGTGGCACACACCTGTAGTCCCAGCCACTTGGGAAGTTCAGGCAGGAGACTCGCTTGAACTCAGGAGGTGGAGGTTGCAGTGAGCCAAGATCACACTACTGCACTCCAGCCTGGCGACAGAGTGAAATCCTGTCTAAAAAAAAAAAAAGGTCATGGGAACTCTAATTGTCAGACACACTTCTCAGGTTGAAAACAAATAGCACAGGTCCCTGTCAGTATTTTTTCTACATCTCTACATATACGTATTCACAAATTAACTCTAATGGGGAACATGTACCAGGTCAGGATGATTTAGTCTCCAGGCATGTGACGGTTAGTACAAGTCTGGCACTGACTTGGACACCTCACTTAACTCTCAGAGCCTTAGTTTCCACATCTACAAAATTGCTTCTAAGATACTTTCTGTGATTTGGGTAATGCTGGAAAGGCTAATGTGCTACTTAAGTCTTACATATTGAGCCACTAAGAAAACATGTCTCTTGCCAGATGCAGTAGCACACAACTATAACCCCAGGCACTCAGGGAACTGAGGCCACCAGTTGCAGGCTATAATGTACCATGATCATGCCTGTGAATAGCCACTGTACTCTAGTCTGGGTAACATAGTGAGACCCTCATCTCAAAAATAAATAAATACAAAAATATGTCTCTTGATACAAAATATTCTTGAAGTAATCCCAAAAGAATCAAAATTTTTGAAAATGACCATTTTGTCATCCTCAAGTTGTCATTTTAAGTTGATCCTATGAAAATCTGCCTACCAACTGCTAACTCCCAACACTGCCCACCAATATTTTCTTTAGACAGAGTAACCATGACTCTTAACTACCTTCAAATCAGAAAGGTGAATTTAATCTTAATTCTAAATGAAATATTAATAATATACATTTGTAGAGCCTACAATTTTAGAAATATTTATCTGGAATTCCTAAAGCATTTCTGGAAGTCCTAAAGAAAATCTATCTGTTTTAGAAAGAAAATTTCAAGGAATTATAGAAAATAGCATTAAATTATCAAGACACACCTCTGTAGAACACTCTACCACCATCTGCAAAAAGAGATTACTAATTTCTCATAATAGTAATCATCTATGCCTGCAGAGGAAGAAGGAAAAAAGTTATATCATAATTTCTGGATAGTTTTTAGAAGTGTCTGAAGAGCTAGGCACAGAGGCTAACACCTGTAATCCCAGAGTACTGGGAGACCAAGAAGGGTCAGGGGTTTGAGATCAGTCTGGCCAACATGGTGAAACCCCGTCTTTACTAAAAATACAAAAATTAGCCAGGCGTGGTGGCACATACATCTGTAGTCCCAGCTACTGGAGAGGCTGAGGTAGGAGAATTGTTTGAACCGGGAGGCGGAGGTTGCAGTGAGCCGAGATTGTGCCACTGCACTACGGTCTGAGTGACAAAGTGAGACTGTCTGGAAAAAAAAAAAAAAAAACTGTCTGAAGAAACAGAAACTTCCTTGCATTTAACTCATAAGTTATTGATTTGCACATAAATGTCAAATTGCCCATCTTAAAAGCAAAACAAACAAACAAACAAAAACAAACAAACAAACAAAAAAACTAGAAAGCTCCAGCACCTCCAACATAAAGAAATGTGCTTTAATCTTTGTATAGTTTATTGCTGGCTTTGAAAAATGTAATCCCTAAACCATATTATTTCACACAATTTGGCCACCTCTCAAAGAATAATTAGGCATTCTTCTCAAATAATTTTTTAAAAATACTTCTTACATAGAAAAATAATTGTCAGCTACCCAATAATGGGCATTTTGAGACTAGAAGTGCAGCACTGCTTTATCTAAATATGTGTTTTCCTTCCAAGTTTAAAGGGAAAAAGCTTCGAGTTTTTTTCCCCAGTGCTCCGAAAGATTAGAATGTAAACACAAACCAAACAGAATTGTAATTAGCATTTCAAATGGCAAATAATGTACAGTATAATTTTATATGAATCAATTAACAAAAATTGTATATTTAACAACACTTACTGAATGCCCACTATGTACAAGGCTGTGTGATGTGGGAGTTAAAAAGATGAATAGATAGAGCTTTCTAGTTCTATGAAAAGCCCCTTAATAGCATTAGTTTTGGGGATTTAACAAATGGGAAAAAAGAAAAAAAAAAACCTTTTAATGGTTATCAGTCCTGCTGAGGCTCCCTGTGACATTTGAGCAGTCACTCACAGGCAGCTAAAGGTTGAAGGCTCAATATCTCAGAGAGCCAGGCAACCATAGGATTTAGCCCCAAACCTAAACAATAAAATCAGTCAGACTTCTAGAAAGACCTAGAACAACACTTAGCAGTAAATACCTAAGCATTTCCCCAGAAGCATATGAACAGAAATATTAAGTGTGTAGAAAGAGTAATGGTAGGGGTTTATCAGGGAACAGAAGAAAGAATGGAAAATAATGTGAATTTTTATTTGTCTCAAGCAGAATTTCACAGTATAATCAAAATTTAAAACACTGCCTTTGGATAATGACATATGAAAGCTCTCATTTGATTTAAGAAAATCAAGTTTTATGCTTATGTTTCCTTTAATTACCCATAAGGATTAATATTTTTGGTCATATTTTACTATCTGCCAGATAGTATTTATTTATGAACTGAATGAACATGGCAAAGGCTGAGTGAAAAATCCAGAACATCCAATGGTATATGATGCATCTGATTTCCTCTCAGAATATAACAAATGTATAAACTGTCATATCTAATAGTCACTAAACACCAACAATACATCTAAAGGCAACTGAGTTAGACAAAGTTGAATTTGAAAGAAATGTTCTATTTGAATGCTTATCTATTACTTGAAAAACTAAGATCCAATTAAATTCTCCTTGATCATCTTAGCTATTGTGCCTTTGAGGGTACTACTTCTGTAACAACTCCCTAATATTGCTGGCAACATGTGGTGAGTTTTTACTCTGGGCCAGAAATTCACAGAATATTTGACACAACTGGAGAGTTAAGCCCTATCTAATATATCCATATTACAGACAAGGAAACCACTTTGGGCAGATTACTTAACCTCTTTGCCTGGGTTTTCTCATCTTTATTTATTTGTTTGTTTGTTAGTTTGTTTTTGAGATGTAGTCTTGCTGTCGCCTAACCTGGAGTGCAATGGGGCAATCTTGGCTCACTGCAGCCTCCGATTCCCAGGTTCAAATGATTTTCCAGCCTCAGCCTCCTAAGTAGCTGGGACTACAGGCGTGCACCACCGCACCCAGCTAATTTTTGTATGTTTAGTAGAGACTGGGTTTCACCATGTTAACCAGGCTGGTCTTGACCGCCCAACCTCAAGTGCTCCACCCACCTAGGCCTCCCAAAGCAATGGGATTACAGGCGTGACCCACTATGCCTAGCCTCAAAGTTATTTTTAAAAGGTAAATAAGTTAAATAGGAAAGAAGCAATGACTAACATGAATTGACATTTGTAACATCTCCAAAAACCTGAAAAATCTAACCGATTACTTAGAATCTGTTAATTCATTCCAAAAATATTTATTCAACACCCACCATGTGCTAGGTCCAGAGAATACAGTAGTAGCTAAGTTAGACATTATAAATGAGGAGCATGTGCTCACTTATTTGTGGAGGCTAAAAATTAAAACAATTGAACTCATGGAGATAGAAAGTAAGAAGGATCTTTACCAGAGGCTGTGAAGGATAGTGGGGAAGTGCAGGGGAAGTAGTTAGCTAATGGGTACAAAAAAATAGTTAGAAGCAGTGAATAAGTAGGCTGGGAGTGGTGGCTCAGGCTTGTAATCCTAACGCTTTGGGAGGCTAAGGCAGGAGGATCCCTTGAGCCCAGGAGTTTGAGACCAGACTGGGCAACATAGGGAGACTCTGTCCCTTTAAAAAAAAAAAAAAAAAAAAGGAAAAAAGAAACAATGAATAAGATCTAGCATTTGGGTCAGGCAACATGGCTCATGCCTGTAATCCAAGCACTTTGGGAGGCCAGGGCAGGTGGAACACCTGAGGTCAGGAGTTCAAGACCAGCCTGACCAACATGGTGAAACCCCATCTCTACTAAAAAATACAAAAATTAGCTGGGCATGGTGCCAGTTGCCTGTAATCTCAGTTACTCAGGAGGCTGAGGCAGGAGAATAGCTTGAACCTCGGAGGCAGAGGTTGCAGTGAGCCAAGATCATACCATTGCACTTCAGCCTGGGTGACAAAGCAAGACTCCGTCTCCAAAAAAAAAAAAAAAAAAAAAAAATCTAGTATTTGATAGCACTTCAGGTGACTATAGTCAATAATAATTTAATTGTACATTTTTAAATAACTCAAAGAGTATAATTGGATTGTTTGTAACACAAAGGATAAATGCTGGAGATGATGGATACCCCATTTACCCTGATGTGACTATTACACATTGTGTGCCTGTTTCAAAATATCTCACATACTCCATAAACATATACGCCTATTAGGTATATAAAATAAAATTTTTTAAAACTCTACATGTAAAGCAGATATCATATTGCAAGTTTTCAAATATGAGCTTCGATATCTATTACCACATACTTGAGATGTTTAAACCTCACTAAAAGTTCCCACAGCAACTCCACTATTTCTTTTCTTTTTTAAAAGAAAAAAAATTGGTTCTCCCTCATAGGTGGGTGTTGAACAACGAGAACATGTGGACTCAGGGAGAGGAGCATCACACACTGGGGGCAGTTGGTGAGGGTAGGGGAGAGACAGCAGGGGGTGAGGAGGGAGGGAGGGTGGGGAGGATAACATGGGGAGAAATGCCAGATATAGTATACACCTAAAGTAAAATAAACAATTTTTTAAAAAATACAAAAAAAAGTTTGATACTACACACCAAGATTATTCATACTTGTTATCATTACAGTCACCTTTGACTCTCCTCCTCTTCTTTTCTAGGACAGTAGATTTAGTTTTTAAACTACTCCTTTTAGTTTTTTCCAAACTTGAGAACTCTCATATCAATCAGCAGCCCCTGCTAATGAGGGACCTTGGATCTCTCCCCATAGCCCCAACCTATCAGTTTCCTAAATTTTCTGTGTAAATGCTTTTCACTGTTGGAAAATTTCCCATGGCTCCCTCAACTTCTGCTCATATCATTTTTTTCTAATCCACAATAGCCTTCCTCTTCTCAGCATGACCACTTTCTGCTCAACCTTTTTGCAACTCCCTTCCATGAACTCTGGGCAATTCATGCCTATACTCAGGGACTGTTTCTTCATCTTTCAACCGATATCTTGTAGGTAGATATCTTCTGGTACAGAAGCCTGTTGTCTTGTGACAACTCTGGTGTCCTTATTTTCTTTTACCTTAGAACCTGAAAATATTACCACTGGTCCATACATGATCCTCTTTTTTTTTTTTTTTTAATACAATATCTGCCTCCCCCCATCCAAAGTTTCAATTACCCATAGTCAATCAAGTTCTGAGAATAGGTGAATACAGTACAATAAGATAATTTGAAAGAGAGAGAAACACATTCACATAACTTTTTATTACAGTATAGTGTTAATTATTCTGTTTATTATAAATGTTAATCTCTTACTGTACCTAATTTAAAAATTAAATTTTATCAAGGTATGTACACATGGAAAAGGATATACATAGGGTTTGGTACCATAGGAGGTTTCAGGCATCTACTGGGGGATTTGGAACATATTCCCCTTGGATAAGGGGGGAATTACTGTACAATGATCACCTATGAACTCACCATGAAACCCAAGGACTAGGTCATTACTAATAACTAACATCCATGTATGTGTTCCTCCCCACATGCCATCCCCTTAGGATAACTGCCATCCTAAGTTTTATATTTATCATTCTCTTGCTTTCTAAAAAAAAAATGTGTATTTCAACAGATACATACTCAAAACAGCAAGTGCATGTTTGTATTTAGTGTTTGTATTTGATTGTTTCTCTGGCTTATATAAATTAGTACAACCATTTTGGAATATAATTTGGCAATACCTAATAAGTTGAATATTCACATACCCCACAATCCAGCAATTTTATTCCTTGGTATTAACCCAAGAGAAACACTTGCACATGGGCCCAGAAAACATGAATAATCAGAGCAACACTGCAATATTTTAAAAAATGAAAAAAACAAAAATAAAAAAATAATAATCATAATGGTCACTGAGAGAAGAAGCAGCATACTGTGTTATAAGTGGAATATTGTACTGCAGTGAAAGTCAGTGAGCTACAACTACATACAGTATGAATGAATCTAGAGATATCATATTGAGCGAGGGAAAAAAAGTTCCAGAAGTCAATGGATAAGTATGACTTTAAAGTTAAAAAAAAAAAAAAAAAAACTTTTTAAAAAGTATCATAATTATGACCTAACCTTTTCAGCAAAACAACAAAATTCTTATTTTGAGAATGTGTGCCTTATCTTTCAAAGCTACATTATCTTCTCCCTAGTCCAACAGTTTTATGAGTAAAGTCACAAGAAACTTTTATATCCTTATGTAGTTTACCTAATTTAATTCGATATCTGTGGTGGTACTAAGACCTTCAACCACAAAGATTTCATCTTGGAAGGGCTTTATTTTTCTTCTTGAAGTTAACTTAAGGTTAGAGCAATCTAGGAATAAGAAAACTTACATATGTGATCCTGTAAAAGTACAGCAGAACTACCTCATATTAAAGTCAAGATTCATCTGACAAGTCATAGTAATCTGAAACTGAGGTATCCCCAAAGATAATCCATCCACTGAATGTATAATGAAGTTATCAACATTACATCTGAAAATATGAGCAAAACCAGGATTTTTCGGCTTTCTAAAAGCCTGAAATTTTAATTTCAAAATATTTCATTTTTACCTTAAGAAAATTATTTCTTAGGGAAAAATACATTAAATCCAACTGCAAAAGAATAACAAGAAAAAAATCCACCAATCAGGGCCTTTCCCAATGAGAGTTATGCATATTCTCTGTAGCTGATTATAGCTGAATTACACTGCAGCTTCCCTTCGACCTTGGGAACCCTGCTCACTCTCAGAGTTACTGCGAGGTCTTCTGTTTCATTTATTATTAGTCTTTGTATCTGCAATGCTGTAACGTGCGATAGAAATATCAACATTGTGAGCTCGCAGTACCCAAAACTATAGAAATGTTTCCAAAAAACATAAAGCTGGGGGGAGGGGGCGGGAGAAGGATGAAAGAAGGAAAGAAACAAAAACAAAACAAGTGGAAAACTAAGTTAATGGTATTCAGATAGGAAATTTCTTATTTTTACTTTGTGAAGACTTCATTTCCTAATCAGCGTAGTGATATATAACCCTTAGCATGCAATTTTTAAATTTAAGATGTCCAAGAAAAATTATTATTTATTAAAAAAAAATCACAGCTGAATATAATATACAATTGGCTAAACTTAGCCCAGCAATTTATAAATGAAAGTTCCTATAGAAAACAAACCTTACAGGATTTTGTGTCCAGAAGAGTGGAGTAATCAAGCAACCCAGGGGGTTCACTTAGTTTCGTGTCATTTGCTTTATGTCCATTATGTAATGCTTCCCCCAGCTTTAGGTCTCTCTGTTTAAGCAACCATTCAGGTATATCACAGAATTGTCACAAAATCAGTATTTGGTTATAACTTTCAAAAGCAGCTAAAAAGGTGCCTTGCAGACGTGTCATATGCAGCAGAAGCTTTGGGGAGAAAATCTGCTGGTGTCATTACTTCTCCAGGCTTCCTCCCCAGGTCTCCCATTCCCTCCTCCCCCAGCATCCCCGGCGACAAGATCTGCGGGCAGCTCCCGGCTCGACGCAGGGTAAGCACGTCTTGACTGCAATGCAAACCCTGTCCGGGTCTGAACTAGGGAAGGCAGACTCGGCCCTGGCCGGGAGTGTGGACGAAGGCTGCAGGGAGGGCTGCAGGGGCGCCAGCAGCGGGTGGGCAGGGGTGCCCCGCGAGGGCAGTCCGCAGTGCACGCGCACAATAAAACCCAGTGCACAACTTCCCCAGCCGTTCCTCTCCGCTTCCCGGATTCCCTGAAAGGTGCCGCGTAGGCGTTAGCTCGCGCGGGCGCGGGCGCTCTCACCCGCGCCGGTTCGGTTTTCCGCTGACAATTACATCAGTCCTTCTCCCGGCCCCTGCTTCAATCCCCAGGCAGCCTGCAGGGCGCAGGGGCGCCGGCCCGCGCGCGAGACTGCGGGCGCGAGTGCCAGGCAGCCGGAATTCCCGGCAACGAGAGGGAGGGAGGGTGGCAAACGGGGACCGCGACACAGACGCCCCCTCCCATCCCGGCCGCGGGAATGGGCTGACACCGCCGCCCCCCACTTCCCTGTAGCCCGGCTATCCCGCTGGGGCGCCTCCAAGGGGGACGGCGATGCCCTGGTGGACCGAGGCTGCAGGTGCCCACCCGCGCGTCCCTCGGGGTCCTCGGCCCCCCGGAGGCGCACAATGCCCCGGGCTGCGATGCGGGTACCGTGGCTCCCGCCCCAGGCATTCCCTTTGCAGCTAGGACACCTACCTGGAGCGCAAGCGGCGGCGCCGCGGGTTCTGCGGCGGCTGCGCGGCTGCGGCGGGAGGCGGGAGGCGGGAGGCGGCCCAGGCAGGCGGACGGGCGCGCGGGCTGGCGGAGGAGAGGAGGCACGGTCGCCGCCTGCGCCGAGCCGCGATCTCCAGCACCGACAGCGGCGGCGGCGACCGTGCTGCGCCTCCAGTGGTCCGCGGCGCCGCAGCCCCTCCTCTCCCACGGGCGGGGCGCGCTAGCGGGGCGGTGCTCCGGGCTCTCCGCCCCCGGCTCCCGCCCGTCCGCCCGGCTGGAGTGGAGCTGCCCGCGGCCGGGGCTCCCCATGCGCACCCACCCTACCAGGCGTCCCTCCCTGCTCCGCCGGACGGGCCGGGGACACGGCGCACTGCGCCCCGGTCACGCGGGGTCCCACAGCCGGGTCTCTCCCCTGGCCCGGCCTCCGTGGTAACCCCTGGTGTCCCGAGATCACCCGCCGTGGAAACCCTAGGCTTCCATCCGCGGGCCTGCGCGCTGTAGCGAAGCCCTCGCCCGCGCAGTACGGCGGAGGTGGGCCGGCCGCGCTCCGCAGGGGTGTCCCCGAACAGCTCCAGCACTCGGTCCCGGGAGCGCGGCGGCCGGGAGCACTGCGGGAGACCGGATTCCGAAAGGAACGGCTGCCTGACGGCTTCCGCTTGGGGCTGCCAAGCCCCTGTCCCTGGGCGCCCTTCTAAGGCCGTCATTTCATACACACACGCGACTGTGCCTGCCTGCTCTCGTCCCTGACTCACCTGGGAGCAAAAACTTCCCGGGCCCAGGGAAATACTTCGATTCTGTGAAAGGAAGGGCCGGTTCCTTCAAGCCCCTGGCAAAGCCCAGCAAAGTCAATCTGTCCCACCTCACTACGACCCTTAAACACCCTCAAACCCTTCACACTCCAAGCCACTCCCGGCCTGCGTCCCGAGAGCGGATTAATCTAAAGGCAATTTTGCTGGGAGAGGCGGGGTAATTTAAATATTTGTACAGACATTCTGTAACGAGTGACTGAAGACATGTCAATGTTTCAAGACATTTGTGTTATCTTGGGGTGGGAGGTGGTGGGGAGTCCAGAGGACATCGACCGGACCTAACAGGAGCTATTACAGAACATGCTGGGGTGCCTTCAAAAACTGAAGATATTGCTTGCTAATGAAGCAACTGTGATGGCATTTCATTGTTCCCTGTGCTGACAAAATAATTTGCTGTGAAACATAGTCGACTATGCACTCCTTCCCACATGCAGTTTCTTTGGAATCTCCAATCTCACCTTTGGATTAGCCTTTTCCACCTAGACTAGCAATGTTCTCATGTCCTCTGGTCACAAACTAATAGATGCGGGACCCTGTGACAATGGCAGCTACTCCTTCATTCCTTTGCTACGAAGACTCTCAAGGCAGCAGCTGGGATGCTGACCTCTGCTTGATCGCAGCCACCTTTCTACTCTTCCTTCTATCTGAGTTCCATTAACAGAAACTCTACTGAAATGGCTTTCTTCCTGAAAAGAAAAAAGCTAAACCCGTGTATTTAAAAAGAAACGAAAGTGTGAACCAAAATGAGACACTACACATAGCACACAGAATCTTTACCTAAAGAAGTTCTCTAGGTCAGGTGCCGTGGTTCACACCTGTAATCTAAGCAGTTTGGGAGGCTGAGGCGGGCGGATCACTCGAGGTTAGGAGTTCGAGACCAACCTGACCAACATGGTGAAACCGTGTCTCTACTAAAAATACAAAAATTAGCCCGGTGTAGTGGCAGGCACCTGAAATCTCAGCTTCCCAGGAGGCTGAGGCTCGAGAATCACTTGAAACTGGGAGGCAGAGGTTGCAGTGAGCCAAGATTGTGCCACTGCACTGCACCCTGGGCTACAAAGTGATACTTTGTCTTAAAAAAGAAAGAAGAAAGAAGAAGGAAGAAGAGGAAGAGGAAGAGGAAGAAGAAGAAGAAGAAGAAGAAGAAGAAGAAGAAGAAGAAGAAGAAGAAGAAGAAGAAGAAGAAGAAGAAGAAGAAGAAGAAGAAGAAGAAGAAGAAGAGGAAGAGGAAGGAGGAGGAGGAGGAGAAGAAGAAGAAGGAAGAGGAGGAGGAGGAGGAGGAGAAGGAGAAGAAAAAGAAAATAATCTATTTTTTTCTCTGAACCCCTTATAGCAGAGAGCCATAAACTATGGGGGAAGAGAGGGAACTACCACAACCTAAATCTCATGTTTTATTGTAAGAATGCGGCCGGGCGCGGTGGCTCAAGCCTGTAATCCCAGCACTTTGGGAGGCCGAGGCGGGTGGATCACAAGGTCGAGAGATCGAGACCATCCTGGTCAACATGGTGAAACCCCGTCTCTACTAAAAATACAAAAAAATTAGCTGGGCATGGTGGCACGTGCCTGTAATCCCAGCTACTCAGGAGGCTGAGGCAGGAGAATTTCCTGAGCCCAGGAGGCGGAGGTTGCGGTGAGCCGAGATCGCGCCATTGCACTCCAGCCTGGGTAACAAGAGCGAAACTCCGTCTCAAAAAAAAAAAAAAAAAAAAAAAAAGAATGCTCACATACTTTTCACTCCATTCCATAGTATCTATGTGTGTTTTAATACTTTTTAAAAATGGTTTTAAACATCAGGGGGAAAAAGTCTCCCCCCATCTCATTGATTAATGGTCAAATAAGAGATAATGGTACTATACCCATCCATCTGGGGAGATGGGTGTATTAAACACAGTGGGCTGCACAGAGCTACAGATCAAGACAGTTTCTCCACCCTATTTGTGCCTCATTGTATTTTGAAAACTCAGACTGGCATAGATAAGTAAATATGAATAACAGTCTTTTCACTGCTTTTTGAGCTACGGCAGGATTATTGCTCAGAAAAGTGCCAGAGAGCAATGTTTTCATTAAGCATATATTCTTGCTGAGAGTTAAAGCCACAAATCATATGTTGACTAAAAGGATCTCTGCTCCCTTAATCCATCCCTTTTGTCTCAGAAAATACTTGTTCATGGACTTTTCCAGTGAAGAAAGATAATAATGTTCTTAAAAGGCTATCAATGCTACAATTCCCCATAATTCCATCACATACAAATGAACTGAGCCTCATAGGAATCATAGTTTCCACCATCAGTTCATCCAAGTCCCACTTCATTTTCATTGTATTCTCTTAGATGAGTACTATTTTAGCTGGGGTTTCTAAAGAAGGCTGAAGTGCTAATGCTTCCTTGAAAGATGCAAAGCCAGGGCAACAACTGAGGAATACAAGAAATTAGACAGGGAAGAATGGGAAGCAAATACGTGGTGTTATGTTAGCAATCTGGCCCATGCTTCATGAACCTGAAAAGACATAGCCAGTTGCTTAGCCATGCAAAGTGTCTGTGGGCAGGCTCTATACAAAACTGTGCCCAAGATCTTTCTTATTCAAAGAAAAGATCGAAGAAGAAATTCACCTAGAAGCTACCTGCCATTTCCTCCAGGTTCCAGGATGAGTCCTCATCTGACCCCCTTGACAGCTACTAGAGAAACAAAATCTCATGCTCTGCAGCCAAGGTATGGTCATTGTACTGGATTGTTCTGTAGGCAACATGGTTATGCTGGAAAGTATGTTTCCCCAAATCCCCTTTTGTATATGCTTCCAGATGGACAAAATTGAAGTTGCCTGAGACTGCTTCATTTGTCTCTCACCATCTCTAACCAATGATGACTTTCATTACATTCTGACAGTCATTGATTAGAGGTGGCAAGAGACAAATGCCATTTCTAACCAATAAGAAGAGATGCAGGACAGTTCCTGTTTTATTCTTCTCTGCTCTTTATTCTCCTCTAACAAGTAATTGTGGCCACAGGCCAGCTAACAGACTCTTCGCAGAAACTCACAGAGACAGCAGTTACAAAGACCCATCAGCCTTCCGTAGATGTCTACACCAGCCATGATGTGCCTAGCCTAATATTCAGATTTCGCTGCAAGCTTGGACTCCTCTGCCCAAACCAGAAATTGGTCTCTGATCCCTCAACTCCCCTTTTCAGACTTTTAGACGTTTACTTCTCCAACTTCTCCCACAAATGTTGTGATATAATGTCTTTTCTTTTTCTTTCTTTCTTTCTTTTTTTTTTTGAGACAGTCTCCCTCTATAGCCCAAGCTGGAGTACAGTGGTATGATCTCAGCTTATTGCAACCTCCACCTCCTGGGTTCAAGCAATTCTCCTGCCTCAGCCTCCCGAGTAGTGGGGATTACAGGTGCCCACCACCATGCCCAGCTAATTTTTATATTTTTAGTAGAGATGAGGTTTTACCAGGCTGGGCCTGAACTCCTGACCTCAGGTGATTTGCCCACCTCAGCCTCCCAGAGTATCAGAATTAGAGGTATGAGCCACTGTGCCCAGCCCTAATTTCTAAAATAAATTCCTTATTCAACATGCTCACAATAATTCTAGTTCCCTGATAGAATTCTGTCTACCGGAAGCTTAGGCTGGATCTGCTTCAGGAGGCCTGGACAGGAGCAGTCACTTGGGGACTATTGAGGCAGGGCAAAGAGCTAAGAAACCTGGAAAAATGTGAGGCCAAGAGACTCTAAGAACAAGCCCTACCATACTTTATTCAAGTAACAAAAAATATTCATAGTTTTGCCTTATATTTGTTAACTGAGAGAGTTCAGCTTTGAAAATGTTGTTATTATTGCTAAATTAGCCTATTTTGATTAATCACTCTCATATCATCAAAATGAATGATGGCTTATTTTTTGCTTTTGTTGAGACATTGTTTTGACTTTTTTTAACTTTTAGTGTGGAAAATAACAGATCAAACCTCAGTTGGAAAAATCTGACCAGTACCTTTCCCCAGCTATGGAAGCATCCTGAGTTTTCCATTTTGTTATAAATTTGAACATAAAGATGAGAGTATTCCTTTGTAATGTACTTTTGTAAGATAGATTTTCTTTCTTTCTTTCTTTCTTTTTTTTTTTTTTTTTTTTTTTTTTTTACAAATTTACTATTCTTACAATGCCAAAAGAGCACAGTGAGAAAATCAAAAAGCAACCCCTTTGAAATAATGATTTCTGGCAAGAAGAATATAATGTCCCCTAGTGCTTGATCTACTCTTGCAGTCTGTTCATTGGTCAAATTTGGTGTCACCTTTGAATATGTGCATACATTTATTTCCCTGATTGATAGAATGTTCCCTAAAAATAACATACTTTGTTGAAATCTTTCTTACCAAGATTATTGCCATCAAGAACTTCTGGGTAAAGCACCCAGCAAGTTTAGAAGTCCAACCTTCAGGTCCTCAACTCCATTTAGTCCTATACCCTTTATTCCCACACTCTCATCATCTGCCCAGATGACTTGCTGATCCAGCCCAGAGAATACTGTTGTATCTACTTCCGAGTGAACCTTTCATTCAGCGTGCTTATCAAAGTGCCAAAAATGATAGAGAATTTAGATTTCACTGAGCTTATCTGTACAGGTTAAGATGTTATGGGGAAAGGGTTGTGTATCTGTTTCATTTATTTAATTCAATAATACTTTTTGAGTGCCTGCTACATATTAGGCATTATTCTAGATGCTTGAGATATTATAAGTAAGCAAAACAAAGACCATGCCCTCATGGAACTTACATTCTAGGTGGGGAATATAGACAATAAACAATAGGTCTAATAGATGAGTAAATTACACAGTATATCAGAAACTCATAAGTGATATAGAAAATGTAAAAATTTGAGCATGTTAAGAGGGATGGAGGAGGATTGCCAGGGTGCAATATTAAATAAAGGCCAGTGCTGGCCTCAGTGAGAAGATGGAGACATTTAAGCAAAGAATTAAAGGAGATGAGAGAGTTCGTCAAGCAGGTATCAGGGAATGGCAGGAGAGGCTGTTCCCATTCCAGACAAGGAGACCGTCAAGTGGAGTGAGCATGCCTAGTATTCCAGAGGGGCAAGGAGGCTGAAGCATGTGGAACACATGGATGAAGAGAGTGAAGTAATTGAGGCCAGCTCATGAAGGCCCTGTAGGCCATTGTTTGGACTTGGACTTTTACTCCAAGTGAGATGGGGATTAATCATAGGATTCCATGCAGAGGAATAAAATGGTTTGACTCATGTTTATGAGAGTAACTTTGGCTGCTGTGTTGAGAATAGTCTCAAGGTGGGCAAGGCTGAAAGGAGAGAGGAGGCTGTGGATTTTATCCTGGTGAGTGATAACTGTGGCTCAGCACCAGGTGGTGGAGTGGAGATGGCAAGAACAGACAGAATTTAACATGCATTTTAAATGTAGAGCCAATTGGATATTCTGATGGATTGAATTTCTGATGGATTGGATCTTACTGATAAGTGTTTGCATGAGTTATGATTAAAACTTATTTTTGGTGGGCACGGTGGTTCACACCTGTAATCCCAGCACTTTGGGAGGCCGAGGCAGACGGATCACCTGAAGTCAGTAGTTCAAGGCCAGCCCCCATCTCTACAAAAATACAAAAATTAGCTGGGCTTGATAGCAGGTGCCTATAATCCCACTCAGGAGGCTGAGGCAGGAGAATGGCTTGAACCCAGGAGGTGGAGGTGGTAGTGAGCTGAGCTCGCACCGCTGCACTCCAGTCTAGGTGACAGAGCGAGACTCCATCTCAAAAAAATAAAATATTTATTTTCATTGTACTAGTTACTCGTTGGTGAGGTTATGGGGGAAAATGCAGGGCTCTCCTACCTCCAGCTATCAGGAATACTGGCCACTGGCAAAGATCCTAATACATGAGAGTCACCATTACACTTGCTGCCCCCCAACATGGCAGTGCTCAGTTCACTAGACTTTTATAAGACACAAACTCCAACAAGGATTAGTCCATGTGGAAAAGTGGAATGTTTCAGTATACACACGACAAACTCCATAGCAAGTTTTTCTCCAAAATTGTTGCATAAAATTAGCAAAGTAGAACCCACTGCTTCATATTCCAGGGTCTAATTTTAGAAAAGTAGACTTTTTTGTAAGTAAACTCAGACCCAGAACATTTCTATTCAGTCCACAGGCCCTTTCAGGGGACTACATGCTTAAGATTTCCTTGTTATTACATTAGTCCCTCCTCTACTACATTAGTCTCCTTTCCCTACAAAGAATCTCAACCTTCTTGATTGACACAGATGCTAACAGCGTGAAAAGCTCTCCAAAAGGCAGAGATTCTAAACCTAGTACAAACCTTTTCCAGTTGTTTTACTTTGAACACATTTCTGAACCTCTAAGTTCCAGGTTGTTCCTTTATAAAAGAGTTGGGAAAAAAACTTCCGAAACCTAGTAAGATTGTTGTAGAGTGGTTACCGTAATGTGTAAAGTACCTCATATATAGAAGGCTCTGGACAAAAGTTAAGTGGGTTATCTCTGCCTTCCAAAAGTCCATATGAGTCTTTAACCCATTTTGAGTTGATTTTTGTATTTGGTGTGAGATGAGGGTCTAACTGCATTCTTCTGAATGTGGATATTCAGTTGTCCCAACACCATTTATTAAAGAGAATGTCCTTTCCCAACTCTGTGTTCTTACCCTTGTCAAAAATCAATTGACCATCAAAGTATGGGTTTAATTCTGGGTTCTCTGTTCTGTTCTATTCATTACTCTATGTGTCTGTTTTTATGCCAGTATCATGCTGTTTTGACTACTAAAACTTTTAATTATATTTTGAAGTCAGGCAGTGTGATGCCTCCAGCTTTGTTCATTTTGCTTAGTGTTCATTTGGCTATTCAGAGTCTTTTGTGGTTTCATACAAATTTGAGGATTTTTCTATTTCTGTGAAAAATGTCATTGGGATTTTGACAGGAATTGCATTGAATCTGTAGAATGCTTTGGGTAGCATGGACATTTTAACAATGTTAATTCTTCCAATCCATGAACACAGGATATCTCTCCACTTATTTTTGTTTTCTTCAGTGTTTTTCATTGTGTTTTACATGTTTCAGTCCACAAGTATTTTACCTCTTTGGTTACATTTATTCCTAAGTATTTTATTTTTTTTGCTATTGTAAATTGGATTTTTAAAAATTCCTTTTTGAGATTGTTCATGCTTAGTGTATAGAAACACTACCAGATATGTTCTATCCCCCTACCTTGACAACTGTATCTTCGTAATGACCTGGAAGGAATTTAGAATTTTTAAACTTGTAATTTTAACCGGACAACATGGCAGTGCAGGAGGATATAGCCCTGGATCCAGCCTGTGCCTCTTGCCTCCCCACTTCTACCTCTGACATATCCCAAGAGAGGAGGGTTTTGATGCTCACACATAGGGACAATCCAGTTCCCACATCCAAGCTCTGTCTACACTTTCCTCAAACAGCTGCCCCTTACCCTCAGCATCCCAGGTATCCCACAGTGCAGTGTAGAAGAGCGACAAAGGCTCTGGGTGGGCAGGCCTCCTGTACATCTCTTGCCTAAAGGGAGGTTCATGGCTGGAGGAGAGCCAGAAAGGACATTTAAAACAGCAACAGTCCCCTCGCCTGACACAGAACAGTTTGCTCTGCATTTAGGTTTACCTGGCTTAACTTCAACATTTCCTGGGGAGAAAATTTCATTAAACCAGTTGCTTTATACATATAAAACTTGTCAGTCTTTCTACTTTATTTTTAAACTCCATCATTACAGAAATTTTAAAATATTCAAACCGCTTTTTATATCTGAACTTCCAAAAAAAACTATTGTTTTTAATTTTACCTGAAGATATTAATAAACAGTGATAGTTAAATTATTCTTCTTCTTCTTATTATTTTTTTAACAGAATTTTTCTCTGTCCCAGGCTGGATTAAAGTGATGTGATCTCGGCTCACTACAACCTCTACCTCCTGGGTTCAAGTGATTCTTCTACTTCAGCCTCCTGAGTAGCTGGGATTACAGACACACACCACCACGCCTGGCTAATTTTTTGTATTTTTAGTAGAAACAGAGTTTTGCCATGTTGGCCAGGCTGGTCTCCAATTCCTGACTTGAAGTGATCCACCAGGAACTTCAAGTGGATCTTCAGCTTCAACTTTCCCAAAGTGTTGGGTTTACTGGCATGAGCCACCATGCCCGGCCAGATTGTTCTGCATAGGATACAGAGAAGAAATTGCTTAAAGTAATTAATAATTTATGGATTCTGTTTCTGTCCAAATTTAATTTGCAATTTAAGCAGATAGAGACCAATTTCTCTTTAAGAAGGTGTGCCTTCGACATCTGAAAACTAAATGTGTATGAATGAGTAAAACAATATAGCAAGCCCTCCAAACTTTTATTAAAGAAGAGGTCCAGAAATAAGTCTCAAGACAGGGAAAGATCTTGGCTGTGTTTCACTGAGACTCATCTTCCTTGGGTTTTGTCATTTCAATTCTCTTGACACATCCACACCTGACTCCTGGGAATTCTGGCCCAAACACAAAGCTCCTTTTTTTGATTCCATCGAGCAGAGCTGACATGTGCTGACATTTCCAAAATATCTTCATTAAACAGTAAAAGCAAAGTAAATGGAAATAACTAAAGAAAAATTTATAGAATTTAAATATGGCCAGCTTCATTTCCAGAGTAAGGCTTCTACTTCTGAGTCAATGAGCTGTATTTTAACACCCACAGGTTATTATTTTCCAGGTAGCTCACATGGTTTTCTTGCCCTAGGGATTTTCTGTGTCTCTCATGGCTGGGGGTCTCTGGCCATCATCTCATCTTTCCCGCTCCTCAGAAATAATTTAATTATCCACTTTATCCAGTCCTGTGGATGAGAATCCAATTACCAGATACATATTGATAGATTCCTTTGGAAGCTCTCACACGGGTCCTGTTTTTAATTAGAAGGAACCAGTCTCAGGAATAGTCTCTTGCAAAGCTAATTGTAAAGATTTTGTTAATTTATAAACAATAGGTAAACTTAAGTGACCAACTCTTTCCACAGCCAAATAACTCAAAAGAGACCTTTCTCCTTTCTCCAAACATAGGGAAATGAACTAATCTGTTATCAGTTTTCCATGAGGATGTATTGACCACAGAACAACATACATGGAAAGGCATAGTATTAGTTTGGCCCAAATGAGAGTTAGTTTAGAACAGTTTTTAGGGAAATTCCTTTAATTACTGCAGTCAGGGAGGACAATTAATATTATTATGAATAAAATATAATAACCCTCTCTTTTTTGCCCAGTCAGGATCTCATTTTAAAGTAGAATACACTTTAGGGGCCAGGTGCAGTGGCTCATGACTGTTATCCCAGCACTTTGAGATGCCAAGGCAGGAGGATTGCTTGAGCTCAGAATTTTGAGGAGACCAGCCTGGGCAACACCATGAAACCCCATCTCTATTCAAAATACAAAACATTGGCTGGATGTGGTGGTGCACACCTGTGGTCCCAGGAACTCGGAAGGCTGAGTTGGGAGGACTGCTTGAGCATGGGAGGCGGAGGTTGCAGTGAGGTGAGATAATGCCACTGCACTCCAGCTTGGATGACAGAGTGAGATTCAGCCTCAAAATAATAATAATAATAATAATAATAATAATAATAAAGTGGAATACAGTTTAGAAGTGTGCTGAGCAATATAGTATTCACTAGACACATGTAGCTATTTAAATTTTCATCAATATTAGTTAAAATTCGATGAAATTTAAAATTGTGTTCCACAGTTGAACTAACCACATTTCAGTGCCCAATAGTCACATGTGGCTTGTGGCTACTCTACTGACAGTGCAGAATAGAATATTTCCATCACCGTAGCAAGTTTTATGGGACAACTCTGATCCAGAAGGTATTTTTTTTTTTTTTTTTTTGAGATGGAGTTTTGCTCTTGTTGCCTTATTGCCTAGGCTGGAGTGCAATGGCACGATCTCTGCTCACTGCAACCTCCACCATCCAGGTTCAAGCAATTCTCCTGCCTCAGCCTCTCAAGTAGTGGGGATTATAGGCGCCCACCACCAAGCTTGGCTAATTTTTTGTATTTTTAGTAGCGATTCTCTTGCCTGAGCCTCCTAAGTAGCTGGGATTACAGGCACACGCCACCACACCCGATTAATTTTTGTATTTTTAGTAGAGACGAGGTTTCATCATGTTGGCCAGGATGGTCTCAGGCTCCTGACCTCGTGATCTGCCCACCTCAGCCTCCCAAAGTGCTGGGCTTACAGGTGTGAGCCACCATGCCCAGCCTTTAAAATATATATGATATGTATATATTCCATTATATATGTTGGAATGCATATATATAATGGAATGTTATATATATAATACATTATGTATATAATATTCCATTATCTATATTTGTGTGTGTATATATGTATTTCTATATAATATTCCATTATATTATATATATAATGTAAATAGTAAATTATATATTAAATATAACGGAATATTATTCAATCTTTAAAAAGAAAGAAATCCAGCTGGGCATGGTGGTACCTGCCTGTAATCTCAGCTATTTGAGAGGCTGAGGTAGGAGGATTGCTTGAGCCCAGGAGTTTGAGGCTGCAGTACACTATGATTATGCCTGCGAAGAGCCACACAAAGCAATCTCATGACTATGGAAGCAATATTTCTAAAGAAAAGAAAAGAAAAGAAAAGAAAAAAACAAAACCAAAAAAGTCAGTATTATTCATACCATAGTAAAATTATAATATACAAACCCAATTAAGATACATTTTTTAAATGCAAGGATAATTTTTAAATAGAGTGATTCATTGCTATAATGGATATAAGGAGAAAAAAAATCATAACATAGTTTTTTTATATGCCAAAAAGCATTTGATAACATTCAACAGTTACTATTGGTTTAAGAAAATTAACCTCCTAACAAAATAATAGGAATAAAAGGAAAATTCCTTGACATGGTAAGAGATAGTTACCTAAACCCGAAAGCTAGCATTATGCTGAATGGGTAAATATTAGAAGCATTCTCATCAAAGTCAGGACCAAGTCAAGGATATTCTAGAAGTTTAACACATGGTAATTTAAGAGTATCCTAGAGGTATTAGCTAAATTCAGTTAGAGACAAAAAAGAGTTAAGATGTGTTACAATTATCATAATTTGAAGATGATATAATTTTATTCTTGGAAAATCCAGAAAAGTGACTATTACAAACAATAATATAATACAATAAAGTTGTTAGCTACAACATGATTATATAACAGTGAACGTATACACTGCTCTTTTTAACCAATCAGAGTGTTTCAAAGGGATGGGATCAGTTGGGCTGACACCACAGTTAGCATTGAGGTAAATCACATTTAAACAGCTTGGAATGGACTGCTCCCCACTCTTCTACCCCTGATTCACCCCAAATTTAAGGGCGGTTCACAAGGAAAAAGAGAAATGGATACTGGATGGGCAATAACACATGCCCACTCCACCAAAGAATTAGACATTTTGGATAAGATTAGGAGCTACTGTTAAATCTCCTCTCATAAAATGGGACTATAAGAAATAGTATAGTGGTTACTAAACAAAGATATTTAAAGAGACTCTAGCAAGAATAGTAAAAGTGCTAGAATTTTTGTTTCCTCCAGTAATATTTAAAACGAAGTAATCGCGTCTCAAATCCTGATAAATGGTAACATGCTGCGTTACCTGTTCCATCGTACTGCCTTTCCTCCTCAGTTGTTTATTTTCTCTTTTGGCACACAAAATTGTCCAGATGAGCCATCTAGGAAGGGTACATTAATTCGACTGGGCGTATGTGAGCATTAAAGCCTTGTGACACACATTGTTACATAAAGAATGCTGAATGTGTGAGGCCAATGCTGTAATGAACATGTGAGGCCAATAACTTTTTAATAGATACATCATTTGGTAATTGTAGATTATTGGATCCCAAATACCTTGCTCATTAACAAGTGCTCATATATTTCAATTACTCTTATTCTCCTTGGACGGTTTAAAACAATACTTTTTTTAAAAGCCTAGTTAAGTGGTCTTCTGATCTTTCATTCAAGATGATTTTTATAATAGCAATAATTATATTGCATTGACAATGTTTTCCTGACTTACAAATACAGAAGTTTCACAATGGCCTTTAAAAGTACACTTTGGGGCCAGGCGCGGTGGCTCAAGCCTGTAATCCCAGCACTTTGGGAGGCCGAGGCAGGTGGATCACGAGGTCGAGAGATCGAGACCATCCTGGTCAACATGGTGAAACCCCGTCTCTACTAAAAATACAAAAAACTAGCTGGGCGTGGTGGCGTGTGCCTGTAATCCCAGCTACTCAGGAGGCTGAGGCAGGAGAATTGCCTGAGCCCAGGAGGCGCAGGTTGCGGTGAGCCGAGATGGCACCATTGCACTCCAGCCTGGGTAACAACAGAGAAACTCCGTCTCAAAAAAAAAAAAGTACACTTTGGCTAAGCATTTTTAAAAACAAGTTACTTTGGGTGTCAAAAATATAATTGGTAATTTCTTTCTCAGAATAAATTGTTCTTGGCTAGATTAAAATTCACTATCTGTTTATATTAGATAGAAAACAGAATTTTTATGATCCACCACAAACTCGACTGAATTATAGTAATATGGCAGTGGAGAGATGATAGGTATCATTTGTGTGTGGGAAGCATTTGGCAACATGTTTTGATGGATTTCATCATGATACTTTCCTCCAACAGGTATTACTGGGTTTAGGATGATAATTTTTTAAAATTCTAAGTTCTATTAAATATTTTTAAATATAAAAGGGCTCAAAAAATCATTTATGGTAATAACTCAGGAAAATGAAATAAACATAAAGCTTGTGAAAGCAGATAATGTAACTGTCGTTTGAATTTTAGTGCCTCAACCTTTGAATTACAAATACGTAATTTCATAGAAAACATGCATTTGTAATATACATTTATATTATAGTTAATATACATGCTAGTTTGATACATCAAAATGATTATAATGCTATTTAATATGCAGAATATAAAAATTATTGCATGCTATGACACATACTAATATAAGTCAGACTCAAAAATTTTATTTTTAACATGATCTAAAATACTATTTTTTCTCTCACCTTTTTAAAAAGCACAAAATAAGGAACAGACAATGAAAAGCACATTTGGCTGAAACTAAAATAAAATACAGTATTTTTAAACAGTCGGTTTTTTTAAAAAAATAGTTGATGCAAGCACTTTATGGTAGATAAAAAAGGGTAGAAAAAAATAGCTCTTTTTCCTCCCTGCTGCCAGGGGTCCAGCTCTTCTCGCTGGAGGATACACTATTACCAGATTTTGTTTTTTCCAGAGCTGTTAAATGCAAAGAAGCTAATGAATGGGTAGAAATTGTATAAACAGTATCACTGTACACATGTTCAATACTGGGGTTTTTAAATTGAAGAACGCCTCTGGGAAAATATTCTATATTAATGCCCATAGAAATATGTCTAGTAGGTACATAGTAGTGTTATAATAAAAATAAAATGATAGAATATAGAATTCAATTTATTTTAGTATTAACATTAGTGTTAAGAGGTTATAAATGAACCAAAATTCTTCATTTATCCTTAAGAATCTGATACAGGTATTTACATTTTTCAGTTATACTTTGCTATGGTCTGAATGTTTGGGTCCTCCCAAAATTAATACTGTATGTTGAAATCCTAACATCCAAGGTGATTGATGGCATGAGGGGTTGGAACCTTTGAGAGATAATTAGGTCATGTGGGTGGACTGCTCAAGAATGGGATTAGTGCCTGATATGTATGGTTTGGATCTGTTGCCCCACCAAATCTCATGTTGAATTGCAATCCCCAGTTTTGGAGGTGGGGCTTTATGGGAGGTTATTGGATCATGGGGGTTGTCGTTCATTAATGATTTAGCACCATTTTCTCAGTACTGTTCTTGTTATAGTAAGTGAGGAATAATGAGATCTGGTTGTTTAAAAGTACATAGCATCTCCCCCTTCTCTCTTTCTTCCTCTTGCTCTGGCCATGTAAATTGTGGCCCCCACTTTGCCTTCTAGAATGATTGCAAGTTCCCTGAGGCCTCCCCAGAAGCTGATGCCACTATGCTTCCTGTACAGCCTGCAGAACCGTGGGCCAATTAAACTTCTTTTCTTTACAAATTACCCAGTTTCAAATATTTCTAAATAGCAGTGCAAGAACAGAGAAAGAACTAATACAGTGCCCTTATAAAAGCGGCCTGAGAGAATCTCCTTGCTCTTTCAACCACATGAGAATGCAGTGAGAAGGCAGCATTTATGAGCCAGAAGATGAGCCCTCCAAGTCTGCCTTGAGCTTGGACATCCAAGCCTCTAGAACTGTGAAAGATAAATTTCTGTTGGTATAAGCTAACAAGTTGACGGTATTTTGTTATAATAGCCGGAATAAATTAAAACATACTTTATGGGATAGTCTACATACTTCGGGAATATTTACAAATTTGGAAATTCAGTAAAGTTCTCAGGATATAAACCCTGTTTTAACATCAAAAATGAAAGATCAGAATCAAAGGAGATAGGTTTAATAGGCATTTGGAAAATCAATTCAATAGAGAATGATTAGATAGAAACAACCTAAATGTCCATTGAAAGATGAGTGAGCCGGGCAAGGCAGCTCAAGCCTGTGGTCTCAGCACTTTGGGAGGTGGAGGCAGGTGGACTACGTGAGCTCAGGAGTTCGAGACTAGCCTAGGCAAAATGGCAAGACTCTGTTACTACAAAAAAAAAAAAAAAAAAAAAAATTAGCTGGGTATGATGGTGTGTGCCTGTAGTCGCAACTACTCAAGAGGCTGAAGTGGGAGGATCCCTTGAGCCCAGGAAGCGGAGGTTGCAGTGAATCATGATTGGGCCACTGCACTCCAGCCTGGGTGACAGAGCAAGACCCTGTGAAAGAAAAGAAAAGAAAGAATAAAGAAAATGAAATACGATATATAACATACAATGGAAGCCTATTTATCCATAAAAAAAAAGAAGGAAATCCTGTCATTTGTGATAACATAGATGGCCTGGAAGATATTACACTAAATGAAATAAGCCAGTCACAAAAAGGCAAATGCTGCATGATTTTTTTTTATGTGAGGCACCTAAAATAGTTGACTTGTAGAAGCAGAGAAGAGAATAGTGGTTGCCAGGGGCTGAGGGAAGGAGAAATGTGGAGTGTCTCTTCAATGAGTATAAAATTTCAGTTATGTAAGATGAATTATCATGCACTTAAAATTTTGTTAAGAGAACAGATTTTGTGTGAAGTGTTCTTACCATAATACAGGTAAAATAAAACAACATAACATAAAATAATTAGATTTACAGGTGAAGAAGGGAGAGGAGTTGGGAATGACGAACTCCATGGTCTTACTATTCTAGCTTTGGAGATTGGTGGGAATTCATCTCTGAAGGAATCATTCTGAAGAAAGATCAGGTTGTGGACAGATTTCAGATTCCTCCTATTTATTGTTCTGCCACTAGTTAATTACACTGCTGTCTTCAGTGGAGACTCAGCACACAGAAGGTCCTGGAAGAAAAATTATGGTGCCTCCCGGCCCTCTAGAATTCCCCTTTCGCTTCAGCCCTTGCCACTGGGGTTTGGGAATTCTGGAGCTCTTCTCTATTCGTAACATATGACTCACAACAGTAGTGAACCCCACAAGAAATTTAGAGTCTGCTTCCTTCTCTCCTTCCTTCCCTCTTCCCCTACTTCACTTTCTTCCCTTCTCCCCCATTCCCTTCCTTTCTTTTTGACACTGTTCTTTCTGCCTTTCATTCAACACCTTTACCAAGGACCTTCATAATCCAGGTAATGTATACCTAATACATCAGGACCTCCTGATCATACCGAGATGAATAAGATGCAATTCCTCAATTCCTTGAAGAATTGATAACTTCCAAAAGAAAAATGCAAATCAGTCATTTTTCAACATCCTTTATTTGTGTATTACTTGCTTTGTGGTAGCTGCTGAAATATTTTATTCTAGTAACCAAAATTTGCTTTTAAAATATAGAAGTATAAATGAGCAACAAAATGAACATATTTTCAACAACAAAAAATGTTCATAGCTCACCCTATTATAAATAGCTCTTTTGTTACATAGTATTTTAGGCATTTCCACCAAGTTTCACCAGAGGTCTGATCTGTGATTAACACAGTATCTTAAGTAAATCATATGACAGTTATGAAATTTATAATTTCAATGACCGTTACATTGAATTTATAATTAAATAAAAATAAAAATAAAAATATCTACCACTATACTGATTGTTTCTTAAATTATTTTTCCTTTATCTAGGAAGGCATTGTTATATCACTATGCTGTCTTATAGTTTAATAAATCGTTCATCTAAAATCTCATGCTAATTATGCTAATTTTGCTTAACATTTAGAAGAGGTACAATTGGTTTTTTTGTTTTTGTTTTTTTTGAGAGAGGTTCCCATTCTGTTACACAGGCTGGAGAGCAGTGGTACAATCGATTATGGCTCACTGCAGCCTCAAACTCCTAGGTGCAAGCAATTCTTCTGCCTCAGCTTCCCAAGTAGCTGTGACTGCAGGCACTTGCCATTATGCCAGTTACTTTTTAAATTAATCTGTAGAGATAAGGCCTTTCTATATTCTCAGGCTAATCTTGAGCTCCTAGCCTCCAGCAGTCCTCTGCCTTGGACTTCCAAAGTGCTGGGACTATAGTGTGAGCTACCACACCTAACTAAGGAGGTACACGTCTTAATAAATCTGCAATCAAACTGATCCAGAACAGAATGGGGACAATGAGAAAGTCTGAGCGTGTTAAACTTACTCTCCTGTTCCATTATGTACACTCTGGAAGACATCGAGGGGGTTCTTTCCTGTGCCTCTTTTCCCACAAGTCCATTCAGATGAATCATTATCATCATTTCGTGACATTGGAAATCCAGGGTTTCAGAAAAAAGGGTTAAATAGCTTTATATATTTGAAAATAAATAACTTTAAAGAAATTTATTCTTTGTTCTTTTTTTGAGATGGAGTCCTGCTCTGTTACCCAGGCTGGAGGGCAGTGGCATGATCTCAGCTCACTGCAACCTCTGCTTCCCAGGTTCAAGGGATTGTCCTGCCTCAGCCTCCTGAGAAGCTGGGATTACAGGCCTGTGCCACCACACCCAGCTAATTTTTGTATTTTTAGTAGCGACAGGGTTTAGCCATGTTGGGCAGGCTGGTCTTGTAACTCCTGACCTCAAGTGATCTGCCAGACTTGGCCTCCCAAAGTGCTGGGATTACAGGCATGAGCCACTGTGCCAAGCCAAAATTTACTATTTCTGATCCATAGAAAAGTGTTAACACCAAATTATTTTTTAAAATTATGTTAATAGTGAACAAGATAATAGACATTTCCTTGTCATAAAATTAAATTTTGTTTTTTTAAGGAAGTAAAATGTATTAGGATATTACATTTAAATATAACTTTTATATGGCAATAGCAATGGATGAATCTCCACTTCATTTCACTGTAAGTTACATTATTTGGTTTCCTACTGTGAGGGCTTTAAATCATGATGCTTAAAGACACAATCTTCTTTTCCTAGTTGCAAAAACTCTGTTAATCAGAAAATGCACTCTCTGTTCACAGAAACAGATGGTACATAATATTTGACCTTCTCAGAGAAAACAGAATTAAAAATACTTGAACAAGAGTACAAACATCTGAATTTTGAAATGCCGCAGGTGAATACACAATTTCTAGTTAAAATCTCTCTTAAAATAGAATCTATCGCTCATCAAATAGTAGGCCTTGCTTGAGATAAAGGAAACCATTCATTGGAGTACTCTGCTTCTCTTTCACATCTCTTGTGAAAAAGAGGAGGAAACGCAGACAGTGAGAAAATGAAGAAACCAAACTCTAACCATCAAGTTTTCAAATGTGTAATAGACATACATTGGGTTGACTACCCAGCTCACAATGCTTCTCCAAATGGCTATATTTTTCCTATTTATCCCACTCCACATTCGGGAAAATGTTCATCCTCCCCTTGCTCAGAATTGGAGGTTCCATCCTGCTAACTGATATAACCCCCAGCTCTTATGACTCAATAAGGACTAATCACTTGACCACTGTGATAGGTCCAAGGGGTGCGTGTATGAGTTAGTTTATGCCAATCAGTTTCCTTCCCAGAGATTTTCCAAACTGGGGCTAAAAGGAAGCACTTCCTTTCTGTTTGGTTGCTAAGCTATGAGGCTAAGTTTGGATTTGTCACAGGCCATGTTTCCAGTCTTACACAGATGGCAGACCCAAAATCATAAAGCTAAAAATCAGAGGGAAGCAGATCCAAGCATGGAGAGAGAAAGAGAGGGAGAAGACATTTAAATTATCACTTCACACCCATCAGGATGGATGGCTATTATATTAAAAAAAAAGTGTTGATGAGGATATGGAGAAATTGAAACACTTGCATACTGTTGGTGGAAATGCAAAATGGTACAGCTACTGTGGAAGCCAGTATGGTGATTCTTCAAAAAATTAAAAATAGAACTACCATATGATCCACCAATTCTACTTCTGGGTAGATATCCAAAAGAATTGCAAGCAAAATCTTAAAGAAATAGTTGTACACTCATGTTATCAGCAGGATTATTTCACAAACAACCCAAGTGTCCATCAATAAATGGATAAAGAAAATGCAGTATACACATACAATGAAATATTATTCAGCATTAAAGGCAAAGGAATTATGACACTTGCTGAAATTCCTATTTTAGCAAGTGTCATAATTCCTTTGTCTTTAATGCTGAATAATATTTGAGGACATTATGCTACGTGAAATAAGCCAAACACAAAGACAGACACTGTATGATTCCCCTTATATCACTTACATATGAAGTATCCAGAGTAGTCAGGTTCATAGAAACAGAAAGTAGAAGGGTAGTGGCTAAGGGCTGGAGGGAGGGGGTAATGGGGAATTTTTTTTTTTTAGGGAAAAAAAAGGTAAAAATTTTTTTTAAAAAAAAGAAAAAAAAGAGAAAGAAAAAAAAAGAATGAAGGAGAGGAAGAAAGAGGAACAGGAAGAGGGCGAGAGAAAAGGAGTGTTGCTTTACTGCCCAGGCTAGAATGCAGTCTAAAAATGGGTATTGAAAACCTCTTTTATGTCAATAATTGTGCTTAATAATGGAAACAGGAAAAAAAGTGAGGGAAGAAAATTACAAACAAGCAGCCAACCAATATTTCATTTAAACCTATGAGTAGTGTGATGTGGTACTGATAAGAATGTATATTTTATGATTTAAAGTGGAGAGTTCTATAAATGTTTATTAACTTTACTTGTTTCGGCTCTGAGTTCAAGTCCTGGATATCCTTGTTAACTTTCTGTCTCGTTGATCCATCTAATATTGATGTTGAAGTCTCCCACTATTATTGTGTGGGAGTCTAAGTCTCTTTATAAGTCTTATGTATCTGGGTGTTCCTGTACTGGGTGTGTATATATTTAGGATCATTAGCTCTTCTTGTTGCATTGATCCTTTTATCATTATATAATGTCCCTCTTTGCCTCTTTTGATCTTTGTTGCTTTAAAGTCTATTTTTTCAGAGGCGAGAACTGAAACTCCTGCTTTTTATTTATTTATTTATTTTTGCTCTCCATTTGGTTGGTAAATCTTTCTCTATCCCTTTGTTTTGAGTCTTTGTGTATCCTTGCATGTGAGATGAGTCTGGATGCAGCATACCGATGGGTTTTGGCTGTGTCTTTTGATTGGGGGATTTAATTGATTTAAATTTAGGATTAATAATAATATATGTGAGTTTAATAGTGCCATTTGATGTTAGCTGGCTGTTTTGCCCATTAATTGATGTAAATTCTTCATTATGTTGATGCTTTTTACTTTTTGGTATATTTTTGGAAAGGCTGATACTGGTTGTTCCTTTCTATGTGTAGTGCTTCTTTCAGAAGCTCTTGTAAAGCAGGCCTGGTGGTGATGAAATCTCTGAGTTCTTGCTTGTTCACAAAAGATTTTATTTTTCCTTCACTTGTGAAGCTCAGTTTGGCTGGATAGGAAATTCTGGGTTGAAAGTTCTTTTCTTTAAGGATGTTGACTATTGACTCCCACTCTCTGCTGGCTTGTAGGGATTCTGCTGAGAGATCTGCTGTGAGTCTGATAGGCTTCCTTTGTGGGTAACCTGACCTTTCTCTCTGGCTGCCCTTAGTATTTTCTCCTTCATTTCAACCCTGATGAATCTGACAATTATATGCCTTGAGGTTGGTCTTCTTGAGGAATATCTTTGTGGTGTTCTCTGTATTACCTGGAGTTGAATATTTTCCTGCCTTGCTAGGTTGGGAAAGTTTTCCTGAATAATATCCTGAAGAATATTTACCAGCTTGGATTCATTCTCTTCGTCACATTCACATACACCTGTCAATCATAGATTAGGTCTTTTCACATAGTTCCATATTTCTTGGAGACTTTGCTCATTCCTTTTCATCCTTTTTTCTCTAATCTTGTCTTCTCATTTTATTTCATTAAATTGGTCTTCAACCTCTGATATCCTTTCTTCTGCTTGATCAATTTGGCTGTTAAAACTTGTGCATACTTCACGAAGTCCTCATGTTGTATTTTTCAGCTCCATTAATTCACTTATATTCCTCTCTAAATTGTCTATTCTTGTTAGCATTTCATCAAACCTTTTTTCAAAGTTCTTAGTTTCTTTGCATTAGGTTAGAACAAGTTCTTTTAACTCACAGAAGTTTCTTATCAACCAGCTTTTGAAACCTACTTCTGTTAACAGAACACACTTGTTCTCCATCAGGCCTTGTTCCGTTGCTGATGAGGAATTGTGATCCCCTGTAGAGGGAGAGGCATTCTGATTTTGGGTATTCTCAGCCTTTTTAGGCTGATTTTTTCCCTTTGTTATAAATTTATCCATCTGTGGTCTTTATAATTACCGACTTTCTAATTAGGTTTCTGATTGGACGTCCAATTTGTTGATTCCCATCGCCAGAATCTGAGCAATCCACTGCGCCGGCCAAAACAGTGGTGGTAAGATTCATGGTGCTTTTCTGCCAGGGAATCTCCAATCTGGCTTCCTTCTTGAGTCCATCCTTCAATCAGCTGAATAGGCGACTCTGCTTTCCCGGAGCTCCAAACGTCAGCCAAAAGGAAGCCCAATCTCGTTTACTCTGCACCAAGAACCACTGCACCGGTCACAGGAGTTGTGCTGGCGACCCGTGGGGCTCCTCCACTGGGAATCTCTTGGTCTGTGAGCAACAAAAATTCGTCTGAAAATGTGGCGTCCTCTCGTTCTCTGCACTTTCACTGGGAGCTACAATCCTGAGCTGCTAGTGATCAGCCATCTTGGATCTCTCTCCATTTTTGTTTAATGGACATAGAATTTTTGTTTAATGGATATAGAGTTTCAGTTTTGTAAGACAGAAGTTGTGGAGACTGGTTGTACAACCATGCAAATATCATTAACACTACTGAACTGTATACTTAAAAAAGATGGTGAATTTTATGTTAGTGTGTTTTTCAATTAAAATGTTTAAATTATGTTAAATACATTTTTATAATAAGAAAATATAGGTAAAATATATCAAATGCAAGCATGACATCAAAGGTAAAATCATAACAGAGAATGTCTATATATACGAGAATGTGATAATGCTGATTATCTGTTGGCCTTTGTGTTATGGTTACTTTTTAAAATCTTTGATTTGCTATTTTTTCTGTAATGAACATTGTTGGGTTACATAATGAGGAAATGCAATAAATAATTTTTAATTGAAAAAATGAAATATTGTGGGTTTTTAAAAATTCTGTCATTCATCTAAGACTGAATAATTATAAAATTCAGTGTTGATAAAGATATGAAAACAGCTATTCTTATACACTGCTATGGGAATATCATCTGATACAACCTTTCTGAAAGGCAATTTAGTCACCTGTACAGGCCAAAATTGATCAGTGGTTTCTATCTTTTTATCTGAATGAATTGCTTTTTGTTTGTTTGTTCGTTTGTTTTTGAGATGGAGTCTCACTCTGTCAGTCAGGCTGGAGGGCAGTGCACCATCTCAGCTCATCAACAACACACATGAAGCTACTTACTATGGTGGAGCCATTTGCTATCACTTTGACATCTTGTCAAAAAACAAGGGCATGTGTGGAAAAACTGCAAAATGACTGATAAAGAGCCAACTTAAAAAACAGAAAGGAGATACCTGAATGACTACTGGGTAAATAACTAAATAATGACAGAAATAAAGATCTTCTTTGAGACCAATGAGAACAAAGACAGAACATACCAGAATCTCTGGGACACATTTAAAGCAGTGTGTAGAGGGAAATTTATAGCACTAAATGCTCACAAGAGAAAGCAGGAAAGATCTAAAATCGATACCCTAATATTACAATTAAAAAAACTAGAGAAGCAAGAGCAAACAAATTCAAAAGCTAGCAGAAGACAAGGAATAACTAAGATCAGAGCAGAACTGAAGGAGATAGAGACACAGAAAACCCTTAAAAAAAATCAGTGAATCCAGGAGCTGGTTTTTTGGAAAGATCAACAAAATAGACAGCTAGCCAGACTAATAAAGAAGAAAAGAGAGGGCCAGGAGTGGTGGCTTATGCATGTAATCCCAGCACTTTGGGAGGCCGAGGCAGGTGGATCATATGAGGTCTGGAGTTCTACACCAGCCTGACCAGCATGTAGAAACCTTGTCTCTACTAAAAATACAAAAAATTAGCCAGGCATGGTGGGACATGCCTGTAATCCCAGCTATTTGGGAGGCTGAGGCAGGAGAATCACTTGAACCTGGGAGGCAGAGGTGGTGGGGAGCTGAGATCAACAAGAGTGAAACTCCATCTCAAAAAAAAAAAAAAAAGTCTGGGTGAGGTGGCTCACGCCTGTAATCCCAGCACTTTGGGAGGCCAAGGTGAGTGCATCACAAGGTCAGGAGATAGAGACCATTCTGGCTAACATGGAGAAATCCCATCTCTACTAAAAATACAAAATCAGCTGGGCGTGCCTGTAATGCCAGCTACTCAGGAGGCTGAGGCAGGAGAATTGCTTGAACATGGGAGGCAGAGGTTGCAATGAGCTGAGATCATGCCATTGCACTCCAGCCTGGGCAAGAAGAGAAAAACTCCATCTCAAAAAAAAAAAAAAAAAAAAAAAAAAAAAAAGAAGAAGAAGAAGAAGAAAAGACAAAAGAATCAAATAGACACAATAAAAAAATGATAAAGGCAGTATCACTACCTATCCCACAGAAATACAAACTACATCAGAGAATACTATAAACACCTCTACACAAGTAAACTAGAAAATCTAGAAGAAAAGGATAAATTCCTGGACACATACACCCTCCCAAGACTGAACAAAGAAGAAATCGAATCCCTGAATAGACCAATTAGTTCTGAAATTAAGGCAGTAATTAACAACCTAACCAACCAAAAAAGTCTGGGACCTGATGGTTTCACAGCTGAATTCTACCAGTTTCCTTCTGAAATGATTCCAAACAATAGAAGAAAAGGGAATCCGGGCCGGGCACGGTGGCTCAAGCCTGTAATCCCAGCACTTTGGGAGGCCGAGGCGGGTGGATCACGAGGTCAAGAGATCGAGACCATCCCGGTCAACATAGTGAAACCCCGTCTCTACTAAAAATACAAAAAATTAGCTGGGCATGGTGGCACGTGCCTGTAATCCCAGCTACTCAGGAGGCTGAGGCAGGAGAATTGCCTGAACCCAGGAGGCAGAGGTTGCGGTGAGCCGAGATTGCACCATTGCACTCCAGCCTGGGTAACAAGAGCGAAACTCTGTCTCAAAAAAAAAAAAGAAAAGAAAAGAAAAGAAAAGGGAATCCTCCCTAACTCATTTTCTGAGGCCAGCATCATCCTGGTACCAAAACCTGGCAGAGACACAATAAAACAAGAAAATTTCAGGCCAATATCCCTGTTGAACATCAACGCGAAAATCCTCAATAAAATACTGGCAAACTGAATCCAGCAGCACATCCAAAAGCTTATCCACGAATATCAAGTTGGCTTTATCCCTGGGATGCAAGATTGGTTCAACATATGCAAATCAATAAACGTAATCCATCACATAAACAGAACCAATGACAAAAACCACATGATTATCTCAATAGATGCAGAAAAAGCCTTCAATGAAATTCAACATCCCTTCATGCTAAACAGTCTCAATAAACTAGGTATTGATGGAACGTATCTCAAAATATAAGAGCTATTTATGACAAACCCACAGCCAATATCATACTGAATGGGCAAAAGCTGGAAGCATTCCCTTTGAAAACCAGCATAAGACAAGGATGCCCTCTCTCACACTCCTATTCAATATAGTATTGGAAGTTCTGGCCAGGGCAATCAGGCAAGAGAAACAAATAAAGGGTATTCAATTAGGAAAAGAGGAAGTCAAATTGTCTCTGTTTGCAGATGACATGATTGTATATTTAGAAAATCCCATTGTCTTAGCCCCAAATCTCCTTAAGCTGATAAGCAACTTCAGCAAAATCTCAGGATACAAAATCAATGTGCAGAAATCACAAGCATTTCTATACACCCATAATAGACAAACAGAAATCCAAATCATGAGTGAACTCCCATTCACAGTTGTTACAAAGAGAATAAAATATCTAGGAATACAACTTACAAGGGATGTGAAGGACTTTTTCAAGGAGAACTACAAACCACTGCTCCAGGAAATAAGAAAGGACACAAACAAATGGAAAAACATGCCATGCTCATGAATAGGAAGAATCAATATCCTGAAAATGGTCATACTGCCCAAAGGAATTTATAGATACAATGCCATCTCCATCAAGTTACCATTGACTTTCTTCACAGAATTGGAAAAAACAAAATTTCATATAGAACCAAAAAGAGCCTGCATAGCCTAGACAATCCTAAACAAAAAGAACAAAGCTGGAGGCATGACACTACCTGACTTCAAATTATACTACAAGCCTAAAGTAACGAAAACAGCATGGCGCCAGTACCAAAACAGATATAGACCAATGGAACAGAACAGAGGCCTCAGAAGTAACACCACGCATCTACCACCATATGATCTTTGAGAAACCTGACAAAAACAAACAACGGAGAAAGGATTTTATATTCAATAAATGATGTTGGGAAAACTGGCTAGCCATATACAGAAAGCTAAAACTGGACCTCTTCCTTACACCTTACATAAAAATTAACTCAAGATGGATTAAAGATGGATTAATTATATTCCTTTTTCCATTTTTTTCTACTGAGAAAAATATTATTTAAATGTTGCAGCTTAATGCTTCAGGATCTTGTCTAAACAGAAACATTAAGCTTGTTGGTTTGTGTTTCCCTAATTATCTCCTTTCTATTTTTTTCTTTGAAAATATAAAAATATTTTATCCCATTTCATCATCCCCTGGGAGACAAATACTTAATGGTATCTGATCTTTATATATATATATATATATATATATATATATATATATATACACACACACATTAAGTTCTGGGGTACATGTGCAGAATGTGCAGGTTTGTTACTCAGGTGTACATGTGCCATGGTGGTTTGCTGCACCCATCAACCCATCATCTACATTTGGTATTTCTCCTAATGCTATCCCTCCCCTAGTTCCCCATCCCCTGACAGGTACCAGTGTGTGATGTTCCCTTCACTGTGTCCATGTGTTCTCATTGTTCAACTCCCACTTAGGAGTGATAACATAGTGTTTGGTTTTCTGTTCTCATGTTAGTTTGCTGAAAATAATTTAAATATTTAAATGGTTAAATATCATTAAACATAAGACCTAAAACCATAATAAACCTTAGAAGAAAACCTAGGGAGTACTATTCAGGACATAAGCATGGGCAAAGACCTCATGATTAAAACGCCAAAAGCAATGGCAACAAAAGCCAAAATGGAAAAATAGGATCCAATTAAACTTAAGAGCTTCTACACAGCAAAAGAAGCTATCACCAGAGTTTACAGGCAACCTACAGAATGGGAGAAAAGTTTTGGAATCTCTCCATCTGACAAAAGGCTAATATCCAGAATATACAAAGAGTTTAAACAAATTTACAAGAAAAAGCAAACAGCCCCATCAAAAAGTGGGCTAAGGATATGAACAGACACTTCTCAAGAAGACATTTATGCAGTCAACAAACATATGAAAAAAGAGCTCATCATCACTGGTCATTAGAGAAATGCAGATCAAAACCACACTGAGATATCCTCTCACACCAGTTAGAATTGCGATCATTAAAAAGTCAGGAAACAACAGATGCTGGAGAGGATGTGGATTAATAGGAACACTTTTATATTATGGATAGGAGTGTAAATTAGTTCAATCATTGTGGAAGACAGTGTGGTGATTCCTCAAGGATCTAGAACTAGAAACACCAGCACTTTGGGAGGCCGAGGTGAGCAGATCACCCAAAAGGCATCATTTGACCCAGCAATCCCATTATTGGGTATATACCCAAAGGATTAGAAATCATTCTACTATGAAGACACATGCACACTTATGTTTATTGGGGCACTGTTCTTAATAGCAATGACTTGGAACCAACACAAATGCCCATCAATGATAGACTGGATAAAGAAAATGTGACACATATACACCATGGAATACTAAGCAGCCATAAAAAAGATGACTTCATGTTCTTTGTAGAGACATGGATGAAGCTGGAAACCATCATTTTCAGCAAACTAACATAAGAACAGAAAACCAAAAACTACGTTATCATTCCTAAGTGGGAGTTGAACAATGAGAACACATGGACACAGTGAAGGGAACATCACACACTGGGACCTATCAGGGGGTGGGGAACTAGGGGAGGGATAGCATTAGGAGAAATACCAAATGTAGATGATGGGTTGATGGGTGCAGCAAACCACCAAGGCACATGTACACCTGAGTAACAAACCTGCACATTCTGCACATGTACCCCAGAACTTAATGTATATATATAAAGATCAGATACCATTAAGTATTTGTCTCCCAGGGGATGATGAAATGGGATAAAATATTTTTATATTTTCAAAGAAAAAAATAGAAAGGAGATAATTAGGGAAACACAAACCAACAAGCTTAATGTTTCTGTTTAGACAAGATCCTGAAGCATTAAGCTGCAACATTTAAATAATATTTTTCTCAGTAGAAAACAATGGAAAAAGGAATATAATACTGTAATACTGACAGCATATCACATTTATATTACTTGAAAAAGTTAAAAAAATTAGTAATATTCAGGACTACCTAATTAGACAGTGTTTTAAATCTAACATCCCTAAAGATACAGTTTTCTTAATCTAAGCATTGATTTCCAGTGCCTATGGTCTGATAAAAATAGATGTTAACAAACAAAATAGAGCTAATTTGTGTCATAAGAATTAAACCTCAGTCTGTTTCTGCAAAAAAATGATTTAATCTGCTAATGCCCAGGGTAAAGGATTTATAGCGATTTTTCAAATAGGAATGGTTCCAAATAGTAGCTTTTTCCAGATACTTCCCCCAAGGACTTATTATAAGAGAACTGCAATTGATGTTTAAATGGAGAAGATGACTGCCTACATGGATGATTCAGGAGAGTACCAAAACCATCTATCTTACTAATGCCAACAGATTCATCCTCCCGCCATTCTCTGGGTATGTTCTGAATGGAATGAGCCTTAAAAAAAAAACAGTTTTATTTCCATTGCAAACTCTTTAAGGAGAATGACACATTAAGTCCTGTTATAAACTAAATGTTTATGTCTCCTGAAAAATTCATATGTTGAAATCCTAACCCCCAAAGTGATAGTATTTGGAGGTGGGGTCTTTGAGAAGTAATTAGGTCATGAGGGTGGAGTGGGATTAATGCCTTTATAAGGAGAAGAGTTTGTTCTCTCTTTTTCTGTCTCCCCATCCCCTTCCTTTCCTCTCTGGCACATGAGGATACATGGATAAGATGGCCATCTGCAAACCAGAAAGTGAGTCCTGTCTAGACACTAGATCTGCCAGCACCTTTGTCTTAGACTTCACAGCCTCCAGAACTGTGAGAAATAAACATCTATTGTTTAAGCTTCCCAGTCTATTGCAGTCTCTTATAGTAGCTGGAATTGACTTAGTCAAGTCAGCTCCAGAGCCATCCAATGTTGATGCATGGAACACAGGGATTACTATGAGGCAGGGGTGGAAAGAGGGAAAAAATAGCAAAGAAAATGATGGTGGAGCAGACAAACTTGTTCTACGCCTTAACTTGCCTTCCCAAGACAGATTCTGGCTTCCAGTTAGGCTTTTTCTGTTCCCATTCTCAGTGTCTGTGTCTTCCCACTTCATGCTGGTTGATCAAGAGATGGAAAGTGGAGCAGGCAAGGAGAAGTTCATAAAATTTTAATGTTGTAAATTATAGCATTGTTTAATAGTCAAAAAGTTGAAAAATAATGGTCCTTCTTAACTCCAGAGAGAAATCAGTGAGTGAGATGGCACAGGCCAGGTTTCAGAGAGGCAGACTGTGGGTCAGAGACGAGTAGGTAGGAAGTTCATTAAGTATGCTCCAAGGATCATCACCTAGGACAGGAAAGCAAGGAAAGGGAAGGGACTGGCAGAGGGAGAAGTGGAGCCTTGATGGCTTCTCAATGAAACCCTCAGCCCTCTGGATTATTCTGAAGAAGGGATGACTCATCAAAGATGCCTTGAGTTGGGGCAAGAAGGCTAGGCCTTTATACCGCCACATTGACTAGTGATTGGATGCAGACCATCCTCAGAAAGGGTCTGTCACCTTAGGCAAGGAATCTCTCTTCAACTGAGGAAATCCCTGAAAGGAACTGACAGCTAAGGGTTGTCTTGTCCACAGCATTCCTTGCTACTAGAGGAATAAAACCTAAAGTCCTGAAGGGAGAATCTGAGCAGTGCATCACAGTGACCATCACAGAGAGAAAACTCGTACCTACCACAAAGCTTAATGTATGCAATGACTCAACAAACATTTGTTTAATAAATGAAAATCCTGTTCTCTCTTGCAAATTGTCCCTCTTTCCCAACAGAAAAATAAATATGGTATTATTAAAGTTTTTATAGATGAATGATTGTCTTCGATAACTAGTTTTTCTCCTGTGAAAGACCGGCAAGATATCATTCTGTAGCTATACCTGTGGCCAAGGAAAATGGCATTATGTGACAAATATTTGTAAGTACTGTAACTTAACATACATTTAGTTTTGAATTTTTGTAAAAAACAGTTTGCATGTTGAAGCCATGTTAAACATATAGAAAACTTACAAAGAGAGAACAAAGAAGTTTTGTTATTTGAACAGTTTGAGAGTAAGTTGCTGACCTGATGCTGTAATACCCCTATACTTTAGTGTGTTTTTCCTATAGACGAGGATACTTTCCTATTTAACCAGAACACAATTACTCAAGATCAGGGAGTTAACATCAGCACATTACTATGATCTAATCCTTAGACCATGTTCAAGTTTTGCCAAATGTTCCAATGTAATTTATAATAAAAGAATCTAGTCCAAAATCAAGTACTGCATTTAGTTCATGTCTTTAGTTGCCTTTAATCTGGAACCATTCCTATCTTTCCTTGACTTTCAGGACCTGACACTTTTGAAGATTATAGGTCAGTAGTATTTATAATGTCCCCCAATTTAGCTTTATCTGATATTACCTTATGATAAGGTTATGCTTCTTTGGCAGGAATCTCAGTGAAACAATGCTGTGTTCTCATTGCATTCTATCAGAGGGTCTACGTTTTCAATTTGTTTTATTACTGAGATGTTCACTTTGATTATTTGATTAAAATGGTATCTTCTAGGCTCCTCTATTGTAAATTAACCCCTTTTCCCTTTTTTATTCATAAATATATTTCAGGAAATACTTTGAGGCTATGTAACTATCTCATTCTCCACAAAGTATGAACTTACTTATTATATGACTTATTATACTTATTATTTGACTTATTATATGATTATGAACTCATGGATTTATTCTTTAATTTATTACTATTATTTTCTTCGATGTTCAAATTGTTCCATATTTATCTAATGGTGTACTCTTCAAGCTGACTTCTGAGTCATTTTGACTTGATGCCTGCACAATTTTGGGGGACACTTCTTTACTTTTTAGCCTAGTAAGATGTTCCAGGTTGATCTTCCATTTCCTCTGCCCTAATTCTGAAATCAGCCATTTCTCCGAGCTCTATTTTATTTATTTTTCATTTTTTGAGACAGAGTCTTTCTTTTTTATTCAGGTTGGAATACAGCGGTTCCAGCATAGCTCACTGCAGCCTTGTACGCCTGGATTCAAGCAATACTCTCACTTTAGCCTCCTGAGTAGCAGGGACTACAAGTATGCAATACCGCACCTATCTAATTTGTTTCTTTCTTTCTTTCTTTCTTTCTTTTTTTTTTTTTTTTGAGACAGAGTCTTGCTCTGTCACCAGGCTGGAGTGCAGTGGCACAATCTCGGCTCACTGCAACCTCCACCTCCTGGGTTCAAGCGATTCTTCCATCTCAGCCTCCTGAGTAGCTGGGACCACAGGCGCGTGCCACCACGCCCAGCTAATTTTTGTATTTTTAGTATAAACAGGGTTTCACCATGTTGGCCAGGATGCTCTCGATCCCTTGACCTCGTGATCCACCCGCTTTGGCCTCCCAAAGTGCTGCGATTACAGGCATGAGCCACTGCACCAGCCAAATTTCTAAAAAATTATTTTTATAGAGACAGGGTCTTGCTATGTTATTGATATAGTTTGGCTCTGTGTCCTAACCCAAATCTCATCTTGTAGATCCCATCATTCCCATGTTGTGGGAGGCACCTGATGGGAGATGATTGAATCATGGGGGTGGGTCTTTCCCATGCTGTTCTCATGATACCGAATGAGTCTCATGAGATTTGAGGATTTATTAAAATGAGGAGTTTCTCTGCACAAGCTTTCCCTTTGACTGCCACCATCCATGTAAGATGTGATTTGTTCTGCCTTGCTTTCCTCCATGATTCTGAGGCCTCCCCAGCCATGTGGAACTGTAAGTCCATTAAACTTCTTCTTTCCAGTCTTGAGTATGTCTTTATCAAAAGTATGAAAACAGACTAACAAAGTAAATTGGCACCAGTAGAGTGGGGCATTGATGAAAAGATACCCCAAAATGTGAAAGCAACTTTGGAACTGGGTAACAGGCAGAGGTTGGAACAGTTTGGAGGGCTTGGAAGAAGACAGGAAAATGTGTGAAAGTTTGGAACTTCCTAGAGACCCATTGAATGGCTTTGACAAAAATGCTGATAGTGACATGAACCATAAGGTCCAGGCTGAGGTGGTCTCAGATAGAGATGAGGAACTTATTGGGAACCAGAGCAAAGATGACTCGCTATGTTTTAGCGAAAAGACTGGCAGTATTTTGCCACTGCCCTAGAGATTTGTGGAACTTTGAACTTGAGAGAAATTGTTTAAGGTATCTGGCAGAAGAAATGTCTAAACAGTGAAGTATTTAAGAGGCAACTTGAATGCTGTTGAGGGCATTCAGTTTTATAAGGGAAGCAGAGCCTAAAAGTTCAGAAAATTTTCAGCTTGACAATGTGATAGACAAGAAAATCCCATTTTCTGGATAGAAATCCAAGTCAGCTTCCAAAATTTGCATAAGTAATAAGGAGCCAAATAATCCCCATGAAAATAGGGGGTATGTTTCCAGGGCATGTCAGAGGTCTTTACAGTAAGCCCTCCCATCAGAGGACCAGAGGCCTAGGAGGAAAAAGTGGGTTCATGGGTGGGACCCAGGGTCCCCATGTTATGTGCAGTCTAGGGAGTTGGTGCCCTGCATTCCAGCTGCTCCAGCCATGGCCAAAACAGGCCAATGTAGAGCTCAGGCTGTGGCTTCAGAAGATGCAAGCCTCAAGCCTTGGCAGCTTCCAACATGGTGTTGAGTCTGTGAGTGTGCTGAAGTCAAGAATTGAGGTTTGGGAACCTCCACCTAGATTTCAGAAGATGTATGGAAATGCCTGGATGCCCAGGTAGAAGTTTGCTGTAGAGGTGGGGTCCTCATGAAGAGCCTCTGTTAGGGCAGTGCAGAAGGAAAATGTGGGGCGGGAGTCCCCACATGGAGTCCCTACTGGGGAACCACCTAGTAAAGCTGTGAGAATAGGTCCACCCTCCTCCAGACTCCAGAATGGTAGATCCACTGACGGCTTACGCTGTGGGCCTGGAAAAGCTGCAAACACTCAATGCTAGCCGGTGAAGCCAGCTGGGAGGGAGGCTGTACCCTACAAAGCCAAAGGGTGGAGCTGCCCAATACTATGGGAACCTACCTCTTGCATCAGCATGACCTGGATGTGAGACATGGAGTTGAAGGAGATCATTTTGGAGCTTTAAGATTTGACTGCCTTACTGGATTTTGAACCTGCATGGGGCCTGTAACCCCTTTGTTTTGGCCAATTTCTCCCATTTGGAATGACTGTATTTACCCGATGCCTGTATGTCTATTGTATCTAGGAATTAACTAACTTGCTTTTGATTTTACAGGCTCATAGGTGGAAGGGTCTTACTTCCTTTGACTCAGATGAGACTTTGGACTGTGGACTTTTGAGTAAATGCTGAAATGAATTGAGACTTTGGGGTACTGTTTGGAAGCATGATTGGTTTTGAAATGTGAAGATATGAGATGTGGGAGGGGCCAGTGACAGAATGATATGGTTTGGCTCTGTGTTCCCACTCAAATGTTGTCTTGTATCTCCCATAATTCCCATGTGTTGTCAGAAGGACCCAGTAGGAGATGATTGAATCAAGTGGGTGGGTCTTTCCCATGCTATTCTTATGATAGTGAATGGGTCTCATGAAATCTGATGGTTTTAAAAATAGGAGTTTCTCTGCACAAGCTCTGTCTTTGCTTGTCACCATCCATGTAAGACATACTTTGCCCCCCCTTGCTTTCTGCCATGGTTGTGAGGTCTCCCCACCCATGTCGAGCTGTAAGTTTATTAAACTTCTTTTTCTTTCCAGTCTCTGGTATGTCTTTACCAGCAGTGTGAAAATGGACTAATACAGTTGTCCAGGCTGGTTTTGAGCTCCTGGGCTCAAGCTATCCTCCTGGCTTGACCTCCCAAAGTGTTGGGATTACATGGGTGAGCCACCACACTTGGCCCATGTCTCTGAGCTCTATTTAAGGTCCCCTCTCCACTAGGGCACTTCACCCATCATAAGGATGTAAAAGTATGCTAAAGAA
This sequence comes from Saimiri boliviensis, assembly GCF_048565385.1. Lineage (NCBI taxonomy): Eukaryota > Metazoa > Chordata > Mammalia > Primates > Cebidae > Saimiri > Saimiri boliviensis. The sequence continues at coordinate 61,771,110 of NC_133453.1, forward strand.
GAGTTTGTGAAAACTATATAATGGAGTGTTTCTTGCTTGTTAAGTTTGAAAATTACAGCACTCTGCTTAAAATTCTAAGCTCCAAAGGTATAGATGTCATAGGTTTACTCCAATATCTTTACTGCATAGATGTGACTCTTTAGTATATCTAGGAAGTAGTGTAAAGTGACTAGTTTGCATAACATAGTACAATTTATATAGTGAAGGCCTGTCAAAGATGATAAACTCCATTTAAAACTGCTCTGTGGTAAGATTTCTGATTGCCAGTTCAGCAGCAGAAGTGTGATGGACTTTGAACAGAATAGATAACTTGGATTTGTGACTCAGCAGAGTCCTTTAGTAAGAAAAGAATCTCCACCTCACTAAGTTGTGTAAATATTAAATGAATTGGCTCCCATAGAGCTGCCATGTAAACTGTAAAGGGTTATTTTAATATAAAATATTGTTTTAAAATGCTAACAGTCACATAACTGTTAAAACTTCAAAAAAGTGAACTTGGTTTTCTCAAGAAAACAAAAACCAATGTGGCAAAAAAAATAAAAAACAGGACAAAACAAAACAAAACCAACCAACCAAACAAAAAAACCGGTAACACTGTTGGCCTTTTAAAAAGGTGAGATTGTATTTATAGGTTTCTTTTTTCACAGAACTTTTATAGAACTTAAATTGCAATTGTGCTGAAATCTCTCTAATGATTGCCATTATTGCTTAACCTTCTTACATGCTTTGTTAAATTCATGATATTTTATTATTTGAGGTCATCTGCAGATAAATTGCTTGTTCAATTGTTAAAATTTCTGAGAGTAAATCACTAATAAAGAATAGTTTGTGGCTCTTTCAAAGGTTTGTAGACTATGAGTGGACCTGAATAATGAGTTAGCAAGAAACTGAACTATTAAAGAATTCTTACTTGCTCTTATTTAGTTGGAGTTTTATAGAAAAGAAGAGAAAACTAATGAATTGCTGTTAATTTTGCAGGTAAGAGTGATAATGTCTTTTTAAAAAGTCATTAGTTTCTGGAGACATACTAAAACATTAAAAAATGTAATATAAAAGGGACATTTTTCCTGAGATGATTGGATGAAAGTCTATAATTCAGGGGTCAGCAAACTTTTTCTGTAAAGGGCTAAATAATAACTCCTTTAGGCTTTGCAGGCCATACAACTTCTGTTGCAACTACTCAACTCCATTACTGTGGCACAAAAGCAGGCATGTAAACACAAGAGCATGGCTGCGTTCCAACAAAATTTTATTCACAAAAGAAGGCAACAGGTTGGATTTAGTCTGTGGGTCATAGTTTCCAACCTCCAGGGAGAAATGAAACAAGATTTGTTGTGGTTAATAATTATGAAAACTCAGTGATGAGTACATAAAAGTTGTTACACCGTTTTGTGTACATTTCATGTATTTAAAATTTTCCATAATAAATTGTCTATAATAAAAAGTCAAAAACAAAGAAGAAAGAAAATTTTGATAAGAGTTAGAGAATGAGATAACCAGGCTGAGATAAAATACCTTCATATTTGATATATATACATTTTACTAGTTTACTGATCAGATTTACTGGCTATTTTCCATTTATTTATTTATTTATTTGACAGAGTCTTGCTCTGTCACCCAGACTGGAGAGTAGTGTCTTGATCATGGCTCACTGCAGCTTTGACCTCCTAGGCTCAAGTGATCCTCCTGCCTCAATCTCCCATGTAGATGGGACTACAGGTACGTGCCACCACACCGGGCCAATTTTTGTATTTTTTGCAGAGACAAGGTCTCATTTTGATGCCCAGGCTTGTCTCGAACTCCTGGGCTCAAGCAATCCTCCAGCTTCAGCCTCCTAAAGTGTTTGGATTAGAGGCATGAGTCACTGCACCCAGCCTATTATCCTTTTATATAATCTGCCTGATCTTTTTTTTTTTTTTTAAAGATACTGAATTGGAATATTTATGAAACTATTGTTTGGTAATATACTAAATTTGGTATGCTTAAGTGCCAAGGGATTTTTTTTTTTTTTTTTGAGACGGAGTTTCGCTCTTGTTACCCAGGCTGGAGTGCAATGGCGCGATCTCGGCTCACCGCAACCTCCGCCTCCTGGGCTCAGGCAATTCTCCTGCCTCAGCCTCCTAAGTAGCTGGGATTACAGGCACGCGCCACCACGCCCAACTAGTTTTTTGTATTTTTAGTAGAGACGGGGTTTCACTATGTTGACCAGGATGGTCTCGATCTCTCAACCTCGTGATCCACCCGCCTCGGCCTCCCAAAGTGCTGGGATTACAGGCTTGAGCCACTGCGCCCGGCTCAAGGGATTTTAAAACACTTTATTTTTTAAAAACCATCACATGAAATAAAGGATATATATTTCATATAGGATTCTAGGACTTTGGATTGCAATGCTATTGAAAGTTCATGATTTACATTATTCCTTTACTCAAAACTCATGGCCATGATTCATAATACATCTCTGTGAGCCAGGAACAAAAAATGCAATGAAGAAATTAGGTGGGAGCCATGAGTCTGCTAAACTCTAAATCAAGAAGTAGATAGAGGCAATTGTGAGTTCATATCCTTTTGGGAGATCAGACGCAGGTTCACTGCCAAAAACCAGGAGCTGGGCTGGTGATCCTCACTTATTCTCATCCCTTTCACAAGGAAGCTTGAAAAGCTGCTGCTGACTACTGCCTGGTACTACAGCTTTAGGGGAAGCTTCGAGCTTCAGGAGGCAGGACAAAAACACAAGCTGGCAACCAATATTCTACATGTTACCATGAAGGATGTGATCAATGAGTGGTCCAAATGAGTATTTTTAAATTTTATTTTAAGTTTCTGGATACATATGCAGGACATGCAGGTTTGTTACATAGGTAAACACATGCCATGGTGGTTTGCTGCACCTATCAACCCATCACCTAGGTATTAAGCCCCACATGCATTAGCTATTTTTCCTGGTGTTTTCCCTCCCCTCCCCTGACCTACCCATTTACAGACTCCAGAGTGTGATATTCCTCTTCCTGTGTCCATGTGTTCTCATTGTTCAGCTCACATTTATGAGAACATGTGGTGTTTGGTTTTCTGTTCTTGTGTTAGTTTGCTGAGGATGAGGGCTTCTATTCATCCATGTCCCTGCAAAGGACATGATCTCATTCCTTTTTGTGGCTGCATAGTATTCCATGGTGTATATGTACCATTGTGTGTGTAAGGGCATTTGGTTTAATTCCATTTCTTTGCTATTGTGAATAGTGCTGCAATATACATGTATCTTTATAATAAAATACATGTATCTTTATAATAAAATGATTTATAGGTCCAAATTCTTTATCCCTTTTTTGTGCCCATATCCATTGCCATCGTAATGTCAAAATTCTTCCCATAAAAGGCAGTATACTTTTCTGGGCTCAACCATAGGACATGCTTTGGCCAGTGGGGTGTTAGCAGATATGATAAAAGCAAGAGCTTGACATGTGCTTATCTAACAGGGATTGCCCCTTGTACTTTTGTCATCACAATCAGGAGAGTTTTCCCCAGGGTAGCTTCTGCCCTAGGCCCCAGAATAAGCATGTGGAGCAGAAGTACCCTTCCTGTTTGCAGACCTGGCAACTCCACTCACCTCACACCCTCTCTGTGGTTGACAGTGCCCCAGGTGTTATGATCTAGCAGCCTTTTGGTCTCTTCCCCTCCACTCTCCCTCTCTCACTATTCCAGGCCCACAGCTTCCTCTCTCTCTCTTGAACACCTGTCCCAAGGTTTTTGCACAGGCACACCCTCCCCCATTCTGCCCAGCTGGTCCCTTCTCATCACCCATGTCAGTACAATTGTCATCTCTTCAGAGATGTCCAGGCTGTCAGACGTCATAGTCATCACCAATGCACAATACATTGCTTTTTCTATGCTTAGATAATGTTTAGATACACAAATACTTACCAATGTATTACAATTGTCTACAGTATCCAGTATAATACATGCTGTATAGGTTTGTAGCCTAGGAGCAATGGGTTATACCGTATAGCCTAGGTGAGTAATAGGCTATACCATTTAGGTTTGTATAGTACACTATGTTTGAACGAGGACAAAATTGCCTAACAGTACACTTCTCAGAATGTATCCCCATCATTTAGTGATACATGACTATACATGTACGAATTTTTTCAGCTGCAGATGATAGAAATGAAAGGATAGAAATGATAAAAATTTTTCAGCTGGATTATATATAATACTATTGGACCACCATGATATATGCAGTCCATCATTGGCCATAACATCATTATAACACTTTTTTTTTTTCAGTTCATAGGTTTACAGATCAGGGGAAACACATCCAAAATAGATGTACACCATAAGACAGTGGATGCAATCCTTATAAATGACTGGATGAGGCTTTTGGGGGTCCTGGGATAAGGATGAGTCTGTTTTGCTGTGGGATGGATGTAAGTAGTCATGACTAAGAAGGTGGACTATAGTTGATGGAACTGATTTTTGGTCTCAGTGCTTCACACTTCCATGTATCTACCTGCTTTGCCTTGTGACTTTGAAGTTCCTCCCACAACAGGCAAAGTATGCTTGCTTGCTCCTTGATCTTGCGCTTGACTGTGGGACTTGGATTGGCCAATAGAGATGTCTGCAGATGTTACGTAAGCAGGGGCTTGAACTGCTAGCACAGTGAGGCTTGTCCTATTGTGCTTTTGCCATCATCATAAGATGAGATTCCCCTAGGTAGCTGCTTCTCCCTCAGTCTGAGCTCAACAATGAACACACTGTAGCTGCCCCAGCTGACATACACCCACAGTCTGAATCAGAGGCTGCCCCATCAATTTGTGAGCAAAATAAATGCTTACTGCTGTATATCGCTGAGATTTTGAGCTATGTCAGGAATAACTAATACAGAGGAGAAATCTCAAATTGTCAATATAAGGCCTGATTTAAAACTTGGTATCTTGGGAATTTGTCTGTTAAGTGCAAAATCCTTCAACAGGCAGCTGTGGATAACAGAATAATCTTTTCCACCCAAAATGGACATTGAAAGTTCATAAAATATTCCAAAGCACACAAAGAAATCTATATTAAGAAATGCTCTCAAAACTTTAATAATCAGAATGATTTGCTCCAGATTAAACTGAAATAGGACAATCTAAAGAATGAAAATACATGGGCTGGGGGTGGGGCACGGTGGCTCAAGCCTGTAATCCCAGCACTTTGGGAGGCCGAGGCAGGTGGATCACGAGGTCAAGAGATCAAGACCATCCTGGTCAACATGGTGAAACCCTGTCTCTACTAAAAATACAAAAAATTAGCTGGGCATGGTGGCAAGTGCCTGTAATCCCAGCTACTCAGGAGGCTGAGGCAGGAGAATTGCCTGAACCCAGAAGGCAGAGGTTGCGGTGAGCTGAGATCGTGCCATTGCACTCCAGCCTGCGAAACTCCATCTCAAAAAAAAAAAAAAAAAAAAGAAAGAAAGAAAGAAAATACATGGGCTGGGTGCAGTGGCTCTCACCTGTAATCCCAGAACTTTGGGAGGCTGAGGCAAGTGGATCGTGAGGTCAAGAGTTTGAGACCAGCCTGGTCAACATGGTGAAACCCTGTCTCTACTAAGAATACAAAAATTAGCTGGGTGTGATGGCATGTGCTTGTAATCCCAGCTACTCAGGAGGCTGAGGCAGAATTGCTTGAACCTGGGAGATGGAGGTTGCAGTGAGCCGAGATCTTCCCACTGCACTCCAGCCTGGGTAAGAGAGCAAGACTCCATCTTGGAAAAAAAGAATGATAATATATGTTTAGAATCCTCAAAAAGTGAGATGATGCAATAATATAATTTTTTTTTTTTTTTTTTGAGATGGAGTCTTGCTCTGTCGCCCACACTAGAGGGCAGTGGCACAATTTCAGCTCACTGTAACCTCCGCCTCCTGGGTTCAAGTGATTCTCCTGTCTCAGCCTCGCAAGTAGCTGGGATTACAGGCGCACGCCACCATGTCTGGCTGATTTTCGTATTTTTAGTAGAGAAGGGGTTTCACTATGTTGGCCAGGCTAGTCTCGAAGTCCTGACCTCAGGTGACCCGCCCACCTCAGCCTCCCAAAATGCTGGGATTACAGGTGGGAGCCATTGTGCTGGGCCACATAAATTTTGAAAAAGAATAAATTATTAAACAAAATCAGGCTTAAATGATCCAAGAATAGGTAGAAATAGTTTATTAAAAATTTGCTGGACATGGTGGTGTGTGCCTGTAGTCCCGGCTGTCTGGGAGGCAGAGGCAGAAGGATAGTGGGAGGCCAGAAGTTTAAGAATGTAGAGCACTATGATTGGTCCTATCAATAGCCACTGCACTCCAGCCTGGGCAACACAGTAAGACCCTGTCTCTAAAAACACAAACATATTTTAAAATAAATAAAATAAAAGAGTTCAAAAAATTAGAACATACCAATTTAAATGTAATAATGGACATTCTAGACTGCACACAGTCTCAGAGAGAATTACTATATTTTAAGGCATTACTGAGGAAATAATGTAAAATGCAACAAAGAGATTTTTGCAAATAAGTGAGAAAATAAGTGACACAGAGAACAGACAGAGAAGCTCCAACTGTCTAATAAACTTTCAAAAGAAGAAAATAGAGAAAATTACAAAGAAGCAATATTTGAAGAGATAGGAGCAGAGAACTTTCCAAAACTGAAGAATAACCCCTTGGAGTAAAAGTACATTTTGTACCAAGCAGGATATAATACAAACTCATATGTAGACACATAAGAGTAAAACTGCAGGATAAAAAAAAAATTAAAGTTATCAAAGAGGGAAAAATAATTAACCATAAAGATATAAAAATTAGACTAATAAGATTTCTAATTGAGAAAAATAAGTGACAGGATGCAATGGAATAATCGTTTCAAATTGCTAAGAGAAAGTAACTCCGGATGCAGAATTCTATACTCAGCCAAAAGCTATTATCTAAGAGTGAAAGCAAAGTAAAGGCATTTGCAGACAAAAAGAAAAAAATGACGCAAAACTCCAGATACATCTCACTGAAATAACCACTACAGATTTCAAGAGGAAAAGTGAATGTAAGGGCAAGAAGTTAAATGCAAAATACAATGGTAATTTTTATGGTATGTGAACTGAATACCAATAAAATTATTTTGTGTAAAAAGAAACAATGATGGGCATAAAATTGTCATGTTTCAATATTGATTTTTTTAAAAATGTATTTTATGATAAAAATGTTGATACTGAATTTCCAGACAACAATAAAAGGAAATGTAGGAATCGGTTAATGAGTAAACAAAATAACGTCCTTTTCTTGTTTGGAAGAAAGATGTTCCAAGTAAGGAGAACATCAAAGTTGGGGGATAATAGAAAACCTTATCAACCTGGCAGAAAACCAAAACTGAAGAAGCAAATGTAAAAACGATAAACACATAAAATAAAATGGTAAAAAAATAAATGCTAGAGCCAGGTACGGTGGCTCAGGCCTGTAATCCCAACACTTTGGGAGGCCGAGGTGGGCGGATCACTTGAGGTCAGGAGTTCAAGACCAGCCTGACCAACATGGTGAAACTCCATCTCTACTAAAAATATGGGAATGGTGGCCCACACACCTGTAATCCCAGCTACTTGGGAGGCTGAGGCAGGAAAATTGCTTAAAACCAGGAGGTAGAAGTTGCAGTGAGCCGAGATTGTGCCATTGCATTCCCACATGGGCAACAAGAGCGAAACTCTGTCTTAAAAAACAAACAACAACAAAAAAGAGCTAGGCACGATGGCACACACTAAGTTCCAGCTATTCAGGAGGGTGAGGCAGGAAGATCACTTGAGTCCACGAGTCCAAGACCAGCCTGGGCAACACAGCAAGGCCACACTTCTAAATGAATGAATGAATGAATGAGTAAATAAGTAAATCTTTAGATTACTTATTCACAATGAACATAAATGGGTTAAACTGATCTAATGAATGACAGACTATCAGATTCCACAAAAAACAAAATCTAGCCACATGTTGCTTGTAAGAGATACATCCAAAGTAAAATGTCACAGAAATTTTGAAATAAAGGAAAAAAAATGCACTACACAGGGTTCTGATTCTGAAAATGAGAGAGGAGCTTTTATCAGACTACATGTTCTATAATAATTATAAACTCTGGGGAACATATATATATTCAATATATATATTCATATATATATTCAATTAGTTCATATATATGAACTAATAGATAACTGACATATACATGAACTAATTGAAGGTACTTCGAGAATCAAAAGCAGGCAGAAACCAAGGGGAGTAAACATTGAAAGAAGAGAATCGCACTGGGTGAGATTCATGTTTCTGAAACTTTACCTCAGCACAGTGATGCTAGAACTCAAGCAGAAAAGTGCAGTCTTACTGGCTTGAGTCAGTGGGCACACACTGGGGATGCCTAAGCGATATGAAAGCATGGGAGCATCCCCCAAAAGGGATAGAGCCAAAAAACAAGGAGTCCCAACATCTATGATAAACCTCACTCAGATTTTTTGGCTGACTCTTTGGCTGTGCATGTGCAAAGGAGACTACCAGAGGTGGTGGCGATGGAAAATAACAGCTGGAAAGCTGAAAACTCCAACAGAAATCCAGTGGCTGCCAACGGCAAAAGAGGCAGAGCTGGAAATGGGCATTCAAACAAGCTAAGCGCCTGCTAGAATAGAAATAAAGAGTCTTCCTAAAAAGGTAATAGAATCTAGTCGAAACAATGTTTGATTCTCAATGTCTTATATATGCTAAAGCTAAACATGTGAATGACTAATGCTACAACTGTTATTTTTACAATAGACTACTCTTCAGCCCTGAAAAGGAATAAACCATTGATATGCACAACAGCATGGATGAATTTCACAGACCTCATACTGAGTGAAAGCAGATAAATGCAAATGAGTACATAGTCAGCTTTCTGTATCCCTGGGTTCTACATCTGTGGATTCAACCAGCCTAGTTTGAAAATATATGAAAAAATGGATGGTTGTGTCTGCATTGAACACATACAGACTTTTTTCCTGTCATTATTTCCTTAACGATACAGTATAACAACTGCTTACATAGCATTTACATTTTACTATGTACTGTAAGTAATCTACAGATAAAGCAAACAAGAAAATGTCCATAGATTATATGCAATGCTACACCATTTTATTTTTATTTCTTTTTGAGACAGGGTCTTGCTGTTACCCAGGCTGGAGTGCAGTGGCACAATCTCTGAGCACTGGGCTCAAGTGATCTTCCCACCTCAGTCCCCCAAGTAGCTTGGACTACAGGTATGAGTCACCATGCTAGGCTAATTTTCTTTTTCTTTTTTTTTTTTTTTTGGTAGAGATGGGGTTTAACCATATTGCCTAGGCTGGTCTCAAACTCCTAAGGTCAAGCAGTCCCCCCACCTCGGCCTCCCAAAACACTGGAGTTACAGGCATGAGTCACTGTGCCTGGCCTACACCATTTTATACGAGACTTACCCACTTGAGCATCAGTGGATTTTGGTATCTGCAGGGAGGTCCTGAGAACATTCCTCTGCAGTTACCAAGGGACAGCTGTATATTGTATAATTCCAGGTAGGTGATATTCTAGAAAACGCAACACTATCTAGTGTGAATGAAATCAGAAAAAGGAGATTCTTGTGAGATTTATGGGAAAGGGGCATGAAGGAACTTGCTGCCCCAATAAAAATGATCTGTATCTTGAAGGGATGCGATTGTCAAGAACTGTGAAGGGTCTGAGATGTTACCCTACTTGCAAGATAAAAAGCCTGCCACCGTCTCCTGCATCAGAGACAAAGGATTTCATTATCCACAGCACAGTAAGCGGCTTGAGCTGCATGTCTGCCTTGGCTCCTGTCATCCCCCAAGTCTTACAGGGGTAATGCAGAGGGGCCCGAGTGGATGCCATGCATGCAGCACTGTGTGCTAGAACTGAAGAACATCAAGCCTAAGGAGCCTTAATCTTTTTTTTTTTTTTGAGACGGAGTTTCACTTTTGTTACCCAGGCTGGAGTGTAATGGCACGATCTTGGCTCACCACAACCTCTGCCTCCTGGGTTCAGGCAATTCTCCTGCCTCAGCCTCCTGAGTAGCTGGGATTACAGGCACATGCCACCATGCCCAGCTAATTTTTTGTATTTTTAGTAGAGATGGGGTTTCACCATATTGATCAGGATGGTCTCGATCTCTTGACCTCGTGATCCACCCGCCTCGGCCTCCCAAAGTGCTGGGATTACAGGCTTGAGCCACCGCGCCCAGCCAGGAGCCTTAATCTTTAACCAAGAGCTGTAAGTCCGCTTGCCCTTTGCCCTGGAGGGAAACATTATCTTAATTTTACTGGATAGAACTTGTCTTTTGCTCCAGAGGGAGACACTTTCTGTCTTCTGAGACTGTTTACTTTATAAAATCCTTAAAAAGATAGTGCCTCTGCTTACAAGACAAACAGAAATACAATAGACCCATCGGAATAGTCTTCAAAAGTGAGTTATGAGAGCATTTGCATTAATCAAGAATTCTCAAATCTTACGCTTAAGCAGTGTAGACTACACTGTAATCTTTATCCCCAATAACACAATAATAAAATCCTTTAAAACAAACACAGAAACAGAATTAGATGTGGACAAATTAAGGATGACAGAAAAGGGGGATTCCTGTGTTCTTGTGAATCCTCTGAAATTGATAGGCTTAGGAGAAGTCAGCCTGCCTTACTCAAGTGGCAGCTGACCTCACTGTAAACTATTTCTTCAAACTACATTATAGAGTTATAATAGTGTATAATAATTATATAAGCTATTATATATAAGGGCAAATAAGTCATCTTTTTTTTCTTTCTCTTCACCATTATGTCCTTGGCAGCTAGTACATACATGTTCAATATATTGTTGTTGAATGAACTTGTACAACCAAGGCGAAAAAGGAACCAATACTTTGACCCCAAAGTCACTAAGTCACCTCTTTATCCTGCCATCTATAATCCTTTTCTCTTGCTTTCACATCCTCTCATCTCAGTTATACTTTTCTTATCTTTTCCTGCCACCTCATTCTTTCAAGGAGTCATAAAATGGAATAAAATTTTTTTCACAATTACATGGTCTATTTATAACATAAAGATTTCATGTTCCCTTCTTAAAAAACAAACAAACAAAACCCAGAACAGTGGTTGAATTAAACAGCATGTAAACTTAAAAAAAAAAAAAAAATTAAACAAGAGGCCTCAAAAAATTGGGTAAAAACTCATAACTGTTCCTATCCACAGAAATCTTCAGTAAAAGGCAAAAGATTCATATGATCTGAAGATAAATCAGAGTATCACAACGTGTGAACTTAAGTGAGGCCATCGAGTCATATTTGTTGAGCATTAATCCCAGCTCCATTTGCTGTGTGTCCTGTCAGAAGTCATTTAACCTCCCTGTGCCTCACAGTATTAATTTCACAGAACTGTTAGATGGCTAAATGGGAAAATATCTCACAGTGCTTCGAACAGTAGTGATATAGTAAGAGTTTAACAAGTATCATTTATTATTCAAAAAATCATCTAGATTTGTATTTGGACTGTGAACTAGGCACTAGTAGAATTGTACAAAACAACAAAAACACAACATTAAAATAAAAATTAGCATAATCTTTAAAAATAAGCCTAAGTAAAACTTCAATTTGAAAAGGTAGTACCTAAGTAATTATTGCAATATCTATAGAGAATACACATTTGTTTACAGAATTTCTGCAGAAGACACACATAGGAATCCTCTATGTTGTAATCCAAATGGATAAAAATTGATTTTGTGCCTATTATGTGTAAGGTGCATAGCTGTGTTTGAGGTTACAGAAATAAAGCGCAGGCTTTGCTCATAAAAACCACAATTTAGTAGGGCATACAGGATACTTTTTAGATTTTTTTAAAAGTACAAATGTTCACCAAGGAAAAATGAAAAACAGTGAAAAGCAAATACGCCATAAGGCTCTTTCTTTTTCATTTCTTTCTTTTCTTTTCTTTTTTTCTTTTTGAGAGGGAGTTTTGCTCTTGCTGCCCAGGCTGGAGTGCACTGGCATGATCTTAGCTCACTTCCTGGGTTCAAGCGATTCTCCTGCCTCAGCTTCCCGAGCAGCTGGGATTACAGGCATGCACCACCATGTCCGGCTAATTTTGTATTTTTTGTAGAGATGGGATTTCTCCACGTTGGTCAGGCTGGTCTCAAACTCCTCACCTCAGGTGATCCGCCCAGACTCCCAAGTGCTGGGATTACAGGCATGAGCCACTGCCTCAGCCTCCCAAAGTGCTGGGATTACAGGCATGAGCCACTGTGCCCAGCCTGCTTTCAAATCCATTCTAGTTTAAAAAAAATCATTAACCACATTATAAGCAATTTTGTATTCTGTTTGCTTTCTCTAAATAGTAAGCATTATTTCCGTTCTATCCCATAGTTTTGGAAGGATTTGGTGTTACATAATATTCGATTAGTGTGTTCATGTGGTAGCATCTGTAATCCTTGTTATGACCACTGATATTTAATGTAGTGGTTAGGAGACTGGGCATCAATTTTAAGTCTGCCTGTATCTGAAGCCCAGCTTCCCCATTTGCTGGCTGTTACTTGGGCAAGTTACTTTATTTTCTGAATGTACTTCAGCTTCCTGTTGATAAAACAGAAAAAATAGTGCTAACATCATAGAGTTCTGAGATATATGTAAAGTCACTCGCCCAGTGCCTGGCAATAAATGTAGCAAATAAGCAGTTTTAGACATCGTGTTTGCCATACCAGCATGCTTTCCATACCTTCTCTATTATACTGCAGTCATGCGGTTTAATATGGGAACAAGGCTAGATACCGATTCATTTAAACAACTCAGGCTAGTCCCATCCTTCCAGCTAGTGATTGTTTCAAACCTATCATGCATAATCCAAAGAGTCCATGACAGTCATATGATCACGAATGAACAACCAATTTGGGCAAACAGACCTCACTGTGGCTATACTGAGATGTGTATTAGAATTTGAGAGCAGCCTGAGCAACAAAGTGAGACATTGTCCCTACCCCAAAAAAAGTGTATTGACAGTTTTTCCTCCCTCAATGGGAACTGCTTTCATCGAAGGATAAACCCTACTTGGTAATGGTGAGTTGTTCTTTGAACACATGATTTATATTTCTAATATTTTATTTAGGTTTGTTTGCATCCATATTCATAGGTAAAAGAACAATCTATAACTTTGATTTTTGTCTCTTCAAAGTTTTGTTGTCTGGGTAACAATAACTGCACAAAATTTAATGTGGTATACACTCACCTTTTTCTGTCTGCCAGAGAAAACTGATACACCATAGAAGTGTTTCTTAAAAGTTTGGGAGAATGCATAAAGTGATCAGGACTCATTGGAGGAGATATAATCCACTGGTTACTGTATTTTTTCCTTGGTTATTGAGCTGTTTGAATTTTGTAGGTTTTCTAAACTTGTGTACTGAATATATCTTTTTTTTTTTTTTGAGACAGAGTCTCACTCTGTCACCAGGCTGGAGTGGAGTGGCGTGATATCCCCTTACTGCAACTTCCACCTCCTGTGTTCAAGCAATTCTCCTGCTTCAGCCTCTCGAGTAGCTGCAACTACAGGTGTGCGCCACCACACCCAGCTAATTTTTGTATTTTTAGTAAAGATTTAGATGGGATTTCACCATGTTGGCCAGGATGGTCTCAATCTCCTGACCTCATGATCTGCCTGCCTCGGCCTCCCAAAGTGTTGGGATTACAGGTGTGAGCCACTGTGCTGGTAGCGTACTGAATATTTCATAGCAAGTATTTGAACTAAAATAGAGAATTAAGGATGGCATTTAGTTTTTTAATAATCTCTTCTGGTTTTCATTTAGTATTGCTGATTTTGATTTTTTTTTAAAAATGCATTTGCCTGGAGTTTGTCTATTTGCTTTCTTTTGATTTATTTCTAATTAGTCTTATCCACATTGTTACTTTTTTCCCTTGTGTTACATGTCTAATTTACTCATTTTCACGTTCTATATAATAGTGGCTATCAGTTTGCCTTTCAGCATAGCTTTAAACACATCTTCTCATTTTTATTTGCCATTTTGTTTTCACTCAATTTTACTGGACCTTTTTGACAAAACACTGTTTAGAAGGCTTCTAAATTATTTTTCAGGGGACTGTAATTCAATTAGCATTTTTTAGTTTTATTATCATGCATAACTTTTGCCCTTTAAAATGCACTGCAAGGAAACTGTCAGGCTCTAATGATTGTTTTCAGCTATTACAGGCCATCCAGATGCTGAGGTAATGTACAGCAGGTGGGCACTGAATATCAGACCCATTTAATTCCTATGGAATCCAAGGAGGCCTATAGGATCTAGGCTTAGGGTAGAAGACAGCAAGAGATGTCCTTGCAATCAGACCAAAGTACTTCAAACAAAGAGGCAGGAAAGAACATGTTGGAGGTGTTTCTTTTATCCTGCTACAAATACTCTAAATACGCTAATGTACAAAAATCTAAGAGATCTTTCTGGGTCCTCTATGCTGCTTTTGCCATGTGACATTGCCGTCTGATGGATTTGTAAACTATTTCATTTGAGAAAAGTTAATTATATTTTTTCTGTACATATTATAATTTCTCCCCCTATTTGTGTTGTGATGGTTTATGGAACATGTTTAGGTTTCCATCACAATACTTACAGTATTGTATAGGCCTTTGTACTTTCACATTTTAATCCTATGTAAGCCTGCGTTTAAGTGTCAGGGTCTGTTGTCTTCAGTAGCAACTGTAATTTTATCAGTGACTATGCTCCTGTTATTTAGCCTTATAACTTTCTCCTTAAATTGTACTCTGAGATACTTTTTGGGTTAAGTGTGTGTGTGTGACAGAATTGGATTTAAAGGTAAGTCTCTTGGATGAAGGAAATAATTTCATTTTGTTTTTAGAATTTAAACAGTTCAAACAGTTTTGGTCTTATGTGCTTTTTTTTTTTTTGACATTTGTCATACATACAATCTCACTTTTGTATTGTTCAAGAATGTGAAGAGGAGACATTCTGTTACTAATTTTATTATTAACCACATTAATAGATTTGAAAAGATTCTTAATCTTACATTTAATTATCAAAGTAAAAAAACTAATTTTAATATTTCTTTACAAAAAAAAAGGATTTTTATCCCTTACCTGCCTCTGGCCCCTGAAAAAAAGAAACTGCCATTCCTTCCTGGCCTTCATTAACTTAACCAAGGGTTATAAACCCCACTGAAAAATTTTGGAATAGATAAATCATATGATAAACATTTTTTTCAAAAAAAATGAAATTTACAATTATCTTTATTATTCTAGTAGATTCAGTGATGATTTCAATATTCACTGATTAGCCTTTCTTTCCTTATTCTTTTATTCTTAATTTTGATTCATTTTGGGAGTGTGGTGATTAATTTTTTTTCAGAAAGGGCAAATGAGCAGTACATTGTATATCCCAGAATGATTGTTACCTTTACAATTTGGATGAGTAGAAAAATCCTGGGCTACAGCAGACATTGCTCCATTCCAGACGGCATTTAAAATGTGTAGAAGAGGATCTTCAGTCTTGTGCTTTTTAAAATTTTTTAAGTCAACAATGTTTCTTCTATTAAAGCGGGTTACTGTTTATTGGGAACATCAATTAGTCAAATGGTAAGTCTTTGTAATCAGCCTTTTTGACCTGCACCTTTTCTCTTGCTATATTCATTGGAGGATGCTTTTTATCTTTTGCTCTGGTGCTTTTTGCTCATCCTAACTTATTTACACTGCAGAATCCTTTAAAGGAAAGCTTTTAAAGCACAATATATAACATCAATGAAGGTATTTCTGATCTGGATAATGAACAAGAAGTGGGAGAACCCCCTTCCATCTTCCCTTTGTGGGCTCATGAGAACCCATAGGATTCTGAAAAGTAGTTCAGTATTCACTGTTCATCGTGGATTCAGTTTTCTTTAGTACCATAACTATTTATTATTTCTGACACAAATATTAATTTAGCTTCCCCTTTTCTTTTCTCACTCTTACTCTCCTGCCGTCTTGCCATCATAATACCCTACTGCATCATAGGGGGAGCAAAAGCAGATCTTTTCTAATATTTCTTGTTCTATAAGCACTGGAAGAACAAATGCCTTCTTTCTTTTTTTTTTTTTTGAGACGGAGTTTCGCTCTTATTACCCAGGCTGGAGTGCAATGGCGCGATCTCGGCTCACCGCAACCTCCGCCTCCTGGGTTCAGGCAATTCTGCCTCAGCCTCCTGAGTAGCTGGGATTACAGGCACGCACCACCATGCCCAGTTGATTTTTTTGTATTTTTAGTAGAGATGGGGTTTCACCATGTTGACCAGGATGGTCTCGATCTCTTGACCTCGTGATCCGCCCGCCTCAGCCTCCCAAAGTGCTGGGATTACAGGCTTGAGCCACCGTGCCCGGCTACAAACGCCTTCTTTCTAAATGCTTCAGGACACTGCTATTCTCTCATTCTGCAGAACTGTCTGTTTCACCAGCCTCATGCTGATTTTTGCTTTATTCACTAAGAAAGAAAAACTTTAATTGAAGTAAAAGATAAATAAAAAACGCATACTCCATAGAATACAGCTCAAAAGACGATCAGTTATCCCCATCCTGGTCAAGAAAGAGAAGATCACCAGCACACCATAACTCCCTTTGTGACTTTCCCCATTCCAGCTGCTCAAAGGTATGCTTTGCTTGTTTCTGAACTCTGTAAATAGGAATACAACAGCACATCTTTTCTTGGCTGGTTGCTTTTGTTAAACGTTATGTTAGTGAGGTTCCTTCAAATCATTAAGTGTAGCAAGAGTTAGGTCATTTCCTTGCTATAGAGTGTTATATGCATTCTGTTCAGGGACATTGGGGTTGTTTCTACTTTGAGGCTACTGTGAATAATACTAAGAACATTTTCTATGTATCTTTTGGTACATATACGTACACATCTTTGTTGGATATATGCCTGAAGTAGAATTGCTGAGTTGAGGGGGTACATATGTTCAACTTTAGTAGATACTGTCAAACATTTTCGAGAGTGGTTGAGCCAACTTACACTTGCACCAGCAGTTCTCACTGCTTCACACTGTCACCAGTACTTAGTATTGTCAACATTTTAATTCTTGCTGTTCATACCACTGTTAGGGTATCTTATTGTAGTTTTAATGTGCAGTTCATTAATGACCAATATGGTTGAACATTCTGAGTTTTAAAAGATTCTTAAACTTAATTAACTGTCAAATTAAAGAGAATATTCTAATATTTCTTTACAAAAGGAATCCACCCAATCCCTGTCCTCTGCCAAAAACACAAAACAAAACCCAAAAACAAAACAAAAGAACCATCCCCCACCAAACAAAACCCCTGCCATCTCTTTTGGTCTTTTGTGAAGTGCTTGTTCAAATCTTTTGCCCATTTAGTTACTTATTTCTCAATGAGGTTATCTAGGCCAATTGCAGAGAACTGTCAGACTCGGAATACTGCTTTCAGCTCTTTCACAGTCTACCCAGCAGGTGGTCAGAGGCATTAGATTCATTTCATTCCCCCAGGAAATTCCAGGAGGTCTGTCAGATCTAGGATAGAAGAGGGTAAGGGACTTCCTTGCAATAAGATAAAAGTTCTCAAGTCAAAGAAGCTGAAAAGAACATTCCGTACCCCCTGCTCCCCATCTGTAAGTATCAGCTGATTTAGATCAGCTGATGTGCAGAAGCTAATAGGTCTTTTTGTGCTGGTGATGTCACCTTTGCCATTCATACTCTTTTAGTCAGAGGCAGGATCTTTTATGACTCCCCTACGGAGGTGAATGCCAGGTATGGTTCTCTTAGTCAAGGAAACCTCCAACATAGTGCAGCTTCAGGGCCACCAGTGAAGGAATGCAGACAGAAGCCTATTATGACAAGACTCAATAGCTGTCTCAAATCAATAGTATAGCTTTCACATATCTAAGTTAATATGGAGTGTTAGAAGACGGGAGACTAAGGTGTCATCTTGTTTTATTAACAAGATGTTCTGATGTCGAATTGGAGTCAGCCATTTTTAAAAATCCTACCCCTTACTGGTATTCTACTAAATTTTGATTTAGTAGAAATTCTAATTTCCACTATTCTTACCTAAGTTTCTATGATTGACATGAATTTTCTTCCTATTTAATGTTTTCAAGGATATTTTTATAGAACACTGGGAGAGGAGGTTTGCAGTGGCTTGTATTTACACTACTAATTATTATCTTTCTTATTTTCTAGATGAAAAAACAGACCCAAGAAGGCAATGTGGGTACCATATATGAAACTCACTTTCTGGGAACTGAAGACTAATAATATCAACAAGATCTAGAAGACATGATAAATTCCTGTTACAAATAGCTAAAAGCTAATTGGTAGAAGTTGGGTATTCCAGGCACATTGCTAATCTTTAAGGATGATGTAAGAGAGATCTAATTCCATTTTCTTTGCGTGTGAAATATCTCCTTTGAGTTAACATAGTAAATAAGACTGTAGGGATGACATTACAGTACCTGGTATGGACTCCTTATTGCCTATGATTCCCAGATTTAGGCTAAAATTATTAGGAGATAAGTCCTGTTAGAAATTGCTGGTGAAAGAAATAAGCCAAGTTGGTACCTATTGGTAGATAAAAACTGGTAGAAGTTGGTGATGATAAACCAAAAGTAGGTGCTATCTTTGCTAGTACACTCTTTTTTTGCCATGTTGGTTCAGTCTTGACATTGCCAAAGCAGCTCACCCTGTCCAGTGCTCTCAGCAACTATTGTAGATTGTTTCTAAAGTCAGTCCTCCAAGCAACAGATTATAATCTTCTTCTCTACCTTCTTCAAATGATCATGCTCGCACTTACATTAAGTTATGAAGGTACTAATATAGAATAGGGAGGAAGTCTTTTGTGCCAGTGGAAAAATGATGTAAGAATGTAAAAATTATCTCCTAGGGCGCAAACCCAACACAATGGATAGGCTTTGTTTTATTTTATTTTTATTTTTGAGATGGAGTCTTGCTCTGTCACCCAGGCTGGAGTGCAGTAGCGAAATCTTGGATCACTGTAACCTCTGCCTCAGCTTCTTAGTAGCTGGGATTACTTCAAGTGATTCTCCTGCCTTAGCCCTCCTTAGTAGCTGGGATTACAGGTGACTGCTACCACACTGGCTAGTTTTTTTGTATTCTTTTTCAGTAGAGACAGGGATTTACCACGTTGGCTAGGCTGGTCTTGAACTCTTGACCTCAAGAGTGATCCGCCCACCTCAGCCTCCCAAAGTGCTGGGATTATAGGCGTGAGCCACCACACCTGACCCAGATAGGCTTTGTTGACAAAGAAAGGAAAAAAATGAAATTTTATACTTTTATATATCACATCTTCTAGTAAATTAGAACATAATTTTAAAGTAGATGACTTTAATTTTTTTCTAGCATTAAAAAATGAACAAAGAAACAGAATAAGCAAGCAAACAAAACCCTTAACAACTCTGAGCTAATGAATGCTGCTACCTATGTCTTGCTACTGCTAGAAAATATTAATATATGAGCAAATAAAGCAGGGAGTTGTAATATCATGTACTTACAAAATCAGAAAAGAATTTGAAGAATTCAGAAAACATAGTTTCACAGAAGTTATTGTTGAGAAGCACTTTGGTTATTCTTCTGTGCTCAGTATTTCCCCCAATTTCTGGAGACAACACTACCGGCACTTGCCTTTTACACAGTTCTTGAGTTTTGTACCTCATATACAAACAACTGTTTAAAAATGGTCTCCTGATGCCTTCCTTCTGCTACTACTGCAGCATTGTGGTCAGATAGGCAGTTTCTAAGAGTACCACAGTGGTACAGCTTAGGTTGGCTAGCTCACATGGACTTGACATCTAGATACTGCCTTCAATTCATATATGACAGTCACAGAACTCCCTTTTTCTCCGATAACCACTCAAATAAATTTTCACAGGGCCTGGTAACTTTCTCAAAGTATAGTAGGAGCTACATTTTCTACAGAGGACAAAACTTTTCTATCTTAAATAAAGTCAAAGCATGGTCATTAATGAATGAACTACACCTTGATATTTTAACTGAATATTGCTGTCTGATCTCCTACCAATACCATACCTTCAGTTCCCAGGATCCATGTGTTCTTGAGCTACTGTTTCTAGAAAAGGAAACAATGCAATCCATTTATTAGAATTCAGGTATTAAAATGGAACTTCTTATCTAATAAGGATGACCTTTTTGGTTTTCTCTTTACTGAAATCATATGTAAAAATAATTGCCCTGATTTTTAATAGTGCTTACCATCCACATATGGAACAAAGCCTGTGTGTAGCTATACCTCTAGGTGAAAAGGCAATAGATTTCAATGGTTTTTGCCCTCACTGATTTTTAGTTTTAGTATTTATTAAAGTCACTAAAAGTTAAAATGTACCTATAAGTCAAAAAAGCAATCATTTTACAAGAAGATTCACCTTAGGACTGTAAGAACACTCACATACATATAGAGGTATTTCTGTACCCTTTTGATTATTCTATTTCAGTTTTTTTTTTGAGACGGAGTTTCGCTCTTGTTACCCAGGCTGGAGTGCAATGGCGCGATCTGGGCTCATGGCAACCTCCGCCTCCTGGGTTCAGGCAATTCTCCTGCCTCAGCCTCCTGAGTAGCTGGGATTACAGGCACGAGCCACCATGCCCAGCTAATTTTTTGTATTTTTAGTAGAGACGGGGTTTCACCATGTTGACCAGGATGGTCTCGATCTCTCGACCTCGTGATCCACCCGCCTCGGCCTCCCAAAGTGCTGGGATTACAGGCTTGAGCCACCGCACCCGGCTCTATTTCAGTTTTTTAGGAAATGATAATTACATCTCCTTCATACTCCTTTGACATTTCAAACAACATGAACCTATGTACTTCTTCAGAGCCCCAGTCTTTGGTAATTTTTTTACAATACTCACAAAAATAAATGTAAATAAAAAATATTAGATAAAAGCTTTGAATGGCATAAACAATTATCATCCCTTACGAACATCAATAAAAATGCTGGCCTATTACTTGTTATTTATGAGACTGTGTTTTTCAATTTCTTAATGCAATGCATATTTACTGATATTAAACTGAGGAAAAACCAGATGCATAATTCTAAAAAATGCCCAAGGTAAAAAGACTAAGAAACAACTTCTTGGTGCCTTACTTTTACAATAGTTCAACCTAAGGTCCAACATATGAAACCTCCTTTAGGCCAGTATATTCCAAAGTGAATGCCACTGACCACCCCATCATAACCACAGCTTGTTCAAAAACTCACCCCAAACCTAAAGAACCAGTAAACCTGTATTTTAAACAAACATTAAGGGTGATTCCTGTGGACACCAAAGTTTAAGAACCACAGTTTTGGCTGGGTGCAGTGCCTCATGCCTGTAATCGCAGAAATTTGGGAGGCCAAGGTGGGCGGATCACCAGAGGTCAGGAGATCCAGACCAGCCTGACCAACATGGAGAAACCCTGTCTCTACTAAAAAGATAAAATTATTTGGTGTGGTGATGCATGCCTGTAATCCTAGCTACTCAGGAGGCGAGGCAGGAGAATTGCTCAAATCTGGGAGGAGGCGTTTGCGATGAGCAGAGACTGCACCATTGCACTCCAGCTTGTGCAATATGAATAAAATTCCTTTAAAAAAGCACAGTTTTAGGCATTTCAAACACCATCATTTCATTTCCATCTCAGGGCCTTAAATTAACATTGAAATGCTGCACTTTATCACCAGTATTTACTACCACCTAGTGGTAAAGTCCCTTATTTGTGTATGGCTTCATTCATACCGAATAGGATCCCAATTGAGAGAGAATAAAGTTCAGAGAAAGCTAAAATTTTAGACCAATAATTTCCTGGGTATTTTTCCCTACCTTTTTATCTATAGTAGATGAAATCTGTGGAACTAAAAAAATACTGCACATTTTCTAAGTGTATTTAATCATGAAAAACTCTTTCTAGTATTCCAAGGAACATAGTTTGGAACGTGTTGATTTAGAAGCAGCAAATTTGACAGTTGCTTTCAGTACCTGTAACCTAGTATACAAGACCTCACTTGATGAATTTACAAAAAGGCTTTGATCAGGCTTATTTTAAATGTTATTTCTCATTTTAACTACATGCTTGAGAGGTTTACTGAGCTGTGCTGCTTATTTAACTTTTTTAAAAAATAAATATATACAAATAAAACACTGTTAGCAGTTTTAATAACTAACATTCGCTGAGCATCTAAATATTTATATATTATGTTATCATACTCAAAGTGCTCCTGAAAAGTAAATATTAAGGCGAGAAATAAACAACTAGATTACTAAATGCTATTTTTAGGTTCTAGAATTTCCTCATTCTAAGACAAATTTGAAATTCTAGCTTTTAAAATACAGCTTTAGGGATCAACTGCAAAAGACAGAAAGACAGGACCAAAGCTAAATAACTGAGAGGATTAAGATGAAATGCACGCAGAAGCGGAAGTAAGCATTGTTTACTGAGACATGCAACTGGGAAAGAAAACAAAACAGGTTGTACTGAAAACGAAAAGTGTTTTGTAGGTAGAGAGGCATCATATGATCTCTTTAGAATTTATATTAGGATTCAAAGAAATACACCTAGATAAGGTAACTTACTCTTACCACAGCTGCTGGGACTGGCTGCCTGACTTGCAGAAGGGAGAAACCAGGATCATTTAATCTGAACAGAGAATGTGGAGGGCTGGCCAGGTACTATGACAGCTAACATGTGACAGATTCAATTTCTCCTAGAAAGCCCAGTGAAATACTTTAACAGGGGAAAATTGTAGGAAATCAGATTTTGTCTCAATTGTGAAGATTAACCAAAGATGCAATGGACTCAGGTAGGAGGTAGAGAGCTCCTTCCTATAACTGTTACTTTTACACTGTTTAGATTAACCACCTGGCAGAAACATTTTTGAGGTAATTCAAGTATTACTTACATGGCAGAGCCCAATGACTTGTAAGGAACAATTTAATCTCAATCTGTGAAAACTGAACCATATGTATAGTAAATGAGTTTGGGTATAATTATACCTATTTTTTGGCAATTAATCTACAACTCCCCTCACTTAGGTTTTTCATTGCCTTTTTTTTTTTTTTAAATCAGAAACAAAGAAACAGAAGACTGTGGCTATTCACAGGTACAGTAACAGCACACTGCAGCCTTGAACTCCTGGGCTCAGGCACTTCTATCGCCTCAGTCTCCTGAGTAGCTGGGACTACAGGCACTTGCCACTGTACCCAGCTTTGCTTTGTTTTTAAAATACATCCTTTGGCTCACAGAAAGATAGCTGGTCCAATTCTTGTCAGCAGTTTTGTCTGTGAAGATAAGATGACATTTTTAAATCTAAATTTGCTAAAATCACTGACTTTTTTTTAAAGATAAGACTGTCACCCAGGCTGAATTGCAATGGCGTGATCTCAGCTCACTGCAACCTCCACTTCCCGACTTGAAGCAATTCTCCTGTCTCCCAAGTAGCTGGGATTACAGGGATGTGCCACCACACCCTGCTAATTTTTGTATTTTTAGTAGAGAAGGGTTTCACTATGTTGGCCAGACTGGTCTCGAACTTCTGACCTCGTGATTCGCCTGCCTCGGCTTCCCAAAGTGCTGGGATTACACATGTGAGCCACGGCACCCAGCCAATCACTGACTTTTAAAGGAAAGGATTTTAGTTTTCCAATGGAGATGTCCAAGTATAAGATACTCTATTAAGACTGCTGAATTTATTTTTATTTTATTTATTTATTTTTTTGAGACAAGACTCTTGCTGTTGCCCAGGCTGGAGTGCAGTGGTGCAATCTGGGCTTACTGCAGCCTCCACCTCCTGGGTTCAAGTGATTCTCCTGCCTCAGCCTCCTAAGTAGCTGGGATTATAGGCACAAGCCCCCACACCCAGCTAATTTCTGTATTTTTAGTAGAGACGGGGTTTCACCATGGTGGCCAGGATGGTCTCAATCTCCTGACTTCATGATCCACCTGCCTTGGCCTCCTAAAGTGCTGGGTTTACAGGTGTGAGCCACTGCGTCAGGCCAAGATTGCTGAATTTAATCTTTCATCATTATTAGTTTGAGTCATGAGAGGTATAATGAGGAGATAATTGTTTGAACAAATGTTTAGCATTTATAATACCTTTTTATAAAAAGTGTCAAGTGCTTGATTTAGATACATCTTTTTGATACATATAATTCAACCACAAAGCTAATAACATTTTTTGGCTACAGTTTTAAAATACAAGCAGAATAGATTCTAATTTTTAATCTTTAGTTTTTATTTTTAGGACAGGGTCTAACTTTGCCATCCAGGCTGGAGCAGTACTATTGTGGCTCACTGTAGTCTCAGTCTTCCAGGCTCAAGTAATCCTGCCACTTCAGCCTTCTGAGTAGCTGAGACTACTGTCACATGTCACCACACCTGGCTAATTTTGTATTTTTTTAGAGAGTGGGCCCCCCTGTGCTGCCTAGGCTGATCTCTCCTTGAACTCTAGGGCTCAAGCAATCCTCCTGCCTCGGCCTCCTAAAGTGACATGATTATAGGTGTGGTGAGCCACCACCCGGCCCTAATTTTTAATCTTTAATTTCAAAATGACTATACCTCCTATTGTAGTCTGTTTTGAAAATTCCTTACATGTCATATTTTTGGAGTGGCCATTATTTCTATAAAGATAAAAATGTCCATCTCCCAAAGCCACTGAGATTTATTTAAATTTATTATCAACAAGTTTTAATTTTTTTAACACTGTTGCTTAATAATCTTAAAAGAGCTTTACAAATTTACCAATACATTTTGGTATAACTAAAAAAAAAATACGGTATAAAATATCTGTAATGATTTGTCTTTTGTTCTTAGATTAAGTGTAAACAGTTAACCTGGATGTATAGATTGAGTAGCGTTTACCATATTTTCTTGACTCTAAGAAGCAGTTGATTGAAAAAAGCACCTTTTCATATTTTATTAAAGAAGAAAAAAAGGCTATCAACTACACTAAGCCATACAATTCATATCGAGATGCTTCCACTTCCAGAGGTGTTAAAATGTGAAAGATGTGCATCTCAAAATAAATGAAATAAGTCATTTAGTCAAGTTCTAAAGACTGCCTGTTAAACTTTTCTATTATTGTCTTTCACATAAATAAGTCATGATTTAGTTAGGCAAAGAAAACTTTATTTCTGCTACACGTAACAACATATTGCTCTAAGGAACAACTACTATATTCATTTTAGCATTAATGTATGGATTCAAAAATACATGTCAGCAATCCCTACTTCCCGGACAAAACAATGCTGTACACAGACTATCAGGTATATGAAAAAAAAAAGCTGTCAACTGTCCACAGGGAATGCGTCCAGTCACATTTTCAGTCAGTCAGCTGAGGATTATGTCATTATTTAGTCTTTGTTCTGTAGAAAGAACACAACACAAGTATGAAAATCATCACCTGAAAGGAAACAGCTGTTGTAGTATTCCTAAAATTTTAGGAATTGTTCCTTTATTTCAATATACCCAATGTTATCTGCTTAATCAGAGGCACCCCCAAATAAAACCAAACTTACTCAGAAGGGTGATGCAGGTACTGAATTTCTAGAGGGAAAATGTTGTGAATTAATAAAAAATCTGATGCTCTGAAATACTAAAATTTCTATTTTCCTCAAATAGACAATTACATTGTGGTTATCAGACCCATCTCGAAATAGAACTCAACTACTTTCAAAGTTATATCCTTAGATCAGTTGTTTCTATCTCCTAGGAATGACTCACTTAATACCAGGCCCATACCTCAGAGACAAAATAAACTAGCCTTCATGAGTTGTGTTTGTAGCCTCTTAAAAATTAATGAAACAAATAAAAAAGTGCACCTACCCAAAAAAACTTGTCACAACCATATAAAATTTGGGAAAGTCTTCCACAGTATTTTATGGAACCTTAAAATAAGATAATATATTTATTTAATACACCAACAAAGAAGAAGAATCTCATAATGGAGTCCATTGTAAATAGAAGATCCGCAGCAAAAAATTTTTTAAAAGCCATGCTGCAATTAGAAGAAATTCAAAACCGTGTAGCTAATCATATCCTATCCAAATAACCATTTCAGTTAACCTGACCCTACTTTATCTCTGCCCTGAATATGTGTAACAGTTCAAAAAAGGGAAAAATGATAGATTAAAATTTTTATGAACAGCCATGCTGAATATGTAGGAAATTGCATGAGTTTAAGGGAAAAACGTGGTTTTATAAAGCTTAGTTCTCACAGTACCAGCTGGTCGTGAGGTAGTTTTATGTCATTATACTTTTAATTTCTAATCATTTGGATATCATTATTTTAGATAAAAGGACATTTCAAAGGTTTCACTGAAGCTACAAATGTACGAGTTTTAGCTTAGACTTGAAAAGCCTTTTTCATTTTACAAGGAATTTTGTTGACTTGTCTTTGAATAGCCCTAAGAGCAAACTGGGCCTCAAAAAGACAAAGAGGGTCAGGTGCCGTGGTTCACACATGTAATCCCAGCACTTTGGGAGGCTGAGAAAGGCAGATGGCTTGAGCTCAGGAGTTTAAGACCAGCCTGAGCAACATGGCAAAACCTTGACTCTACCAAAAACAAAAAATATTAATAATTAGCTGGGCATGGTGGCACATGCCTGTAGTCCCAGCTACTTGGGATGCTGAGGTGGGAGGACTGCTTGAGCCCAGGAGGTGGAAGTAGCAGTAAGCCCAGATCAGGCCATTGCACTCCAGCCTGGGTGACAGAGAGAGATTATGCATTTTTTTTTTTTTTTTAAAAGGCATAGACACCAGCCCAGTCACAGTTAAATGGCTTTTTATTTTAAGCCCAATATTCTCTTTAACATGTAAGTAATCATTA
Organism: Saimiri boliviensis; assembly: GCF_048565385.1. Lineage (NCBI taxonomy): Eukaryota > Metazoa > Chordata > Mammalia > Primates > Cebidae > Saimiri > Saimiri boliviensis. The sequence goes on from NC_133453.1 coordinate 61,797,968, forward strand.
GAAAAGGTTCAACCATAAGAGTAATTTATATACTATTCTATACTGAGAAGTCTATATTATTACCATTTTTAAGGACAAAGATTTGTCTTGTAAAAACAAGAACTGTTTATTTCCTATTGTTGAAATATTCACAGACTGGAATAAACACATTTTTTTGCATGCTATAGAATAGCTTGTCCAAATAGAATTCATTCTTAACATTTTATTCATCAACAGGAAAAAATGCTCGCTAATTCTTTTTCACTGGCAATTTAATATTTCCAGGGTTAAACTGCTAACAATGTATGGTACAATGACAGTGGATTTGTCACTTAATAAAACATTTAAAAATTAGAATTATATGTAATGTGCCCAATGGGCACTTTTCTCTTGTCAAATGCCTTCTATGAAGGAGGGACTAATCATGTGCCCTGTTCTAGGAAAGGAAGGGTCATCAGAAGTGAGGCCTGGTAGGATTTATTTTCATATGTGCTAGCTCACATAATTGATCAGAAAGAAAATCTTAAGTGAAAAAAATAAAGGTTTCAAGCCAATAACTTCAACTAAATTCAAAGTGCTTGCCATCTACTGCATTTGACCTATAGTAGACTTAGAAATCTGGTTTGTGGGAATAGGAAAACAGCTTCCCCTGAAATTAGAATTATTTTACAGAATAAAAAAAGCCAAACTTTAAAGAATGTTTCCCCAAACCACAAAGATATAAACTGTCACAGTAAAAGAAATTATAGTTTGATTTTTGAAAACTAATAAATAAAATAGGAAATGAAATTCATATGGCTGTACATATTGTAATTTACAATAGATAAAGAGTTTTTGGTAAATTGTCAGGTTTTCTTAAAAAACACATATATGCACACAAGAATATTTTCTGAATGTATTGTTTTAATGTACAAACTCACAAATATAAGTCCAGAAAATACCAACAGTTAGGTTCAGAAGGTCCAAAAATGATATATTATTTATTGCCTTTTAGACAGTTCATTAGAGAGAAGTCAAAACATTATCTTTATAAAAGACTGTTATAAATTACCTCAATTCATAACTCAAGACAGAAATTCTTCAAGTGAAAGATCTTTAGAAGTATTTTAATTTTTTTTGAAGCAATCTATATTCTAGCACTGGACAATTAAAAAGTTTATGTAAGCACATATAGTAAAAAAGTCAAATTCTTAAAATCTAAGATTTCACAAACAAAAACCAATGATTAATCTTTCTAAATTGATATCTAATTTTATTTGATAGGGCAAAACCATTCTTCTAGTAAATGTCAACAATTTTTAAAGTTTAAATAGTTGCAAAGCTCTTTTAACTGACAACTTCTAAACCACTAAAAAGAAAAGTTCATAATTAAAGTACTTATGCATATTCCTCCTGCTATACTACTTACTCAGTATGTTTTAAAATTCAGATTAAAAAAGGCTTACCTCAAGAATCAGTAAGTTCTTTGCCGTTTGTTAGATTCTTCTCTTGGCGAATCTGCCAGCATAACTTTAAGTCTCACCCCGTTCAGAATCTTTCCATGTAGAGTGGCAATGGCATCATTCGCGCTTATTCTATCGGCATACTTGGCATAGCCCACATTTTTTCCTGACACAAGGTAAACTTCGATCAGGTTACCAAAGCGGCTGAAACAAAGTGAAAAAATAAGCAACCAAAATTGATAAATACAGCTGCTCAGGTCTAAAATTTGGAGTCCATGCTCGACTCCGTTTTCACCCTTCTCCTCAGATTGGATATCCAACTCTTGCCAATCTTAAACATCTCAGTCAATTCTATTCATTCTCTTTCAGGTCTCTCTTCTTATTCAGACCATCATCTTTTCCTTAATCTAATTCCTTTTTCACTAGTTTCCTTAACCCCTGGGCTTGTCCCTCTTCAATCCATTTTCTACTCTGTCTTCTGAGTGATCTTTCTAAAATCTAAATATGATCACTAACTCCCTAAAAATCCCCTCAGCAGCTCCCCACTGCCTCCAGGATGACAACAAATTCCTTAATATAGCTCAAGAGCCTTTCTGACATAGTCCTTGGACTCTTTAGTTTCATTTTCCCAAACACTCTCAAATTCTCTATCTAAAAGCTCTTCTTTTACAATCTCTATGACAGAAATAACCATGCATACCACCAGCTTTCACCTGTAGAAAAATTATTTTCATCTTTCAGGTCTCCAAATACACCTTCATTCTTTCAAGGCTTCTCAGAGTTTCTAAGGTTAACTGCTCCCCCAATGTATTTTACACATTCCTAATCACAACACCAATCACACTGGGTTGTAATTTTCTAGTTACTTATCTGTTTCCTACATGAGATCAGCTCTAAGAGGACAAGAACTATAATGTCTTGTCCATTTAACATTTTGCTTATATAATGTCTCTTGTACTTAGCATACACAGTTCCTGCCTTGCAGAAAGAGGAAGTTCAAGAAAAAAACTAAATACATCGGTTAAATAAAGGTCAAAAAGACTTGAATCATGTCCCTGATTTTTTTTCCTTTTGAGCCTCAACATACAACCACATTATGTCCCTGATATTTTGTGCAGCTCTTTAACAAGCTTCCTATCTATCTAATTCACTAACATTCTTATAAGGCAGATGGGAAAAAGACCTAAAAGAAAAAGTGAAGAAAGAAGTTATGTTAAAAACACAAAAATAAGAAGCTTCCCCCTCCTTTTTTTTTTTTTTTTTTTTGAGACAGTTTCACTCCTGTTGCCTAGGCTGGAGCACAATGGTGTGATCTCAGCTCACCACAACCTCTGTCTCCCAGGTTCAAGCCATTCTCCTGCCTCAGCCTCCTGAGTAAGCTGGAATTACAGGCATGTACCACTAAGCCTGGCTAATTTTGTATTTTCAGTAGAGATGGGATTTCACCACATTGGTCAGGCTGGTCTCAAACTCCCAACCTCAGGTGTCTGCCCACCTCAGCCTCCCAAAGTGCTGAGATTATAGGTGTGAGCCAGCCAGATCTTCTTCTTCTTCTTCTTCTTCTTCTTCTTCTTCTTTTTTTTTTATAAAAAGCATTTATATATTTTTCCCTATAATCAAGTATCGTTTACACAATGCGGCTGTATAACCCTTAAGGATACAACAATGCACCAACAAAACAGACAATGCTTAGTTAAACACACACACACACACACACACACACACACACACACACACACACACAAATAAAAAGGGTCTCACTCTGTCTCCCAGGCTGGAGTGCAGTAGGACAATTTTGGCTCACTGCAACCTCGACCTCGCGGGTAAAAGCAATCTTGCACCTCATCCTGAGAAGTAGTTGGGACCACAGGCATGTACCACCATGCCTGTTTAATTCTTGTATTTTTTGTAGAGATGGGGTTTTGCCATTTTGCCCAGGCTGGTCTTGAACTCCTCAGCTCAAGATTCCCACTACCTTGGCCTCCCAAAATGTTGGGATCATAGGCATGAGTCACTGGGCCTGGCCCATTTCATGTCTTCAAAACAAAATAGCAAGAAATTCTATATGGAGCCTTAGGATGTGTGCTTGATAAATAAGAGAAGAAAACGATCAGAAATTGAAAAAGATGATATAAATAAGTAGTTTTTACTAGGGGAGGGGCAGCAGGGGGTGAGGAGTTGGGGAGGGATAACCTGGGGAGAAATGCCAGATACAGGTGATGGGGAGGAAGGCAGCAAACCACATTGCCATGTAGGTAACAATCTTGCATATTCTTCACATGTACCTCAAAACCTAAAACGCAATTTTATATATATATATATATGTGTGTGTGTGTGTGTGTGTGTGTATATATATACGTATATATACATATATACATATATATATACACACACATATGTATACGTATATATATATATACGTATACATATATATACGTATATATATATACACACATATATATGTGTATATATATATACATAAATATATATTTTTTTTAAGTAGTTTTTAAAACCACAGAACAAATCCTCTCTACCTGATAGGTACTGGATGAAGGAAGGGTCTAGATTAGGAGAATGCTTAAATTACTAGCATAAATATGTTATAATAAAAAGTGTAATTTTCTTACCAGAATATATCTTCTAATACGTCTAAAGGCAAAGGATGAGGATTAAACACAATAAAAAGTCTTTCTTTCACAGGAGTTTCAGGAGGGGCCTTTTTTTTGCATGATGGAAGTACAACATCTGTCTGGATTTGAGGCAACTGTGATCCAGAGCTTCCTCCAAATTGCTGTTAACAGGTAGAAAACAAGAAAAAGAAAAAAATGCCCTTTAGGGATTTTTGGCCAAGAGCTAAAGACAGATATGTATCATGGCATCTATGTGGTCTTCCACTATAGCTCTGAAAATTTTCTTATATAGGTAATCAAAAAAGTACATTTTTTCTTCATATTTATTTTATATACTATTGATATATTACGAAGATTAAATTCTTACCTACTTACCATAAATTGTTGCTGACTTGGGTTATTCCACACCACTGATGCAAGCTGTGCAGCTACCATCTGTGTTGCCATTTTTCTAAGGAGACTGGAGACAATAACTGATAATTTACAGAAAACTAGAAATATTCAGTCTTTAACAATAACTTGTTTTGTGTGACTTTCTCACCTAAGAGGTCAACTGTTTTCTATTTTTATTCTTCAAGTCCTATCAATCATATACACTCAAAGCTCAGCTTTAGACACTCCTGGAATGGTACTTACTCTGTTGCATTACTTCCATCATCAATGAAGGAAACACCTATTCGATTCCCAGGAGGGTACTGAAATCCATGTAATTTGTATTTTGCATAAATAGCTGACGCTACATTAAAATACTGAACCACTCCATGACCTAAAATAGAAAATATATAGAAATGAAACAGGAAAGCAGATTGAGTGCCTAAGGCCTATGTTACAATGTATCTCAAAAATGAAACCATTTAGAACTTTAACATCACACAACTAGTAAATACAGAATCAAATGTATCAGAAAACACAATTCTGATATACATGTGTGCAGTAGGTGTATTCCTAGAAAAGGAAGAAATGATTTAGGGAAAAAATGAACATGATATTTTAAGGAAAATGGAATATTAACATACATTCTATCTAATAAATTTAATTTTAGGGTACTGGCTTTCTTATATGACACCAATATACTTACGAGTCTAAATTTTTATTCTTTGGAATCTACTTTGAAATATCAAGATTTTCCAACCATACCGTGTAGGAAACAAAATGAGAAGTGATAGTTGAAATATATATATACTCATCCTGGATATCTGCAGCAGTAGGGAGAGTAAAAATGATTTGAATGAAAAACCAAAAGATAGAGAAAAGATAATCTCAGATCACAAGTCACATATTTTACATTCCTTTGCAGAGATTTCCATCAAAGGGACAAATTTCAATTTAGGAGGGTGATGTTAAAGAGAGGGACAATGTGGCCGGATGCAGTGGCTCAAGCCTGTGATCCCAGCACCTTGGGAGGCCGAGGCGGGTGGATCACGAGGTCAAGAGATCAAGACCATCCTGGTCAACATGGTGAAACCCCGTCTCTACTAAAAATACAAAAAAAATTAGCTGGGTATGGTGGCGCGCGCCTGTAATCCCAGCTACTCAGGAGGCTGAGGCAGGAGAATTGCCTGAACCCAGGAGGCGGAGGTTGTGGTGAGCCGAGATCGCGCCATTGCACTCCAGCCTGGGTAACAAGAACCAAACTCCGTCTCCAAAACAAAAAAAAAAAAAGAGAGGGACAATGTTATTTCACTAACTAAGAAAAAAAAAACCTTTCGATTTACTGAGTGCCCTATTATGTGCCAGAACTTGCATTAGGTTATTTTACATACATTACCTTGAATTCTTACCTAACCCTGGCAAAGAAGGTATCAATGATCCCATTTTACATATGAGGAAAGAGAGGCTCAGAGAGGATAAGCAAATTGCCAAGGTCTCAAAGCTACATGCCACTGCTGGGATCTGTACCTGATTCTGATGCAAAATGGAACACCAAACTCTCCCATTATGCCACAATGCCTGCATTAACAAAGAGCCTTAATAAAATCAAAAGCTTAAAACACAAAGATGGGTTGACTAACGCTAGATAATGGGTTTAATCAATTAACTAATAAATTCAAATGGCTGATATTAGAGTCTTGCTTCCACTGAAATTGGAAGAAGCAGAGAGAGAAGTAGGGCATTCAGATACCTGGAATGAAGAGAATGAGGGGTACATATTTAAGAGAAAGAGATCTAGGGATGAATGAGGAGGAAATACTGTGAGTTTCATAACTTTGCCTAATATTAACCAAAAGAGTTCATCGAGACAGAGGCTCTATCCTGAGGTATTTTTTTGTTGTGCAACTGGAAATACAGAATGTTATATTTTGTGGGAGTTAAAATATATTTTCAAGTGAACTATTTTGTAAAAAGGAGATATGTTCCAGGGCTTTGTTTATTAAGGTATCACCATAATTTGAAGTCTAAAGTAGGGAAAAAGGAAAGATAAAATTCCTGTTACATGAGCAGTATTTGACATAAAAGTCCTACTAGAGAAAAGCCATTTTAACAAAACTCTGTGTATATATGTATTTTAATATGAACATTATCTTACCATAATTTGAATAAGGATCTCGTTGAACTTCACAATATTCCAATCCTGGTACTATATCAAAAATGCTGAAAAGCTGTTCTTCAGTGAAAGGAACTCTTGATACAACTGACAAGCGTTTGGAGATTGCTTCCTGGCCTCGGCTGTCATTCTTGTCAAAACTTGAAAATTCAGATTGTTGTTCTCCAACAATACAAAAAAAAGTAAATCTTTAGATTTCTACACAGCCAACAATTCACTTAACATTTTAAATACTAGAAAACCAAGAGTCCATTGTACTGAATAAAGGCACTGTATTTTGTAGTATGCTTCTGGTCATCAGCACTACCAATGGGACTAATGACAAGAAAAGAGACAACTCTTCCCCTTTGCCCTACCTTTAATGAAGAAATATAAGCAGAAATGCATAGTCTCATTTCACAGAAATAAGTTTAGTATGCAAAACTGAGAAATACAGCAAGAATTTTACCTGAAAGTTTATGTCAAATAACATTCATAGGCCTCACTTTCATCACCCATTTTCTTTTTTTCTATTATAGCTTCTACTTTTGCCATTCCTCTCCTTTCTGTAGCCCTAATTTTAAAGCAGCAGTAGTTCTGGGACAAAATTTTGGGACTCATACTGAGAGGATATCTATATATGTCTTTTTAAGTTTTTCGTCAGCTGCACAGAGGCAGAAGCTCACCCAAAAACGTGACAGTGATATGTGGCAGTGGCAATAGTTTATAATATGAGGATGAGTAACTAAACAGAAAACTATAGTTAGAAATCAGTTAAACAAAATAAGTGTTAAATATTAAGAATCTTAGGAGTTATAAGCCACTTTTTAGAAATAAAAAGCTACATTTAAGATATTTATTCACTAGGTGAAATTTACAGATGACTAATAACAGAGTATTTTTTAAAACCCAAATTAGATTGCACATACTACATTATATTATTAAAGTAAAGGTAGACTACTTACCAAATGGAAACATATTTACTCTAGGTTCATGTCCCAAAGCCTCTTGCCTCATATTACTATAATAATCTTGTTCAGAGGATTCAGATGCTTTATTTTTAGGTTCAGCCAAGATTGCTCTAAAACCTGAAAAAAAATCCATGAATTTCAAGTTTCATAGCAAATTTAACATACCTGCAAATATACCTGATTGCTAGTGCCTGACTCAGCTTTATAAATATAATTGTACAAAGTAAAACCTATACAAAGGCCATCTCTACCAGATCTACTTCTTTGCTTTCTGGAAGATGGCAGAGAGTAAATGAGAAATAGCAAGTATCCCAAATTACAGATCAATGTAGACATGAAAGATCAACAATTCTATGCTATCCCTTCCAATCTCCCCCATTACAGATAACATCGTCATCCATTCACCTAAGTTCCTCAACATCAAAATCCTGCAGGGCTTCTTCATATTTAACCTGTCACCAAGATTCTTCCTTTAAAATGCACACACTTGGAATATGCTATGTTCCACTCTAACTTCCCTGCCTCTATTTTTAATTTAGATTCTCTTCAATTAATTACAACAGTCCTTTAACTGTTCTTCTGGATCAAGGGTTCTTAACTAGGGGTCGAAGGATGAGCTTCAAAAGGTGGGAAGGTTCTAGGAACCCTCTGAAACTTTAAACAAAATGCTTATTATGCATTTATGTGTATATGGAGGGTTCAGTTTTCTTCACATTATTCAGTGGCTTAAAAAAGGATAAAGCCAGCCAGTTTGAATTCTTCTCTGAAAATCTGTGTGGTTAGATAAACTGTTCTTACTTTAATCTTTCCAGACAATCTACAAAAGAATCCTAAAGTGGACTAACCTTGAACTTTTCCTAACCTCCCATATATGGTTCCAATGTACCTAGTTAACTGTCTCTCAAAATGTCTCAACAGAAATACTGTGCTTTACTCAGACAGCTGCCTTCACAGCACTAAGCAAGACATGTTTACTCCTGGCTTTGTGCCTCTGCTAGCACTGCTGTCATCTTCTGTCCTGCCTACTCAGCACCAGACCTAAGTCCTACCCACTCCGCATGCGTTTCCATGCTCATCCAGCACATTTGTTTTTCACCATTGATAGACTCTACCATACATTTACAAACATTTTTTTCATTTGGCAAATTCTTATTGAGTCTACTATAAATGGCAGTTACTTTTATAGAGAGCTTAATAAATCTTTATTGAGGGCCTAATATTGTACTAGATACTTGGAGTGACAGACAAAAAACACATACTTCTTGCTTTCAAACAGCCTTCAAAAAAAAGTTCTTCCATTATTCTTTACTTTTTTTGACTATTAGATCTTGGCTACTTAATATAGCTATAAATTCCTGAAAAGCTAGGGCTGCCATATACTTCATCTGTATCCCTGCACTTAGCATATTGATGAGTATACCATAGGTACTCAATTAGTGCTAGCTAAATGAGAAATTTAGAAGGATCTAAGAGAAAATTTTGGTATGTACCTTAGGGGTATCTAAGAATTCTACTGATTCACAGTAATTCTTTCCAGTACACATAGATTTTTATAATGTCCTAACATCCTGTAGTTTAATTATTCCACATCTAATTTCTAAAGGTCAATATACCTAACTAGAAGTATACCAACAAAGAATGTTCTCCATGACATATTTAAAATTCTTATGCTTTCTATATACAGCAAGATCAGAAGATCAAATTCATGTCACACTAGCTTGAAATTAACCCTAGCTATATTAATTACTTATGTTAGCACATCTTATAAATCTTATTTTTAACCTATGTTTATTAGTTATACTGTATACTCTTTGGGGTGTAGATCAAATATAAACAAATATAAAGAATATTTTTAAAACCCTGAAAAGGTAAGTCAATTTTTAAAACTTAAAATGCTAAAATACATTAAAAAAAAAAAATCCAAAACCTCTGTAAATAATAGCCAAAGTGGGTTGTACTTCACTAACTTAAAGTAGTTGCTCTTATTTCTTCAAAATAGTGCCTCAATGAATGTTTAATCATAGCCCCAAGGTATTTTTCATCCTTGGACTGCATGTATTTAAATACCTACTACTAAAATTACATTACCAGATATGGTTATTAGCAAAAACCAATATTAAATTCACTTATTTAGAATAATCAGAATTTTTTACAGAAGTTTTTAACAATGTTAAACAATCACATCCTTACTTCGATCACAGTTTTCTATTGCTTGGGCAGCTTGTGATGGTTTTAAGTATCGTACGTAGCCCAAACCTTTACTTTCTCCAGTGACTTTATTCTTAATAATGCTGCAATACTCGATATCTCCATACACCTAAGAGAGTTAAAAGACATTATCTTAGGGGACTTACAATTAATTGAACAGAGTATTTCAGAAGCAAAAATTTGTTTATATGTGACCCTTGCATGCAAAGAAAGAAGTAAGCAGTATAAAATATGCAGATATTTTATACTGCTTATTTCAGAGATGAGGAAGCTGGGGTTTAGAGAATTCAAACAAGGACAAAGCCACAGGAAAAAAAAGGGAAGAATCTGTACATGGTCTGGACAGCTCCAAAGTCTTGCTCAAAAGTGGTTAAGAGCCAGAGCTCTGGAATTAAACTTTCTAGATTGAAATCCTGGATCACCCACTTATTTATTAGGCAGTTTATTTATTCTCTCTGTGCCTACCTCTTCATCTATTAAAAGAAACTAACAGTAGTTTCTACCTCACAGGGTTGTTTAAGGGTTAACTGAAGTAAAATATGTGAAGTGCTTACATGGGGCTTAGAACATACTAAACACTCAAAGAACATTAGCTATAATAACTTGTCTGTCTTCTAACAGCAGCATAAATGATTGTGTATTCTTTAGAAGGACTGCTTTTCAAAGGATATCTTTAAAATACACTGGTTCACTCAGAAAGTTACTATTCTCAGAAATATGCAGTAGTATTTACTTTTAATGTTCAAAGAAATATGCACTATAAACCATTGATATTATTTATCTTATAAATTCTTAAGTAATTAATTAGCAACTTAATTACTATAAAGTGTCATATTTGTTCATTCGGGAAAAGATAAAAATTTATAAATATTTGAGGTAAAAAACATTTTTCTTACTACTGGAGAAAGTATGAAATATATATTTCTGATATTTGTTATTTTTGAAGTATTTTTTTGAATTCTCAATTGTGGTAGGAGAGGAGGTTTGAAAATTACTGTTAACTACTTATTTTCTTTCTTGCTTATTGCCACCCAATTCATGGAAGGATTAGTAGAAAAAAGATAAAACTACAACTCAAAACAATTTAAAAATTGCTTTTTAATAATTGTTGTGAAAGCTTATCATCGCATAAGTTAATGGCTAAAAAGACTTAAAATGATCTTTGAATTTCATTTATATAGGTCAGAGCTGTACTTGGTTTTCTTCTTTATATGTAACTCCTTCAAAGGCCCAATTTTAGGATGGAAATTCGTCAAAGAGTAAGACTTTCTGTGAATGAGTAGTACCATATCAACATACCATAGGCCTGTTATAAATACTAGACAATACAGTTCACACATTCAGGCCTGCCTGATTTGCCTCTATATGACAGGCAATAGAGGGGAGTGATTAGAGAGTCCTTTGAAATTTTAAAGACCAAGAACAGGCTCCAGACTCTGAGAGTCTGGGTTTAAATCACAGCTCTACCACCTACTACCTGTGACTTTGCTTAAAAGTCTCAGAGCTTTCTACTTCATTTCTGTGAATCTCTACTGTCACAATAAAGCAGGGAGAGACTAAAATTACTACTTTTCAGACTTTATATAATCTTCAATTTTAAAAACTAATTTATGCTAGGTTTAATATTTAAAGAGTAGATTGAAAATTATGAAAACAGTTATGCAATTCCCCATGACTACTCTACTGACCTTATTCAAACAACACTTCAGATTTAGTACCCATACAACCTATGTAGGACTGTGAGTTATCACACATGCTAACTGGTTAGAAAACATAAGTACCTTAAATTTTTCTCGCAGATCTTCTTCTGTGTAGGACTTTGGTATCATAACAAAGATTCTTGTAAGTTCTTCGTCTTCAACATCTCGGTGACTTCCAGATGATCGGGACTGAGCAATGAAAACCTAAGAAACAAACAAAACCCCCAAAATAATGTTAACTATTTTCCCACTTCTTAAATTTTTTCAAAAGCAATTTTTATTGCAATGAGTTTTGTGTTTTTTTGTTTGTTTTGAGATGGGGTCTTGCTCCGCCACCTAGGCTGGAGTGTAGTGGTGTGATCATGGCTCACTGCAGTCTCAATGTTCTAGGCTCAAGTAATCCTCCCACCTCAGAATCCCAAGTAGCTAGGACCACAGGCACATACCACCACGCTCAGCTGATTTTTTATCATTTGTAGAGACGAGGTCTCGCTATGCTGCCCAGGATGGTCATGAACTGCTGGGCTCAAGCGATTCTCCCACTTTGACCTTCCAAAGTGCTGGGATTATAGGTGTGAGCCACTTCACTGGGCCTGCAATGACTTTTTATGTAATACCAATCTCTGCATTGTGTTTTTCCCAAACGTATTTCTACTTTTGCATTTATTTTTAGCCAGAGCAATTTGAAGAAATGAAATACAATTAATTAAAACACCATAAACAAGGGCCCTTTTGTTGTCTGTTTCTTTTTCCTTTAAAGGGGGCTCTGTATCTTGGTCTCCGATCTACTGCTGGTAAAGCGGACTCTGTATCGTTCAAGCATGAGAAAACTGGACCCTACGAAATTCCAGAGTAGGTGGCAGCACCTAAGAAAACCACAAGGTTAGAGACATATCCCTATATAGTCTACTTCTAGTTATTCCTTCAATAAATCTATACTATGTCAAGCACTATATGAGTGCGGTATTCAGTAACAGAGAAATGGCCCAATAGAAAGTCTTGCGGCTGATACCAGTAATAAATTGTAAATAGGAAAATACAAATAGGGAAACTTGAAGTATATGCAAAGACACTACAGAAAAAAAAAGAATCTCAGGTAAGATGAGACTGGAAGTGCCATCAGAACACAAATTTTTAAATTTCAGAGGATTGAGGTGTTTCAAATCTCTGATAAAGGAGACAGTCTATATGTAGAACACATGTAAAATAATTAACCTCCTCATGGTAGATTTCTCCCATTAATTTTTACTTTCACAGACTATGGGTGTTCATAGGCTCTAGGTAAGAAGCATTCTTGAAAAACTAAAGCCAAGAATTTTTTCTTATATTTTCTATGTTTTCCCCTTTCTACCAGATAACATAGCTAGTCACAGAATAACTTTTACTTGGACAATATTTTCTGGCTGAGGCCTTATAGGGTCCGGCCCTATAGGGTCCTGTGAGTCCCTCTCTACAGGTGTGGAGACGAGAAACTGTGAAAATAAAGACACAAGACACAGAGATAGAGAAAAGAGAGTTTGGGTCCAGCTGTCCACTGCCAAAGTGCAGAGTCCAGCAAGGCCCCAAGTGCCTGGACACTCTGACTTTTATTGAGTACAAAGCAGGGGGCAGGGTAGGTAGGGTGAGGTAATGGTGGTCAGTGATAGGGTCAGGTAAATCACATGTCTTGGAAACAGGAGCTCAGGATTTTCAAGAAGCCAAGGCAAGGAGAAAACCTAATGTGTCAGCACTTTTTTCATATTTGTCAAGAATATCAGGGATGTTAAAATTTATGTTACTATTACTAATTCTTATCCTAAAGAGAAGAACCAGGTGCAGAAGCAGAACGTGAAAGTAGACATGGAATGTGACCACTGAAGCACAGCATCACATAGAGACAATTAAGCCCTTGGATGACCGCAGGCCTCCCTGACAGCTGCGAGGGCTACTACAAGGGCTTGGAAGAGCTGAGTTTCCTCCAATTCCCCCAAGGAAGGAGATGTCTTGGCCATTTTGGACATCTCCTTCCCCAGCCGGCTAAAGAGTGGGCACTTTCACAGCGCTGGCGCTGCTGCATAGCCGAGGCGCCCTCCAGCAGCCCTTATGTGGGTGTGAAGGAGGGCTTAGAGCATCTTGCCTTAAGGTCACCTCTTTCCCAATGCCATTTCAGTTCCATACTTCATGACCTGACACTTACTAATAAAATTAAAGATTATATGATTGTATATATGTATATATTTATGATTACATGTGAATAGCTATGTGATTATTATAGGAATAAGTATGTAATTATCTCTAATTCTTTTCTAATTCAATATTTATATGAGAACAGACTGAGGTCTTCAGACCCTTGCCTTGGCTCTTGTGGGGTTTCCCCCCAACAAGGCCTGGTACGATAATATTCTTGTCTTATAGATCCTTTGAAATTTTGCAAAGCAAAGTACATGAGAAATATTTAAGCTGAATTAATTTAACTGGAAATGCTGAAAACAACACAACAGTGTTCCAGTGGAAGATGGCTCAAGCTGCAGCTACTGAATGAAACTAGGCTGTCAGGGTGTGGTGGGTCACAACTGAAATGGGAGGCCTGAAATGGAAGGATCACTTGAGTCCAGGAGCTTGAGACCTACCTAGGCAACATAGTGAGACCCTGTCTCTACAAAAATATTAAAAAATTGCCTGGGCACTGGTGGCTCACATCTGTAATCCCAGCACTTTGGGAGGCCAAGGCGGGTGGCTTACCTCAGGTCAGGAGCTCGAGACCAGCCTGATGACCAACATGGTGAAACCCTGTCTGTACGAAAAATACAAAAATTATCCAGGCATGGTAGTGGGCACCTGTAATCCCAGCTACTCCTGAGGCTGGAGAATTGCTTGAACCTGGAAGGCAGAAGCTGCAATGAGCTGAGATCATGCCACTGCACTCCAGCATGGGCAATAAGAGCGAAACTCCATCTAAAACAAACAAACAAAAAAATTAGCTGGGCATGGTGGTGCACATCTGCAGTCCCAGCTACTCAGGATGGTGGCTGAGGTAAGAGGACTGCCTGAGCCTGGAAGGTGGAAGTTGTAGTGAACTGTGATCAAGCCACTGCACTCTAGCGAAACAACCTTCTGGCTAAAACTGAATAGTCAAAAACGTAAAAAACAAAATTGTAAAGTTTAATTCTTTTTGGGAGCAAGAACTTAAATTTCTCTGTGGTAAAATAAAGGTACATTTCGGTGTTGGGCCTTTAATTTCTCTTGTAGATATTCATCAGGGGAAGGTGGTCCATCTATTTCAAATATGGTACTTTTTTTGAGTTGCCCATGGGTTCTGTGGCCATGTTATACTAAAAATATAAAATCCCTCTCCACTAAAGTCATAATTGGAAAGCAATGAAACTCATCAGCCTAGTACAGGGGTCAGCAAACTACAGCTCCATTTTTTATATAGCCCACGATGAAATAACTGTTTTTACAGTTTTTAAGGACTATAAAAACAGAGGATATGTGACAGAGACGGTAAATGGCCCACAAAGCCTAAAATGTTTACTAGCCAGCCCTTTACAGAAAAAGTTTGCCAACTCCTGATCCTGTATGCTATAGCCCTATAATTACTTTTGTTGCAGTACTATTCTGACATACTTCGAAGAAGTGTGGAGAAGTGGGAGGGATTGTTTATTGTGTTGTCGGTATATTTCCAGGCTCCTCTTTTGTGGATGGAGCAAGACCTCCAGAGACTGAAATATCTCTGAGTCCTTTATTTATACATAAGTCCATATTAATACCATTCTCAATTTGGAAAAAAAAAATTTTTTTTAACTGAGAAAATATTTTTGTGCAAAGTACCAGCAGAATAACATACACAGCAACTATTTACATGGGGCAGATGAAGAGTACTGTTTAAGCAATCGGCAGATTCTCAGGATTGAGGCCTGATTTGAGGTCACAGAGAGTAAGCAGTGACATCCTGGCTACTACCGATCAATAACAAGGGCTTACCGTGGGCGAGGCAGTGTGCTAAAAGCATAGATTAACTCAACCCTCAAAATGACCCTTCCTGCCATGTGTCATTATCTCAATGACTTGGCACTTCTTAAGGCAGTTTACTTTGGTCTGCTTTCAAAGAAAAGTTGCAGTAACAGAAAGAGTCAAGAACCAAATCCATGCTATTAACACTTTCAGAAACAGAGCTCATTTAAAATAATTTTCAAAATCACAAAATGCGATGAACATGTAAAGTGGCCGTTTTAAACTCCTGCACTTAAGTATTATATACATGCATTCTTTCGTCTGGTACTGGGAAAACGTCCCACACCAGAGGCCCCTAGTTTAAAGTACTTTCGTCAAGTTGTTATGCTTCCTCCCTACTTGAGGAAAAGTAGAGTTTTTCTGTTTTTCATATATGGAAATTCTGGGCATCTGAGAGAGGAAGGTGAGAAAAGTCCTTAAAGTGGGCTAGGGCGAGTTTGGCAGTTGACTCAAGAGCCGGTGGATAACGAAGGGCAAGGGGGCGGGGAGGCCCAGCCTCTGCTGCTCTGCCACCGGGTGGCGGCGGCCGCCGGGTCCGCTCTCGGGGACAAACGTGCTCTCGGCATCCCGTCCCCTGCCTTCCCTGCAACCCGGCGCAGCCTTGTGGGAGGGGAGCCTCTCCTCAAAGCCGCCCCCTCCCCACGCCAGGTGCTGCCTAGTCAGCAGCCGGGAACGGACGTTCCACGCCTCCCTCACCCCCGCAGAGCAGCAGGTGAAGGGAGGTCCGAAAGGCCCACTCCCTCCCCCGAGGGCACCCCGACCCCGGCACCCGCACCTTGATGGGCTTGGTGTCGTTGGGGCCGAGGCACTGGCCATGCATCTCCTCCATGGCCCTGCAGGCCTGCGAGCTGCGGGCGAACTTAACGAAGGCAATGCCCTTGGACTCTTTGGTGTGCTTGTCCCGCACCACCCAGATGTCCTGGATGTCGCCAAAAGGCGAGAAGCGCTCCCTCAGCACCGACTCGGGCGTGTACTTGCTGATCACGAGGAAGATGCGGCTGTTGGGCGGTTCGTCCAGGCTGTCCACGCCCGGGCGGAAGCCCCCGCCGCTCGCAGAGCTGCCAGCTTCGTCCATGGTGCACCACCCGAACGCAGGGGCCTCGGTGCTCTTCGCTTCGGCGGTATCCGCCACCGCGGCTGTCTCACAGCGAGCCTTTACGGGTTCATAGCTCCTCTTCCGGGAGCGAGAGGAGTCCGGCACCTGGCGCTGTTCAGCCGCGCAGAATGAGGGCTTCCGGGGAGCGGCCTGCAGCGCCCCCTGGCGACGCGGGGGACTCTGACCCAGTCTAAGTCTCCAATCCAACGGAGCCCAGGCCCAGGTACCAGTTGCGCAATCGTTCCCTGCAGGCAGAACTGTGTTGCTTAGTGCGCAGGTTTTCCCAACGCTGGCTTTACCCCACCTCTAAGGTCAAGGATTCTTCCCAGTGTTAAAGAAAAAATTACTCATGACACTAGTTAGAGATGGTACAGTAAGGCCAACTTTATTCAAAGAGAGCCATGGTCATAGGGCCATGGACAGCTGCAATGGGGTCCTGCAGTGGGGGAGAGAGATTGGACTGAATTTTGACTCTAATAAGGACAAGTTTACAACCCAGAAGCTGGGTGGGAGGTCAGTGGATGGAAGATTACTAAGAGAAAACATCAGGGTTAAGGAGGATTCTGGCTAAACCAACTGGACAGGATACTTGCTGAAGGCAGGCCAAGGTGATTAATATGGATGGTGGTCAGATACCAAGAATGAGGATTTTCACTACACTGATTCAGCAGGTTCTTGCTCAATCTGGATGCTACAAGGACTGAAAGCCCAAGATCAAGCCTAGTCAGGCAGAGGACTCAGAGGAGCCTAACTAAGTTTTGGTCAAAGCGGAGCGTCCTTTCTCACCATCTTGGTCATAAGCTCAATAGATGGTCACTATGGGACAGAGTTCAAACTACAGAGCCTTAAAGTTGAAAGGAAGCTTTGAGATCATTCAATTGCAGCCTCATTTGTTAGAAATGAGGAAGCTGAGTCCTATAGCATAGCCAAAGTAATAGAGATACACGTACAGCCAAAACCAGCACTAACTCCATCTGTTGATTTACTTAATTTCTGTAAGCACCCCTGAGGTGGAGGGCAGCGAGGGTGGACCGCTCAGTTGTCGAACTAGGAGAAATCATAAAGTGCAAGCAAAGTGGAGGATGCCTTCTTATTAACAGGTGAAGTCAGAGGAGAGGTCAGAAATCCAGCAGAAATCCAGAAACAAGGCCTGGATTTAGCAGTGGCATTGGAATGAAGGGAAAGGAATAAACCCCTAAGTGGACCAAAAGCAGAGTTCAGAGTTCTTCAAATGAACAAGTCCTTGCTGCTAAGACCTAAGTTGCTATGAAGCCAACCAGATAAATATTGTACTCCAACTATATGCCAGGCTTCATGCCAGGAGCTAGATATATAATGAGGAACAGGAAACACGTGTCCTGAGGGCTTGTTTTTCCCCACTGTGTAAATCTTACATGTAAATATATAATGCAAGCTAGTGTCAGATTGGGTTACATGGTTTTGCTACTGAACTGTGTGAGCTTGGACAAGTTACTTAATACTTGCAGCTTTGGTTTCCTTAACTGTAAATAGAAATAATATTACCTACCAAGTGGGTAATAAATAATATTATTTTATGGTTGAATTAATTAAGCTTGATAGTCACCCAATAGCTATCCAGGAATGTGGCTATTGAGTTTAATTAATTCAGCCATTCATTTATTCAGTAAATATTTTTGACTATATACTATGTGTTAGGCACTGTGGTATACTGAAGGGATGCAGTACTGAACAAAATAATCACTCTCCTTCCCCTGCAGAGTTAATCACTTAGCCTTGTATAGTTATACTCATATGAGATAATATATATGGAGCTCAAAATAGTTTAGAGATCAAATGAGATAATATTTGTATAATGGCACAATTGAGATTAATTTTCTTGTTCCCTTTGACTATGGTATCCACTCCTCCACCCTTGATATTGTACAGTTGTGTGATGGTTACTGAGAGTCAGGGATTGTGGGTTGTCACCCTGGATTTAGCACTAACAAGATTTTTATAATTTCTCTTTGTATTACATTCCATATCTGTAAAATGAGGGCTCTGTTTACCATGATGCTGAGCAACTCTAAGAAGCATCTTTTCTTACCTTTCCATTTCCCTTTATCTTATGCACAACAATCAAGGTAAATGAAAATAATTTGATAGTGTAATAATTTTATTGATGAGAGGAAGTGCAAAGATTCTGAGCAATACTATTTGCACACCAGTGCCATCTAGTGGAAAATGTGTAATTTTCTTAAATTGCCCTGACTGAGCAATCTCCGTTCTTCGTGAAATAAGATTACTGATTGGTGTCCTGAAAATTTTAGGCTGTTATTGAGAGTAGTTATTTTTTTTCAAAGAGAAGACACATGATTGCATAAAACAAAACCAGGAATGCAAATATTGGGCAATGCCAGGAAAGCAAAATTTCTTTCCTATTCAACTTTGTGAAACACGACGTATTCAAGGAAAATTAGAAGTTTACTTATAAGTTAAAAAATATAGTAAATATATATTTTCATGACTTGTGTATTTATTTTAAACAGATTTATTGAGATACAATTCTTCTTCTTCTTCCTTTTTTTTTTTTCTGTTAAGGGATGGGGTCTCACTATGTTGCCCAGGGCAGTCTTTAACTGGCCTTGAGTTACTCTCTTGTCTCCACCTCGCAAGTAGCTGGGATTACAGGGGAGACCCACCACACCCAGCAAGATGTAATTTTTATATCATACAATTCACTCATTTGATGTATTCAATGAAATCATTTTTAGTACATTCACAGTATTTTGCAAGCAACGTCACAATCAATTTTAGAGCATTTCATCACTCAATGACCAAATTGTTAATTTCAAATCATAAAACGTTTGAACCTGAATTATGTGTCACTAAAACACCTAAAAATCTCTGATGTTTGAAAGAATGATTTTTAGTTAGTCTGCTTAGTAGAAAAAAATGTGCTGGGCATTTGTAGATTAAATTTTTTCAAGGTTTTAGAACATGTAGCTTATAAGTCACTGTTATTAGAATGTGCACATACGTTTGTTTCACATGAAATTTAGATTTTTTTGGAAACTTTTCTCCCTCAAATCTTTCCTTTTTAAAAATGAGAAGTGATATTGTGACTAATTTTTGAAATGCCAGAATCAAATAATAAATTTTTTTCACTATTTTCCAAACTCAAGTACAATGGGGCTTACTTAGTTGGTGATATTAGTCTTCATATGTTACATTTAATTAACTAAAAATGTTTTGCCCTATTTGCAAATTTTTAGAGGTTTTACAACTAAGACTTATTGGTGATCAATTAGTAACTTTAAGATTGTTGTATATGGCCGGGCGCGGTGGCTCAAGCCTGTAATCCCAGCACTTTGGGAGGCCGAGGCGGGTGGATCACGAGGTCAAGAGATCGAGACCAACCTGGTCAACATGGTGAAACCCCGTCTCTACTAAAAATACAAAAAATCAGCTGGGCATGGTGGCACGTGCCTGTAGTCCCAGCTACTCAGGAGGCTGAGGCAGGAGAATTGCCTGAACCCGGGAGGCGGAGGTTGCGGTGAGCCGAGATCGCGCCATTGCACTCCAGCCTGGGTAACAAGAGCAAAACTCTGTCTCAAAAAAAAAAAAAAAAAAAAAAAGATTGTTGTATATGAATATGGTCCAGAGTTTTCATTTGTCCCATCTGTAAAGCTACTTGGCTACTGATGAGGTATGCAATCATTTAGCCTGGTCTGTGACAGATACTCAAGAAATGGTAGTTACCTTGAGTTTGCATACTTTTGTTTGAGTTTGAGAATAATATCTAATGCCTGATTTTTTCACAGTATATATGCTCCTTTTGATTCCATTTGATATATATATAATATATAATATATAAATTATATATAATATAATTATAATTATATATAATATATAATATATATAATTATAATTATAATATAATATATAATATATATAACATATATAATTATATATAATATAATTATAATTATATATAGTATATATAATATATTATATATATAACATGATATATTTTATATATATAATATATTTTATATGTATAATATATTTTATATATTATATATATTTTATATATTATATATATATATATATATATATATATATATATATATTTTTTTTTTTTTTTAAGAAGGAGTTTCCTTCTGTTGCCCAGGCTGGAGTGCAGTGGCATGATCTCGGCTTCGCCTCCTGGGTTCAAGTGATTCTCCTGCCTTAGCCTTCCGAGTAGCTGGGACTACAGGCACGTGCCACGATGCCCAGCTAATTATTTTTGTATTTTTAGTAGAGACAGGATTTCACTGTGTTAACCAGGATGGTCGCGATCTCCTTACCTCGTTATCTGCCCGCCTCAGCCTCCCAAAGTGCTGGGATTACGGGAGTGAGTCCCCACGCCCGGCAAATGACATACATCTTTTAAATGTGTAGATCACAGGACAAAACTCATAGACACCACTTAGAATAGTTTCATTCAAGCATCACCTGGTGACTGTGGCGATTTAAATTAAAATTACCTAAAATTAAAATGAATTATAATGAAAATAATTAAACATTCATTTCCTCAGTTTAATTAGCCAGTTTTTGACAACTCAAGACAGCTGCTGGACAGCAGGCACGCAGAGCCAGGGACTGCACAGCAGATACAAGGCTTTACGCCTCTGGGAGCCGTGGGATCCCACGGTATCTGGGGGCCAATCAGCAGCGCAACTGGGCTGGCTTACCATTGGCTGGCCCCCACCGGAAGCACATGTCCGGCTACGCCTGCCAGGGTGTGGGGCGCCGTTTCTGGATCGCCAGCCTGCAAGTTGAGGCGTGGACTCAGGCCAGGTGGTGATACCAGGTGACTGCTGGAAGCGGGGGGCAAAGGGCGGAACCGCTGGCCCTTTTTAATATCCATATTAAAAAATATTGAGGCGTAGGGCACTGTTTCTGGATTGCCAGCCTGGAAGTTGAGGTGTGGGGCGCTGTTTCTGGGTCGCCAGCCTGGAAGTTGAGGCGTGGACTCAGGCCAGGCGGTGGTTCCAGGTGATTACTGGGAGCGGGGGCGAAGGGCGGAACCGCAGGCCCTTTTTAATATCCATTTAAAAAAGTATTTCACTAGCATTTCTCTTTTTATGAAAAGTCATAGCAATGATATGTACCGACCTCGTCCTCTTTAAGCACTTTCAGCTGGGTAAAAAATAGTTATAAACAGCTGCAGTGTTTCAGATACTGTGTTCAACACAGGGCAGCCAAGTCACCCTTAAAAAGGAATTGTTAAACCTGTAAGATTATAGATTTAATATTCATTACCTTTCACTATCTCTTCTCCACTGCTCACTAACCTGTGACCTTAAATAAGTCACTTGATCTCCGTTTGCCTCATTTTCCTCGTCTATAAAAATAGAGATGTTAATGGTATCCATTTTACAGGGCTGTTGTCAGGACTAAATGAGTTAATAATATACAAAGTTGCTTAGAACATGCCTGTCACGTACTAAGAACACACAAATGTTTGACACTGTTACTCTATTTAGTTTTGAAATTACTTCATTCTTGGAAGAATGACCATTTGCATACTAGATGCCACATCTTTGCCAATTTCAGTGAGAGATTTCTTTTGAAATATGAAATGCTGATAGTGTAAAATGATTATAGGACAAAATGAATTCTCTTCATATTCTTCCTGTCCTTCTCAGAATATCCTATCCCTTGCTCTCCTGCTCTTCCCTTGTTGCTATAACTGAATCTGTTGGTTTTAATGCACTTGGAAGAGGGTCATAGGTATTTGCACTGGCAGTATTCACCTGTGATTAAAGAGGGGAGCAGTAAACGTTTCAATTGTGATTAATGGTGGTAGTTGTAACAGTTATAATGGAAATATGTTATATGTTACTTTCATGTGAAACCTGAGGTTTTTGAGCAAAGACAGTTTTTTGATTGTTTTTAAATGTCTAGTTTCCTGAATTACTAGTAATATTTATTTAGTATAAAAATCAATTTGATTTTCCTTCGTTTTTTTTTTTTTTTGTTTGTTTTGTTTTTTTTTGGAGTCTCAGTCTGTTGCCCAGGCTGGAGTGCAGTGACATGATCTCAGTTCCCAGGTTCAAGCAATTCTCCCACCTCAACCTCCTGAGTAGCTGGGACTACAGGCATGCCCCACCACCCCCGGCTGCTTTTTGTATTTTTAGTAGAGACAAGGTTTTACCATGTTGGCTTGGCTGGTCTTGAATTCCTGACCTCGGGTGATCCACCCACCTCAGCCTCCCAGAGTGCTGGGATTACAGGCATGAGCCACCATGCCCATCCTCAAACTGACTTTTCAGCTTTGTATAAAAGTTGGAAGTAAAGATTCCCTAGTTAGTACTTAGATGACTTTTTTATGATGCAAATTTTATGGTTATGGTGAAATATTTTGAAAAAAGGCCAAAACTGATTTTGTGACTGAAGTTTTATCCTTTTTGGTCCGTGCTCAAAGGCTCACTGAATTCTGAACCTATTTAGATAATTAATAGAACTGATAATTGAATGCAATACTTTGAGTGGTGTTTGGAATTTTAAAGTAAGCTTCTCTTGGATAAAGTTAAGTTTTCTTACCTGGCTTTCTATGAGACCTGAATCATTGGTTCATAGCTTGTTTTTGGATACCGCCTAAACAAAACTACCTTCCCTTTAGGTGGATTATTGACACTTTTATGGGTTTCCATATAGATTTTAAAAAGTTAGGAAGATTTTAGTTTTGCAGGTTTTTGTATATAAAGCATTGGCCTTTCTTGGAGTAATAACTAACAATGTTTGTGTTATTTTGCCAAGAATACATATTGTTATATTTTTGTTATAATTATAACAAAATTATAATTTGTTATAATTATAATGTTAAACAATTGTATGAATTTAGTTAAACAACATGTATTCTTTAATATTGGCAGAATAACACCAACATTTTCTGTTTCTCAGCTGGGTTATATATTGATAGATGAATATGTGCTTAGAACTCTACTCTCGAAGAATTAGGTATTTTCATGATGTCTGAAGTTGTAATTCTTTGTGTTCAAATCCATCCAAACCCCAACTCCTGTGTACTTATTCTTCACAGAACACAGAAACAGAAAAATAAAACCCAGTGTATTCATTACTATATTAAAACACATTTTTGATAGTTTGAAATTATTTTAATTTTTACTGAGGAGGCATTTAGTTATAGAATTTTTAACAGTCTTAACCAAAATATCTTTGTAAAAAATTTATTTTATATATCTACCACCACATAGTAAGGTCTTTCCCACTTAAAATTGTGTTTTTTCCACTACATTAGTATAAAATACATACTAATACTAACTGAACTCAATAATGTTATTTCTGATTGCTTTTGGATAATGCTTGATCTAGTCTGGTATTTATAGCTAAGACTATAAAGTAAATGAGAAATTATATATAGGTTGCTATGGCTGCATTCTTTTCTGTATAATTTTTATTTTTACAGTTCTATTATTGTAGACATATAAATACTCACAATAATATCATGTTTAAACACCTTTTCTATTTGTTCAATTCTTATTTTTAAGTAAGGGGATGCAAAATTAGACCTATACGTTTACATCATCTTTTGCACATGCACTTTTTAGAAATGAAAAGGAATACGATTGACATGAATAAATTAATGTAATTCTTTGAAGGCTAATGTAAAACCTCTTTGATACCAATAGTTTCTGAAGTAGCTATGGCAGGAACTTAAAATAAGACTAATTAATGAAATGATTGTCTTTATGAAATTGGATGCTATAGCTTTGCGCAGTGGCAGTGTTGTAGCCAATGAGGTTTATCCGAGGCGTGATTATCGCTAACTGAAAACTTTTCCCAGTACCCCGCCATGACGACTTGCAACATAGTTGGCACTGGCAATTTTTGACAGTCTCTACGGAGACTGATATAAAAAGAAAGAAAGAAAGAAAGAAAGAAATTGGATGCTATAATATATCTGTGTTTTTGAGCACTCAGACATTAAAGCTTACATGCTTTAATGAACATGTTTTTGTTCAACATCACACTAGCATTACTTCAGCCAAAGTGATGGAATTCTTTTTTCTCCCAGCTTTGAAAATTGGATATTTTCTTTGGTTTGTGATTTTAATGTTCCATTGCAGAGCAAAATGGGACATGCTGAAGCAGGCAAGAAGATCTTTATTCAAAAATGTGCTCAGTGCCACACAGTGGAAAAAGGTAAAAAATGTAAGACTGGTCCAAATCTCTTGGGCATCTTTGGCTGAAAAACAGGACAAGCAACAGGATTTTCTTACACAGAGGCAAAAAAAAAAAAAAAAAAAAAGGTAAAAACTAGCAGTTGTGGAAGAGAAGCAGATATTTTGTAGGAAAGAATAAAGCACATGATTTGGCATTATAATAATTTCCTAATTTGCAGCATCAGAAATGGACCACTCTTTTTATGTTACTGAAATGTGGATTTACATCATAAGACCTGCATTTGGATAACTGATCATCCTTTTAATCAGAAGAATTAGCAATCTTGTATGGCATATATTTTTGCCTATTCAGGGTGTTAGATTTCATGTAATATATTTATCTTGAAAAAATATAAGCTAGATTTTAAAAAATCATATTTTAGTGGCATAATGGCAGTAGTGATTCTGTTTGTAGTATTGATTTTAGCAGAGTGGGAAGAATATTATATAGTTTGAAAAGTATATTCAGCTTTTTTTTTTGTTGGTGGAAAGAGGGTGGATAAAGTCAAATAGCATCTTAGGGTTAAGATTGAAATGATTGGAAAAGACTATAATATCTTTGCAAAGCAATTTGTCATTCCTGGAGATTTAAATAATATGGAGATGTATATGGTATATATGTGTGTATATATATATATGTGTGTGTATATATATATATACACACACATATCTCCAGGAATGAAGATTATAATATAATAATCCTGTTAAATATATATGAATACATACATATTTAACAGGATTATCATATTATATCCTGTTATAATATTAATTATATATTATTATAATATATATATTATATGATGTATAATTATATATACACAATATATATTTTATATGTAGTAAATATAATATATAATTATATATTATTTATTATATATAATTATATATACAATATATATTTTATATATAGCCTATGTATTATATATACTATATATACAATATATATTTTGTATATAGTATATATTATCTATATATACTATATATATTTTATATATAGATAATATATAGATACTATATATATTTTATATATAGATACTATATATATTTTATATATAGATACTATATATATTTTATATATAGATACTATATATATTTTATATATAGATACTATATATATTTTATATATAGATAATATATACTATAGATATATGTTTTATATATAGATAATATATATACTATATACAAAATATATATAATATATAGTATATACATTGTATATATATTATCTATATATACTATATATTTAATATAGAGATAATATATGTACTATATACAAAATATATAGTATATATAGTATATATAATATATATTCTATATATGATATATGGTACATAGATAATTATATATAATAAATAATATATATCATTAATATATATAATATATATTATATACTATATATTATATATAATGTATTACATATATCAAAGATATTTAATATATATTAAAGATATTTTATATATATAAAATATATATATTATATATAATATATAATGTACTATATATTATATATAATATATTATATATGCTATATATAAAATATATATTGTGTATATATTATATGAATATAAATAATATATTAATATATAATATATTACATAATATATTATATATAATATTACATAATATGTATTATATTATGTAACATATCATATATTATATATACATATTATATTAATTATATATAATATTATATATCATATATAATACCATATATATATTTTTACAGTTCTGTTCATTATTATGTATTATATATATATATCTACATATATAGTATTATATATACATATTATATATATATATGACCATATATATTTAACAGGATTACCATATCAGCTTTTTTCAAAATAGGATATAACTCCATTTGAAACATTTTTGGGGGCCTAGCATGTCTTATAGGTTGGACTTTAAAGTCACTACTAATTGGAAAGGGTTTTATTTTTTATTTCTTTTTATAGAAGTGAAATTCACATAACATATAATTAGCCATTTTAAAGAGTACAAATTCAGTAGCATTTAGTGCATTCACAATGGTGTACAATCACCACCTTTCTCTAGTTTCAAAACTTTTTTATCACTCCAGAACACCTGCATCCATTAAGTAATCATTCTGCATTCCCTCTTACCCCTATTCCCTGGCAACCATATTTGCCTATTGGATCATATAAAAGGAATCATATAATATGTGACCCTCTGTGTCTGACTTCTTTTCACTTAGCATGTTTTCAAGCCCCATCTAAACTGAAGCATGTATTGCACTTCATTCCTTCCCCCCCATTATTGGAAATGTTTATTTAACAACAACAACAACAACAGTGCAACAAACAGAAAACTCAGAATACAAAGGGTGGTACTGAGAAAGTCTAGGAATTTTTAATATAAGTCAACACTTCTTGTGATGCTTTTCATTCCTTTTTATGGATGAAATTCTAGTTATAGGCTCTAGCTACTGAATCTCTGACTTTGTTATTACGTGACCCTTGTGCATCTTTGTCTTTACATGACCATTTTCTCCTAAGGACCCCACTCATATTGGATTAAGGGCTCATCCTACACCAATAACAACTGAACTAATCACATCTGCAATGACTCTAGTTCTAGATGAACTTATATTCTGAGTACCAGGGGTTAGGACCTCAGTATATCTTTATTTGAGGGACTACTTTTACATATGAAAGAAATACATAATTGGCCAAGCATGGTGGCACAACATGTAATCCCAACACTTTAGGAGGCTGAGTTGGGAGGATTACTTGAGGTCAGGAGTTCAAGACCAGCCTGGGCAATGTAGTAAGACCACGTCTCTACAAATTAAAAAAATTAGCTGATGGCTGGGCATGGTGTCACATGCCTGTAATCCTAGCACTTTGGGAGGCCAAGGCAGTGGATCACCTGAGGTCAGAAGTGCGAGACAGCCTGGCCAATATGGTGAAATCCCGTCTCTAAAAAATAAAAATTAGACTGTGCACAGTAGCTCACGCCTGTAATCTCAGCATTTTGGGAGGCCGAGATGGGTGGATCATGAGGTTAGGAGTTCCAGATCAGCCTGGCCAACGTGGTGAAACCCCGTCTCTACTAAAAATACAAAAATTAGCCAGGCATGGTGGCACACACCTGTAGTCCCAAGTACTCGGGAGGCTGAGGCAGGAGAATTACTTGAACCCAGGAGACAGAGGTTGTGGTGATCTGAGATCCTACCACTGTACTCCAGCCTGGGCAACAAAGTGAGACTCCATCTCAAAAAAAGAAAAAGAAATTAAGTAAATAAATTTATAAATACATAATTGATAAAGTACTTATACTAAAAGTACCTTGAGTAAAATTTAATATTTGTCAAGTCAGAAGTATTTTGCCATCTTTTAAAATATCAGCATTATTTATTATTAGCACAACATTATTAAATTTGTGATGTACAAAAATGCTGGTAATAGGTACTAGTAACAATTTGGTCTTTCTCCTGGGTTCCTGGCAAGGAACTTCTAAAATCTTGGAATTTCTGGAGTGATAGGAGTATGTTTGTTATTGTAGTTGGACACTGGGACCAAGACCTGAGGTCATGTTTACAACATGAATCATGAAACTCCCAGATAGTTTCTGGATGGGTGCTGACCAAGCTGCAAGGACCAACCAGGTGAGTAGAAGATTAAGGCTTTGAGCTAAGTGAATAAGTCTGACCTCTGGGAACAGAATGGGGGTGGAGGTTGAGTTCAGTCACATGGCTAGTGATTCAAACAATCATGCCTGTGTAGTGAAACCCCAATTAAAAACTCTGGACACTTTCAACTGGAACTCTGGTTGAGCTTCCGGGTTGGTGAACACGTCAATGTGTTGGGAGAGTGTTGAGTCCTGATTATACAGAGAAATGACTCAGAAGCTTTCCATTTGGAACCCTCCCAGCTGTCGCCCTATGGGTCTTTTCCTCTGACCAGTCCTGATTTGTATCTTTTATAATACAACTGTAATTGTAAGTATAGTTATTTCATGAGTCCTGTGAGTTTTTCTAGTGAATTATTGAAGTCGAGGAGATTGTGGGAACCCCTAGATTTGTAGCCAATTAGTTGGAAATTTTGG
Organism: Saimiri boliviensis; assembly: GCF_048565385.1. Taxonomy (NCBI): domain Eukaryota; kingdom Metazoa; phylum Chordata; class Mammalia; order Primates; family Cebidae; genus Saimiri; species Saimiri boliviensis. The sequence continues at coordinate 61,826,777 of NC_133453.1, forward strand.
TGGCTTAGGGACCCTGAGCTTGCAGCTAGTGTCTAAAGCAAGGGGACTGTGGAGTCTGTGCTTACTCTGAGCAGATAGTGTTAAAATTGCATTACAATTATTGCAATAGGATTCTCAGTTGATAGACTACTGAATAAATCAGTCTTTAACTCATCTTCATTGTCAGCATTTATATGGCTTTTAAATTTTTAGAGTAGTGTTTCTCTATAGAGTCATTATTATTGTTATTATCCTGTTATAAGCAAAGTCAGCTTTTGAACTTCTAATTTGTAATCTTAAGCCAATGTTGTTCCTCTAACTGCCAGTATTTTGAGTAATTTATTCCTTGGTAGCATTGATTTGAAATAGTATTAAAACTTATAACAAATATATCTTTTATTATACAGATTATTGCCAACAGTTGAAAGCTGTATAAGGCTTGGTTTTAATGTTATTTAAGAATTAGAAATAAAATTACCTTAATCAGATTATTTAAGTAATATGACTAATTTGGGAATATAATATTATTATTCGTTAGTTCTGCTGATGAAATAAGAATAAGAAGTAGCTTACTACGTTAATTGCACTAGGATTTTAAAATAGGGTTTCTTAAAACTAAACAAGGATTTAAAAAATACATTAGCACAGCTTGGTTAGAAACAGACTTCAATAACTAAAAAGAACTAGGAAGTCAGTAGTTCAGTGTTAATAAAAATTGTGCTGCACTGTCAACCATATTCTATTTTCTGTGTATAACCTTTCTGTTGCAAATAATTATACTACTTTTATTTTCAGAAGAGTACAGAAATTCTCAGTTTTACAGATTCTTTGTCCTGTATGACTTGTACAGAATATAGTTTTACAAAACTAATGATTATAGCAATAATCTTACATTACCACTGATCAGGTGTCCTTCAGAGCCTGAGCTTGCTTTTGTTGTCTTGCTAAAAATCGGGACAGGTCAGGATGGAGGAGGAGAAGGAAGGAAACTGAAATCTATTGTGGTTCAGGAATCTCTACATGCACAAAATATTTTATAAGCCTAGCAACTACTATTGATGATGGCTTCCACATACTCATTTCTCTGTAATTTAAATATGAATATAGACATTAGCTTTAATTTTCATTAAGTTGTGCTTGGTTATGTGTTTGCTTTTTATTATAAACAATACTTAGGGCAACTTAAAAAAAAGTAGGGAAAATAAAGTCATATAGTTGATCTTACCATAGGAATATTTTTGGAAAAAAAGAGCACATTGTTGACCTTGGGTGACATAAAATAAACAAAGGAGAAAAGCATGTCCAATGTTGTTAAATATTTATGTCATATAACATGTAATCTTTCTGCATTAAGATACTCTGCTAATCCAGGGTAATATGAAGCTAGATTTGCAGGGAAGGATAGCAGGGACACTGAGATAGAGGGAGAAAAAAATTCTAAAACCTTCACCATAAATGTGGAAAGAGCCCCCACCTTACAGCAAATGGAAGAGAGGCAAGATGGGTCAGGTCTACAGCAGACCCTGGGTGGAAGGGAACAGTGGCTTTGTTTAGTGTGAGGCAGCCCCTGAAGCAGCTATGCAGTCCTGCAAGTATTCTGTCACGCAAATGATATGGCCCATTGCAAGAAGGAGAGAAGTTGTGTCTGTATCAAAGAGGTGGGTAGTGGACTAGGTCAGAACTCATTATGGGTGAGGATAAGACATTTCTAGCTTTTACACTTCACAGTAAGCCCCTGTAATGTGAGTTTTACTTTCTGTGTTGACACCTACGAGATCTGGTGCCAGAACCAAAACTCGGATCTTCTAGTCCAATTGCTTCTGGCTTTTCTCTATTATCATAGGGTTAATATATTAGCTAGTTAATATCTTACTGGGCTAGGTGCAGTGGCTCACGCCTGTAATCCCAGCACTTTGGGAGGCCAAGGTGCACAGATCGCTTGATCCCAGGATTTGGAGACCAGCCTAGTCAACATGGTGAAACCCCATCTCTACAAAAAATACAAAAATTAGCTGGCCATGGTGGCATATGCCTGTAGCCCCAGCTACTTGGGAGGCTGTGACAGAATTGCTTGAGGCCAGGAGGTCAAGGCTGCAGTTATCTGTGACTATGCCATTACATTCAACTTGGGCAGCAGAGTGAGGCCCTGTCAAAAAAAAAAAAAAAAAAAAAAAAAAAGCATATGCCTCCTGTGAAGATATGCTAACAGTTATCGGAGTGAGGGGAACATGTTGACAAACATTTCCAGATGGTTCCATTAAGTATGCTGAGTGCCCAGGATTACTCTTAATGCATCTGGTATTTGGGGGAGAATGCACTCCTCATGGAGCCCAGTGCCAGTATTTTGCAGGAAAGAGTGCCTCTGGGGGCCCAGAGAGGGCTTCAGAAAAAGCTGAGCTTGTTATTCTCTACCTGGAGGGATTTTCTGATAAGGGCAGACACATCTGTAGGGACTCCAAGGACGTCTAAAGATGTTGCCAGTCTCAAAGCTCAGTTAGGTTTGCAAATACGTAGAATTAGGTAATGTACTTCCTCTCCTAATTTGCATGAGGCCAGAGAGCTCGCTGAGAAAGAACTTGAACTCTATCTACATTTATAATTATAATTTGGATTTGTAGAACCCTGACAGATGAACTTGGTGGCATTGATAAAAGTCATATTGCAGGGGGAAGTAAGAGGCCCTCAGGTTTGGAGTTTGAATACTTTCAACTTCAGAGAAGTAGAAAGAAGATAGTATGAGGAGAGTTGAAATAATAAAAGGCAGGTGGATAGAAATGGAGATGTATTAAGTAGATTTCCATTTGAAAAATTGTTTTTAGAAATAATGTGTTGAATGTTGCTTTAAATTTATGTTTACCTTAGAGCAAAATAAGTATCTCTTTGCTAGTGGCAATGTTTCCTGTATAGAAATAAAAGTTGGAAGAAAGTTTGCAAATAAATGCAATAATTAAAATGTTTTATTGTGATAGGCATTATTATTGAATATATGTTATTTCTGAGATGCTTAAATCCATTTTAGGATGAATTTACATGAAGGGACTTTTGGGTGTGGAAGGAATTTTATACTGTGCCAATTTAGCTAAGTTGGAACTGCATTTTCCAAATTATTCTCTGTATGGTTCTCAGTTAGGGATGGTCACAAGATAAGTTTGTCTGAGATTCAAAAGGAGTCAGGCAGAAACTTTTACATTTGGAAGGTCAGTTCAGGGCCCCAGGTACAAATTATACTTGTAACCAATTGGTTGGCTCACCTTTGTGTGGTGGGACAGCAGCTCTTCCAATTCCTGCCATGTATTCTTTTATAGCTTCTCTGAGTCTTGGGCCAGGACTATGTGGAGTTTCAAGGGGAAAGGGCCTAGGTTTGTCAGTCCATTCATATCATGCAGGTTTGAAATGGGGAGAGACAGACAATACAGATACCAGTTTACCCTCACAGGTTTGTCCTTGCTATTCCTGTTTGGCTTGCAGGTTTCTTTCCAAGTACTTGTCCTGCTGACTTGCAACAACCTTAGGCCCATCACCAGATGCAGAACCAATAACAAAGATTTTTTTTTTTTTTTTTTTTTTTTTTTTTTTTTGGTACGGAGTTTCACTCTTGTTATCCAGGCTGGAGTGCAATGGCACGATCTCGGCTCACCGCAACCTCCGTCTCCTGGGTTCAAGCAATTCTCCTGCCTCAGCCTCCCGAGTAGCTGGGACTACAGGCGTGCACTACAATGCCCAGCTAATTTTTGTATTTTTAGTAGAGACGGGGTTTCACCATGTTGACCAGGATGGTCTCGATCTCTTGACCTCGTGATCCACCCGCCTCCGCCTCCCAAAGTGCTAGGATTACAGGCTTGAGCCACCGTGCCTGGCGTTATAACAAAGATATTTTGATTAGACTTGAGTCAGATTCCTCTAAACTGTCTTCTCAATCAGGCCCTGACCTTGGTCTCTGCCTTTGATCTACTTAGCGTAATTTTAGCAAGAATCGTGCTAAACTAGTTTAGCAAAAATCTCCCACCCTTGGTATCTGATAAAATTCCTCCTCGGTTTTGATATCTAATCTCCTGGCCTGCCTTCAGCAAGTATCCTGTTAAGTCGTTTTGGCCAGAATCCCCTCTTACCCCTGACGTTTCCTCTTAGTGCTTTTCTGTCCACTGAGCTTCCACCCTGCTCCTTACCTATAAACTCCACTTGACCTTATTGTATTCATAGTTGAGCTTAATCTTTCTCCCTACTGCAAAACTCTCATCGCAGTAGTCTCTTCTTCAATAACATCCTTCTTCCCATCTTTAACAAGTGGCAGAATAATTTTTTCTCTAACATCAACAATCTCCCATAGTCTTCTTCATTAGTTCTGCTTTGTGCTCTTGGTGACTTTCCTCTGATCATTTAACTGTCCTTTTTTTGACATTTATCTCGTCAGCTTCTCCTCAAATTGTGGAAGGCCTAATTCTTATAGTAAATTCCTTATTCACATCACTCGTAGTGGTACTGCTTCTCTGCTCAAACCATAACTGATATGGCCACCATATCTGTATAACATCTACTTTGTGAAAGATGAGAACCTCTGAGGGGATTACTTTTTCAGTGCTCTTCCATCTAAATTCTGCGTACCCTGACAGAGCAGAGGAAATAATAATAAACTTTTACAACTCTTTGAAGTTGTCAAGTTATTAAGGTCTGAAAATGTCTCCTACACTTGAAATAAATATCCAGTAGGAAAATGATTCATGTTAAGCAGAGAACAGATTTTTATGATGATGAAATATGAAAAAGTAAGTATTATTGTTTTGTAGTACCATTAACAGGAACCAGGAGACTTAGTGACCAGGAAATGTTATGCTGATAACATACTAAAAATATATATTTAAAAAATATTGCCAGACGCGGTGGCTCAAGCCTGTAATCCCAGCACTTTGGGAGGCCGAGGCGGGTGGATCACGAGGTAAATAGATCGAGACCATCCTGGTCAACATGGTGAAACCCCATCTCTACTAAAAATACAAAAAAAAACTAGCTGGGCATGGTGGTGCGTGCCTGTAATCCCAGCTACTCAGGAGGCTGAGGCAGGAGAATTGCCTGAACCCGGGAGGCGGAGGTTGCGGTGAGCCAAGATCGCGCCATTGCACTCCAGCCTGGGTAACAAGAGCGAAACTCCGTCTCAAAAAAAAAAAAAAATTATAGACCATTGGGTGATTATATATGAAATTTATCACTTTTAGCTTAGGCAGTTCTAATTCATATCTTGATAAGGATCTAAAAGGACAAAGTATTGCTTCATTTAATTGAAGTAAAAATGTGAGATTAGTTAACTTGGCAGTTATTTGTGTGTTACAGAAGGTACAGAGAGAACTCTTCAGAAAGCAGTGGAACATTGTTAGGTCCTGCATTCTTAATTTTTTTTTAGTCTAGTGAGTGAAGTACTTCCCAGATGTACACCTCTAGTTAGTAGGTCTTGAGGGAAAGAATATATCATTTATTTTTCAAGAAGAATAATTTTTTGAATCGAATCCTTGTGTCCTACATGATGTTGTGTATAATGCAGCATAATTTTGAGTATTTATGTTTTGCTTATTCTTCCTTCTCATCAAGTTCTTCTAAAATATTAACATAGATTGGAATTTAGAATCAAATTTTCTTCTTTGGATTTTTCACTTGGTGATCATTATGATCAACTTGAATTTGAAATCACAGTTTCATGCATTTTCTCAGCTTGAATTCCTCATTGCCCACAAAGTGGGGCTTCATTTAGACACATAATACTATGAAAGTAAGGCAAGTCAGAGTGGAGCACTGTTATGTGAGTCAGGGGTTGCATGAAAGGCAGAGGTAGGGGGCTTCAGTGCAGAAAGGGTCAATATTTCCTTATCTATAAAATGTGAGGGGTTGGGCCAGATCTCTCATTTTCAAATATGTTTTATTTGCAGAACCATCTGTTTAAATGCAAAACTCAGTTTAAAACAGAACCACTCTGATTGAGGAGGAGTGTGACCCCTTTCCTACTCCTCCACATCCTTCCTCCCTACTCCTAAGTATAAAACTACTTTCAAATAAAGTGAACAGAGGTTAGAAAATGTTTGAAAACTTGCAGTTCCCATACTCTCACTTTATTTTATATTTTTGGTTTTCAAAATTTGTATAAATTTAATGGGGTACAAGTATAATTTTGTTACATGCATAGAGTACATAGTGGTGAAGTCAGGGTTTTAGAGTATCCATCACCTGAATAACGTACACTGTACCCATTAAGTAATCTCTCATCATCCACCTTGTTTGCTCCCCCTCCCTTCCAAGTCTCCATTGTCTATGCTCATGTGAATGCATTATTTAACTCCTACTTTTAAGTGACAGCATGAGGTATTTGTCTTTCTGTGTCTGACCTGTTTCATTAAAGTTAACTGCCTCCAGTTTTATCCATGTTGCTGCACAAGATATGATTTTTTATGGATGAATACTATTCAGTGGTGTATATATATGAGTTGGAGTCTCGCTCTGTCGCCCAGGCTGGAGTGCAATGGCGTGATCTCAGCTCACTGCAACCTCTGCCTCCCAGGTTCAATCAATTCTTCTGCCTCAGCCTCCTGAGTAGCTTGGATTACAGGTGCCTGCCACCATGCCCAACTAATTTTTTTTGTTTTAGTAGAGACAGGGTTTCACCACGTTGGCCAGGCTGGTCTCTTTGGCCAGGCTGGTCTCGAACTCCTGACTTCGTGATCTGCCTGCCTCAGCCTCCCAAAGTGCTGGGAATACAGGTGTGAGCCACAGTGCCTGGCTGACATTTTCTTTATCCAGTCATTCATTGGTGGATACTTAGGTTGACCATACCTTTGCTACTGTGAATAGTGCTGTGATAAACATACAGATGCAGGTTTCTTCTTGTTATAATTATTTCTTTTCCTTTAGGTAGATACGTAGTAGTGAGATTGCTCATTTTAAAGTTGAGAAGACTGAGGCCCAGAAACTTTTCCAAAATCAAACAGTTAATGTCAGTCTTTAAAACTGGGACTAGAACATAGGTCCTGGTTTCCCCAAATTTGATTTTCCTACTTTTATGTGGGGTTCTGGCTGATTCATACACTTTTAATGACTGTTGTCTAACCAACTACTTCCTCATGGTAAACTTTCTGTCCTTCTATAAAAATGGCAACAATCATATAAAATAAAATTTTTTTAATGGAATTTTCTGTTTCATCTTGCCAAGAGGTTTATTTTGGTTTGTTTTCCTTTTTTGGTAAATATTTGAAATAGTATTATGTGAAAATCATGGCTATATAAATGCTGTTTGATCATAAAAATAGGGTGATCATTTTAAATCATGTGTGCCCATCTCTACCATAATAAGAATGTGGTCTGTTACAGAGGATTATTCATTAAATAATTTATTCAATAAATATTTATTTATTGTGCATTATGGTGTTTGGTCTCTAACGATGGCGCCTGATAAGCCATGCTTCCAGCTATTCATGCCTTTGTGTAGAACTCTCTCATGCTGAATCCCAGTTGACTTTCATTTACTTTAACCAATAGAATGTGGTAGAAGTGATGTTATACTAGCTCAGATCCTAAGCATTAAGAAGACCTGGAAGCTTACACTTTTGTGTTTTTTGGAAAACCTACACCACCATGGAGGAAGGCCAGCAGTCCTGCTGGAAAGACCATGTGGAGAAACAGGCCTGAGACTATTGGAAGAGGGGAAAGGGGAAAGATTGATTCACCTGGAGATGGGGAGAGAGAAGATGAGTAATTCACTGGTTCCAGAGTCCCAGCTGAGCCCAGACAGATTGATCCATCCAGTCCAGTCAAGTCTCTGGGTGACTTCAACCCAAAGATGTTTTTATTGGGTTACAGTCTTTTAAAAACCTAGGATAGTGGTACTTTTGATAGCACAGCTGTCTCCAAAAATCTGTTTGATTTTTGTCCTTTTTGTCAGTCATACTTTGTGCTTGTCAGGCTTTCATGGGGTCATATTCTTTTTACTGAGCCATTTCTTTGCCCCAGTACTGAATTTTAATTGGCCTTTGTTGCAAGACTGTTTTTAATTTCATCTGAAACTGAGATAAGAAATAGTTGCAGCTTTCAGGTCGGCAACTCCTAGGATTTCTGGATTTTCTGTTTTCCCTTAAATTCCTTCTTATAATCAGGCCATTTCGTTTGCTGAGCTCACTTGTAGAATCTTGTAAAACACAGCTTAGTCATGACCAAATACACTAGAAACACTTTTTTCTTCAGTTTCTTCACCTGAAGCTGCATATTCTTTATGTTTATTTTATTTTATTATTTCAACTTTTATGTTAGATACATGGGGTACATGTACAGATTTGCTACATGGGAATGTTGTGTGATGCTGAGGTTTGGAGTATGGATACCATCACCCAAGTAGTGAGCATAGTACCTGATAGGTAGTTTTTAAAACATCCCCCTCCACCTTCTAGTAGTCCACAGTGTCTTTTGTTCTCATATTTATGTCCATGTTCATTAGATTTCTTGTCTGTTTAAGTTATTGTAGGTGACAGTTTCACCAAATATTTTATCTCTGTATAACATGGGTCACCATTTTTCCAGCTCCTGATAATAGTTTCCATGGCACTTTCTGTCTGGTACTGAATATAGGGCCATATATTTTGGTGATAGCAGCATCTCACTTCTAGGTACCAATTTCTATATGTCAGTTTGCTGTAGTAACAAAATCTCAGGGACTTGCAACAACAAAAACATTTGTTAATGTTTCTCATTCACATGGCATATAGACTGTGGTTTTGCTCCGAGTATCTTCTCATTCTAGAACCCAGGTTAAAGAAGTACCTATATGGGACATTCCCATTTGTGTGGCAGAGGGAAAGTCCAAAAGCCGTGGAAGAAGATCCTGATGTTTCATGAAGCTTCTGCTTAGATGTGGCATAAAAAATGGGTGTTCACATTCCACTGATCAAAACTTACGTAGTCAAGGCCAGTGCCAATTAAATGAGATGGTACACTTTTTCTGAAGGAATAATGCAAGTCTCAGGACAATAGTTTGTCATTCTTTTAGAGGGAAGAGGGTAGTGAAAAATTGCAAGAAAGAAAAAGGTTATCCACCATACCATGAACATATATGTGCATTTCTCTTTGCTTGTATTTTCACTTCATACAGTCTTTCTGAACCCAGTCTCATTGCTCTTTGACTTACCTGTTAAGCTGACCAGTCATGCCCTAGGTGTCAACTTTGCTTTGTTCTTTTTTCTAGTTTGTATACTTGCTTGCAGGCTGCCTGTTCCCATGTCAGACTTGCTTGTCTGCATTCTGGCTTGTGATACCATCAGCGTTGTCCTACTCTCCTACTACTTCTCCAGTTCAGATATGTGAGCAACAAACCAAGCCTTTGTAATATTCAAGTTTAGATTGACTATAGGCTAGTGATCAAATTATTGTGCAGTTTTACTTGAAGCATGAAGAAATTAGTAACTGAGATTATTTGATAGCTAGGACTAGAAGAGTCTGTTCCACAATTATATCCAAGAATCTCACTGAGCTACTCAAGAAGATAATTTGTCATTGAGGTTAAATTCTTATTTAGAAAAGAAAGTTATTTCTCTTGTAATTCTGGTTGGAATAAACATGGTCTTTTTCCTTGGAGTGTTAATTTTACTTGAAGGTAAAAGACTTTTTTAGATTTTTATACTTTTGAGGTTTTATTTATTCTGACATGGAGTGATAGTTATAATACACTATTGAGTAAAGAGAGCAAATTTCTGATGGATTTTGTAGAATGGCTCACTTTTATACATAGTTTTTTTTTCTATACATACAAGAATATGTATGTTAGTGTATATATCAAGGTATTGATATCAATATTGGCTATTGATACGTACCACACTGATAAGTATGTGTTCTCGGAAATGAGGATGGAAGGCTAATTTTTCTTTATATAATCTTATGTTTAAATTTTTACAAGCATATATTAACCTTTTCATAAAAGAAGAAAAACTAAAAGTATAGTTCAAAGTCACTAAAAAAAATTTTATCAGATGCCAAAGCAAAATCTGTAAAACTTTTTTTCTGTCACTAAATTTCATATTATTTTATGAAAATCCAGAAAGAGGAACATTTTCCTGCATAGCAAGTTATTAGAAAAACTTATTTTGTATGTATTTTGGGAATGTGGTGTTATTAGTTGTACAGCCAATCAAAGGTATCATGAACTACTGTAGCAGGAAAATGTAATTCAGACACTTTTGCTCTTTGGATCTATCTGACTGCCCTGGACATGTGCTTTCTTAGCCAGTCTGTGGAAACCAGCATAGCCAGTTCTTTGGAAAAACAAGTGTATCATTTTTCTGAGCAGTACTTAAAAATTTTTTTTTGTTTTTATTTTTTGGCTTCTCAAATTCGTTCAATTTCCTACCATGATTATGCTCCTTCAAATATTTAGTTCTCAGGTGAGGTGGCTCACATCTGTCATCCCAGACAGACGTGAGGCTGAGGTGGGCAGATCACTTGAGGTCAGGAGTCCAAGACCAGCCTGGCCAACATGGTGAAATCCCGTCTCTACTAAAAATACAAAAATTAGCTGGGTGTGGTGGTAGGCGCCTGCAATCCCAGCTACTTGGGAGGCTGAGACAGGAGAATTGCTTGAACCCAGGAGGCAGAGGTTGCAGTGAGCCAAGATCACACCACCGCACTCCAGCCTGGGTGACAGAACAAGACTTCATTACACACACACACACACACACACACACACACACACACACACTTTAGTTTTACTGAGTTCTGTTTTTCTATACAGTGATTTTTCAATGACCCCTAACTAGCAGAAAGTATGTGAGAAGTGAGTGTAAAATTCTAAGCCCCACAAGTGACTGTACAGACCATCTCTTGGCCAAGGGGATCAGAGTAATCTTGAAAACAAAGTTCTCTGCCATGACTGTGTGAGAGGTCAGATATGGCTTGTTACACTTTCTCCCTGGCTAATCAGGATTAGGCTTTCTTCCTGAGAGTTCAACAGAAAGTAGCCCTTTCACTAATCTCAACAAGCCACTTGATGCCCCACCGACCATGGAGTGGCTCTGACCAGTCCACCCAGAATGCACAGTGAGGGTTTTTGTGTCCTCTGCTTTACATTTGATGTCAGAGAGCAAAAACTCCACCCTTGGATCATGCTAATGCTGCTGTTTTTTGTACGTGGGGCCATCAAAGGGCATAAAGCTGAATTGTGTATGCATATGTTTCTCCTTTCATAAATATTCATGACTCCTCCTATAGCTGTTTGAATATGTATGTTTGACCACCTTGCTAAGCATAAATTCCTGTTCCCTTTGCTCCTCCCTCAAAGTATCTGTTTCCAGGTTCTGACTGGATAGTATGCTTCCTAGTGTGTCAGAATGGCCACCCTGCAGACTGCAACCCTTCTAAGGGTTGAAATTTATGAATCTTGTCATTTTTTAGTTGACGTAAGAAATATGACATTATATTTCTTCCAGTTATATGGACTGGTGGCTAAATTAATGATAACCACAATAATAGAATGGCTAATATTTATTGAGCATTTACTATGTGCCCGAAACCGTCCTGTTTCTTTCTTTTATTTTCAGTCTTGTTCCTTCTGTACAGATACTGTTCTAAGTGCTGTATACATATTAGCTCATTTAATACTCACAATTCTGTTAATGATTCACATTTTACAGATGTAGAAACTGAGGCATCTTGTCCCACCATGGCTTGATACTAGTGAGATTGTGCAAAAAGGGAAATTGAGATCAACTTAAAATCATTAAAAGTGGTGACAGAGATGACATTGTTCCTGAAGCTCCCCACAATGGCCTTCACTATGACTATGTGACAGATAGTACTGCCCCCACTTCATTTGGAAATCTAAATGAGAAAAGCCAACCTACAAAGTATTGGGTAGTCTCTGATACATATGTAAAGTATGAGTTCTACGGCAGGAATGCTAATGACTTCAACCTTGGTGTCTTTTTGTGAGGAAACTTTTGACAGTAAGTGTGGAAATTATCACTTTAATAATTTAAAAAAAATTCCTTGTGGAAATGTTGAAAGAAAATCGCCAGAATTGTTTGCAACTGAAGAAAGAAAAGACTGAGGTAGAAGCAATATAATGATGTCACTCCTACAAACAAACAAGCAAAATGCTTAAAACTCCCTCCAAGGTCAGTGTCAGAATATCTTTGGAGGGTTAAGCTCATTTAGTAGAGGAAAATTTGGTGAGGCCCAGTTTGAAGAGATGGGTGAAAGAATGCAGGCAAAGGCAGCAGCCAGGCTGAGAAAGATGCCATTTTGGTCATTGTTAACAAATGACACTTTCTACTGTGCGCAAAAGAATATTTGATGAGAGGCTGAAATTAACGAAATTCTTTACCTTATTATTATAGTATAGCATAAATTTAATAATTAGCTCAATTTTTAATATTTTTCTCTATTTCTAATGTTGATAACTAGTCTATTTCTTGGTGATAAAGTAGTGGGTAGAAGAGTGTTCCTATAAATACAAGAGTATCCTTAAAAAGCATTTATGCACTGAAAAATGTGTATGCATACACAAGTGAGAAAATCTTTCAGAGGCTAAACTTCAGGAGGAATATCTAGCATCAGGTTCTGTCTTGATTGATTCTTCAGTGCGCAAGACTACATTCATTAGCTGTTTTTATAACACATAGCTGTGATGTAATTAGAGTTTCCAGAATGATAACTAATTATGTTAGTATTATTTCACATTACATTGCATATTAGTAAGATTAATTTGGCAACAGATTCATGGTTTCTCAAAGTTCAAACTATCTTTAATTTTGATGTGTTTATTTTTGAAAGATAAATTCTGACATTAAAACATTGTAAATGTTTTATGAATAACTTTTACAGTATATTTTTAAAAAATGCTTATTTGAAACTAGAGCTGCTTGGCCTTGCTCTAGTCTGCCATTTATCATGATCATTCAATAAATAAATAATTGAGGATTGACATGGTTTTTTTTTTATATTAGTTGCTGTGGAAGTTACTCTTGAGAGTAATATTTCATCTTTGAATCAAGCCATAAATAACAGATGAGACTAATGGAGACTATCTTTTAAATGATAAGGCATTTATATTCTATTCTTATAAAATTTTTCCATAAGACATGTAAAATAGTGCTGGAATGATTAATTATTTTTGATTTAGTGAATGAAGACATGGCAATTAAGAAGAAAGGCATCTGTGCTTCATATTTATTTCTACCCTTTTTCTTCTATATAACTTCCCTGAATTAAAACCTACATTAAAATCTGTTGTTGGACACATAGACCAATGGAACAGAATAGAGACCTCAAAAATAAGACTATACACCTACAACAATCTGATCTTTGACAAACCTGACAAAAACAAGCAATAGGGAAAGAATTCTCTATTTAATAAATGATGCTGGGAGAACTGGCTGGCCATATGCAGAAAACTGAAACTGGACCCCTTCCTTACATTTTCTACAAAAATTAACTCAATATGGATTAATGGATCAAATGTAAAACCCAAAACTGTAAAAACCTAGAAGAAAATCTAAGCAATACCATTCAGGACATAGGTAGTGGCAAAGATTTCATGACAAAAACACCAAAAGATATTGCAACAAAAGCAAAAATTGACAAATGGGATCTAATTAAACTAATGAGCTCTGTACAACTAAAGAAACTATCATCAGAGTGAACAGACAATCTAGAGAATGGAAGAAAATTTTTGCAATCTATTCATCTGACAAAGATCTAATATGTAGAGTCTATAAGGAACTTAAACAAATTTACAAGAAAAAAACAACCCCATTAAAAATGGGCAAAAGACCTGACAGACACTTCTCAAAAGGAGACGTTCATGTGGCCAAAAAACATGAAAAATGCTAAACATCACTGATCATTAGAGAAATGCAAATGAAAACTGCCATGAGATATCATCTCATGCCACTCAGAATGGTGATTATTAAAAAGTCAAGGAACAACAGATGCTAGTGAGTTTGTGGAGAAAAAGAAATGCTTTTACACCGTTAGTGGGAATGTAAATTAGTTCAACCATGGTGGAAGACAGTGTGTCAATTCCTCAAAGATCTAGAACCAGAAATAGCATTTGACCCAGCAATCCCATGAGTGAGTATATACTCAAAGGAATATAAATTATTCTATTACAAAGATACATGTACACCTATGTTCATTGCAGCACTATCCACAATAGCAAAGAAATGGAACCATGTAATACCCATCAATGATAGACTGGATAAAGAAAATATGATAGATATGCACCATCGAATACTCTGCAGCCGTAAAAAGGAATGAGATTATGTCCTTTGCAGGGACATGGATGGAGCTGGAAGCTATTATCCTCAGCAAACTAATGCAGGAACAGAAAACCAAACACCACATGTTCTCACCTATAAGTGGGAGCTGAATAATGAGAACACATGAACATGGGGAGGTGGGGAACAACATACATTGGGGCCCGTCACAGGGACGGGGCACAGGGAGAGCAGCAGGAAAAACAGCTAATGCATGCTGGGCTTAATACCTAGGTGATGGGTTGATCTGTGCAGCAAACCACCATGGCACACATTTACCTATATAACAAAGCTGCACACCCTGCACATGTACCTCAGAACTTAAAATAAAAGTTGAAGAAAAAAAGAATCTGTTGAATTTTTCCCTCTAGCTTTTTCCTCCTTTTGTTCTGTTATTAGTAGATCTGTACTCTCAATATTAATACTGGTTATGGATTACTATTAAGTATAAACAATATCATAATGTATTTAAGGATAGTTTTGATTTTTAGAGAATAGATTTCCTTGTCTGTTAGACTCCATCAGTGGTATCTTGTATTGTCAGTTGTACTTTAATATAAATGTTCTACCTCCCTAGCTAGACTGTGCATGTTCCTTGAGGAAAGAGGTGATTCTTAGATTATTTTATATTGTCAATATCTTCAGCAGTGTTGATTGTTTAAGATATTTTAGCAAAGGGACCTTTATGAAGATTCAAGGAATATTTTAAATATTGAATTTATCCATATTCTGCTACATTTGAGTCTCTAAATATATAGAAAATATTTTGAATAATGAAACACATACCAAATTTTTATCAACAGATTATTCTTCAGCAAAATACTTTGATTATTACTGATTTTTCTGGTAAAAAATACTCTGATTTTAAGATGAAGAAAATATGTAAAACATTTATGGCATGATATTGAAGCTGATTTTTTGGTCATATGGGTCATTATCATTTACCAGATATCTTTGAAATTTTAAAAACTTACCTTCTAGATACTTGTTAATCTTTAATACAACTATGAACATAGGTGGGCTTGTTACTCAGAGTGCTTTCAATTTCTAAATTGATAAAAGAATAATAAAATGTGTTCTATGTAAAATATTTTTAAAATGGAGAATTAAATGCATCACATTGGGTCAAATAAACACCAAGTGTTCAATGTTTTATAGCAAATAGATGACCAAATGTGTGTAAGCAGGACACTGCACATAGGACACAGCACAGCTTTTATTGGGGAAGCATACAATGTGTGACATTTTAAATAGATGCTGATGGAAAAGAGAAATTTGAGAGGCAAGGAAGGGGACAGGAGCATTTCAAGTGGAAGCCAAGAAGAGAGAAGGGGAGAATGCTTGGAGAGTTATGGCAGGAGGTGAGAAAATCAAGGCACAATGATGAAGGCTCTTGCATTCATTTCCTAGGGCTGCTGTAACACATTATCACAAACATGGTGACTTGAAACAACATAAGTTTATTCCCTGACAGTTCTGGAGGCCAGAACTCCGAAATCAAGGCATTGAGAAGATTGATTTTTTTCTGAGCGAATCTGTTTCACACTTCTCTCCTAGAATGAAGTGGCCTCCAATAATCCTTGAAATTCCCTGGCTTGTAGACCCATCACTCCATCTGTACCTCAGTCTTCGTACTACCTCCTCCTCTGTGTATCTCTGTGTCTTCTCTTTTGTACATATAAGGAAAAGTATCACTGGATTTAGAACCTACCCGAAATCCAGGATGATCTTATCCTGAGATCCTTGATTACATCTTCAAAGACCCTCTTCCAAGTAAGGTGACATTCACAGATTCTGATGGACATATCTTTGTGGAGCTGCAGTTTGACCCGTTATATGCCTTTTGACAAGGCCGTAATGTGCCATTTTTACATTTGTTATGTGGAAGGTGATATTGGTTGGTAGAGAACGGACAGATAATGAAGGCTTGAATTAATGAAGCAGGCTTGGAGAAGACAGCTCTATTTAAACAGAAATTTCTATAGTAAAATATACAGGATTGAGTGATTTCAGGTGGACCGGAATGAGAGTGATCTTGGAGATGAGAAATTTGACATGCTTGTGAAACATTTAGGAGCAAATATTTTACAGTAGTAGCATAATCATGCCACTGCATTTTTCTGGGAAGTGGAGTGAGACTCTGTCTCACAAAAGAAAGAAAGAAAAGAAAGAAAAAGAGAAAAGAGAAAGAAAAAAGAAGGGGGGTTTTGGGGTTCAGGAGAGAGTTTGTGTGAGTTGTCAGATGAGTGGCTCCCGGTGAACCATACCTGTGAGTATTCATGTCCCTTTCCCTCTCTGAACTGATGTTGCACTTGGTTATATAATTGGCTTTGACCAGTGGAACATTAAAAAGTGTTATACAGACGTAATAGGTGCTTGCATATTGGACTTACCCTCTTGCAACACCTACTCTTGAAACCCAGCTGCCATATTGTAATGAAGGACAGGTTATCCTACTGGAAACAGAAGCCATGTAAAGAAGACCTGGAAAATGAGCTACAATGTAGAAAGAGGCCTCTTGGAGAAGAACTGAGTAGCCTCAGCCACAAGTCAGCACTGAGGCCCTAGATATGTACAAGAGGGCTTCCTGGACCTTTGAACATAGTCCAGCCGCCAGCTGAATGCAGCCACATGAGTGACTTCAGCCAAAACAAAGTGAAAGAGAAGAACTACTAGTTATCCTACAGAATTGTGAATAGGAAAATTGTTAAGTAACCAAGCTTTCAGCTGCCCTTTGCATATTTGATCATGATTACTGGTCACACAGTAAAAGTCAGTAATGTCTGTTTTAGGAGACGAATGATTAGGAGGCAAACTTAGGAAACAAGTTGATTGGGCTTTAAGAGGTTAATACCAAGTTGCGAGATGTTGGTAAGGGTGGGATGGAACCATGAGTAGATCAGAGGTTGGCCTGGCAGATGTCTTTGGAGGAGTTATGTGTCTGCTCTAGATTTCAACGTAACCATTAGCAAAATGTGGAAAGTGTAGTATTCGATAAAATATAATGTTCCATCCAGTACTAGAATGTAATGGGTCCCCTTTGGAATAACAAAAGTTATCTTTCCTGCCAGCCAATATCTTGCATATCGAAAGTACTCAATAAATGCTAATTGGCCATGATAAAGAAATGAATACTTAGATTAAAAAGGAACCCCTTATTCTTGAAAAATACAAATAGGATGACTCCTTTATCTTCTTTAATAAGAGGCTACTTGGACAATATTTACAGATTGGTAGAGATGAGAAAGGGTAGGTGGAGAAGCCTGCAGAGCCTCTTCTTGCTCTGAGTGATCTGTCTTCACAGTATCGTACTTTTCCAGGTGTGATAGTGCCCTGGGGGATTCTATTGACTGCACGGTATCTTCACAATGTCATACCCTTTCAGGTATGATAGCTTGTGCCTGAGGGGGCTCTACTGACTGCAGTTGTTGTCATAGAGTGTATTATAGATAGTTTTGACGGAATTAGCAGATAAGCAGAAGAGGGCAGAATTACACAGAAAATTATTTGGGGCTATATTTCCTATGGGGAAATATATTTTTATTTTATTTACCAAGGGAAACCTTTCAAGGTTCCACATTGGGCTATTCTTTCCTAACGGGGCCTCTTCCATTATTTCCTAAAGGGACCTCTTCAAGTTTCCATATAGGACCAAGTATCTCCCTTTCACCCCTCCAGATCTTATACAGATCCTCCTGTGTCCCTCCTACTCTTTTCCTAGCGAGGATGAGCTATCAACAGTCTCCAATACCTTCTAGCTTGTATCTGGTCACTGATAGGAGGGAGAGAAAAGAGTTAGTTCAAGCTATTATTAATATTTATTCCTAATATCCCTCCTTTGAAGTTAGCTTAAGCTGTTGATGCCTTTTATTTATTTATTTATTTTTGAAACAGAGTCTCACTCTGTTGCCCAGGCTGGAGTGCAGTGGCACAATCTTGGCTCACTGCAACCTCCGCCTCCCAGGTTCAAGCAATTCTCCTACCTCAGCCTTTCTAGTAGCTGGGATTACAGGTGTGTGCCACCACACTCAGCTAATTTTTTGTCTTTTTAGTAGAGACAGGATTTCACCATGTTGGCCAGGCTTGCCTTGAACTCCTGACTCAAGTGAGCTGCCCACCTTAGCCTCCCAAAGTGCTGGGATTACAGGCATGAGCCAACACACCTGGCCTGTTGATGCTGTTTGATGGGCTTTCACTGCTCCCCTCAAGGCAGTTCTCACTATCCAATCCTCCGTCCTTCCAAGTCCTAGTAACTTTTCCCCTCATCTGTAGGAGTGGTAACTTCTCTACTGCTGTGAGTCCCAGATTTCTTCACTGTCCCTGTGGTTTATCTATATTCTATTTTTGTAATTGGTTCCTTTGTAAATTAATGTTCTTGGAATTTAATTTGAGTATACTGTCTCATGTTAGGACTGTAACTAATACACATACCATTCTGCAGATTGAGAATGAAGATAAATGGCAGTGTGGTCACACCAACACACATCTTATTCTCAACCCTCCATCACTAGCCCTCTGGACTATCTTATATGTGCTGTTTGTCACTTTCTCATTTTCTTCCCCAACCATTAACTTAGTTAATGATCTCAGATACCAAGCAGGAGAACATGGCTACAGCCAATTCAAAACCAAGCCCAAAATGTTGAATTCACTTTTTCGGATTTCTCTTCTATTGCTTTCCCCATCCTTCCCAGTATTCTCTATTCTCACTTCTCTTGGTACTGTAGACTGAGATCTTCAGTCCAAAGCAGAGGTTTTTGTCTTGGTCTTCTTTTGTCCCCAGAGCCTGGAACATGATAAATGCTTAACAACTGCATTTATAATGAATACATGGAAGATGGAATTAAGGAAGTGTCTTTATTAAGCTTTCTGTTTCTAGGAAGCCCAGGGTTGGTCTACTTCTCTCCCTTGCCTGAGAAGCTCGTTGCTTCATTTCCATCAGATCTCTCCTCAGTGCTTTTCTTATCTCCATACACAACACTGCTGCTCTATTATAACCAGTCTCAGGGTAGTAAATGTTCTTTGTTGTTGTTGTCTTATAACAGCTTTATTGAAATATAACGTACCATACAATTCATTCAATTAAATGTGGAGTTCAATGAATTCCAGCATATTCAGATTGTGCAACTATCACCACAGTCAATTTAGAACACTGTCATTACCCTAACCCCCTAAAAACTCATACACATTAGCAGTCACCCCCTTCCTCTCCATCTAGAAAGTAATCTACTTTCTGTCTGTATGGATTTGTCTATTCTGGACATTTCCTATAAATGAAATTTTACAATATGTGGTTATTTGTGAGTGGCATCTTCACTTTGCATGATATTTTTAAGCTGCTTTCAAGTAGTAGCACATATGAGTGCTTCATTCCATTTTATGGTTAAGTAACATTCCATTGTATGGATATATCACGTTTTATTTGTCTATTCCTCAACTGATGGACATTTAGATACTTTCCACTACATATCGGTAAATGTTTAACAATTAGCAGTCCATTTAAAAAACCCTGACACATAACATTTGCTGTTTCCATGGTATAAATATTCCCATTGTGACTGATTGCAAGCTACATGATGTGACTGAACACAGAATGGAAAGAGATTTTAAACTAAGCGCTTGTGAGTCCTTATAAGCCAGTTTCAACCTATCACTAACCATCTTTACTAAGAGATCACTCAAGTGACCAGAGAAGTGGCTACATGCAGTAAAGTTTCCATACACCATTACCTTAGAATAATAATAATAATAATAATAATAATAATAATAATAAAAGTAATACAAAGCTAACATTTACTGGGCACTTTTTATGTGCCAGGCATTATGCTAAACATTTTTTTTCTTTTTAAATCTTGATCACCACTCACCTTCTTGGAAACCAGAAGCTCCAAATTACCAGGATTCTAAGCTTGGTTTACTGTCTCTTAGCTGGTCTCCCTGCTTTATATTAAATACTCCGAACTCTTCAGGACGTGCTTCCTCTACCTGGTAGACGCTTCTGGACAAGGAAGGATGACTGTACTGTGTTTTACACCCTTCCTCTATGTAATCTACCCCTGCCCCAGGTACATGAATTTGGTTAAAGTCATGAATTGCTCTCATAGGAAACTTTATTTGCTATTTTCGGGGAAATGCAATTCCATTAATATTTACTGAACACCCACAAGGCGCTGGGCAGTGTTAGCAAGTCCCAAGAATCCTGGGAACCAACAATCCACAGTCATATCCCAGAAAAACAACCCTCCCTGTCTCTGAGGGTAAACGACACCCTCGATTCCTCGGAATCCGCTTCAGTTCGGATCCCTGCAAAACATCAACGCTACTGTCTCGGGCTCCCACTGGGCTCCCGCTGGGGCCTCCTTGAAACGCTAAAGGATTAAGCGGCGGTGAGTAGGGAGGGTTGGGGAGGTAAGGAAGCAAGAAGCCGGGAAGGAACAAGGTGCGCTTCCCTCTTCTAATCTTGTTCCAATCAGGAGTCGTGTACCCAGGCACAGATTCCAGCCGTCCAGAGACTCTTCCAGGAACCGCTGGGCAGCCTGGGCCGTGGACTTTGGCTGGTGTGGCATCCGCTGCTCCCTCCTCCCCTGTCTTCCCTCCAGGCTCCATGCCTCACTCAGGGGCGTGTCCTGCCCTACCTCCCTGTCACAGTGGTCCACTTATCCTGTTACAGCAGCAGTTCCAGCGGCAGCGGCGGCAGCCAGAACAGGAGCAGCGATAGCTTCGGTTTCCAGAGCAGGAGCCGGGGCAGCGGCAGCAGCTCAGTGCCGAGCACCTGTGCGAAGCAGGAGTAGCAGGACCAGGGGGTAGGGTCGGTGCCAGCCACTCTGAGCCAGAGAAGGAAGGGCACCTCCCGGCCGTGATTCCACTGCTGGGAATAATCTCCAGGGAAGGTGGCACCGAACTGGGAGTACTTACTGGTGGGGGTAAACATGTGTAGGAACAGCTAGAGGCCTCTCTGCAGGTAAACATTTGGCCCACGTGTAGACAGGCAAGGAAAGCTGTCTGGGACCATGGCAGCCTCCCTCCTGGACTTTGGTGAGGTGGAAACTTTCCTGGACAGGCACCCAGAGTTGTTTGAAGATTACTTGATGCGGAAGGGGAAGCAAGAGATGGTTGAAAAGTGGCTGCAGAAGCACAGTCAGGGTCAGGGGGCTTTAGGTCCAAGGCCCTCTTTGGCTGGTACCAGCAGCTTGGCTCACAGCACTGGCAGAGGTGGCAGCAGCGTTGGTGGTGGCACTGGACCAAATGCCTCTGCCCACAGCCAGCCCCTTCCTGGTGGTGGGGACTGTGGTGGGGTTCCCCTGAGTCCCAGCTGGGCCAGTGGCAGCAGGGGCGATGCGAACCTGCAGCGGAGAGCTTCTCAGAAAGAGCTAAGGAAGAGTTTTGCCCGCTCCAAGGCCATCCACGTGAACAGGACCTACGATGAACAGGTGACCTCCCGGGCTCAGGAACCCCTGAGCAGTGTACGACGGAGGGCACTTCTCCGGAAGGCCAGCTCCCTGCCCCCAACCACAGCCCATATTCTCAGTGCGCTGCTGGAATCGAGAGTGAATCTGCCTCAGTATCCCCCTACAGCCATCGACTACAAGTGCCACCTGAAAAAACATAACGAACGTCAGTTCTTTCTGGAATTGGTCAAAGATATCTCCAATGACCTTGACCTCACCAGCCTGAGCTACAAGATTCTCATCTTTGTCTGCCTTATGGTGGACGCTGACCGCTGCTCTCTTTTCCTGGTGGAAGGGGCAGCTGCTGGCAAGAAGAGTCTGGTCTCCAAATTCTTTGATGTGCATGCAGGAACCCCTCTGCTGCCTTGCAGCAGCACAGAGAACTCAAATGAGGTGCAGGTTCCCTGGGGCAAAGGCATCATTGGCTATGTCGGGGAGCATGGAGAAACGGTCAACATTCCTGATGCCTACCAGGTAGGACTGCATTGTCCCCTTCTCCCAGAGCCCCACTGGCTTGGGAGATAAGCCTTGGTTACCATTTGGCATCCAGTAACACATTAATTTAGGTTCTTTACAATACAAATTTTGCTATCTAAATTCTTGAGTTTAGACTACTTGGACTGTTATAGCATCTTTGATGTGTTGGTCTTTTCTTAACAGCCAATGCTTGTGGGAAATTCTTGTATCACCCAATAACACCACGTGTTTCTCTGTCAAGACACTTTGTCCTTAGCACTTTGATACTTTGGCTGGTCTGGCATCCATGGCTCCCTCCTCCTCTCTTTAAGATATCAATGTGTGGTTTTAGTACCTGTTTGTGAGTTGCTAGAAAAAGATGTGTGCTCCAGAATTCCAGTGTTAAGATGAGCATTTTGGTGTCTTTGATGTCTTTTGGGGACCATAATGCATTTTCATTCTCTAATTCAGTATTGGAAAGGGAACAAAGTGCCTAACTACTTTCCTGTTCCCTTCTCTGGATTAGACTTGCACAGGTTGTAAGGTAAGGAAAAGAGAAGAGGAATGTCAGGGGGAAAATGGGTCTGTGACCCCATTTGTGCCTTCTTAGCATCTATTTTAACTGTTTCTCTTGTTGAGATTAGAAAGACTGGACAGATAGAGGGGCTAGTTATCTTTAGGCTTGAATATAGCATTATCCTTAGTCAGCTTTGATAGGACTGAGCAAGTGGGTTTTTAGTTTCCAAAACAAACAAAAATATTGATAATTAATTTAGCAACTCCAAAGCCAACAGCAGGGTAAACAAGTTAGTTTCAGGTGGAAAAGGAAACCCAACATGCTCTCATCTGGGTTTTCTGAGCCTTTCATTTTCACAGTGAGTTGAACTTGATATTAGATGCTGGATCTGAAAAACAGTCAGTTTTAATTTCTTAAGCATTTATTCAATGGATATGATGAAACTGGATGTTATTTTTTATGAGACTTCTCCAGGGTTCATAAGAATTGAAAGTTCTCATCCTTGGTTAGGGAAGTTTTGTAGTCATCTGGTAAGTGCTTCTTCCAGTGGTCTCAGGGAGATACGTGTTTATCTAGAGTTTAGTTGCTGTTGCAAAAAGTGAGAAGGACACAAAAGGTAAAATTTTATCTATTTCATCTGAAAGCTGACAATTTTACACGGAAAACTGACTAGCTTGTACTAAAGCCAAGTTTCATATTTTTATGAGATATCTGTAAACCTAACACTTTAATATTAAAGGATGTTTGTCAAAATGCCATTTTGGTTAACCTTTTATTATAGATTAAGTGCATTATTCATCATATCTTTCTTGAAGACTTTAAAAGTTGTAGGTGAAGCAACCAATGCATGTTTTTCAACAAGTGTTTGTTTCTTTACAATCCTAGAAAGCTATGGGAAGAAATATAAGCATTTAATAATTCATTTGTTTAAGATTCTATAAAAATTTTGTTACAAATTATTTTTAGATAAATAAAACAATGACAATTTTTTTTTGTTTCCTATTTTTCCCCACATCCTCATTGTATGTTTGGGCTAAAAAATAAAAATCCCTTCCTAGTTCAGTAATACTTACTCTAGCCTGGGGTTGCAGCCTTTTCTCTTTATTGCCCTTATTTAAAAAATTCATCCGCAATCGATTTTCTTCCATTTCTATAGCTTTTATTTCTTACTGTCCTTTTTCAGGCCCTAACTTTTATTTCATACTGTCCTTTCTTTAAGAGCATAATTCTCAGCCTCCTCAACAGCTAACTTGTCTTGCTGCTATCTGGGATTGTGGCTGTAGGTGTCATCACAGGCAGGGGAAAGCAGGTTTTTGGCAGCTGCTGCTTCCTGTGGACTCTACCCTTCCCCTGCAGAGTGGAAAGCAAAATTGCCTTTTAATATTTTTGGAAGCCAACGTTGGGAAAGAGGAGTTTTTTTATTTTCCCCCTAGAATAGTAATGATGGCCATAAAAGGGGATTGTGTTGTTGGGAGGACTGGCAAAAGACAGGTAGGGGAATGCACTATATGGGTGGGGAATTTACCCTTGGTTCACTTGCTTCCATTTCTATCTGGTTTGAAAGTTTCTCTTTTCTTTTTCCATTGGCTTCTTTTATGTATCTCTGTATTTTTAACTTGGTGTGGTTTTCTTCATTTTACTTATGCTACTCTTCTTTGATAAAGCTACTTTTTTTTTTCTTTATTTTGGTACACCACAGTCATCAATGAAAATTTCTCTATCTCCCACAGCTTCAATTTCCTCATCCATAAAATGGAGACAATAATACCTATCTAGCAAAGATTATTTTTGTTTATCTCAATAAAATGAGATATTGTGTCCAAGGCCCTGAAATAATTCCTGGGACATTGCAATTGCCCAGGGAATGGTAACAGTTTATGAAGATAATGATGATATCTAGTTTGTTGGTGTTCTTTTTCTTTCTCTTTACCTTATTTTCAGTTGTTTTTCTCATTATCTGGAACTGAGATTGAAGTTGGCACATTTTGACCAGCCTCATCTTTTCCATGTTCCACCTTAAATACTTTAGAACAAGCTTTACATTCAAGGAACATAAAAATACCTATCCTTCTATTCTCTACTTAAGATGTTCCTAAATGTGGTTGGAACCATATCCTAGCCCATCAAAAGTTCTACATTTTGTTCCTCTTAGTAACACATGCAATATAAACTTTTCATAAGGCTGTCGTAGGGAAGGATGTTGCCTCCTTCCCCAGTTCTAGCATTTCTCCATGCTTTCCATTTTCTGGTGTTTCAAATTTCTCTAAATGAAAACTGACAACCTTCCAAAATGCACATTCTCTTGTCAGGATGTTTTAATTCGTACCATATATATGCAAGCACCTTGAAGTTTCTATGTAACCATCCTTCCTGATTTTTTGTTAACTACTATATTTTTAAGGTGTTTCTTGCTCGGCTTCAGATAGTGTACTTTTTTTTTCAGGAGGTAAGATTTTTTTATCACACAGAGTTTCCAAATTCAATCATTTGATAATTACATTGATGATCCTCTCGGGGGTTCCTAAGATGGGCAAGGGAAAGGCATTGAAGACACAAAATTATGATAATAAGCATGGCATTCTGGGGTTAAGGGTAGAATATTTAATAAAATGCTGAAACTGAATAGAAGTTCTGACAGCCCAAAACCCCTCAGGTTATTTTATTATTTTTCATTACTTTTCTCAATTAGTCCTAAAAGACAAGAGTTGAAATTAGGAAAAAAGTAAATTGCAAGTGAAAAAAAAATTCACTTTTCAGTATCCAGTCTGGATCATACTGACTGCAGTTTACCTTTCCCTCAAATAGTTGTAAGTTATTTAACGGCCCACTTTAATATAGTAATGAAAAAATTGCCCTCAAGAGGTTGAAAATAAGAGCATTCAAGTAACAGGTGTTCTCTTTGAGATTATTCTAAGCATTCAGAATATAGCACTTTAAACATTCAAAAAAATTGTGAGGTGAATTTTTGTTAGTGTTGTTAATGATAATACAGGTGTTTGATGGGCTCGGGTGTGAAAAGCAGCAGTATGTTTTGTTAGATGAACTAAGAGGAGGAAAGGGGATGACGCTGAAGGGTTACAGGTGTGCCTGCCTTTCAGAAGGCCTGATCTGTTTACACAACAGCTTTGTTTATTCATTAGCTCCAGCAAACATGCACAGAGACAGCCCATTATTCCCAAGGCTTTGGGTAGAGGGCCTTTGGGTATATTCAAAGGTGGCAGAATATGCTTCTTCTCTCCAAGGGTGTACAGTAGAGGGCCATGTATTGTCCGCAAAACCTAGTACCAACCTATACAAACTAAATGATGTTAGTCTTGGAGGAGTGTGGAGTCACTTTGTGACTGGGCTCATGATGAAAGACTTCATGGAGGAGATGCCATTCAAGCTATAAATAGGATTAGCCTTTCCAGTTGGAGATGGTTGTGGGGTAGGGAAAAGTGATCCAAGTCCAACAGAATGGCTTCAGCAAAGACACAGTGATGACAAAGCACAAAATATGTACAAGGGAGAGTGAGTGGTTTAATATGGCCAAAATATTGAATATGTCATATAATTATTTGCAAAAGTAAGGTGAGGACAAAAGAAGAAAGGACATTGAACACTTGGCTAAAGAGTTTGAACTTCACCAATAGTAGGCCATAGGGAGACACTAAAAACATCTGAGCATGATCAAAGTGGTGCTTGCATGGTGGCAGCAGCTGAATGGATTGAGCAAGGAAAGGCTCAAAGTTGTGGAAATAATTAGGAGCCTACTGCGATGGTCTGGTGGAGCCATGAGGAACAATTAAACTCAAGCAGGAACAGTGGGAATGTGCAGAAGGAGACAGATGGGAGGTGGCCTGTGGGTGTGGATTTGGGCAAGGAAGAAGGGAGGGCAATGATGACTCAGATTATAAACACAGGAGACATGAGGAAGTGTGATGCCTTTATCCAGAAGGGAAGAGAAGCTGGCTTAAGGGGAAAGATTTTATGTAGGGCCAGCTACATAAATTATGGAGCCTAGGGCAAGATGATAAAGCAGGACTCTGGCTGGTGTTAAATAAGTCAGTTATCCCTTCCCAAGAGTCTGTCCCCCAATTCACAGTAACCTCCACTCTGAGAGTCCTAAGGGATTGCAACTCCTAGGGTGGGGTGTTCTTAGTATCTGGATTGAGGGGGGGCAAGGGACCTCCGCTGAGTTGGCTGTCGGATGTGCCATGCTGCTGCCAGCTCTGGGTGAGGAGAACCACAGCCTTGCTCTTCCCTGAGATGGCATGGGACATGAACCTGCCCCTTTCCAGACCCTCTCCTAGACCCCACCTAAGAGCAGAGTGCAATGGCAGACATGGGGTGTGGGCCTCTCCCTCAACCCATGTGACCTGGTTGCTACGTCTGGTCTTAGGGCAGGAGTGAGACTGGGGAGGATGGATGGGGCTGGGACACCAGGGAGCAGGGATCAGGTGGCCAAGAACCAGTCTTGCGCAGGCAGTGGGAGGGGAGACTGCATGTCCAAGGTTTTGGACTCTGGGGGTCATACTACATTGTTCCATTAGACTTCACTTACAAAGCACAAATTCAATGATAAAATGTATTAAGAATCTCACAGCACATAGCATTAAACCTCAAGCAGGAGTCTTTCATGCCACTGCATTCGTCACATGCTCACAAAATGGGCCCTGGTTTTGTCATATGGTGTCTAGGGTGGAGATCCAGCCAGCCTTATCTACTGCAGCCCTTCATCAGGCCTCAGCACCATCCTAATTGAATCACACGCTGTTTGCAAATGCCCAGATACTGCTTTTCTATTCCTGTATTTTGCATCCTTTCTGCCAGGACTACTACTTCTCCATCTTTGCTCATTTAAAACCTGCTTGCCTTCTCATGATATGAGAAGGGAGAGCTGAGTGCCTTACCCTTGAAGAGAGCAGTTGGAAAACAACACAAAAAAACTTATATACCAAGTGTATTTAAGAATGCATTGTAATATGCTGATATATATTTATTATATATATTCCTAATAATATGAATAATATTTAATACTTCATTGAATTTCAGTTTTCATTTTAGAATAATCTCCATTGAAATAATCACATTGAAAGTGTTTGCCTCAGATGGAATTAATTTTAGGTATCTAGAAAATTCAGCCATGAGAGTGCTTCATTCCCTGATGAGCCACTGCTGACAGATATGGTCTACACTCTTGTGACTGAGTTGCTGAGATTTGTCTAAAAAGGCAGATGTTGATCTCATTCCAGCACTGGTATTATAAAGGAGTTTCATGAAATCTTATTCCAGCTTTGCATATGGTGTTAAAAAAAATTCCCTCAAGCCTACAAACAGGTTCACTAGTCCAGAACCAGAATTGATTTTGTGTTTGAAGTAGGAAACACTGCTATTGCAGCTTCTCTTCCTGACAGACACATGATCATGATAAACACAAGGACAAATTGCATTTGCTGCTTTGTACATGAGGATAGATTACAGAAAGGCACAGTTCCTACAGAATCATGGAGAGGTAATTTAAGGTTAACTACATTTTTCCCCAACTCGTAAGCTAAATGTTTACTAATATGACCAATTTATTTTGGTTCCTGAGGTTTGGGTCACCTGTTTATTGACAAGCCCGGCTTAATATGGAAGTTAGGGTTTCATGTTGAATATAGTGTTGAAGAGTCATAGAAACTTTCCTCTGAAACAGCTTTGAGTTGTTTTTTAGGAAAGTCAACAAGATCATTGAGGTACATTGCTTGCTGCTTATTTTAAGGGTAGTTTTTGCAATATAACCACATTCTTTTGGAAAGTGAAATTTGAATCAAAAAAGGCAGTTTAATCATAGAAGAGTGGGTTAAGTTGCTAATATTTTAGAAATTTCAGTTCCTGGTCATTTATAGGCATTGAGGCTAAATTTATTTATTCATTTATTTGGATTAAATAGTAAAAAAGGGAAAAGTGGTTTCACATATTAATGATAAATTATGTTTCCTTTCATAAAATATAGCTTTAGGTTGTTGCAAATTCAGAACAAAAATTGTTTTTACCTGAAGAAAAAAAGGGGGAAATCTACAGTGTCAATTTTTTTTTTTTTTTTTTTTTTTTTTAAGAGACAGGATCTTACAATGTTGCCCAGGCTGAACTCAAACTCCTGGGCTCAGGTGATCCTCCCACCTCAGCCACATGAGTAGCTGGGACTATAAATGTGTGCCACTGAGCCCAACAGTGTGTCTAATTTTTTTTTTTTTAACATGATAACAGAATTGCATTTGCTGCTTTGTACATAAGGATAACAAACTGCATTTGCTGCTTTGTACATGAAGCTTCACTGTGGATGAATAGTAACTTCATTTATGGAGTACTAACTCTGAGCTAGGCGGCTCATAAGCAAGCATTGTCTCTTTTAATCCTCTTAACAGTCCCCTGTTACCACACCCATTTTACAAAAGGAGAAACTGAAGCGTGGACATGTTACGTAATTTGCTTAAAGTAACTCAGTTGGTAAGTGAGGGAGCTGACTCCCTTATTCTCTTCAAGTTATTGTTTATTCTTGAGATTCTGTATTCCGAAGACACTCCATAAAAGGTGACCTTGGCCAAACACACCTAGAGTAAAGAGGTGGCTGTGATCTAGTTTGTGAAACCCCACAACCTCATTAAGTCCATTTGCTTGAGAATTGAATTCTTAGGCTACTAATAATATTGTTAAACTGTAAAAGGCTCAGAGTGTGACAGAACATGCCTTAGATTTACAGTCAGGAACGGTGGTTCTATTTCTAGTTCTGCCTTAGTTTTTTAGTTGTAATATAGACACAATATGTCTAGACATGTCTACCTGATAGAATTTGGTAAGCCTCTGATCATCAAATCTAATCATTAGATTGCAATGAGATAATGGAAAAGCATTTTCAAACAGATAAAGTCAGAAATGTAAGGCTGTATTCATATTTTTAAATACACGGTCCAGCAGACTTTATTCAGAGTGTTGTCTCTGGAAAAAACTTTGAACATAATAGGAGACTTTTGATCTAAAATGTGGTAGTACCTCTATCGACTATATTTCAAAATTTTCTGTATTCTTGATGTTCTGGCATTTGAGGCCTCTGACCCGGGAGATTGTCCCTTCCAGGACTAGCTAATTTCTAGAGAGTGAAGAACACCCTTTTGAAGGTGCCTTTGATATATAAATCAGCCAATACATTGCCCACTCCCCTAACTTTCTACTTTATCAAACTCTCATATATCCAGACAATATTCTCCTTGCCATAAATCATCCAGGGCCAGGTACTCAACATGTAGAGACCACTCCTGTAGCCCACAGTTTGCCAAAATTATTCAAACA
Source organism: Saimiri boliviensis (assembly GCF_048565385.1). NCBI lineage: Eukaryota > Metazoa > Chordata > Mammalia > Primates > Cebidae > Saimiri > Saimiri boliviensis. Next base: position 61,856,761 of record NC_133453.1, read on the forward strand.
AGCAATCCTAAACTTACTCAGCTACCTACCCTGTCTCACCTATCCTTCCCTGAAGACCCCAGTAAAGGTTCCCCATGCTCTGCTTCCACTTCTACCTCCCGATGGAACGTTGGCCCTTCCCTGTGTGGCCCTGCACAGTGTGCTATACCTCCTGTTTCTAGGGTCTGTGAGTATGAACTTTCTTCATGACAGTCATTTCTGTGTTTGTTTTACCATACCCGATTAAAACAAATCCCAGGTCCATTTTAACATAGTACCACACATACACAATGCCTTAAACACAAGAAATGATTAGTCTAAAATGTAAAGTGATCAAATGCTTTAAATGAACATTATGCTGTCAGGATTTAGAGGCCATAATAAATATTCTGCCTTTGACAAGCACAGTTATGTTAAATTTCTTGTTATAATTGATCAACATGCCTATTTTTCTAGTACAAGGTGCAATTTCAAAAGTATACATGGGATCTCTGTGGAATAAATTCCCATATGAAGTTTCCAAGTTGATGATTTGTAGTTTTATTGTCAAAATACCAAGAATTTTTTTTTTAAATGGCAGTATTTGGATGAAGCACTTGTAAACTAAATCAATTCTAGCAACTGCCATTAAAGAATAAATGAACACTAAATCTTTTCGTGCTTGTAATCAAGGTCTAATAATTTATTAGGCTAAGTTTATCTATGACACCATTTCATTTTAGATGTGTTGATTCTTCCTTTGATGTAAGCATCAAAGATAGGCTTTCTTTATGTTTTAGTGTTTGGAAATGATGGTACTTTTAATACTAGCATTATCTTTTTTGCATTTATGTTGTATGTACTACTTTATCAGATTACCAGAATGTTTTAACCTTTGCTTTTTTCAATTAAAAAATTAGATGGTACTCCTTTTTCATTTAAATGGTTGTGTACAGTTTAATGAGCTAACAGTTTTTATGGGTATTTAGCAACTTAATGTGCATGATTACATATTTAAAGTTTTAATAACAGCTGTAATGACATTAAGAACAGAAGGCTTGGGACATTGTGGGAAAGATTATCCCAGGGTTGCTAAAGAAACCACTCTGGATTTTTGTTCTTTTCTGAATAAAGTCTTCTGGAAAAGTAAAGCTCTGATCCCCTCTCCCTAATGGCCACCCTTATGGATACTCACATTTCCTGTTAGCCTCTTCTTCCTTTTGCTTCCAGAGAACGACTAAGTGAGAGGGTGCATAATCTGTTACTCTGTGCAACTGCTAAGGTGGCTTCTTTTTTTTTTTTTCTGTCTTCAGGTATGTGAGACTGGAGTCAGATCCTTCTCTAACTTCCTCATTTGGGCACTGGCTTTGAAAGTCCAAGACAGCCATAGCCATAGCAACTCCTTTTTCATCATAACCCTGAGATTATCATGCAGAGAAGCAAAGAGGAGAAGAACCAGTGGCAGCAAATGTGCCATGAATTAACCAAGCAGGGAGAGGATCAGCTGGGAGTTGAGGCATCTCTCCCCTCTCTCCTTTGCATTCGTTTTTAAAAATGAATGAACAAGAGGAACAGCCTCTGATTTGGTCCTTTCTTTTACTCATGCCTGCTGTGAATAGACAGAAAGGAGCTTTAATATATAAACGGCAGGAAAATATTTTTCTACCTCTGACTTAACCAAATTGAGATTATCTGCTATGTTAAAGAACAAAAAGGTCAACTGGGGAAAGAAAAACTTCTGTCATTATAAGAACGTTTCATACTTAAGACTTTGGGTTTCTGTTGAAGAAAAAACTAATTTTGTTCTTCAGAAATAGCCTCAGAAGAATCAGGATCAACCATTCCTGTAGGTAGTCATATAGCAATATTAATCATTTCTTGTAACTACCTTGTGAGTTTATATATTTAATGAAGAATTGCCTGGAAATAATTTAATGCAGAATTATATGGAAAGATATGAAGCTATAACATGGAATAGATATACTTTCTCACTACTGAGTGAAGTTAAACTTTGCTTCTTAGCCACCTCCTCTCTTTACTCTTCCCTTTTGATCTGATCCCCGTGCTTGCATTCTAACTTAGCACCTACCACAGGATCTGGCATAGAGCAGACGCTTGGTAGATCATGTTTGAGTAAGTGGAAGAGCCTTTATTTTGTCTCAAGACTGACACACACTGATGAAACCATTATGTGGGTTAGATTTCTCAACAGGGGTGTTATTGGCGTTTTGGACAGATAATTCTTTATTGTAGGGAGGCTGACCTGTGCATTGTAGGATGGTTGTTTAGTAGCATTCCTGACCTTTCTCCACTAGCTACTTGCCTAGTCTGGACAATTAAAAGTCCCCAGACATTGTCAAATATCCTCTGGAGACAAAATCACTGCCCGCTCCCAACCAGACATAGAACAATTTGGCAAGAACCATATACCACCTTAAGAATAGTCACTTCTCCAGCCTGGCCAACATAGTGAAACTTCGCCTCTAGTAAAAATGCAAAAATGTACTCAAGTGTGGTGGCACACACATATAGTACCAGCTTCTCGGGAGGCTGAGGCAGGAGAATCCCTCAAACCTGGGAGCAGAGGTTACAGTGAGCCAAGATCACACCACTGCACTCCAGCTTGGGTAACAGAGTGAGACTCTGTCTCAAATGAAAAGAATATTTACAATAGCTCCTGTAACAATTCCAGTTATCCTAAAAAAATTTTATGGGTGTATGCAAAGATTTGTCTATATGAGTACTTGTTGTAGTATTATTTATAATAATAATAATACTAAATTATCAATCCAGTCATTCAACTAGAGGGTTGGATGAATAAATTATGGTATGTTATAAAAGGGAATATTTAATCAGAGGAAATTGGTCACAGAATACTTAAGTGAACAAAGTGTATTCAACAGTCTCAGTTTTCTTAAAAACAGAAGCATAAGGCAAATGGTAGAGTGCCTCATTTTCAGAATCAGACTGAATTCGATTCCCAGTTTCATCATATCAGAGAGCTGTGTCATATTTTACCTCTCTAGTTGCTGGTTTCTGCAATCCTAAAATGAGGATAACAATACCTACTGTCTTAAGAGGTTGTCAGGATTTAGCCTGAAAAGTGCTTAACACTGTCACTTTGGGCTCAGTAAAAAGTAATTAGAATACTGCATGGTGAAAGGGTGGAGGTCAATATGCCAAAACATTGATAGAGGTAATCTCTGAGTAGTGGGCTTATGAGTAATTTTTCTCTCCTCTTTTTGTTTTGTTTTTTTCCATGTATTTACTAATTAATACTTAAACCATATTTGCTTTCTCAGATACCCTTCCAAAGCTCACTAATAATAAATTATTATCATTTTTATTATTAATAAATTATAATTTTATATAATATAGTAATAAAATATTTTATTAATAATATAATATAATTAATAAGTTTAATAAGTTATAACAATAATAAATTATTATTATTATTAATGTTGCCCTCCATCTCAAGCAGGGCCCAGGGTACAGGTATGGGGTATGGGGAGAGTCAGTGTCTCAGAGTGGGGCTACTACTGTGTAGCACACAGGAGTGACACAATGGAAGCTCATTTCTCACTCCTCTGAGGCTCAGCACAGGTCTTCCTGATTGATGAGTGGCTCTCCTCCAAGAGAGGATTCTTTCCTTCCTGAGCCTCCACACACTAAGCATGGGCTTTGAAGGGCGCTCTTGGCGTTAACAGCCAATGAGCAGATGAGGAAGGAGACAGGGAGAAATGGCAAATGAAATGAGAGATTTTCCTGTCCTGTCAGGAAGCGACACACATTTCCTCCTCATATTTCATTGTCTTTCTAGACTCTAGAACTCAGGGATGTGACCATAGCCAACTGCAGGGAGTCTGGCAAATGTAGCTTCACCCTGACCCAGAGTGGGTCCCAGCCCCGGTCTCATCCTGTCACTGCATGCTATCAAGGTTCAGGGCCTTCAAGTGGTGAGCATCCTCTCCAGCAGGTCCTCATGATTTTCACAGTCCTGTGCCTGTGTGCATGATTAACTACCCATACAAAATCTGAGAGGGAAACCCACTTAGGTTTGGGTAAAGGGATCAGAATAGCACAGGGAGATGATTCTTCCCGTTACATTTTTTGCTGTTCAGAATGGATTGGAGACTAGGACTCGGGGGAATAGGCCACTGGAGGTAGGAAATTTGCTAATGAGATTGTTGCCTCTAAGCTCTAAGGATTACAAGGTTAAGAATTGGGACCAGACCCAGCTACATAATTTATAGGACTCAATAAAAAATGAAAACAGAGGTCTTTCCGGGGACAGGGAAGTCAATCTCCCCTTCCCCCAGGCCAGCCCCTACAGATGAGCAAGCCCCAAAAGATGATAGTCTCTGTGCCTGAATGAGCTTGCTACCTGATCAGGGGTGGGCAGGAGGCCCCCAGAGTCACTTACTGAACATGCCATGGTGCTTCCAGCCTGGGGTGGGGACATTCCACGATGGCCAGGGCCTTCCCCACTCTGAGACACTGACTCTCCCCATACCTGTACCCTGGGCCCTGCTAGAGATGGAGAACAACAGTAGAACACAGGTCCCTCTGTTCACTGACCCTGTTGCAGCCCTGAGTAGAACAAGGCAGGGGTCATGGAGCTAGGGCAGAAGGCAGAGGCTGAGAACCCATGTGGAGCCTGGACTGTATGTGAACCCCTGAGGCATGCTCCATCAGACCTTATATACAAAATACAAATTCCAAAATAAAATTATTAAGAATTTCAAGATAAAGACTGTAATGCACTAAACTTCAAGGGTGGTTGTGGGGTCTCTTCTTGGCATAGGGCCGTGGGTGACTGACTGCACTAGATGGAGGCTTATGGAGCCAGCCTGGAATGAGGCCTGGACTATGACTTTGTCAAGGTTAACAATGAGGATGGCACAATCTCCATGGAAGTTTATCCTTTTTTTCCACTAACTTCCATAGTAATTTGTTGGTATGGCTCTTGCTATTTATCCCACTTTTGGTTGCTTTAATTTTGGCTCATCTGTCTTTCTCTCCATTAGACTGTGAGCACCTTGATGGCAGATGCTATGATTTTCTTGGCTTTGTAGCACTCCCTGTGTTTGGCACAGTACCTAGCACATAGTAGGTCTTAAGGGGTAGATACTCAATAAAAATGTTATATGTTATATGAGAGGAAAAGGAATTGTATTAGTCTGTTCTCATGTTGCTGATAAAGACTGGGAAGAAATAGAGGTTTAATGGACTCACAGTTCCATGTGACTGAGGAGGCCTCACAATCATGCAGATGGCAAAAAGGAGCAAGTCACATCTTACATGGAGGGTGGCAGGCAAAGAGAGAGCTTGTGCAGGGAAACTCCCATTTTTAAAACCATCAGATCTTGCAAGACTCATTTACTATCACAAGAACAGCACAGGAAAGATCCGCCCCCATAATTCAATCACCAGATTCCTTCCACAACACATAGGAATTGTGGGAGTTACAATTGAAAATGAGATTTGGGCGGAAACGCAGCCAAACCATATCAGGAATATAATGAAAAATTCAGTCACAAGGGAAAGTGGCCTAAATACCAGTACTGGGTTACAAAGTCAGATTAGGACCAGGGGGTTTAGCTAATGCTGAGCGAGGGCACTGGTAGGCTAAGGGTCCTTGCATTTTCTCATACATAAGGGTAGGACAGGTTCCTTGGTCAAGTGGTCAGGTGCAGGGCTATCATGGTCCAGACTGTGACTGTTGGAGAGATGAGAGTTCAGGAGACCAAGCAATTCATCTGTTACCAGCAGAGAAGAGGAATGAACAAGGTTGGGAGGATGGAGCAAGAAAGATATCAACCATGACTCCAGTGGTGATGATGGAGTTAATAATGGCAATGTTGGAGCAAAGAAAATGTATTCTGCATTTCATATGTTTATTTAAATGACCGTGGTGATATCTTTTAGGCAAAGCAGAATGATTTGCTATGGAGAGTATAAAAGGTCAGACTGGGAGCTCTCTGATGTAAGGGTAGTAACTTGAAGCACATTAATGTATATAAAGAGCCAGAACTCAGCCTTTGATGAAAGTAAATGCTCTGCCACCACCACCACTTCTGCCTTCCCCTGAAGAACCAAGAGCACAGAATATTTATGTTTTTCTAGTCTGTAGTTACGTTCTTGTTTCCAGGAAGCATCCTCCAAGGTTTTCAGATTTGTTTTAGGACTCAAGATATTTTTATTTGGATTATCTACCATTATCCTAGAAAATATTTAACCCCTACAATTCTGCTAAAGTCACCTAAGACCGGTTTTGTTAAACAGATAATGACATTTCCAAACACAGTGATCACAACAGTTAATGCTCCAAAGCTCAAAGGAATAGTTAAATGCATTTGTAACATGCTTTGGAGTCCCCTGAACTGCTGGCTACCTCAACATCTCCTCTTTTCTCTTTGTCTTTCTGTGTTTTGCCTCCTCTTTCCATTTATTTTTCTTGTCCTCTTCATTTCTTCTTTTTGGACATCCCACACCTGCCATTCCTTTTGTGTAATGTTTTCACCTGGCCCGTCCCATTTTTCCCCTTCTCCCTCCTCCTTTCCTTCATCTTGCCTCTTCCTCTTCATTCTCTTTTCTCTTTTCTTAATTCCCTTCTTGCCTACTATGACCTTAATGTCAAACTGATATAAAATAAGTATTTGTTCCCAGTTTTTAATTTTACAATCAAATTTTTAAATCTCATAGGCCTCCTTCATAAAACAATTGTTTCTTTTTTACTTCCATGTGCCCTGCGATTGTATCCTTTTTAAAAAAAACATTTTAAAGTCATATACATGAAATATTTGTTTTTCTTTTAAATATACCGAGTTCAATTACATTTTAAACTGTTACCCCACATGGCCCTTGGTTGTAATTTGTTTTCTATATTGCGATGTCTTGCAATGTAAAAAGGACCTTGCCCTTCCACTCTAAGTAGAACAAGTGACAGGGAAATTTTGTATTTAAACACTTGGTATACAACATCCAGGCTTTTATTAAAGTGAGAACAATGATAAATATTCTCTCTTTCATGTATTTCTTAGCCAGGTATCTACCAGGAACTCTTAGCAACAGCAACAACGGAGGTACCATGCCAACAATTCTCAGACTCATTGATTGTTTGAGGTCTGTCTCTGTTAACCTAGAGTTCCTGATGGTGAATGTTCCCTGTAGGACTCTTTCTTTTGTATACAGAAAAGAAATATTTTCCATCTTCCTGAATCCGCCAGGAAGCATGTGGGATAATCACCTTTGTTATTATATTTCTTTTCCCTCAATATCTTAACGCTCCAAAACTTGCTTAGTCATTTGTAAAATTCAGCCACAGGACTTGCTGGTGCCCTTCTGTGAAAAGTCATCAAAGGGAAAGTCAACCACAACAATGTAGCTGTTTCTGAGAGCTGACTTTTTTTCTTGACTAAAAACTACACAGAACCTTCATATCTGCATTTTTCTTCATTATTTTTAGCAGAATACAATCCCTGGGCCTGTATGTGGAAGTATATTTAAAAAAAATCACCCCAGCTTTGTTAAAGATACTTTTTTTTCTTTCCTAGATAAAGGAACCAATTTATTATGAATGCATTTCTTATTCTCAAATTTTCTGTAAATGTACAAAGCTAAATAATAAGGCCAATTTTTCAGTATTTGAAATAGAAAACCATGAACAAAGGAGCATCAGACGACTTTCTCTTTATATCTTTTCCTGCAGGGCTGCCACCTTTGATAACCACTATTGCCTAAGGAGATGTGTACAGTAAAATAATCATGATAATAATAATTATTACAATAGAAATACTAGTTGGCCCATTATCAATTTTCTCCTTGTAGATATTCCATCTATAAATTCCTTATTCAGTGCATTTGGAACTAAAAGTAATGTTTTCAGTATTTGAATATGACTTTGAGCCTGGTACTTTAAGGCCAAAAAGCTAGGTCTTATCTTTGATTCCTTTTTTTATTCACCTTCCATATTAGGTCCATCAGAAGGGCCTTTTGATCTACTTGTAAAACAATCTCAAATCTGTTTACTTTTCTCCATCTCTACTACCACAACTCTTACATATGCCACTGGCACTTTAAGTGCCAGTATCAAAGTCATAGTCAAATATTGGATGTTAAGATTACATTCAAATATTGGTTATTCAAATATTCAAATGTTAAATATTTAAATATTCAAATATTGGTTATTACGATCTTCATAATAATCTTTTGAGAAAGGTAGAGTAGGTGCTGTCCTTTCCCTTTCATAGATTAGGAAACAAGCACTGAGAAGTTAGGTCCTCTGCCTGAGCCACAAGGCCACAGTGTTAGGGGAAGGACTTTGAGTTCCTCTCCCACTGTTCCTCCCACTCTTGAGTTTTGAGAGAACCCAATGCATACCTTCTCTCTTCCCTACCCTGAACCAATTGAGATGAAGAAAAAAGACAAAAAGAAATGCATATGGGACATCAAAATATCACATTTATGGAATATGAAACAGATATTAGGTATGGGCTTATATTTATAAGCTTGTATAATTCTCAGCTCCAGAATTAGATAAACCTACCTCCCAAGCACAGACAATGCTGGGTGCCCACACTGCTCGCCATGCATGGGGCCTGTCCCTTTGGAAATTATAACATGAAGGAACTGAAGCCATGCTCTTTGGGGATGGCCTGATTCCCAAAGATTAAAGGGAAGAAGGAGCTAGGTTGTGCATGCCCTGTTAGTCTCCCTAATTCTCTAATCAAATAACTCACCCTATCTTTCTGGGGAGGAGTAAGGAATGGGTCCAAAGGCTGAAGGGGTTAAGGAAAGCCTCTCCTCTTGGAAAACAGAAAAGGGGGAAATATTGTTCCTCCTCTCACATATGCCATACCACCTCTCAAACAGGTGGTTTTACCTGGAACATTGAGAGAACTCTTTCTTTCATGCCACACCCCCATCCCGGTACTCTCTTGCCTCTGCAAGAGAGATCTTCTTTATCCTCAGTTGCCCAAGCTAGAACCCTAGGTGTTACCTTTAATTCCTTCCTTTCATTCATCTACCTTATTAGATTCATCAGAAGGTTCTTCTGATTTACTCCACGAAACAATCTCAAATCTGTTCATTTTTCTCCAACTCTGCTACCACAACTCTGATTCAAGTAACCATTATCTTTTACCCAGATTATTGAAACTGCTTCCTCACTGTTCTGTCTACTTCTGTCTGCAACCATTTCTCATGTAAAATGTTCATGAGCAAAAGGAGTTCATCCTGGGTAAGCAGAGGATAGGAAGGTAGAGCCAGATTATTCAAGGGTCTTATTATCTTAGCCACCTTCAGTTTGAAGACAGTGAGCTGTGGAAGGCCTGGGAGCAAGAGGGGACATAGATGCGGGCTGCCCTGCACTCATCACCTATGGGAATGCAAGCAGACGACCTGGGCTCTCTGGCCCTCAGAATCTCCATATATGACACAGGAGGATTAGGAAAATGACTTCTAAGACTCTCCCAGCTCTAAAATTCCATGTTAATTATGAAAACACAGAGGAGAAACCTTACAAAATAATTCTGCCAAAAAATTTTAATAGTTTTATAGCAAGTTATTCTTGGTATTGAATGAAACTCATGTCTGATCTGCTTGTAGTGTGACCAGTGGCTGCCCCATGATGTTACCAGAGGGGCAGCCACTGGTCACACTATGCCACCTGACTGAAAGTATAGATGAGGTGACGTGTAACAAAGCTCTGTTTGTATAACAGCATGTCATTTTATTTATCTTTAGGATAGCTGGAGAAAAGCCATTCCTTGATACTATCACTGGGTGATAGCCTTTTTTTTAAAAAACAAAAAACAAAAAACAAAAAAAAAACCAGACTCTGGCTCTGTCACTCATGCTGTAGTGCAGTGGCATGATCTTGGCTCACTGCAACCTCCACCTCCTGGGTTCAAGCTATGCTTCTGCCTCAGCCTCCCGAGTAAGTGGGAATACAGGCATGTGCCACCACACATGGCTAATTTTTTGTATTTTTAGTAGAGACAGGATTGCACTGTGTGAGGCAGGCTGGTCTTGAACTCCTAACCTCAAGTGATCCACCCATCTTAACTTCCCAAAGTGTTGTGATTGTAGGCATGAGCCACCATGCCCAGCCTTGGGTGATAACTTGAAGAAAGAAATTATCTGCGGTCAAGTTTGTTTCTGGGTCTTGCCATCAACTGCAACAAAGAATATCGCCAATGATCGTGTCATAGGATCTGAGTCCTTTTGTGTCCAAGTAAAAAAAAAATCACAGAAAGTTTTTCTGCATAATTATTCATCTAAGAATACATAATAAGTCTATAGGAATAAGATAGGCCCTAGACCTAGGAATAGTGGACAAAAGATATATGCCTCAAACTAACAACTTCACAACCTGTAATTCTTTTATAGTTGTACACTCCTCAAGACTTCTGGCTTTCCAATTCTAAGAGTCTCCAGACATCTCTGAGGACCCATCAGCATTGAACAAGTTAATTAGTAGTTAACACTAACAGAAATAAATTGACCACTTGATACGAGCAATAATGGGACCCAAGATAGGCTCGTTGACCCAGAACGGTAAAGAAAAGCTACAAGAGAACTCATGAGGAACTGACTAGCTCAGCTTTGCCAAAAGCCAACCATGTTTAAATCAGGCCTGCCTGGCTTGAAAGGGGCAATCAACAGCTTTTCTTGACCTTGTATCTACCATCTCACCTTTTAACGCTATGATTTTATCATTCTGAAGTTCTGACCCCAATTCTTCAATTATAAAAACAAACAAACAAGAAACCTAAGTAGAAAGGAAGTATTGATGGTTACAATGCAGAGATCAACTACTTTCCCAATGTTATATTTCTATAATTTCTTAGGCAGCCTACTCCATGATTGTTTCACATGGTAAGATTTATTATAAATTTTTCCAAAAAGTGAACTAAATTCAACATTATAACATAAGGCTTCTGGTGTTAAGAGTTCATCCATACATTTTATAGTCCTCAAAGGATCAGCTGCAAAAAATTCATTTTTCAATTAACACACAGGTGAAGAGCTCATATCCACTATATCAACCAACCTGCCTCCTCCAAAATTAATAGTAATAGCTAATATTTATTGAGAATATGTTATGCACTAGGCACTATGGTAAGATTTAGTTATTTCATTTAATCCTCACAAGGTTCTATGAGATAGACATCATTACTTCCTACATTTTTTCATGTGAGAAAGCTAGACTTGAATAGGTTTAGTAAACTTGCCCAAGTTTATACAGCTAGTAAGAGGCAGAGCCCAGATGCAAACTATTGTCCAGCTCTGTTGAGATTCTAGTTTTACCACCATGGGAAATCTTAAGGATTACTCTCAGGTTCTGTTCACATGTTCAAGGCTGGATTTCTGTACATGAAAGAAGGCTCTTTGACCGAATATGAAGTTCAAAAATCTGTTAGAATGCCTTCCAGAAGCGTGGGGTTTTTTGTTTGTTTGTTTGTTTGTTTGTTTTGTATTTTTGAGATGGAGTCTCACTCTGTCACCCAGGCTGGAGTGCAGTGGCGCAATCTCAGCTCACTGCAACCTCTGCTGACTGGGTTCAAGCAATTCTTCTGCCTCAGCCTCCCAAGTAGCTGAGATCACAGGCACCTGCCACCACGTCTGGTTAATTTTTGTACTTTTAGTAGAGATGGGGTTTCACCACTTTGGCCAGGCTAGTCTTGAACTCCTGACCTCGTGATCCACTGGCCTCGGCCTCCCAAAGCAGAAGCTGTTTTAGCCATTGACATCCATTGACATAAAGTTCACTAATTATTTTTGTGCAACGATCCCAACAATTTTGTTAGGTTTGGAGAGTCTGGGACAAGATGCCTCAGGAAACTTCATGGTTTGCAGTATAATTCATTAATGCCCGTGAAGGCGATACTACTACTACTGACAGTAGTACTAGATAATGCTTATTAGAAGCTTTCTTAATTTCCCCAAGGTCACACAGCTATTAAGTTGGAGAGCCAGGGCTTGAACCCATGTTGTTTGAGCCACAGTTTGTACTTTCAACCACTACAACCTGCTGTCTCCGGTGTGGTGTGTAAACAATGAGTGGAGGTCTGTTCAACACACCTTTTCACAATGCCCTTTACTAAAGTCATGAGACAGTGTTGACAAGGGCTAAACAATATTTCTGGAAGCTATGGTGTTGGTGTGCAAAATGGATAGTCTCTTTAAATATGAAAGGCTTTTATTTTTCGTAATAACTGATCAGTACCAAAACCTGCAGGGAAGGAATTTATATTACTAGGAATTAACTGGAGGATATAGTTAACAGATTTCCTATAACATTTTAGAGAATTTTCAAGGCAGAGTTGCTCTATGCAGATCTTATATTTGTATTTATCCATTGTAAAGCAAGAGATGTACAATTTTCTCTGAGAAAAAACTCTAGTGTATACAAGCAAGTAACTTATTCTAGAAAAATAAATGCTGCACATTTCTCTTTACTGTAAAACTTTTTGTAAACTCTAGGTGACCTGTAAGTAGGGCACTGAAGTTACAGCCATACCAGTGATCTATTGGTCCAATAGCTTTTTGCTGTTTGGCTACAGAGAATGTCCTTTGGGGGCATTTGTTGCCTTAGTCATGGATTGGTTTGATTGCTGGGGCTAGACACCTACTGAAGCAATCAAAAATAATAAGTGGAGTGGGGCATAACATCCCAGAGAAAACATCTAGGGACAGGATTTGGAAAATGGAGAGTTTCTAATGCTTCTTCTAGTCTGATTCCTGTTCTGTATTCTGAATGTGGTGATACATTTGTGTAGCACTTTATGATTTACAAAATGCTTCACCATACACTTATCTAGTTCATCCTTGCTGCTCTGAAAAGTAAGAATTACTATCATCATTTAGTGGGTAAAGAAACAGTCTGAAAGAAGTTAAATGTCAGAGTTTTGGAGCTGGGTGGGGGATTCAGGATTTGCGGCATCACTTGCAGTGTTGTACCTCCCGAGAACTTCCTATGTGACCATGATCATGAGAGGTTTAATATAAGGGTTTCTATCAGAAAATCATACATTTTACTGATATATATCAACTTTCGATTTTTGGAAAATATGGTAAACTCAGGATTCTTCACTTCTTTGGTCACTGCATTATTTTTATGAAATGGACTATTCCTGGAAAAAGGTCTGAAATATATTTGCAATTCATGATGCTTCTTCTCTTCATGAAGCAAGACCTTCAAGATTTGGGGGAAATATTTGATTTCTTCTGTGTTTTCCTTCTGCAGAAGTCAATCTTTGCTAATATATTTAATCATAGACAGGAAAAAAATAAAATGACCAAGTGTTGAAGTGGTCACAAGAAGAATGGCAAGCAATATTAACTTCTCATTCTGTTCTAGTACATTAGACTGGACATAAACTACTGTTTGTACCATTGACAAGTTTCTTTATGGTTTTGGAGCTATATTAAACACGAATATGGGCAGAGGCCTTGAGGGCAAATTGCTAATTCTTCAAAGTAGCATAGTGTGGTGAAAAGAGCCCAGGCTTTAGACTCAAGCATCTGAGTAAGCATCCTGGCTCAATTATTGGTAAGTTACTTAAAATTAGATAAGCTACTTAGCTTTGGTTTCCTCATATGTATAATGGGGCCAATAATATCCACTCTTAGCTTCGGTTTCCTCATATGTATAATGGGGCCAATAGTATCCACTTTGCATGGTTGCTGTGTTTATTCTATGTAGGCAAATCTCTGGCACAACCTGGTGGTATAGTAGCCTCCTGTTAAATGACAGCCATCATTGCTATTATCTGAGGAATCAGTAAGTCTCGTAATTATCTCAATTTCTTTCCAGTTTAAACTGGTCACAGGTCTCATTTAGTGCCTGTCTTAAAGGCTAGCTCACCACATGCAGTGCTAGAGTAATTGGTATGACGCTTATGTCTCCGCTTGTCTGCTGGCTTAGAAGATCAAGATTCAAAGCCAAAGTTATGAGCCATTTGCCACTGTAAAGCCAGACTATGTTGTTGCTCTCTCTTCAAAACAAGTTTTGATGTCTGAAGAACCTTTATCTGTCTTTTCTGGATGGTCAAAACTGTGTACCTTAGCAGGATTTGGCTAATATCTTGAATTTAGTGTGAAAGGAGGACTCAGTGGACACATTTTTTGAGAAATTCACACTATTTATAAGGCATCGATGTGAATCATCTGACCATGACACATACTGTCTGTTAGGGAAATAGGATTGATTCTTACCAAAAAAATATATACCGTTCCTTGAGTTCCATTTCACAAATGGTCACCCAGTACCTAATACCAGTCAGATATAATATGATAATAATAGTATAAGGCTGCATTGCATAAACCACAACCAGAAATTATCTTTGTGACAATATTAGTTAGAAACTGTAACTAAAGGCAAATGATTCATTTTTTATCCTGTAAAAAGAAAAAAAAAACTATAAAATCTTTAGCATCCATAGGTTCCTCATCACTCATGTCCAAGGGGGCCAGCTGTCACTCATCTCAGAAAATAGCTTCAGGTGTTACCTCCTACCATTCTCTATAATGATTTAACATGAGGTTAATACAGAGCAGTTTTGCAGCAATAAGAAATGCCTTGGTTAAGTGCTCTTGCCCCTAAGTGTAGGATTTTTATAAATATCTTCTATAATGTTAGAGGCTTCATGGCAGAATATTTTGAATGCTTGCAAGATTTTGAAATCAGGTTTACCATTCTGAATGTTACTTAACAAAATCGCATACTGAGGCCCATTGTGGGGCGAATGGAAAGTCCGTCATGTGAAACAGATTAGCTACACATTAATATCTTTCAATTTGCCTCCAGTTTATTGACTTGGAATAGCCACTTACTCTTTAAAATTGTATAAACAAGGGGAAAGTTCCATGTTAGATCTTTCAGAATATGAAATAGCTCTAATGGATTTTTTTTTTTTTTTTTTTTTAGACAGTCTTACTCTCACCAAGACTAGACAGCAGTGATGTGATCATGGCTCACTGCAGCCTTAAACTGCTGAACTCAAGCCATCTTCCAGCCTCAGCTTCCTAAGTAGGTGGGATTACAAATGTTTGCCACCACACCTGGCTAATCTTTTCCTTTTCTTTTGTAGAGACGGTGTCTCACTATGTTGACAAGGCTGGTTTCAAACTCCTGGCCTCAAGTGATTGTCCCACTTTGGCCTTCCAAGTGTTGGGATTACAGGCATGAGCTATCACACCCAGCCTTAGGATGAATTTTATCTAATTATGTATATCTTTAGAATGTTTCAATAAGAACTATTTATGAGATATGTGAAGCCAGCTGAGGCTGCATAAGAAAATTACATTTGCTAATTGTCCTCTTTCCTCACACGAGAACCTAGACACATTTAGAAACAGAGAAAAGGAATAGTAACGTTTGCACAGTGCCTTTGTAATTTTTTGAAAAGAAAGCAAAAACCTTTAGTGTGAGAAAATTACTTTTGTATGATCATCTAAACTTTGGGGCATATAATTAATATGGGCCTAATCAGAAATTTACGTTCAAGGTAGTCCTTTAATTTGCAGGCTGGTTCAGCTGTTTTGTAACAACTAGAGAGATAATGCTTGTAATATTATCTTTTTGAGGAGAAAAGGATACAGGGCAGGTATGAAACTGCCAAAAGGAATTTAGTGCTTTTGATACCTTGGCAATGAAATTTGTCATCCAAAGTATTATGGAAAAACTGCAAAACTTACCATGCAGACTTCCAAAGTACTTCCAAGGAGGAATTTAGTGCTTTTGATACCTCAGCAATGAAATTTGTCATCCAAAATATTGTGGAAAAACTGGAAAACTTACCATGCAGACTTAAATACTAGCTTCAGCCATTTTTGAAAAAAAAAAAAAAAAAAAAAGTATGTGTGTGAAAATAGCTCATAGTAGGTAATCTAGTTTAAAACTTAGTACTGAATATGTTTTTGCAGAAGTCACATGGTTCTTTAAAAAGTTTTCTGAGCTGGGCATGTGACTCACACCTGTAATCCCAGCACTTTGGGAGGCTGAGGCAGGAGGATCATTTGAGCTCAGAAGTTGGAGACCTGCCTGGGCAGCATAGCGAGACTTTGTGTCTACTAAAAATCAAAAATATAAGCTGGGCATGGTGGCATGCTTGTAGTGCTAGCTGCCGGGGAGGCTGAGGAGAGAGGATCACTGGAGCCTGGGAGATCAAGGCTGCAGTGAGCTCTGATTGAGCCACTGCACTAGAGCATGGGCAACACAGTGAGATTCTGTCACAGTAAATGAATAAATAAATAAATAAGTAGATAACAATTTCTGACTGCTCATTTTTATTAGTCTGTATTTGTTGACTTTACACCAAAGCCATAAAGATTGGACAAAACAATGTACAAAGAACTGTACAGAAGGAAGGCTTTCTATTTAGTAGGTTATCTATAATAAATGGTAATGTCAACACATAATAAAAGGAAAAAAAAGTGAGCAAATTGAGGTGTTTAGTTCTCTGAAGAGACTTTCCATTTTGGTACCAGTAAGTCTGTGGAGTGAAATTTTAATTTAGTGGTTTAGTCACAGTGTTCCTATTAACATAACAAGAGTTGGGTTGTTATCTGCTCATGTTGGTAAGGCATAACCCTAAGAACTCTGCACATTCAAAACAAAATGTGTGCTGAACATATTGGAAAGGACAAGAGCTTTAGTTCTTCACTTTTCATTATATTGTCCATTGCTTTTTTAAAAATGTGTAATGTATCATATTCAAATCAAAGAATAAAATATATACATAAAGCATAAAGAATAAACTGGACATCCTTCTACTCAGACCAGATTAAAATGTAACACTGGCTAGGCACAGTGGCTCACACCTGTAATCCAGCAGTTTGGGAGACCAGGGTGGGCAGATCACTTGAGGTCAGGAGTTCAAGACCAGCATGGCCAACATGGTGAAACCCCGTCTCTACTAAAAATACGAAAATTAGCCATATGTAGTGGTGCACTCCTATAATCTCAGCTACTCAGGAGGCTGAGGCCAGAGAATCGCTTGAACCCAGGAGGTGGAGGTTGCAGTGAGCCAAGATTGAGTCGTTGCCCTCCAGCCTGGGGGAGAAAAGTGAAACTCTGTCTCAAAAACAAAAAACAAATTGCCACTACATTGAAATCTTCTGCTGTCCTTTCACAATAATATTATCCTTCCTCTCAATGCCACCACTTTCATGGCCATGCTGAGTGTTGTGTGATTACCCCCTTGTTCCCCTCCCCCATGGCTTTGCCACCTGTTTATGTTTTCCTAATCAATATGCAATTTAATTTTGCATGATTTTCAACTTTGTATAAATGTAATAATTCTACATGTATCCTTTTGCTGCTTTTTTCCAACACTATGTTTTTGAGATTAATTCATGTTGAAATGTGCAGCAATAATTTTCATTGCTGTATAATGTTCCTTTGTATAAATATATCACAATTTATCTATTCTACTATTGATAGACTTTTGAGTTATTTCTAGTCTTTTTTTTAAGTTTTGCTTTTATCAATAATGCTGCTATGGACATTTTGTACATTTCTCCTGGAATCTTGGCATCATATTGGCATGACCACAGACTTTTACCTATTCATTTTTGTCACTTTTATTTATTTATTTTTAACTCTTAGGTTTGAAGGTCCATGTAAAGGTCTGTTGTATAGGTAAACTCATGTCATGGGGGTTTGTCATATAGACTATTTCATCGCCCAGGTATTAAGCCTGGTACCCAAGAGTTATTTGTTCTGCCCTTCTCCCTCCTCTAACCCTCCACCCTAAAGTAGACCTCAGTGTCTGTTGTTCTCTCTTTTATGTTCTTGAGTTCTCATCCTTTAGCTCCCACTTATAAATGAGAACATGCAGTATTTGGTTTTCTGTTTTTGTGTTAGTTTGCTAGGGATAATAGCCTCCAGCTCTACCCTTGCTCTGGCAAAAGACATGTTCTCATTCTTTTGATGGCTGCATAGTATTCCATGGTGCATATGTACTACATTTTTTTATCCAATGTGTCCCTGATGGGCATTTAGGTTGATTCCATGCATATCTTGCAAAGACATTGATTCCGTGTCTTTGTTATTGCTAATAGTGCTGCAATGAACATTCATGTGCATTTCTTTATGGTAGAATGATTTATATTCTTCTGGCTGTATACCCAGTAGTGGAATTGCTAAAAATATGGAATACTTCATCAATTTGCTCATCCTTGCATAGGGGTCATGCTAATCTTGTCTTTATCATGCCAATTTTAGTATATGTGCTACTAAAGTGAGCACAAGCATTCGTTTCTTAGATATTCAGTGTTCATCTTGTTCTGCTGCATCTTCCTCTTCACAGTGAATACGTATGGGGCCAGGACCACCATGGCCACCAGAGCACAAATTCTAGTTTTCCCTATCAAACCCGTTCTCCCCATGGCCACCTGATCTATGGACAGGGTCCTCATTTAACTCCCAGCCAAGAAAAGAACAGGCCACTCATAGTGGGTATGAAAGTATAAGCCATGCAAATGTTCTGGGGTGAACTCTGTGAATGACTCCCCCTCAACTCTCTTTCCGTATGTTTGTGTTTTCTCTTCTTGTGGAGTACTGGTCCATATCATTTGCCCATTTTTCCTATTAAGTTTGGTTTTTTCTTGATTTGTAGGAGCTCTTTATATATATATTCTGAACACCACCCTCCTTATTGGTTATATGTATTACAAGTATCTTTCTTCTCTAATGCTTGCTTTTCATTCTTTTTTTCCTTTAATAATGTGAGGTGAAAGAAACCTGACAAGAATGCATACTGCATGGCTGATTTAAATAAAACTCTAGAAAATGCAGAGACAAGAAGCAGATCATTGTTATCTGAGGTGGGGGATGGTAGGGTAAAGGGATGGAAAGTGGGATTTTAAAAAGCATGAAGAAACTTTGGGAGTGATAGTTATATTCATATCTTGATTGTGGTCATTTCATGGATGTAGCCATATGCCCAAACTAATAAAATCATGTATGTTAAATATGTACTGTTTTTTTTTGTATTTCAATTATATCTCAATATAGCTGCTTTTTAATATAAAAAGAAATTTGAATATTTACGTTAAAGGGTAGCTAATCTATAATCCTTAGCAATATTTCTTGTTTAAAAAATTATACTTTAAGTTCTGGGACACATGTGCAGAACGTGCAGGTTTGTTACACAGGTATAAATGAACCGTGGTGGTTTGCTGCATCTAGCAACCTGTCATCTAGGTTTTAAGCCCCACATGCATTAGGTTTTTGTCCTAATACTTTTCCTCCCCTTGTACCCTCCCCCTGACAGGTCCTAGTGTATGATGTTCCCCTCCCTGTGTCCATGTGCTCCCATTGTTCAGCTCCCTCTTATGAGTGAGAACATGTGGTGTTTGGTTTTCTGTTCCTGTGTTAGTTTTCTGAGAATGATAGCTTCCAGTACATGAACCTATTCTTTTCCATGGCTGCATAGTATTCCATGGTGTATATATGCAACATTTTCTTTATCCATTCAATTACTGATAGGCATTTGGTTTGGTTCCAAGCCTTTGCTAATTGTGAACGTTGCTGCAATAAACATATGTTTGCATGTGTCTTTATAGCAGAATAATTTGTAATCCTTGGGGTATGTACCCAGCAATGAGATTGTAAGGTCAAATGGTATTTCTGGTTCTAGATCCTTAAGGATGGTCTCCATCTCTTGACCTCGTGATCCACCCGCCTTGGCCTCCCAAAGTGCTGGAATTACAGGGAAAAGTTATCTTTTTTATATGTTGTCTGATTTGTTTCACAAACATTTTGGTTTTTAGAGTTTTCATATCTATATCCATTCATAAGCAAGACTGGCATATATTTTTATATTTTCTTTCTTTTTTTCTTTTTTTGTAACCAGGCTTGTGTGCAGTGGCACAATCACAAGGTTCACTGTAGCCTCAACTTCCTGAGCTCAGGTGATACTCGCACCTCAGCCTCCCAGGTAGCTGGCACTGCACCACACCTGGCTAATTTTTAAAATTTTTTTGTAGAGAGGGTTTCTCCACCTTACCAAAGCAAGTATCAAACTCCTGCGCTCAAGTGATCTATCTGCATTGACCTCCCAAGGTGCTGGAATTACAGGCATGAGCCACCATGCCCAGCCTTTTTTTTTTCTTAGAATTCTCTTGTCTGGTTTTGAAAGCAAAGCCAAATCACAAATGAACTGGGAGAATGGTCCTTCTTTTTCCATTATGTGGAATCACTTATAGTAAATTAGAATTAACCAATTCTGTGATGTTTGATAGCATTTCCTAGAAATTGATCTGGATCTGAGGATGTGTGTGTGTGTTTAATGAGAATATTTTAAAGTACTGATTTTCTTTAAAGCTTATAAGACTCTTTATGTTCTCTATTTTTTTGAAAGATTTTTCTGGTGAATTTTTTTCTATTTATTTCATCTAACTTTTCAAATTTATTGGCACAAAGTTGTTCATAATACTTTTATATCTGTTTAATCTCTGTAGCAACTATAGTTTTAGCCCTGTTTTATTCCTGATGTTTTAAAAATATAAAGCCTCCCTTTATTCTCTCTTGATTATTCTCTCTAGAGATTTTCATATGTTATTCTTTTTGAACTTTGTTAGTCTTGTCTTAGTTTTGTGTTGCTGTAACAGAATATCATAGACTGGATGATTTATAGCAACCAGAAATTTATTAGTGCACAGTTCTGGAAGCTGGGGAGTCCAACATCAAGCTGTCTGCATCTGGTGAGGGTCTTCTTACTCTGGCATACCATGGTGGAAAGCATCATATGGTGAAAGGGCAAAGAGTGTTGGGGAGAGGCAGACCCATCTCTGCAGTAATTAACCCATTCAAGTGATAATGGTATTAGTACATTCACAAGGGCAGAGCCCTCATGACCTAAACACTTCTTAAATGTCTCACCTACTAATATCATCACAATGGCAATTAAATTTCAACAAGAGTTTTGAAGGGAATAAACATTTAAACCCTAGCAGTTCTCTTCATTATATATTTCCTGCCATTTTCATTAACTTTGGCTCTTACTTTAAAAATTTTTTCCATTTTCTTGAATTTATTTTTCTGTTCCTTTTCCCTAACTCCTTATGGTTGGATGATTATTAAGATGAACATTTCTTTTTTTTTTTTTTCCTGAGGTAAGCATTTACAACAGAACCTTTAAGAACTCTTTAACTATGTCCCACAGTTTTGATACATGATATGTAATCTCCTGGCATTTTTATAGTTAGACATTATTTTTCTTAGTATTTTATAAGTATTTTATAACTTCTATTTAAATTTTTTGATTGATGGATAATCCAGAAATGTATTCTAGGCTGGGCGCGGTGGCTCATGCCTATAATCCCAGCACTTTGGGAGGTCAAGGTGGGTGGATCACGAGTTCAAGAGGTTGAGACCATCCTGGCCAACATGATGAAACCTAGTCTCTACTAAAAATATGAAAAATTAGCTAGGAGTGGTGGCACATGCCTGTAGTCCCAGCTGCTCAGGAGACTGAGGCAGGAAAATTGCTTGAACACAGCAGGCGGAGGTTGCAGTGAGCCAAGATCGCGTCACTGCACTCCAGCCCGGAGACAGAGTCTTACTCTGTCTCAAACAACAACAAAAACAACAACAACAAAGAAATGTATTCTAAATGTTTAAATATTTGGTTTTACTAGTTATGTTTTTATGATTTTTCCTAACTAAAGTGCATTGGAGTTAGATGATATTTTCTGCATATTAGTTATTTGACATGGTGATTTTAAATTGGCTAACTTGGTGACTTAGCTTTTGGTGAATTTTCATAAATCTTTCATGTCAATCATGGAACTAATTATGTGAAATCTCTTGTTGTTGGACACAGTGTAGCTAGATGTATCAGATACACATGAGCATGCCAATGGGTGGCTTATGGTGGGGAGGACAATATCCAATGATGCCTATAAGACAATCTTTCTCAAGTAAGGCAGAAGGACTGGAAAGCTATGAAATTTTTCAGTTTGGTTTTGAAACTCCATTTGAAGGAGTATTTAGGAGTCTTATAGACGTTGGTAGACCAGGACTTGTTGCAATTTCTACTGCTTCTGTTGTTCCATACTATGCAGATCCTAAAGTGAAGAATTCTAGTTGGTTAAATTGATTGCTCATTTTATTGGAATGACTCAGAAATGAATTTAGATTTACAGAATTATTCCTGATCCCGTTATTTGCATGAGAGTAAATGATAGCTGATATATCAAATCTTTCTAGCCCAGCAAAACCCAAACCTGAAAAATATGAGTGGTCTAACTAGCTGGCTATTCCAGGTGCTTGAACTACCTGCATAAAACAATCACTGCAGCGTTTTGCTAGCTGGCTAAGGAAATGCTGTGTAGCAAGGCAGCAGGCAAGAGAACAGTTCTAAGAGGGACTAATCAACTCTATACAAGGTGGAATAGCTTAGATGCAGGTGCCAGTAAACATGCTGTCTCAGTTTTCCAGTGTGTCTGGCTAGAGGGCTCCTACTTCCAAACATTTAATTGAAAGCACATTGGTGCCTTATCTAAGGAAAAGGCACACTTGTATTTATCCAGACTATTTACAAATAATTTCTCCTGATGGGATCCATCCTCTGAATGACCTCCCCATAGGTTGACACCTTCAGTTTGGTGTGTCACTCCCACTCTCTAATTATAGGGCAAGAGATTTGTGTCCCCATTTTTTTTTTTTTTTTTAACGGAACATGTGGCTACATAACTTCTGCAAGGAGTCCAGGTATTCTCAGCACTGTCGCTTATTTGTAGCTGAAGCTAGGATGAATACCAAGGAAATGGAGAGCCTGGCCTGGGAGTGGAGAAGAAAGGCTTCCAGGATGCCGAGACTTATAGTGGGGAAGGGAATGTGTATGGAACCAAGCAGCCCCAGAGATCCACCTGGAAGGTTCGTGGGAAAGAGTGTCAAGCTGCTTCCAAGTACTTTTCTCAGTGGATGACGCCTGATTTTTTTCTAACCTAGGCTTTCAGTGGTGGAACACATTGCTGTGGCTTGAGGATTTGTTCACAGCAATCTTTTACAAACTTATATTTACTGGTTTAATAGTTTCTTGAGTGTTTTTTAGTTGACAGTATTCATTTTTGGGGAAAATCAGGATATTTTTCAGGATTATATATGCTATGCCATATAAGAGGTTATGATATTTCACATTAAATGTGGAGAGAATCAGAATCTGAGACAGTTGAAAAGTCCATCCATTTCACCTATCAGGACATTGCCCGACTATAGTATCTTGACAGTCTTTTTGTTCTTTGTGATTTTCAGGCAATACCATCAAGTTCCTTTGGCATTCTGGGTAGCAGGTCAATTGGACCTTTTATGATAAGGGCCTTTTTTAAGGTAGGATGTTAGTGGCTTAAAAAAACCAACAGGGCTGACTTGGCACAGTGGCTCATGCCTGTAATCCCAGCACTTTGGGAGGCCAAGGCAGGTGGATCACAAAGTCAGGAGTTCGAGACCAGCCTAGCCAACGTGGCAAAACCCCATCTCTACTAAAAATTAAAAAAAAAAAAAAAAAGCTGGGCATGGTAGCAAGTGCCTGTAATCCCAGCTATTAGGGAGGCTGAGGCTGGAGAATCGCTTGAACCCGGGAAGCAGAGTTTGCAGTGAGCAGAGATCACACCACTGCACTCCAGTTTGGGTGACAGTGAGACTCTGTCTCAAAACAAACAAACAAAAAAACCAGCAGGGCCATTTGAATTGCTAGTTTAGACCCACTTATATCTTGCTGTAAGTATAGAGTACGGTGTCTGTTTTTCATGTAGATATATTATTTATGAATATTGACCGACCTCCAGCTTGACGGCTGTCATCTGGTATATCTTGCCTGTCTATTTAACTGGCAGTTCAGTAGCATAATGACTTGTCTTTTTGGAGGGCACTTTTGAAGCTATTGTGCTGTATTAGATGGTAACTTCATTGCCCTTAGGAAATTATGCTAATTTTACTGATTTCTAAACTACTTTTCATCATGTCACTTTCTCATGTCATAATAAAACCACTTATAACATGTAGAATAAATTCTAAAATCTTTTTTAGTGGTAGTGTGTTTATATCATAATATAATCCATTTCCTTTTGAATATGTAGGTGTTTTTTCAATTTTTCCTTATCATAAATTCCTAGAAACGAAATTATTAAAGAGTATACAAATTTTAAAAAGACTTAGGTTACTTATTGCCAAATTGTCCTCCATATTTATTGCACTAATTTATATTCTCATCAGCAATGTATAAAAGCAGACATTTCACTGCTCCTTTCAATAAAGCTAGATATTGGCATCTTAAATAATTAATACTATAGTATTTCATGTTAAAATAGGAAATATGTCTTGTCAGGGTTTTAATAAAATTTTTGTTTTAATTTTGGAATTTATTAAGCGATGAGTACGTTTAAGTCTTTATTCTGCTTGAAATTAATTTTGACGTCTGATGTGAGATTGGGATCTAACTTATTTTTCCCTAATATGTAACTAGTTGAATAATCCATAATTTTCTGACTGATTTGAAATAACATTCTTTTGATTAACTAAATACACTAATTTCTATAGACATTTACTTCCACATGTATATATACATGTATATGCATATATGTGGCTTTCTAATCTCATTAATCAATTTTTCTATTTTTGGAACAGTTTTAATTATTGTTGCTTTGAAATACATTTTAATAGGTACTCACCGTATTTTTATCATCATGTTCTCACAAGAAAGTATGACCTAAAATGTTTTAAAATAAATTTTTAAAAGAAACGTGTTTTTTAAAATGTTTCAAAACCTAAAAAGCTTTAAAAAGCAGACTTTTAAAGTTTGTTTTTCCATTTATTTATTTATTTATTTATGAGACAGAGCCTTGCTCTGTTGCCCAGGCTGGAGTGCAGTGGTGCAATCTTGGCTCACCGCAACCTCTGCCTCCTGATTCAATTAATTCTCTTTCCTAAGGCTCCTGAGTATCTGGGATTATAAATGCCTGCCACCACACCCAGCTAATTTTTGTATTTTTAGTAGAGACGTGGTTTCACCATGTTTGCCAGGCTGGTCTTGACTCCCAAGCTCAGGTGATCCGCTCACCTCGGCTTCCCAAAGTGCTGGGATTATAGGCATGAGCCACTGCACTCTGTCAAAAATTACTTTTTAACATTAAACTTTTGTCAAAGAGGAATTGTAACTTATGCATATTAACAATAAAGCCTAAACAAAATATGTAATTAAAATGTAACGCATCACTATGACACTAGAGATTATGGTATTTGCCATAAACGTGGGAAGGATCAGCATCTGATTGAGATAGATAGTTACCTATATAACAGTTGCATTTTTGGGCCACTTTTCAGGTTGTCTCAGTTGTCCTCAGTAAGAACTCCAAAGCTCTCTGCCAGAGCTGGTCCATGTTAGGTTCTAATAAATGAATGAGACCAGGTCTCCGGTGACTCACTGTTACATCTGTTCTACTGACCTGGACCTGGTTTTTCATGTATCACTGTCTTGACCTTGGCTTACCCGGCATTCCCTGCTTTCTGACTGTTTGTCTGGCATCTGAATCACAGCTTCGTGCTGATCATTCCTTTGCCCTTATTTGCAGACTGCCTGGCCTTCCTGGTTTCACCTTAAAGCCTCATTTCCCTGATTCATTGCAGTTCTTAGATGGTCTCACTGTGTCAGGAAAAAAGGTGCCTTCTTGTTTTCTGACCCTTCCCAGAGCTCTGTCTTCAGGTACTGGCCTTTTCTCAGACATAGTCATTATACACAATGAAACTTATAGGGCATGGAGTTGCACTTTAACTCCAGGTACAATATATTTGCAGGCTTACAGTGTATCTGTAATAGATATCTGTGCTGTATATGAATTAATCATTTTCTTTTTTACTACCTCACTTTGGTTTCAACTGTGGTGTGGTTCTTCATTTTCCTGCATATTTTGCCTTGAGATTTGTATTTTTATTTATTGTAATAAAGAGAAATAATAAGGCATTTGAAAGAGGATGTAGATGAAATATGACACTGACCTTTGAATCTTTTTAAGGGGGAATGGGCTAATGCGATGTTGAAAAAGGTCTATGTGTATAGTACAGGTATTATATATATGCATATCTTATATCACCTTTTCTAATTTCTTTTTAATTTTTCTCTATAATCTTCTCAGTAATTTACAATGATAACTTTATAATTTTTGAGTTATATTTTAAAACTCAAAGACAAAGTTATTTGAAAGTGTTATGGAATTAATAGGGGCTTTTGTCATTACATATTTCCTCATCTGTATGTTTTGGAAACAATTACATCATGTGGACACTCTTAGACTTGAACAGTTTGAGTTTCTTGGCTATGAAGGACCTAAGGTAGATTCAAGATTCTGATTTTTAAAAATCACCCTTGTAGATTAAATGGTGGTCAAGACTAGTTCTTGGCTTAACTATGAGTACTGGTAGATTTTACTACAAAGTATTGGGGACAGAATCCTTAAATACCGAGGAAATAAAAGAGATCTTAGGCCACCCATCTTTGCCATGAGTCTGGGACCTGGATAAGATTCTCAACTCTGAATCTTGCCTTATTGGGAGGCTTGAGTGGCTTCTCTGAAAAAGTAGAAAGAGAAGACGGATTTCTTTTTGTTCAAGCCTCCTTGTGTACCTCTAAAGTATGTCTTTTGGGGGCTGGCTGGGATTATTGAGCATAGTAAGTATAACTCTTTCTCAAAGACATGAAAGCTGACTACAGAGGTTGCTTTTTACAGCCTTTGTGGGTCTCGAAGATGGGAATCCATTTTCTGGGTGTGCTTTGTGGCACCATATTCAGCTCAGAAACTTGCAGATGGGGTTGCAAGTGCACGATCCTAGGTCAGAGATGTATCCAATTACTGTTGTCTATGAAGTGGCACAGATCAGTTCCTTCGCTGAGAGGTAAAAATTGCTTTTGGCCTTATGACTTTGTCTTTTTAAAGGTTAAAAATCATAGATTCATGTCATATACAAAAGACAGATAGATCTGCATAAAAGGCACAGAGAAGATTTCTGCACTTCTTAAGATCAGTCATACTTAAAATATCTGAGATAGAAAAAATATTATGACATAAAAATACTCAAAGCAATAAGAGTCTACTAAAGCCATAACAAACTCATTCCAGATTTTAACAACCTTACCTTTCCTTAATGTATTAGAATTCTCTCCTGTTGTAGATCATTTCTTGTTCTTTTGTCCTAAGGGAGATGAATAAAAACTGGGTACCATTCTCCATGTGATATTTTATGATAATCCTTGAGGCATTTGTTAGTTTCCTATTCAAGTTTCCATTTTCAGAAATATATAAGCACGTTTTTGCCTTCTTACTAGTCCTGTTTCCTCCTTATCAGGTCTTCTGTGAAGTTTTGCTGGTGATCATGGTGACCTTCTGAAGATCCTGTGCTTAAAAGTTATTAGACAAAATTCTCATCCTTACTTAGACAATTTTTACTTTCAATACCAAGTCCTTTTCCTGAAATTAAAAAAAAAAATTGTCTATGTCTGCATCTACATCTAAATCTATCAAACTGCTTTTTGACCACATGGTTGACTTACAGTCAACTAAACCTTGAGATGTCCACAAGGAAACTCATATTCCCCAGAATCTGTTCCTCACCGTGTTCCTCACTCAGTGAATCATCCCACCATCCACCCAGGCACCTACACCAGAAATATGAGGAGAATTGCTTGAACCCAGGAGGTGGAGGTGTCTGTGAACCGAGATCGAGCCACTGCACTCCATCCTGGGCAACAGAGGGAGGCTCTCTCAGAAAACTAATAATAAATAAAGACTCCTAGCCGGGCGCGGTGGCTCAAGCCTGTAATCCCAGCACTTTGGGAGGCTGAGGCGGGCGGATCACGAGGTCAAGAGATCGAGACCATCCTGGTCAACATGGTGAAACCCCGTCTCTACTAAAAATACAAAAAATTAGCTGGGCATGGTGGCGCGTGCCTGTAATCCCAGCTACTCAGGAGGCTGAGGCAGGAGAATTGCCTGAACCCAGGAGGCGGAGGTTGCGGTGAGCCAGAGATCACGCCATTGCACTCCAGCCTGGGTAACAAGAGCGAAACTCCGTCTCAAAAAAAAAAAAAAAAAAAAAGACTCCTGTTTTTGTGATATTGGAGATACCACAGACTTAATCAGAGGGCCAGCAGGCCGCCAGTTGTAGTGTTTGTTTGATCTTGAGGCTGTCATCTTATCCACAGTCAGTTTCCCTAAGTCCTTAGGTAAAATCTACAGCATAGCATAGCATAGGCAGCAGTGCTTTGTTTTTGTCTTTTAAGCCTTCTTTAACAGGGGTGTACAGAAGGCATAGGAAGAAGCCTCACACCAACCCCTGGCTTTACATAGTTTGTCATTAGTCTGGATCCAGTTTATCATCTACCTTGGAGCATTTTAAGTCCCAGTTACCCTCTCAGGTGCGAATCTTTTTTTTTTTCCCTTCCACCTTCCTTTTTATCCCACCTTCCTTTCTCTCGTTCCCTCCTTCGATCCATTCCTTCCTTTCTTCCTTCCTTCCTTGAAAATAAGTTGAGCATATTATGATATTTCACTCCCTAAATACTCTACATGTGTATCCTAAGAATAAGGACATTCTCCTACATAATTACAATACCACTATCATAACTAAGAAAGTTTATACAATTATAGGACTTAACTTTCTCCAATTGTCCCTCCAAAAATATCCTTTGTGGAATTTTTAGAATTTCTAGTAAAGGATCACATATTTTATTTCAATTTCAGGTCTCTTAAGTCTTCTTTAAACTGGTATAGCTTCCATGGTTTAACTTTATTAAAAAAACTTTTTTTTTTGTCTCTCATGATCTTGACATTTTTTAAGCATCCAAGGTTAGGTTTCTGAAAGAATGACTGATGACCTCTATGTTTCTTAATTTTCATTTCCGGAATGATTAGATTCATGTTACACATTTGACAAGAACACTCTGTATTCTTGATGATGTTGTGTCCTTCTTATTATTATATCAGGAGGCACATAGTGTTAATTTTTCTTCTTAACGGTGATGCTAAGTTTACTTGTTTGAGGTAGTGGTCACCAGATTTATTTACTACAAAGATACCTTTTATAAGGAATCTTTGGGTGTGGCGCTTTGAGATTGTATGACTATCCTGTTTAAGTTAAATTGCTTTTCACCCAATGGTATTAGCATACTTAATGACTCATGCTTGTAAACATAATTATATTGGCAGTCAGAAAATATATATTATATAATTTTGTCATTTATTTAATATATTTCAGCTGGCATTCTATAGAGAAGTCTCATCTCCCCATACCCCACACCTTTTTGGGAGGATTTTGAAATATCATTATGTACTCATAGATTCTTTTTTCACAGGATCATTTTGACCAGAAATAAAGTAGTTCTATTTTGAACAATTTTTTACAGAGTTTAGTGTATATTTCTCATGTATGTTTATTATATGACATTTCTTATCATGTCTTTTTGAAATAACATGTTTTCATAAATTGCATACTATAGGCTTTTCTTAAAACACTTTTCCAAGTTTTGGTATGTTGTAGTTGGGTTAAAGTCTCTCTCTTCATTTACTATGGCAAACAACTATGGTGTTGACTTATTTGATTTATGTCCCTTTGGTGAATTAAAAATGAAGTCAAGTCTGTTATTGTAATTAAAAATTCATGGGATTAAGTTCCCAGTGATAAGGTATCACATGCAGAAATAAACCTCTCTCTTCTCCCTGACAACAGTGCACATGCAACTAATGCTTTCTTTGTCTTATTTTTAGGATCGACGATTCAATGACGAAATCGACAAACTAACTGGATACAAGACAAAATCATTATTGTGCATGCCTATCCGAAGCAGTGATGGTGAGATTATTGGTGTGGCCCAAGCGATAAATAAGATTCCTGAGGGTGCTCCATTTACTGAAGATGATGAAAAAGTAAGATTTTATGCCTTTTGTGACTTGTACTTTCCTTTTTAGTCATTGATTGCTCTTCTCCTTTAAAAGCCAGGAATTATGTGAATAGCTGTTAGATTAGCCCATTCATGGATCAAAGAGCTTTTTCTCATGGTATACAAAATGAAATGGGAGTTTTTTGATATTTCATAGAATGTGATATAATTGAAAATAAGTACTTCATCTTTTTGTAGCTTGCTTTTCATTATAAGCCTCTGTAGTATTGTTGTAATTCCCTGGTCTTTATCTTCCTTAAAAGTAAGCCTTTAATTGAGGATCACAACACCACCACACATGGCCTAAGGGCAGATAGGAAATATAGGAAGATCGCTGTGTTTCAGAAACTCAGCACTTTCTCCTACATTTTTATAACTACGATGAAGAGTTGTTTTCTCAGTTCTTATATAAAAATCTCAATAAAAATAAATGTTATTTGTTATTCCAAATAGCTAATAAAAAGAACATTATTTTTGTCCCTGAAGAGTAATTGACCTTACTGGAAGTAATGTACTTTTTGCTCTGAAATTTTAAGTTCTTTCACTAGTAGTTTATTTACCAGCTTATATTAAAAGAGAGAGTCCTCAAATAACTGAAGTCCTGGCTTTGAAGCTCCTACCTTTATATTAAATAAAATTGGGTTGAATATTTATAAAATTTGTGCTGAAAGCAAATCTCGAATTAGTTTATTTAAGTTTGATGACTCTTATATTCCTATTTAATTAAAAAACACTTTATAATTTAACCTTCTGGATGTGGGTTCGTTATTTGCCAATGCTAATTACAAATGCATTAAATTAATGCAAATGTTCTGGCACAGAAGGTCAACATGAAATATGATTGTAAGGAAGTAAGAAGGTTTTTAAGTGAAGAGAGTTCTTGATTGAGGTCATTTTTATAGAGGAATTGAGATGCCCCAAATCTCCGTAAAGGTTTATAAATTCATGGAGCATGATAGGATCTCAAAAGATTTCTTATAATGCAGTAAACTGCTGTGGGGTACGATGCACTTGTGTTGGGATCATAGAGGGAACAAAGATAAATCCCAATCATGTGATGTCATCCAGGAGCTACAAAAGGCAGGAGGCAATGTTCTCAGACAGGCTGGGAGCACATAGGAAAGAGGTTTGTTCTCACTTGGATCTGAAGAGGCTTCTTGGAAGAGGCGATATTTAATCTGTCCTCTGAAGGGAAAATAGGCCTTCATCAGGCAGAATTGAATGATAAGGAGAGGACGTTTAGAAGCGAATATAAATGTAGGCCATCTCACTCACAATACAGATATTTCCATGGAATGTACAGATAAAACAGAAATTTCATGTTGTGCATTTTGTATCATAGATGGCAGAGTCCTGAGATGTTGTGCCTCTTATACAGATTTAGATAGAAGGATTTGGATTTTCTGTATTTCCAAACATAACCACTACATACCCATGCCATGCCCTGGACAGTTTAGTTTATATACAGATGGTAGTCCTGTCTTTGCTCTACTGCCTTCATTTAAAAGGAACTCATTATATATTTAGTTCTTATCTTTGGTTCCATTTATGTTAGATTTGTTTTCTGATATTTTCTCAGTGGACTTATACCTGTGAGATAGAGCTTCATGAGCTGTGAATAATTTAAAGGGAAAATTTGCACAAAACTTTGTACCTATCTTGAACAGCGTCAATGTTTAGTTCTATTAAGGTGAGAGTCTGGGACTAAGTCCCAGCTCAGTTAATGGTAGGCAGCTGCTTGGGTGCACAGCTCACACTCACCTTTGTTTTCTCATCTGTCAACTACACTATCCACCACTCTATAGCAGGAGAATTAAATAAGATCATCAGTGAAAACTACTTTGTCAAATACAAGAAACTAGGCTAGCGTAAAATACAATTTTTAAAATAATTACATTTTCCCTATGAGTTTTTAAATGTTCTTCTTGATTTGTCACTTATCCCAAGCAACTTTTTTCTTAGATTCAACCCTATCTGAGTATTTCCTGGCTTGAAATGTTATATTTTTCTCTTCTGCAGTTATCCCATGTGCCACAGTGGCATTTTATCTTCTACAATTCCCACACTTGTGGGAATCTACAATTTCCACACCTGACTTTGAAACCCTACTCTAGTTTCACTTCTTATAAGAAGTCCAGCCAGTTAGTGCAGGTATATGTGTTCATGCAGGTGACTCTGGCTGGAGAGTATTTTATCTCAACAACTTCTGGATCTGGTTATTGTTATTTCCTGAAGGGATCCTGTATATTGTAAACCAAACAGAAATGGTGAAGGAGAAAAGCAGAAGACAAAATCTAGAAGTGATTCACAGGAAAGAACAAAATCTAGATATTTCTTCCAAACAAGGGAAGACACCAAGGCATAGTGGCTGCACTGGCTGTGTGGTGAGTCTATCTGGGTTGAAGTTACATCTCTGCCATGGCCTGAGTAACTTTGGGCAAGTTACCTAGCTTCTCTGGGCCACAATATTCTCCTCTTAGAAGGGGGGAGATTAAATGAGAGACTCCAGGGAAAGAACTTGGAAAAGAACCTAGCACTTACTAAGTTCTCGTGAGTGATTAGCTTTTCCTGACAGCACATGAATATATGTGAAGCATCATGTGTATCTCAGTCAAGTCTCAGTTTAAAAATTACTTTTGTCTAATTTAAGTCTATACATTCTTATTAAGTGGACCTCCCAGGTTGCTGAATGGTGGTGCTGAAAGGGTGGCTCACCCAGAGAAGGATCAGAAGCTCTGCACCCCCTCCCCTGTAGCTCGCCCTGAGTATCTCTTCCATCTGGCTGTTTCTGAGTTACAACCTTTTATAATAAACTGGTATTCTATATGAGAGATTGGATATACAAATGGACAATGACCATTCCATGCAATGATAGACCCACATTCTCTTCAGCAGGCAGCTTAGAAGGCTAAATCCAGTCTCTGCAGCAATCAGTCTAACATAGCCAGGATTTGGTCAGTGACTGCCACCTTCCCTATTTTTTTTTTTTTTTTTTTTTGTGCTCCCGTCATGCCCTCCACCCCTGCAAACTTTCAGCTCAGAGCCACTGAGAGAAAAGCCAAATATGTTCCCTGAACTCATTACCTAAATGCTGTGTTTCTAGTTACCCTGCCTTCAGCTTCTCCATGCCAACAACCTCCAGTCAGAACATACCTAAACTTTTCTCTTTTTTTTCACCATAAAAGTTGTGCACTGCCCTTCAAGTCTTCCAAATGCAAGATATGGTCCAGGCTGGCTTCCTTGTTATAGCACAATCTGAATAAATAGCCTCTGTTTTTCCTCATTTAAAGACAGATTTTTATTAAAAGCAATCTATATGCCAGCTGCTCCTCCTGTGTTGGGGTTTCTCCAATTAAAAGGGGGATATATTTCTTTGTAAGTTCATAAATCTCTTGCCTTATTGTTAATGCACATACTCTTTTACTTGGTTTTACAAGGTTATCCTTATATGTACTAATTTGCATTCTACATTTTAACCCAGTTATTTCTTACATATGTGTCCACATATGAATGTATTCTACATTTGTCATTTTGGGAGATCATGAAATTTTCTTCTTTTCTTTTTGTATAGAGCCTAGTTTTTTAGTCACTGTCCTATTACTGAGAATTTGGATTCCTCCCCTGTTTTTCACTAATACAAATAGTCCCTGAATGAACATCTTGAAGAAATTACCTTTTTCTTTTGTGTTATTTCCTTGAGGGCATATTCCAAAGACTGAAATTATGAGTCAAAGGGCAAGAAAAGTTTTATAGCTCTCATTCCATGTTATAGATAGCCTTTGGAAATACTGAATCCATTTACAAGGGGAACAGTATGCCTATAGCTAATTTCTCAGAGCTCTGCCAACTTTGTTCAATTCACATTTTAAAACTCAAATTAGTTTTCCTTGGTCAGCCAAGCAGGCTTCAAAAAAACCTTCTCCCATGGTTCAACAACATTAACTGCCACAACCAAAGTAATTTCATCATTGCTTACAAGTAAGAAACCACGGAAGCAAAAAGGAAGCCATGTCATGGCAGGCTCAAGTCAGAAAGTCTCTAAGGTAGGTTCAAGTCTTGGCTCTGCTGCTTATTAATTGAGTGACCTTCACCAAGTGGCTGCACATCTCTAAGCCTCTGAACCTCCATCCCAGGGTTGTTGTGTGAAGTAATATAGATAATAGATGTAAAGTGCTTAGGGTAGCACTTATTATCAACAAATGAGCCTCATGAAATTTCACCATATATTTCAAATCCAGACGAAAGTAATTTGAACCCTGTTCATAATTTTACTTTATACACGTAACTGCCATGTCATCATTCACATGGGTGGTGGTAAATTTGTTGCACATTAGCATAATATGATTTGTGTGTCCTGATATCTTAAAATGTCAGTGTCTAGAGACTGTAAGTTATGTTCTATGTAATTTTAAAACATTTTGTAGTATGGAACTCAGTAAATCATTTGACCGAGATAAATTAAAAATTAAATGTGGTATACTAATTTCTGGACTATTTATGTACCTAACATAGTTGTGCATAGGACCATATTTTGTTTCTTGAAAATTCTATACCTATAATTCAATGGCTGTGCTATATCATGTAATACATATACTCTGTAATAGAAGAGATTGGAAAGACCACCAAGTCTATTACCTGCCACCTTTTCTCTCATCCAGTGCAGGAAACTTTACCTGACAGATAGTCATCCAGCCTCTGCCTGAAAAAGCTTCCCTTTTAATGACTTTAAAATGCTCATGCACTTCAAAAAGTTCTTGGATAATCAGCAATAATTTTATCAGCAGTGGTGGGCATTTGTATGAAATATAGTCTACTACATGCATGTATTAATAATTTAAGTTCCATACTGACAAATTACTAGTTTGGTAATTCACACTGGAAGTATACACAAAGGCTGACCATGCAGGAGAGATGATTGGAATTTTCTGGTTTACTTTGTGGGTTTCAAACAAATGTTCCTATTTTTCAGCAATATGTATAAGCTAGCTGATTTAGGTGGTATGACTACATTCTTTGCATTCAATTAAGTCATTATTATTCCTGGGTGAGTGAAGGAAGGTATTATTTTGAAGAATAAAATAATGATACCTGGATAGGAGCAAATATTTGTGATCTATTAAGATGCATGGGCATGCCAGCATGAACCTGGGACATGAAAATGAGCAAGGGCTCTTATCTGTCCTCCCAGGTTCCTATACCTCTGCCCTAAAAGCGTCATTTCATATTGCAGTGTTCCATAAAGTATGATATGTTTATTATAGGTACTTCGCAACAACCAACGTATTAGCAGTTGTGGATTGATGTTCTTCTTTGGCTAACCTCTATAGGTTTCTTTAGCACTGGTCATCTCTCTTCAGCTCATGATTTAGAGTGTTTGGTTACCCTGCTGCTCTCCTTCATGCTGACATGTTCCACCACCCCATAGAGCTGGGATGCAGCCAACTTGAGCTTGGTTGCTGAGGGACTGGCTGTGTTCCAGGAGCTTGTTCCTGGTGATGCTGCCCTGCCAACTGGTGTTGAGGATGGTGCATGAATGATGCTAATGAGTCTGCAGAAGCTGGAGTTTTGTTATCAGCAACAGGTCTGAGACTCACAGTCAGATAATCGGAAAAATTTTATAAGCTCCTGGCCTTACGTTTCTAATACTGTAAGGAGAATGTTTAGGATTCATGAGATGTCAAGGATGCACAAGATATTTAAGTTTACTGTAGTGAGAAGGGGGATGTTGACTGCATTATGCTGAGAAGGGGCAACAACTTGGTGGCCTCAAATGACTGAATGCAACTCACACGTGTATTGCGTGGGCTTTGACTGGCATAGAACTGATTTTTTTTAAAAAAATCAGATTACCTTTAGACATGACTGCCAGCTATAAGTACTACTATAATAGCCAACCCTCAAACAACTAATTAGCTTAAAGTCAATTTCATGGGAGCAAAGACAGATTTCTTCTGTCATCTTATGAATAGTTTCTACAAAAGGAACTTTTCAAAGGTACTTTGTGAATAGTTATTTTTTAAAAACATGGTTATATACATGAATAGTGGTATTACAACAATACCACAATAGTAGTACTACAAAACTCTGCCAGGCAAGTTTTTATGTTTTATATTAATTCTCCATTGTCTTTATGAAAGACACACAAATGCTAAAAAAAAAAAAAAAAAAAAAGAAACGAATTAACTAATGATTAAAAATACGCTTTGTGTTCTCATTTCATTTTTTTTTTTCCTTTTCTGCCTACATTCCAACTAAGTTAGATTTTTGAACCTGTTGAAACAAAACTATAATTAAGGCTGGGTGCAGTGACTCACGCCTCTAATCCCAGCACTTTGGGAGGCTGAGGCAGGTGGATCATCAGGCCAGGAGTTCAAGACCAGTTGAATTTTGACTAATATTTATTGAGAAAATATATAATGATCAAATATTAAGAAATTTAAGGAAATCAATAACAAATAATTGAACAAAATGAAGGATGATATCTACAGAGTATATTTCTAAATATCAGATGTGGATAATGCTTGGTATGCATGTAGGTTTACAGGCCCCTTGCAGCAGAAATTCCAGTATCTTCTTGATGGCTAATATACTGGCATTTGTAACTTCCCACTTCCCTAGCTCCTTTTTTTTTTTTGTTTCTAAGAATTACCAAGGAAATGATAAATGCTTAGTTGCAACATCCTCCTTTCCATCTCTTTCCACATACTCTGCGGATCTAGGTAAGATAGTTTGCAGTTATCAGGAACATGAAAAATAAATGAACTCAGTAACTTACAGGGCTGTTACTGTTACAGTACTAAATGTGGAGGACTTGGCATGATCGTTGATCTGCATACTGTTTTTAATAGCTATACAGTGTTCCATTTCTGTGGAAGGACTATTCATTCATTCACTATTTATTGAGTTCTACTTAGTAGAGAGTATTATTTTTGAGACATGGTTCCAAATGCTGAAGTTAGACTGATGTATTAGGCAGACAAAAGTTCTTGCCCTCTCAGAGTTTACATTTCAGTGATAAAAACAGACAACAAGCGCAGTAAATATATAAGTATATAATCTAATTTCAAGTAGTGATTAGATACATAACTTTTTTAAGAGATGGGGCTTAATATGGTGCCCAGGCTTGTCTTGAATTCTTGGACTCAAGCAGTCCTCCCACCTCCGCCTCCCAGAGTGCTGGGATTATAAGTATGAGCCACCATGTCTGGCCAGGATACATAATTCTTATAATTTAGATTTAAAAATTTTTTTCTGTAGCTTTTATTTATATGAATGTGGTTAATTGGTCTAGGTAATATCAGAAGGGCTAGCAGTAAAGTAGGATCTTTCACTAGGAAGCAAGATTCGATCTAGAGCAGTTACTCCAATACCTATGATAAATTGTGACTGACTCTTCAAGAGAATCTTTCTTTCTTTTTTTTTTTTTCCTTTACTCCAGGTGTTCAGGTAAAGTGTGGACTCAACTCAGTTAGCGAGTTCATTTATTTTTCATGTTCCTGATAACTGCAAACTACCTTACTTAGAGCCCGCAGAATATATGGAAACACCTCTAGGCTGCCTTAGGCACTAAAATTTGAAGTACGAGAAAGTATTGTCTTATTATTATGTTCACCCCAAGTAACTTTCTGTTGTATTTTCTTATGAATATTGAGTTGTAATCACAATTTCAGCTTGCCATCCCCTGAACTGGGGAAGTTAAGAGACTGGATGATAGTAACCTGACATAGCCAGGCTGTAGATATGTGTCATAATGCTGAACAGATAAGACTCTGGCACATCTAGGAGGAAAAGTTTGGGGGCTAAGGAGAGCTCAGTGTGTTCTGATATTAAGGGACTGATACATCCATAGCTCTTAATGCTGGCAGGACTTGAAACAGTATTTTAGTTAAGCCATTTTTGAAAGTGCAAAATGGCAAAGAACTGTCTTAGAAACTCTTCTCTGATTTATTCAGGACTTGGACAGGAGAGAATGATTTGTAATCGTAGATTAGAAATAAACTTGTTGGCAGGTAAAATTGTTATTAAGTAACTAGAATGGGATGTGGTATTCTTATTTACTGGAGATATCAAATTAAAATGGATAACCATCTTCTTTGAATACCTAGTTTAGTGTTATCTGAATAAAACAGAAAGGTTGCTTGTTTTCATCTTAGAATGTTGAAATACTTGAATCGGAATTTTTAGAAATTAAATTCCTTTCTGACAAAAAGTAAAATTTAGTAGAATTCGAGTATTCTTGTCTATCTTTGAACTGAGCATCTTTGCCTTTCTTGAATTTTTATCCTTTTTTTTTTTGGTGATAAGATTATTCCCTAATTTTAAAAGTAATATGAGCTTATTATAGAAAACTTGAAAAATACAAAAAGGAAAGGAAAAATTAGTATCACCCATAATCCTAACTTTCAGAGATAATACTCTTAACATTCTTTGTTTATTTACCTATATTTATTCATTTTACCTTTAAATAAAGGTGTGTTTTAAAGATTTACATAAAGTAGTATAAACAATATTTTATTATGCTTTAAATAATTCTTCAAAGATATAATTTACATGTTTGCAGTATTTTCTACCATGTAATTATACAATAGTTTATTTAACCATTTTATTTCCTGACATTTAGGTTGTTTCCAAAATCATGTTCTTATAAAATTCCAAATAATGACACCTTTACGAATAAGTCTTGGACTATGTCTTAGAATAGCAGTTAGGTTGAACTATTAAATTGCTGTTTTGTAGGTCAAAAATGATCCGAGATCTGCAGTTTCACATGGTTCAAACTAATGCTGAGGATTACTGGGTCAAGGGATTTAGGCATTAATTCTTTAAACAGTGTTACCGGGATGTAATTCACATACCATACAATACACCATTTAATTCAGTGGCTTTTTGTATATTTGCAGAGTTGTGTAAACCATCACCACACTCAATTTTAGAACATTTTAATCACCCTAAAAGAAACCCTATACCCACTAGCAGTCACTTCCCATTTCCCCAGCTCTCCTACTCCTAGTATCAGTGTAGGAATGGTAACTTCTAGTCTACCTTCTGTCTCTGTGGGTTTGCCAGTTTGGGACAATCATATCAATAGAGCCATATAATATGTAATCCTTGGTGACTGACTTCTTTCCCTTAGCACAACATTTTCAAGATTCATCCATGTTGTAGCATGTATCAGTACTTCATTTTTTATGGCCCAGCAATATCCCAACATATGGATACATTTTATGTATTCATCCATCAGTTGATGGACATTTGTTGCTGTTTCTACTTCTTGACTATTATGAATAATGCTTCTATGCACATTTATGTACAAGTTTTTGTGTGAACATAGTTTTTCATTGCTCTTGGATATATACCTAGGAAGTGAATTGCTGGGTCATAAGATAACTGTAACCTTTTGAGGAACTACCAGACTGTTTTGCAAAACAGCTGCACTATTTTGAATTGCAACTAGCAATGCATGAGGGTTCTGATTTCTCCACACCCTTGTCAGTACTTCTTATTATCTTTTTGATTATAGCCATTCTAGTGAGTGTAAAGTGGTATTTCATGGTGGTTTTCATTTGTCTTACCCTGATGGCTAAAGATATTGCTCATCCTTTCATGTGCTTATTAGTGGAACATTTGTTTTAAGGGCTCTTGATAAACTTCACCCATTTTATCTCCAGAAAATTATATTCATTCGTAATGCCAGTAGCAGTATATGAACTCACTTCAGCTTCAATAATTTTTAAAAATTGCATTCCCTTGATTTCTAATTTCACTTTATTTCTACTCCTTTGATTTATTCAGTGTATGCATGCCTTCCACAAGGAATTAATTAACATTGGCCTAATTTTTGATATAATTTTTTTATAACTGATATAATTTTTTAACCAGAAAAACAAAAAACACTAGCATGATACAAACTGACCTAAGCCAGTTTGAGTATACAACTTCTAGGTTATTCATAATACCTCCTAAGTGTCTCATAATAGCTGCAAAAAAGTTTGAATTTGGTGGAAGCTGGCTACTTTCTTATAATCTTGCTATTTGGTTTTAATAAAAGCAGATCTCATTTCCCAAAGAACTTAAAACATATCTACCATTTGACTCAGCAAGTCCATTACTGGGTATATATCCAAAAGAAAATAAATCATTCTACCAAAAAGACACATGTATTTGTATGCTTATCACAACACTACTCACAATAGCAAAGCATGGAATCAACCTAAGTACCCATCAACAATGGATTGGATAAAGAAAATGTGATACATAGACACCATGGAATACTATGCAGCCATAAAAAAGAATGAAATAATGTCCTTTGCTGTAACATGATGAAGCTAGAGGCCATCATCATAACAAAATTAATGCAGAAACAGAAAACCAAATAATGCATGTTTTCACTTTTAAGTGGGAGCTAAACATTGAGTAATCATGGACATAAACATGGCAACAATAGACAATGGTGACTACTAGAAGAGGAAGGGAGGGAGAGAGACAAGGGTTGAAAAACTAACCTTTGGGTACTATGCTCAGTACCTGGGTTATGGAATCATTCATATCCCTAAACTCCCAAACCAGCTTCACATAATATGCCCATGTAACAAACCTCATCCATATACTCAAATCTAAAATAAAAATAGAAATTATAAAATATAGAAAAAAAGCAGATAGACCAAATCCTGCCACACATAAAGATGTTTATTTAAACAAAATTTTTTGGGCACGTTGAGTCAAATAGTTCATCCACTTTGCTCAGTAAGCTTCATGAAGCCCAAGCTCTCTTTATTTTGGAAAATCGAAACATTCCTAACAATATTTCAAAGGAGAATCTGGTTTTCTGGTGGGGGGCAATAGACAACCAGAATCCTTTGATCCAGTGGCAGGGTTAAACAACTTCAGGACTTATTTCTAAGGAAAGAAGTTTGGAACCTACTTTTCATACTTTATTAATGCAAAGATAGGTTGTATATTCTAGAGACCTAGACTATTATAACTGCATGAATCTTGAATGGCACAAATTGCAGTAATCAGAGTCAATATCTAAAATCTAATGTGCTTATTAATAAGCTACGAAATTCACCAGTGAAATCTGTTTCTAACATTGCAAAGCTCCATGCTATTGAAGGCAGATAAAGATCTCTGGAGCACTTGTAATAGTCACGTTTTGAGAGCAGCTTTCTGAATACCCCTGGAGTATAAATTCTCAATCGGGTGATTGTCTGCTCCTTGATGGCATATTAAACCTACCCCCTCTGTGTGTATGTGCATGCATGCACACACACACACACACACACAATTTCACATTGTCTTTGCTAAGGAATATAAAGCAAATTATAGACATCAGGACAGCATGCAGTATTTCTTAGTGTTAGCTTTTCTTCTTAAATGAGAAAATAATAGAAACATTTATTAAGTGTGTACTCTGTGATAGGCACTTTGCATATATTATCTCATTTAATTCTCACAACAACCCTGTTGATATAATTCTCACCTATGGATGAG
The DNA here is from genome assembly GCF_048565385.1 of Saimiri boliviensis. Classification (NCBI taxonomy): domain Eukaryota; kingdom Metazoa; phylum Chordata; class Mammalia; order Primates; family Cebidae; genus Saimiri; species Saimiri boliviensis. Next base: position 61,898,154 of record NC_133453.1, read on the forward strand.
AACACTGAATGTGAGAGATTTTAAAAATGTGACCAGGGTCACATGACTTGTGTGTGAAAGGCCAGGGATTGTCTGCACCTGTCTGTCTTGGCACAGCATATGGGAACACTTGGTGAATGTTCATTATTTTCCTATTGTTGCATCTTCACTTTAGGGACCCATGAACACATAGATCATGCTGGGCCTGATACACATGTTTAGATGGTTAAATGAAGTTTAAGGTTTGACAATTTTTTTTTTTTTGAGGAGATAGCACTTGACTGAGGAAAACATTATTTCTAAATTACATTGCCTGGTGGCATTTTAGCTTTCCATAAGTATTTGTAACCACACTTGAGCTTATGTCTGTAAGACAACATTTTAAACTAACAGACTAAAGGGTTAGAAATCATTAAAAAACAATAATGGCTTTGTACATAGACAACTATGAGGTAGATAATTTAATATTTCTATTTTCTTCAATTTTGTGCTTTTACTGACAAAACATTTTAAAATTTATGGTTGTTCATGTATATTTTCCTCACCTAAGGATAAAAAGAAAATGAGGATTAGTGTAATTTTAGCATTTTTCTTGCTTTAGAAAGTTGTGCCTCAAATCAGAATTTGCACATAGCGTTTGATTACACTGAGTGACAAAGAGAGGTGTTCCAGTGTAAATTACCCTGCAGCCTACTTAGAGCATTTTTCTATGTATAGCAAAATCTATGGAGTATTCTATTTAAATGAAGCCACATTATATTTCTTGGTGGACAATTTCAAATATATATAACTCTGTGACACACTTTGTAAATTCTGTTTTTAACAATATGAAGTGATTTTTAAAAATCTGCTTGGATATTTATTTTTTCCCTTTCTTCTTTTCTGAACTGAAGGAAGAAATGAAACCATTTTTTGGTCATCTCCCATTATTTCCTTTTAGTTCTCCCACATGTGCCCTGGATAATATTCTGGCTAGATATAATTGTAGGCTATTTTCACTGTCAGATTCTGATTCTATTGCCAATCAACAAAAGAGCATTTCCCTCACCCCTTTCATATTCTGCACACTCCATTTAGAAGTGAGAAAAAGTCTCAAAGGTAGGCACAACTATATTACCAAAGCAGGCAGCAAGGTCCCCAGGGGAGGGCCCAAGCTGGATCGAGAGTATATTAAGAGGGGGAGAAAGTAATGAACGGTTTTGAAAAATGAGGTTATGTAAGTTAGAGCTACCCAGAGATGCTTTGAAGCTCTATTAGACACAGTTCTTGAAAGGGAGTTTAAATAAAACTAAAATATAATAGCAAACTGTCTCACTGGAGAGAATTTAAAATGATTCTTCACAAGAATTAATTGACACCATCAGAAGGCTGGAATGGGCTTTATCCATCCAAAAAGTGTGCTTGGTGTTTTGGAAGAATTGCTGTTCATAGCATATAATAAGTGGCTATTCGTAGCATATAATAAGTAAGAAATCAATACCTTTTCTTTAAAGGTGCCACCCAATGTTTAATAGCATTGGGTAGCATTATAGCATCTGGGCACTTTTAACTCCATTTTCAGTGCTTGGTTATTTGGTATACTAAATTTTACAAAAATCTATCCGTATCTGTCTTGTTTCTTTCTCTTCAAAGAAGTTTCTGGTTAATTTTGCAAAACTTTAATACCCACATCAATTTTGTTTGTCCTAATGTCTCAGTGATACTTGTGGTGTAGCATAACTGAAATTTGTTATAGATATTCTACTTCTATTTCCAAACCCAGAGTGAGGCATCAAAATAAATCTTCAATTATTCTACCTTGTCATGAAGACAGAACCACGATCCTTGGATGAACCCCTAAGTGTCCATTGCTTCTTTTCAGTGGTTGACTCTAAATTTATTTTTAAATCTCAGATTAACACTTTGACATGATTACCATCATGATTAGGACAGTCATCGGACATGATAGTTGTTTTGCTCTTATTTGATTCTGGTACTGTGGCTTGTTGCCATGGATGTTTCCATTGTTTTACACTTTAAAAAGCCATCCAGTTTAAAACAACAAAATTGTACAAATTATGGCAAACTTCTGATCAGCAGCATGGATATCTTAAGTAAAGGAAAATGGGAAACCAAACTGCTTCTTACATTCTTGTCTTCAAATTGTTGCCAAGGGGAAGATTATGCGCAGATCACTGGGTCAAGCAAGGGTTATGGTTCCCTCAGCAATGCACATTGTAATAAGTCATTCTCTTTCTTGAAATTACATCTTCACTAGGATCAGTATATAAAACACAGTTCTATTTGGACTGGAAGTACAAGGTCGCAGCCATTCACCTGGAAGATGATCCTTCACAATTATTGCCAGAAATAAAATTCAAAAAATTCTCTGTGCTCTTCATGGTTCAATGATGTAAAATGTTTATATCATGCTCATTATGGACATTAAAGGCAGGGAGCTTATCCAACATACAGACCTGTGGGTCTGGTGCTGTGTCTAGAAAGACAGTCAAGTGGAATATGGTAGCATACATGCCAGGTATACAGCTTTTTATGTTTGCTCTCTTAGAAGCTGGTGGAAGCATCAATCATTATGATAATATCAAAGTTTACATTTGCAGGCCAGTCACAGTGGCTCATGCCTATAATCCCAGCACTTTGGGAGAGTGAGGTGGGCAGATCACTTAAGCTTAAGAGTTCAAGACCAGCCCACCCAATATGGTGAAACCTCATCTCTACTAAAAGTACAGATAGCACCACTGCACTCCAGCCTGGACAACAGAGTGAGACTCTGTCTCAAAAAAAAAAAAAAAAAAAAATACATTTGCAGAGTCTAATCTTCACACGTTTATTAACTCATATTATTCTCTTAGTATTCTTATGCAGTAGGTCAGAATTGTTAAATTTCTTTCTTTATAGATGAGGTAACTGCAGTCTGTCTTGCCTAGCAAGAAGTTAATAGTGGGGCTGGAAAGTCATTGTTCTTTCCTCACCTTTTTCCTGGCTAGTCATTTTTCATAAACAGTGCATTGACTTTCCTACTACTTAGGAAGAGGGGAGCTCAAAGTAAAGGGCACCCCCACTGGATTAACTGTAAAAAGGATGTCATTTCGTATGCCAGAATGTGCAGATAAGCAATTAATAGGAAATGCAATTCTACTGGAAGATTATATGAATGATAACCAGGTTGCACATTGAGTTTGTTAAAGACATAAAGACTGCATACATCTTATTTTATCAGTCTTTACAGAAAAATTTTAAGAACCATGTACACTGAATGTATGAAAATAATAGCAAGGGGATTTTAAAAATTGTTTTATTCAAACTCTCATTTTAGTGCTAAACATTTTTCTTTAAAGAAAAGAAAAATAAAGAGGTTTCAGAATTTTAAATTATTTGCTCCAGGTTGCACAATTAAAAAACCACACAGCTGAGAGTTGCATCTGTACCTTCAAATGCCCCTAGCCTTTCTACCCCTGTAGTAAGATTTGAATCTGTACTTCAAATCTACCCTGTAGCCTTACTCTCTACCACACAGATATTTGGCTGCCTGTGGGTAGAGGGCTAGATGACAGTGGTGGTCCCATTTAGCTCTGTATCTCTTTGGTGAGCAAAACCACAATGGAAGCCCCATTTCATGAGCAGAAAAGTTCTGGTTGAGAAGTGCTGCTAGAAATAAATAGTAAGTCAGTGATGTAAATTCAGTCTCCAAGTGTCTTCTCACAGATTGTGGAGTGTACCATGTTTCTGCTTCCACAGAAAAAGGATTTGTGGAGAAACATCTGCATATTTCAGCCATGAGTATTAAGAAAAAAGGAGAAAAAAACAAAGAATATCTGTTCTTGGCTGGGCGCGGTGGCTCAAGCCTGTAATCCCAGCACTTTGGGAGGCCGAGGCGGGTGGATCACGAGGTCGAGAGATCTAGACCATCCTGGTCAACATGGTGAAACCCCGTCTCTACTAAAAATACAAAAAAAATTAGCTGGGCATGGTGGTGCGTGCCTGTAATCCCAGCTACTCAGGAGGCTGAGGCAGGAGAATTGCCTGAACCCAGGAGGCGGAGGTTGTGATGAGCCGAGATCGCGCCATTGCACTCCAGCCTGGGTAACAAGAGCGAAACTCCGTCTCAAAAAAAAAAAAAAAAAAAAAAAGAATATCTGTTCTCTAGCTATCATTGAAGTAAAGTACGTATTGTCATGTTCTTTGATAATCCTGATTATGTTGAAATCAAGTCAAAATGTTAACAGGTGAGGTTTTAGGCAGTCATAGTTCCAACTGTTTAGGTTGATATTTGGATAGATCAATGTTCTATTATGTCAAACTGAGGGATCTTTAAAAACTGTGATGTAAATCAGAAGCATGCTTAGCTGAAGTATCTTAAAAGAGTGCTTCAGCTACTTAACTATCTTCTGATGACCATTGATCTCTGGCCAAATTATTGACACCATGGGTTTAAGAATAAAGAGAACCACTGGAATAAAAGTTTATAGAGAAGGTACTCTTAACCATCAAATATAGAAACATTAGCAGAAATGGGTTAAAACTAGGTAGGAGGCAGGTCCTTACTGAAGAGGTAAATAGCATGAATAGTAGAAATATTTTAGTAACTTCTGTTTATCATCTATATACATAGAACATTTGATTCAAGTGTTTTTGATGCAGGTATTTTGACAGTTAAAGCAAATAGACGTCCTGAAATCTTGTTCCACACTTAACCACCATCTGAATTCTGTGCAATTTTTACTTTCCACTCCATTAATTTATATACTGTTTGAAAACTTTGTTAAACTCTGGTCTTGTATTACTTTTGTTTCTGAGATGAATCCTATTTGATGGTATTGTATTATTTTGATATAATGCTGGATTCAATTAGCACTGAATGTGAATAATGAAATTGATCTATAGATGTTTTGGTACTGTTTATCTCTACTATATTAAGATTACATTAGATGTATTATTTTAGAATTAGAAAAAAGACAATAATATATTATTTAGTCTCTTATAATTAGGAAGCCTCCAAGGGGTTATCAGATATGCCCCCCAAAGCATTGTTATAAATGAGTTTTAGTATAAAAGTAAATGTGTTATTTAGAGAACAGTTAGAAATTTAATTAGGACCTCTTGTTAGAATGGAGCTGAGAATAAGATATTGAATTATGGTAGAAATCTTTTCTCCTCTCCCCACCTCAATACATACACAATAAAAAGGAAACTCAGAAAACTTATTGGAAGAAGGTAATCCTCTTTATACAGATGTTTTGTAGCACTTAAAAACTCACGCCACCATAAAAATCTAGAAGAATTCTATCCTGATAAGCTGTGAAAAAGTTGTTTGATTTGACTTTCTATAATTTGCTTATGAAAACAGTATATATATTTTCATTTCCAAATATAAGATATATTGTATTTTACTTTTTTGAGATGGAGTCTTACTCTATCATACAGGCTGGAGTGCAGTGGCACAGCCTTGGCTCACTGCAACTTCTGCCTCCCAGGTTTAAGCAATTCTCCTGTCTCATCCTCCCGATCCCAAGTAGCCGGGATTACAGGTGTGCACCACCACACCCAGCTAATTTTTGTATTTTTAGTAGAGATGGTGTTTTACCATGTTGGCCAGGCTAGTCTCAAACTCCTGAACTCAAGTGATCTGCCCATGTTGGCCTCTCAAAGTGTTGGGATTACAGGCATGAGCCACCATGCCCAGCCAAGATATATTTTAAATGCTTTTGCAAACTATCCCCCCAACACTAGACACTTGTAACTCTGAAAAATTACTGCTATAAATTTTATTTATTTTTATTTTTTTATTTATTATTTATTATTTATTTTTTATTCCATTTTAGGTTTTGGGGTACATGTGATGAACATGCAAGATTGTTGCATAGGTACACACATGGCAGTGTGGTTTGCTGCCTTCTGTCCCCTCACCTGTATCTGTCATTTCTCCCCATGCTATCTCTTCCCACCTCCCCACCCCCCACCCCTCCCCCATTTCCCCCCAATGGACCCCAGTGTGTAGTGCTCCCCTCCCTGTGTCCATGTGTTCTCAATGTTCAACATCCGCCTATGAGTGAGAATATACGGTGTTTGATATTCTGCTCTTGTGTCAGTTTGCTGAGAATGATGGTTTCCAGGTTCATCCATGTCCCTACAAAGGACGTGAACTCATCGTTTTTGATGGCTGCGTAATATTCCATGGTGTATATGTACCACATTTTCCCTATCCAGTCTATCATCGTTGGGCATTTGGGTTGGTTCCAGGTCTTTGCTATTGTAAACAGTGCTGCAATGAACATTCGTGTGCACGTGTCCTTGTAGTAGAATGATTTATAATCCTTTGGATATATACCCAGTAATGGGATTGCTGGGTCAAATGGGATTTCTATTTTTAGGTCCTTGAGGAATCGCCACACTGTCTTCCACAATGGTTGAATTAATTTACATTCCCACCAACAGTGTAAAAGTGTTCCTATTTCTCCACATCCTCTCCAGCATCTGTTGTTTCCCGATTTTTTAATGATCGCCATTCTAACTGGTGTGAGATGGTATCTCAATGTGGTTTTGATTTGCATTTCTCTGATGACCAGTGATGATGAGCATTTTTTCATATGTTTGTTGGCCTCCTGTATGTCTTCTTTTGTAAAGTATCTGTTCATATCCTTCGCCCATTTTTGAATGGGCTTGTTTGTTTTTTTCTTGTAGATCTGCTTTAGTTCTTTGTAAATTCTGGATATCAGCCCCTTGTCAGATGGGTAGGCTGCAAAAATTTTTTCCCATTCTGTTGGTTGCCGATTCACTCTACTGACTGTTTCTTTTGCCGTGCAGAAGCTGTGGAGTTTGATTAGGTCCCATTTGTCTATTTTGGCTTTTGTTGCCATTGCTTTTGGCGTTTTGGTCATGAAGTCCTTGCCTACACCTATGTCCTGAATGGTTTTGCCTAGATTTTCTTCTAAGGTTTTTATGGTATTAGGTCTGATGTTTAAGTCTTTAATCCATCTGGAGTTAATTTTGGTGTAAGGTGTCAGGAAGGGGTCCTGTTTCTGCTTTCTGCACATGGCTAGCCAGTTTTCCCAACACCATTTATTAAACAGGGAGTCCTTTCCCCATTGCTTGTTTTTGTCAGGTTTGTCGAAGATCAGATGGTTGTGGGTATGTTGTATTTCCTCTGAGGCCTCTGTTCTGTTCCATTGGTCTATATCTCTGTTTTGGTACCAGTACCATGCTGTTTTGATTACTGTAGCCTTGTAGTATAGTTTGAAGTCCAGTAGTGTGATGCCTCCCGCTTTGTTCTTTTTGCTTAGAATTGACTTGGCTATGCAGGCTCTCTTTTGGTTCCATATGAAGTTTAAGGTGTTTTTTTCCAGTTCTGTGAAGAAGGTCATTGGTAGCTTGATGGGAATAGCGTTGAATCTGTAAATTACTTTGGGCAGTATGGCCATTTTCACGATGTTGGTTCTTCCTAACCATGAACATGGAATGTTTCTCCATCTGTTTGTATCCTCTCTTATTTCGTTGAGAAATGGCTTGTAGTTCTCCTTGAAGAGGTCCTTTACGTTCCTTGTTAGTTGTATTCCTAGGTACTTTATTCTCTTTATAGCAATTGTGAATGGCAGTTCGTTCTTGATTTGGCTCTCTTGAAGTCTATTACTGGTGTATAGGAATGCTTGTGATTTTTGCACGTTGATTTTGTATCCTGAGACTTTGTTGAAGTTGTTTATCAGTTTCAGGAGATTTTGGGCTGAGATGATGGGGTCTTCCAGATATACAATCATGTCATCTGCAAATAGAGACAATTTGATTTCCTCCTTTCCAATTTGGATACCCTTTATTTCTTTTTCTTGCCTGATTGCTCTGGCTAGAACTTCCAGTACTATATTGAATAGGAGTGGTGAGAGAGGGCATCCTTGTCTAGTGCCAGATTTCAAAGGGAATGCTTCCAGTTTTTGCCCATTCAGTATGATATTGGCTGTTGGTTTGTCATAAATAGCTTTTATTATTTTGAGATACGTTCCGTCAATACCTAGTTTATTGAGGGTTTTTAGCATAAAGTGTTGTTGAATTTTGTCGAAAGCCTTCTCTGCATCAATTGAGATAATCATGTGGTTTTTGTCTTTGGTTCTGTTTATGTGGTGAATTACGTTTATGGACTTGCGTATGTTGAACCAGCCTTGCATCCCCGGGATGAATCCTACTTGATCATGGTGGATGAGCTTTTTGATATGCTGTTGCAATCAGCTTGCCAGTATTTTATTGAAGATTTTTGCATCTATGTTCATCATGGATATTGGCCTGAAATTTTCTTTTCTTGTTGAGTCTCTGCCGGGTTTTGGTATCAGGATGATGTTTGTCTCGTAAAATGATTTGGGAAGGATTCCCTCTTTTTGGATTGTCTGGAATAGTTTCAGAAGGAATGGTATCAGCTCCTCTTTGTATGTCTGGTAGAACTCAGCTGTGAACCCATCTGGATCTGGGCTTTTTTTGGGTGGTAGGCTCTTTATTGCTGCCTCGACTTCAGACCATGTTATTGGTATATTCAGGGTTTTGGCTTCTTCCAGGTTTAGGCTTGGGAGGATGCAGGTGTCCAGGAATGTATCCATTTCTTCCAGGTTTACTAGTTTATGTGCATAGAGTTGTTTGTAATAATCTCTGATGATGGTTTGGATTTCTGTGGAATCTGTGGTGATATCCCCTTTATCGTTTTTTATTGCATCAATTTGGTTATTCTCTCTTTTCTTTTTTATTAATCTGGCTAGTGGTCTGTCTATTTTGTTGATCTTTTCAAAGAACCAGCTCCTGGATTTATTGATTTTTTGAAGAGTTTTTTGTGTCTCTATTTCCTTCAGTTCTGCTCTGATCTTAGTTATTTCCTGTCTTCTACTAGTTTTTGAGTTTTTTTGATCTTGCTTCTCTAGCTCTTTCAATTTTGATGATAGGGTGTCAATTTTCGATCTCTCCTTTCTTCTCATTTGGGCACTCATTGCTATATATTTTCCTCTAGAGACTGCTTTAAATGTGTCCCAGAGATTGTGGTATGTTGTGTCTTCGTTCTCATTGGTTTCAAAGAACATCTTTATTTCTGCCTTCATTTCATTGTTTATCCAGTCAACATTCAAGAGCAAGTTGTTCAGTTTCCATGAAGCTGTGCGGTTCTGAGTTAGTTTCTGCATTCTGAGTTCTAACTCGATTGCACTGTGGTCTGAGAGACTGTTTGTTATGATTTCTGTTCTTTTGCATTTGCTGAGGAGTGATTTATTGCCAATTATGTGGTCAATTTTAGAGTAGGTGTGATGTGGTGCTGAGAAGAATGTATATTCTGTGGATTTGGGGTGGAGAGTTCTGTAAATGTCTATTAGGTTTGCTTGTTCCAGGTCTGTATTCAGGTCCTGGATATCCTTGTTGATTTTCTGTCTGGTTGATCTGTCTAATATTGACAATGGGGTGTTAAAGTCTCCCACTATTATTGTGTGGGAGTCTAAGTCTCTTTGTAAGTCATTAAGAACTTGCCTTATGTATCTGGGTGCTCCTGTATTGGGTGCGTATATATTTAGGATCGTTAGCTCTTCTTGTTGCAGTGACCCTTTTACCATTATGTAATGTCCTTCTTTGTCTCTTTTGATCTTTGTTGCTTTAAAATCTATTTTATCAGAGATGAGAATTGCAACTCCTGCCTTTTTTTTGCTCTCCATTTGCTTGGTAGATCTTCCTCCATCCCTTTATTTTGAGCCTTTGGGTATCCTTGCATGTAAGATGGGTTTCCTGGATACAGCACACTGATGGGTTTTGGCTTTTTATCCAATTTGCCAGTCTGTGTCTTTTGATTGGGGCATTTAGACCATTGACATTTAGGGATAGTATTGTTATGTGTGAATTTGATACTGTCATTTTGATGCTACCTGGCTGTTTTGTTGGTTAGTTGATGCAGATTCTTGATTGTGTTGATGCTCTCTTACCATTTGGTGTGTTTTTGGAGTGGCTGGTACTGGTTGTTCCTTTATATGTGTAGAGCCTCTTTCAGGAGTTCGTGTAGAGCCTCTTTCAGGAGTTCTTGTAGAGCAGGTTTGGTGGTGATGAAATCTCTGAGTGCTTGTTGTTCACAAAGGATTTTATTTTTCCTTCACTTATGAAGCTTAGTTTGGCTGGATAGGAGATTCTGGGTTGAAAGTTCTTTTCTTTAAGGATGTTGAATATTGGCCCCCAATCTCTTCTGGCTTGTAGGGTTTCTGCTGAGAGATCTGCTGTGAGTCTAATGGGCTTCCCTTTGTGGGTAACCAGACCTTTCTCTCTGGCTGCCCTTAGTATTTTCTCTTTCATTTCAACCCTGGTGAATCTGACGATTATGTGCCTTGGGGTTGCTCTTCTTGAGGAATATCTTTGTGGTGTTCTCTGTATTTCCTGGATTTGAATATTGGTCTGCCTTGCTAGGTTGGGGAAGTTTTCCTGGATAATATCCTGAAGAGTATTTTCCAGCTTGGATTCATTCTCTTCATCACATTCAGGTACACCTATCAGACGTAGATCAGGTCTTTTCACATAGTCCCACATTTCTTGAAGATTTTGTTCATTCCTTTTTGCGCTTTTTTCTCTGTTCTTGCCTTCTCTTTTTATTTCATTGAGTTGATCTTCGACCTCTGATATCCTTTCTTCTGCTTGGTCAATTTGGCTGTTGAAGCTTGTGCATGCTTCACGAAGTTCTCGTGTTGCGTTTTTCAGCTCCATCAATTCACTTATACTCCTCTCTATGCTGTCCATTCTCGTCAGCAGTTCGTCCAATCTTTTTTCAAGGTTCCTATTTTCTTTGCGTTCAATTAGAACATGTTCTTTTAGCTCACTGTAGTTTCTTACTACCCACCTTCTGAAGTCTGATTCTGTCATTTCATCACCCTCCTTCTCCATCCGGTCTGGTTCCCTTGCTGGTGAGGAGTTGTGATCCCTTTTAGGAGGAGAGGTGTTCTGGTTTCGGGAGTTTTCATCCTTTTTGCGCTGGTTTCTTCCCATTTTTGTGGGTTTATCTGCCTGTTGTCTTGTCTCTGTCCCAGGGAGTTGGAACTTTATGAGTTTCCGTTGCACTACTGCCTTTTTTGATTTTTCTTTCAGGTCTGACCCACCCAGCTAGCAGCACTGCCTAGCCACTGCCTGCCCGCAGGGGCTTTGCTGAGCTGCTGTGGGCTCCGCCCAGCTGCCCTGAGCTCTTCCCTGTAGTCCTTTTTATATGGGCGTAGTTAGAACTGTCTCGGCAATGGTGGCCCCGCCTCTGTTATGGCGGATTCTCTCTGTTGTGGCGGGTTGCCTCGGCAACGGCAGCCTACCTCCGTAGGGGTGGAGAGTCTCAGTAATGGCGGAAGCCCCTCCCTCACCAAGCCAGACCGTCCGGGTTCAGCTGTGCTTGGTTTGAAGGGCTCAACCCAGAGGGTTTCCAATTACTGTTTTTGTTTTCGTTGTTGTTGGGGGTGGAGGGGTGGGACCAACCGAGCCTGATCACCTGGCTCCCTGACTCAGAGTCTTTTCTTTTAAGTTGAACGACCCCGCATTCCGGTCGCTTGTTGAAAAGGCGCTGGGATCTCCCGTGCTGCGACTCACGGAGTCGGCTCGAACTGCGGCGCCGGCTCCTGGCGGATTTTTTGCCTAGGAATCTCCTGGCCTGACTCACTATTTCAGATGAATGGGCAACTCTGCCGTCTCAGGGCTCTGCTCGCCAGCTAAGAGGGCTCCCAGAGCAGTGGCTCTTGTACGGAGAACCGCAGCAACAGGGCGTGGTCACAGCAGCCGCGCGGGCGGAATCAGCCCCGCGGGGGCCAAAACAGCCGCACCGGCTGGGACTGCGACACTGGCGACCCCTCTGCCTGGGTATCTCCTGGTCTGTGGGCAATAAGAGTTTGTCTGGAAATGCGGCGTCCACTCACCCTCTGCACTTTCACTGGGAGCTGAAGTCCTGAGCTGTTCTTAGGCGGCCATCTTCCCAGCATTCTCCACTGCTATAAATTTTAAAAGTAAAAATCGTTAAATTCTGTTATTGATCAACCACATTATTAAAAGGCAAAAGTGAGTGTTAAAATTGTAACATTAAAGCAGGAATCACAAAGTCTGATATGCAGAAAATTTGAAATACAAGTGAATTTTCATTGACTAAGCAGTTATCTGATTGAAACAATTTATGTTTCCTTCTGAAAAGAGTACATGGTTACTAATTATGTAGTTTGTACTAGGTTAATCCTTACTCCACCTCTATTCTTACCTATCTCTGTTGGTGCTGAAATGAAGCTTATCAAAGGAAAAAGTATGTTGGTTTTGCATATTGTTATTATTATTATTTAAAGAAGCTAAAACTGTAGTGAGTGATGTGAGTTTTAGGTTGGATTAAAATGTCACATAGTCAATTCTTTCTCTCCTCTTTCCCTCCTTCCATTTCCATCTTTTCTTAAAGGATTTGAGGCATCCGTTGGGAAAATATTGGAATATGAATAAACTTTCACGGCCAGATAATGTGATAAGCTGGGAATTCTCAAGGAGTTTTTTGGGTTTTGGTTTTTATTTTTTTCAATGCTAGGATGTAATGGTAATTTCTGACTACTTTTTGTCTTGACCAGAATGTGTCATTGATCCATTCTGGCTTTCCGGCATGAGGCGAGGCTGGAGGATTCCAGTGGACTCCTGGTATTTAGATACATGTTCCTAACCTCAGGTTGAAGGAATTTCAGATGAGGAGCAGTGACTCACTGAGCACGCACATCTTGATTCCTGCCAACCAGAAAAGCTATTATCTCTCAAAATCGGGACATTCATTAACTCTAGTGAGGATCCTTGCTAATGTATAAATATAACTATTAGGTTTGTATCCCAGTGGATCAGTGAGTGGAGTCATTTCCCCACTGTGTCAATGGCATCAATCCCTAGTTTGTGCATAAAGGAGTTTACCGAAAAAAAACATCCTATGTTTTACAGAGGAAATGAGCTTTCATTTCCTTTCTTATTTGTAGCTCGCCTCTGAGTATGATAGAAAGATTTGGCTCTGGGCAGAGTATTTTTCTGGACTTTGTTTATACTGCGCTATGACTAATAGCTTTCATCATAACCACATCCAGAATTGATATTGCTTTAGGAAACGGCATTCTACATCTCTAGTGAATTGCTTAACTTTCTTGAAAAAGAGCAGATTGCTCGTATTGTCATTCTTGTGTATTTTCTGATGTAATAAAGGCACTAATGCTCAGTTGCTTTAGACTCTATGACAGTATTTAAGACCACTTAACAGAATGCTGAGTAATACAACTGAATCAGACTCATCTCACCAAAAAGTTGAGCATGTGTATGTGGAGCTTCGAACGCAGTTAGCAGGCAAGCCTATTTTGCCAACCTCTCTGAGATGTAATACTAAAATTTTGCAGGCAGAAGTGATACATTTTTACGTACAGATAACACACGTCTTGATGTATCTAGAAATTCTGATTAGTTTTGAGCAAAGACAAAATAATGGGACTACAGAAGATCTCATGAAGGTTTCAGAGGCCTGAGTTTCAATAGATGTTTCTTGCTGTCTGTACACCTGTCATACGACCAGGCTTTCCACAGCTGCTCTCAGTGGCCCTCAGCTTGGCTCACTCTTTTGACTTCCAGCATTAATTCATGTCTTATTCCCAGTGCCACAGACAGTGAAGAGAAGACGACTGCCACATGAGAATAAAATTAGACAATTCAGGCACTCTGGCAGGACCGGCTATGTAACTTTTAGGGTCCAGTGCAAAATGAGAGGCTGGGACCCTTGTTCAAAAATTAAGAATTTCAAGCCCGTGACAGTAGGACTTTGAATCAAGCAGAGGACTCCTCTAAGCATGGGGCCCCTTGTAACTGCACAGGTTGCATACCTATGAAGCCTGGTGTTTAGTCGGGAAATAATGAGGGATAGAGAAGAATTTTCTTTACATCTATGCAATTTGGAAAGCAGTAGTAGAATGCAAGAATTTTGTTTACATTATCTTAGAATATTAAGCTAGGGAAACCACTGAAGTTTCAAGGTGGGTGATGATAGCATGTACTCCTTTATAACATAGCAGGAACAAAATCTTTTTCTCTGAGCAGTCACACAAGGTAAATCGAAGAGTTTCTTATTTGTGTTGGCCATCAAGTTGAGTTGAACCATGGAAGCATCAAGAGGTGGGTGATGATAGCATGTACAACATAGCAGGAACGAACTCTTTCTTTGAGAAGTCACACAAGGTAGATTGAAGAGTTTCTTATTTGTGCTGGCCACAGAGTTGGGTTGAATCATGAAAGCATCAAGAAGTTAATGTGAAGACCCAGCCTCGGCATGGGTGACATTATTGAACTCCTAGTCTCAGTATAATCATAGAAGGCTCAAAGTAAATGTTGTGTTTATTGATCCAGACCTGGGTTGCTTTCATCAGTTAGAGCTTTAGAGTGAATATTCTCACAAAACTTAGAGGAGATGAGAAAACACTGCTGCACAAGATCTGGTGTGTGGCAATGGTGGTAGTCAGTGACTTCTCACACTTAATTCACACCTAAATTGTGTTTACAGTCTCTCCATTTTCTGACTTTAAATTTACATAGCTGCTCAGCTTTTAATGCATCGACTGTGACAGTGGGAAAGGAAGACTTAACAAAGACTTCTCGGAAAGAATGTTCTAGAGCCATTGAAAAGCTAATAAAAGAATATTCCCTGGTTCTTTTTTGTCATAACACAAAGTATTAAGCAAAAAATAAAAACAAATTAAAACACAACTGAGAAATGTCTTCATTCTTTAAAGTTCTATAAGAAGAGAATTGACTTCATCTTTTTAATGCAATAGTCATGCATAGAATATTTGTTTCTGAACAAAGTAATTCTAGAAGCAGCAGCCTATTTTCTACTCATCCTGCAACTTAATAAAACATTGATTTCTGATGAGAAGATACTACATCAGAGATGTGAAAGTGTGAAGTGGCTCACTGTGATAGAGATTTGCATTTACATCATTTTCTTTATTATATGTAACTACCCAATTTTGTATGTATTTTCACTTTGAGATAAGAAAAGTATGGTTCAAAGTTCAACATTTCAGTAAGAATGTTCCTCAGGCCAGTGATTGTGTAAGGTATCAATCAATAGTTGTTTTATGATAAATGAATGGTTGGAAATTAGGACATTTGGAAGGTGTAATTGACATTCTTGGAGTGTATAATTGAGGCCTTTCCCCTCCTCTCCCCCTTAAGGGTAGAGAGCCCACATGTTCTCGAGTCTCACCGTAAGAAAAGCTACCCTCAGAAAGCAGCAAAGAAAATGATTATCAGCTGTAGCACTGTAGACATCTGCAGGCTGGTGGGGGACATATTTGGGGAACATGATCTTCATGGAATCATTGCAGTTTTACTAGTTAAGTAGATATTAATTAGTTAATGTGCCTCTGTGTGCAAAAACACATTGAAGGATGTAGTGGCAGGAAAGTCTGCTGAAAAATACTGACACTAAGTATTATATTTAGCCTTCAGTGTTAACATTTTATGGTAGTTTTTTTGTATGTTCCGAACGCCATTCTAAGCACTCTACATGCACTATATCATTTAATCTTCATCATCCAGCAAAATATATACCATTATTATCCCCATTCTTAAGAAGAGAAAATCAAGGAACAGAGGGTAAAACACATGAGTAGTAAGTGGTGAAATATGTACTGGAATCAGCTCCTTAATCACTGTCGATATTGTGTCTAAGAGGAAAAACACAGAACATTCATGAGACATGTCCGTAGTGGGCAGAGCAGGTGCACAGGGACTGCGAAAGGCTCTGACCCTGATGCTAGAGATGCTTCTGTTTGTCCTCGGTTCTCCAGTTTCATGGCTCCTCAAGGTGGACTCTGTGGCAGGAGAGAAGACAAAGCTGAGAATGGGGAAGGGTATCAAGAATGGATTAGCCTGGTGGTAGGATCTGGAATCCCCACTTTCCTGAAGGTCTCCAGGTGGAAGATGTTAACAAGTGTGTGTTACCTGTGTGTCCTCCCAAACCTGCAGGGTAATGGTAATTTAGTGCTATCACTATTTATTCTTTGCAGTTTTTGTAGTTGCATGCAACAAGGTGAGGTTAATCTTACTCTAATTTTGGACAAAAAAGGACTCAGAAAGTGAGAGAAAGGACCTTTTTGCCTTGTTAGTTTTTCCTTGCTGCTTAAAATAGTTTGACAGCCTCCTATTTGAGAGAACTTGCTCTAGACTAAAGGGTTTTGGGTTAAAGATCACTTTGGCTCATGTTTTTAAGGGCAATTCCGCCCTTCTCCAACATAATGTGTAAGCTTTAAAGAAGCAAATGCAAGTGCTTGGACATTGTTCGACTTGCCACATAGCAATTTATGAATCTCTTGCAGTCCCACTTTTTGTCTTTGTACTGTATCAATCTTAAAACTTTAGAGTTCAACAACAGAAATACTCCTATTTTACGGATTAAGAGACTGAGAGAAGAGACTTGTTCAGTGAGATACACACTGCAAAGTTTGGATAAAAATCAGTGCTTCTTAACATTGGGTTCAGAATTCTTGCATTGCCTTTGTGCCACTGATTAATAGATTAATGAATTTCTCTAAATACAGAGACTGAATGCCCAAAATGCCCTTGAAAGTGAAAAGAGAATATTATTCCTTACTGGATTTTTTGTTGTTGTTTCAATGAGTTCCCTGAAGAGGAACCCCTGTTATGCCTCTGTGTTCCTTACCTTGTGTAATTTTAGTTCAAATCACAGCAACGCGGGCTGGGCGTGGTGGCTCAAGCCTGTAATCCCAGCACTTTGGGAGGCCGAGGCGGGTGGATCACGAGGTCAAGAGATCGAGACCATCCTGGTCAACATGGTGAAACCCCATCTCTACTAAAAATACAAAAAATTAGCTGAGCATGGTGGCATGTGCCTGTAATCCCAGCTACTCAGGAGGCTGAGGCAGGAGAATTGCCTGAACCCAGGAGGCGGAGGTTGCCGTGAGCCGAGATCGCGCCATTGCACTCCAGCCTGGGTAACAAGAGCGAAACTCCGTCTCAAAAACAAACAAAACAAATCACAGCAACGCACAGATTAAATGAAATAGCTGGAGGTAAACTGTGTCAATCCTTCAATATGGTGTAGTAATATTAAAATTCAGAACTCTGATCACTTTTCAAGAAAGCATTACTATGTGTCTACATAATTAATTTAAATTACCAACTCTATTTGACAGGTAGACATTTTAGTAGACTTATTGAAGAAAAAAGCACTGTATTAACTATGATCAACTGAAGTGCTAATAGTCACAGCACAGTGACTATCGGAAGCAATTTAAGACCATTACTGGAAAATCACATATGCACCTTATTTCAATTGTATCAAATACCAGTTGGTTTATTGGTCTATAAGAGCAGCTGGAATCTGTTTCACTGAAGGGTTTATTTGTACATGTTGGAGGTACCTGAGAGAAGTTGGAAGGCTTTCAGTAAGAGTTTTTGAATTCTACTTTATGAACTGCTGGGTGGTATAAAAACAACTATATAGAGACACAATGTTTAAGTAATTTGCCAAAGACCATAAAGCCAGTCAGCTTTGGAGCCAGGTGGACCTCAGGCACTGTGGCTGTTAACCAATGTGCTTCAATCTCAGCTCTACAAGGCAAGGTGAGAGCTTTGGTAGAGAGCATTCTCAAATTCAAAACTTAGCTCTGCTACTCAGTAGTTGTGTAAACTTGGCAAATTAACTTACACCTCCGTTTTCTCTTTATTAACAGAGAGAGTATTAGCACTAATCTCATGGGTTTTTTTTGGGTAAAGTTTATGTGTAATGCTATCTGCTACTGTACTTATCACAATATCTGGCATCTAATGAGAACTTAACACGTATAGCTTTATTAATATTATTTTCATGACAATGAAGGAGTTAAAAATTTGCAGGTGCATTATGCATCTCAAGGAGCTTTTGATTTAATTGGGAACTGAAACATATAATTATGTGCAGATTAATCAAGAATAAAAACATAAAGAATAAAATCCCATAATTTGAAAGTGCTCAAAGGAGGCACTGATATAACCTATATTTTCTTTCTTTCTGGAGTTTTTTTCACTCAATTAAAAGTATATATATGCCATTCACCCCTATGTTCAGCAATATGGTACTGGTTTCATGAGAAAATTATTTATTCTATATTTTTAATATATGGTCTAAGTTTTCCATTTACCCTGTTGCTATAATCTGCTTATAAGAGCAAGCAATTTCATGCAATTTGCTATGCATCACTTTTAGCTCTTCCATTAGGCACCAGTCTACTGTCAAGCCACTTTCAAGTTATAGTGGTCTTTTCCATTCAGGGGCACATTCCAAATTTTTATATAAACCACTTTGCTTCCAAAGCTGTCCAACAATTGCACACCAAGAAACAATCATTTTGATATTGAGTGATAGCTGCTAAGTAGAAACAAATTCATAGAAAGAAATATGAGCACCAGTGCATTAAAGAGAAGATATATTGCTAATTTGTTTTATTAATTGGTGCTACTTTGGGAGTCGGTTGTGTCAGGCATTTCTGGTAAGAGCCCCTAATCAGCTTCAGAACTCTTTATCTAGAAGGTCACTTTTCTAAGCTGTCAAAGTCAGTTGCCTTGCTTAATTGACTGAAATAATTAGATTACACAGACTTGATGACTTAACTTGTTTATGTTATGGCTATACCTAGTGAACTAATAATTTTTAGTTTTCTGTCTTGCAGTTCAATGATAAATTCATTAGTGTCATGTATTTCAAAATAAAAAATAATAAGAAACCTAGAACATTTGAAAAAGTTTCCTTTAGTCCACCCAATAGCAAAACTCTCGTGTATTTATGCTTGTTTTTTGAGTAATTAATTTATCCTAGTATAAGTGGCTTCTTATGTTTGGTAGATGGCCTAGAGTGTGTTTTTGATACAATGATTATAGCTGATTTCTTTTCATTTATGCGTTCTTTCTTCATCTTTATTCTTCATTGCAGCTTCAGACTTTTCCAGTTTTCTCAAAGCTACTTGGACTGGCTCACCTTTTAGAGTAGATGTTGATTAAAATGTGCGCCGATAGCCCATTGCTTATAGTGCCACCCTGTGGCCTTCATCCATCACTGCTGCCCACTTAACAAGCACTGCAGGTCCTCAACGGGGTCAAATCTAAAATTAAGTTTCTTTAGGAAGTGCATCCCTATCACGCATAATTATTTTTTTTAGATCACTATTTGAGAAAGCCAAGGTAAAGACAAATTTCAAAGTGAGAAATGACTATTATTGAAGACAAATTACAAATAGAAGCAAATCATCTCTAAATTATTTAATACTGTCAGAGGGAAAGTATGTTTGCTTTTTGAAGTCTGGATTTATAGTTAAATTTTTTATGATTTTTATTCTTGAAACAGGGTCTCACTCTGTCACCTGTGCTGGAGTGCAATGGCACGATCTCGGCTCACTGCAAACTCCCCCAGGTTCAAGTGATTCTTGCGCCTCAGCTAGCCAAGTAGCTGGGATTATAGGTGTGCACTACCTTGTCTGGCTAATTCATGCATTTTTAGTAGAGATGGAATTTCACTATGTTGACCAGGCTGGTCTCGAACTTCTGGCCTCGAGTAATCTGCCCACCTCGGCCTCCCAAAGTACTGGAATTACAGGAGTGAGCTACCACACCTGGCCTTATTTTTATAATGTAATGAGAGGCTGGTCTACATTTGAATGCCTTTCTTAGCCATCAAGAAATTACATTTGGCTAGCAATTTTAGAAGGCAAGAAATTAGGTGCCTTGAATGTCATCTTGTTAAATCGTGAAATATTTAATCCATTCCTCCTCATTTTGATTCTTCTCCCTTCACATTAGCTTATTGAATCTTCCTTCTCTGCCACATACTTCTGTCATAGGAGGTCATTAATGCATTTGAATGAAGCAATATAACCCTAAAAAAACCCCTAAGGTATTGTAGGCCCTACTGGCCTGAATTCTGTCCTCAGAGAGTCCTATTTTTATTTCCTTTGCTAACTAATTTGAAGTCTTTTTTTTTTTTTTGAGACGGAGTTTCACTCTTGTTACCCAGGCTGGAGTGCAATGGCGCGATCTTGGCTCACCGCAACCTCCGCATCCCGGGTTCAGGCAATTCTCCTGCCTCAGCCTCCTGAGTAGCTGGGATTATAGGCACGCGCCACCACGCCCAGCTAATTTTTTGCATTCTTAGTAGAGACGGGGTTTCACCATGTTGACCAGGATGGTCTCGATTTCTTGACCTTGTGATCCACCCGCCTCAGCCTCCCAAAGTGCTGGGATTACAGGCTTGAGCCACCGCGCCCGGCCTTAAGTCTTTTTTAGGTTATACCCAGGACTGCAATGTTAGAATATCAAGCCTTCATAGCATGTTGCAGTTTGGGGCAAAAATATATACCACTTTGTAAAGCAAATGAAGAAATAGAAATTAACGTGTAGTGTTCGTGCATTATTTTGCATGATGAGAGTGGGGTTACAATCAGGGTTATGGCAGAGAAAACTGGCCAATAAAAATAACGAAAGCTTATATTACTCACTAAACACACTTAAGGAGAAAACAAGAAATTAGCTGAAAAGAATTCATTTTGATTAGAAGTATGTAAGTAATTTATACTCATTGAAGTTCCATTTAAGAGCCATTCTCTTCCATTCACAATCACGGCAATTAAAGTTGTTAAATGATTAACACACCGTTCAAAGTAAGGATATGAGCCCTTTCTCTGTGTGATATATACTTTTGCAGGCCTAGTTGCAAAGGCCTGTGCCAATTTTCTTTGTCTCAATACCAGGAAACTATAGAATGGTAGAGAAGTCAATATCCAGCCGTTCCAGATTCAGCTAAGAGCCGGAAGGATACTCGTTAAGTTCATACCTACGTCATTCTATCAAAAAGACTCAGTATTCCTTCCTTTAAAAAGAAAAAGAAACAAAATGAATCACTGGAGAAGGATATTCTACAATTTTGAAGTACTTCATTTACTAATATATCTCTTGCAGAATATTTCTAGCAAGATAATTCATTAAATAATTGTTATAGGGTGAGTTATGTCCCTCCACACCCCTGAAAAAGATAAGTTGAAGTACTAATCTCCAGTTCCACAAAATGTGATTTTATCTGGAAAGAAGGTCTTTACAGAGGTAATCAGGTGAAAATGAGGTCATTAGGGTAGACCCTAATCCAATATGACTGGTGTTCTTTAAAAAGAGTCAATTTGGACAGAGAGACCAATATGCACAGAGGGAAGACTACGTGAAGAGATGCAGGGAGAATGCCGTGTGAAGACTAGAGTTATGTTGCCATAAACAAAAAAATGCTTAGGGCTACCAGAACCTGGAAACAGCAAGGAAAGATCTTTCCTTTACAGTCTCAAAGGGAGCAGGACCCTTCTGACACCTTGATTTTAGACTTCTAGCCTCCAGAACTGTGAGACAATACATTTCAGTTGTTTTAAGCCACTCAATTTGTGGCACTTTGTTATAGCAGCCCTAGAAAACTAATACAGTAAATATTGAGCTAACACTTTCTGCTATGCCCTGTGATGAGCACTTAACAAAATTGTCTTATTTACATCTAGCACCAACCTCAGGAAGGCTATTATTTTATTCCCAAGATACTAACAGATGAAGATAACTAGCTTACTGAGGTTAAGTGATTTGCTGAAGATCACATAGCTATTAAGTGAAGGAGTTGGTATTTGAACTGAGATTGGTTTAACTCTAGATTCTGCTGTGTGTGTGTGTGTGTGTGTGTGTGTGTGTATGTGTGTGTGTATCTGGTTCTCACTGGATTGTTTAGGATCACAGCCACTTTGACACCACCCTCATGTCTCATTGAGAACCACTCACCTCTATTTGAAGGAGAATTACTCTTGAAATTCACTGACAACCCCAGCTTTCATGTTCAAGGGCCCAAGTAAGACTCCATTTCTCTGACAATGCAAGGTTGGTATTATTCTCTTGACTCTTTGTAATTCGAAATTTATGACCTTATTGGCCTCTTCCTCCACACCTCTCAATTTATTTCAGTTTTTTTTCACCACCCAAATCAATGTAGTTTAGTTTGTGCAATAGAGTGAAAAATCTACATGGAGTCAATTTTCTGCTTCAGAAGAATTTCTTTTTAAAAAATCCAACCGAAGTCTTTGTTTAAAAAAAAAAAAACAAAAAACCTAAATAAATCTGCATTGAACTGTGTTGATGTCAGATATTGAACGTGGGCTAAAATTTAAAATCCAAAATCATATCAATGAGAATAAACCCATCATTCTGAGAGCAGGCTATTTTCCAAAGGTCAAAATAAGTGCCTTATTTTTGTTAATAGTTCTTTCTATGTTACAGTTTGACTCCATTCACTGATCAAAAAAACAAGAAATAATCTTAATTTATGACAATGCCACAGGTTGATGCAGTTAAAAAAGAAATTACAGTTAGAGCAATAGTTATACAATACAGACAGTTGATGGGACATTAGTCATAAGATGTAAAAGCTAAAGCTATCAAATTAGATTTCTATTGACTCATCAGAGATAGAGAGAATTGGGAATCTCAGGGTAGACTTGATTTATAATGCCTAAAGTTTCTCCATCTGGTATTCTTCATTTTTTTTTTTTTTTAGGCTGTCATCTTCTACTCATTGGCCCACCTTAAACAGTAGGTTTGAAACTTTTTTGACCATGACCCATAGTCATGACAGTCAGGGGAGGACTTTCAAAAAGGAGGGCTATCAGCACTGTGATTAAAAGGATGATTAAGATAATCTCAATACTTGGGGATCATTATTTATTGAAACAAATGTTTTTATTATTATTTGATAAAAATGATCATCTGGGGATATCCATTCACACTTGAGTATTAAAGCTGTCAGAGAGAAACAAGTCCCTGGATTCTATAGGATTGAGAAGCTGCATAGCAAGAAAACCCTACCTCTTTGTAGGTGTTCCATGTTTTAACACACATTGCTGTATAGACAAACCACCAAGGCCTTAGGCAACTCATAAGACAGCAACTATGCATCCTGAACCTTGAGTCGGCTATCTCATAACAATGCAAAAATAATTACCAACCATGTACGTGTATTTCACTTTTCTTTTTATGTTGGTCACCTCCAACACATTATTTTTAAAATAGAAAGAAGTCAGTAGTTTTATATGTCAACCTAAAATAACAACAGAGACAGGGTTTCCAAAAAAGAGTTTATTCAGGAGTAGCAAGGGATTGCAATCTGGGATATGCACGCTATGGTGAAACATAGACACATCCAAAGGGGTTGGAGAAAGGGGGAAGCTTTTAAAGATAAAAAAGAGAAATTCATGTAAGTCGTTTTGAAGCAAAGGCCATTGGTTACAGGGGTTGTTGCAGGAGTTGGCATTAGCTCATTGGTGGAGGTAGCCGTTGTGCAAGCAGCTGATCTGGAATGCTATGTTTGAGGAGTTCCTGGCATCATTTCTGTCATAGACATACATGCAGGAAGTTCTTTTGATAAGTCTTTTCACATGGATATGTGCATCAGGAGTCTTCCTTCATGGCCTCCTGGCTCCATTTTCTTAGGGTTTGACACAAGTGACTCTATTTTGGTATTGAAAATTTCCACATATGTAAATGTGCAGATTAGAACATATCAGGATTAAGTGACTTGCCCAGGGCCCCACAGCTAGTTAATGGCTGTCCTATAAGGCTAGGAAGGCTCAAAAGTCTCTAGCAATTATTCCACCTAAAACTGATTCTTTCAGTTTTTACAAAGCCATGAGCTTCATTCTGCTACCTTAGCTAACTAAACTAATATTCAGCTAAACTGAACTAAAATAACTGAGTAAAACACAGATCTTTCCTGAATTGAAGATGCCAAATAAGGACACTCTTTATTGATCAGTCATCAGAAAATCAGCCCACATTTTTATATATAACTAAAATAGTCAGAAAACAACACTTATTAAGTGCAATACACTGACTTTTTTACTCTCTTTCATTTACAGAAATATACTGTACAAGACTTGATTTCATATCCCATTTGAACAACACTGACTTAGAGGTATCCTTGAGTATTCTGAATCATAGCCACATGTATCTAGTGGGCTGTCAGATCTTGCCTGATGTGCACAGAACTCCCAAACTGCCTCTCCACTCTGCCTCTGTCTCATGAAGCTTTCCCATCTCTCTTCAGAGCTGCTACAATAGGCACACCTCCTTCTTCCCAGTGTAGCAGATTCAAAGCCTGTCTTCACCACGTAGGTGCCTACCAACGTCTACCCTAGTCCTATTCAGTTGGTAACTGGCTCGTGGGTTGCAGAGAAGGGCATCTGGTAAAAGCCCCTATCTGTAAACTTACCGGTTGGGATGCTGGTCCTAACTTCTTAGCCTGTCCCAGGAATGTCTCTTCTTCTGTCTAGGGCCAACTCCTCCTCATATACATAGGATCCTTTGCCCACCCACTTTCTTTATAGCTGTTTTTCTTTCAGCTTTTTCTTCTCCTGGAACTCATTCCCCCTTGCTCACCTCTCCCCTAACATAAAACATCTTTTTTTGCAATTCAGCCATTCTTTTCACATCTCTCTGCTTTCCTTGAAGGATAAACATCTTGGGAGAGGATTTTACACCTGATGTGGCCACTACATCCATTTCCATTTACTCTTCACTCTAGTTTAATTTGG
Organism: Saimiri boliviensis; assembly: GCF_048565385.1. Taxonomy (NCBI): domain Eukaryota; kingdom Metazoa; phylum Chordata; class Mammalia; order Primates; family Cebidae; genus Saimiri; species Saimiri boliviensis. The sequence goes on from NC_133453.1 coordinate 61,922,744, forward strand.
TTTTATCTCCACTACTTCACTGAATGCTTTCACTGAGGTTGCATATTACCTGCCAGAAAAATCCCAGGGTGTATTTTGAGTCATCAGTTCCTCTTGATTTTAGAGCAGTAACTGATACTGTCATAAATCTCTCTGGCCTTCTTATCTCACTGTTCTCTTTCTGTCTCTTGGACCATTTCTTCCCAGGCTTCTCTTTCCTGCATGCCCTTCAGTGTCAGGTTCTTTATGTAATCCTCTTCTACAAATGATCTACATTTTTAAAGTGGTCTTTTTCATTTTCATGACATTATCTACCACTTTTACCCTGAGATTCCTAAATCTCTCTTTGTAGCTCTGCTCACCTATTACACAAACCTGGGTTGATGGATTTAGCTTTTATATCCTACTGCTGGTATCACTTTCATCTAAGTGAGGAAGACAAGCAGGAAAGTGATATATATTACTTACTTTCTTATGAGACTCTATTGGTGTCTAGGTGGTTCTATTTTCAGTTCTTATTATGCCCAGAAGTCCACAATGGAAAGTCACTACTGAGTAATCACATTATGTCTCTTATAACTGCCTTTTTTTTTTCTGAATTATTTAAAGGTTGCTATTTTCTAGAATTTTCTTTTTGAATTGTCTGGATCAGGCATCCCCAAACTACATCCCACGGGCCGCATGCGGCCCCCTGAGGCCATTTATCCAGCCCCCCGCTGCACTTCAGGAAGGGGCACCTCTTTCATTGGTGGTCAGTGAGAGGAGCACAGTATGTGGCGGCCCTCCAACGGTCTGAGGGACAGTGAACTGGCCCCCTGTGTAAAAAGTTTGGGGATGCCTGGTCTGGATGTTCCCACTAGCTCTGTAATAAGTTGAGTAACTGGTATTATTGTCCCTTTTCTGCTATTGTATTAATAGGCAGGAAGAGAAATACCCTGGTGACCTTATATAATGGGACTTTATTATAAATACCAGTCTCCTCCTCTATCCCCTCTCTCTTCCTCTTCCTTCCCCATCTCGTTCTCTCTGTCCAGACAGTGGATGACCAGTCAATAAAGGATGTCCTTATTTGACATTCTTCAACTCGGAACAGATCTATGTTTTAGTCAGTTATTTCAGTTTAGTTTAGTATTAGTTTAGTCAGCTAAGGTGGCAGGATGACATCCATAGCTTTGTGAAAAGCTGCCTAAAACTGAAAGGATCTGTGGAGGTAGGATAATTACTAGGGACTTTTGAGCCTTCCTAGCCTAACAGGACAGCCCATTAACTAGCTGTGGGGACCTGGGCAAGTCACTTAGCCCTCATGAGTTCTAATATGCAAGTATGTAAACCTACTGACTCCTCCTTCCTACTTCATGAGCAGCTTGTGTGGGAGAAAATCAATATGAAAAGAAAAGAAAAAGTAAATATACTGTAGATGGCTGGTAACTAGTTTTGTATTGTTATGATATAGCTGGCTCAAGGTTCACATGCATAGCTGCTGTCTTGTGAGTTGCCTAAGGCCTTGCTAATGGGTGGTTTGTCTATACCAGCTGTCCCCAAACTTTTTACACAGGGGGCCAGTTCACTGTCCCTCAGACCGTTGGAGGGCCGCCACATACTGTGCTCCTCTCACTGACCACCAATGAAAGAGGTGTCCCTTCCTGAAGTGCGGCAGGGGGCCGGATAAATGGCCTCAGGGGACCGCATGCGGCCTGCGGGCCGTAGTTTGGGGACGCCTGGTCTATACAGCAATGTTTGTTGGAACATGAAGGGTTGGGTTTTCTTGCTATGCAGCTTCTCAATCCTGTAGAATCCAGGGATTTGTATCTCTCTGACAGCCTTATTACACAAGTGTGAGTGGATATCACCAGATGATCATTTTAATCAAACAATAGCAAATACATTTGCTTCAATAAATAATGATCCCCAGGTATCAAATAATCATGGTCATCCTTTTAATCTCTCCGAAGCAGCTGACGGTGCTGTTAGCCCTCCTTCCTGAAACTTCCCCTGGCTGCCATGACTCCATGGTGTGAGACTCTGGACCGCTGCCTGCCTCAGTCTTCCCCTGTTGTACTCCTATGATTCACTTCTTTTACCTAGTCTTGAAGTGGTGGTGTCCAAAGTTTCTGTCTTCTGCTTTCCCTTCTGTTTTACACTCTATCCCTTGAGAGTCTCACTAGTGCACATGATTTCAGCTCTCACTTTTATGCTAAACCTAGGTCACTAGGCTTATTTGACTTCTGAAGCTCCAAGGCCCCACAGGTCATTTCTGCTTGGATCTTCTGCTGGCTTCTCAAATGCTACATACCCTGAACCAAACTCACTAACTTCCTCTGCTTGTGTCCTGAGTTTCATCATCCTCTTGAGTTTTCTGTGTTGGTCAGTTTAACTACTTTGCTAGAGGCATTGGCATCATCGTTGATTCTGCTCCTTCCTCTAATCTCATGTCTATATCTAATTACTTAGTTGTCAAAGTCTATTGATGTGACCTAGAAATGACTCTTGGAGCTATAACCTTTAAAAATGAGAGTTTATATTTCTAAATTCTTGATTCTTGCTCTCACTCTCTGGACTACTATTGCTAGAGTTACATTTTTACAGTCCTAATGTGAATGTGTCACTCAGTATAAATATTTGACAGCTCTCTATTGCTTCTAGCATAAAACCAAAACATTTTAGCATGGCATTTGAATGGTTTCAGGATTGAGTCTCAACTACTTCTTGAGTTTCTAGATAAATTGCTTATATGTTTCACACTTAAGTTATGTTGGAATTTTTGCGATTCACAGGACTCAAATTGCATATTCCCAACTCCTTATCTTTGCTTATTCAATTCTTTTAGTCCAGAATTCATTTAAAGTCACTAACATTCATTAAAGTTCTCCATATAATACCATTCAATAAATGTTTCTTGGATGGAAATATCATTATTAACTTTCCTCCTGAGCATAAATATGAAAACAGAGGTCAATTTTTTTCAACAATTGTATTTCCAGTAATTAGCAGAATACCAAATGCATAGTAAATATTTAAATAACAGTCACTTTGAAATAAAATCTTTAGAATGACTAGTCTGCATGGTTGTATGTATTTTTAATACTCATTTATTCCCCAGGAGATACAAAGTAGTAAAATACGTAATTAAAAACATAAAATCAGCATTCTTTATTTTCCACTACCATGATTTGTTGGGGAAAATGGCTATTGACAAGATTGGCACTGACATAATTAGTAGCAAACCCCTCTTTTAGTCGCTAAGATCTGATTATTGATAATAATGAATATTTGTAGGGAGACACATTTTTCTCTACATAAAATTTTGCACATATAGGAACCATAGATTTCAATATCATATATTACAGGGCACATATCTGTTCCTTGCTTTCTATTAGCACAGCTTCCCCATATAGTGCCCATGAAACACTGAATGTTTAAATCTATATCAACATTAACAGTGAAATTATGGGTATAATGAAAACACTGGAGAGGTTTTTTTCTTTAAGTTCTGGGATACATGTGCAGAACACACAGGTTTATTACATAGGTATATTTGTGCCATGGTGGTTTGCTTCACCCATCAACCTGTCATCTAGGTTTTAAGCCCCACTTGCATTATTTGTCCTAATGTTCTTCCTCCCCTGACCCCCACATCCCAAGACAGTACCCAATGTGTGATATTCCCCTCCCTGTGTCCATGTGTTCTCATTGTTCAACTCCCTCTTATGGGTGAGAACATGCTGTGTTTGGTTTTATGTTCCTGTGTTAGTTTGCTGAGAATGATGGCTTCCAGCTTTATCCATGTGCCTGCAAAGGACATGAACTCATTCTTTTTTATGGCTGCATGGTATTCCATGATGTATATGTGCCACATTTTCTTTATCCAGCCTATCATTGATGGATATTTGGGTTGGTTCCAAGTCTCTGCTATTGCAAATAGTGCTGCAATAAACATACATGTGCATGTGTCCTTATAGTAGAATGATATATAATCCTTCGAGTATATACCCAGTAATGGGATTGCTGGGTCAAATGGTATTTCTATTTCTAGATCATTGAGGAATTGTCACACTGTCTTCCACAATGGTTGAACTAATTTATGCTCCCACCAACAGTGTAAAATCATTTCTATGTCTCCACATCCTCGCCAGCATCTGTTATTTCCTGACTTTTTAATAATCACCATTCTAACTGGCATGAGATAGTATCTCATTGTTGTTTTGATTTATATTTCTCTAATGACCGATAATGATGAGCTTTTTTAAAATATGTTTGTTGAGAGTTTTTAATAACTGAAAAATTGTTTCATCCTATGGGAATTTATTTGACTGTATATGAGTATTTTCACCTGAATTGTTTGCTTTTTAAAATAGTTATCTAAGCTTTAGTTTATTTGGAATTGTAGATAGTAATTCTTTGTTGTCGTCTCAACTAGTGAGCATCACTTAGGAGAGCTTCAGAATTATAAATCTTTTTTAGTCTGCTGTAGAAAAAGCAGTTTCTACCTTGGCATAATTCCTGTGATCTAGATAAACTAGGAATCAGTCAAAATCTACCAAAAAGGAGAAATATTTGTCTTTTTAACTGGGTTTGCCTGAACAAATAATTTTATTGCTTTGAGAACCACAGGAAGACTAATTGGTTTTGACATAAAAATTAATATTTATATTGATAAATCTTGATTTATTAGGAGAAAAAATAATATCTTACAGTTTAAAGTCAGAATAAATACAGAACACAGTCTCTCTGTCTTTTGTTTTTAGTCTTTGTTTCCAAGGTCTAGTGTTAAGTAAGAATTAGCACCTTGTCTGATAATCACCACTTTCCCAATCAAGAGAATATGAAAGAGTGATTAAAAACATGGATATTGAAATCAATCAGATTGTGGCTTGAATCACCTTTTATTATCTGTGTGACTTTGGGCAAATGGCTGAGTCTCTTTCAGACTCAATTTCTGCATTCATGGAATGGGTATTCATTTATTCATTCATGCACTCAATTATTCAACAAAAACAAGCAAAAATACATTTGTCCTCATGAAATTTACATCTAATATGGCAATAATAACAGTACCTAGCTTTCACAATTGTTGTGGGGATTCGTTGATAAATGCAGATAAACTGCTTAGCACAATGCCCAGCACCTATACATCTAGTAAATTGGAGAAAGTAACTAGTATAGTTTGACACACATACAGAAGAAGCGCTTGTGTGGGGATGGTCCCTGGGGAGAAAGTAGATTGGGGCTGAGTTTTAGAGTCTCAGGTTTATTTAGTGCTTACTGCTGTCAGTCTATACTAGGCTTTAGGCTTGAAACAACCTGTGACGCAGATATTGGAAATGAATGTTTATTCAATCATTCCTTCATTCAGTAAAAAAAAACCATTATTATAAACACAATCAGAGGTGACAAAGTAGGGTAAGCACTGTTGCTCATACCTGTAATCCCAACACTGTGGGAGGTCGAGGTGGATGGATTACCTGAAGACAGGAGTTTGAGACCAGTCTGGACAACATGGCGAAACCCTGTCTCTACTAAAAATACAAAAATTATCTGAATGTGGTGGTAAATGCTTGTAATCCCAACTACTTGGGAGGTTGAGGCAGGAGAATCGCTTGAACCCAGGAGGCGAAGGTTGTAGTGAGCTGAGATCATGCCACTGTACTGAAGGCTGGGTGATACAGGGAGAAAGAGAGAGAGAGAGAGAGAGAGAGAGAGAGAGAGAGAGAGAGAGAGAGAGAGAGAGAAGGAACTGACAAAGGAGACATTACCACCAACCCCAAAGAAACACAAAAAACCCTCAGACACTATTACAAATATCTCTAGGCACACAAACTGGAAAACCTAGAAGAAATGGTTAAATTCCTAGAAACATACAGGAATGAACCAGGAAATAGTTAAAACCCTGAACAGACTGATAATATGTTCCAAAATTGAATCAGTAATACCAACCAGAAAAAAACCCTTGAATTTGATGGATTTACAGCTAAATTCTACCAGATGTACAAAGAAGAACTGGTACCAATTCTACTGAAACTACTCCAAAAAACTAGAAGTGGGACTCCTTCCTAAATCATTCTATGAGGCCAGTATCATTCTGTTACAAAATCCTTACAGAGACACAAGAAAAAAAGAAAACTTCAGGCATATATCCCTGATGACCATAAATACAAAAATTCTCAGCAAAATACTAGCAAGCTGAATCTAGCGGCATACCAAAAAGTTAATCCACTATGACCAAGGAGGCTTTGTTCCTGAGGTGCATTCCTATGGTTCAACATATGCAAATCAATAAATGTGATCCATCACATAAGCAGAATTAAAAACAAAACCACTGATCATCTTACAGACACAGAAAATGCTTTCAATAAAATTGAACATCCCTTCAGGTTAAAAAAAAAACAAAACCCTCATTGAAGGAACAGACTCCAAAATAATAAGAGCCATCTATGATAGGCCCACGGAGCCAACATCATAGTAAATGGGCAAAAACTGAAAGTATCCCCTTTGAGAACTAGAACAAGACAAGAATGTCCACACTCGTTACTTCTTTTCAACATACGAGTGGAAGTCTTGGCCAGAATAATCAAGCAGGAGAAAGAAATAAAAGGCATCCAAACAAGAAGAGAGGAAATCAAATTATTTCTCTTCCCAGATGATATGACTTTATACCTAGAAAATCCCATACTCTCTGCCCCAAAACTCCTAGATCTGGTAAACAACTTCAGCCAAGTTTCAGGATACAAAATCGATGTACAAAAATTAATTGCATTTCTATACACCAGCAATGCCCAAGCTAAGAGCCAAATCAAGAACACAATGCCATTCACAATAGCCACACGGAAAATAAAACACCTAGAAATACAGCTGCCTAGGGAATAGTGGATAGAAGATAACACTTCTTTTAAAAATAAATCTTGAGGTTGCACTGAGCCAAGATGGCGCCATTACACTCCAGCCTCTGTAACAGAGCAAGACCCTGTCTCAAAATAAAACAAAATAAAATAAATCTTGTTGATTATTTGACTTCTTCAAGTTATTTGTGGGTATCATGTGGAAAATAATATAAATTAAATAATGTACAGTACTTTTTTTTAAAAAAAAAAACAACCTTTATTGAGGAGCTTCTGTATACCAGGCATTGTGCTAGATACTGTAGATAAAGAGACTGATAAGACTCAGGGCCTCCCTTGCAGAATCCACTCACAATGACAGTTCAGTGGAGGGCATGCCATGGTGGAGTAAAGCAGAGTACTTTCCCAGCACCTAACCTAGTTTGAAGGGGTGCAGCTGGATGGTGGAGAGCACTAGAAACATCTTAAGCTTGACTTACAAAATGGCTCCAGTTCCCAACTGGCCACCCTGCCCCATCCCTAAGTTTTATTTGTGACTTGCTAGATACTCTCTTGAAAGTTGCCCTATACTTGTGCTGTAGAATAAGAGCTATTTTCAGATACCATATTTCTGCAAACAGATTTCGAGAGAGAAGGCGAGAACAGGGAAAGAATAGGTTGGGTATTTCTCTGGATCTACTTTCTCACCTTGCAGATGGGCCAGGGGAGAGTAGTACTTGGGTAGCTGAGCTGTAGCTAAGTGCACGCAAGGAGTGGGCCTATTCACTTCAATGGACTTGAGTTTATCTTTGTAATTTGGGAAAGTAACTTTTCCTTGGAGCCATTTTTCATATTCAAAGAAAATACAGTAGAAGACTTTAAAGATGTGTTCCTGCTCTGACATCTCATAATTCTCCATGGAGCAGGGTAGGTCCTCATATAGTAACACATATTTCGGGATATATGGAATGCGAGATTACACTGGCACACACTCAAATATGTTTTTGGTTGATGTTTCCTCTCGAATCCATATAGAGCTCATCCTGAAGATACAGAAATATTGATGTTTTGAGGGAATGAGTGAAGAAATTGTCTGAGTAGGAACCTTTATAAATTTAGTGGAAGATATTTAATCATTTGGAAGCAGTAGATTTTAGTTTCTTATTTTTCTCCCTTTGAGATAAAGGACATAGTTACGGAAAGCCTATTGACTGCCAGATTTTATTTATTTTTCCTACATGAGGCACAGGGATCTGTGATAATTCCCACTATCCCAACTAGTTTCTCTACTTACTTTGTCTTAAAAATTCTTGTTGGCAACTTTTCTTTTGAAAATTAAAACTTTGATCTTTGGGAAGCAACAGCTCAGAATCTTTTTTAAAAATGCGTTTGGATACGGTATTAACCAAATACCTCCAGTTCAAATCGAAAAATTTCTGAAAGCTTTTTCTTTAGCATTTTATCTCCCACTGCATTTACTTGTTTCATTTTTATGATAAGGAACACCTTAATTTATCTATAAATATGTCCCTGAACTAGGAGTCAGGCTGCATTTAAAATGTCGTTAGGATTTGCTGTTCAAATGGCCTCTACTGTACATTTATTTTGCAGTGTAACTTATCTGAACCTAATTTATCTTTCATGAATGCTTGGATTTTGATCTATTATGTTTGTCTAAAGCAAAGCACATCAATCAACTATTGGATCTAATTCTGTTTATTACTCCCATAAAATCAAGAGCTATCACTTTAAAATTTTAAAATCCAGAGTCTCATGTGATTAGTGCCATTACTACTAATAGCAATGTAGTTTTCCTTTATTTATAATATATATTATATCAAGATAGTATACTATATATAAATTCATTATATAATTAAGTGGGCTTATTAAATTTGAGTATTTTCATTTTACTGATTATATAACTAAAAATTGTGACTACGAATATTGCTACATTTGTGGACATTTATTCACTGAACAAATATTTATTTAATGCCTACCAAGTGTAAGGCACTGGACTAAAAATACTGGAATGTGAAGTATAATATATGATCTTTTTAAAGAAAATACAGTATATTTGAGGAAATAGATATACACACATAAAAAGTTACATGATGCAAGGGTTAAACTGCAGTATGAAACGACAACATGAGAAAGTAGCATTTCCCAAATTGAGGTATGTAAGATAATTTTAGGTAGTGGACATAGGCAATTTTTTTTTTTTTTATATAGACAGTCTCATTCTGTCACCCAGGCTGGAGTGCAGTAATGTGATCTTGGCTCACTGCAACTTCTGCCTCCTGGGATCAAGCAATTCTCATGCCTCAGCCTCCTGAGTAGCTGGGATTACAGGTGTGTGCCACCACACTCGGCTAATTTTGTGTTTTTAGTAGAGACAAGGTTTCATCATGTTGGCCAGGCTGATCTCAAATTCCTGACCTCAGCCTCTCAAAGGGCTGGGATTACAGGCATGAATCACCATGCCCAACATACATAGACAAACATTTTTATATTAATGGTTGTATTTTACAGTCACCTTCAACTTATGTAAAATGTTTTTGCCTTTCCATTCTGGTCATGATCTAAAATTTCCTATAAAATTAAATATAAGTAAAAATGTGAGAATTGGTTTCAATAAAATGATAAAGACCAAAACATAACAGGTAGTATGTGAATATGGGAAAAGTAGTGACGGATATGTGAATACTGGGAGTCAGAAGACTGATGAAAGAAATGTCATACAGTGATTTGTAACAAGGCATGTTGCCAGCAATAGCCTCTATACTAGAGAAGGAAAGGTCTGGGCAGGCTGGGGCATCAGGGCAGACTCCATGAAGACTCAAGACTGGGCAGAAAGAAGGATGAGCTTCATGCCTTAGGTGAGGTTCTCGCTAATTTAAAAAAGCGACTGGAGGCCAGAGTTCACATTCTCTTCTGGGACAGAGAAAGAGCTTGGAGTGGAGGGTCTGTGTAGGAGAGGATGGGAAGAGAGGCTGAGGACACCAACTGGAGAGATGAAAATTATACAAGGCATGGAATGTTGAGCTGAGAAACCTAGACTCTTCCTGCTGTTTATAAGAGGAAGCATTTTACTCTGTTTGGGGGCAGAATCCCAGAGGAATGATCAGGAAGGTTCCGAAAAGCTGTCTGGATCACTTACATGTCTCTTAGCATGAAATTTTCAATATTGTAATTACTGAAGGATTTGCTATCTGGGAGTGACATCTCCTTTACCACTGACTGTGGTTCTACATCAACTTTTGACCTGAAAGACCAACCACTCAGGAGGCAACATTAGGATACGTATGGATCCATTTAAAGGGGGCATATCTAGGGCAAGACTAGACTAGTATCAAATATAGGATGCTGGGCAGCCCCAGATAACTTTCAGTAGTTTTGTTTAGGGCCAACCTATTTTCTCTAAATAGCTATGTCGTACATGTAAAAGAGTTGTGGTTAATGTGTTATATTGGATTTGTTTTCACGTGCTTTTTTTTTTTTCTTCCTGACTTGGCAGCTTTTCTGTTTTAGACAATTATATTTGACTATGGAGAATCTCAAGTTCCCTTCTATATAATTTCTTTGATTCTTTCATGTGGGCAGCCTGGGCATTTTTAGCAACCTGGGAGTATTCTGAAATATGTTTACATACAAATTTGTCTTTAAAAAAGTAGACATGAAATGACTCTAATATTTTATAATGAAATTCAATTTCAAAAGTATATTCATAAGTAATAAAAAACATTATTAATTTTACTATTCACTTGAAATTTTTTCATTCCCAGTGAATTTCAAAGTAGGACCTTTAGCTTCTTCTTTGATATACAATAGTATCAAAATGGAACTATTTTCAAACTGTCTTCTGTCTTCTAGGTGGATGAAAAGGAGAACTTTGGGTCCCCAGCTCTACTTCAATTAGAGCTTTAAATTAAAGTCTGCTTCAATTTATTTTTATATCTATTCTCTGATGACACTTTGAAACTCTAAAATAATGACAAGAAAAGATAACAAAAACTGTAAACAACAGGGAACTTCTCTAAGTGTTCCAGGGATCAAAAAAATAATGACAGTGATTGCTCATCAACCCTGCCAGGAGGTACTGGGCTAATTCTAAACCTTTAGTCGTGTGTCAGTAAGCAAGGACATCACTGTGTAAGCTGGGGTTAATGCTTAGCTACATAAGAAAAAAAGAATGTGAATTTTTTTGTTATTTTATTAAAAGAGTAGTATACTTGTTCATTCTAATCATAAACATTAACCAGTATTTCTAACACCTAAAATTTTGAAGACATTACAACTGGAATAAAATTTAAAGAAATACAGTATGTAGATCTAGAACCTTCTCACCAATACTTAATAAACCTGTATTTCCTTGCTTCCTCATCTAAATCCAATTCTACTTGATGTGAGTTTTGGATATCTAATTGATATACCAAATTTTAGGCCTCTTTGTAACCTATTTTCTCCAAAGCCCTCCCCATTTCCATAAAGAACAACATCATTCCCCCAATTGTTCAACCCTCAAATCTTTTTCTCACTACTCAAATTAATCAATTCATTAGCAAGTCCCTGTTAACTCAAAATACATCCCAGCCTCTCCTTTCTCTCCGTTTATACAGCTATCATCATGATTGTGATCCAAGCCACCCTCATTTCTTGTCTGGACTATTGGTAAAGCCTCTTACTGGGTCCTCCTGATTCCTCTAGTGCTCCATAACTATGTATTCTCTTTCGGGTAGCCAGCGAGAAACTTTAAAACTGCAAATCAGATCATGGCACTTTTGTGCATAAAATCTGTCACAGGCACTTTTGGCACTGTATCCAAATTCTCAGCCCTGGCTTCCAAGGTTACACATGATCTAGGCCTGTCTTCCTTTGAGACACCTTTCCTTCGTCTTTCCATCATGCTCAATATTCTCCAGCCATAGGGATTTTCCTGTTCCTGACACATCCCAACCTCATTCCAGTCTTAGGGTTGTTATGCATCTTAATTCCTCTTCTTGGCTCTGGTTTTCAGATCAGCTTCTTCTTGTCACTCAATTCCCTTCGCTGGGGAGATCTTTTTAAATTGTTCCCTTGACTTTCAAGTTCCTCTTTTCTAATAGCAGCACAATTATCTCATTCATTTACTTGTTTATTACCCATCTCTACCTCCTCCACTATGGTGTGTAAGCTACTGAAGAACAGCAACCTTATCTTTATGGGAATCTCTCATTCCCAATAATTTGCTCGGTGCCTGAATGTAATAAGGGCTCAATACATTTTGTTCAATTAGTCAATCTGTTAATTCAGTATTTTTTTTCTCTTTTTATTTCATAAATTTAAGGAGACAAACCTTTAGTTCTTTTTCTCAGTTTCTTTCAGTTTGCCCTTATTATTATATCAATCTCTAACTTTGGAATTATATGGAGAGGCAGGAAAAAGATAGCACTTTCCTCTAATAAACCCAGCTCTGAGAGTTGCTTAGTTTAAGGAATTATGCCCATTCCTTAAGGCTTGATTCTGATGAAATTCACCTTGAGGTTTTAGCATTTCTCTTTTGATAGACATTTTCTGTACTTACTTCATAGTGCAGAAACCAAAAGAGGGAGATTAATTAATCCTAGTGTGTGCAAGAATGATATTCCATGATTGTCTCTTTAAAGTTACAAGGAAATAACTTATTCCTCTCAGCCTTATTTCTGTTTGTAGATACAGATTTGTTAGTCTGAATTTTCTTTCCACATCCAAAATAAAATATACTTGTTCAATAGTTAAATAAAATGCACTAACATTCAAAGCAGAGATAAAACGCAAGTAGTTTCACAAAGGGCTTGCTTGCACTGCTCTTGGGATGGCCTTGTGCTGCTCACCAACATCTCTCTGTCAAGGCCATTTACCAAATCCTTTTACATCCTTGTATGTATTGAGGAGAAAAAAGCATGCTGCAATACTTTATGTACTGGAGGATTCTAATTATTTTTTTAAATACATTGAGGCCAGGCACAATGGTTCATGCCTGTAATTGTAGCACCTTGGGAGGCTGAGGCAGGCGGATCACCTGAGGTCAGGAGTTTGAGACCTCAGTGATGAAACCTTGTGTCTGCTAAAAATACAAAACTTTGCTGGACATGGTGGCACACACCAGCTACTCAGGAGGCTGAAGCAGGAGACTCGCTTGAACCCGGGAGGGGAGGTTGCAGTGAGCCAAGATTGCCCCACTGCACTCCAGCCTGGGTGACAGCACGAGATTCCATCTCCCCCTCCCAAAAAAAAGGCATTGGAAAAATAGGTAAAAGATACAGCAATATATATGTAGGTCTTCAACAAGTAGTTTTGGAATGATGGGTATTTTTGTATTCTTTATGTCTTTGAAGACTTTCTAGATTTTAAAACAATAACATGTATTGCTCTTTTTTATTATTTTTATTACTTTTACAATCATAAAAATACTATTTAAAAGAAAGAATTATTGTGACTGCCAACCCTCTGGCACCTTTGTGTGTGACAGTTGCAGGGCCTTCATCTCTTGTCTTTAATAAGCTAGAGAATCACATTGCTCAATAGGCTCTGTCTTATTTTCTGGTTTAGAAAAGCTGGTTTCAGGTTCACAACTGGGTTTGAAGTGTAATTCTTTTCCAGACAAAAATGGTTTAAAAATCATAATGTACTACATAATGGGATTTCATTTCTTCCTGAGCAACATCACCCAGGGGAAGCTTTTTGTTTTGTGTTGTGTTGTTGTTTTTAGGACTTAAAAAATTACTTCCATTGAATTGATAATGTTTGGTTCCATGAAATGAAACACTATTGAATTTAACAGTTCTAACCACTGAAGTTCTGAGACCACTACAAATAAAGAATTAAGTTTGCCATCTTTCTTATCCTTTTTTGTTGGGAGAAATAACATATATTATATACAGTATTGGGTTTTCAAGAAAGGTGGAAATATTTGTACATTTGTGTCCTCTTGTGCTAGGAGAAGCCAGTGCAGTTTATGACATAATTTTACGTACCTTGCTACTCAAAGTCTGATCTGTGGACCAGTCCCTTGTTAGAAATGCAGAATCTCAGGCCGGGTATGGTGACTCACGCCTATAATCCCAGCACTTTGGGAGGCTGAGGCAGGTGGATCACGCGGTCAGGAGATCGAGACTTCCCTGGCCAACATGGTGAAATACAAAATATTAAAATACAAAAAGTTAGCTGAGCATGGTGGCACATGTCTGTAGTCCCAGCTACTTGGGAAGCTGAGGCAAGAGAATTGCTTGAACCCAGGAGGCAGAGGTTGCAATGAGCCAGGATTTTGTTACTGTACTCTCCAGACTGGTGACAGAGTGAGACTCTGTCCAAAAAAGAAAAAGAAAAAAAAAAAAAAAAAAAAAAAAGAAAAGAAAGAAATGCAGAATCTCAGGCCATTGCAGGCCTACTGAGTGTTTAACCAGCTCTTCAGTGTCTGTTAGGCACATTATTTGGGAAGCACTGGCCTAGTATATTTCGGGAATTCCCAGGTCCTAACTGCTACATCTCTAGTTTCATTTATTGCCCTTTCTCCCTTTCATCCTTTCTCGCTTATGACCAATAACTTATGGAGAAGTTAGTAAAGCAGGACTTCTTAACTTGGAACCTGTGAACTCTCAGGGAGTTGTGGGTGATTTGTGAACCCACTGAAATTCTACATAAAATTATGTGTATATATATATATATATATATATATATATATATATATACACACACATACTCAGCTTTCATTAAATTCTCAGGAAACAAAAAAGTTAGCCATGCCAAGCTATAAAAGCGTAAATACCACCATGTTTGGCATTAACACATGGAATTGGATGATTCTTATAGTTACAGAATTATTATTTTTATCCGGGAAAAAATCTAGGAGAAAACATCAATAAGTCTTTCCTATTGTTTTAATAAAAATAATCAAATTGACCAGAGAATTGATCACAGAGACCAGGAATTTTTGGAAGCAGCTTCTAATTCCCCAACATTGAATTATACTTCACTGGTTCTGATGTGATAGGTTAGGAGAAAATTACTTTTTTTAGTACCCATAGGTCTTGCATTACTTGGGGTAATTAAAGATAAATGTCTCCATAATGTGAGTTTTGCGCCTTAACTATCATTTTGATTACTTTGATTCCTTATGACAGAGCTCCTGTATATTAGATTCATCCCACCCCAGAGCAATTGAATCAGATTCTCAGATCCCCTGGGGGTGGAGACCAGGTTTACTGAGTTTTATTTTGTTTTAACTCTCCCTGGGTGATTTTAAAGTGTAGCCAGGTTAAGAAACACTTGCACAGAGCAATGTTTTTGATAAATTCCAGAATGGCCTTCTTGGGGAATCGTGTGTCTTGCATTAACTAAGGGGCACTTGATTCTGTTCCCTCTGGGCAATGAAATCCCTTTTTTCTATTGAAATATCATGATATACGCGTACCACTGTCTTTCTTCATCATGTCAAATGGAGGCTGATGAACAAAGAAGCTGTGCAAATCTGGAACTGACTCCAAGAACTATTGAATCTTCCAGTGTTTTGTCTGCTGCTCTAATTACCAGTCCATCTCAGAAAAGCTTTCTGATTTTTATATTGCAAGTGACTTTTCAAATACAATAAACCTGAAAAGGACCTCTCTCTTGGGCTTTTTTATGGAAGATAATTGATATGCTGTAAGAATGATGGAAATGAGTTATTGTGCTATAACTAAAGAATTTAATTGTAAGTAACATCTTCCCCCCATTAGAAGTACTTGGCTGATAGTGGAGTTATAAAATGAACAGCCTCTGACATTTTACAAGGTTAATAACATAATAATCTGTAGGATTGAGGATTTAGGGAACAGGGAAGCATTATAGACCAGAACACATAAGTATCTGTAGGATTCAGGATTTCAAAGAGAACAGGAAAGAACATTATAGACTGGAAATAATTTATAGTCACTAGTATGCCTCTCACCAGATAAAGGAAGTGAAATCCCATGATAAAGTTTCCATTTGTAAATCTTTCTACTGAGACATATTCGCACATTGATGCAAAATTACATATTCAAATTTTTCTCTTTGGTACTTCAAGCATTTCTAGCATTATTTGATTTTGCAGGCAGTTCTCCGAAAAATAATCTTAGTTTGTGAACTACCCTTTTCTAAAGATCTCTGGCAATCTAGGCACTTATCTTCTCACTTTTTTTGGGAATTTCCATGGGAATTAGAAGGATTTGTGCTTACCTCATGTTCACCTGAGGAATGAACTCACCAAGGGTTTATTTAATTATAATTTCCTTTAAGATGATGAGAATGCATTCCTGAGAATGATAAATTGACATCATCTTAGGAGATGGGAAATGGGGAATGGAGTTACAGAATAATTTAAATCTGATGAAGATATTTTTGAAATAGTAGCTTGTACTCAACATTAATGAAAAAAATTGGAACTGATTATTTTCCTAGTATCTATGCTTTAGTCATAATGCTTTCTCAGCTTGGAGAAAATTTTCAGAAAGATATAATGTAACTTGTATGATATTAACTTTTCTTAAAAACATTATGATATTCACTTTTCTTTCCTTCTAGCTAAGGGATTTCTCAGTATTTGCTTGTAAGTATATTGTAATCAAAGTGATTTTCTATTTGGAATGGAAAATGTGTGCAGGTTATGTCTATGCCTTTAATCTTTCTCTACATTGGCTTTTTAAATTTTAGGAACCTAACCAGGAATCTCTGTGATAAAGTTACCTTTCTTTCTAATGTGCTTCAGCATCATTCTTGGAATATATATATATATATATATATATATATATATATATATATTATATATATATTTATTTATTTTATTTGCTGATGGAGATTACAGTTTTGTGACAGCTAGGCCTTTGTCTGGTGTTTCATATTTTTCTATTTTATAAAAGAAGTTCTACACCTGAGTTCATGAATTACCTGCCTGTTTCATTTCAGTTGGTCTGATAGACTTTGCTTTTAAGTTAAGCCTAACTAAAATGCTCACAGAGGTTTGGCGATGAATCTGAAATATTTTCCCACTTTTCGGGAAGACAAGTGACTGTTGAGTTGTGAAGTTAAATAATCATTTAAATTAAGCCAACATTTATGACTGTCTAAAATGTCTCAGGTTCTGTGTTAGGCATTCCAGTAAAAGCAGTGATTGCCTGTCATGGAATCACATATGACAGGGAAAATAGAAAACTAATAACTATAATATAGTGTAAGTGCAATGTACAGAGTGGGGGTGGACTACAGAAAGATGGCAGAGACCTCTGAGAGAGTTGGAAAGAGCTACAAGGGGGAAGAATATAAGTTATTAATATCACCTGTTCAGTTACAAGTAACAGCAACCTCTTCAAGATAGCAAGCCAAAAGAGAGAAAGAGAATAAAAAGGGATCAGTTTTCCTGACAGAAAGAGAATTAAAGAAAGAAAGCTGAACCAGGCCTCCAAAAGTACCTAAACTGCTGAGATCTGAGCGTCTGGGTATCCTAAAGCACAATTCCTATGGGGAGGTACCATAGGATGAATCAACTCCAAATGTTATATAGCTCAACAGAAGGATTCACTCATTTAAAAAACATTGAGAAAATTTTTACTTTAAAAATTAACAATGATTGCTTCATAAAATGTTAAAACAGTTTATTTGTTCAGAATAAGGTCCACTTATTATGATCGGCTGATATATCATTAAATATTTTTAAAGTATAGATTCCTTTGTCATCTCTTTTTGACTCTTGCCGTATGTCTGTTGAAGAGAAGGCTAACGTGACCAGCTTGTCCTGATTTGCCTAGGACTTTCCCTGTGTTAGCACTGGAAGTCTCACGTCCTAGACAATCCCTCAGTCCAAGGATGTTTGCCCTGTAATGTTTCCCACATTGGGGGTTTTACTGATTGCATTCCAGTAGCTAACATTTTTCTCTATAACTATCTATTTCTGTAAATTGGTAGTTGGATCTAGTGTTTTGGTTAAATTTAGGGTCCTTCCTTTCTTTCTTCCTTCCTTCCTTCTTTCCTTCCTTCCTTCCCTCCCTCCTTCCCTCCCTCCCTCCCCAATGCCTTCCTCCTCTCTCTCTCTCCTTTCTTCCTTACCTCCTCCATCTCTCCTCCCTCCAGCCCTTTCCTCCTTCCTTCCTCCCTTCCTTCCTCCCTTCCTCCTTTCCTTTCTTCCTTCTCTCCCTCCCTCCCCCCTCCCTCCTTCCTTCCTCCCTTCCTCCTTTTTTCCTTCCTCCCTCTCTCTCTTCTTCCACCCTCCCTCCTTCCTTTCTTCCTTCTTCTTCTTCTTCTTTTTTTTTTTTTTTTTTTGGTAATACTGCTTTCTTAGTTGTAGTGTAGTATGCCTCTGTCAGGAGACATATAATGTCCAGTTGGCTGTCCTTTTGTGATGTTAGCAGTTGTTGATAAACAACAATGTTTAGATTAGTCAAACGTCTTAAAAATCCTTTCCCAGCTCCTATTTTTTTCCTATTGCAGAAGTTTCTGGTTGCATGTTATATAAGTTTGTTAGGGCTGAAATAACAAAATACCAGAGACTAAAATGGCTTAAACAACAGAACTGTATTTCCTCACAGTTCTAGAGGCCAGAAGTCCACGTCAAGGTGTCAGCGTGGTTTTTGCTTCTGAGGCCTGTCTCCTTGGTGTGCCACTGGCCATCTTGCCCCTGTGCTTCACTTTGTTTTCCTTCTGTACCTACCTGTGTCCTAATCTCCTCTTCTTCTAAGGACACCAGTCAAATTGGATTAGAGTCCACTCATATGACTTCATTTTATGTTAATTACCACTTTAAAGATCAGCCCTTTTTACATTCTGTGGTATTGGGGTACTGGTTCAGAACTTCAGCATATTGATTTTGGGGGGACACAATGCAGCAATCACATATACCAAACACTTTCTATTCCTCTTCTTCCTTTTTAACATGAATCTACACTATATCTCACTACAATGGGCTTCCAGGTAGGGGAACCTTATTCTGAGCCCCAGGTGGGTGAATTATGGCGGGTCTAGGCTATCTGGTGGTCTTATTTTCCTTGCCAGGGAATTTTGTAAGCATGAGTAGGAAATACAGTTCCAGCAAGGTCAATGGGATGTGATGGAGGCTGCTGAGAAGCTTCTGAGGAGAGTAGTCTTCACCGATTAGAAAGACAACATGGGGGAAGAAACAGAACTACTTCTGCTGGAACCTGAGGGAAGCAGGCCAGCCTGCTGGTGTGCCACACATCTTTAGACTGGTATGCATGGCAGAGCAGAGAGAAGGACAGACTTCCTTGAAGAGCCTTTGGAATTTGAATCACCTAATCCTACCTCCTTACTGTGGGGTCTCCATGTGCGATGATAAGTTTTTCCACTTTTAAGAGACTTTAAACTCATATTTCTGTCACTACTTTTGGAGGCATCCTAAGCAACATGTCCCCTAAACTCTTTCTCCTACACGCATTCAGCAACTCCAAACCCAGCTGCTAGCACTCTTCCCTCCTCCTTTCCAAGCTCCCTCTTCACTCCTACATCCCTTCCTTTTCTCCTAATTGTCGTTCTTTCCTTTTCCACTCTAAAATTTGTAGCTTCCTAGTAACTCCTTACCTATTTATCTCTGAGGTTGCAGGTCAAAGAAAAATACTAGAAATACTCATGGTTACTAATTTTTGCCTGTTTTTATGTGATATGTTCTTTTTTCTTTTGCATTGCACCTTGCGTTTATGGCAGTGTCTTTCGGCTGGTTGGGGCTCCTCCTCAGAAAATAAAATCTATAGCTTTTTTCTCTATTTCTTGGAAAAAGAGAAACTTTCCTGGAAGTGCCCCTTGTATTGAGTGACAGGTGAATCTGTGTCCTGTCTGAGGTGTACAGGATCTTGGAGCTCAAGGCAAAGTTAAGGTGTTCTTGCTCATCCCATTGCAGGTTTTTGGGAAAAAAAAGAAAGAAAATAAATTTAGATCAACTTAGTGAGTAGATTTCACAAGACTCATACCTTCTTGCCAATAGCGCCAAGCATGGTATCTCATGCCTCTAATCCCAGCACTTTAGGAGGCCGAGGTGGGCGAATCATAAGGCCAGGAGTTCGAGACCAGTGTGGCCAACATAGCAAAACCCTGTCCCTACAAAAAATACAAAAAATTAGCTGAGTGTGGTGATGTGCACCTGTAATCCCAGCTTCTTGGGAGGCTGAGACAGGAGAATCAGGTGAATCTCTTTACATATTTCAACAGAAGAAAGTTGTAAATGCTTTTACAGCACTCTCATTAGAGTGATCATACATCACAGTTCAGGAGAGACCTGGCTTCTGCCTGTTGAACTACCTCCTTTCGCTCACAGTTGGATGATACATATATCACTCTACCTCTAATGCACTTAGTTATAAATGTCAACTCTGGGGGAGACATGAAAGACACACAATTGATTAAAAACAGAAATTTAATAATACATTGAAAGCTTTTTTTTTTTTTTTTTTTTTTTTTTTTGAGATGGAGTCTCGCACTGTTGCCCAGGCTGGAGTGCAGTGATGCAATTTTGGCTCCCTGCAACCTCCCACCTTCTGGGTTCAAGCAATTCTCCTGCCTCATCCTCCAGAGTAGCTGGGATTACAGGTGTCCACCACCACGCTCAGCTAATTTTTTGTATTTTTTGTAGGGACAGGGTTTTGCTATGTTGGCCACACTGGTGGTGTTTTGCTAAAGCCCCACAGGGTTTTGGTGGTGTTTTGCTAAACCCCCACAGGGTTTTGCTATGCTGGCCACACTGAATTTTTAGTAGAGACAGGATTTCACCATGTTGGCCAGGTTGGTCTCAAACTCCTGACCTCAGGTGATCCACCCGCCTTGGCCTCTCAAAGTGCTGGGATTACAGGCATGAGCCACTGCACCTGGCTGTATTCCTTAATTTTTTAAGCCCTGGAATAAATTAATAAATTTCCAATCCAAGACACTTTTCAAATTGCTGCCTGTCTATGGTAGAGCCTCTGTGATGGGGAATCTTTAGAGACTTGTCCTTCTCAGCATTTTTTCAATTAGGGAAGATCTGTGAGCAGTTGATAAGTGATTAAGGAGTGAGTTACAAAATGCTTTGCTTAAACTATATTAAGAGAACAGGGTGGCTTTCTGGCCATGGTTCCAAACAATGAAAATAATGTGACAGCTTTTTCTAGAACCCGAATGAAAAATAGATCTGGTGTCACTCGCAGAATGTGAAATGACAGGCTGCAACTCTGACACTGTCATGCAAATACCAAAGCTCAAAATAGACCAGGCATGGAAAACTTCAGCAATATGTTCTGGGAGAGCAAGAAAAACAAAAGTAAAAGAACATTCTTTATTATGGTTCGAAACTCACTGTTTTTCACACACTTCAATCTGCCAAGTAAAACAGGACTTTCCTTTTTCTTCTCTGTCAACATCTCACTCTCTCAAGTAACATTCCACACATCTTTTTCTATGGTTTCCTAAGACAGTAGGTTAAGATAAATACATAGCTGTCTATAGAAGATTGAATTTCCCAAAAGAGTTTTAGGAGAAAACAAAGCAAAATTATGTAAAGGAGAGACAAAGTATGCTGACAAGTGATTTTATGTTCCCAGACACATGATGGAGCAGATCAAGAACTGGTCAGGTTGCTTGTTGAATGGCCAATCCCTTAGGTATTCTGGCCTTTCTGATGTCTCCTGGAGATAGGGAGCTGGGGCTAAGATCCCAATTACTCCCCTTTGGCCAATGTTAATTATTTTGCCCAACGTTGCATTTATGGTAGATGTTACAGTGTGGGCTGGGCCTCAAATCTAGGTCTTCTGGCTCAAGCTCCTTCCATGGCATGCCCCTGAGCAGCCTGCCCCAGCAGATCTACCTCTGGCTTCTCTTTCCCCTAAGGATCTTAGGACATGGCCTTCGGCTGGTAGGATGAGGCAAGAGCCCCACCTTGAGTGTGGAGTGGAGGGGTAGTTGGTTTGTGTGGTCTCTTGGGTACTGCCTCTGATTTGTTGTGTCATGCCTCAGAACAAATAAACTTTGCACTAAGAGGGCAATTTGAGGCAATCAATCTTCACACTAAAAGCAAAAGCACTACCCTGAAAATTTTATATGTAAATCAGAATGATAAAATGATGACTCACAGTGACATTCACTGCAGCTGAACTACTCTTGTTTTCTAGTCCTATACAAATTCGTAGCTATTTAGCCCAACAAATTCCAACACAGAAACTCCTGACACCTTGAGATGTGGTGGTGGTAAGTAGTGGTGGTAAGAGTTGGTAAGAGGTGGAGGGCCATGAGTAATTAAATGATTCAAAAAGACTAACAGAGACGATGTGCTTAACCAGAAAAAGTCTATGTAGAATAAATAAAACAAGGTCTTTTGTGTGTTTTGGTAGGAATTTTATCAATATATTTTTTGCGGGGCGGGGTGGACTTTTTATTTTAGATTCAGGAGGTACATGTGCAGGTTTATTACCTGGGTATACTGTGTAATGCTGAGGTTTGGGGTATAAATTATCCTATCACTCAGGTACTGAGCATAGTACCCAACAGTTTCTCGGCCATTGCTCCCCTCTCCTTCTCTAGTGCTCCGCAGGGTCTATTGTTGTCATCTTATGTCCATGAGTATCCAATGTTTAGCTCCCATTTATAAGAGAGAACATGCATTAATTTGCTTAGAATAATAGCCTTCAGCTGTATCCGTGTTGTGCAAAGGACATACCCTCACCCTTTTTATGGCTTCATAGTATTCCATGGTGTGTGTGTGTGTGTGTGTGTGTGTGTGTGTGTGTGTGTACCTCACATTTTCTTTATCAGATCCATTGTTGATGGACACCTAGGTTGATTTCATGTCTTTGCTATTGTGAATAGTGCTAAGATGAACATGGAAGTACATGTGTCTTTTGGTAGAATGATTTACTTTCTTTTGGGTATATACCCAATAATAGGATTGCTGGGTTGAATTGTGGATCAGTTTTAGCTTTCTTGAGAAATCTCTAAACTGCTTTCCACAGTGGCTACACTAATTTACATTCCCACCAGCAGTGTGTAAGCATTCTCCTTTTCCACAGCCTAACCAGTATCTGTTGTTTTATGACTTTTTAGTAATAACCATTTTGACTGCTGTGAGATGGTATCTCATTGTGGTTTTGATTTACATTTCTTTGATGATTAGTAATGTGGAGCATTTTTTTCATGTTTCTCGGCTACTTGTATCTTGTATGTCTTCTTTTGAGAAGTGTCTGTTCATGTCTTTTGCCTATTTTTTAACAGAGTTATTTGTTTTTTGCTTGTTCAGTTTTTTATGTTCCTCATGGATTCTGGATATTCGACCTTTGATGAATAGTTTATAAATATTTTTTCCATTTTATAGGGTCTGTTTACTCTGTTGATAGTTTCTTTTGCTGTGCAGAAGCTCTATAGTTTATTTAGGTCCCATTTGTCAATTTTTTGTTGTTGTAATTGCTTTTGAGGACTTAGTAATAAATTATTACTTAGTCATAAATAAATTATTATTTCAATAATGATTTCCCAAATTATTTCAGAATGGTATTTCCTAGGTTTTCTTCTGGAATTCTTATAGTTTGAGGTCATACATTTAAATCTTTAATTCATCTTGAGTTAATTTTTATAGATAGTGAAAGATAGGGGTCCAGTTTCATTCTTCTGCACATGGATTGCCAGTTATCCCAGCCCTATTTATTGAACAGGAAGTCCTTTCACTATTGCTTATTTTTGGTGATGTTGTCTAAGAACAGGTGACTGTAAGTGTGTGCCTTTATTTCTGGATTCTCCTTTCTATTACATTGGTCTATATGTCTGTTTTTGTACATGCTGTTTAGATTACTGTAGCCTTGTAGTATAGTGTGAAGTAGAGTAATATGATACCACTGGCTTTTTTTTTTTTTTTTTTTTTTTTTTTTTTTTTTTTTTGAGACAGAGTCTCACTCTGTCACCCAGGCTGGAGTGTAGTGGCGTGGTCTCGGCTCACTGCAACCTCCATCTCCCTGGTTCAAGCAATTCTCCTCTCTCAGCTTCCTGAGTAGCTAGGACTACAGGTGCATGCCACCATGCCTGGCTCATTTTTATGTTTTTGGTAGATATGGGGTTTCACCATATTGATCAGGCTGGTCTTGAACTCATGACCTCAAGTGATTGATCCTTCTTGGCCTCCCAAAGTGCTGGGATTATAAGTACGAACCATTGTGCCCCACCTGGCTTTGCTCTTTTTGCTTAGGATTACTTTGGCTATTTGGGCTCTTTTTTGGTTCCATATGACTTTTAGTATCTTTTTTTTTGTTTCCAATTCTGTAAAAAATGATGTCGGTAGTTTGACAGAAATAGTGTTGAACCTATAGATTGCTTTGAGCAATAGGCCATTTTAATTATATTGATTCTTTTAATCAATGAACATGGAATTTTTTTCCATTTGTTTGTGTCATCTATGATTTTTTGAAACAGTATTTTGTAGTTCTCTTTGTAAAGATCTTTTGCCTCCTTGGTTAGATGTATTCCTAGGTATTTTATTTGTGTGTTTGTGTGTGTGTGTGTGTGTGTGTGTGTGTGTGTGTGTGTGTGTGATTATGTTCTTGATTTGGTGCTCAGCTTGTGCATTATTGGTGTATAAAAATGCTACTGATTTTGATACATTAATTTTATATTCTGAAACCTTGCTAAAATTATTTATCAGTTCTAATAGCCTTTTGGCAAAGTCCTTAGGATTGTGTAAGTATACAGTCATCAGTGAAAAGAGGTAGTTTGACTTCTTCTCTTCCTATTCAGATGCCTTTTTCTTCCCTCTTGCCTAGCTGTTCTGGCTGGCACTTCCAGTGCTATGTTCAATAGGAGTGGTGAGAGTAGGGATCCTTGTCTTATTCTAGTTCTCAAAAGGAATGATTCCAGTTTTTGCCTGTTCAGTATGATGTTGGCTGTGGGTTTGTCATAGATGGCTCTTATTATTTTGAAGAATATTCCTTCAATGTCTAGTTTCTTGAGCGTTTTCTTCATGAAGGGATGTTGGATTTTTATCAAGAGCTTCTTCCTCATCTATTGAGATGATCTTTTGATTTTGTTTTTAATTCCATTTATGTGGTGAATCACATTTATCAATTTGTGTATGTTGAACCAATTTTGCATCCCAGGAATAAAGCCTATTTGTTCATGGTGAATTAACTTTTTGATGTACTGTTGAATTTGGTTTGTTGAATTTGGTTTTATGTACTGTTGAATTTTGTTGAGGATTTTTGTGTCTATGTTCATCAGGGATGTTGGCCCATAGTTTTCTTTTTTCATTGTGTCTTTGCCAGGTTTTGGTATCAGAGTGATGCTGGCTTTATAGAATGAGTTAGGGAAGAATCCTTCCTCTTCAAATTTTTAGACTAATTACAGTAGAATTGGTACCAGCTCTTCTTTGTACATCTGATAAAATTCAGCTATAAATTCATATGGTCTAGGGCTTTTATTTGGTTGGTGGGATTTTTATTACTGATTCTAGTTCAGATCTTGATATTGGTCTGTTTAGTGTTTCAATTTCTTTCTGATTCAATCTTGAGAGATTGTGTGTTTCCAGGAATATATCTGTTTCCTCTAGATTTTCTAGTTTGTGTGCATAGAGGTGTCATAATTATCTCTGAAGATCTTTTGTATTTCTGTGAAATCAGTTGTAATGCCACTTTTGTCATTTCTGATTTTGCTTATTTGGATCTATTTGGGTCTTCTCTCTCTTCTTTCTTTCTTTCTTTTTTTGTTATTCTAGCTAGTAGTCTATTGATCTTGTTTATCCTTTCAAAATCTAACTTTGTTTTTGTTGATTCTTTGTATGGGTTTTTGGGTCTCAATTTTATTCAGTTCAGCTCTGATTTCAGTTATTTCTTTTCTTCTGCTAGCTTCGGGGTTGGTTTGTTTCTCTTTTTTAGTTCCTCTAGATGTGATGTCAGATCATTAAATTGAGATCTTTTTAACTTTTTGAGGTAGACATTTAGTGCTATAAGCTTTACTCTTAACACTGCTTATGCTGAATCTCAAAGATTTTGGTATGTTTTGTCTCTTTTAATTTATTTCAAAAATTTATTTTTATTATTTTGCCTTGATATCTTTTACCCAAAAGTTATTCAGAAGCAAGTTGTTTAATTTCCATGTAATTAAATATTGATTGCTATTTTTATTCCACTGCAGTCCAGGAGTATAGCTTTTCGTGATTTCAACTTCTTTAAATTTATTGAGACTGGTTGAGAGTAAATTTTAACTTTTCTTACCAGAGAAATGATAAATATGTGGGTTAATACATATGTTAATTAGCTCAGTTTAGCCATGCTAAAATGTATATATATATTGAAACAACATGTTGTTCATGATAAATATGTATACTTTTTATTTGTCAATTAAAAATAAATAAAATAGAACACTGACAATAGAAGAAAATTAGAGATAGGTGGAGGTTTTCTTTGTTTGTTGTTTGTTTGGTTTTTTTGGAAGATGGAGTTTCGCCCTTGTCACCCAGGCTAGAGTGCAACGGTGCAATCTCAGCTCACTGCCAGATAGGTGGAGATTTTAAAACGTAGTATCCATAAGGAAAAAATACAAAAAGATGTTCTTGATGGGCAAAAATGTGAGATCAATGGATTAGCCTGTGACAGAGTGTGAGTCCCAAGGGGAGGTGATCCTGGCTAAGGAGCCACAGTGCAAGACTCCCTTGCACTATGAAAAGTTCTGGGGCTTTTCCAATTAAGGTTCAGAGACCAGTTGAGGCTCCAAGCATTCTATAATCCTCCGTGTTTCCGTAGTATGCCTCAGTTGGTTCATGGATCCACTTTGGGATTCAGGATGTGTTAATCAGGATAAACATTTGTATTTTGTCCAGGGCTCCCAAAGTGACTCTGGGCCTTGTATTAGTCAATGGCTCTCTCTACTTTTTCTGTGCTTGGCCAAGTCCATGCTGTCCTACGTAGTACATGTGGCAGCTTCCCTTTGAATACTTTTGAGGTTAGATTTCCTATCCTTTCTAGTCTTCTGTGAATTTTATTTCCAGATGGAGGAGACTTTGACCACGGAGGCTGTTATTCAGTTTTCTAGACCATTCAGTATTCTCTGTTATTCAGAGTAATTAGTATTCTACTTTTAACTCTGATTACTGCTTCTGCCCTTACCCTGGGCTTCCCTAGGATGGATACTGGAACTCATGCCAAGACTGTTTTTTTCCTATTCTGATCTGTATTTAGCTCATTTACAACTCACCCAGGTATTGAATATGGTTGTTTTCTTGCAAGGAAGCCATGGTACAGCTGCTAATACCTGCTTGCTTGCTTGGCTGTAGGCCTCTTCGTGTTTATGAGCACACATGATCTGTCTCCTACATGCACCGAAGGAACTTGCTTAAGAGTAAATCAGCCTTTAATCTAATATGTTTTCTCAAATTTATAACAGATTAGCTTCAGAAACACTAGTCACTTTATGACTAGCAGCACAATAATGATACTGTGAGAGGGCCGTTGAATTGCACATAATTAATTGGCCAATTGAATTCTCTAAATATTAGCTTTAAATTGAGCAGTGAGAAATCTAAAGTATAACTGCCAAATCACATATAGGTATTGACAAAGTGAACAGCCCACACTTAAACTCTATCAAACTTGTAAATGGTGATTCATTGTTGTTTCTTGTCAGGGAGTGTATTTTGTTTATTTTAATCATATTTATCCTGGAACTCTGGTTTGTTAAGTAAATAACTTATACAATGATAGGATCATTGAGCACGCAGCAGTCACCTATTTACAGATCCTATTGCTGTCTTTAGAGTCCCACACAGGAGCTAAAAGAAAAGCAACACTGTGGGCTATGATTTCTGTGCTGTGAGCTTGATGGGAGACTTGGGGGAAAGCTTTATAAAGTTCCAAGTGGAATTTATTCAACTACAAAATTAACTCTGTCTTCCCACACCCCCACATTCACCCACATACAGCCTCCTGAAGTAATTTAATTGCGATTAACTGTAAAAGAAACCCAAGAAAACGCCAAATGTTGAAAGGGAAGGTGAACCACGGAAGCCACCTCATGGGAATTATGAACTGAAACAAAAGTCTTGTCCTTGTACAAATGAAGTTTCAAGTTCATCCTAGCAGGCTTTCAGATACAGATGCAGCCTTTAAAATACAGTTATAGCATATAGTTACTCAGAGTATAGTGGTCTTCCTTTCTCAGTGCTCATGCAGTTACTAACTATCTATTTAGGTCTGATCTTAGAGACATTGAATCTGTGTTTTTTTTCCCAGCAAATGGAGATTCTTTGCTAACAAAAAAGTGGTCTCTCCAAGTATGGTCTCTAAACTGAAGAAAGTGTGCACTCCTCTTGAAGTGCCAGGAGCAAAACAGGGTATGAGCTCACACCCTGTGGGCTGGTGCACATTGCTCTTGCGGGAAGGAGGGAACAGCCACCTGAAATGGAGGGAGGAGATTTGGGTGACTGTGAGAGAATCTAGGCTGGTAGCACTTGCAGAGAAAAGTTGACTAGGCTTGTCTTGATTCTCCCCCTCTCCAACACTTGGGTTCCCCTGCAAACTCCTGCAAGTCTCTTGAAAAAAATAAGAATATTTTCTTTTTTAATTCATCCTCTTATGTTGACCTAAAAGAATGCAGTTTAGTTTTTCAAGGTTCTCAAACACCTTCACTTTGGAGAACATAAAAATTGAAAACCTAACTTGAAGATCATTTCTAAACTATTATATTTTTATTTTTATTTATTTTTTTTTTGAGACAGGGTCTTGCTCTGTAACTCAGGCTACAGTACAGTGGCACAATCATGGCTGACTGCAACCTTGACCTCCCATGCCCAAGCAATCCTCCCACCACAGCCTCCCGAGTAGCTGGGACCACAGGCATGTGCCACCACATCCAGATAATGAAAAATTTTTATTTATTTTATTTTTTTTTATTTTTATTTTTTTTTAGAGATGGGGTCTTCCTATGCTCCCCAGGCTGGTCTCTAACTCCTGGCTTCAAGCTTTCCTTCTGCCTCAGCTTCCCAAAGTGCTGGGATTATAGGCATGAGCCGTTGTGCCTGGCTATCCTGTTATTTTGAACAAAGTTAATACTTCAGTTTCAGTCAGAATCAGAACTTATACAGGAATTGGAGACACTGAACTTAGTTTATTCTCATTCTCTTTCTTTCTCTCTCTCTCTCTCTCTCTCTCTCTCTCTCTCTCTCTCTCTCTCTCTCTCTCCTTTAGAGACAGGGTCACCATCTGCTACCCAGGCTAGAAAACAGTGGTATGATCATAGTTCACTGCAGCCTTGAACACCTGGGTTCAAGTGATTCTCTTGCTTCAGACTCCCAAGTAACTGAGACTACAGGTGTGCACCACCATGCCTAATTCTTCCATTTTTTTTTTTTTTGTGTGTAGAGATGGGGGTCTCACTTTGTGGCCCAGGCTAGTCTCAAACTCCTGACTTCAAGTGATCCTCCTGTGGTTCTTTTAGACATAGAATTTGTTTCTGAGACAGTAACAGTATAGACAAGAGCATCTGAAGCTAGTATTTTGCTATAAACTTTCCCTAAAGTATAGTGAAATCGAGAAGGAAAGCATAAATTCCTTTTTAACTTTAAAAAATATTTAGTAGAAGTACAGATGATA
Source organism: Saimiri boliviensis (assembly GCF_048565385.1). Classification (NCBI taxonomy): domain Eukaryota; kingdom Metazoa; phylum Chordata; class Mammalia; order Primates; family Cebidae; genus Saimiri; species Saimiri boliviensis. The sequence goes on from NC_133453.1 coordinate 61,952,103, forward strand.
AATCAAGAATTTTTTTTTCTAGAAAATGAAAAAACACTTCTGAAGTTAGCTTAAAGCATTTATTAAGAATGGCTATCTATGATATGTTGGCAAAAAGATTAGTGCTGAGGCTGATGTGTAATTTTCACAAATAGAGAGAATTTTTCCTGCTTCTCTATTCTTCTTCAAATGAAGAGAGGTGGTTTGGGTGACTCTGAGAGAACCCAGGCTGGTAGCACTTACAGAAAAAAGTTGGCTACCCTTGTCTCAATGCTCCCCCTCTCCAACACTCAGGTTCCCCTGCAAACTCCAGCAAGTTTCCTGAATAAAAAAGATTTCATTTTTTTATTGATCTCTCATGTTGACTTACAGGAACACAGTTTAGTTTTTCAAGGTTTTCTTTTTGAAAGAATAGGGAAGATTGCATACAAGAAAAGATTGCATAATGTAAAAGTTGGTCCTTTATCTACTCCCAACCCATGCCCTCCTTGTAAGCATCCTGGTAGCTGTGTGTACGGGAAAATCTGTGCCACTTTCTGCTTTGGTAAGTGATTGTGCCTAAAGAAAGCTTAACAGCAGGCACAATGTGAAGAAACATATAAAGCCATAAAGATATATATTTGTGTGTATATGTGCATGTCAATTCAAGAATTATTTCTTGAGAAACATTGTGCAGAGATTGTGCCCTGTTTTAGAGGGAGAGAAGAATAAATTAAATATTGACTGATATCAAGGAGTTCATTCCTATTCATGATTTGACACTGGATCTTATAAATTCCTTGAGTTGATGGTCTTCTCTAACTCTCATGGTCATGAATAAGTGTTAGGGAAGTCATGGAATCAAAATAACTTGCAAGAGTTAGTCTGCCAGAGATATTGATACAGAAAATTTCTGCCTTTTAAGACCAATACAAACAGGCATCAATCCTTTAGGCCTGGGAAAAACTCTACTTGTTAGTCAGCATTTCACTTTTTTCTTTTTCTTTTTAAAAAATATTTTATTGCACTTTAGGTTCTGGGGTACAAGTGCAGAACATGCAGGATTGTTGCATAGGCACATACATGGCAATGTGGTTTGCTGCCTCCATCTCCATCACCTATATCTGGCATTTCTCCCCATGTTATCCCTCCCAACCTCCCTACCCCCCGTTGTCCCTCCTCTAGTCCCCTTCAACAGACCCCAGTGTGTGATGCTCCCCTCCCTGTGTCCATGTGTTCTCATTGTTCAACACCCGTCTATGAATGAGAATATGTGGTGTTTGATTATCTGTTCTTGTGTCAGTTTGCTGAGAATGATGGTTTCCAGATTCATTCATGTCCCTACAAAGGACAAAAACTCATCATTTTTTATGGCTGCATAGTATTCCATGGTGTATATGTGCCACATTTTCTTGTCCAGTCCATCATCCGTGGGCATTTGAGTTGGTTCCAGGTCTTTGCTATTGTAAACAGTGTTGCAATGAACATACATGTGCATGTGTCTTTATAATAGAACAATTTATAATCCTTTGGCTATATACCCAGTAATGGGATTGCTGGGTCAGATGTTATTTCTATTTCTAGGTCCTTGAGGAATCGCCACACTGTCTTCCACAGTGGTTGAACTAATTTACACTCCCACCAACAGTGTAAAAGTGTTCCTATTTCTCCACATACTCTCCAGCATCTGTTGTCTCCAGATTTTTTAATGATTGCCATTCTAACTGGTGTGAGATGGGATCTCAATGTGATTTTGATTTGCATTTCTCTAATGACCAGTGATGAGCATTTTTTCATAAGTTTCTTGGCCTCATATATGTCTTCTTGTGAAAAATGGCTGTTCATGTCCTTTGCCCACTTTTGAATGGGTTTGTTTTTTTCTTGTAAATCTGTTTTAGTTCTTTGCAGATTCTAGATCTTAGCTCTTTGTCAGATGGGTAGATTGCAAAAATTATTTCCCATTCTGTTGGTTGCCAGTTCACTCTAACGATTGTTTCTTTTGCTGTGCAGAAGCTCTGGAGTTTAATTAGATCCTGTTTGCCTATTTTGGCTTTTGTTGCCAAAGCTTTTGGTGTTTTAGTCATGAAGTCCTTGCTATGCCTATGTCCTGAATGGTTTTGCCTAGATTTTCTTCTAGGGTTTTTATGGTGTTAGGTCTTATGTTTAAGTCTTTAATCCATTCTGGAGTTAATTTTAGTGTAAGGTGTCAGGAAGGGGTCCAGTTTCTGCTTTTTGCACGTGGCTAGCCAGTTTTCCCAACATCATTTATAAAATAGGGAATCCTTTCCCCATTGCTTGTTTTTGTCAGGTTTGTCAAAGATCACATGGTTGTAGATGTGTAGCATTGCCTCTGAGGCCTCTTTTCTGCTTCATTGGTCTATATCTCTGTTTTGGTACCAGTACCATGTTGTTTTGATTACTGTAGCCTTGTAGTATAGTTTGAAGTCAGGTAGGGTGATTCCTCCAGCTTTGTTCTTTTTGCTTAGAATTGACTTGGCTATGTAGGCTCTCTTTTGGTTCCATATGAAGTTTAAGGTGGTTTTTTCCAGTTCTGTGAAGAGGGTGATAGGTAGCTTGATGGAGATAGTGTTGAATCTATAAATTACTTTGGGCAGTATGGCCATTTTCACAGTATTGATTCTTCCTAACCATTGCCATCAAATGTTTTTCTATCTGTTTGTGTCCTCTCTTATTTCCTTGAGCAGTGGTTTGTAGTTCTCCTTGAAGAGGTCCTTTACATCCTTTGTTAGTTGTATTCCTAGGTATTTTATTCTCTTTGTAGTACTTGTGAATGGCAGTTCATTCTTGATTTGGCTCTCTTTAAGATTGGTGTATAGGAATGCTTGTGATTTCTGCACATTGATCTTTTATCCTGAGACTTTGCTGAATCTGCTTATCAGTATCAGGAGATTTTGGGCTGAGATGATGGGGTCTTCTAAATATACAATCATGTCATCTGCAAATAGAGACAGTTTGACTTCCTCCTTTCCTAATTGAATGCCCTTTATTTCTTTTTCTTGCCTGATTGCTCTGGCTAGAACTTCCAATACTATATCAAATAGGAGTGGTGAGAGAGGGCATCCTTGTCTAGTGCCAGATTTCAAAGGGAATGCTTCCAGTTTTTGCCCATTCAGTATGATATTGGCTGTGGGTTTGCCATAAATAGCTTTTATTATTTTGAGATACATTCCATCAATACCTAGTTTGTTGAGAGTTTTTAGCATAAAGAGCTGTTAAATTTTGTTGAAGGCCTTCTCTGCATCTATTGAGATAATCATATGGTTTTTGTCTTTGGTTCTCTTTATGTGGTGAATTACGTTTATAGACTTGCGTATGTTGAACCAGCCTTGCATCCCTGGGATGAAGCCTACTTAATCGTGATGGATAAGCTTTTTGATGTGCTGTTGCAATCAGTTCGCCAGTATTTTATTGAAGATTTTTGCATCTATGTTCATCATGGATATTGGCCTGAAGTTTTCTTTTCTTGTTGAGTCTCTGCCAGGTTTTGGTATCAGGATGATGTTGGTCTCATAAAATGATTTGGGAACAATTCCCTCTTTTTGGATTGTTTGGAATAGTTTCAGAAGGAGTGGTACCAGCTCCTCTTTGTATGTCTGGTAGAATTCAGCTGTGAACCCATCTGGACCTGGGCTTTTTTTGGTTGGTAGGCTGTTAATTGCTGCCTCAGTTTCAGCCTTGTCTATTCAGGGTTTCGACTTCTTCCTGGTTTAGGCTTGGGAGGATGCAAGTGTCCAGGAATTTATCCATTTTTTCCAGGTTTACTGGTTTATGTGTGTGGAGTTGTTTGTAGTAATCTCTGATGGTGGTTTGTATTTCTGTGGAATCTGTGGTGATATCCCCTTAATCATTTTTAATTGCATCTATTTGAGTCTTCTCTGTTTTCTTTTATATTAATCTGGCTAGTTGTCTGTCTATTTTGTTGATCTTTTCAAAAAACCAGCTTCTGAATTTGTTGATTTTTTGAATGGTTTTTTGTGTCTCTATCTCCTTCAGTTCTGCTCTGATCTTAGTTATTTCTTGTCTTCTGCTAGCTTTTGAGTTTTTTTGGTCTTGCTCCTCTAGCTCTTTCAATTTTGATGACAGGGTGTTGATTTTAGATCTTTCCTTGCTTCTCGTGTGGGCATCTATTGCTATAAATTTTTCTCTAGAAACTGCTTTAAATGTGTCCCAGAGATTGTGGTACATTGTGTCTTCGTTTTCGTTGGTTTCTTAGTCCTAAGTGGAGGGTTAAAGTCTCCTACTATTACTGTGTGGGAGTCTAAGTCTCTATAGGTCATTAAGAACTGGCTTTATGTATCTGGGTGCTCCCGTATTGGGTGCATATATATTTAGAATTGTTAGCTCTTCTTGTTGCATTGATCCTTTTACCATTATGTAATGCCCTTCTTTGTGTCTTTTGATCTTTGTTGGTTTAAAGTCTATTTTATCAGAGACTAGGATTGCAACTCCTCCTTTTTTTCTCTCTCTCTCTCTCCATTTGCTTGGCAAATCTTCCTCCATCTCTTTATTTTGAGCCCATTTGTATCCTTGCACATGAGATGGGTTTCCTGGCTACAGCACACTGACAGGTTTTGACTTTTTATCCAATTTGCCAGTCTGTGTCTTTTGATTGGGGCATTTAGCCCATTTACATTTAAGGTTAATATTGTTATGTGTGAATTTGATCCTGCCATTTTGTTGCTAGCTGGTTGTTTTGCCCATTCGTTGATGCAGTTTCTTCATTGTATCAATGCTTTTTACCATTTGGTACATTTTTGGAGTGGCTGGTACTGGTTGTTCCTTTCTATGTTTAGTGCTTTTTTCAGGACCTCTTGTAAGGTATGCCTGGGGGTGATGAAATCTCTGAGCAATTGCTTGTTCATAAAGGATTTTATTTCTCTTTCACTTATTGGCTGTGAGTTTGCTGGATGTGAAATTCTAGGTTGAAAGTTCTTTTTCTTTAAGGATGTTGAATATTGGCCCCCACTCTCTTCTGGCTTGTAGGGTTTCTCTGAGAGATCCACCGTGAGTCTGATGGGCTTCCCTCTGTGGGTAACCTGACCTTTCTCTCTGGCTGCCCTTAGCATTTTTTCCTTCATTTCAACCCTGGTAAATCTGATTATTATGTGCCTTGAGGTTGCTCTTCTTGAGAAATATCTTTGTGGTGTTCTCTGTATTTCCTGGACTTGAATATTGGCCTGCCTTGCTAGGTTGGGAAAGTTTTCCTGGATAATATCCTGAAGAGTGTTTTTCAGCTTGGATTCATTCTCTCTGTCACATTCAGGTACACCTATCAAACTTAGAGTAGGTCTTCTCACATAATCCCATATTTGTTGGAGGCTTTGTTCATTTCATTTTACTCTTTTTTTTTCTAATCTTGCCTTCTCATTTTATTTCATTGAGTTGATCCTGAATCTCTGATATCCTTTCTTCTGCTTGGTCAATTCAGCTATTGAAACTTGTGTATGATTTGCAAAGTTCTTGTGTTGTGTTTTTCAACTCCATCAGTTCATTTATATTCTTCTCTAAGCTGTTTAGTCTAGTTAACATTTCACCAAACCTTTTCTCAAAGTTCTTAGTTTCTTTGCTTTGGGTTAGAACATGTTCTTTTAGCTCAGAGAAGTTTGTTATTACCCACTTTCTGAAGCCTGTTTCTATCAATTCATCAGACTCATTCTCCATCGAGCCTTGTTCCCTTGCTGGTGAGTAGTTGTGATCCCCTGGAGGAGGAGAGGTGTTCTGGTTTTGGGTGTTTTTATCCTTTTTGCACTGGTTTCTTCCCATTTTTGTGGATTTATCTATCTGTGGTCTTTGCAGTTGGTGACTTTTAGATGGGGTCTCTGAGTGGACATCCTTTTTGTTGATGATGAAATTATTTCTTTCTGTTTTTTAGTTTTCCTTCTAACAGTCAGGCCCCTCTGCTGTAGGACTGCTGGAGATTCACTCCAGACCCTGCTTGCCTGGGGATCATCTGTGGCAGCCTCTGTATTCTCACTGGGAACTGCACGCCATAGCTGTTCCTATTCAGCCATCTTGGATCTGTCTCAGTAGTCAGCATTTCTGTAGTGTCAGCTTAGGTCAGGCTCTGATTTAATTATGGCCATGGATGCTATATCAATATAAGTCCAAAATACAATTTACATTCATATATGATCATATTACATTTATTTTAGTAAGTGAAGACAAGAATTTAAAGCCATGACCCATATTCTAAACTATTTCTTTTAAAGGAAAAACATAAAAAGAAAGGAGATGGGGGAAAATCTACAGATGTTTCTTTAAACCAACACAAGTACTGTCCCACTTGCTTACTCATTAAATAATTAATTATACTTTAGAGTAAAGCAGATATCTGGATTTCTTGACCTGGTGAATATGCCTTTACATATGACATTTTCTATACAGTCTTTAAGACACTTTACAGACTGTGTTATTTATTAATTCATTCTTTTATTTATTTAACATATATTGCTTGAACCACCACTCTGTGCTAGGTATTGTGTTGGATGGTCAGAAACATCAGTGTAACATTCTTAAGAATTCTGGAATATTTTTAGAAGTAGATTTCAAATTTTATGAAATTTAAATAAGTGAGGTAACACTGAGAATTCTGCCTGAAATGAAGGTTAAGGATAACTTTCCCAAAGGACTTTATATTTGTGTACATTTACTATTTTGGACACTCAGCATCTTGGTAGGAGGCCTTGATTTTCCTCTGGAGAGCCATCTTGTCCCCAGTTCTTAGTCTTTGTTGGTTCTACTCAAAGCTCAATCATGGGCATATGGCTAAGTTCTGGCCTCTTAGAGGATTGGTTTTCTTTGGCCTCAGGGATTGGTTCAACAATGACCACGTGATCCAATTTAGGTCAATGAGAGTTAGTGAAAGCTGAGATAAGAGGAGGATGGGTCAGAATTTCAGTGTCCTCATTCAAGCTCTAATTCGTCACTAATTAAAGCTGCCCCTATCCCTGTACTTTCTTTTCTTCCCCCCCACCTTTTTTTCTCTTTTTTTGCTGGGGAGATAGTGCCTTGCTCTGTCACCCAGGCTAAAGTGTGGTGGTGCAATCATAGCCCACTGCAACCTCAAACTCTTAGGCTCAAGTGATCATCTCACCTCAAGTCTGCCATGAACTGTGACTGTGCCACTGCATTCCAGCCTTTGCAGCAGAGCAAGACCCTGTATTTTTTAAAAAATGAAAATAAATAATAAATCAATTAATTTAAAAATATGTAATATAAAAGTACTGCATTAGTCATATGTACAAAGAGATATAAAAGCATATAAAGTGCCATTTCTTTGGTGGGATGGGGAGAGTGCAGAGAAAAATTGGTGGAGCAAATGGAAAAGTCCTGAAACATTCTATTGAGATTATATTTGAGCTGGGCCTTGTAAAATAAGTCTGACAGATAAACAAAGTAGGCAAGAAGGTTCTAGAATGAGGGAATTATAATAAACAAAAACAGAGGTATAAAACTTAATTGTACATAGGCATGGATAATCTATTGTGACTAAAATACAATAAATGTAGAAGGAGAAGAGTGCTGGAAAATGAGTCTAGAAAAGTTCACTGCGTATTGGGAATAGATTATGAAAGACTTTGAGTGTAGACCCCGGAGTCTAAGCAATAGGAAGCCATGGAACAGCCAGAACGGTAGCTTGGATTGAGGTGGAGGTGAGGGAAGGGGAAGTGATGATTAAAGGAAGCGGAGAATGTTGAGAAACTAACAGGTAAAATCAGCAGGACTTGGTGATTTTGGGTATGTGACATCCCTCTAAGTTTTTGGGTTAAGCCCTTTTTGGAAAGATGGTGCCTTCACTAAGATACACACCTCTTGGAAGAGAAATAAGTGGTTAAGGGTGTTTAATTATGAGTTCTTTCTTGGACATAAAGTATTTGAGGTGCTTTTGAGACATCTAAGTGAAAATGTTGAGTAAGCTGTTGGATATGCACAGATCTTGGGCTCAAGGGGTACCCTGGGTTAGAAATAAAAACTTGAGAGTCATAGGCATGTGGAGAGCAATTTAATCCAGTGTTTTATATAAAATTTTTTAGGAAGAGAGGAGAATGAGATAGGAAGTCTCAGAATCAAGCCTTGAGGAATGCTAAAAAGTAAGTCAGATGGGAAAAAATCATTCTGCAAAAGAACGTGAGAAGGAGGAATGTTTTGTAAAGTTAACAAAAGTTAGATACTTTTTAATGATGTTCCATTGAGATAACTCTTTTTTCCTTCCATCTTTCTGTCTGTCAGATTTCCCCGTTCATCAGGTGTTGCGAGAAAGGCCACAGACATTTTTGGAATGTAGCTAGGGAAGAAGTTCAGTTGTAGATACCTATAGTTTGAATTTAACAGGATAACTTTTTATGGTTTCCAATCCCTTTTGTGGAAAGTCGTTGCTAGTTTTATGCTGTAGAATGGTTTTTCTGAATACTCTTTTGCTCACCATCCCAGTTCACTCAGTATCTTGATGCAGAGACACAAGGTCAGTGGTTGCATTTTGATATGTAAGTGTTGTATAGCATGTGGCTCTGGAAGTATATGTATAGTGAAGGAGAAATGAGATTTGAAATGTATGAAGTCAGAAGCTAGTCTATGGAAAAAAAATCTTCCAATCATCAGACTTTTGAAATGTGGTTTTTCATAGAGGCTGAGTCAAAATAGAATGGTTTTTTTTTTGTTTTGTTTTTCTTTTAGGTGAGAATTATGCAAAATATAATTTATCAGAATTCCACATTTGTAGGACACAAACCAGTGCTAGTAGTGCAAATAGGAAATGTGTCTCCGGGTCAAATTGTATGTATTATGCATCCCATCATCAATAATATAATGCACATTTTTATCAATATGCTAAAGAGAATATTATTTTTCTGTATATCTATAGGAAAGTAATATTAAAATTGTAGTTACATGCAGAGGCTATCAAAAGGCATGCAATCAAAAATTTAGAAAAATTAATACAAATATGCTATTTTTCTGGATCTTGTGATGTTTGGGATACTGCCAATTTTTAAAAATGTGTAGTACATTATGATTTCTTTCCTAATTCTAAAAAATAGTTATTTTTGTAACAACTTTTTAAATTGAAGTAAAATATACATATATAATTTGCTAACTTCACTAGTTTTAAGCATAATAAATAGTACTCATGGTTATAATAAATAGTATCCCTTCCCAAATGTGTAAGTTTTAGGTCTTTTGAAGCCTGAGTTTGCCCCTTATTAAGACATTTAAATAAACTTGTCTACTTATTTTCTTAAGATAAATTTCTAAGAATAGAATTGTAAGGACAAAGGGCCTGTACATTTTAAATGCATTTTATACATTTTGCAAAACTATTCTTCAGAATAAATCTCTCAAGAATTATATGAGAATGCTTGTTTTTCCATATTATTATTAGCCCTGAGTATTAATTTTAATATTTGTCAGTATAGTAGGAGAAATGTGATAGCTCATTGTTATTTTAATTTATATTTCTTTGCTAATTAATGTACTGAACATTTTTCATTCTTCTTTTAGCTATTTGTGTTTCTTTTTGGTAAACTTTCTGTTTATATCTTTTGGCCGTTTTTGAGTTGGTTATTTTTCCTGATTTTTTCCTACCTAGGATGGTCATAGTTATCATAAACATTGCAAATAATTTTTCCAGTTTGTTTTGCTTTTTAATTTTATTTATTTTATATGTTGAGATATAGATGTTTTCAGTTTTAAATGTGTGTGTGATCTCGCATATCATTTCTGCATATAGGGTATGGTTGGAGAGGCCTTTCACAATGAAGAACTATATAAATGTTTACCACATTTCTCCCATGGCTTTTATAGTTTTATATTTTTATTCCATCTTTAATCTCCCTGGGCGTTTTCAAAAAGGATTTTTTAATTTTTAGGCTTTTTCAAAATGATGAACTATGTGCAACATGATTTACTGATGAAACCATCCTTTTCTCACATGTGAACTTATTTTCTTAATTTCATTCTGAACTTCTGTTCCATTAAGTTGAATGATTATTGCATCCTTAGTACTATTCTGTTTTGGTTATAATAGCCTGACAATAGGTTCCTCTTATTTCTCTTGTTTCTTTTAATGTTGACTATTGTTAAACATTCTTCATTTCATTTGAATTTTAGAATTACCTTTTTTTTTTTTTTCAAATTCCTAAAGTATCATTCTAAGTTTCACTAGAATAATATTTATAGATTAATTTGGAGAGGTAATTGGTGTCTTTTTAATATTGAGTCAGTATATTTTTATTCAGATATATGGCATGTTTATTCATTAAAAAATCTTCTTTAATACCCATTATAACTTATTAAAGATTTCATAGCCATTGGGTATTGGATTTTGTCAAAGGACCTTTTAGAATATTAAGATGATCATTTTTTTTCCTTTTAAAGTTAATATGAAAGTTTGGAATAATTGATCTTGATACATTGAACCATCAGTTTATTCTAAATATAAATTCTTAGTCATGTTTCATTTTTTTATATTTGGCTAAATTCAATTTTATAATATATAGATATGTATAGATATTAACTATTCTAATATTTTTATTTATAATTTTATCTATTTTCATAAGGGGTCTATTTTGTAGGTTTGATTTTTGCATTATTTTTATCATGATGTGCTATCAGTAATAAATAATATGTCTTCAAAAAATATTTGAGGGTTTTCCGTCTCCAGATTCTGGAATTGTTTGAATAGCATAGGAATTTTCTTGTTCATGAAGGTTTAAAAGAATTTGCCTATGAAGCCATTTGGACTGGCACCTTTTTTGAGAATTATCCTTTTACAAGTCCCTTTTTTATTTCTGTGGTGACTGTTTTACTCAGAAATTCTCAAGTCTTCTTGAAGAACTTGATTCAGTTCTTGATTTAGTTTTGTTAATTTATAGTTTGCCTAAAATATACAATTTTACATCAGACTTGCAAATATTTAAGTTTGAGATTATGGCAAAAAAAATCTATTATAATTCTTTTACTTTTCTTCTGTAGCCGTGACTATATTTCCTTTATGACTTCTATTTTAGTATGTTTTGGAGATTTTTCCCCTCTGATTAAACTAGCTAGTGATTTATTTGCCTTATTGCTTTTCCCTACATGAGCTATTTCTGGATTGATTTATCAATTCTAATGGTTGTTTTCTCATTTACTGTTTTCTGCTTTTATTTTAATTAATTCTTTCCATCTGCTCTCTTTAGGCTTATCATTTATTCTTTCTGCTTACTTCATATGTAATTGAGCCCTTAAAATGAATAGCTGAACCACGAAGAGAAAGGAAGCACTAAAGGAAAGGCTGAGACCCTGTTGTAGACAGACTGAATATGGGTAGAAAGTAGAAACTGTGAATAAGGGTAATAAAGCATTTTGGCTTTGAAGCTAGCATCTCAGTTTGTAAGTTAGACTGTTATAGGATACTAAATGAGAAATCCTGCTGAATTACTGATGACTCATGTAGACAGTTTCCCCTCTGCTATTTTGAATTGATACCCCAGTTTGTTAATAAATGATTAATTGGCCATTCATAATGTTCTGATTGTTGTTAGGCCAAACTTTAAAGCTCTTTTTGTCTTTAAGGCTATCCTTTAAAATGCCCTGAATTTACTAGGTACCACTTTTGTGTTTTAGTTGCATAAATACAACTTATGAATTTTATCAAGGTTTTTACATTTATAATATTCATTTTAGGGTACTATTACATTAATTAAATATTAATACTCTAAGCATATTTTTCATAGCTTCTCTGTTTTAAACTCCACTGGGGAATATTACTGGAAATTAAAAACCAGTATGGTTTATTATCCATGTCATTGGTGTTGCATTTGGATGATGAATTATTTTGGAAATTAAAAAAAAAGATATATAAGTAGAAGAACCCCCTTGGATCTCATTTGTTTCTCTAAATAGCAATTTTATAGTTCCTTATTATTTTTTGAGATTATTACGTATCTTCCACAGCATCTGTAAAATACTAAGCCACAGTCTTAAATATTGGAGATACTTTCTGATGAGCTTCTAATGAGATTTTTAAAAATACTGTATGTAGTATGAAAATACTGACACAAATATAGTTTGAAAAAGACTAGCATTTAATATGTGTAAGACATATTTATATCTTACATTTTAAAAGGTCATAATGATGGAGTACATTGGGATGGATAGTCAATGTGCTTAAATTTATAGCTTTTCTGGATAAGAAACAAAGGTTAGTAGGTTAGAGGATCTTGGCTACTGTTGCAGTAATGGTTAGAGATCTGGGAACTGTTACCAGAGATGGTGAGTGATGGCATTGTTGGACCAGGAGAAGATCAAGGGCATGGGGACAGAAGTTTCAAAAGCTGCTGAATTGCTTATGCCTACATCTGGATAGCTATCAAATGTAGCTCCCAGGATTTGGAACTGGGTGATTTGAACATTAATGGTTTTGTTTGTTTGTTTGGCACATATAGGATATTTTGGAGGAGGAAGCCCCTCTTTCTTTGGAAGGACAGGGGAATTGAGATGATAAACTTGGTTTCAGAATGCTGAGTTGTGGTAGTATAAGAACCTTCAAGTTGAAATGTCCTGTAGGCACCTGGTGATGTGGAGCCAGAGCAGAGAGAAAATGTCAGCACCAGAGAGCCCACTTTGAGAATCGTCCCAGAGGTAACTACTGAAGACATAGATAAAAGGAAGGAAATTTGGTGCCTTAATATGTGAATACGGTTGAATTCAGAGTTCAATTTAGTCTAGGATCAGGAATGTTAAAATTAGACTATAAGACAGAAGAAGCAAATGTTTTCAGAGCTCAAGTTGTGTCTGGATTACAGACTGAAACATGGGTCTGAAAGGTAGCAGATGTGACTGATTCGAAGTGGGGAAGTGGGGCTAGGGACGTAGGAAAGTCAAATCAGAGGCAGAGGGAATTCATGACAGACTGAAGTTCAAGAGCAACAGGAGAAGCAAGTAAAGGGAAGGAGGAAGTCTTCTCAGCTGCCTTAAATATGCAGCAGTACCGAGTTTGATGTCTTTTTTGACTCTTGTTCAAAGGTTAATTCTTGTATGGCCAACCCACTTTATTTTGTAATATTCTTATATTGTGGAAATAAATAAATCCTTAGAGGGAGAATGTAGAAAGAGACAGTTAGAAGACCAAAGACTGACTGGGAATATAACTTGCACAGGAGTGTTGGAAATGTCGAAAAAGATTAAATAGGGGTATATAGTCCATGGAAGCCAAAGTTTCATATCCAGCTGGTGATCAAGTGTTAAAGGCTGCAGAAAATAAGAATGTAGAACAGTTGATGTATTTCATGATCAAGTATTTGGGACATCATGGGCCACAAGCCAGCCATTTCTGAAGACTGTAAACCTATAAGCAAAATGACAGGAAGTAAGGACATGAGGCCAAGCTGACGTAGATTACACGGTAAAGACAGAAGCAATACCAAATGAAAGGAAACACTTCTCCTTTGAAGGGACAGGGAGGATCCAGACATAGGAAAGGGTGGGAATGCAGAATGGCACAGCCACTTTGGAAGACAGTTTAGCAGTTTCTTGCAAAGCTAATGATACGCTTACTATGCAATCCAGCAATTGTACTCCTGGATGAATACCCAAATGAGTCAAAAAATTATGTCTCTGCAAAAACTGGCACATGAATGTTTATAGCAACTTTTTTCATAATTGTCAAATCTTGGAAGCGATTGAGATGCCCTTCAATAGGTGAATGGATAAACACACATGGATATATCTAGTTAATGGAATATTAATCAGTGATAAAAAGAAATGAGCTATTAAGCCATGAAACGATGTAGAGGTACCTTAAATGGATATTGCTAAGTAAAAGAAGCCAATCTGAAAAGGATATATATTGCGTGATTCCAACTATGTGACATTCTGGAAAAGGCAAATTTTACAGAATCAGTAAAAAGATCAGTGGTTTTGAGAGATTTGGGGAGAAGGAGAGAGGGATTAATAGGTGAAGCACAGATTTTTAGGGCAAGAAATTATTCTGTATGATACTGTAATGGTGAACGTGTACATTTGTCAAAACCCACAGAATGTATGACATGAAGAGGAGCCTATTGTAGGCTGGACTTTAGTTAATAATGTATCAAGCCGGGCGCAGTGGCTAAAGCCTGTAATCCTAGCACTTTGGAAGGCCGAGGAGGGTGGATCACGAAGTCAAGAGATCGAGACTATCCTGGTCAACATGGTGAAACCCCCTCTCTACTAAAAATACAAAAAATTAGCTGGGCATGGTGGCACATGCCTGTAATCCCAGCTACTCAGGAGGCTGAGGCAGGAGAATTGCCTGAACCCAGGAGGCGGAGGTTGCGGTGAGCCGAGATCGCGCCATTGCACTCCAGCCCGGGTAACAACACGAAGCTCAGTCTTAAATAAATAAATAAATAACGTATCAGTATTGACTCATCAATTGTAACAAACCACTGTAATGTAAGATGTTAATAATATGGGGAACTGTTGGGCAGAGTCTATGGGAAATCCCTATACTTTCCACTCAACTTTTCTGTAAACCTAAAACTGTCCTAAAAAAAAAAAAAGTCTACTTTTTTAAAACCAAATTTTAAAAGGAATAAAGTCTGCTATGTAAATGGACCCCTAAAACAGTATGCAAAGTGAAAGCAGCCAGACGCAAAAGGCTACGTGTTGTATGATTTTGCCTATGCGTAACGTCCACTACTTTATGAACCAGGAATTACAAAAAGAAAGGAGTTTGATAAACGAGACAGTAAAAGAAAGGCTTCTGCTACTAATAGGAGGAAGTAATGTGAATATATTTTAAATTTAAACAAAAACTTAGCTATTTCTCATTAGAAAGTAGTCTAAGAGGAAATTTTATGTTCATATGTTGATTGTGATGTAATAAGATTTTTCTAGCATTTCAGGGTGTTGATACCTTGACTAAGTTACTCTATTGTGTAGCTTCCTGCATTTATACCTGTGCTGGGCAAGTGGGGAATCCTAATGATCTTAATAACTAAAACTCAAGAATGCTTGGATCAAACAGTAGCTCAAACCAATTTTTTGCAGAAGCTGTGAGTTACAAAGGCAGATAGAATAAATGGGCAGGATGATATGTAGGTCAACCTGCTTATAAAAATAACCTTGACAGAGTTATATAGTCAGATATCTTTGTAAAAGTTCTTCACACTGTGAGAGGGAGTAGGCCAAGTTTACTGAGCTATAATGTTTATTCATCTTAGACAAAACACTCATAGCTTGTAGGCCTACTGGATTGTATTGAACAGATGACAATTACTGCTTGATTATCACATAAGATTATCAACTAAGATTCATGATTTGTGAAAATGAAAAATGTTTAATGTTCTTCACACATAAAGGGTACTTACTGAGCAAGTAATAGATGAATGTCCACTAAAAAATAAGCAAACTAAGCAAAAGACATATTTTAAAATACAGACAACCAACAAATTATGAAAATGATCAATATATTAATCAAATAAATATCAGTTAATACAAAAATAAGTATTGATTTTATCTGTCAGACAAGATTTTGAAAGAATGATAATACCCAATGTTGTATGAGTGGGGGTAAATGAATCCTCTGATTATTGTTAGTGGGAGTATAGATTGGTAGAGGCTTTTTGGAGGGTGATTTGGCAGTAGTAATTAAGATTTTTTTATGCACATATTCTTCAATCTTAAAATTCCACGTTTAGGAAACTGTCAGAGGTATTGTCCAGGTGCATGAAGATCTATTTGTAAGAAACTTGATAGCAGCATTATTTGTAAGAAAGAAAAATTAGAAACAATGGCAATGTCTAGTAAGAGATACAACCCACCCTTTAGAATACTCTGCAGACATTAAGATGAAGGAAGTAGAGCTTTTTGAATTAACATGTAAAGATTTCCAAGATACATTGCCAAGTGAAAAAGAAGGTATCGGAAACAACTTATAGTGTGATCTCACTTATGTTTACAAACACCCTAAAACTAGATATTGTGTGACTATAGTTCATCAAACATCCAGAAGAATACATTGCAAATGCTAGCAGGGCTGTACCTTGGGAAGGAAGTGGGTAGTGGGATAGGAAATTAAGGGGGAACTGTAGTTACTTTACTCTATGCACTTCTATACCATTTTCTTTTAACAAAAAGTAAATGTTTATATTGTTATGGATTATTTTAAAGTGTACACATACCACAATGAATTAACATTAATAAACCATTTAGAATGTTGCCTGCTACAGAAAAGTGCTGTATAAGTTGTTTGTTGAATAAAGTAAGTTCCAATATTAAGGCTTTAAGAAAATAATCATGGGATTCAGGAAGATTTAATTTCTAGGATGTTTAACCCCAGGATTATTAATCTAAAATTGGAAGCAACCTAAATGTCCAATGTTTTATGATTGACTAAATAAACTACATTAATCCATATGATGAACAGAGTATTTATGGTAATTTTAACACTTTATTGAGGTATATTTTACATATCATAAAATTCATCCATTTCAAGTGAGCAATTCAATGACTTTTAATAACATAATGAGAGGTACAACAATCACTATAAATCAGTTTTAGAGCATACTACCAATAAGATCCCCTATGCCCATTTACAACGAATCGTTACTGCTACTAACCCAGGCAACCACTAATCTACTTTCCTTCTCTATAAATTTATTTTTCTGAACCATACAATGGGATATTTTGCATCCATAGAAACTGGTCATAATAAGTAATAGCTGGCTATAAAAAGTGAAAAAACCTGATAAAATATTATGTCTAGGATTAGCCTATTTGGCTTTATGTGAAAGGAAAATGAGAAAAAAAAACTTGAATGATATATAAAATATTAATAGTGGTTACCCCTGAGAGGTAGAAATATGGGTACATTTTTTGTCTTGAAATCTATGATCAGAAAATATATATATATCTTAGAAAGCACGTGGGTCCTGCAATAGATTCCTTCAGGGTTTTCCCTGAGTGTCTGGAAATAAGAGGGTGGGAATTAAAAACTGCCCCCAGAAATGAGAATGTTATTTCTCTAAAGTTGTGGGGGTGGAGATGGGACTAAATAGAAATAAGGTTATTGTGTGATATGACTAGTACCTGCATGATTCAAGCAGTCGGTAGACCAGAGCATCTAAAAAGTCAAAGAGAATAGGTGTTGATGCTACTAGGCTACTTGCCAGGACCTGAATTCAGCTTGTCTGCCCCTGGATGGCCTCTTGGGGATGTTTTAGCCAACACTAGCTTGTAGGAGAGGGGCTAGAGTAGTGGAAGGGGGCTCATTCCAACCACCCCGGGGTCCCAGCTTTAATACTCAGGGACAGAAGCAGAAGCACCTCAATCTCCCCATCCTAAGAAGGAAACATGGAAGAAGAGTGATGAAGGTGCCTACACAGGAGAAGGGGAGCCTGTAAAGACTCGCATATTTGGATGTGTTCTGCCCCGAATTTGGACCTGTGAGGAGTCCACCTTGGGCTTGCTTTCCTTTCTTCCCTCTCCACACCTCTGCTTCATTATCTTGTCCCTGTTTCTGTCTCCAAAAAAAGCTTCTCCTTCTTTTTATTTGCCTTGTTGTTTTCCTTTGTCTGTTGTGAATGAAGTCTCCCACCCTATTCTTTAGAGTGTCAATTCTTTTGGTGGGCAATTTCAAAAAGCCTGCAATTGTATCATCTATTCCTGTTTTTTTTTTTTTTTTTTTTTTTTTGAGGCAGAGTCTCTCTTTGTTGCCCAGGCTGGAGTGCAGTGGTGCAAACTCTGCTCACTGCAACCTCCACCTCCCGGTTAAACTGATTCTCCTGCCTCAGCCTCGCAAGTAGCTGGGGCAACAGGTGTGTGCCACCATGCCAAGCTAATTTTTGTATTTTTAGTAGAAACAGAGTTTCACCATGTTGTCCAGGCTGGTCTTGAACTCCTGACCTCAAGTGATCCGCCTGTCTTGGCTTCCCAGAGTGCTAGAATTATAGGTTTCAGCCATCACACCTGACTGCATTACAATTTTTAAAGTGAAGTTTGTGTTTTATATTTCTTTGTATCTTTTGGAGGCTGTTTTCTTTGAAGAGGGCACAACACTGAATTAGACAAGGGCATATATTTTGGTGTGAATTAACGAGTCATTTATGATTCTGATTCTTAAAAGCTCCACCTTTTATGTTTATTGAATTTGTGTAGAAACAAAATTGCAGTGAATGAAGCTACAGCTCTGGAAGCAGGGTTTTCCTCTGGAATCTCTGGAAAGCTCCAAACTAATTTAAAAATTATTTTTAGTATTATATTCCTAAAAAGGCTCTGAGAGTATTTCATTATATGAAAATAATGTGACCACTTTCATATTTTGATATTATTTTCCAAATTATTCTACTTGAGTTTATTCAGCACTTGAATCACAACTATCTCAAAGCATCTCCAGTTCCAAATCAGTGGGCTCCAAATTAGTGAAGCTTTATCATATAGTTACTGCCTGAGGGCAGAAGTGACTTTAAGAGTGTGGTTTTCAGAATCTACATAAAGGGAGGAGGTGTTACCTGTAGGTGAGCAAACCTTTTCTCACTTGTTCTTTTAGCTGACAGTGATGTGGCTCTTCAAGCTGTTTTGCCTTCTACAAGTAGGGTCCATGAACAGGATGTCCCCCTTTACTAAGAATCTGCACTGTAGACCCGCAGCATTCTTTACTGATGTATAATTGGACCAGACCACACAATGGGGCTTAAATAGCCTTTCTCTGTGGCTTGGAAGTTTGAAAAGGCTGGCTACCTACTGTCTTTTTTCCGTACATTAATGGAAGGCCCAGTGCTCAAATTCTATGCATATTAGTGATATTTTAATGAGTTTCCAGGGTGAAAGTGACTTTTTTACACTGTTTAATGATTTTCAGTTCAACTCTCTGAGTGGGATGTTGTAAAGATTAATTAGCCAAAGTTAATAAAGTGCTTTCAAGCCGAAAGTGCTGCACAAGCGTGTACAGACTCATTAGCTTCTTAGTCATTAAGGCTTTTTAGACCTTTGGCATTCTGAAACTACATAGTGAAGGCCAAATTAGTTGTTTTTTTGGGAAATGAGGGACTTCAGAAAGAGCAGAATAGAGCAATATAGATTTTATTTTTTAAAGACATCTGTAGCACTGGGACTGAAAAAAGATAAAAATACTTTGTTTTTCATTTTCTATTTCTACACTGCTTCAGTTTTTCTTACTGCCTCTTTTCAAAAATGCACTTGTCTGCTTTTCCTGCACGTTTCTTTAGAAACTCTATAGATCATACTGTCATATGCGTATACATTGTGCAATTGAGTCTGACCCCAGAGGGCTGAATTGTCATGCCAATGAATGACACAGGGTAGAACATTTCCTACATTAACAAAGATTCTCTCTCAGTGTGCAGTGAGCCATGAAGGTATAATATTGTCTCTGTCCACAGTAATGTTTGGCCAATATATACACTGAGGTTACTATGATTCAATAAAGCCTTTGATTGAGGCTGAAAATATACAAATTGGCTACCAACGACATAAAGAAGACGTAAAAGAAACCAGAGACAAAGGCAGATAATCTACCAAGAATTTGATTGACAGCTGGCTTTTTAGGGGAATAATATCTTGTAAGTACTGAGAGAGAACTAGGATTGCATACCCAACTATATTACCTTTTAAGACTGATTATAAAATAAACATATTTTCATACAAAACTAAAAGCATTTACCACTAACGCTAAAAGATACTCTAAAGGATTGTCTTTGGAAAAAAATAAAACTATATCACAGAAAGAAGGAAGGAGATGTTGGAAGGAATGAGGAGGAAAAATTGGTACACATGTGGGTAAATCTCAACAAACAATAACAATAATAACAATGTTCAATAGGGCCAACACTTGGAAGGATTTAACAGAGAGTTGAAATTTGAACTTTAGCCTGTATTTTTCGTGAAAATATTGAAGGAGTTTGAGCTGGCTAGTAATCATCTCAGGGATGTAATTGAAGCTAGTGGTAAACTTGAAATAGTAATGGTGTCATGTAATTTAGTGGTGCTGCATGTTAACCCAGGGCCTGACGGGAGAAGGCAGTCAGGCGGCTCTTGTTAAATGGAGCTGATCTGTGCATTCCCACTACAGTGAGTAAGGTGTTCGTTTTGCCATTTGCTTTTGTTTGGAAGCTGTTCTAGAAGCATTAACTTGATAAATTGGAGTACACAAAACAAGACAGCAGGAGTCTCTTTTGCCATTCAAAATGCCACGTTAAATGCCTTGTAATTGGTTTAAAATAGCAGAGCTTTTGTTGGTTTTCATCTCCACTAAAGGGTAAGAATTGGAGGTATATTGTGATATGAGAGGTTTGTTACATTTGCATGAAAACAACTCATGAAAGTGACATTTGCTAGACATGTAAAATGGAGGAAGATTGTGGAGCTGCTTTTCCTGAGGTTGTGACAAGTAAATACCATTCATCTGTCAGGACTAAATTGAGGGGTGCTTTGTCAGACACAGTGGGGTAGATGAAAAGAACTAATAGCAATCTGATTTGCATGCTTTCTGGATAGTACACTATACTATTCATGAAGAACAGTTTATATTATTTGGAGAAAGTATTTGCAAATTCTAAATTTTTAGACTTAAAAACTAGGTTTGATGGAAACAAGACTGGATGAGGATGAAGAGATTTGCGATTGACTGACAGTTTGATGTCGGGCTGTTCCTAGGCTCCCGGGGACACTGCAGTATTCCCGCTGGTTCCCAGACCCTGATTCAGTCTCCACTCTGCGGCTGGAGCTGCACCACAGCACCGCACCTGTGGGCCCAGCTTTGCCACAGCCCCTGCCTGTGAGCAGTTCTGTGTCTCTTTAAAACATTGTGTCCCACATTTCATACCTGATGGGTCCCTTCCTTTCTTCTGCCATTTCCCTCCCTTTCACTACCAAGAGTAGAAACTGATCCTTAAAGCTCTACCTGGAGGCGAGGGCCCTGCTACCTGCTGACAGGCTCTCCTAAAGCCAGCCTCTTTTCTGCTGGAACTTTCCACTCTGGCCTTCATAACCACACTCTGATGCCTGTCAGTGTGGTCCGCTCTCTACCTAGGATTTCCCTTACACCAACTGCTAGACAAATTGCCCCCTGAGCATGGTTGCCTTGTTATCTCTGGAAACCGAGTTTTGTCTCCTGTACCAGAATTGCATTCTGTTTCTGCAGTCTCCTATGACTGCTCATACACTGGAATAATGGACTGCTAGTCTTAGTAATCTATGTTGTGTTGCAGTTAACCAGACTATCATATTAATGGTATGAAAGACATGTATGACCTTGGGAAGCAGGAGAGTGTAGAAGTTAAGAAGGTAGATCCTAGGGTTAGGCCACTTGGATTCTAAATTCAGCTTTACCATTAACTATCTAGGTGATGTTGTTAAGATTCATAAAGGGTCTGACTTTACCATACTGTACATGCAGGCTAGCAAGTTAGTCTGCCACAGTCTCATGGATGCTGACAGAAGACATGAGACTCCTGGATCAGTGACAAGAAACAGTTTGCATGACAATAGCAATAATTTGAGCATCCAGTATCTGCTGGTTCCCTGACCCTGATAACAGCGTATGTATTAGATTGCATGATAGAAGAGGAACCTCAAATGTAAGCAACCCAAATCTTTCATAATGAACAGTGAGCCTGCCTGACCTCTGTCTAGAGGGAGATATTGTCTTTATTATATTCGATAGTAAACACTTCTGCTCTTTGCTCTGGAAGGAGACAGTATCTCTATCTTTCAAGGATGTTCATTGTGTAAGCATTCCCAAAAGATACGATACAGCCAGTGCCTCTGTTTGCCAACTGTGTGGAAACATAAAATATCCATAGAGAATTATCTCTCAAGAATTTTAGGTAAGTTCTTAAAGCCTCAGTTTTCTCATCTGCAAACCTGGATAAATGGTAAAACATAAATGAATATAAAATAGATATAATGCATATACAACACTTAACATCACCCCTACACATAGCATCAGGCCTGACACATTGACAGAAGGGCTTTGCAAATGCCAATTGCAATTACAAATTATTGTTTCATGAATAAGATGCAAGTATGTTTACTGAATTCTTTGTTTTCTCTAGTAAATAGAATATTGCAGCTCAGTGATGTTTCACATTACTTGAATCACCAAAGATTAGAACTAAAAAAGACCATAAACCTGGCATTTACAGTTAAGAAAATACGTTCAAGAGGTTATGTGATTTGTTGCATTTCACATAGAAAAACAGTAAAAACAACAACAATCATTTGATTCAAGAGGTTATGTGATTTGTTGCATTTCACATAGAAAAACTGTAAAAACAACAGCAATCATTTGATTTAAAATTAAGATTCTTTTTGGGCTGGGTGCAGTGGCTCAAGCCTGTAATCCCAGCACTTTGGGAGGCCAAGGCAGGTGGATCACACGGTCAAGAGATCAAGACCATCCTGGTCAACATGGTGAAACCTTGTCTCTACTAAAAATACAAAAAATTAGCTGGGCATGGTGGCATGTGCCTGTAATCCCAGCTACTCAGGAGGCTGAGGCAGGAGAATTGCCTGAACCCAGGAGGCAGAGGTTGCGGTGAGCCAAGATCGCGCCATTGCACTCCAGCCTGGGTAACAAGAATGAAATTCCATCTCAAAAAAATAAAATAAAATAAAATAAATAAAATTAAGATTCTTTTTAATTAAACATAATACATGGAACTCAATAAATGTTGGAATTACGAATGGAGTGAAGCAAGCCTGTGACTATATTAGAAAATATTTCACATGTGCATTTGGTCATTCTCCTCTTGTTACTTGCTTGACTTACCAACCACCTTAAATTTGTCCCCTGAAGGCATAAATAAATAAATAAATAGTGAAAAGTTAAAATAAGTAACCCATATCTCCTTCTCACTTTTATCCCCATCATAGTCACTGTCTCCATGGCAGAAAAAACAAAGAGCCAAAAAGAAAACCTCCAGACAACTCCAAGGAAAGGGCTTGCTGTATGTGTAGGTGATATTGAAAGTGGTCCCATTCTGCCTAAAGGCAGGGAAATTCTAGTGAAATATCCGGCAGCTTTATGCCAACATCTTTATGCTGGCTTATGGACAAGCTTCCTTTCTTTCTTTCTTTCTTTTTTTTTTAAGTAGAGACGGGGTTTCACCATGTTGACCAGGATGGTCTCGATCTCTTGACCTCATGATCCACCCGCCTCAGCCTCCCAAAGTACTGGGATTACAGGCTTGAGCTGCCGTGCCCGGCCTGGACAAGCTTTCTAAGGCATGAGGGGGAGTAGAAAGAAAAGGGAGAGTAGGGAGTAACAGAAATAACATCTTGTTCCAGAAGGCAACATGTGAAAATCCAGGGAAGGAATTTATCCCAAAAAGATCTTCAAAAATCATTGATTTTTGTACCTCTTCTTAATTCTGATCCCATTGTTTTTCTATTTTCTTTAAAAATGAGGTCATAGCTTTAGTTTCTATATGGCTCTGAAATTCTTTCCAGGACCCTAGGTCAGAGTTGATCATGCCCAGGTAAGCAAAGAAAGATTTTAATAGGGAATTCAGTGGTAGGGAATGTGAATTGCCCTTCATCTTTTGTCTACCTCAAATCTTCTTCACAATTACCTTGCACTCCAGGTGATTCTGTTCTGGGTGCCTCACAAGTGCTTCCTGAGTTGGTGGAGGCTGCAGTCATCCCTTACCCATGGTGGGCACTGCACTGCCCTCTGCTGGAGACAGCAGGAGTTGCTCTATTTTGCCAGGGCTTTGTACCTCTTGCTAGGGCACCATTGTGTGTGTGTGCGTGTGTGTGTGTGTGTGTGTGTGTGTGTGTGTGTGTGTATGTGTATGTGAGGGGGTGGGGGAGATGCATATATATATATATATATACACACATATATATTTATTTATATATATATATATATACATAGAAACGCTATGATATACACATGCTTTTTTCCCTCTTGCTTTAGAGAAGTCCCAAGTATGTCAGCTGTTTAGTCTACATTGTGAAGAATTGAGGGAAATAGTTCTGTCAGTTTTCACTTGAAGTGCTCGCTCTCTCTGGAATCAGAGATTCTGGAGAGGAATTGCTCTGAGAGTGCCAGGCGGTAGTGAAAATCCCTGTACCTAAACCCCCATGATGAGTGAAAATCCCTGTACCTAAACCCCCATGATGAGAATGTCTTTGTTAGTGTCGGGCCCATCACAGCTGTGTGTTTCTGCCCATAGGAGGACTTCTCCATCACAGACTCCCAGCCTTTCCTCATCAGGCTTCTGCAGAACCATCCCACCAGTCTGACTTCTGTCCAGTTATGTGTACACAGTGGCGGATACAATTAGAGCTCTTTTGTAGAAGGCTTCTAGGCCTGCTGACCCCCGAGCTTCCACTGGGCCCATCCAGAGGGGCATGCTTAAATCTGAGAGCCGATAGGTCTAGAATCAAGCTGAAATCCCTGCTACAGATGTGAATTGTATGCCATATACATATGGTATATGCCATATGCCAACAAAAGAATTGACTTATATCCTGCCTACCTCCAAATGTGAGTGTGGGCACATGCTTTAAATTCCAGGTATATCATGGTTCATTTATTTATTTATCCTTTTTTTTTTGTTATAATCAAAGTAATACAAGCTGCTTTAGGCACAGTTCCTATGTCACAGGCCTGATAATCTGTTGCTTCACTTTATGTCTTCATAGATGTGAATTCTCTAGTTAAAGCTTGATTTACAACATCTTTTAGATAACTTTGAAAAATATTCATTCTGAAGTTAAAATATTAGTATCAACAACTCTCTGTACTCAGTCTCTATAGATGCACATAAAGTATTCCAATCAGGCATATGCAGGAAGTGTGGAATTTCATGTAGCCAGGGATGTATCAGTGTTTATTAGGTTTTAATGTTCTTGCTGCTCTCTTTGTCTCAGGTTATGCAGATGTATCTTCCGTTTTGTGGAATCGCCATATCTAACGCTCAGCTCTTTGCTGCCTCAAGGAAAGAATATGAAAGAAGCAGAGTGAGTAGAAAAAACATTGTTGACACTCCTCAATACTCTCTGTCTTTCTGGTTTCTGTAAGTCATTATGTCTTTTAAAAACAGTCAATGAATGATCTTTGAATAGTCCAAGAATCTATTTTATTTGTATAATTCTGCAAGGCTGTGGTTGTGGTTGAAGATACA
Organism: Saimiri boliviensis; assembly: GCF_048565385.1. NCBI lineage: Eukaryota > Metazoa > Chordata > Mammalia > Primates > Cebidae > Saimiri > Saimiri boliviensis. The sequence continues at coordinate 61,977,194 of NC_133453.1, forward strand.
GTTTAAGCAATAAGCCCAAGTGGAAGTGGATGCAAATTATCTGTTGTTATTTGGGGGCAGGGGTACAAACTTCTTTCAAAAAGGAAATTAATATCACATCTATACTGTAAGGCAGCAGATATATCCTTGCTAACTTGTGGCTTTGAAACAATAACACAATTTGGTGATGCTTTTACAACTAAATTCCTTTAAGAAGCAAGATCTAGGCCGGGCGCGGTGGCTCAAGCCTGTAATCCCAGCACTTTGGGAGGCCGAGGCGGGTGGATCACGAGGTCGAGAGATCGAGACCATCCTGGTCAACATGGTGAAACCCCGTCTCTACTAAAAATACAAAAAATTAGCTGGGCATGGTGGCGCGTGCCTGTAATCCCAGCTACTTAGAAGGCTGAGGCAGGAGAATTGCTTGAACCCAGGAGGCGGAGGTTGCGGTGAGCCGAGATCGCGCCATTGCACTCCAGCCTGGGTAACAAGAGCGAAACTCTGTCTCAAAAAAAAAAAAAAAAAAAAAAGCAAGATCTTACCCCCACTTCCCAGATTTTATTTTTGAATTGCAACAATTTTTTAATTGAAAGGATTTCTGAAAGTACATGTCACTAGATACTTGGAACAATAATGCAAACACTACTTTATAGTATTATAAAGAAACACTTAGATCTTTTATACCTTCACGAGCTCTAGAACTAAGTTGTGAAAAAGGCAAAGTCTAGTACTCAAAAAATGCTAAATTATCAAGTAGAGATTAAATTATATTAGACTCATTCCACTTTTAAATATAAAAAGATTACTGTAACAACTTAGAAATATATTTAACAAAAAGATGTTTAAAAAGGTTTGAAACTCTCAGTTAATCTGGGCATCAAGTCGATTAAAATTTCATTTGCTAATTATTATGATTTATGGATTTTTTATCAGTAAACAGATGAACACAGTTGACTCCTATAGCCATGGTTCTTAGCATGGCATACACATCTTTTCTCTGCCTGGGATCCTCTTTTGATCCTTTGCCCCATGTCTTCCCATGCTCCTTCTTTCATCTGGCACTCCAGCAATATGGTCTCCAATTTCCAGCAAACAGTCTGTTTCATTTGATCATAACTTTATCCATATTCCTCCCTCTGCCTTCAGTGCCTCAAGTCAATTCCACCATCTGCCTTCCACATTCTTCAGGACCCAGCTCAGCCTTCTGATTAATCTTCCCTTCTTCACTTACGGTTTTGGCTTGTATCTACTGCCATTATTCTATTGTGAATACTTATCCACTGTATTATGATATTTAAGGAGGCCCCTTTTCTCCCACTACGTTATGAACTCCCTAAGGGAAGCTTCATGTATGATTAACCTTTGTATTCTTGTGTATGGCACAATTAATTTATTCATTCAACAAGTATTGATTGTGTGGTTCCCTTTACATGCTGTCTATCCAAATCCCTACCCTTATGGAACTTACTATTCAATATGAACAATAGATAATGGATAAGAAAACAAATTTTGTAAATTGCATAGTATGGGTAGCGATAAGTACCGCAAGGAAAATAAAGTGAGGTAAAGGAATGAAGGGTTGAGGAAGGGTAGGTTGGGAGGATGTTTATTTTAGAGGGTGATCAAAAAGGTCTCTATAAGGAGATGATCTATGAGCAGAGACTTGAATGGAAAGGAGAAAAGCCACACAAAGGTCTGGGGAGAGCACTTCTGGCAGGAGAAATACCAAGTACAAAGGACTTGGGTCAGGAGAAAACTTGGTCAATGTGTTTAGAGAGCAGAGAGAAAGGGGGAGAAAGAAAGGAAAAAAAAATAAAGTGAGGGTATGGAGGCAGGCCAGATGGCAGAAAAGCCTGTGGGTCTGGCAAGGGCTTTGACTTTCATCCTGAGTGCAGTGGAAAGCCATTAGGAGATTTTGAGCTGAGTCTGACTTACTTTTAATACGGTTCACTCTGGCCTCCCTGGAAACAATAAACTGGCTGGGAAGGGAGGGAGAAGGCTGAAGCAGTAAGAGGACTTAGGAAAGAACTGTACTGAAGCGAAAAAATAGGACTAGGGCAGTGAGAAGTGACAGATTTCCTCCAAAATCAGTGTTGAAATCTATGGGGTTTGCTGATATGGGAAATGAGTGAAAGCGAATTTTGGCTTGCACAGCTGGCAAGTAAACACTTGGATACAGGATTCTAAAGTTTTGGGGAGATACCAGGGCTGGAGATTGAGATTTGGGAACCAGAAGCATATAGAGGGTATTTAAAGCCAGGGATCTAGCTGGGTTAATTTAAGGAAGAACATGCAGATAAGAGAAGGGAAAGGTCCAAGGACACGCCCAGGAGCACAAGGAGGTCACTAATGTAGATGTTGGGGTGATGGATGCAGCAAACCGCCATGACACATGTATACCTGCCTAACAAACCTGCACGTTCTGCCTATGTACCCTAGAACTTAAAGTATTACAATAATAAAATAAAATAAAAAAGATGATCATTTAAAAAAAAGGCCGGTAGAAGAAAGAGAAACAAAATGCAGATACTCGTTTCCTGGAAGGCAAGTGACATCAAGAAGCAGGGCCTATTCAACTGTGTGAAATGCTTCCATTATCTGAGTTGGATATTACCCTAGATTTTCTTCTCTTTTTCTCCCATCCTGGAGCTAGTCCGCATTGTTATTTGTAAAACTTCTATCGTTAATAAAGCAGCAATTTTAAATTAGAACCAGTAAGATTACTATAATGTGATTTGTCAGTGCAAGACTCAAGGCACAACTCGTTTTTCCTCTGAGATAAATGTTCTTGTATATGGGCCACAGAAGCTCTCTCCATGCAATCACAACAAATTGAAAAGTTAAATAATTGTTCAGTTAATATGATGCAGCTGAAGAAATAGTCTAGCTGATTAAGGAAATAATGTGTTCCCCATTAATAACAGGGCATTTTGCTTGTAATTACTCAGACAGTTGTCTCATTTTTAATGTTTGAACATGAAATTATTATGCATTGACCCCTAACAGAGATTTGCTGTCCAAATGCCAAATATAAAGATTAGCTTAGGAATTTTTCTGCCTTTCGATGTTCCTCTTTGCTTTGGGATCATGGAGTAGTATGGCCCTTACTCTGCTCCGTCTTTCTTTGGAGATAATATAAGCACCCAAGGGGTTCACCTTGCAATAGAGGAAGAGTAATTCACACAGAGTCAGCTGTGCTGAAGACCAGAGTTTTATTGTTACTCAAATCAGTCTCCCCAGATCAGAGTTTTAAAGGATAATTTGGTGAGTGGGGGAAGGCCAGTGTGTAGGAATCCTGATTGGTTGGGTAGGAGATGAAATCATAGGGAATTGAAACTGTCCTCTTGCACTGAGTTAGTTCCTGGGTGAGGGGTCACAAGATCAGATGAGCCAGTTTATTGATCTGGGTGGTGCCAGATGATCAAGTGCAGGGTCTGCAAAATATCTCAAGCACTGATCTTAGTTGCAGTTTAGGGAGAGTCAGGAGAATAGCTTGAATCAGGGAGTTGGAGGTTGCTGTTAGCCAAGATCTCGCCACTGCACTCCAGCCTGGTGACAGAGCAAGACTCCGTCTCAAAAAAAAAAAAAAAAAAAAAAAAAGAATTAGATAAATAAAAAGGATCAGAATCTAGTTTTGAGGAGTTTATTCAAGTGAAAACCTAGGAATGGCCAATCCGGGAGATGCAGACTCCAGAAAAATGGGGTAAGCGTTCCAAAGTTAAAAGTTAAGCTCTTGCATCTATAGGCACAAAGTAAAGAAATTGGACAGGATTTCAACATTTGCTATACAAGGCTGGTTTATGAGTTATAACAACATAATTAGTTACAGTTTGGTTTTTTTTTCTATGCAGCTTGTTTTCTTTTCTTTATAGCTGGTTTTCATTTTCTTTCCAATTTAAAAGAGTTTATTTAACATTCCATCTTAAGGCAATGTGATGGCCATGGGGTCCTTGGGTGGGAAGAGTAAGAAGGAAGTTAGTCTATAATGAAGATCAGCAGTGAAGAGGGAAAGAGTCTTCTCTGGTGCTCTTTAGTAATTTTCAACATTTTACAAAACAATGTGGGTAAGGAAGAAGGCTAATCTATAGTCAGAGAAACAAGAGTTATATAGCTGCCTTGGTTACTGCTGCCACTCAAGTGACCTCCCGCCTCCAACAATCATTGTCCTTTAAGACTCAAAATAATCGAGAGTTCCGATAGCTTAGGTTTTGAATTACTTATTTTCACACCTGTTACAAGAACTAGCTGTATTCTGCAGTTGTATTTTGCAGTTTGTGTTATAAAATGGAGTGATGAAAATATGTCAAAACAATCATAATAGCTTTTAAAATTAGCTACACAAAAAGATTTATTATATTTTATTAAAGCAAATACTAAATTAAAATTTAAGAATAAAAACAACATGTTTTTCAGTTTTACACCCACCTAAATACATCTGTTTCATCTTTTCTAGGCTTTGCTAGAGGTGGTTAATGACCTCTTTGAAGAACAGACTGACCTGGAGAAAATTGTCAAGAAAATAATGCATCGGGCCCAAACTCTGCTGAAATGTGAACGCTGTTCTGTTTTACTCCTAGAGGACATCGAATCACCCGTAAGTTATTTTTTATCTTTTTAAGTTGAAGGCTATGTGAGTGGAATAAAGTTGAGTTTATTTATAATTAAGCTTGTGAAATTGTGACTTGAATCACTCTCTTCATGACTCTTCTAACCATGAGGCAACTTTTCATAAAAGAAGAGGTTTTTTAAAAATTTATTTTATGTGTATTTCATTCTCATTTTGCAGTCAACTTAGAAACATAGACTTTTAAGCTAACAGGGACTTTAGAGATGTATCCCAGCCCTTTGTAATTACAGATGAAGGAACCAAGGGGTTTAGTGGTTCGCCCAACCTCACACAGCTCCGTTAGAAGATAAACTCAAGAGTCTGTCTAACATTTTATTTACCTATGAAGGGGAAGGCCCTCAGCATTTCATCGGGTGGATTTCAGTCCAGACAATGATCCATGGCCTTCTTAAGGCGAGGAGGAAGCAAGCAAATGAGTGGAGATTCAGTGCGCTTGGCTCTTGGAGCCCGGACAAACTGGAATCAAGCCAAATGGAGTAGCCAGCTGTAGCTGGGCTGTTCCCTGTGGCAGGTTTGTCCTGCAGAGGCTTCCAAGATCTTTCACAGCTGCTGTGGACTTGTGAATTTTGGCACAGAGTAGCCTTACCAGGTGAGGGGGGCTGCCGTCCACTTCCCTGCAGGGGTTCCTGCCACTCCAGAGGGAAGCATCTTGTCCAAGGCCTCAGGGCTGCCTCACCGTGGCAATTTGTGGCCAGCTTTCTGGTTTTGTTAAGCCCTTTGGCTTTCAGGGGGAAACCTGCTGGGTAGATAAGCAACACTACTGAAATCATCATCATCATCAATCTAAATTCTTGAAAGTTAAATGTCTAAACCCTTGGCACAATTTAATGTCTTTGCTGAGAACTCTCTTCAAACATCGGGAATTGTCTAGCAATTAAGAGCTGCTTTAATACCTGACAGAATGTTATTTTGCCACACTTTACTTACAAGAGATTATTGCCTTTGCCTTTAGGTTTGTTTTCCTCAAAGAATAAGAACGTTGGGGTAAATTTTGGAGATTTAATTATAAGTATTGTAAGACTCACAACATTAAATTTTGAAAAAAAAAATCTATGTCTAAAATGTTTAGGAGTGTTTCCCCAGATTTTAGCAGAGATTGGGGTTATTTCTGTCTCAGTCACCGTGGTTTACACAAACAATAGCCTGGAAAGTACCCTGTGATTGTATAAATCTCAGCTGAACCTTGGGAGAACATGCACACACACCCCAATAGCCCATACTTATGGAGTGCTTCCAGAAACTTTTGGAAACATTTGCATTCTTTCAATCCTTACCTGTGAGGTAGGTGTTATTATCATCCTATAATAATTTTATAAATAAGGTTCAGAAAGTTGAGTGACTGACCAGTCACCTCCACTGCCTGACTCTAAAGCCCCTTAAAGGAATGGGAAGTGGTGGGGGTGCTCATTGGTACCTGGCAGGTTTCAGGGCCACAGAGAAGCCCCCATTAAACAAAGGCAGAAAGGGGCCACTGTTGGGGCTTTGGCTGCCAGGATTACCTGAGCCACTCCAAGGTCCCTGTGGGAGCAAGTGGCTGGGTGTGAGGGTCTGGGTTAGGCAGGCTGGAATCTGGACACAGGCAAATTCATTGTTTGCTGGCTCACTTGTAAACAGACATTAAAGCAACTTAAACCAGCTAAGGTGGTCATTCCTGCTAATTTAACTTGAATCAGTTTTTATGGTGTGATCTAACTCTTTAGTAAATGACCAAAAAAATACAGATAATGGAAGTTGATATTGGATGTGGGGGCAGAGCTGGAGGCAACAGTAGAAATAGCAATATCTTCATGATATAAAGTAGAGAGATGAGTGATCAAAAAACATCGTCTAGATAGAGTAGATGGTACAAACAATAACAGTGCTGGCTGGTCTTCTACTGAAAGTACAAAAGGCCTCTTTGCTATCACTGCTGAACATTCTAAGACTGTAATGTTGGGGCTGAAAATTCTGGACTACTCCTCATCAATTCTTTCTTCTCTCTCACTCTCTCTTTTTTTTTTTTTTTTTTTTTTTTTTTTGAGATGGAGTTTTGCTCTTATCGCCCAGGCTGGAATTCAATGGTGTGATCTCAGCTCACTACAACCTCTGCCTCCTGGGTTCAAGCGATTCTCCTGCCTCAGCCTCCTGAGTAGCTGGGATTACAGGCATGTGCCATCACTCCTGGCTAATTTTTTGTATTTTTAGTAGGGATGGTGTTTCGCCATGTTGGTCAGGCTGGTCTTGAACTCCTGACCTCAGGTGATCCATTTGCTTCAGCCTCCCAGAGTACTGTGATTACAGGCATGAGCCACTGCACCCGGCCCATTTCTTGTTTTTTTACCCATCCCCCTCCAAAGTGATATTGATGGAAAAACAAAACTCTCTAAAATATTTTATTTTTGTATTGTTTTGGTTTTCTGATTTTTAAAAATTCTAATCTTCTACATTTTAATTGACAAATAATTTTATGTATTTATGGTATACAATGTGATGTTTTGATACCTGCACCTATTGTGGATAATTAAATCAAACTAATTAACATATGCATCTCCTCACATACTTATTTTTTGTGGGGAGGACATTTGAACTTTACTCTTAGCAATTCTGAAATATACATTATTACTAACTGTAGTCACCATGCTGTGCAATAGATCTAAAACATATATTCTTTCTGTCTAATGAAATTTGGATGCTGTGACCAACAACTCTCCACTTACTTTTAATTTTAGCCTCTGGCAACCACCATTCTACTTTCTTCATCTATGAGTTCAACTTTTTTCAATTCTGCAAATAAGTGAGCGTGCAATATTTGTCTTTCTGTACCTGGCTTATTTCACTTAACACAACTTTCTTCAAGCTAATTCATATTGTTGAAAATTACAAAATTTTATTCTTTTTAAAGGCAGAATAGTATTTTTAATGGATATTTGTTTCTATTACCTTGTGTATTTTATAGACTTATTATTGAAAGTTTCCTCTGCCATCAGGTCCCTCAGAGCACCTCCAAAAAAGCATCTCTTCAAATATGAAACTCACTCTCTCCTTTTTAAATTATTGTTGAACTTTGTGTTTTTTTAATTTTTATTTTTTATTGTACTCTAAGTTCTGGGGCACATATGCGGAACGTGCAGGTTTGTTACATAGGTATACATGTGCCATGGTGGTTTCCTGCACCCATCAACCTGTCATCTACATTAGGTATTTCTCCTAATGCTTTCCATCCCCTAGGCCTTCACCTTCCAACAGGCCCTGGTGTGTGATGTCCCCCTCTCTGCGTCCATGTGTTCTCACTGTTCAACTCTCACTTATGAACGAGAACATGTGGTATTTAGTTTTCTGTTCTTGTGTTAGTTTGCTGAGAATGATGGTTTCCAGCTTCATCCCTGTCCCTGCAAAACACGTGAACTCATCCTTTTTTATGGGTGCATAGTATTCCATGGTGCCCATGTGCCACATTTTCTTTATCCAGTCTATCACTGATGGCCATTTGTGTTGGTTCCAAGTCTTTGTTATTGTGAACAGTGCCACAATAAACATATGTGTGCATGTGTCTTTATAGTAGAAAGATTTATAATCCTTTAGGTATATACCCAGTAATGGGATTGCTGGGTCAAATGGTATTTCTGGTTCTAGATCCTTGAGGAATCGCCATGCTGTCTTCCACAATGATTGAACTAATTTACACTCCCACCAGCAGTGTAAAAGCATTCCTGTTTCTCTACATCCTCTCCAGCATCTGTTGTCTCCTGACTTCTTAATGATCGCCATTCTAACTGGCATGAGATGATATGTCATTGTGGTTTTGATTTCTCTAATGACCAGTAACGATGAGCTTTTTTTCCTATCTTTTGGCTGCATTGTCTTCTTTTGAGAAGTATCTGTTCATATACTTTTCTCACTATTTGATGGGGTTGTTTGTTCTTTTCTTGTAAATTTGTTTAAGTTCTTCGTAGATTCTGGATATTAGCCCTTTGTCAGTTGGGTAAATTGCAAAAATTTTCTCTCATTCTGTAGGGTGCCTGTTCACTCTGATGATAGTTTTTGTTGTTGTTGTTTTTAGTTAGTTTGTTTGTTTTCTGTGCAGAAGCTCTTTAGTTTAATGAGATCCCATTTGTCAATTTGGGCTTTTGTTGCCATTGCTTTTGATGCCTTAGTCATGAAGCCTTTGCCCATGTGTGGCCTCGATCACGTTGGGGTCACCACCCGGGGAAGTCTGACCTGCAGACCCTGACTCCACAACGGATGAATGAACGCACTCTCACACCATTGCGGTGTTTCAAGTGGGCTAGGGGTGGCGGTTGGCTGCTTTCAGAGGGTGAAATGCAACCAATCGACCCAGACCCTCTAACCATCACACATTTATTCCCTCAAGATGTTACAACAGAGGTTCTAAGTTAACACACTTGTGGATAATTAACATGGTTGAGAATGGTTTTATGACTGGTAAAAGCAGGCGTCCCCAAACTTTTTACACAGGGGGCCAGTTCACTGTCCCTCAGACCATTGGAGGGCTGCCACATACTGTGCTCCTCTCACTGACCACCAATGAAAGAGGTGCCCCTTCCTGAAGTGCGGCAGGGGGCCCGAATGCGGCCTGCGGGCTGTAGTTTGGGAACGCCTGGGTAAAAGCTTTAGGTTCTGGGGCCCAGAGTAAATACTATTAACAAGTAATTCCCCTTTGATCTTCCCTGGAGAGACCACCCAGCACAAAATTAACGTGAGTAAACAGAGTGGAGACAAATGGGTGTGGGGTAAAGCCTTTTTGCTCGGCTCTCTCTCCGTAACTTAACATGATGGACCAGCCACCTTCAGCCTGCCCCAGTAAAACCTTTCAGCCATCCAAAGATTTGAGACTAAAATCTCTAACTTTCTCTACGTATTTTCTGTACTATTTTGCCAACCACCTCGAGTGAGTAGCAACATTTCCCCCTTATTCTTTTTTTATTAAAATTAGGCTCTGCTGTTTGCTGGCCACTGATGTTTAGCCATGGATCTGTCGGGTGAGGCGGTCCTTGCTTTTATTCTGGGTTTGCATCCTAGGGTTAACTAATAACATAAGACAATTACGAAAACAATTAGCAACAGTTTTTTCCAGTTAAAGCGTGACTCCTAGGAATGGGGGTTTAACCAGGAGAGATGACCTTGCACACCTTTCCATCATTTTTGGCCAGATTATCTACAAAAGCAGCTGTTTGTACTGCCTCAGTAATAGATGCCACTGCAATGCTGCCTATAGCCAGGATGACTATGGCTGAGACTATAAAAGCTTTAAGTGTAACTATGCATTTTTTGTATCTGACCTGTAGTGTTAACTTGGTATTTCAGTTTTGTATGTTATTAATGAGGAACCTTACTGGGGGTATGTTAATTTCTTTTAGTTAAGCAGTAGTTATTAGAAGTTGTGAAGGGTGTGTTAGTTTAATCAGGGCAGAAAAAGTAGATTAGAAGATAGGCTTGATAGAATGTAGCAAGTACAGGTTGCAGACAAAGTGAAAAAACAAAAAATAAACAAATCCTAAGAAGGATTCGCTTAGCCTTTTGCGTTGTCCTCTTCAGCATCCTTCCTTCAGGTGAGGTCCAGGGCTTGCGTGGTTTGAAAATGCTGCATCATTTTGCAGGGTCTCTTTTAGGCTGGCTTGAGTTTTTTCTTCTTCCCATCCTTTGATGAGGACGCAGTCTTTTGGCTGGTTCTGATGTACTGGAAATTCTAGTGATTGTGCCTGTGCTAAGAGACTTTTTATAATCTTTATAAAAGAGCAGGTTAATGCTTTAGGAAAAACTTGTTGCTAGTTTACAGAAAAACTAGATGGTCTTTTTTTTAACTTTTAACCAATATGTTTACACACAGAAACACAGAAATTCTTTTACAATTAGTGTTTTAAATCTTGCTTAAACTTTCAAAACAAAATTTATACAACTTACTTGTATACATTTCCTTCTATAACATTTTTCACTGCTTTCATAGACTTTAACATGACTTAACTTTGTTTTATAACCTTCCTTACTAAGAGGACATTCTTATAACTTCTTTATTATTTCTTTCCTTACTTCTTCATCACTCTCTAATCTCTGTCTTTCCTAGTCTTTTTCCCTTTGCCTTCCTTACCTCTTTCTCTCTCTTTCTTTCTTACTGATTCTTTCTTTTTATTTCTTTCTCTGATGTTTCTGTTTCTGTTTGTTTTGATCAAGCAGTGATGTTATCACTTGTAAGTCGGCTAGCCAGTGAGCTGTGGTCTCAAGATTAGACTTAATTAAAGCTGTTTCAATATTTTGTGACAAATAAACTGAATAAGCCCAGTCATATACTATATTTATGAGCCGGGTGGAAAAAGTTTTTAATGCCAGAATTAGAGCTCCAATCTCAGCTCTCTGACTCCTAGTGAACTTAGATTATGTGATTGAATGATGTGGTTTCTACTGAAGCTTTTCTTTGTTACCTAACCTGTTAGTAAATAGTGATAAAGCATTAGGTATGGAGGAATGCAATACTGGTTTAAATTGCTTTGTTCTTAAATGAATCTTGATGACATTAGTATTATAACTTAGCAATTGACTGCAGTAATCATTAAGATGGCAAGTGGAAATTGGCAACATGAAGTTTTAAGAGGAAATTTGAAAATATGTCTAGAAGCAGAGACTCAAATAACATGCTTTAACCATGTGCTTTAAGCCACAGGCAGAATAGCTTAAATTTTGCGTTTTCAGGCTAAGTTCATGGACTTTAAACTAGCAAACTGTTCTGAAAATGGTTACTTACTAGCTGAGCAAAGACTATTTCTAATCAGTCTTTCATGCACATGTTTTCACCACACTTAGATACAAATTTCTTCAGTTTTTGAGAAATGGGCACAACATTTTTACTTTTTAATTTAACCAATATTATTTAATTTGGCTTAAAGTTTTCTTTTAAAGGATAGTGTGTGGTTATACCTGCCCAGTTTTTAATTGCTCTTTAATTCATGGGCCTCCTTTTGTACCTGATTGAAATTTATTATCTAAACTTACAAAATTAAAGATAAATAAGGCAAAATTATGATTCATATAAATATAAAATAAATGCAAGTTGAAGATTTAAAAAACTCATTAATGTATGAGGGAGCCAATATGATGTTAAAACCAGTCCAAAGAGCACTGGAGAAGTTAGGTATTTATGGGCAGTGTTAGGATATAATTTCAAGATTAAAAACAATATTGGTTAAAGACAAAACTAAGCTATAAACTATAACCTTCAAGATTATCTTTTCTATTGGAGAGAAATTACTTATATCTCTACCAGAAAAAGGTACAAGTTAACATGTAATTGCACCAAATCTGGAGTCTTTTATCTGTATTAACCAATGAGAGGAAGGAACTATATACATTTCTTAGATCAGAAATTGACAATTTTTTCTGTAAATGCCCAGGCAGTAAATATTTTAGGGTTTAGTCTCTATTGCAGCTACTCAACTTTGCCCATTACAATACAAAAGCAGTCATAGACAATATATATATAAAGAATGAGCATGGCTGTGTTACAATAAAACTTTATTTATGAAAATAGGTGGTAAGTCAGATTTGACTAGCAGACAAGGGTTTACATATCACTGTTCCAGATAATCCTCTGCCTTCTTACAACATTGAAAAATGAGTACCTAGCTTTTTGGTTTATTTCTGTAATGTCAATGTAAACTTCAGATGAATAAAAGATTTAATGTTAAAAATTCAATTGCAGAAAATACTGGTGAATATGGTTTTATTCATTGGGTAGATAAAGGCTCTCTAGAACAATCATTCAATTCTGATAAGAATAAATCATTTCAAACAGCTCTATGATTTTTTAGCCATCAGATTGGTAAAGCTTGAAAATAATTATAATCACTAGAATGAGTATGGGCATTAGAAAATTGGCGTTTTCATTACTGATAATGGAAACTTAAGTTGGGATAACTTTTATGGACATCAGTTTGGTAAAATATATTTTAACTTGAAAAAGGAATAACCTTTGCACCCAGCATCTCCTCCTCTTAAAATTTAGAATAATGAAATGGATAGAGAAGAGAGCAAAATGAGTATATAAGAATACTTGTTGCATTCCTTTAATAGTGAAAATGTAAATAATTCAAATATTTATAGAAGTTTATGTAACAATATTCTATGTAGTGTTTTAAAACAGTAATATATGTCTATATAGGAACAATGTCTTTGATATAATTTTAGGTCAATAATAAAGGGGAGAAACAACATACATAAAAGAAGCTATTTTTATCAAAACACGGGTACATAAATGAGATTACATTTTCACAACTATTAAGTTGATGGAGCTTTAAATTTTCTCCCTTCAAGTCATATTTTCTTGTGTCTTCTCTTACAAGATGAGTCATGAGTTTATCATCTCATGGAAAGAAAGGGAAGGTAGTCAATCTCTTAACAAGAGAACAAACTTAAAAGTCAGGGTTTGTTCTTTTGTTAAGAGGTTGTCAGGAGAATTGTCATAGGGTGTCAGGAGAGAGGATTTGCTAAATGGATTTATCTTATCTTTTAGCAATTAAAAACCAACCTGAAACACCGGAACAAGACATGCAAACTCCATAATCCGCAAAAGAAGTACTCATAACTCCATGCCACAAATCATCACTCCCCTTCCACCCCATATAAGTTTGGGAGGGCTGCTAAATTCAGTAGAAATTAGATAACATGAAGTATTTAATAAAAGGCTGAGTGAGGTTACTTGTCTTCAGCCATCTTGGGCAGAGCACAGTGTTCACCAAAATAAGTCATGTTTACTTGCTTGAAACAGTAAGAGCAGGTGCCTGGGCAGGCAGGGATGTTTCTTGAGGCCTTCCTGCTGCCATAGATTGGCAGAAGGGGTGGCCAGGGTAAGTGGCACAAGGAAAGTTGCAGACAAGTCGTCCTGGAAACAAGGCTATTGATGTATCAGGATAAATGAGAATATGAGTGGCAAGTCACCCACAGCTGCTTATCTTGGCCAGCTGAAGAGATTTATAGGCTAATTCATTACACAAAAATATCTATATCATATTGGACTTTATAGTAAGCATAGGGTGCTCTCACTAGGCTGAAGCTGAAATAGCTGCTCAGAGCAGAATGTTGGTGAAAAAATGCTCAAAGACAGTAGACTGAAATTCAAGTGCAGCCACCCTAAATTATTCCGCTGACTTCACACTCCCCCTCCATTGTTCATTTAAACATTAACAGATAACAAAGAGCCACCAGCATGGGGCTTATGCAAAGGTACTATTTTTTTAAAAAGTAGAAAGGTATGTGAAAACAAAATCGAAGTGAAAAACATGCACCAGAAAAATACTGAAAGTTTTCCATGAAATGAAATTAAAAATAAGATCTTTCAGGAAAAATAAAGTTGTTCAAGAAAAATATACAACGGCTTAAAGAATAAATGATAAGCAGTATAGAAGATAAGAAACTGGGTTGGTAGAGCTTGGAAAAAAGTAGAAGAAAATTATGTAGCTGTACAGAAAGGAATACTACATTAAAAACAAATACTTTTAGGGACACAAAGAATAAAATGGAAAATAATAAAGCATTAAAAAAAGAGAATGATAAAAATGGAATCAGAGTAACAGAGGTCCAAACTAAGGATAATTGACAATTCTAAAGAGAACATGGCAAATGGAACAAGAAAAAAAATAAAAACATTCGAAATTATAACACTAGGACATTTTATTGAAATAAAGGCAAACTTGGATTTACAGACTAAAGGAACACACTGTTTCAGGCAAAATTGATACCTACTGCTTAGCACTGAAACACATTTGGTGTTAATAGACTTCAGAGATATTGAAAATATACATATGGGCATTTACACAAAAAAAAACAAAGCATCTGTTGCAGGAAAATCATTCTGATGTTAGACTTCCTACTTGCAGTCTCCTGTGCTAGAGGACAATGGGCAATATGTACAAAGTCTTCAGGGAAAGAAAATGTGACCCTATAATTTTAAATCCAAAATTTAAAGCCAAACTCATAGACAACTGCACAAGTTGCAGAGAGATATTTTCAAATATGCAAAGAAGAGCACTAAATCTAGTTCTAATAAGCCCTTCCTGAAAAAATATGTGTTTGAAATCTAGCAAAGAAGGTGATGAGTGGGGAAGTTGTGGTAAGTAAGACAGGCATTGAGTATTGGACATAACTTAAGTATCAAACTAAGGCCAAAAAACAGTAGAGCATATGCTTGTAGATACAAATGTAAACCTTGTAACAATGGTGGTGGTTACCCATGTTCTCCAAGTTGCATAGGTGCAGCAGGTGGGTGTGGGCCTGCACACTTACTGGGTCATATTACGGAAGAGGTCATATTACAACATTGTGCTTGGAAAATATATCCCATTTCTACTGAGTGGTGTCAAGCCTGGTGTTTGTCTAGGAAAAAATATTACTTTATCTCCCAAGTTTGCTCACTGCAAATATGATCCTGAGAAATGAACTAGGGCCTCGCAGTCCTGACATGCATGGCTTGGTTTTATGGATTGCCCCTCTCAAGGTATTTTTGGTTTTGTGGAATATTTTAATTTTAACATGTCAAATGTATTAACCTTCCTTTTTGATTTGTGCTTTAAGGAATTTGTTATAAAAATCTTTATCTGACTTTAGTTATAATGCCATTATTATATATCTTTTTAAATCCATTTGGTATGCATGGCCTTTTTTATCCGTCTGGAATTTATGTTTTTGTGTGGAGTATAAGGTGGTATGTGTATAACCAATTGTCTTAGAACTGCTTTGCCTCCACTTTGTAATGGCACTTCAAAAGTATAGCATTTCCATATATACCTGGGTCTGCTGCTGAGCTCACAATTTTGTACTGCCAGACTGTTTGTCTATTTCTGCACCAGTATCTGTCTGAATTTCTGTAATTTTATAATGCATTTTGATATCTGATAGGGCAAGTCCTCAGTGTTGCTCCCCTTTTAAACTGGCTTGCTTATTCTTGACCTGTCATTCTTCCATAAAATTTTAATAGCAGCTTAACAAGTTCCATGAAATCTCTGTATAGGTTTTGATTGAAATTACTTTAATTTATAGATCAATCTAGGGGACTTCTGCAAGTAACAGAATATTCAAGGGCAAGTGGCTGTCACACTGAGAGCATTTATTAACTTACATGACAAGAAGTCTCCAGGAGGTGGTTCTGGGGATGGCACAGCAGCCAGATGATGTGATCAGGGATCCAGGCTCTGTACTCTTCCCTCTGCTTGTCTCAGTGGTTGGCCATCACCAGCTGGGTCTTCCCTTCATAGTGTACCAGGCAACACGTCCGCACTTAACTGTCCAGGAGAAGAAAGGGAAACTTATTTTCACATCCCTCTCTTTTCTCTCAGGGAGCAAAGTCTTTTTTGTTTGTTTGTTTGCTTGTTTGTTTGTTTGAGACAGGGTTTCACTCTGTTATCTAGGCTGGAGTGCAGTGGCATCATTGCAGCTCACTACAGCCTTGACCTCCCAGGCTTAAGCAATCCTCTCACCCCAAGCTCTGAAGTAGCTAGGACTTCAGGTACACACCACCACATCTAGCTAATTTTTGTAAAAATGGGGTTCTACTATGTTGCCCAAGCTGGTCTCGAACCCCTGTGCTCAAGCAATCCTCCCACTTCAGCATCCCAAAGTGTTGGGATTACAGGCATAAACCAATACACCCAGCTGAGGAAAATCTTTTTTTAAAGGGCTTGTCCTGCTGACGTTTCCTAAAACCCCATTAATCTAGAATGAAATGTTGTCCAAATCACTTATGTTCTTGATACTTTTCTATTCTTCATCTATCGGTCTCTGATTACAGGTGTGTTCAAATACTTAGCTTAACAGATTCC
Source organism: Saimiri boliviensis (assembly GCF_048565385.1). Lineage (NCBI taxonomy): Eukaryota > Metazoa > Chordata > Mammalia > Primates > Cebidae > Saimiri > Saimiri boliviensis. Next base: position 61,993,601 of record NC_133453.1, read on the forward strand.
TTAATATTTCCCTGTCCAATTATGTAGGTTGTTGATTTAGTTGTTTCTATTAATTATGTGTTTTCGAATTTAGGATTGCAGCTGATTTTGATGGGAGAGTTTTTGTTTGTCTGCTTGTGCCATTGCTTGCTTTCTTTTTCTCTTGCCCTCTTTCCTACCTGTGTAATATTTCGCCCAGCTCCCTGACCCCTAATCAAGAACCAGGACTTATTCTGGTGGCTCAGATTTCCTGCTGTTTGGTAATATTACACCAGGCTAGGGGCAGCTTGGTTCAGTTTCTTGGGGTGAAGCTGGATCACCTGGTCCCCTATGCTCCAGTAGGAGCTGAAATTCTGACCATCATTGTCGATCTGTTTCTGGACTGGGAGTTCAGCAGGCCTATACCTTCAGACTTGTGACTTTAGAGATCTTTTCCCTCCTTTTCCTTCTCCTCCCTACCCCTCCTTTTTTTCTCTCTTCCTTTCAGTCTCTAAATGTCTTTCTGATTTCCTCTGTGTTTCATCAGTCTTTGCTCTGTTTTTGGAAGAGATCAGCTGTGTAAAAGCAGGAACTTATAGCACCCTCTCTACTGGCGTTCTATACACTACGTTTATAATTAGAAAACAAAACAGTATCATATCAGGAAAAAAAAGTTTCTCCCTCCAAAAATAAGTTTTATTTCTATTTTATTAGAACAATTCCTAAAGACAGAAGTTCTATTTGTATTTTGTGATTCTAATACTTTAAAAAATGCTTATTGCACATTTATATTTTATAATCTCTGTATTTGAAGGGAATAAGAGAGAAAAAAAATTAAATCTGGTTATAGAAGCTTTGATTCACCAAGATCTTAACTCTGTGTTTGGAAACTGCATTCATGGTCTTTAAGCTAGGCACTCAGGTGTAAATTGTTCAGTTTACTGAGTGGATGCCAAAACTAGAAGTGAGGAATGCCGTTCTAGCCCTTTCTCCTGACAAAATTAATATTTTGCCCCTCTTTGCTTCTCTTAAGTGTTTCAGTCCATTGATTTTAAATGACTTTGTCAATGGCATTTTCCATTAGCCTAGGAAAAAAGAGATATTGCTCCATAGCTGGCTGCTGCTGTCAACATTAGGAACTATTTAGCTCCTTGAACTGGATATTCCCCGCTTCATGTTATTCCATCCTGTGAACCTGTCTAAGCAATTCCTATCACTTCTGTTAGTTCCTTTCCAGCTCATGCATTTACTATTATTTCTATTTCTTTTTGTGTGTAGTCAAGGAAAATGAATGTAGACATTTTAATCTTATGTCCTAAGGCACTGTCTCAAGCCCTAGTTTTTTAAGTGTTCTCTTCTCATGGATCATCCTGATGGCTGGCAGCAATTTCGTTGTTCAGAACTCTATGAAGTACTTTTTAACTAAGCTTATAAATACAAGGCTAGTTTCTGGAGATTATGAAACTGTGAAGCATAAGCTAGCTGGGCACGCTTTCTAACATGCTCCTTAGCTCCTTGGTCCTTACGTAAATATACATAGAAGTAAGCCAGTGAACTAGATGAACTTCTTGAATCCTAAAGTCAAGGGGAAGAGATGGGGGGAGCATCCTCTGATTGTTCTGGGGCAGTCCGTAATTCAATCCCCTCCTACTCAAGTGAATCTTAAAAATTGTTTCAGCCTTTCCTTTCTATATCACTTATTCTATTTCCCTACCTTTCCTTCTTTAATTTTCCTTCTCCCTGTAAAGAAGCACACTTAATTTCAGTTTGATTTTGGCTGCAAGTGTTTTTTCAGTGTGCCCAATGGAGAGTATTAAAAAAAAAAAAAACAGATCTTCTGATGATTACCCAAACTATTGTTGTTATATACAATAGTTATATATTGTTATACTGTTATATACAATAGTTATATTCAGTCATCCCTCAGTATCTGTGGGGTATTGGTTCCAGGACAGCCCATAGATACCAAAATCTATGCACACTCAAGTCCTGCAGTCAGCCCTGCAAAACCCACAGATATGAAAAGTCAGCCCTCCGTATCTGCAGATTTCACATTGCCCTGAGTGCTGTATTGTCAACCTGCATTTGGTTGTGGATGCAGAACCCATGGATAAAGAGGGCCAATTATATTAACTGAAAACAAATTGCATATATACTACAATATATATGTATGCACACATGCATCATTGATGTATCATGTTATCTGTTCATACATATTAATTCATTTTATTAATAAATGTATATCAATATAGTAAATCGACTCACATCATTAACCATATATATGTTAAATATATATACATATGCATACATAAATATATAAAATCTCTAACTACTAAACTCCTAACCCCACTAGCCATCTCCTTTACATCCTGTCCCAAATCTTCTCCACCTCTGATATTTCCTATTTCAGCCAATAAAATCATCACCATGTAGTAAGTAACTCAAGCTAAAAGCCATAGAGTAGTTTCTGTAATCCTAGCACTTTGGGAGGCCGAGGCAGGCAGATCACTAGGTCAGAAGTTCAAGACCAGCCTGGCCAATGTGGTGAAACTTCATCTCTACTAAAAAAAAAAATACAAAAATTAGCCAGGTGTGGTGATGCATGCCTGCAGTCCCAGCTGCTCAGGAGGCTGAGGCAGGAGAATTGCTTGAACCCAGGAGGCAGAGGTTGCAGTGAGCTGACATCAGGCCACTGCATTCTAGCCTGGGCAACACAGTGAGACTTCATCTCAAAAACAAAAACAAAACAAACAAACAAAAAAAAACCATAGAGTAGTTTCTAAGTCATTCCCACTGTCTACATTCACTTGCGTTGCTTCCACCTGGAAACACCATTTCCAGCCCTTCCTCCTCACCCCATCTACCATCTTCTTCACTTTCTTTACTGATTTCTCACTAGGACGTTTTTCTCCTGACTCATTTGTTGCTGGCAAACAAGGTACTCTTTTCAATCAATTACCATTTCTTTTTAAACATTCACTGGCCTCTCCTATGATTCAAAAAATTGGTAACTGTCTATCAATTACTATATCTTTTTAAACATTCACTGGCCTCTCCTATGATTCAAAAAATTGGTAACTGTCTATTGCTTGTACAATAAAGTTCACACTGCCCAACATGTAAGGCCCATCACTTCTGCTTCCAACTTTTTTTTTTGATTGAAATAAGAGACTTCCTTTTAATACGAATACAGCTAGTTGAGTGGAAAAGATACATTTATGGTAATGCTAAGCACACTGAGAAGACAATCTATATGCATTCCAAATACCACTAACAAGGAAATTATCAACAATTATTTACCAAACAGACGTCACTCCGGAAGACATATTTTTTATTTTTTGTTTTTTGCAAAATCATCTTTCAAATATAAGATTACTATAAAATAATTCTTTGGTTAAAGTATAATTAAAATAAAAAGTAGAAACTCCTCCAAGCCTTTCACTACAGAGTGAAAAATGCCTCCCTCTTTCAGCCATCAGATGGCCATTTAATCAGCCATTCAGATTCTATTAATCTAAATGTAATGGAAAACACTGTAATCTGAACCACATACTGGGGTGAGCAATAAACTCCTAGCTACCAATGCAGTGATGGTGAAGAGAGCCTGGGAAAATGAAACCCCCAGCTTATGCATTAAAATGTGCCAATTACTCTAGTCCGTGGAGGAATAGATGTGGTATTTTAAAATCACAGGAAACAAAGTTTTATCTATGAATAACACTGGGGCATTACCAGATTGATGTGGCACACTTGTAGAAGAAGGAAATGGTTTCAGACTTTCAATCCCAGATTAAATCATTTAGTTAATTTCTTTTCACCTAGTTCGTTTCAAATAACTTTCTACATTAAAAAAAAAAATCTTCTGTACAAGAAACCATTGCTTCTTATCTGTCAGTTCCTTCCTTGCCCTTCCTTCCTTCTCCTCTCCCTCTACATCATTTGTTCTAATAAGCATCAGCTTAACTTAAAAAGAACCAGTCACAACTTGAGGTTCTATATAATATTAGTCTATAATTTGTGGATGTATGTGAAATTGAGTAATATAGTTGTCTGTTTCTGTTATTATACAGAGTCTATATAATTTCCAAATAATTTCTCAGTTGCAGTACAAGTTTCGTTTTTTAAATAGGTAAGTGTGCAAGAACTTAATATGAATTCAGATCTTTTGGGCCATTTTGACAAGCAATTTGAATAATGAAAGCAGAGAAATACACTCTGTCTTGTTTTCCACCTAAATTACTCAGAAAATTATTTCAGATGTCTATCTCCTTTTGTTTATATAGACCATTGCCTAAGGCAGTGTCCATATTGGACTAAGAACAATGGATTGTAGCCCAGTCAAACAGATGTATCAGGTCATCATAGGACTGAGACAACCTAGAGAGATGGAGTGGATAACCTATTCCAGACTCTATTTCATAGTTACAGCTACACTGCTACAGTTTCAAAGTGAGACATTCAAGCATTATTCTGAGCACTCAACACCCACAAAAATTTGTGGTGAACCTGTTAAAGATTATGGATCTGATTCAACAGTGGATTCACTTCATTACAAATACCAGAAGAATAAATGGTAGCACCAGTACATTAGTTGTAATGTGACTTTTAAGACCTTTATGGGACTGTTCCCCACTAACATTTAAATTAACATGTTACCACAGGTCTATTTCCTTACCCAGAAGGTAGGTCAGCGTTTGTGCAATGCCAGAAGAAACCATGATTTGTTTCTCAAAATGTAAAATACATGACATATTTTTCTAAGTGACCTAAAAAAATACAACTATAGGCCAGGCATGGTGGCTCACACCTGTAAACCTAGCACTTTGGGAGGCAGAGGCAGGAGGATCATTTGAGCCTAGGAGTACAAGACCAGCCTATTCTGCTTCCAACTTAACTTACAGTTCTCCTCTCTGTCCTCTGCCTTGCTCTACCCCTTTTTTCACCTCTACCCCACCTCCCCATGGTCAGCTGATGCATATATTAGCCTATATATCTTTGTGCAAATAGTCCATTGAAAGACAAAATGCACCAGACAGTGAAGATCATTTCATCTGGCGATTGCAATAGGGAGAATGCTCATTAATGAGGACCATCTCTAAGAAAAGGAAAGGTACTTGGGGTTTCACAGAAGCATATAGACAAGGGAGTTACCTACATCATTCACGAGCCTTACAGGAGTCATGAGGAAAGATGGAGAAACGTCTTATTTTGAAATGTGCTAGGGCAGAGTGGTCTGTTGAGGATAGCCAATTCTGAAACAGTGCTAAGGAGATTTCTTTATCATTACTATTTTGGGGGAGCACAGAGCTCAGGTAAATAAAGTTCAACATGTCAACTCTACTGGCCATTCTTTGTAACCTCCCCACTCCCCAACGATCTGTAGCTGGTTTTTCTGTCTTTAGCTCAGTTCCCTTGAGGGCTAATCTTTACTTACCACACCACTTGGGCTCTGTTGTCCTCTGGCTGCCAGTTGGGTTTGACAAACAGAGGGTATGAGCAGAAGACTTAAGGGCCAGAGGAGTGAAAGACACTGGGTATAGTTATTCCCTTGTTCCTTCTCTACCAGTTCTAGGGGTGCCTACATCCTTCCATGGCCTCTCTTCACATGGATATCAAAGTCACCTCCAGGATACCAAAATCACCCTTCCCTTCTTCCCTCTCTCCCTCTTGTGTAACCTCATACCTAGGAGTGTTAACTGCTTTTCAAAGTTGCTAGTCCTTGGGTGCCTCACCATTCCTTATTGATTTCTTTTCACCCTACTCACACCTCTGCAGCTTGCCCCTTGATTGAATTATGCTCAGTTAAACTCTTTTGAGAGTTCTCTATTTTCTCCCAGAACAAACTGATTTATTCCCTCAGCCTGGAAAACTTACCCCACTTGTCGGCCTAGAGCATTCCTGCTCATCATACAGTTCACGTGAAGACTTCCTTAACTCTGCTCCGTGCACTGGTAACATTTTGGACATAAGTTGTGGTGAAACATTTGTGAACTGTTCCTCCTCTGTACTGTGTTGTGAGTGTCTCAAGGATAGGATATGATTTATGCCCCTTGTTGTTTCTAGAACCTATAACAATGCCTGGTGCACTAAGTATTTGATAAATGCTGACTGCATGAATAAATGATTAAAGTAAATTGGCATATGTGAGAAATTTATTAAGAAGCATACTAAGAGATGATTATTTAATTCTTTTTTTTTTTTTTTTTTTTTTTTTGAGACAGAGTCTTGCTCTGTCGCTTAGGCTAGAGTGCAGCGGTGCCATCTCAGCTCACTGCAGCCTCCACCTCCCGTGTTCAAACATTCTCCTGCTTCAGCCTCCCAAGTAGCTGGGATGACAGGTGCATGCTGCCATGCCTGGCTAATTTTTGTATTTTTAGTAAACATGGGGTTTCACCATGTTGGCCAGGCTGGTCTCGAATTCCTGACCTCATATGATCTGGCCGCCGAGACCTTCCAAACTACTAGCATTGCAAGTGTGAGCCACCACACCCCTCCTATTTAATTCATTCTTTTGCCATTTTGAATAGTCCTCTTATGGAAAAATAGAGATTCAGAAAATTTAAAAACAAAAATCATGATTACTTCGTAGATAATTTTTATTTTGGTGCCAGGAATATCTATTTGAGCATAGTTTTAATTTTTTTTTCTTATAAAACTGAATGTTTATTATTTATGGAAAGACTTTTTCACACTGTAAAGCTGTTTGTAGATCTTATTCTCATACAGGAGAAAAATAAAACTGAAAATTAACAAATAAAATTTAAAAGGAAGACTTAATGAGCTCCAGTCCAGTGGTTTACAGTGCAAGGAGCAAAAAAGGATTAGTTTTAATTTTTTTAACTTGTTTTTAAATTAAAAAAACAAAGAGAAGCCAGACCAACTAGCACTTGATAAATATCCAAATCAAAAAGACCTCTTCCCATGGAGCTTTTCCAAAGAATAAGCAGGGAGATGTTCTGTTTACTTCACTTGGCATGTACACTGCCTTCCCCAGGGCGCAATAATCAGTGCTGATTAGCAGCAAAGGGAGCTTGAAACCAGTTGTTCAGTATCATTGACCTACAATCCACTTCTGATATTTCCCTTATAAGATTCTCTTTTTTACTTAGTGTGTGTGTATTAATTTATTTAATCCCTGTTTATTTAGTAAATGTACAATAAAATCAGAGTTGGGTTTAGATAATTTTTTAAATTAATGAAAGTAAGAATTATAGAATTAGTCCAAGTCAGAAATAAGGCATAAATTCTATTCTATTTGTTTTTGTTTATCTGTTGGTATTGGTCATAATTTCTGCAGTGTCACTCTATAGATCCCATTAAATTATATCCAAATATTTAAGCTGTTTTTGATGTTTATTTTTTAACCCATGTATCTGATTATAAACAATTTTCTATTTGAAAGCATTCATTTTCAATTTTTTAAAAAAATATAAGTTGTCTGATGCTTTGAGGAGCAGCCAATGGCATACACGCCTATAATTTGCTGTTCAAAGACACTTGTGAGCATGAAAGTGGGTACTATTAATAATTGTCCCTGGACAACAGGCTTAATTGGAGTAGAACTGTTCCCTAACTGGGGACATATCCTCAAGTATGTATCTTACCACTTACCCTGGTGCCTAAAATTTCTATCATTGCAGTATTGTTTCAAATTAAAAGATTGTGACTTAGGAATCCTCTTTCTGAATAGAGCCGTATTACATGGAAATATTAATATATTAACCTACCATTACCCACTAACAATTTAGTGAAAGTAACGGATCTGTTCTAGTAATGGCTCTACACCAGAGAAGTTGGCAAACCTTTAAAAATAAATGTCTGGCTACTAAACATTTTAGGCTTGTGGCCCGTATGATCTCAGTTGCAACTATTTGCTCTACTGTTAGAGTAGAAAGCAGCCACAGACAATATTTAAATTAATGAGTATGACTTTATTACAATGAAACTCTATGAATAAAAACAGGTGGTGGACCACACTTGGCCCATGGGCCATCCTTTGCCCGCTCCTGCTTTTGAGGACTGAGAGGCTGGCAGATGAATTTACCTCTTCAGAGTTATGTTACTTCTCAACTGTTCATTTTGCAGCCCTCATCATTGACTAATCCCCATGAGTATGTTGCCTTGCCGAATAATCTGGTGACTCAGGATCAGTTTGGCTGTGAACCTAACCTCAGGTTGCCTCCAAGTGAGAGAATCTGTAAGATTTAATCAGCAGCCCTGGGTTCTTGAATATATGGTTCAGACTTGGATATATGTGACAGTCTGAGATCCACTCTAGCATGGACCTGAAGTCCTTTAAAAGTCAGGTGGGCTGGATACAGACTAATTTTATGTGCATCTAGAACCAAGGCTGATGTCTCAACACTTCCTTGATCTTACCTGGCTTTGAGTCGGCAGGGGGCTTTTGCTCACAGTTTCACTCCTCAGTTTATATTCTGTCACTCCTTTGATGAGACTCAAGCCTGCTTCTCTTTTATTCTTATATTGCTTGGATCAGTTGTAGGCCTTTACATGTTTTATTTCTCTTTCTCACCATTCCAAATTCCCTTCCCATGCCTTTACATCATGCACTTCTTCACAATGTAATGGCCCATAACCTATAGCTTTGATCAACTGTAGTTAGTTTTATGGAGCAGATTTATGTTATTTCATATATAAAAGTATTTTTATACACACTTATACATTTTTCAAGTATGTATGTACTTCATCTTATCTTCATACTTCTAATAGACTCACTACCAAAAGGATTTAAAACACTTCCGAGCAAAAATACAAAAATTCGTAATGAACAAATATTTTTGAGTACCTGCTATATGCTAGACATATAACAGAATGCATGGCAAATTTTCAAGTAAAAAAAGGAAAAATAGCAGATTTTGTAAGCATAACCAAACCAACAAATACAAAACCAAATTTTGCTGCATAAAGATAAGGCTTTGAAGCTAAAGCTTTGCTTGGAGTTTCCTAACAGCCAAGGGAAAAGAAAAAAAATTACAGGTTTTATAATTTTCTTGGCCTGGTAAAAGGAATCACATCAGCTGATGAAGAATTTTTTTCTGACCCTGAACTTTAAATTTTTCTTCTTTAAAATGGTGTCATGTCCAAATAATTTGCTGTTGCAATAACACTTGCTCTTGCTTATTAAAGCAGTGAGAAGTGGGATCATTAGAGCTGTGGAATCAGAACAACATGGTTCAAATCCCAGTTCTGCAATTTCCTGCTTGCATGGCTTCCAGCAAACCACTTAACCCCCTAAGCCTTAATTTGCTGTCAGTAAAATGAGGATGATACCTACCTTCTGGGATGTTGTAAGCATTGATACATACATAAAGGATTGATTATAATGAGTGCAAAATCCATCGTTTGCAGGAAAATGGCCTTTGTGGCTTGGCTCCTTTTCAGTTTAGTGACCTCAGGATAGTTGCACTTCTTGCATGGTGACCAAGGGATCCAGGCACACATATTTCATCAGGCAAGGCAGAAGCTGTGTTGCCTCTTACAATAACCCTGGAAGGCATGTAGCATCTCTCCCATACACTCTTTTGGTTGAACCTTTCAGAAGCCCACCGGATTTAAGGAGAGGGGACAAAGATCCTACCACTTGGTAGGAAGATGGCAGGGTCACACTGAAGAGAGGAATGTGGGATAGGAGATATTGTTGTGACCATCTTTGGAAAATAAAATTTGCCACAATGAGTGATTCCATAGAGGCTTAATTCATATTACAGTATGAAATGAAATATGTTCTATGGTTGTCAAGGATATTTCCTTGCAGTAGAGCTGTTGTCATTGCCCTACATTCACCTAGTCACACACAATTTTCTTTGTGATAAGCCTTTCTTTTCTTTTCTATTTTTATCCTAATGTTGCATTTGCCTAGCTTGAGTTCATTATCTCACTGATAAAGTTGTTTTAATATTTATCTATTCCTAGTTTCCAAATCATTTTCTCAGGTGCTCATCAATTCCTTATAAGTGGTTAATCTGAGAGGCCTTTGAAGAAGTATGGCTGCATATGGCTAAGGCAAATCTGAATGTCAACCTTGGAAGCATTCTATGACATTCAGATGGACTCCTTTCACTATAGGGGACTTGTTTTTCTATTATGTGATATATCTTGTCAAAAGAGAGTACTGGGGCTCAGAAAAAGGTACTTCAAAGCATGGTGCCTTGGGATACTAAACACGTTGATCTAAAGCAGGCATCCCCAAACTTTTTACACAGGGGGCCAGTTCACTGTCCCTCAGACCGTTGGAGGGCCACCACATACTGTGCTCCTCTCACTGACCACCAATGAAAGAGGTGCCCCTTCCTGAAGTGCGGCGGGGGGCCAGATAAATGGCCTCAGGGGGCCACATGCGGCCCACAGGCCGTAGTTTGGGGACGCCTGACCTAAAGGAAATTAAAAGGCTTTAGACTTGAGTCCCCTCAGAACGAAGAACTTTGTAACCTTTTCTTGTTCCTCCTCACAAGTACAAGATGGAACTCTCTTCCATCCCCTCCCTGAAATTTTATCAACTAGAGAATATTATCTCATATCACAGGAAGGAAGACTGAGGAATGTCCCCATGCCCAGACAGACTTTTCATCTGTTCTTCTGAGGATACTCTGAGAGATTACCTGGAGACTTTATCTGCATAATAAGATAAACTTTGGCCAGATGCAGTGGCTCACACCTGTAATTCCAGCACTTTGGGAAGCTGAGGCAGGTAGATCACCTGGGGTCAGGAGTTCAATACCAGCCTGGTCAACATGGTGAAACCCCGTCTCTACTAAAAATACAAAAATTAGCTGGGTATGGTGGTGTGCCCCTGTAATACCAGCTACTGGGAGAATTACTTGAATCCAGAAAGCAGAGGTCAAGATCAAGCCACTGCACTCCAGCCTGTGTGACAGAACAAGAACATTCCCTCCATCCCCCCTGCCAAAGAAGATAACTTTGGTTCACAGTGAAATTCTACCCCTTACCTTCCTGCCACTTCCTCCAGAGCTCAGAGAAACTTTGTCTCTGGTCATTGTTTTTTGGGCTCATCTAATTCCTCTGAAAATGTTTTCTGCCCTTCAAAATTGCCTACATTCCCCATCCATCTCCCCTATAAAGAGGATGCAATTTAAGCTTCAGCCATCTGGCTCTTCTTTGAGTCTCATATTTTATATGGCTTCTGTGCTTCTCCACATTAGTAAATTTGTATGCTTGTTCTCCTGTTAATCTGTCTATTGTTAGTTTATTTCAGCAAACCTTCAGAGGGTAGAAAGAAAGATTTCCCTCCACCCCTACAAGGGCCAGAAATAGTGCCTTTCTCACTCAACATTTGTAGTGTTGTTCAAAGAGCTACCACTCTAGCATCAGTGAGAATTCCATTCATGCCAGTTGCCTTATTTAATTGTGTAAAACTGAGTAAGTTTCTTAAAAAATTAGTGGTTAGTTTCCTCATCTACAGACTGAGTATAAAAACCTCTACTTTACAGAGTTATAATAAAGAAATAATTAAAGAAGCTTCTGCTGTAGGACCTAGTTTACAGCATAAATTCAATATTAGCTAGTAACAAGAAAAACTACATTGACATTTTCTGTTCCCATAAATCCCCTCTCAACATAAGTTTTGGTCAGCTCTTGAACTGATATGCTAGTTTCACTGGAGAGATGAGAGATGAAGCGTCCACACAAGAGTGATTATTGAAGAACGTGGCTTCCTCTTTTTTACTTTTTAGGTGGTGGCACCACAGAGTTCACCTGAGAACAAGGATGAGCCAAGTTTAATGATGAGCTAACTCCCGGACCCTGGGGTTGACAGAGGGCATCTTCTTTGAGGGGTGTTCTGTCCCTACGTGGGTCTCTATTTATGTTGATTGGGTGTTTATTTAAATATTCAAAGGAGATTTTCCTTTACCTGAACTCCATAGCTCATTGTACACCTAATTGTAAAAATATGTACATGTTTAGTGAAATGTATTAAAACTTTGACAGTGTTTGCTTTGTAAGAAATAAGATACAAAAAGTAGGATGGATACTCCTCTACTTTCCCTTGGAAGTTCTCCATTTGAAATCTCTCTTTAATCTCCAATTATTATGATCACTATAAAGATGAAAATGTTTATTACATTATTTTAAACTTCAATGAAGCTTTAATTGACCTGGATGTATTATCTTTCTATGTGACAGGTGGTGAAATTTACCAAGTCCTTTGAATTGATGTCCCCGAAGTGCAGTGCTGATGCAGAGAACAGGTAGGGCTTGTGGGGTTCATGTTTGGCTTTTGATGTCTTTGGTCATTGGTGTTAGCAGCATTGCATAATTCTTAGAAGATAGTAGTAGTTCTTTATGTTAACAAGTACAACCAAATATCACTCTTCAGTATTTCAGGGCTTAAATTAAAACTATAGCTTAAAAATAAGTGCATATATATTTAGCTTGCAATCAGTTTTTAGGGCCAAATTTTAGTACTTGTAATAGGATTAAAATATTGTTGAGCTTATAGTCTTCTTTTCCATGAATCCTGTAAATTTTGTTTGCTTGTTTGTTTTGTTTTTTAAGATGAAGTCTCACTCTGTTGCCTAGGCTGGAGTGCAGTGGCATGATCTTGGCTCACTGCAGCCTCTGCCTCCTGGGTTCAAGTGATTCTCCTGCCTCAGCCTCCTGAGTAACTGGAATTACTGGGATGCACTACCATACCTGGCTAATTTTTGTATTTTTGGTAGAGACAGGGTTTTACCATGTTGGCCAGGCTGGTCTTGAACTCTTGACCTCAAGTGATCTGCCTGTCTTGGCTCCCAAAGTGCTGGCATTGCAGGTATGAGCCACTGTACCCAGCCACTTTGTAATGTTTTGAAATAAATCTTAAGATATTCTGCCGACTCCTGAACTTCAAATCCACGTCATTTAGGTAAGTTAATATGGAGTAGTACTGGAGCAAACCTGTTTTCTTTAAGCCAACAGTTTCCATTTCTCTTTGCATCACGTATTTGACTAAATCTTCTAATAAATAAAGGAAAATTTTGGATAGATCCTAAGTGTATGGACAACCTATTTTTCTGCTTTATTTTGGCCCTTTGTTTCTCTTCCTCCCTTTTGTTTGCCCATATTTGGCCAATAACATCCTTTTGGAAAAAAGACTGAAGGTTTCCAGTAATTTACTTTTTGTTCTCATTGGCATTTTTGAGGCTATAACAGGGTAGAAGTGAAGATTGCAAGTAATCTGTGAATTTCTCTTAGCTTTTTACTGCCTTGAATAAGAGCCATGTTGCTACAAAAATTCCCTTTGGTTGCCTCCAGAGGAAGTGTTAATAAAGAGTGAAATTAACCAAAATGCAGATATGGGGAAAGAATTGTTAAGCACTCAGGGCAGTATGATGATGATCACAATGATGATGACATTGGTACTAAAATATATGCAACTTGGATTTTTCTTAATGCTAAGTGTTCCATGTAGTATGCTAAATGATGTATAAGCATTTAATCCCCAAAACAAGATTTTTAAGTAGGTGTTTCCCCCATGTGACAAAGGAGAAAACCAAGGTTCGTCAAGTTTAAGTAACTTGTTTGAGGCCTCACAGCCACTAAGTAGTAGCCACCAAGGACAAGATCACCTAGATAAGACTCTTCCGACCCCTGAATTTGGTTCCATAGCTACACGTCATTTAAAATCTGGTAGTTGATCTCATTTGGTGAATACCTGTTGGGTTAATGCTTCCCGAATCTAATGGGTCAATCAGAATCAGGCTTAGAAAAGTTAGTAGAAACTAAATTCTCAGGACACACGCTGAGAGATTCTGATTCAGTACTTCGGAAGTGAAGTCCTAAAGATCTATATGATCTAAAGGCCCTCTGGGTAATACCTATTTCAAGATGTCATAGTCAAGAGAAATTTGATTTTTATATCTATCATTACCTTTAAATTCAAAAAATAGAAACAAGTAAATAAAAATAAAAAGTAAATTACTTTTTATCAAGTGCATGAAGTTTAAACGGGGCCTTTGCTACATACTCTACAACTCCATTTACAGGACATTCTTAAGACGTCAAAATTATAGGAAAAGAAAGCAAATCAGTAGTTTCCAGGGGCAGGAGATGGGGAGAGGGGTTGACTTCAAAGGGGTAGAGGGTTGTGATGGAACCATTCTGTATATTGCTTGCAGTGGTGATTATACAACTATATTTGTCAAAATTTGCAGCAATCTACCCAAAAAAGGGAGAATTTTACTGTCTGTAAATAAAACCTTAAAATGGAAATTGAAATGGCAAAAAGAGGTCTTTGGTAAGAGGTTTTATATTCATAAAAATGAATTTTTTGTTCACATCCATGTCTATGTTCACATCTATATCTTTTTACCCTTTCTTTCTTTTTCTCCCTCTTGTTTGTTCATATTTATGTTCACATCCATATCTAATACCAGCTAATCTATATGTAACAAAGATATTTAAGCATAAAAAGTTACTAGTGGTATATTCAACAATTTTCCTGAATAGAATGTTGTAAAACAACATGAAATACAATAGAAAAATATCTATTCATGCCGATTTCTTTAGCTATTCATGACCTCATATAAGTTCTGTCTCTCATATATGAAAAAGGAAAGCTTTATTGAGTTACTAAAACACAACATTTGAAGTCCTAATGCTTCAATACTGTTTTTTTTTTTTTTTTTTTTTTTTTTTTTTTTTTTTTTTTAAGACGGAGTTTCGCTCTTGTTACCCAGGCTGGAGTGCAATGGCACGATCTCGGCTCACCGCAACCTCCGCCTCCTGGGTTCAAGCAATTCTCCTGCCTCAGCCTCCTGAGTAGCTGGGATTACAGGCACGCGCCACCATGCCCAGCTAATGTTTTGTATTTTTAGTAGAGACGGGGTTTCACCATGTTGACCAGGATGGTCTCGATCTCTCGACCTCGTGATCCGCCCGCCTCAGCCTCCCAAAGTGCTGGGATTACAGGCTTGAGCCACCGCGCCCAGCAATACTGTTATTTTTTATGCTGCTGAACATGTTCTCATAGTCACTTCAGAGTTAAATACTTCTGTTTTACTATTATTATTATTTTTAATGCTGAGAGAACTTCCATGTCAAAATGAAATGACCCAAGACCTAGACTGCCCTTGGCAAACTTTCTGCTAATAAAAGAAAGAAAGGTCAGGTTTTCTTTAAAGAGACATTTGAAAAGTGCCTTTGAACTTTGCCATAATGAGGTAGTCTTATTCATCATTCTATTTATGGCTTTTAAATTAATGTAGAATGATCATTTATCTCAGAAGACCTTTCCATCATTGTCCAGTAATTTTCCTTTTGTAGAAGATGTGGGTTCCTTCAGTCATTTATTGGAAGTTGAAGGAACCAAGACCAGTGACTCCAGAATTTACTTCACCAGTGACATGGAAAGGACATTGAAATGGGCTATGAGTCCACAAATCACAGCCTGATCTCACAGCCTGATCTTTCCTTTAACCTTTCATCATTTAACATTTTAGATACAGATGATGCCTAGTCTATTAGATGCTTCAGTCCTCTGAACATCAGTCAGAGTTATAATAGTGTAGTTTTTAGAAGACAGTTCCTGTGGCTCCTTGTAACAATGTTTCAGGGTACTATTTTAATGCTGTTGAAGTCTGGTTTGAAGCTTGCTGATTTTTATAGACAGTCCTTGAAGACTTTTTTTAATAAAAACCAGTTTTTGCTGGCTCATCACTTCTGCTTAGTGTCTTTTGCAGCTTTGTCATTGCTAGTCTCCTGGTGGTCTCCATGCAATGAGTACCAACCAATTCAAGAGCTGGGAATGATTTGATCCATCCCTCTCCATGAGGTGTGTGCATCTGTTCTAGGACATCATTGGTAACACCGCAAGTGACAGGATTCTCACTATGTTATGATAGACTTCTTGCATTTATCAGAGGTTCTAGTAGCTAGAAAGGCATTTTATGTTGAATTCTATTCCTATAACTTCTATCTGTTTGTTCTAAATTTGTTACTTGGAGACAATTATTCCTTCCTTTGACAGTCATATGTTGAGTACCTACTCTATGCTAGGTGATAGGGCTGCACAGTTTTTTTAAATTAGTGGTCTCTGTCCTCAAGGATCTCGAGGCCAATGAATAGTGGTGGGAGTGGGTTAAGAATATAATACAAACATAACCAGATTTCACCAGGCCTCCAGACTATGGCTTTAAATAAACAGAGTCACATTAATAGTTATAATTTATATATTTGGCTACTTAGGAATTTATCCTATGTAGTATAGCATAAGACCTCTAGTCCCTTGTAAAAGCCATCCTTGAAGTATTACTGGAGTTTCTAAGATTTCTTTTTTTAGAGACAGGATCTCACTGTGTTTCCCAGGCAAGAGTGCAGTAGTACAATAATAGTTCACTGTAAACCTTGAACTCATGGGCTTAAGTGATCCGCCCATTTCAACCTCCCAATTACTTAGGACTACAAGTACTTGCCACCACACCTGGCTAATTTTTTTTTTTTTTTTTTTTTTAAGACAGAGTTTTGCTCTTGTTGCCCAGGCTGGAGTGCAATGGCGTGATCTTGACTCACTGCAACCTCCTCCTCCCAGGTTCAGGTGATTCTTCTGCCACAGCCTCCTGAGTAGCTGGGATTACAGGCATCCACCACCATGCCCAACTAATTTTTGTATTTTTAGTCCAGACGGGGTTTCTCCATGTTGGTCAGGGTGTTCTTGAACTCTTGACCTCAGGTGATCCACCCTCCTCAGCCTCCCAAAGTGCTGGGATTACAGGTGTGAGCCACCACGCCCGGCTAGTATTTAAATTATTTTGTAGAGACAGGGATCTCACTGTGTTGCTCAGGCTGGTCTCAAATTCCTGGGCTTAAGGAATCCTCCT
The DNA here is from genome assembly GCF_048565385.1 of Saimiri boliviensis. NCBI lineage: Eukaryota > Metazoa > Chordata > Mammalia > Primates > Cebidae > Saimiri > Saimiri boliviensis. Next base: position 62,010,394 of record NC_133453.1, read on the forward strand.
GCCTTGACCTCCCAAAAGTGCTGACATGGGCCACCATGCCTTGCCCAAGATTTTTTTTTTTAACTAATTTATCACTGACTCATCATTTCTTCCAAGTTGTCACCCATGGCCACGACAGAGCAGTGTCCTATGATGTGGACTTCCTTGCCACTCCAGAATTCCCATGGGCATAATTGCACTCCTTATCAGTGCTGTGCCACAGCTCCCCAGCACTGTTTTTAGATGCACTGGTGACCTTCACGAATCTGGGGAAGGCTGGAGGATTTGTGCAGAAATGGGAAGAAGGCTCACTTTTTCTTCCAGGTGTCATAGTCTGTTGCCTGGTCCCTCAAAAGCCCTGAGTATACCCCATTTTTTTACATGCCTTTTAATTCCTAAAGCTTTTGTTAGCTGTTAACCTACAGAGATCAAGTGCACGTAGGGAGAGGAATACACAAGAGAAAAAATACAGGACAGAGTGCTTGAATGGCCTGAATGTTAAACTTTTATGAGGACACAGTACTTTCCCCAAGTTCCCTGGTTGATTCCTGGATGATTCCTGTCCTTTAGAGAACCAGTACACTCAAGGAATGATGAGATAATCTGGTACATTTCAGAATAATAAGGAGTTAGAACTAAAAGAGGTTCTATTTCCAGAATGAATACTTTTTCACTAACTGGGAAAATACAGGTATTTGCTTCATGAGCGTATGGGAAGAAAAGGAGCCAGCTCTTAAGGTTGGTTAATATCAACAGAAACAACAGGACAGTATTTCTGAGTTTCACTGTGTGCTAAGTACTGTACATGAATTATCTCACTTTTTCCTATATTACAGATAAGAGTTAAAAAAAAATGTCCAAGATAACACAGTAAGTTATAGAGGCAATATCTGAAACCCAGTTAGCCTTGCCCTCGCACTAATCCCCTCAGCCATTACATTTATTATTTGAAAGCAGATTACCAGGAAAATTCAGTAGAATTTCTGAAAGAGCACAATGCCTAGCACATAGTAGTTGATCAATGATTTGAAAGCACTTTTTTCTTACACTGAACATGTTGAAAGTCAGGATGGTATCTTACTACCAGTGATGTCTTAGTGGCTGTTGGTGACATAGTTGTTTCCTGTGCATGTGCAAATTTGGTCAGAGCTGTTTTGTGTTGTCACTTCAGTTGTGTAGTGTATGTTGTTGGTACTACACAGATTGGACTTAAATGCTGGTTAATATGTCTCCAATGAGATTACAGTATGGTCTAGCATTTAAATAAAAAGTTACTGTTTTTGCAGAAAAACATGGAAACAGGAAGTGGAGTGTAAATTTGATATTAGTGGTGAAAATATTTATTTTTGGAAAACTGGTCCCATTTCTGTATGTTCTTTCAAAGCAACAATGAAGGAAGAAACTCCCAAGAATATGAATTGGAGCTATGTTTTGTTACTGAAATACATCTACAAGGGTCACTTAACACGTGCCAAGTTACGCAACTGAAGGCAGAATACATTACCAAAGCTCTCACAATAAATGAAAGAAATTCCAAAACAAGAAGAGGCTGATATAATCAAACTCTTGCATGATGCAGGACTGTTACTAAGATGTGGAACATCAATTTGTCAAAATTTTTCAACTGATTGGAAACTGCTTAATGTCTAGTGATATGCAATTCAATTTAGGAAAAACTAGGAATTTAGTCAAATTGGAAATGCTGAGAAAACCTCAGTGTCCTTTGACATGCCTGCCAATTCCAAGAGTACAAAAACAATTAACACTGAAAACATAGATGACACAATGTACAGCATTTCAGTGTGATGTCATGCATGATGTCATGGTCAAAACTTGTCACCATATTTCATTTTGAACAGCAATATCAAACTAAGTGTGGGAGGCAGAATGTTGCCACCTGAGATTCTCACCACTTGTCATATATTCACATTGCATTGCAAGCCAAAGAGATTACAGAGATAATTAAAATTACTAATCAATTGATGTTAAAATAAGGAGATTATTCTGTATTATCTAGTCGAGTCTAATGTAATCACATGAACCCTTAAAACAGAGCCTTCTCCCAGTTGAGGGCACAAAAGAAAATTGAAGAGGCACAACAGAAGGGAAAAGTCAGAGATGTGCACGAGCAGGATTCAACACATGTTGCTGGTTTCAATATAGACGGGGCCAGATGTCAAGGAAATCTGGACCTCAGTCCTATAACTGCAAGGAGTTGAATTCTGCCAACAGCCTGAATGAGCTCCATTCTTCCCCATAGCATCCAGAAAGGAATGCAGGTCTGTCAATTCCTTGATTTTGGTCTTGAGAGATCCTAAGCAGCAAATCCAGCCATGTCATGATGAACTTGTGACTTCCAGCCCTCTGAGATAATAAATAGGTGTTGTTTTAAGCTGCTATATTTATAGTAATTTGTTATGCAGAAATGGGAAATGAATGCACTTTTAGTGTATGAGTTTGAACCCATTCTCTTATGAAAATGAAATTGAAGTCAGTGCTATTATCTTGTGTGTGCACTCATGCATGTGTGCACGTACACACACACAGAGATGAATGACAGGTGAGCTGTTGAATGAGTGGTATACAGCCATGTGGAAAGATGGCCAGGAGTCTTACTTAACCTTACAAGTTATGTTACCTGTTGATGCATTTTTTAGACATACATCTACACAATTAAAGAATTTCTAGTGGCAAGACTGGTCATTAGCAACCCTTAAAATTGCAGCTAACAAACCAAGGAAAGACCACTTGAGGAAGGAATATGAGTTTGGTTTTATCTAAAAACCCTCCAATGACATCCACTAAGTTCAATAAATGATGACATCAAAACTTACAGGAGAGTGTCAGCAGAAAGAAATTTCTAGAGATGAGAGCAGAGCACTTTTAAAGATACATGCTACATCGTTAATATCCTGATGGCTTAGAGCAGGCGTCCCCAAACTTTTTACACCGGGGGCCAGTTCACTGTCCCTCAGACCATTGGAAGGCTGCCACATACTGTGCTCCTCTCACTGACCACCAATGAAGGAAGTGCTCCTTCCTGAAGTGCGGCGGGGGGCCGGATAAATGGCCTCGGGGGGCCGCATGTGGCCCACGGGCCGTAGTTTGGGGACACCTGGCTTAGAGGATAAGATCTGTGAACATTGATGACTCTGAATTGAGAAGTGATTCAGAAGAGTGACATTCTTTATTTTCCTTAGTGTATAATCAACTTGTATAGTTTTACATTTTCCTTCAAGAATGATATATGATAGAATTCATATCTAATCTGAAAGATTTTTAAAAATAAGATTAGAATATTCTAAGTAATACTTCATTGTCTCATAGCATTTTTTTTCTTTTAGTGATTTGACAACAACAGTGCATCTTACAATTGATACTATCATAGATTCAATGACATAATATGACCCTAGAACCTCTTTTTTCCCTGTGGCTTTTCCACCCCTTAGCTCATCTACATATCCCCCCAAGAGTACATACACCTCAACTTTGAGAAGCACCTAGAGAGTTTATAGTTTCTTTAAATTTTAAGATTAGACAGCCCTGTGACTTTTCTCAATATTAGTTTTCTGCATTGCATTTTTTAGGTTAGAAAAGTGAAACTTCTGTTTCAATGCCTTATTGATTTTTATTTTCTTTACACATTTGTATGGAATCTAGTTCTGCGAAACAGATTACCCCTTCTAGCAAATGGTTTGCAGCCATTCCTGACTTCTCTGCAACTCTTCCTTTAGATTTCTGGCCACCGTGACCTAAATCCTATCATTTTTTAAAAAGGGAATTGACTTCCACGAGACATAGCTCTAGTGAGACAAACCATAGGATGAGCTCTGTAGTTAGTCCAAGGGTCTCTTAGCAAGACTCCCAGGGGTGTCTGGGTTACCATTCCTTGTCTTTGTCCAGCAGCAATGATACATTCAGTAAATAACTTGGAATAGACTATATTAGCCTGTAGAGAAGAAGCATGATGAGTGAGGATTTTGTTTACTCCTGAGTGTGCTATGATTGTACTCTGCAATCATACTGCACTTTTATTTTTTTTGAGACAGAGTCTCCCTCTGTCATCAGGCTGGAGTGCAGTGGTGCAATCTTGGCTCACTGCAACCTTTGCCTCTGGGGTTCAAGCGATTCTCCTACCTCAGCCTCCCAAGTAGCTGGGACTACAGGTGCATGCCAACATGCCCAGTTAATTTTTGTATTTTTAGTCGAGACAGGGCTTTACCGTGTTGGCCAGGATGATCTTGATCTCTTGACCTTGTGATCTGCCTTGGCCTCCCAAAGTGCTGGGATTACAGGTGTGAGTCACCGTGCCCAGCCCACGTTGCACATTTTATAACTCTGAGATGTACCTGGCTTACATGAGGTGAAGTCCAGTACCTAATCAGATTATGAATATGATTCTGGGCCTAGAGGAACGTCTCCATGCACCAGAAGGTTTTATGTGACTCACCCCACTTGGACATTATCACTCAAAAGCATACAACCCTGATGAATCTTTTGGGAATCAGAAATTCTGTTTCTACTTTGAAGAATGTTACTAAATGTCTTTATGTAACTTCTGGCTGTGCCAACTTTATTGTGTATCTCTTAGATCATGACTTTCAAACCTTTTCTGATGCAATCCATGACAAAACTATGCAAACCTAGGCAGCATATGTAAATCTACACACAAGTATACACATATATATCTAAGACAAATATGTTATGAAACTATACTTACCTTTACTATGTATCTATATTCTGTTCTATTCTTTTACAAAAAAAAAACCAAACTAAAACATCAGCTGTCGTGACCCACAAAATAGACTTCATGATGTATGCTTTGTAGTGACTCACAGTGTGAAAAACACTGCTTTAGACTTACAAGGCTTGTCTGATTTGCCCAAGCAGTGCTTGTGGCTTCAATCAGTACCTATATTGGTTATTATTAAATATAGTGATTGCATGAAACTGGTATTTCCCAAGCATTCCAAGAACTACTTCACTCAAATACATATTATCCTTCAAATTAGACACCTTGGAGAGTGGCTTGTGTGTGTAAGTCTTTCATACATCTGTTCAGTACAAGTGAATACAGTGTATCTCTGGAATCCCAGGAACACATGCAGACACATTTGGTCCTACCAAGGCCTTTCAGCTACCTTCTTCAAGTTTTGTACTGTAGTCATTCTTAGACATACATTCATGTGTCACTTCCTTGCTCTCCAAAGAACATATGCCAATATTAGATGAGCAAAAGGTTTTTCAGGAGAAAAGCTGTGAAGGCTAAAGAGAGCAGAATCAGCAGTAGATGGGGAGAGAATCTGACCATGGTGCTCTTTGGAAGAAGAGAGACAAGTAAGGAGTAAATATGAAGCGTTTTTGGTCATGGTGTGGTTTGGAAAAAAATGCTGCCTGGCCAGTGAGAAGTCCTGAGCAGAATTTGCCAGTTGGAGAAATCATGCATCCACGGGAGTGACCTAGTTCCTACCCTCACCACACTCAGTCATTGGCAGGAAACAGCTCCAAGGGAAGCTTAGACCCAGAGGCGGTCAATCAGCTCTGCTTCCTGATAAGGTTCTCTTAAAGAGATGTGAATGGGGCATCTCCATGGCCACAGCATTTTGGTGGGCTGCTCAATAAGTATCACTTGAGTATACTAATTATTCTTATCTTTAAGTATTTTTTTTTCTTGAGATGTAATTCACATACCACAAAATCAACCTTTTAAGGTGTTCAATTCAGTGGTTTTTAGTATATTCACAAGATAGTGCAGCCATATCACTGTCTGTTTCTGGAACATTTTCATCACCCCAAAAAAGAAACTCTACCAATTAGGAGCCACTCCCCTCTCTTCCCTTCTCCCAGGCCCTAGCAACTGCTAATCTACTTTCTGCCTCAGTAGAATTGCATCCCCCTCATTAAGTTTTTTGCTCAGCTTCTTGTTAGCTGCAAGTGTTATCACCACCTGAAGCAATTGCCACGTTAAACAATTGCTGCTGACTTTCCCCACAAAAATCACTGGGGGTAAAGGCTGTTCTCAATGAACAAGCTGTGAGTCAGGTCAAATAAAGACAAGCTCTGGAAATGGAGTTTTCCATGAAACTGCCAAACAGGTCAAATAGTGACACTTACCTGGGTATAGAGCTCTTGGGGAACTCCAAACACATTTTTCCTCTGCAAATGGCTGCTAGGCTGCTGATTTTCACAGCTACACCAGAGATGGAGAGAGGGAGATGGAAACAAGGTAAATTAAAAAGCCATAGATCTTGCTGTTTTTCCTGAGATTCAACTATAGTTGAATAAATACTCATTGGATTGTTGCAAGCCTTTGATTAATTTCTAGAGATCTGAAAAAGTTGATTTTGACGGTTTTGCTAGTATTCTCACTGCTTTTATGGAGAAACAAATTTTTAGTGATCTACTCTGCCAGTTTGGAACTTCTTTCCTCATCTCTTTACTTTTTCTTTTATTTCTCTATTGTCCAAGGTAATAGGGAATGTAAATCAAGTTTCCACACTGATATGAGACAAAATTTTTCCACAGTATATAATGAATGTCATATTTTTTCTATTTTCTTCTATGTGGATCTTCTTTCTTCTACTATATCTCTTGTAGGTGTTTTGTGTTAATAAAAATATGCTACACATTTCAATGTCAAGGAAACGAAAAAAACCTCTGTAACATTAAAAAATTAAAACAGCACCGTCACTACCACCACCAGTCATCTTGGAATGTAAGCAAGATTTGTGTTGCTATGTAACTTCCTTTAAGCAAGGACTTTCTTTTTAACTACTGTCTAGTATATTAAGGGTTGCGGAACCTCATTTTGCCAATAATTAATGTTGTCAATTGATGAGCAAGTGATCCAGATAACCACAGAGGTTCATTGCTACTCCCTTTCAGTTGTCTGGCAAGGAGGTAGCTGAACAGGTCTGAATTAGCTCAAGGGAAGACAAGACTGGTGCCAGAGGCTGAACTCTGAAGCTCCCTTTTGGTGTCAAGGGCACTTTGTTTACCAGGAAGCTTCATTGCTACAGAGTCACCCAGATATTTTCTGCCAACTTTTCCTAAAGAATATGCAGAGTGTATGAAGTTGGGGTGATCCAAGGAAACACTATAGGCTTGACCTAAACACATCCCTCAGGGAATCATGTTGCTTTGATATTTCTGGGATTGCATATTTTCCCCCATAATAACGCTATTTTATAAATATACAGCATGGTACTAGTGAGGTGTGTGTCTGTGCCCCTTTTGCATGATATTAAGAACTAAACTTCAGTGAAGGAGAGGAACCCCTACTGAAGTTGTATATCCTCCAAATTCATCTTAATAAGCTCAAGGAAATGTATTTTTCAAACATCTAGTCTTTACCTCTTAAACATATGTAATTTCCATCTTTTCTTTTTCATGGCTTTGAATATGAAGACTCAAATGCTCTCATTACCCGTATTTATTTCAGACCAATGAACTTGTCACTCTGGTAAAACTGTCACAGGTTAGAATGAAAGCTATAAAAATGTTCCATGAACAACAAGCCACAAGAGTAAGTACTGAGATCAAGCATAATAAAGTAGCCTATATAAGTCAGCTGTCCCTCAGATTAATACTATGCAGTAAACAGAATTATGGCAATTTAGAAACCTTAACTGTTGGTTTTTATGTTTGACTCTCTTGCTTTAGTAGGTCTCTCATTTAACATTCTTTAATTAATATTCTAACAAATTGAATCTGCTTCCTTTCTGTGTGTGTGTGTGTGTGTGTGTGTGTGTGTGTGTGTGTGTGTGTGCAGGACTTGTTGGGAAGGTGGGCCCTCAATCTAGAGATGTATGTGTATGGAGGTGTCCACAGCACCCTCACAGAGAGATATTGTGGGGCTACTTGAAACCTCCAGCAGGATAGAATCCAGACTGCTCCATTATCACCAGTTTTGCCAGGTGGCACATTTTCTCCTCAGTACTTCTCCAAATCTGATAATGATGCCACAGTCAAAAACATTTAACATCTTCTTTACTGCCCAGGAGTTAAGCAGTTAAATAGAACATGTCTCACCTTGGTGTTTTTAATAAAAGAAAAATCTTTGTGACATAAAGAGCTGATATTTATTGAGAGCCTTCTATTCTCTATGACGTCTTCAACATTTTATTATTTTATCCTCAAAACAGCCCTGAAAAGTGAGTTTTATTTCCCTTGTTTTCCATTATGGAAACTAAAAATGAGAGATGATAATACAATTATCTGTAATCTCAAATACAGGAACTATTGGCAGATTTAAACGATTTTTTAAAAACCCCAGATTTATTCAGCTGTGAAATAACCAGGCAGTTGTCATGATATGATGCTAAATGGTAGATACCAACCACTTACAGCAATGCCATCTGACATCCATGTGAGAGTTGCAACCCCACAGTGATACCAACTTATTATAGGGTTGATAAATTCCATCATTCTCATTGCAGAAGTTAGGAAATTAAAGAGAAAATGTGTTCTTTGGTTACCATGCCTTAATTTCTGATAATACAGAATACTTAAAATGAGAGGAATGAAGTGTCCTCAGGCAAGACATTAAAGCAAGTCTACTAAGATCATGGTAAATTTAGCAGCTCCTGCAACTTAGAGCATCTTCTCCTACCACAGGGTAAGAGCTGACAGGCAGGTTCTGCTTGTTAATTACATTCTTTCCCATTACTTTTTATGACTAAAAGACTTGTTCGATAACCTTCAAAGATATACTTAAGCCATTAGAAGATTATTAATGTCCCAAGACCTGGGTGTTCAAGACTTTCCTGCTGAGGTCCTAGCTTTGAGTCCCATTGGTATTTACTTAGTTCCCTAATCTCCTAATTAAAAGACAACTTCAAAAAGCATTGCACAGCTGGAGGCTTCAGGAAGGATTCCAGGGATAGACAGGCTGACCTGAGTGTGGAAAAAGTAAGGAATGCAGTTTCTTTTTGTGAACCCAACCTCAGATTGACCTCTAGTCAATGAAACAAAATGTCAAATACTACCATATAGATCAAAAATCAATATTTGGTTTGCAAAGCAAAAAAATTAATCCATCCCAAATAGTTCTTTGAGTTTCTGACTCTTTGCCTCTCTGGCTCCTAACCCTCACTGGGTAACACTCAAGCTGTCAGAAGGGCAATTGATAGTCATTCCTTGGCCATGAGAAAATATGTTGTGTTTATGTTGAAACTTTCAGTCCCACCTTGAAATCTATTTTTAGTTAATGGTCACAGTCTTCGCTAATGACCACTAATGCATCAAGGGTTGTATGTTAGTTCAGTCTTGAAAATGGTAAATTTGAGGTGCTCAGGAGAAAGTCTCCAGAAAGTACTTAGGTACATAGGGAAATCTGGACTCTATGGGCTGCTGATACCATCTGTATGGGAAACTAATACTGCCTGCTGTGGGAACTAAATGATGAGAACACATGGACACTTTGAGGGTAACAATGCACACTGGGGCCCACTGGAGGGTTGGGGGTGGGAGGAGGGAGAGGATTAAAAAAAATAACTATGTTTACTGGTCTTAATACCTGGGTGATGAAATCATATGTACTGACACATGTTTACCTATGTAACAAACCTGCACATCCTGCACATGTACCCTGAACTTAAATGTTTTAACAAGACATTTTAAAAACAAAAAACAAAAAGCGTCATCTATATGAATGTAGTTTTGGAGCTTGTGCATGGAACCACACTATACATGTATCTATATATACGTATCTATAGATACGTATATATATACACATATCTATAGATATTGATATAGATATATATATACGTGTATATATATACATGTATCTATAGATATAGATATATAGATATCTATAGATATCTATATACGTATATCTATATATACGTATATATACACGTATTATAGATATCTATAAAAAAGTATATATAGATACATACGTATCTATAGATATATACATACGTATCTATATATACTTTTTTTTTTTTTTTTGAGATGGTGTCTTGCTCTGTTGCCAGGCTGGAGTGCAGTGGCGCAATCTCGGCTCACTGCAACCTCTGTCCGCCTCCTGATCAAGCAGTTCTTCCGCCTCAGCCTCCCAAGTAGCTGGGACCACAGGCATGTGCCATCACATCTGGCTAAATTTTTTTGTCTTTTTATTAGAGATGGGGTTTCACTGTGTCGGCCAGGATGGTCTCGATCTCTTGACCTCGTGATCCGCCCGCCTCGGCCTCCCAAAGTGCTGGTATTACAGGTGTGAGCCACCACGCCCGGCCCGGAACCACAGAATATATTGGTTGGCATCTTCCACAGTATCCTTATTCATCACTTTCACCATGTATCCTAAACATTAGCTCTATTATTTACTATACCAAAACAGAAAACCCCACACTTCTAAAGTTTTACTCATGCTATAGTATTGTCTGAATTGCTTTTATCTTCTTTCTCTTCCAGAGAAACTCTTACTTGTCCTCTAAAAACCACCTTAGACCAACTTCCACATCCTTCCATTAGGGCATTTATCACAATTCATCATCATTATTATGAGCCCCCTGAAGGTATACCCCTTTAGCTTCTGCTCATACCCCTTTCTGTATAAGTAGGGGCTAGGCTAGGCTGACATCCATATGAGGATGGGTTTCCCTGTGCCAGCTTCTTTCAACAAAAAGGAAAAGATCCTTATTGTTCACTTAATATGAGATTTGACCCACTCCTGTCCAGCACTTAGTAGAGGCCAAACTAGTGGTCATTTTTGGAGTCCTCGGAGTTTGTGGTGAAGACATCTAAGTAAACCCTTACATTGAGAAGAGAAACATCAACACAAGCAGTCTAATGATTAGCACTGTTTTATTAAGGTATTTTGTCTTTTAATATAGAGACTCTTTTTTTTTTTTTTAAAGTAATGCTGAAGGTAGTCCTTTTATTTTCACATAGTTTTCTGTATTTGAACCTTCAGCTAAAACAGGATTTTCAGATAATTAAAGATGTTGAAGCCGCTTGTTCTGGGGGATTTTATTTTGTCTGTTTTGCTTTGCTTATATCGATTTACCTCCTACACAACTCTGCCACTTCTCAACCCTGAGGTTTATGTCTACCTCACCAGCCCTCACTTCAGGGGCAGCCACATTTCAGGAATTATGTGTCTTCTGTAATAGAGCAATTCTCTTTTATCCTTCCACAGTAAATATATTTGAGCTCATGAAGCTCCCTTTGAAGTCAGTTTGGGTCTCACATTTGGAAGCAAGATACCACTGAGAAGGACCTAAATTACATTCCTTTATATGAAACTCACTTAAAAATATATGTTTTCTTATACCCTTTTTTTTCTAGCAAAATAACAAGATAGAAGATTTCTTTACAATTAGAGTGTTATTCCAAAATGAATCCTGAGCTTACGGAGGTCTACTTTTTTAGAGAGTTAAAATAAGCTATTAAGTGGTTAATCATGGCCTCTTAAGGAAGTTTCACTGAAGTTCAGGTGTTAACTATATTTCTTTTACTTTTCTCAGACCGTTTTTTCAATATTTTTTTTCTGTCTGCTATTTTTTTCCTTTAAGTCAGAATTTAAAAAAATATCCCCACTGTAGGGATCAAAATGGTGTTGTAGCTTGAATGTAAAAGACCTATTAAACGTGGACAAATGAATTGGTTTGCTTTTTTAAAAAAAAACGATCCGACTTTCAAGATGGCTGCCTAAGAACAGCTCAGGACTTCAGCTCCCAGTGAAAGTGCAGAGGGTGAGTGGACGCCGCATTTCTAGACGAACTCTTATTGCCCACAGACCAGGAGATACCCAGGCAGAGGGGTCGCCAGCGTCGCAGTCCCAGCCGGTGCGGCTGTTTTGGCCCCCGCGGGGCTGATTCCGCCCGCGCGGCTGCTGTGACCACTCCCTGTTGCTGCGGTTCTCCGTACAAAAGCCACAGGTCTGGGAGCCCTCTTAGCTGGCGAGCAGAGCCTTGAGACGGCAGAATAGCCCATTCATCTGAAATAGCGAGCCAGGCCAGGAGATTCCTAGGCAAAAAATCCGCCAGGAGCCGCGCCGCGGTTCGAGCCGACTCCGTGAGTCGCAGCACGGGAGATCCCAGCGCCTTTTCAACAAGCGACCGGAACGCGGGGTCGTTCAACTTAAAAGAAAAGACTCTGAGTCAGGGAGCCAGGTGATCAGGCTCGGTTGGTCCCACCCCTCCACCCCCAACAACAACGAAAACAAAAACAGTAATTGGAAACCCTCTGGGTTGAGCCCTTCAAACCAAGCACAGCTGAACCCGGACGGTCCGGCTCCGTGGGGGAGGGGCTTCCGCCATTACTGAGACTCTCCACCGCTACGGAGGCAGGCTGCCGTTGCCGAGGCAACCTGCCGTTGCCGAGGCAACCTGCCACAACAGAGAGAGTCTGCCATAACAGAGGCGGGGCCACAATTGCCCAGACAGTTCTAACTACGCCCATATAAAAAGGACTACAGGGAAGAGCTCAGGGCAGCTGGGCGGAGCCCACAGCAGCTCAGCAAAGCCCCTGCGGGCAGGCAGAGGCTAGGCGTGCTGCTAGCTGGGCGGGTCCGACCTGAAAAAAAAAAAATCAAAAAAGGCAGTAGTGCAACGGAAACTCATAAAGCTCCAACTCCCTGGGACAGAGACAGACAACAGGTGGATAAACCCACAAAAATGGGTAGAAACCAGCGTAAAAAGGATGAAAACTCCCGAAACCAGAACACCTCTCCTCCTAAAAGTGATCACAACTCCTCACCAGCAAGGGAACCAGACCGGATGGAGAAGGAGGGTGATGAAATGACAGAATCAGACTTCAGAAGATGGGTAGTAAGAAACTACAATGAGCTAAAAGAACATGTTCTAACCCATCGCAAAGAAAATAGGAACCTTGAAAAAAGATTGGACGAACTGCTGACGAGAATGGACAGCATAGAGAGGAGAATAAGTGAATTGATGGAGCTGAAAAACGCAACACGAGAACTTCGTGAAGCATGCACAAGCTTCAACAGCCGAATTGACCAAGCAGAAGAAAGGATATCAGAGGTCGAAGACCAACTCAATGAAATAAAAAGAGAAGGCAAGAACAGAGAAAAAAGCGCAAAAAGGAATGAACAAAATCTTCAAGAAATGTGGGACTATGTGAAAAGACCTAATCTACGTCTGATAGGTGTACCTGAATGTGATGAAGAGAATGAATCCAAGCTGGAAAATACTCTTCAGGATATTATCCAGGAAAACTTCCCCAACCTAGCAAGGCAGACCAATATTCAAATCCAGGAAATACAGAGAACACCACAGAGATATTCCTCAAGAAGAGCAACCCCAAGGCACATAATCGTCAGATTCACCAGGGTTGAAATGAAAGAGAAAATGCTAAGGGCAGCCAGAGAGAAAGGTCAGGTTACCCACAAAGGGAAGCCCATTAGACTCACAGCAGATCTCTCAGCAGAAACCCTACAAGCCAGAAGAGACTGGGGGCCAATATTCAACATCCTTAAAGAAAAGAACTTTCAACCCAGAATCTCCTATCCAGCCAAACTCAGCTTCATAAGTGAAGGAAAAATAAAATCCTTTGTGAACAAGCAAGCACTCAGAGATTTCATCACCACCAAACCTGCTCTACAAGAACTCCTGAAAGAGGCTCTACACATATAAAGGAACAACCAGTACCAGCCACTCCAAAAACACACCAAATGGTAAAAAAGCAGCAACACAATCAAGAATCTGCATCAACTAACCAACAAAACAGCCAGGTAGCATCAAAATGACAGCATCAAATTCACACATAACAATACTATCCCTAAATGTCAATGGACTAAATGCCCCAATCAAAAGACACAGACTGGCAAATTGGATAAAAAGCCAAAACCCATCAGTGTGCTGTATCCAGGAAACCCATCTTACATGCAGGGATACACAAAGGCTCAAAATAAAGGGATGGAGGAAGATCTACCAAGCAAATGGAGAGCAAAAAAAGGCAGGAGTTGCAATTCTCATCTCTGATAAAATAGACTTTAAAGCAACAAAGAACAAAAGAGACAAAGAAGGACATTACATAATGGTAAAAGGATCACTGCAACAAGAAGAGCTAACGATCCTAAATATATATGCACCCAATACAGGAGCACCCAGATACATAAGGCAAGTTCTTAATGACTTACAAAGAGACTTAGACTCCCACACAATAATAGTGGGAGACTTTAACACCCCATTGTCAATATTAGACAGATCAACCAGACAGAAAATCAACAAGGATATCCAGGACCTGAACACAGACCTGGAACGAGCAAACCTAATAGACATTTACAGAACTCTCCACCCCAAATCCACAGAATATACATTCTTCTCAGCACCACATCACACCTACTCTAAAATTGACCACATAATTGGCAATAAATCACTCCTCAGCAAATGCAAAAGAACAGAAATCATAACAAACAGTCTCTCAGACCACAGTGCAATCGAGTTAGAACTCAGAATGCAGAAACTAACTCAGAACCGCACAGCTTCATGGAAACTGAACAACTTGCTCTTGAATGTTGACTGGATAAACAATGAAATGAAGGCAGAAATAAAGATGTTCTTCGAAACCAATGAGAACGAAGACACAACATACCAGAATCTCTGGGACACATTTAAAGCAGTCTCTAGAGGAAAATATATAGCAATGAGTGCCCACATGAGAAGAAAGGAGAGATCTAAAATTGACACCCTATCATCAAAATTGAAAGAGCTAGAGGAGCAAGATCAAAAAAACTCAAAACCTAGCAGAAGACAGGAAATAACTAAGATCAGAGCAGAACTGAAGGAAATAGAGACACAAAAAACTCTTCAAAAAATCAATAAATGCAGGAGCTGGTTTTTTGAAAAGATCAACAAAATAGACAGACCACTAGCCAGATTAATAAAAAAGAAAAGAGAGAATAACCAAATTGATGCAATAAAAAACGATAAAGGGGATATCACCACAGATTCCACAGAAATCCAAACCATCATCAGAGATTATTACAAACAACTCTATGCACATAAACTAGTAAACCTGGAAGAAATGGATAAATTCCTGGACACCTGCAACCTCCCAAGCCTAAACCTGGAAGAAGCCGAAACCCTGAATAGACCAATAACATGGTCTGAAGTCGAGGCAGCAATAAAGAGCCTACCACCCAAAAAAAGCCCAGGTCCAGATGGGTTCACAGCTGAATTCTACCAGACATACAAGGAGGAGCTGATACCATTCCTTCTGAAACTATTCCAGACAATCCAAAAAGAGGGAATCCTTCCCAAATCATTTTACGAGACAAACATCATCCTGATACCAAAACCCGGCAGAGACTCAACAAGAAAAGAAAATTTCAGGCCAATATCCATGATGAACATAGATGCAAAAATCTTCAATAAAATACTGGCAAACCGATTGCAACAGCATATCAAAAAGCTCATCCACCATGATCAAGTAGGATTCATCCCGGGGATGCAAGGCTGGTTCAACATACGCAAGTCCATAAACGTAATCCACCACATAAACAGAACCAAAGACAAAAACCACATGATTATCTCAATTGATGCAGAGAAGGCTTTTGACAAAATTCAACAACCCTTTATGCTAAAAACCCTCAATAAACTAGGTATTGACGGAATGTATCTCAAAACAATAAAAGCTGTTTACGACAAACCAACAGCCAATATCATACTGAATGGGCAAAAACTGGAAGCATTCCCTTTGAAATCTGGCACTAGACAAGGATGCCCTCTCTCACCACTCCTATTCAATATAGTACTGGAAGTTCTAGCCAGAGCAATCAGGCAAGAAAAAGAAATAAAGGGTATCCAAATTGGAAAGGAGGAAATCAAATTGTCTCTATTTGCAGATGACATGATTGTATATCTGGAAGACCCCATCATCTCAGCCCAAAATCTCCTGAAACTGATAAACAACTTCAGCAAAGTCTCAGGATACAAAATCAACGTGCAAAAATCACAAGCATTCCTATACACCAGTAATAGACTTCAAGAGAGCCAAATCATGAACGAACTGCCATTCACAATTGCTACAAAGAGAATAAAGTACCTAGGAATACAACTAACAAGGAACGTAAAGGACCTCTTCAAGGAGAACTACAAGCCATTGCTCAACGAAATAAGAGAGGATACAAACAGATGGAGAAACATTCCATGTTCATGGTTAGGAAGAATCAACATCGTGAAAATGGCCATACTGCCCAAAGTAATTTACAGATTCAATGCTATTCCCATCAAGCTACCAACGACCTTCTTCACAGAACTGGAAAAAAACACCTTAAACTTCATATGGAACCAAAAGAGAGCCCGCATAGCCAAGTCAATTCTGGGCAAAAAGAACAAAGCGGGAGGCATCACACTACCGGACTTCAAACTATACTACAAGTCTACAGTAATCAAAACAGCATGGTACTGGTACCAAAACAGAGATATAGACCAATGGAACAGAACAGAGGCCTCACAGGAAATACAACATACCCACAACCATCTGATCTTCGACAAACCTGACAAAAACAAGCAATGGGGAAAGGACTCCCTGTTTAATAAATGGTGTTGGGAAAACTGGCTAGCCATGTGCAGAAAGCAGAAACAGGACCCCTTCCTGACACCTTACACCAAAATTAACTCCAGATGGATTAAAGACTTAAACATCAGACCTAATACCATAAAAACCTTAGAAGAAAATCTAGGCAAAACCATTCAGGACATAGGTGTAGGCAAGGACTTCATGACCAAAACGCCAAAAGCAATGGCAACAAAAGCCAAAATAGACAAATGGGACCTAATCAAACTCCACAGCTTCTGCACGGCAAAAGAAACAGTCAGTAGAGTGAATCGGCAACCAACAGAATGGGAAAAAATTTTTGCAGTCTACCCATCTGACAAGGGGCTGATATCCAGAATTTACAAAGAACTAAAGCAGATCTACAAGAAAAAAACAAACAAGCCCATTCAAAAATGGGCAAAGGATATGAACAGATACTTTACAAAAGAAGACATACAGGAGGCCAACAAACATATGAAAAAATGCTCATCATCACTGGTCATCAGAGAAATGCAAATCAAAACCACATTGAGATACCATCTCACACCAGTTAGAATGGCGATCATTAAAAAATCGGGAAACAACAGATGCTGGAGAGGATGTGGAGAAATAGGAACACTTTTACACTGTTGGTGGGAATGTAAATTAATTCAACCATTGTGGAAGACAGTGTGGCGATTCCTCAAGGACCTAAAAATAGAAATCCCATTTGACCCAGCAATCCCATTACTGGGTATATATCCAAAGGATTATAAATCATTCTACTACAAGGACACGTGCACACGAATGTTCATTGCAGCACTGTTTACAATAGCAAAGACCTGGAACCAACCCAAATGCCCAACGATGATAGACTGGATAGGGAAAATGTGGTACATATACACCATGGAATATTATGCAGCCATTAAAAACGATGAGTTCACGTCCTTTATAGGGACATGGATGAACCTGGAAACCATCATTCTCAGCAAACTGACACAAGAGCAGAAAATCAAACACCATATATTCTCGCTCATAGGCGGGTGTTGAACAATGAGAACACATGGACACAGGGAGGGGAGCACTACACACTGGGGTCTGTTGGGGGGAAATGGGGGAGGGGCGGGGGGTGGGGAGGTGGGAAGAGATAGCATGGGGAGAAACGACAGATACAGGTGAGGGGACGGAAGGCAGCAAAGCACACTGCCATGTGTGTACCTATGCAACAATCTTGCATGTTCATCACATGTACCCCAAAACCTAAAATGCAATAAAAAAAAAAAAAAAAAAAAAAAAAAAAAAAAAAAAAAAAAAAAAAAAAACTTTGGAAACATTTGAATGGTTTCTGAATCAACCATTAGTCTTCAATAACAAGTGAATGTTGTTAAGAATTCTATGCCATTTTTTCGTGTTATGCACCAATGTACAGCTAATGTCTTGGCTACACACACACACACACACCCACCAACATTCACACCAGAATTCACTTGCATGAGGAGATTGATAAGGGTAATTGTTTGCTGAAAGAAGGAGTTGGTACATGATTACTCCTCTAATGTGGATGGACATCCCAGCCCTACCCTCTGTGTCTACAGAGAGGGGTATGGGCAAAGGCTAAAGAAGCTGTTTAAATAGGAAACTTGTGACAGTGTCAGCACAAGCAATATGGCATTAGGGCCGAGGCACCAAAATGCTGCATAGAGCTTGGCAGACAGTATTCTTCCCTTATTCCATGAAGCTTTGGCATTCTGGGAGCTATTGGTCAGGCTCCCTCAAGTGATTTCTAAGCAGTAGGCTTTAACAAGGGGCTTTGAATGAAAGAATAAGTATCCTCAAAGATTGGAAATTGGGGAGGAATCAGAGGTGTCTATGGTCTTAGCGATTATGTACATGGCAAGTAAGAACCACTGAGTTGACATGAACTCATATGCACCCATAAGCTTTGGAGACCTGAAGTAATCAAGGTGTAGTTGTGTTTCCAAACAGCAGGGAGTCTATCTTGGTTCTGGCCCAAACTGAAAATCTTAGTATTGGATTTTAGCCTTTGATATCTCTGGTGGGAGGTTTTGGACTCAAGAAAATTGGTTAATTCAACTTTGAATATTAATTTAAACTTCCAAAACCTTATCAAAAATAAGACCTATTGGGAACTATCACTACTGACCTTGTTGGTAGAAACAGGGTCTAGAATGAAGGAGGTGGTCAAACCCCCT
Organism: Saimiri boliviensis; assembly: GCF_048565385.1. Taxonomy (NCBI): domain Eukaryota; kingdom Metazoa; phylum Chordata; class Mammalia; order Primates; family Cebidae; genus Saimiri; species Saimiri boliviensis. The sequence continues at coordinate 62,029,074 of NC_133453.1, forward strand.
TACTCCTACTCAGACCCCATGGAAAGAACTGTGTACTGGACTGGGTTTCATACTCAAAAGGACTATTAACAAGGGGACTACATCTAGGACTGGCATGGTACGGATAAGGAAGGCATGTCACAAGAGGAGTAACTGAAGGGATTGGAGACAGGTGGGAGAAGAACGATGTTAGGGGGACAATCATGGGGGACATGTTAATTATTGCCAAATATTTTGAGGGCTGTCAGATAATGAGATCCATGCTCTGTGGCCACAGACCATGGAACTTGGAACAAAGGATGATGATTATTAGAAAGTAAACTGAGCTGCCACAAAGTATAATGTAATATATGACAGGTATTGGGTTTCCTGTCACTGATGGTGCTCTGTTTGAGATTACATGCGCACTTTTCAGATGTGTTGAAGAAAAGTCTGAAGGAGGGGCATTGAAAGCCCATATGAATGTCTCTGTGAGAATTAGGAAAAGGTACCCTCTAGAAGTAGATGCAGCTTCAAGCAAACATGCAGTTAGACTAATTTCAGCCCCCACTTCTCCCTTTTATAGGGCATTCCTGTGCAGGGCAGACCCTGCCAACCACACGTGGCTGTGTCTGTGATATTCCCATGTTCTGTCCCAACAGAAACCAGTTGCAAAAGAGAAAACCATACTAAATAAAAGATTCCTCATGAATTAGGGGGAGGTGAGCTGTAGGAACTTTTTGAAAGAGCTTATCCTTAGTTAGATGCGTCCTTCCAAAAGCAGAAATAATTTGGGTCCTTTCCTTTGTGATTAAACTCACAACACCACATTACTGAAATGTATAAAGGGGACTGTCATGTGCAGAATTTGCTTTAAAAGTCATGATGCTTTTAGAAAATGTTTGCTGTGGACTAAATAATATGCTGAGCACTTTGCACAAATTATCACCTTAATCTCCACAGTAGTAGTATTATACCTGTTTTACAGATGAAGCTTTCCTGAGACCACTTTGCTAGAAAGCAGCAAAGGTGATATTTGATTGAGGTATGCCAAAACCCATGATCTTAATCATAACATAAAATTACCTTTTGTTTTTAAAGAAAAGAAGCAAGGTTTTGAAAGCTCTAACTCAGTGTTATGATTCTCCGTTACAGCAGACCAATCCTAAAACTGAGGTGGTGCATAAGCCAGAATGTGATTACTCTGATCTGAATATTTGTGTCTGCCCAAAAATTCATATGTTGAAACCCAGTCCCTAATGTAAGGGTATGAAGAGGTGGGCCTTTAGTAGGTGATTAGGTCATGGGAGTAAAGCTCTTATGAATGGGATCAGTGCCCTTATAAAAGAGGCCCCAGGAGATCACTCATTCTTTCTGCCATGTGAGGACACAGCAAGAAGGCAGTAGACACTGAATCTGCCAGTGCCTTGATCTTGGTCTTCCCAGTCTCAAAACTGTGAGAAAAAAATATTTGTTGCTTATAAGTCACCCAACTTATGGTATTTCGCTATAGCACCTGAATGGACTAAGACTGATGTACATACCATGTGACAAATCAGCTTTCCTGACTGTCTCTCTGAGAATCCCATCACTCAGGCCTTAATTTATGTTCCTGTGCAACATTCAGCTGAAGAAATGTAGAGGTGACTTTCAGAAAATCTGTTTGCACTGTTGCACCGCCTATAGATCAGTTCTAATCTTGTCTCTTCTCTGAAGCTTTAGCTAGCTTACAACACCTGAAGTCATTTCTCCCTCCGTGGACTTTTTCAGCATTTGTGATTGATGCAGTTGAGTTGGCAACATGTCAATACAGCTATGTGAAAATTTTTTCATTTGAAATTTGAACTGGGCATTCAATTTTTGTATTGTTTAAACGTCAGCGTGTTTATTTCTCATCTCCCCAGCTAAGTAGCAAGCTCCCTGAGGGCAGAAATCATAGCTTATACTTTAGAAACTGCCTCAACAGTGCCTTGCACAGGAGTCAATATTCCTTCTACACTGTCAGTGATTTTACGATGATTTCAATGCAGTATGCATACTGAACCAAGTCAAATTCTAAGCATGTTTTAGATTTAGAGTGTGTTTTTCAGGAGCCCCTGCTCAGTAAGTGCTTTTGTCATTGTATCTTCTTTGGGAATTCTGTAATTAGGGATCTAAAGCTCTTAATTATCAACTCCAATGGTTTTTCCTCCCCCTTCCTCTAACTAAAGTCTCAGATTGAAGTGTTTATTTTCTTTTGCAGCCTCTTTAAACTCTCTCTGATGTGGACTGCCCCTCCCTTTTTGTTCTTAGGTGACAACCCACCCTGTTCTTGCTATAACCCTATCCATTAACTCCTTCTGAAAGGCAGCAGAAAAAAATAGTATAATAGTATAATTTAGGACTTTGGAGTCAGATTTAGGTAAAATCTTATCTCCATTTGGGAAAGTTACTGGGCATTGTAGGTCTCCATTTTCCAATCCATAAAATATAGAGAAGCATATCCGTCTCATAGGATTTATCTAAGGACGAAACAAATTAGTCAGGTAAAGTATCTGGCCTGGCCCTTGGCCCACAGTAGATAGCAATAAATTTAAGTTTTTCCTCTTTAAAATTTCTTCTCCTTCCCTTCCCTAGATACAGATTTCCCTGTGTGTTCTGTACCTGAGTGATCTCATGCATTTTACTCTCCCTGAAAATTATCCTACCTCTGGATTAGAGTTTTCAGTTCTGAGGACTAATAAAGTTTTGTCCCTGGATTTTCAAAAATGAATATGTCCTAGGCTTACAGAATATCTGTCATCTTTCCCTATCTCCACACTCCTTAAAACAACTGCATTCTGCTAATAGGGCCATAGTCACTCGGGAGCAAAAGGTAAGCCGCCGCTATCTGGCCACGGAGCCTGTGGAATCTTCTGTGGTACGTCTTGAGTCACCAGCACCATTGCCTCCCATCTGCATGACTTCTGTGGTTTACCAGACATCTTCTCACCCTCAGTGTCTCCTACCCAGGTCTTCTTGCTCATTGTCCCTGGATTAAGCTTTCTAAAATCGCATCTTAAACTACGTCACTCCCCTGCTCCATATTCTTAACAAGTTCTCCATTGCCTATAACTAAGGTGTCAGCAACTTCGTGAGGGCCTCACCTTTGACCCTTGACTTCCTTTTCAGTGTTATTCCACCATACGATTACTCATTGGGCCAAGAACGCACTCTGTACTCTGCTGCATTTGTGTCTTTTGTTCCCGCTGTTTCCTTCTAATGCCTCCAATCTCTCCTTCCTGAACTCTGTCTCATCCTGAAAGACCCAGCTTGAAAGTTGCTGACACTTACTGTTAAAACTGGCTCCTTCCTTGAGCTCCCCACTACCGGACCACTTTTCAAGTTCATCCCTTGACTTCTGTACCCAGACCTCTCCCCAGCTCCTGCTGCTGTGCTGCTTCCCACACTCCACAGAACACTCTAGGTCAGCAGCTTCAAAACAATGTGGTCACAGAACACCTTAAAAATTAAAATGTGGAATAAAATATGCAGTACAATAAAGTACTGGTAAGCCAATTAATCCCTGAAAGAAAGATCGGAATTTATCCCACACTCTTTTATAAACCTAGGAATGACTTCATTAAGTTAGATTTTCATATGAGATGTATTTTCATGTTTCTTCTTAGATTTTGCTTTCATTGTAGCACAACATAAAATTTCATCGCGCAGGTATAAAACAGCAAAGAGAAAATAAAGACTTTTTTGTTTATTCTTTTGTTTGGTTTTGTTTTAGAAAATAAAGCTTTCTCTTCTAAGTACTCAGTCTTTTTACTTCTTTGATTTAGACGTCATCTAAGATCTATGAGACTCAGCTTTTTATTAAAACTTCCATTTTTCAGCCAGAGAGCCACAGAGAGTAAGTTTATGTATTATTAATGTTTAATATGCAATAAGGGATGAATAACATTACAAATACATGCTGAATTTATCAGAAACAGGCAACGATCATTACAGATGAGATATATTAATGATGGTAAATAATATCTATGTGTCCCCTCATGCATCCAATGGCCCTTCCATGCAGTTTCCTGCCTTTTCAGCATGGCATAATTTCACATAGGCACATTATTGCAAAATAACAAAGATGATGTGCGTGTTTAGTGTTTTCTTACATATAGTGCAGTTTAGATTAAAAAGCCAATAGAGTGATTATTATTCTTGCTGTAGTATACTCATTAACATATCTTGAAACCCAGGGTTCCACAGAAGGTAGTCTGAAAACCTTGCCCTAGTATACTTGCATCCATTCACATAATTTCAGTTATCACTTGCCAAGCCACAAATTGGACATCCTCCAGAAAATTTTCCTTGCCAATACTAATTTGAGCAGTTCTCAATTTTGTATCTCCGCAGCTCCTGGCAGTGCTCAATATATACTTGTGGAGGAAAAGATGGAAAGCAGGAGAGGAATAGGTTGTCTTAACTATTTCTCACAGCATTTCTGTATGTGTAGTGTCTGTGGTGAAAGTGATACAAGGGAAAGTTCACAAAATCATTTAGCATAAAATTCCTTGTTCAAATTAAACATGAAAAGAGGTTTAATTATTAATGTTAAGGGTCAGTTGCATTAAAATAGGCTTTTAAGTGAGATTTTGTAAGTAGGATATGTGCTATTGTTAAGAAACACATTCTGAAATTACCAAAATAGTTACTGATACTAAAATTGTTATTAAAATAATTACTAAGATAGTAAAATTGTTCTTCAAATAATTATTAATTTAAAAGACCATAGTCTAGATATGTTCTTTTGCTGCATTTGTAATTTTTTAAAGTCCCAATATACTTTCTGATTTTTCCCCATTTAGGTTTCATTCTTCCTTCTGCCAGAACATCTAGTCTGTTCAATTAAACAGGGCAAGCTGGGAGGTTGATGGAATTTTATTAGTTGTTGATGTCTTATTGTTAATTTTGGTCCTTAACATATGTTTGCCTGCTTTGGGACCTAAATACAACCTACAGTTGCTCTCTAAATCATAGGGAATCTATAGTTTCTGCCCATGGATTTTATTATTATAAATTATAGCAGGTAGGTCATTTTGAAGTAGCTTCTGATAATACCTTGCTATCGTTTTGTGACTAATGTCACTTACTACTTCTTAATAAGGACAGATTATCCTGCTATTAGTGTAGTTTATAGAGTTTGCATTCAAGAAAACTTATGTTTCTCTCTTTTCTTTCTGCCTACCTTGGTGCTCTGATAGTTTCAAAGAAAGCATGGAGAAATCATCATACTCCGACTGGCTAATAAATAACAGTGTGGCTGAGCTGGTTGCTTCAACAGGCCTTCCAGTGAACATCAGTGATGCCTACCAGGATCCACGCTTTGATGCAGAGGTAAGAGAAGCCCCTCTGGTTGCAATCTTAAGGTTTAGTTGTCACACTGAAAGAAGTTGAAACACAAAAAGGAACATTATACAGATCGACAGCAATTCCTGAGTTTACTGGTAATTCTTTTGCGTCCTTCCTCTGTGATCTTATTTTTAGCATTGCCCACTGTTGACTCTAAGTTAGAGAAACTTCCCTAACTCTGCCCTGGTTTATAGCAAGATGGTTATCCTTAGTCTGATATTCTTTTATGATTGGGTATATTTTATGTTAAAATATGAACTATTTAATTTTAAAATTGTATATAACAGAGTTATTTCTCAATAGAACCTAAAACAACTACCATATTTATAAAAATTGCTCCCAAGAAATAGTAAATTGGTTGGTGTTATTGTTTAATGTTAATTATCTAGGCACACTGTGTTGATATAGAGAATATATTAAGACAGTTTTGAAGTTTACATTCTAAGGTAGTATAGAGTGTCATACAGATAAATTCTGATATGATAATGAACTGATAATCTCTATGTGCATATGCATGCTATACATGTATATATACACATATTGAATATAAGGTTTCCTCTTGAAGATTGCCAAGCTGAGCTCTGAAAAGTAGCAGGCTTTTTTTGGTGAGGAAGGGTGAGGTGATTTGTGTTCCAGGCAAAGCTGAGCGGGCATGGGGCATTGGGGAATTGAGATGGTCTAATGTGGCCGAAGGGCCATGATCCATGGAACTGGAGAGGGAAGCAGGCACTAGATCACCAAAAGACTTTGAAAGGCATGTTAAGGAGGTGGAGTATTAGTTCTGTACAATTAAGAACCATTGAGTTTTAAGGGGAAAGAAGCAAGAGTTATATTCTAGAATGATCACACTGGCTACAAAGCAGGGGATAGGTTAGTAATGATAACATGTAAACAGTTAACTTTCAACCCTGAGAAGCAGATGTTATCATTCCCATTTTACAGAAATTGAAAGCTGCTTTATGGGTCTGGAGGCAGATGAGGATTCAGTCCTGCTACTTCTCAAACTCCATAGTCCATATTTTTAATCCTGCCCTGTGCTGTCTCCATTGTCTGTGGCCGGGACACAGTGATGGCAGGGAGGCTGGGGTCCAAGTCTAATTTACAACTTCAGTCAGATCATCTTTCCAGATCTCTGCAAGAAAACCTTGTATTCCCAAACTTACCACCTCCCTGTAGCTGACTAAAACTATCTTCCCCACGCTACATTTTCTATGTATTTTCTATTCCTTCTTGAGGTTCGAGGCTCCTCAGTCCTTACATGAACTCCTAGTCTGGGTTGGGCATCTTTCCAGCTGCTCCCTTGGCTGTCCTAACACTGACTACCCTCTAGTTCGCCTCAGTTTTGATACATTAAATCTTAACTTTGAGTTACTTCCCTTGGGAAAGTTCACAGTTCAACCTTCTTTAGTTCTCCTCTTGTAAAGTAGAACACTACTAACTTGGTTATAGGACTGGTGCAGTGAAAATGATTTGAAGATTCAATGTTTATATACTTTTGCATTGTGGTTGGGTTAGGACAGATTTTATGTATTTTGCCTTGTGCTATTTTTCTCTCTTCCTTGAATTTGAACTTATCAGTTCTTTGTTTTCCTATATCAGTTCATTGCACATGTTTAAATCCCCGTCAAAAATATTGTTATATTTTTCATGTCTCTGAACATTGCATAAATTGACTTACTTTTTTTTGCTGTCAACATTTCGTTACTGAGTTGTGTAAACGTGTAATGCATTCATTTATTTGCACTGCTGCAAAGTATTCTGTTATATGAATAAGCCTCATTTTGTTTATCCACTATGGTGGATTCAGTGAGTTACTATCACATACACAGCATTGCAAGGACATTCTTATTCATGTCTCTAAGTGCTCAAGTATAACAGTTTTCCTAGAATTCATGTCTAAGAGAATGACATGCTGGGCCATAAACTGCATCTTTTCTTTTACCAGGGAATAAAAAATCATTGTCCAATCATCGTTCTTTTTTCTTATGAAAAATACCACATTTAATAAGCACAATTAATATTTCAAGCATACTTCTTGCTATTACAATATAGTGAGTTTCAATATACCATATTATTTTACTACAGTCAGATTTTTACCATATCCCTTTCTAATTAGTGATACAGCCATATTACATTTTCCTCCATGTTCACAGTCCAGTCCAATAAGGCAGCCTGTCCTGCTGGTTCACAAAAAGAACAATGTGGGAGTCTCAAAAGGCAAAAAGGCAACAATTATTTCTGTGGGATTGTTCATAAAAATTTCATGTCCTTATCTAGTAGTGAGAAGCAATGATGTCTGAAGACAGTAGACTGTGGTAGATTAAGCAGTGACTCTTTCATGAAATCACTTTCTTCTCTATGAACTTAAACTATCATTATTTCTTAGTCCCCCACCCAGATGCTTTCAATCTGCAATGTAGCAAATAGTATATTTTAATTGCAAATCTGAAGATGCATTGTATGCTGATTTTTACATGTTCTCTTTGTGTGGTACTGAAATTCAAAGGTACTTTAAATTTTTCTTCTCATGCTGAGAGAAAAAAAACTGGAGAGGAATTAATGCACATAAAGGTGATAGAGAGGTTGAGGATGGAGGAGAGAGAGAGAGAGAGAGAGAGAGAGAGAGAGAGAGAGAGAAAGAGAGAGACTGTGTTCTGTCTAAATACAGACATTTAGTAGATACGTCCTACAAATGTGTGTGTGTATGTTGTAAGTATATATGTGTGTGTTTTGTATCATACTAGGTCAAGAAAATCTATTTATCTGCTTACACTTCCTCTCTCCTCAATTATATTTTACCTCAGGGACAGGTGGCAACTGTTTATTAATAATAAATGAAACAGACTCAAGACTGAGTCACAGGGCTCTCCCAAGAGGCTAAGAGACCTGAACCTTTTCCCCACAATGCCTGATGTAAGATGGTATATATCATAAGATAAAGACAACCATTTCAGGTAATATTTTTTCATTAGTGTGTTAAGTATTTCCCTCAAGATAAATATATATATATATATCAGACAAAATGAAATTGCTTCATACTTTCACCCCACTGTAACTATCCAATGAGTTCTTGCTGCCCATTGCACAGACAAAACAAGACCATGGCATTGCAATAAAGGAAGAGTTTAATAGACATGAGGCCAGCCACACCATATGGGAAATGGAGTTATTATTCAAATCAATCTCCCCAAGAATGTGGGGGCTGGAGTTTTTCAAAAATAGTTTGCAGGAAGGGGCAGGAGTAGCTAGGCAACGGGTGCTTGCTTCTGATTGATTGGGGATGTAATCATAGGCGTATGGGAGATGGTCCTCATGCGTGCTAAGTCGCTTCTGGGTAGAGCCACAGGAGCAGTTGGTAGGTCCAAGTGGAGCCACTGGTCTCCTCAGACATGCCAGAAAACCTGAAAAGATATCTCAAAAGGCCAATCTTAGGTTCTAGGATAGTGATGCTATCTGCAAGAGTAATTGAGGAAGTTGCATATCTTGTGACCTCCAGAATAATGGCTGACAATCATTTATGTCTACACCTTAGCAGAATTCGGGTTCCTCTTTCCTCCCAGCCTGGTGCTCTCTCATTAGCTTTACAAAGACAACTGAGTTTTGGAGAAACAAGAGCTATAATCATTTAAACTATCAACTAAATGTCTCCCAAAGTTAGCCTGAGCAAAGCCCAGAAATAATTAAGAGCAGCTTGAAGGACACAGGCAAGATGAAGGTTGGCCAGATCAGAACTCCTTCACTGCCATAATTTTCTCTCACTGCTAAAATTTCTGCAAAGGTGATTTCACCACAATTAAAAATGATTCTAGAATCATCATAGAGACAGGAAACACCTTTTAGAATTATATTGCCTTCCTACAAAGGTCTGAGTCCTTTCTTGAGTGTGGTGCAAAGTCCATCTTTTCTCCTAGTAAACATAACTGAATAGTTACTTGTCGGCGGTATAATATTAAGAAACATTTCTTAAATCCAGGATTAATTGATAATTGTTATCTGCCCTGAAAAAAGTGTTTGCTTTTTTGTTCCCTGCACTGACTTCTCTGAATAGTCTGAGGTTGGTTAACAATAAAGATAATTTGCAAAGAGGTAGCATGGGGAATCCTTTTCAGAGCATTTCCTCTATTTCCTACTAATTTTCTCAACGTAAGTGTACTTCATGGATTTAAATTTACCAGGAACACAATAATTCTGAGCACTAATGATGCAAGTTTCTTTTTTTTTTTTTGGTTTCTTAGCTTAGATAATCTGGATTCTTGTCTCATGACAAGGAAGAATTAGGCACATGGAAACATTGAAAGGTTAAGAGGACAGAATTTATTAAGTTGAAATAAAGCTTTCAGCAAAGAGAGAGGGGTCCTGCAAGCAGGTTTCTACCTCACAAATTGAACCAGAACCACCACACATGAGTTGAAGAGGCCAGGCTCCTCCTCGCATAAGGTGTGAATTACTGGTGGCTCCACCCCATTCCCCCAGTGCATGTGGCCCTCCAGTCTGCTGCAGACATGCAGGCAAGCCCCCTGTGCAGGTTCCCTTATCTGCACAAAACAACTGGTGTAAATACTCGTAAGGTGGGTCACAGATTCTCCAGGGACCCTTCCCTCTCTGTCTAGGCACTTGTCTGCCTCTTGCCTCTATCACTCCTTCTCTGAAGAGGTACATTTAATTGGCATTAGAATAGGGACAAAGACTGATCTTAGCAGCTTCCTGCTGACGGGGCACTGTTTTGGGAAGATGGCAGTCAGATCTCCCTCAGAGGCCTATCTAAGGGTCTTCAGTGAAAGGGAACCATTTTCTGAGATTCTGGTTGCATGACCGTTTGGAGTTCAATGGCATAAAGGGGAGAGACAAACTGGGTTATTAGAAGATGTATCAAAATGAACAAAAGTGGAGGGTAAGAAGAGCTCAAAACTCCCAAGGCTGCTGGCATGCCCAGATAACTAGTGACTATAGTTATGCCTGCTAAGATTTGAGTGCATGGGGCTTCGATTTGGTTAGCTTTCTTGGTATAATTTTCTTTAAAAAGGAAACCTCCAGGTAATGGGCACCCTATTTACTCCTATAACCTGGTAGAATTTACAGGATAACTTCCCAGAACTAGAATATTGATCCAGATTTTTACATTACCCATCCCTTTTGTTTCTTCTGAGCTGCAGCCAGAGATCACTGGTTGGTTCACAGTAATAACCAAGGTTAGTCTAAAATGCAGACAAAAACATAAAAACAACTGAGACTAGAATAGAATGACAAGTATATGATTTTTTCTCTCTCCAGTCCTCATTTTTGTTAAAAACAAATCATGATAGGACTGAGTTGTTTGCACAGTAAACTTTAGCCTTATATTTGGCCTGATTATTGGCATAAAGTGCAGCAAGGATAATTATTTTCACAAAGGCCTTTTAAATTGGCTTTGAAGGAACTCTGTTCCACAAGGAATCTCAGATAAAAACTTCTAAAGCCAAGCCGTTCAACCATAGGTTTGTATACTCAAATATCTATGAGTTAGGTAAATTCCTAACTTCTTCATGTCCCAAGAATATGGGGTTCTTGTGCCTATTAGAAAGTGACATTCTTTACTCAACACAGGTTAGAAACCCTGTATGGGAACTGTAGACAAGGTATGAGGCCAGTTTCCCAAGGGTCTTTTATTGGCTCTGCAAGTCAAGCTTGATTCCCTAAAGGACAGCATGTCATTCCAGTCAAAGCCTAGATAAAAGAACCAGTTTATTTAATTGCATCCTGTTGCCAAAGAAAATAGGTTCTTATTGCACTGATGCAAATAACTGTATTGCCATGAGTTAAGAATACTTTTGGGAGGCCAAGGTGGGCAGATCACAAGGTCAGGAGTTTGAGACCAGCCTGGCCAACATGGTGAAACCCTGTCTCTACTAAACATACAAAAAATTAGGCAGGCGTGGTTGCATGCACCTGTAATCCCAGCTACTTGTGAGGCTGAGGCAGGACTGTAAATAGCTCAAAATAAAAGTTTCCTTGACTCTGGAAAACAAGGATGAACAATGAATGTTTTAAGCAAAAATTTAAAAAGATTACTTCGGTTTTCTATTAGTCCAGTCCATTTAATTAACTCTTGTTCTGTTTGATATTCATGAACACTTCAGCTCTTCATGAGTCCTGTACATTTTTCCTTTAGTCCAATGCCATGGTCTCCAAAGTTAACAGAAACCTGCATTTGAGATCACCTGTCAATGTTCTGCAGCTGATTATAAAACATCTTTTGAAGAGGTTCAAAACAAGACAATAATTGTCTGTGAATAGCAAAATGTCCAGGGTTGTTAAAGTTAAAAACAAAATGACAAAGAAATTTGGTTATTTCTGTGGTTTACAATAACTTAAAATAATATCCTTAATTATGATGATAGCATATACTCAGACATTAGAATTTTAGAAATCTCATGCAAGTTTGGAACATATATTAATGTTATTCACTGAAATATAACCTGAAGAAAATTAAGCATCATTTTGGCAATTCCATTTACCTAAACATGTTGAATAATCCTGTTTACCTCTCTTTTGGATGCTCCAGGGGCCCTCTGTAACATCCAAAAGCTAGGAGTCAGGAAAGATAACCTTGAAACTGCAATATGATTTTTGGAAGCCTGTTAAATGTGTTTGAGATTTAGAACACTTGATATTATGAAATACAATTCTGGATTACCATATGCTATTTATTTAGCCAAAATGATGACTCAAAAAAATTTTAAGGTAAAAGCCCTCTCATTATCCTCTACCATTACATGAAAATCTTATTTAAGAGAAAGAAAGCCAAATTTTACCCTTACATTAGTCTACTATTAATGTCAACTCAATTTTCTAATGAAATCTTACAGACACTTCTATCAAATCTTAACCAGTTTAACCATGAGGATTCCTATAAACCTTTTGTAACCCTTTACAAATTTTGCTAAAAAGAATCTTGTTGTGCTTTTATTTCAATGTGCAGTTTATAGAAAAAACCATATCAAACCCTTTTAAATTTAGTTAATATGTTCATGCACAGAATTCCTTTTGTAAGACAAATTTTTTTAGTCATTCCACAACTTGTTTAAACCCGTAGGCAAAATTTTAAATTTCCTTGCCTTATAAAACTCTTTTGCTAAAAACACATTTTACACACCATTTCTTACACACCTTGCATGTAAATCCATTTTCAGTGGTCTCAATTACATGTTATAATGGTAACCCTTAGCAGTTTTTAACATTAATATAAATCCTAAGTAAGTTGCTTTAATAATGTACTAGGTGCCAATAAAGTTTGACTCCTTCCAGCATAGTTAATGATGTGGTTAATTTCACATATCCCCAAGCCTTATCAAGTTGTAAAGCAGGCAAGTAGAACAGTTCTCAAAGGTCAAAGAAGCAGTTTGCGACCTTAAAACATTTAGCAAACCTAGTATCTGACTTGCATAATTTTGACCACCTATTTACATTTTGATGACATTTGCAGTTTACCATTAATCTTTAAGACTGTTGTTATTTCTCAAAGATTAAAGTCACATGAACTAAAGGTATTACTGCTTTTTATCTTTTAAAAAAAATTTATCTAGGTGCTTATTTGTCTTCAAGCTAATTAGAGCACTTTTCTGTATAAACATAACACATGTAACACATATATGATTACACAGACAGAAAAGAAAATCCAGTAGTTGTAAGATTTTTTCATTTGTCAATCTAATTGGATTATTGGCTGCTGGGTGGAGCCCTTTAAGAGCAAGGCTAGGAAAGCATGCATTTTCTAGGGCCTAACAAACAGGTATGACTGGAAGACAAAAACGGATTTTGAGAGGGATCTATCTGCCTCTAATATCTGGGGTTCCATGAGGAAAACAGAGGTTTCTGACAAAATGGGATCTGTGGTGCCTTTTCTGTTTTTCTCAAGGAGTCCCGAGCCATCAGAAATTAATTTAGGGCCTCTCATGTGTGCATTAAGAATGAGACAAAATGGAGAAAAATATTTCAGTCAATTGAGAAGAAACTTCTTCCAGAAAAGCAAAATTCAAGAAAAGAAAAAAACCATAAAAGTCCTTTAAACGTACTTGGGTATCCACTTTTAATTAAGTTGAGCACTCCTTAAGAACATCCTTTTAAGTCCCTTATTACCTGACTTTAGCCATGCCAAGCAGCCAACATTTCTGGTTTCTGAACTTTACCAAAGGTAACCTCACAGGTGAAACCAACAAGCCTCAATTAAGATTATAACTTAACCATGAGTGTACAAAGTCTTTTCAAAGGGGGAAGTAAGGAGAAGCAGTTTTTATAAATCTAGAATGTTTAACAGTAGCTCAGAGAAGGGAAAATTTAAGAAGGGAAGCTAGAAGTTGTCTATGGAGGGGAAGGGAGTCAGAAATGGTAGAAATCACACAGCAATTAACTTGAAAGTACTCATTCTCCAAGCCAGGATTGAACCTTAGCCACCATTGTAAAATATCAGAGATTAAAACAAAGTACTGCCATATGGTTACAGGTCATGCTCCCAAGGACATAAAATATGATCCAGGCCTGCAGCCAAGTTTATTACTGACCAGTTTGCTGGGATGACTTGAAAAGTGGACTTATGGGGTCCTACACTTGCGTCCTATCCTAAAGTACTCCTCTTTCTGACAGAACCATACAGAAAGACATGCAAAGCATACCAGATTGGCTACAGCTTAAGACCAACCTCATAAATCCTTTTTCATTAATCAAAACGTTATAGAGAATATAAACAATGATCCTTACCATTCCTTTTACTGGTTTGCATAGGAAGGGAGGGACCAAAAGTCTGACTGGTAAAAAAACTTTTACCCTTTTACTGGCATGTCAGGCTTCTGGGTTCCCTTCCTCTGAGGTCTATTCTAATCCAAGCAGCTTAAGGTTTGGGAAATTAACTTTTCCCATTTTGGAGGAAGCATCCAAGGAAAGTATCCTGTAGTATGGGAACACAATTACCTCTCTGTGAGGAGAGGACAGAGGAGGAAAAAGGAAAAAGAAGGCATTTTCTCAAAGGAGCCCCCAGGCCTCAGGATACGTTTGAGAGAGATACAGACTAAAGATGAATGGTTACCCAGCTAGGAAGAAGGGATAAGGTGTCCCTAATTCCTTTCTCTTCCCAGCAAATAGCGGGTATGTGAGGGAGAGAAAGAAGAGGCATTTCTTTTCTTTCTTCTGCCCTTATATCCCCAAGTCCTGGTGACCTTGACAGGGTGCTACCCATAGGCGTCAGTGCAGCTTCCACCCATGTTAACAGAGGGGCCTAGAGGGTGGAAATATCTGTACTCACCTATGTGCACCCTGTCCCCCCTGTTGACATAAGCTTTGAGTTCCTTAAATCTTGACAGACTGTATCCAGCAGCTAGCTGCTACCTCCTTTTCATAAGCTGAATGCTAAGGTCAAGCTGAGGAGCTGAGTTCTCCTGAAAAAAGCAAGAGAAAAAAGGTGTCTTGTGAATTGGGGTCCTGGCCTAACAAGATATTTTCCAAAAAAAAAAAAAAAAAAAACCTCTTGCATAAAGCTCCCTATATCTGCAAGGCTGTGTTAATGGCTAACAGAGTGGAGAAAAGAAAGAAAAAAAGAGCTTAAGTGAAAGGCTGGGAAGACGGCTGAGGGAGAAACCTCTTATTCTTATGCAAATGGATTTCTCCATCAGAAAGAGACACCTTTTATTGCTGTCTCCTCCCTGGGGCATTTACTGAGCTGGACCCCTT
Source organism: Saimiri boliviensis (assembly GCF_048565385.1). NCBI lineage: Eukaryota > Metazoa > Chordata > Mammalia > Primates > Cebidae > Saimiri > Saimiri boliviensis. The sequence goes on from NC_133453.1 coordinate 62,044,101, forward strand.
GGCCAGGTGAGGGGAAGACTCTGCGCATGCCTGGCAGGGAATGCTGCCCAGCTAGCCACCCCAGGCTCAGGCCATGTGCCCCAGAAAGGAGAAGAGTGGGGCAGGGAGCTGCCCCTCACATTTGTCCTGTGCGTGGGCCTGTGACCATTTGGGTGAGCTGGAACACCCCTAATATTGTAAAATAAAAGATAGGTCCCAATATATTCCCCCCAAAAAGAAGGAAAATTCCATAGAAAAGACTGGGTTGGACTGAGGCTGACATTCCCAACTTCTGAGAATAATGGGGCAGGGAAAGAGGGGTAGTTTCCCCGGCCTTCAGAAAAAGTCTGAGGACAGGAAAGCTCAGCAAGAAAAGTGAGAGATATGTTTGGGTTTAAGTTTTACTCACCGTTCTGACAAGTCCCTATACAGGCCACCAAAATGATGCAGGATTTTTTTGCTCCATAGCTCAGCTAATCTGTGTTCTTGTCTCATGACCAGGAAGAATTAGGTAGGCACATTGAAGGGTGAGGAGAGTGGAATTTATTAAGTGAATTGAAAGCTCTCAGCAAAGAGAAGGGGTCCTGCAAGCAAGTTTCCACCTCCCAAATTGAATACCAGGTCCACCACACACCAGCTGAAGAGGCCAGGCTCCTTCCCTGCATTAGACGTAAATTTATGGTGGCTCCACACCATCCCCCTAGTGCATGTGGGCCTCCAGTCTGCTGCAGATGATCAGGTAAGCCCCCAGTGCAGGTTCCTTATCTGCACAAAATAACTGGTGTAAACACTTGTGGGGCAGGTTGGAAATTGTATGGAGATCCTTCCCTATCTGTCTAGGCCTTTGTCTGCCTCCTGCCTCTATCACTAATATCTATTCTAAATTTCTCAATGGCTCACTGACTAATTCTGGCAACATGAATTCTCTTTACTGATCCCAATTCATCATCACACACACACACACACACACACACACACACACACGGGAGTTTATTAAGGACTATTAACTCACATGATCACAAGGTCCTACAATAGGCTGTCTGCAAGTTGAGGACAAGCAAGACAGTCTGAGTCCCAAAGCTGAAGAACTTGCAGTCCAATGTTTGAGGGCAGGAAGCATCCAGCATGAGAGAAAGATGTAGGCTGGGAGGCTAAGCCAGACTGACCTTTTCATGTTTTTTCTGCCTGCTTTACATTCTAGCTGTGCTCGTAGCTGTTTAGATGGTGGCCACCTAGATTAAGGGTGTGTTTGCCTTTCCCAGACCACTGACTCAAACATTAATCTCCTTTGGCAACACCTTCACAGACATACCCAGGATCAATATTTTGCATCCTTCAATCCAATCAAGTTGATACTCAGTATTAACCATCCCGCTACTGATCACTAGTTTCAGGGTTTTTCTATCTATGGGGAGATTGCCTTTCCTTGGCATTGGTTGTAGACAATTATTATTTTAGAGAGCTGACCTGGTCACCTGACATTCATGGAGGTGGTGGTGGGGGGGGCTCTCCTGCCATGCTCCTGACTAGCTATTTACTGTAATACCTATACTGCCCAAGCCTATGCAACCCACCAATTCTTTTTTTTGTTGTTTTTTTTGTTTTGTTTTTTTTTTTGAGACGGAGTTTCGCTCTTGTTACCCAGGTTGGAGTGTAATGGCGCTATCTCGGCTCACCACAGCCTCTGCCTACTGGGTTCAGGCAATTCTCCTGCCTCAGCCTCCTGACTAGCTGGGATTACAGGCACGCACCACCATGCCCGGCTGATTTTTTGTATTTTTAGTAGAGACGGGGTTTCACCATGTTGACCATGATGGTCTCGATCTCTTGACCTCATGATCCACCCACCTCGGCCTCCCAAAGTGCTGGGATTACAGGCTTGAGCCACCGCACCCGGCCGCAACCCACCAATTCTTAAAGCGTATAGCTAAAGCCAGTTACACTTGTATATTTCAAACAGAGCCCTGGTGACTACATTTAAAATCCCTGTATCAGTTAAAGTAATAGATACGCTTCAAAATTTCTGTGGTTTAATACAATAGATGTTTAGTTTTTGTTCATGTTAAGCCCAAATGGGTTTTCCTGATCAGTGTCGGTGGGATAGGGAGGTGTTCCTTATTATGTGAATGAAATATTTCAGCAAAAACTTATGAATGACTTGCCCCATAAACCATATTGTGAATTCTTGAGATTGATAACTGCTGATGCTGACCCCAATACATCCACTTGTGTGCATTTGATAGTTTATTCTTCAATTTGGACTAGCATAGGAAGCTTGCCGATTTGGGAATTTATGACGCCAGTGGCTTGTTTCTGTTAGTAAGAGATAATATACTCTATCAAGCTTTGCTTTAGGCATACAGTTAAAGTATAAAGGGAAACTAGATTTCCAATTTTTACGTCTTTCCTATCTTGATATAATTCATGGAAGTCCTTAGAAATTCTGCCCAAAAATATGCAGCAAGAGAATGATCCTTATTTTGAAACTTCAGTTTTGAAACTGTTGGTGTTCCTTTGGATAGAAGCTACAAAGGGATGTCTTTAATATGATGTAAACACCAACCCAAGTGCTGTCAGATGCCTGCTGAGAGGGCTATGGGGCAAGTAATCATAGTTGTTTACCTGCTGGGTGTTCTCTTAGTGATTGTCTTAAATATTTAATGGAGTTCCCTCCTTGTGGTGAACAGAGCAGACTTAGCAGGCAAGCCATAGCGATTACTTGCCTTCTGAATGCCTGTTTGAGTTGACTCTCAAAAGTGGCACTTGCTGGGCTTGATAGTATGCGTTGTTTTAAAGCCAAACTCTGGCTTATGGGTGGAAAAAATTATGACAAAAGATAATATAAGATTTCACAGAACCAGAGCTAAGTTTCTGAGCTTTGAATTCTGCGACCTTATGAAAATCGCTGTTTATTCTGTTACAATATTCTATGAAAAGAATGTAAGACAGAAAAGACCTACTCAATATAATATTATATTTGTAGTAGTACAAGAAACTCTCATGTTTGTGGGTCATCTGTTCACTGGTTTTGTAGTTTTATCAGTCAGCTGCTCCATGGGAACAGGGTATCCATATCTGTTTCTAAAGACATTGTCAGGATTATTATGTATATTAATTTTCTATTGCAGCAAAATAGATCACTACAAACTCAGCACTTAACACCCAATTATTATTATTACTGTTTTTGTGGATGGAGTCTCGCTATGTCGTCCAGGCTGGAGTGCAGTAGCACATTCTCGGCTCACTGCAACCTCTGCCTCCTGGGTTAAAGCGATTGTTCTGCCTCAGCCTCCTGAATAACTGAGATTACTGGCATATACCACCATGCCCAGCTAATTTTTTTAATTTTTAACAGAGACAGGGTTTCACCATGTTGGCCACGCTGGTCCTGAACTCCTGACCTCCAGTGATCCGCCGACCTTGGCTTCCCAAAAAGTGCTAGGGTTACAGGCGTGAGCCACTGTGCCCGACCAAAACAACACCTGATTATTATCTCACAGTTTCTGTGGGTCAGAAGTCTGGGCATGGCATTGCTGGGTTCTCTGCTTAGGGTCTCACAAGGCTGAAATTAAGGGGTTGGTCCTGTGGGATACTTATTTGGATCGTGGTGTTCTTTTTAAAGCTCATTCAGGTTGTTGAGAGAATTGAGTTTCTTGTAGTTGTAGATTGAGGCTCTCATTTTTCTGCTGGCCATGGCCCAGGGTTTATCTCAGCTTCCAGAGATTGCCCTTGATTCCTAGCATGTGGCCCTCTCATCACATGGCAGCTTACTTCTTCAAAGCCAATGGGAGAAGTTCACTCCAGTTGGCTGTGACAGAAGCTTACATAATATCCAGAGTGGCTTATATAATCTCAGGAGTGATTATTTCATCGTCTTTGCCATGTAATGTAACATCACCAAGGAATTGACTGTCCCATCGTATTCACAGGCCCAGTCCACGCTCAAGGGAAGGGATTATTCAAGATACGTAGAAGGCTGGAGTTGGGGGTGGTGGCAGGTGGGATTCTTAGAGGCCATCTTCGAATTTTGTCTATCATACCCTAATAAAGACTAAAATTTAGTCCATGCAAAATGCCTATCCCATGAAGCAATCTATATATCCTGATATTTTTAAATGTCTACAAGAAAAATGTAAACCACAGAGAAGTATGTTTAAAATAATGTATACAAGTATGTATAGAATAATAGATGTGGTTGTATATATATAAACAGTATATGCATATTTTTAATAGATACTTTAAGCTTAACATGTCTAAAACACAGATCACAGTCTCCTTCCCCCCAAGCCTGCCCCTCTATAGTTTCCATATCTCTATTGAGGCCACATGATCCTTCATGATTCTTATGTCAAAAAAAGTTAGGCATGATTCTCCCTGTCTCTCATGTTGAACATGAATTCATCAGGAAGTTCAATTGCATAATTTATCCAGAATCTGACCGCTTCTTACCACTAGCTGCTACCACTGAGATCCAAGCTACCGTCATCCCTGGACTATTTCATGTACAAATCCTCTTAAAGTGCCCCTCTCCTTTCACTTTTCCCCTCTATCCTCTTTTCTCAACACAATAGTTAGAGCAATTAAATTTTAAGTTATATTACAACTCTGCTCACACAGTCTTCAGTGACTCCTTATTTCACTGGAGTAAAAGCCAAATTCGCAATTCTCTCAGGTATCTACAATGCCATAAACCATCTGGCACCCTATCATCCATCTCCATCCCTTACTCATACTGCGCGATCCACACTAGTCTCCTTGTTCCTACATGCCGCTCACACGCCGACCTCAGGGAATTTGCACTGGCTACTCTCTCAGCTGAAATGCTCTTCCCCCAATAGCCGTATGGCTCATATCTTCTCCTCTTTAAGACCATTGTTCAAATGTTACCTGACAGGTGAGTCCTGATACCCTTGGTAATCCTTACCCCTCTTATCATGCTCTGGTTTTTTTTCCCATCATCTTAATATCTTCTAACATACAATTTATTCATTTATTTTCCCATTGTTTACCATCTCTCTCCTATCACTAAAATGTAAGCCCTATGAAGGTGAGGGTTTTGTTGTTTTTTTCCACTGATATATCCCCAATGCCTAGAACAATATTTAGTACATAACATTCTTGTTGAATATTGGTCAATGTTGTTGAATATATTATCTGTGTAATTTATGAATATGCTTTATGTCATGAAATACATATTGACATATGAACTTACTACATATTTATAGGAAAAGGTGAGGAAGGACTTGTACCAACCTGTTAATGGTTGCTATTTCTAAAGATGGCAGAATTAGAGCTTTTGATTTTAGTTTTGCTTTAAATTTTTCATGTGTTCATATTAATTTAATAATCATGAAAAATTTTAAAGATGTTCTAAAATCTTAGACTCTATATATTATATGAAATTATGTTGTACCAAGTTATTGTGAGTTTTCTTAAGGTTATAAACAATTTTCTAAAACCAAGATTGAAATAATACAAGATCCAAACAAATCAACTTGTCTTGCCGTATCTTTGGGGAATTCAGATGGATTATTTTCTGTTCACCTTTGCCTTTGTTTCTTGGGATTTATTCCAACTAGGAGCTTTGTCTGAGACTGTCCCAGCAGCATGTACATAAACTGTATTTGCAGATGACCTGCTCTTGTATTAGGTGACTTCTTGGAATGCGTACTCTATTTACAAATATCTTCACCATTACAATCATTCTGTCTTTGCTTTCAACTGGCATTGTGCCTCTGAATTCAACTTTCTGTAGTTAGTTGCATCCTAGTATATCATCTATGACACTTTCTGCCCTTCTCTTCTTATTAAATTCAAAGAATGCATTAAAAAATACACTAAAGCAAACAAGTCATTATTTAGTCAGTCTAAGGTATTATGTTGTATTGTTTAATTTAGTATTTCCTTACATTTGTATAGTTTTGGAGAGAATATTCAGAGCCATCACATGCAAACATTTGCTTTTGCCTACAATAAAAATGAGCACTTGGACTCAACATGTAAATAGTAAAGGTTCATTCAGCAAAGGGAATGTCAGAAATTAACTAAAAAGTGGGCAGGCCTTATGCATGGATGGATTTTGTGGTCCATTTATTTGTTACAAATTCAGGAGAGGCGGGAAACCCATTAGCACCTAGATTTCCTCTGCCATGGAAGGCCAATGCCCAGAGTTACACAGTTAACACTAAGGTGGTGTTACTTGAACTCTGTAGCTCTTCAGTCCCATGAAGTTCTTCCACGTAAAGTTTCTTCTGATTTTTTTTTTAAAGCCTGTTATAGACAACTCAGTAGTACTTACCCTTGTCATGTAGCACTTAAGGATATTGGGGCTCCAGGCTCAGATTCTCTCTTAGAGCATTAAAGCCCATTTTGCCTGTCAGATCTTTGTGGTGGAGCACTCCTGCACTCCCATTCAGTGGCTGCTGATAGCTAGCCTGGCAGGACAAGTCATTCTCTATTTTCTGTAACACCTTCTGATCTATCAATTATGCTTCTGTTACAAAGGGAAATGTGCAAAATTGAAAACATGAAGAGACAAAGCTCTGTGGATCAGCTGAAATGCCTTTGCTCTTGGCAAGCTTTTCTGTTTCTGTTACTTAGTGTGAACCAGTTTGAGAACCTTTCCTGAGAAGAAGGGTAGATTGGACAGTAGACATAAGAATTACAGATGAGCAGGAGGGGAGCGAAGGTTAAGGGTTAGGGAGATTACTAAGACTTAAATAAAATATAGAATGGGGTAGCAGTATGTAGTGAAAACAAATACAAGTCCCACAGTTCTAAGAATCCAACAGACTTTGCTGCATGGGCAGTGGAGAAAATACTGCAGCTCCAAGCACAATCATCTATTTTGTTAGGAATTTAAAGAATTATGTACAGGCACAAGTCTACAAACCACTAGGACTGATCCTAGGTGCAGGTAAGGTAGGCCAAACTCAATTCTCTCTCTATTATTTAATGGAAATCAAGGGACTGACTTGGAACATTGGCTCCCTCAGCTTGTCCTGTTACTAGAGTTTCTCACCAATAGATTATTGCTTTACATTATTGTTAAAGTTGTACATATCTTTCTAGAGAAAGGAAATACACTAAACATTAATAAATAGTATCATATTCTCAACAATTTTTTTAACCTATCCTTTGACCACCTTTGCGAGGTTGAAAAATATAACAAGTACATGTTGATAGCTCCGAGAGCAGAACCATCTTTAATTAGATCCATTAATTGGAAAGGCCCCATGAGGACAGAAACTAGGTAACATTTTTAAGTAGACATGTCTTTAATTGGAAAGAACTAAGCACTCCCAGAAATATATTTACTTTAACTGTTGCCTTCTAGAAAGGCTGCTTTGTCTCATGTGGTCTAACTTTTGAGATTTTAACGGTGTGAATGTTAAACCAAAAATGACCAAGCAGGCACCCTGTGGAACATTGGAGCAGTTATTTTTTGGCAGGTATTCTTTTCAATATTAGTAATATTTGTATCTGTAAAACTCCTTATAAATTTTGAAACCCTTTCACACACAAAATTTCATAAAACAACTTGGAAAACAAGAAAAAGCACAAAGATGACAATGAGCAGTGAGGTCAAAATATGGAGATAACCAATGTTACCATTTTGGTGTTCAGGAGATAAATATTAATGAAAAAATTGAGGCATTGAAACTTTGGGTGACTTTGTTGGGGTGCTGTGGCTGATGGGCATTTTTGAGCTCCATTGACTGATTCGATGTGTTGAGTTGGGGTTATCTGGTGAACAAGAATGATTCTTTCCTTCATACTTGCTTATTACTCTTTCTCCCTGTTTGGAATTTATTCTTTAGACATCTTGTGCTTCTTTAATCTCCCTTCTCCTCTTCCTCCAGCCCTACAGAGGATAAAATGGACTCCTGGGCCTTGTCGTTTCTTATGGTTACATGAACTAACCTGGATTAGCACAGTTTTCCAGAAACAATAGCTGCTGCCACAAATAGCCAATTAAGGAATTGCATTAATGATATTACAGTGGAAAAATTCACTCTCCTCACACTCTGCCATCCTTCCTTGTTCTCTTCTTCCACCTAGTTGGGCTCATCAAGCATGTAAATCATCACCATTCCTTGGCCTGACCTCCTTCCTCAACCACAGTGGAAACACTTTAAAGACACCCTCTGCATTCTCTGATGCTTCTGTCTCCTCCTGTGCTCAGCCCACACAAGACTCCAGCTCTGAATAGATGCAGCTTTGCTTTCTTAGTGTGACCTTCCTCTCCTCCAGGACTAACCACTTGACTTTTATTCCTGATCATATCCTTTCTTCCCTTGACCATTTTTGCCTTCAATTATCCTACTGTATTGCTAAATTCAGTTAGCTATTTTCAGTGCTTATCTTATTAGACTATTCTATAGCATTGGACACTGTTGTTCCCCCTTAGTTCTGCTTAGAAAACAACTTCTTCCCTTATGGACAAATTGTCTGTGTTTATTATCTAAAATTTACAAACTAGGAACAATAATTTTAAAATTCTCATAGCCAAGAAATTCAGACGAGTTTGAGCACATTCAGCGTGGTATGACGGTAGACAGCCAAGAAATTCTGAGGAAACTATTATGGTCATAATTTTTCCGGGATTCTTCAATGTATATGATATGCTTTTATATACCCACAGGCATGTACACTATTATCATTTAATACATTAAATGTTTTCCATATGAGTAACTATTCTTCTATAGCATGATTTCAATTAGATGCATAATATTTGTAGGAATGTGCTATGATTTACTTAACCAACTCCCTCCAGTTGAATATTCATGTAATTTTAATAAATCACTAAGATAAATAATGCTATGGTTCACACTTTTACATGTAAAGTTTTGGGCATAGCTTTGATAATTACCACAGGATAAATTCCTACATGTGAAATTGATAGGTCAAAGAGTATGTGCTTAGACTTTTTAAGCTCTGGATACACATCAATAAACCTATTTCCAGAAAGGTTGTAGAAATCTGTTCACACATTACAGATGCAGTAAAGCCTTCGGGTTAAAAGCATGAGCTTTGGAGTTCTTGTCCATCCCTGTCACTGATGTCACTTTTTTCTTCTAGCACTAAATATTATGTTCGCCAAAGTTCAATTTTTAGTCTTTTTGTAGGACAAATTTTCTCTTGGTGATTTTACCCATGCAATTAACACAGAGAACTGATGACTCCAAGATTAGTATCTCCAGCCTCTCTCACTTGTAACATGTGTCCATTGGGAGTTTGTATTATTTCCCTCAAATTTCCTGTGTTCTCCACTTCAAGGAACTCTTCCACCTTTATGCAAACCAGAAACCTCATTGTCATCCTCCATGGGGATGGGAGAGTGTGTACTCCCACTTTCCCAGAATAAAAAACTCTTTTGGAGAACTGTAATGCTTTAAAAGTGATGGGTAAACAACATCCTCTTTTATTTAACTGGTGAACAGCCTAAAGTTTTTTTCTCACCACCAGCTTCCAAATTATTTTTCTTCCTGCATGTTACTTTTCTTCTTGCTCATTGTGATCTGTCCCTCAGCTGCTCAAATTTTGTAGGAGAGGTTAGACAGGGGCTACTGTTGTCCCAGAGTTGTCAGAGACAATTTTGTTTACTACTCCATGCTGCCTCAGACCCAGTGGTCGGCACAATGCTATGTGACCCTCCCTCAGCAAAACAAAGCGGACCCAGCCATGCTAGTGCTGCTGTGGGTAGCCTAAGTCTATAGATTATACTCTGAAACCTCTCTAAAATTGGCTTTCTTCTCTTCATGCTTACTGGTATTGCCTTAATTCAGATTTTATCCTTAGGGAGAGGAAGAAAACCAGTTTTTTTTTTTTTTTGGAAGTTAATTTGATGGATGTGTTTTTGCTTTTGGCTGTGTTCCTTTGAGTCAGCCTCTCCCATCGAAGGCAGTTAATCTCTCTAAGTCTCATCTGATAAGAGAGGATGATAACAGTACCTGCTTCCTGGGGTGGTTGTAAAAAGTATAAAATAATGTATTAAAAAGTGCTGAGCAGAGTGCCAGACACAGAGTGAATATCCAACAAATGTGAGCTTATCATCGTCACTGTTGTCTTTGAAGACAACTGTAAAGAGTCTCAAGCTGTTCCTGATTTCTCTAAACAGAATCAGTTGTTGTCTTTCCAACAGTGTTTGAACTTCCTCTACTTGGACACTGATTTTATCTCAATATTGCTATCTTTCCTAGACTGTGAGTACCTCAAGTGTAATGACTATGTGAATTCTTTTTTCTATCTTCAATACTAAGCAATGTGTCTGGTGTGTAGGAGGTGGTAAATAAATATTTTTTGGGCCGGGCGCGGTGGCTCAAACCTGTAATCCCAGCACTTTGGGAGGCCGAGGCGGGTGGATCACGAGGTCAAGAGATCGAGACCATCCTGGTCAACATGGTGAAACCCCGTCTCTACTAAAAATACAAAAAATTAGCTGGTCCTGGTGGCAAGTGCCCGTAATCCCAGCTACTCAGGAGGCTGAGGCAGGAGAATTGCTTGAACCCAGGAGGCGGAGGTTGTGGTGAGCCGAGATCGCGCCATTGCACTCCAGCATGGGTAACAAGAGTGAAACTCCATCTCAAAAAAAAAAAAAAAATTAAATTAAATTAAATTAAAAATAAATAAATAAATAAATATTTTTGGGAAGAGTACACCAGATGAATGATTTATGCTTATGTTTTTGGTTTTGCATCTGGAATTGTCAAATATCAGTTGATATAATTCACTCTATGGACAAACTAAAAAAGAAAAAAAATCACATAATCTAAAATTACATGGTAAAATGTATAACAATTAAAGGATAAGATGATGTGATCATGTGGCAGGAAAATACAAAACACTTTAAAGGTAAGACATTAAAGTTAATAATTGAATGTAGCAAGATTGATGGATACAAATTAAATATTAAAACATCAATTTTATTTTTATGTACCAATTACAAGCAATAGAAAATAAAATATTAACATTATTTACAATATCATTAAGTTTTTAAACATCAAGATACATATATAACAAATTACGTGTAAAAACGCTGCATGGGAAAACTACCAAACTTTGCCAAGAGAAATTTTAAGAGCCTTAAATAAATTAAGGGATATTTATGGATTGAAAGACTCAGTTTTTTAAAGGTGTCAATTCTCCCCCAAATTGGTAGATTCAAAAAGTACCAATAAAAATCCCAGGAATGTATGTGTATGTGTATAAACTGCAAATTGATTCTAAAATTGATATGGAAATGCCAGAGGCCAAAAATAATAAAGACATTCTTGAAGAAGGACAAAGTTGGAGGATTTGCATTACCAGATACTGAGCCTTATTATACAACTATATTATTTAAGGCAGTGTGGTATTGGCATAAGGAAAGATACCTAGATCAATGGAATAGAATAGGGAGTTCAGAAACAGATCCAAATAGATATGAACAGTTGATTAATGAAAACAATGGCATAGTAGAGTGATGGGGAGAGGTATTGCTTTTTCACTCAAAACAGTGGTGGATAAATTGAATATGCTTTTCAAAAAAAATTTTGATTTCTAGCTCGTATTATACATGAAAATCATTTTCAGTTGGATTGTAAATTTAAATGTGGAAGTTAATAAGGATTCTAGGTAAAGAACAGAAGAATATCTTCATAAGGTTGGGGTATGGAAAGATTTCTTGAATAAGACCAAAAAATTACTAACCATAAATTTAAAAATTGAAATATTTGACTAAATCATATTAGGGACCTCTGAATCAAAAGACACCATTAGCAGAGTGGAAAAACAAGTCATAGAATAAGAAAAGTATTTTTAATACATATACCCAGCAAAGGGCTCTTATCCAGAATATAGAAGAAACTTTTACAAGCCAGTTTTAGAAAGTCAGACAACCCAACTGGAAAAAAAGGCCAAAGTTCTGAACAGGCACTTCATGAAAAAGTATAGAAGTAGATGATAAGTATATGAAAAGTATCTCAACTTCATTAATCATAAGTAAGAAAATCATAAATTTATTGGCCAAATTTGGACACGTTAGGGAATGAAAGGCATATTATTAATAATTGTGTCAGGAAAACAGACTTAAACCAGGATTTATGGTCACTCTAGTCATCAGAGATAATCAAATTTCTTTCACAAGGAGATAAAACCACATATCTATCAGAATTGTCAATTTTTTAAAAAAAACCCTGACAACATCAAATATTGGTGATGATGTAAATTAACTGGAACTCTCATACACTTCTCGTTAGAAGGTAAATTGGTACCACTACTTTGCAAAATTTTAAAAATATATCTGTTGAAGCTGAACATGTGAATAACTCAGCAATTCTATTATAGGTATATGCCTATCCAAAATGCATATGTGCACTAAGTATGTACAAGAATTTTGATAATTGCATTATGTGTAATTGCTACAAATAGTGTTTATCAAGCATAGAATGAATTAACAATATTATATTCATATAGTGGGATATGAAGCTGCCATGAAAATCACCAAAATGAATGCATCTCAAAAACATAATATGCAAAAGAAACCAGACACAAAAGAACACACATTCAGTGATTCATTTTATATAAAGTTAAGAGAGAGCAAACTGATGTATGGTGTTAGAAGGCCATATAGTGATTGTCTTTTGGGAAGAGGGAAGGGGCATGGAGGTGCTTCTGGGGTGGTGATAATATTCTGTTTCTTGATCCTGATGGTAGTTGCATAGGTCTATTCATTTTGTAAAAAATCCATTAAACTGTGTACTTACAATTTTTGGGGCCTTTCTACATCCATCTTCGAAAAACATTGAAAAATAGAAACTAACATATTGGCACAATGAATAGAAGGTATCTAGAAAATTAACATACCAAAGAGAAATGTCAAAAAGAAAGACATCCAAATATAAGATTTAGGTGTGTAAATTAACTTTTAGTTTCAAGCGTTTAAAATATGTCACTTTTACCTTAAACAAAAAATAGTTTAAAATGTTTTTTTATCTCAATATCCATGATCCAAAATCTTGGTATCTTCTTGTTTTCTCCTATTGTATTGGAACAGTAGATTGACCTTTCTCACTGAAAATCAAGGTCATATTAACTGACTAAGACCCTTTCACTCTTAGCAGTTTCTCTCTAACAATTCAAATATTGACTATTGTTTTTAATATTAAATGGTGTTTGTTACTCAATGTTTGATATTGATAATTATATCTCTGCATTTTAAATCTGTCACCTCCTGGTATCTGTTGAGGAACAGTAGGAAGATCTTCAAGCCTCTACATTTATCTTACCTTTTTTGTATATACATTTGACAACATATGTGATAATCTAGTAACAGTAAAAATATACAGTGTTAAAAGTAAATGTAAATATGATAGCATTATAAGCACAAACTTTTTTTTACTAACAAGTGTGCTCAGTCAAAGATAAATGGTGACCACTGGTTTAATTAAAGTGCTTTAAATACTCAGAAAAGAAACAGTTGCTGGAATTCTTGCCTGCTGGGGTGGTCTTGATTAAGACAGTTTCATGTCCAGTTCTCTATGGCTACAGGGATTGGAGGAGGTCATGTTGGTTTGGGATTTTTTTGGTTGATTCATATTTGGCTTGGGTTTGATTTCTGTAGGATGTTCATTGTGATGAAGGAGGCAGGTAAGTGAGTTTTTGCATTACAAAATTAAGTTAAAATGTATAAAAAAACTTTTTAAAAGTTATTTTTGAATATCTGTTATACAGAATGGTAAAATGTAAATCAAAAATGAATAGTTAATATTCAATTTTAATTAACTTCTTTCTTGTTTTCTAGGCAGACCAGATATCTGGTTTTCACATAAGATCTGTTCTCTGTGTCCCTATTTGGAATAGCAACCACCAAATAATTGGTAAGAAATTACCTAAATAATTAAACTTCTTGAATAAAGAAACAGAAATTTGCTTTAAAGTACTCCCGTATCTTTTGTGCGTGTTCCCTCTTTTTACACCCAGGACTCATCAAACTGTGTCTCACACTCTTGTATAATCTCATAAGTGCAGACTCCTGAAGAATCAACATTAACCACAACTTGAACAAATAATTACTAAGTTGAAAGAACCAATAAATTTTAAAGTTGAAGAAAATCTGAGTTTTCAACCAATAGAACTCTTTTACCTCACCTTGTGGAAGTAGTGGCAGAGAGAGAGAGAGAGGATAAAAAAATTAAAGAGAGAGAGAGAGAAATGACTTCAAGAAAACTACAAAGTTAGTAGAAGGTCAAGATTAAAACTCAGGCTTCCTAACTTCTAGTACAGACTTTCTTACTATGTCAATGTGTTTATATCTGTGCTTTTATACATGGTGTAAAGGCAAAGGAATAAAGAACACTATCTATTGGACATATACTGAGCATACATCTTTCTGCCTGGGCAGTTCTCAAATAGGCCATATTTTCCCATAATAAAGGAATCATGGGTGAAAAACAGCTTCCAATTTTTACTTCCTCCATTCCCCTTTCCTTCTCCTCAAAAAATTCGACCAGGAAAGCATTAAAGTCAAGAAAGAAGCCCCAGCAAGAATTCATGGTTGAAATAGAGAAGTCATGAAGGATGGCATAATTAGTTGAAATTATTGAAACACAATAAAAATGTGACTTTTTTTCCTAAGAGACATAAGAACACTAATTCATTTGGTAACTAATGCATCTATTTGCCTATCTCTGCTTCCCTCTAAAATTGCCTGTTAAAGTCTAAAGCACTGCTGCTTATTAAAGGATTTAATATTCTGTTAGTGTTGTCAAGATCTGAATTCTGAGATAATTTTTTTCATCAGCTTAATCTGCATAAAAATATTGATACATTATTGAAGATGAAGAATATTCTAAGATTTGGGATCTAAGCTTCTAGTACAAATAATTAAACCACATCATGCACAGAGTTTTAAATAAATTTATGTTTAAAGAGAAAGTTTATAAGAAACACCATGTGTTATCTGTTGATATTCCATGGCAATCTCACAGTTCTACATTTCAATCCTAGTGGTAAACATCCATTATTACTTCCAAATTAGAACCATAGTTTTCCTGGTTACATGCTAATAGTTTTGTGTTTCATTTTATATATATATATATATATATATACACACACACACACACACACATATACATATATATATATATATCTTCTAGCATAGGATGACCTACCTCCCTGGTGGGAAGTTGGGTGTTTTTAAAAATACAAGCATATTTTAGAATTATAGCTGTTTTTTTTTCCCTCTGTGCTAAATGAGGACAAAGGCTAATGGTTTTCAAGGTAGTTGATTTTTCTTGTTAAACTTGTGTGTTTTGAAATTCATGCCCTAAAACATCTGGTATAATGCTAAAAGTGAACATTGGAAATAGTAACCACTCATAAATTAAATTTTTAGAATTACATGTACCCCATTGGTAGCAGGCAACAGAACTAACCTTGCTTTGAGGGTTAACTGTATTAATCAGCTTTTATTGTTTGTAGTTCCTAACATTTCTTGAATATTTACTCTGAGTGAAGCAATATGCTAAGTGCTTTACAAACATTCTAACATTTTCTCATTTAATCGTCATAACCCTCTTAGACAGTTAACATTTTAATCTCCATTTTACAGATGAGGAAATTGCGTGCTAAAAAAGTTAGGTAACGTCCCCAAGGTCACACACCTGATGGTGGAGTTAAAGTTTGAACCTAGACCATCTAAGTCCAAAGCTTTTGTTCTTAGGTACGATGCCATACTGCCCCTCTCAAGTATTGTGCTTCAGAAAATGAAATATATATATATATATATATATATATATATATACAAACACACATATATATTCATATATTCAGTTGAAATATATATGTAACTGAATACACACACATATTCAGTTACATCTATACTAGGTTGTATATATAATTGTGTGTGTGTATATATATATATTCTCATATGTATACACACAAATACATATGTGTATATATATATATACACACACACACACACACACACACACACAAACATACTTATTAATATAGGGGGGATATATTCAAGTTACTGTAACTAGTCATCTAGAATCAGATTAATGCCTTGGTAGAACTCCAAACTCTACTGAGATCTAGTCTAAATAAATCAGCCTTGAAGATAGACTGCACACCTCAGATTTATTCTCATGAAATCAGCAGGCACTTGAGAGACCAGAGTTTAAACTGAGTGTAGTTCCCTAAAGGAAGCATAGAGTTATCTGTGGGTTACTCTATTAGAGAAACAATGTCTAGTACTAAAAATGACCACATAATTCACTCTTTTCCCACAGGAGTGGCTCAAGTGTTAAATAGACTTGATGGGAAACCTTTTGATGATGCAGATCAACGACTTTTTGAGGTAAGAAAATAAATGTATAAACCAAGATTTATACGGAGTCATCAATAGTCCCCTGGTTGAGGCTTGCCCAAATTTGAAAAGACAAATAATTATTAATCAATTATTATTATACTTAAATGAAGGACAGAATTTACAGGAAGATTTAAGGAATGTATAAATGCTTAAGTGAGATTTGATCCTATTTTTTTATGAATTGGATTATTTTGTAACCATCCATTATTTTTATCCTAACTTTATTACAGAATTTCCCTCTCCTTGGCCGGGCGCGGTGGCTCAAGCCTGTAATCCCAGCACTTTGGGAGGCCGAGGCGGGTGGATCACGAGGTCGAGAGATCGAGACCATTCTGGTCAACGTGGTGAAACCCCGTCTCTACTAAAAATACAAAAAACTAGCTGGGCATGGTGGCGCGTGCCTGTAATCCCAGCTACTCAGGAGGCTGAGGCAGGAGAATTGCCTGAGCCCAGGAGGCGGAGGTTGCGGTGAGCCGAGATCGCGCCATTGCACTCCAGCCTGGGCAACAAGAGCGAAACTCCATCTCAAAAAAAAAAAAAAAAAAAAAAAAAAAAGAATTTCCCTCTCCTTTTCTCCAATTGTTATTGTCTTATTCTTGTCTCGCTTATGTGTGTTCAGAGTCATGAAACCCTAAGCCAGCTCTGCCAGGTGTACCGCCTTCACTTTTCTCTTGTTTATGTGCTTCCGTTCATTCCTTCCATGCTCTCTAGCTGAAGAGGTTAGCCTTGAATGGGCTTCCTCATAGACTGTACCAGTAGCCAGAACGAAAACTCATGTTTATCTTTCTCTAGTCAAGAATACCTCATAGCTTCTTTATTAATGGTTCTAACTCAGTCCTCCTTCCCCTTAACACTTACCCCATGGTTACATTAACTTAGCTTTTTACCAAAATATTGTATAGCCTAGCAACTAAAAGACGTTGCTTTGGTTAAATAGAATGGATTTACTAATATCATCCACAACCTAAATAAATTAAGAACCCATTTAAACAGACTATAAGTTTGTTTAAACATATGAAGTAGTTTCACTACAATGACATTAAATTCATAATTTTTTCTCATGCGCAGTGTGAGCTATAAAGTTGTTATATAATAATAGTAATTAAGAATTTTAATATGCTTATTTCCCCAAGGCCTACCTCTGTGTACAATAAGATTGTATTTCAGACCCATCCCTGGTAACTCCCCGCTTTCATATTAGATTTTACCAATGAGTTGCTGCAACGTTTAATTAGCAGGTTTGTACTTTCCTAGGCTTTTGTCATCTTTTGTGGACTTGGCATCAACAACACAATTATGTATGATCAAGTGAAGAAATCCTGGGCCAAGCAGTCTGTGGCTCTTGATGTAAGTACAATATTTATGTCAGGTTTGTATGCTGCTAGCTCTAATTTATGAAGGAAAAAAATTCCCTGGATATGGGGCTCAAATTTTACATGTCTCAAATTTTAATTATCTATTTATTGGTCCTTAATCATTTTAGGTCGTGGGTTTACATTTCATGAAGTCTAGAAAAACACAATGTTGCATAGGGTTCACAGATACCCTGAAGTCTATTCATATATGTCCTATATTTAGATATAGATTTTTATAATTATATTTATTAAATAGTGATAATCCAAAGATAATTCAGCAGGATTTAAAATTTATTTTAAACTTAGATTCAAAGATATATATATATATATATATATATGTGTGTATATTCTGTAAAGTCACAACTTTTCTTATCATAGGAGAAAATTTCACTACAAGGATATGTGACCTAGGTGGGGAAAGCTGCTCCTGTCATTATCTGATTCTCTTTCTGCCTCCCTCCGCCAGCACATGTCCCATCAAGAACATGGACCTGTTCCCATGTCTGCACATGTGTCCTCTCAGACCCATTAAGCTCCGAAAGAGCAGTTCTAATCTCCCCTAAATCTCAGATGCTTGTTTTGACCCAAGACTTATTTTTTCTTCTAGCTTCTGCTCTGTAGACTTTTTTTTTCCTTTCTTTGAGATGGAGTCTTGTTCTGTTGCTCAGGCTGGAGTGCAGTAGTGTGATCTCAGCTCACTGCAGCCCCTGCCTCCCAGGTTCAAGCGATTCTCCTGCCTCAGCCTTCCAAGTAGCTGGGATTATAGGCAGCCACCACCATGCCCAGCTGATTTTTATATTTTTAGTAGAGATAGGGTTTCACTGTGTTGGCCAGGCTGGTCTTGAACTCCTAACCTCAGGTTATCTGCCCACCTCGGCCTCCCAAAGTGCTACGATTATAGGTTTGAGCCACCACGCCCAGCCTGCTCTGTAGATTTTACCAAAGATTTTCTTTATATCTATGAAATGCTTATTAAGTAGGCAAAATAAAATGTCAGCGCCAAGATATAGAAGAGTATGATATGATGCATAGGAAATCTTCAAAATATTCTGTGTGTTAAGCCAGATGTAAGAAGTAGGCAAATCGATGTTACCTTCACTACTCTGATTTGAGATGTACAAGATATAAAATTATAGTTATCTATGTATGTGCTTTTAATTTTCTGGCTAAATTATGAATTCTAGAAGCACAGGGATTTTTATTTGCAATGCCTAGCAGGGTGCTTAGCACAAAGAAGGGATTTATTGAATAATTTTTGAATGAAGGGTGGGAGGGAAAAAAGGAGGAAGGAAAGAGTCAAGGTAAGGGATGCTTTTCGTCCTTCTGAGATAGCCCTGCTTTGTTCATATGTAATTTTTTTTTACAGTAAGGACTAAAAACAGTATCTATAGGATAAATCAATAAATGGGTGAACTGTAAACATGCAACCAACTGATAAGACTCATTAGTAGAGCAATAAGGTCTGTGTGCAAAACTGTTTTCAAATCCTGGATCTGTCATCTGCCTCACTTGTGAGAATTAAATGAGATGAGGCATATGAAGATGTTAATAAGCATTCAATAAAATCATAGAAATAATGCTATTATTATTTGTAGTATTGTATTTATTACTGAGAAATCACCATGGATTGGGGGGAAATAGCAAAATACAGGAATTTAGAACAGCAAATGTTGAGTTATGCCTCCTTCACCATCATCAAATTCTGATCTCCAGTGTTGCTTCACCCATTATGGTTTAGTATCTATAGCTATAAAAAGAAGACACACCATACACTAGTTCCATCTAAATCCTACTTCATTATGTCACAGTATAATTAACACACAAAGAGGGAACACCTTACATATACCTATATTCTTATTCCTCACCTACCTCTGGCACATCGTCATCCTCTTGAGAAGGAGCTAGAATAACTGAGTTGCAGCATGAATGGCCATTTACCTCCAGATGGGAAGATTCAGTAAAAGGCACCACTCTTACTGGCACTGCTCCTGCTCCAATGAGCCACAGTTACCATTATCTAGAAAACACTCATGTACCCTAGAATGTCTAGCCTCAGTCTCCTTACCCATGAATTGGTTATTTCAGTTCATAGTGAACACTTCTCGTTTATGTAACTCAGATCTCTCTGTCCTTAGACACAAAAATTATTATCAACTCTGCCAAATCTCCAACCCAACTCTTAGCTTTGTGACAATCTTAAACTTTCAAGAAGGTGATTTATAGGTGATGACTCGTATGTTCCACATGCTTTATTTTGTGCCAGTGTCGAAAGTGGCATTCCCAGTCAGAATTATGGCGTTACCATCTTGCTCTCACCCCTTCCACTGTCAACCAACTCCCACCCCACTGAGTACAAAATTCTTGACACTAGTGATAAGGTGGTGTCTACCGCACTCCCTGGCTTAGGAATCCACATTCAAGAGTATCTGGAAGGATTTCTTATCCTGAGGACTTTATACAGACAAAAAAATTATTTTTTGAGAACTACTAAACCCAAATTCAGGAATGAGATATACATATATTATAATATACATTAACTTCTAAATAAATATATATTTTTAAATTTATGTATTTATTATACATGAATATGTGTAAGCATATTTTTATAAATATTTATATTAAAAGTATGTATTTATAACCTGCTTAGTCCCATAAAAGATTTGAGCTACTTTATAAGACTATAAATGATCCAGCAAAAATTTTTTTAAAGTAAAATGGTAATAACAGAGCTGAGAGAGAGAGAGAAAGCCAGGAGGAATGGAACCAAATGCCGCGTTACCCTCTGTCATTCCTATCTCTTCTTTCCGAGGTTCTGGGTTAGCCCTTTCCCCTTTTCCACTGTGGCTAAGGAAAGATTCTTCACTCAGGGGTAGCCAGGTTCTCTTCTCCTTGTGTTCTTTCATTTTTCCTTATTCTCTTCCATTTTTGTCCTGCTTGACCTTGACCCCAAAACAGCTGTGTCTAAACGTAGCTCTTTCAATCCCATAACCTTATTGCAATGTGTGTGTGTGTGTGTGTGTGTGTGTGTGTGTGTTTTTCCAGTTAGCAACAAGAGTGGAGGGAAATAATCCATTCCACAGTACTCAGTAACAAAAACCACCCGAGAATCCTTTCCTTCCTTAGAAAGGGAGCACACATAGTTCATGGCCTAGAGTTAATGGGAATACATGTCTTGCTGTGTGTTCATGAGTCTCAAGAGACAGAACCACACTGTTCTCTTTGGGAAATATCCTATTCCCAAAGCATTTTTAACAAAAATACTTACGTTTGTGGTACATCCTCTGAAAGTAATATTCTCCACATAAATTCTCAGGAAAGACTAATAATCCCCACAAATGGGGCAGAGTATAGTCTCTAAAACACTCAGAGCTCACTAGAAATAAATTTTAAACATAAAAAGATAGGGCCTTTAACTGTATTTTTTCTCCCAAACAGCCATTGATTTCCATATATTTATTTAATACTGGGTACTTTTCCTAATGATTTTGTTACCAGGAGGTGCAGGACTCAGTTCTTGTCTTGCTGGGGAGAAGAATTTAGCCAAGAGGCCAATTATTAATGTAAGCAAAAGATTTATTGAAAGCAAATAAAGATTACAGAGTTGGTTGACCTAAGGACACTCCAGGAGAGGAGCAGGCTGGTCTAGCTGGAGAAACAGGAGTAGTAGCAGCAAGGGTTGGGTAGAAGCAGAGACAGTGCACGCTGAAAGATGAGGCAGAGCAAGCTGTTCCAGAGGGAATAAGCCAGCTGCAGCCCTGGGATTTCTGCATTGTGGTTATTGGGGCACTGTTTCTTCAAGTTTCTGCTTCTGCCTCAAGTCTCCACCTTTGTCTTTGTCTAGTTCCCACTTCTGCCTTAAGTCCCCACCTTTTCCCCCACCTAGTTTCCACCCCAAATTTGTGGGATCCTTCCCTACAGTTAGTTCACATGTATATACTGGCCAGTGTTGAATATGAATTCTACATAATCTTACTCATTATCACCACCTGAACAAGGTTGGAAAGTGGTTAAATCTGTACTTATTGCACCTGTGTATCTCTTAGGTGCAACAAGTGCAAAAATTTCTCCTTTTTCCCTCTTTCCCCTAATGTAGCTAGCTACATTCTGATGGGTTAATTGCAGCATGAATGATTACTGGGAGTCTTAAGGGGTATCTCTTTCTGCATAGGTATTTCTCTTCCTCTCTGCTCATAACTAGGATGCATGTTTTGGGTGGTCTCTGGGGTATGAGATTTTTCCAAACCTCCCTTTTCTCAGGAGACTGCCCTCCTGCTCATATCTAGCTTATCTGTCTACTCAAACAATATGAAATACCACATTAAATTATATAAATTCATATATATATATATATATATATATATATATATATATATATTCAAGTACATTTCTTCACATGTTACTTTGTTCCATCAATCTGCCTATTTCTAAACCAGAACTTCATTGCTTTAAGTACACTTTTAATGCAAAAGATCTTGCTTTGTGTCAGTATCCCCTGCAGAAGGAGGTTGCTGACTTTATCCATGCAAAAGGCAGTGTAGGGAGAAGATTTAATGTTGATTTTAGTATTAGCCTGAGCAGTTAATTAGGCTTGAATCCTGATTCAGTAGCTATCGATCGTGGGCAAACTACTTAATCTCTCCATCTCTTTTTTTTCATATGTCAAATGGGTATAAGAAGCCTGTTTTCCCCACAAATATATACACCTACCATGTACCCACAGAAATTAAACATTAAAAAAAATTTACACCTATTTTAAAAGTTACAAAAAAAAATAATGCAGGATAAGTGTTTAGAAAGAGTGTTTAGTTATAATTTGTTCTTAATAAAAGTTAGTTGTTCTTACCAACCAGTGCGCCTGCAGTCCTTCATCTCCATTGAGTTTTGTCTGCTTAGCCCAAGATTTCCTGTAAGACTATTCTGATTGGGGAGCCATAATTTTTTCTTTTGCCTGTTTTGCCTGTTTTTGTTTTTGTTTTTGTTGTTGTTGTTGTTGTTGTTGTTGTTGTTGTTGTTGTTTTGAGACAGAGTTTCACTCTTGTTACCCAGGCTGGAGTGCAATGGCACGATCTCGGCTCACTGCAACCTCCGCCTCCTGGGTTCAGGCAATTCTCCTGCCTCAGCCTCCTGAGTAGCTGGGATTATAGGCACATGCCACCATGCCCAGCTAATATTTTGTATTTTTAGTAGAGACGGGGTTTCACCATGTTGACCAGGATGGTCTCGATCTGTTGACCTTGTGATCCACCGGCCTCAGCCTCCCAAAGTGCTGGGATTACAGGCTTGAGCCACCGCGCCCGGCCTGTTTTGCCTGTTTTATCAGGAAAATCACTTCCTGCTTAAAGTCAGAGCTGAAAACAGATCGCCTGTTTCCCAGTTCTGTGATACATGCTGCTTCGTCACACCACTGAACATCCCAGAAGCACTGCAAGTGCAGCTGCTCCGGGCACTACCGCTTGCTCAATGCAGGCCCATTGTCTGCAGCTTGTGTTACTATCTATGCACCTGCAGAAAAGACTACGGCATAGAAATACAAAATTTACCATGTCAGAAACAGAACAGGTCTTGAAAAGCTAGACATCTCCAAGGACAAAGCTCCCCCAAAAGACTTGTCATGCAAGGCAGTCCCTTCCTTGTTGTCACATATTGGCAACTTCAACTCATTTCAGTCATAATTTACACATGGTGAGAAACAGAAATGTAAGCATATAAAACATTTTCTACTGTTCTGGCCTTTAAAAATTGGAGTGACTAATACAGTATCCAGATTTTGTTTAACAATTGAATTATCAACTCAATTATTTTGATAAGTTTTTAATTTCTCATAATTTAATTATATAATTCTATTGTTAAAATCCTTTGTCCTAAATATATAAAATTAATACTCTAAGCCTCTTAGAGAGCAGAAATGCTCTTAAAGCTGAATAATGGAACAAAGAGAGGAATTTACTATCATTTTTAATCACTTTAATTTTATTATTCTAATTTCCATTCTATATGACCAAGAGCTTCAGAAGAGCTATGCTAGTGTATGTTCACATTTTCTGAGAGTAGAAATTCTTAGGTAAAAGGTGGAACCTTTTTCTAAAAGCCACAATACAGATAAAATACAATACAGATGTGGATGTAGATGTAGAATATTACTTCCTCATTTTGAACATCAGGAATTGTCCTTTTGGGTGTCTTTCATAGTTACTGCAAATGAAGCCTTACCTAATACTGATGAGAAATTTTCCAGAAAATATAAGTCTGTATGCTAAGGGACACTGCATACAGCTTTAGAATCCAAAGGGGGAGAAATGAGGGTCAAAGAGAGAATGACAAAAAGGCAGATGCACTCAGGATCCAAGCCCCATTTATTCTTCCTCCCCAAAGCCTTTCCCATCTATTTTCACCTTTCCAATTGCCAAAGCAACCATCCTACTTAAGGGCTCCATTACCTCTGCACTGGGCAATTGCAATAGCCTTCTACTTGTTCTTCCTAAAACATGCTTTAGATTTCATTACTCACCCAATCATAGACCTTAAATTACTCCCCCATTACCTTTTAAAGTACAAGTGTCCTGGCCTTTGAGGCCCTCAGAAATCTCATAACAAACTACTTTCCTACCCCTGGTTCTCATTTCTCTTCTTAGAGTATTATATGCTGCTTACAAACCCAGTGACTTCATAGTCTGAAGATCGGCTACCTATTTCTCTGCCATCTCCACTCTCCTTCACTTTTGTCTTTCTCTGTTCCAATTATGCCATATCCACGCAAAATTTTCCCATCATTCAAAGCACAGTGTAAGTGTAATCTCCTCTATAAACCACCCAATCCCAAAGTTATTTTGTTCCTCTGTTTGCCCTGTGTTGTTAATTACGAGGCTGTATGTTTACCTCTGATAAAACATATGTGCCTTGAAGTGTGTGATCATGTCTTATCTAGCTTTTATTCCTTTCAGTATTCTATATACAATTGGTACTCGATAAAAGTATATCAAATAAATATATTATTTATTCAAATAATAATTTTTTGCCATGGCAACATTCTGGAATGGAAAAGTTTGGCCTATTTTGGGAGAACTACTTAGTGGCAGTCTTGCTGACCACAGACTGGCGTAACATCACCTCTGTATTCCCTTCCTCCTTCACAAGCTATGAGTACAGATACAGAGTTGCTTTCATTTGGGGAGAATGTTAGATCTCTTCCTAGATACCATCTTCCATGGGATATATCTTTAGATGAGGATGAAGAAGCCAATCTAACTTCCTGAAGGTAAGGCAGAAGAAGAGAAGTGGAAGCAGTGATTCTTTAATCAGGAATCGTCTAAGCTCCAAGGAGAGATTTTTCTCTCATTGGGTGAAAGAGTTAGATTCAGAGGCTACAAGTAGAATGCCACTTCATTCTTTCTCACTCCTCTTCCTTTAAACTTACTCTGTTGAATCAATCATCCCTATTCCTGGTATAAACTCTCTAGTACGATTCCACCACTTTTTTGGCACACACAGGTGTTAAATTGTCTCTGAGCTTCTTCCCTTCCCCTCACTTAGAAACCTGTAGTTGGGAGAGAGTCATAGTCATAGTTTCTTTACTCTTCCTCCTGCATCTCGTCTCCCAACTCAGATACAGGACTCAAGAGGCAGCGAGGATGAAAGGGTGAAGTCTTATGATTTCCTAACCAGATTTCAGGGCCATCTGTGTCGGACACCAACATTTTCTTTTTGTAATGAGCCGCTTTCATAAATTCTTCAGAGAACTACCTGGCTGGGAATCTCCTGTTAGCAATTACTTGTGGATTTGCCTCTCCTGACTGGCAGCCTATTATCCATTCTCATTCCTGGCTTCCAGTGGCCCATCCTGACCCCTCCCTCTGTGAAGGTCAGCTCACTTCTCTAGGCAGTCGTCTTGGTGAAGGTTGTTTTTTGTTGTTGTTGTTTTTAATAGTAGTAAAATAAACACATGAAATTTATCATTTTAACCATTTTTAAGTGTATAGTACTAAGTACATTCACATTGTTGTACAACCATCACCACTATCCATCTACAGAACTTTTTCATCTTCCCAAATTGAAACTCTGTACCCATGAGACACTAAATCCCCATTCCCTCTCCTCAGCCTGTGGCAACCACCATTCTACTTCAGTCTATGAATTTGACTACTGTAGCTGCCTCATATAAATAGAATCATGCAATATTTGTCCTTTTGTGACTGGCTTATTTCCCTTGGCATGTATTCCAGGTTCATTAATGTTGTCGCATGTGTAAGAATTTCCCTCATTTTTAAGGCTGAATAATATTCCATTGTAATTATATACCAATTTTGTTTTTTCATTCATACATTAATGAACAGTTGGGTTGCTTCCATGGGCTGATTATTTTTCATGGGTCTTTTTGGGTCAGGGGAAAACTCCCTCAATTTAATGACTCTTTGCTTATTAAATTGTACAAACACAGGTCCCCTCAATGTAGCACTCTCTTCCTTCTGTCCACTAACCTTTAGAATTTTTAGGCATGAGTCAGCTACCAGTGTCTGCTACCACATCACATCCTGGGGAAATACATAACAGATTCTCCAAGTAGTTCTGTAAAAAGAAGCTTTAAGAAACCCTAGCTAAGAAATCTTCCAAATAAGACTCGCTCATAAACTTACCCTTTTCTTACACAATTCAGAGATGAACAATGAGAAGCTCATCTTGGAGAGGAGGCAGAGTTAGTTTGGGGCATTTTCTTTCCAAGTCCTGCACAGATAACCTAAATGACTTAACACCTACCTTTAGAATGTAGTACCTGCTGTTCTAAGTTATAAATTCAGAAAGAGTTCCACTTACATATCCTTTTATCTACCAAAATAATTTTTTCAGATCAAGTTACTGTCAGACAATGATCTAGTGATTGTCCAGATAATAAATATCTGCTCATGTTAATTTACAGTACAAGGAATACCAAGCTGACAATTAGAAATCAAATGTAGCACACCAGTAGATTTAGAATTGTTCTTATTTGTAAATTCTTCTTTACTGAAAACATGTTAGATTAGGTAAACATTTCTTTCACCATTGCCTGCAAATTAGAGCCTTCAAGATTCTCCGCTATTGACATCAATCTCTCACTCTATCCCTCCATGAAAAAACCTAGATTTATTTGCATTTCTCAAATATGTCTTTAAATTTTCATTCTGAAACTTTTCTCCATTTCCTTAAAGTATTTTCTAATAAACCTCAAATTTCACCTCTTTCATTAGTGTTTTCTCACCTACCCCAATAGATGTGATTGTTTCTTACTTTTAATCTCTTTATAAAAGGGCTATTGTCACATAAAAACTCTGTTATTTTAGTTAATCTTCATATATAAATATTTTCCAAAGACTAGTAAAAATAGTAGTAATCATTTAGATATTTGGTATGAGGATAAAGATTAGTCAGATAGTGTTCTGAGGATTCTTGTATATTCAGTATGACCCATAAGCCATATTTGTCTTACTCGTTCTTTTTAAAATGCTTTTGCTGGCCGGGCGCGGTGGCTTATGCCTGTAATCCAACACTTTGGGAGGCCAAGACAGATGGATGACCTGAAGTTGGGAGTTCGAGACCAGCCTGACCAACACGGAGAAACCCTGTCTCTACTAAAAATACAAAATTAGCCAGGCGTGGTGGCACATGTCTGTAATCCCAGCTACTTGGGAGGCTGATGCAAGAGAATCACTTGAACCCAGAAGGCAGAGGTTGCAGTGAGCCAAGATAGTGCCATTGCACTCCGGCCTGGGCAACAAGAGCAAAATTCCATCTCAAAAAAAAAAAAAGAATCTTTTTGCCCGGCACAGTGACTCATGCCTACAGTCTCAGCACTTTGGGAGGCCAAGGTGGGTGGATCACTTGAGCCCAAGGGTTCAGGACCAGCCTGGACAATGTGGCGAAGCACCATCTCTATAAAATACAAAATACAAAAGTTAACCAGGCGTGGTGGCATGCACTTGTAGTCCTAACTACTTGGAAGGTTGAGGTGGGAGGATTGCTTGCACCCAGGATTTCAAGGCTGTAGTGAGCCGTGATCATGCCACTGTACTGGAGCCTGGGTGACAGAGCAAGGCCCTGTGTAAAAAAAAATAATAACAAAAATAAAAATGTTCTTAAATTATAATAACAATGAAATTGCTATAGAAAATGTAAAAGTATGTAGAAGAAATCAAAATCAGTGGTAACTTATTGCTTAAAGCTAACTACTTTATCATTTGGATTGATAATTTTTTCTTTCTTTCAGCCCTTTTAAGATACCACTGTCTTTTGGCTTCCATTGTTACTAGTGAAAATTCTGCCATCATTTGTGTTGTTTTCCTAAACGTAATGTTTTTGTTCCACTGTTTTTAACATTTCCTTTTAGATCTTCGTTTTTCAGTCATTTGACTATGATGTACATAAATGTGTTTTACTTTATGTTTCTTCTGCTTGGGGTTCACTGAGTTTCTTGGATCTAAGAGTTGATAACTTCCATTGATTTCAGAAAATACTTGGCTAATATCTTTTCAAATACCTATTTTTTCCTATTCTCTCTCTCTCTTTTTGGATGCAGTTACATATATGTTGAATCAAGTGATATTGGCCCACAATTCTCTGACACTCTGATATTTTTCAGTTTTATAAATTTTGACTTGGTACCTTTTTAAGGTTTCATTTCTCTGCAGAAACTTGCCAACTGTTATTAATTATATCTACCTTTTCTTCTATAAAAATTTCTATGTATTCTAAAATTTCTTCTGTATGTTTTTAACATATAATTCTTTATAATTGTGATTTTGGATTCCTGTTCTTTAACATCTATAAGTCTGCCTGTATTGATTGTTTCTTCTCTTGATTATAGGTCTCATTTTTTGGCTTCTTTGTATGTATTCATAAGTATTTATTGCATACTAAACATCTTATATAGAAGGACAAAAGTAAATAATATTTATACTAGATTTGTTTAAACTAAATAAAATTTTTTGTTTTGTTCTACTTCTTATAGAGAGAATATGTGATTTAAAAAAAATATTAGACATATAGAATGAGAGGATGATCATAAAAAGTTGACCATCTCCAGTGCTTTAGCTGGGATTGGCTGAATCTTTCTATTAGTTTCAATTTATTTCTGCTTTCACAAGTGATTACGAAGATTTCCCTTTGCCCTTCAACGCAATTCCCACCAGCCAGGCTGCACCGAGTGACTGGTCACAATCAAGATTTGAACTGGTTCTTGCACATGAGTAAGGGCCTGGAACCTTACTCATGTGCAAGAATGTAAGATTTCAGTTTTCTGGCCCTGCACTCATCATCAATTTCACAGCAAAATTCCTGTGGCAGACAATATTCAAGCTGAGAGATTTACTTTTGTATTTGTGGCTCTTCTAGGTACCAATCTGTTTGCCAACCCCTGCTATTATTTGAAAAATTGCTCATTTTTCTCCTTTTAGGAGTTGCTCTCTGATAGCAGGTTCTTCTCTGCACTATGTAAACAGTTGGTCCCAGGTATGGAAGCAGTCACTGCTCTTTATTGGTCTATGAAAAGCTTCTCTTGACTGGAATTTTATTTATTTAGGCTTCCCTTTGTCCTGCACTCACTCTTTGACAGCTTTAAAATCAAGTATGATTTTTACTTTATCTTTTTTTTTCTTGTTGTTATGAAGGCAGTGATAATATTTTGAGGTCTTCTTTACCTATCTGTAAGTTGAAACTACTGGCTAGTCCTTTCTATTTTCCACTGCTGATCTGGATGTATCAGATGTTAGCATTTTTGGTAATTTCATGATATTCTGTCAGGAAGGAAGTTAAACATATTTTTAGTCTATCATCAATCTCTCCTTGAATGGTTAATATTTCTTGTTTTACACATTTTTTATTTTATATTATTTGCAGAAACAGGTTCAAGACCATGAGGTGTTTCTTTTATAGATTTAAAATTACTCTTTTATTTGATTGATTTGACCTTGGAATCGACTTAGTTTGAAATTAATGTTGTTATCTGTGCTTGCTCTTCTATTCTTCTTTTCTAGAATACATTCATTCAATGAATATTTCATTTCTAAGCATTGTGCTGGACACTAGAAATAAGGCAGTAAGCAAAGCAGACTTATTTCTGCCTTAAAGAGCTTAGAGTGTGGAGGCAGACCAAAAAAATCATGCAAACCAGAATATAGTAACAGTTGTGATAAATTCTGTAAGGAGAAAATACAGGGTGCCATAAGAGCATTTGAAAAGGGACAGAGCCTCTACTGAGGTTTTAGATAAATCCTCTTAAGGATATATTTGGAAGTGATAATTCTCCACTCATCTTTTTATTTTATTTTTTACTTCTGGGTCATTTTGTTTTAGGCATATTTTTTGTAAACTACATGCATCTAAATATATATTTTTATTTTTTAAATTAAAAATATATTTAGGGAGTACAAGTACAGATTTCTCACATGGATATATTATGTAGTGGTGAGTCAGCTTTTAGTGTACCCATCAACCTAATAGTGAACATTGTATCTAATAGGTAATTTTTCAGTCCTCACCCTCTCCCAACCTCCTACCTTTTGTAGCCTCCCATGTCTATTAATCTACACTGTATGTCCATGTGTACCCATTCTTTAGCTCCAACTTATAACTGAGAACACACAGTATTTGCCTTTTCTGTTTCTGAAATATTTGTTAGGACAATGACCTCCAGTTACATCTATATTACTGCAAAAGACATAATTTCATTCTTTTTTATGGCTGAATAGTATTCAGTTATGTGAAGATATATATATATCTCACATTTTCTTTACCCAGTCCTACACTGATAGACATTTAGGTTGATTCCATATCTTTGATATTGTGAATACTGCTGTGATAAACATATGGGAGCAAGTATCTTTATGATATAATTATTTATTTCCCTTTGGGTATATGCCCAGTAGTAGGATTGCTGGATTGAATGGTAGTTCTATTTTTAGTTCTTTGAGAAATTTTCATATGGTTTTCCATAAAAATTTACCAATTCTCATTAACAGTGTATAAATATTACATTTTCTCTGCTTCCTTGCCAATATCTGTTATTTTTTGACTTTTTAATAATAGCTATTCTAACTGGTGTAAAATGGTATTTCATTGTTTTAATTTGAATTTCTCTGATGATTACTGATGTTGAGCATTTTTTTCATGTGTTTGTTGCATACTTACATGTCCTTTGCCTACTTTTTAATGAGGTTATTTGTTTTTATTATTGAATTCTTTGAGTTCCTTATGGATTCTGCATGTTAGCCTTTTGTCAGATGCATAATTTGAAAATTTTTTTCCCATTCTGTGGGTTGCTTGTTTACCTTGTTGATTGTTTCTTTTGCTGTACAGAAGCTTTTTAGCTTAAGTCCCACTTATCTATTTTTGATTTTGTTGTCTTTGCTTTTGAGGGCTTGGTCATAAATTCTTTGCCTAGCCCAATGTCCAGAAGAGTTTTTCCTAGGCGTTTGTCTAAGATTTTTATAGTGTGAAGTCTTACATTTAAGTCTTTAATCAATCTTGAGTTAATTTTTATCTTTTGCGAGAAGTATGTGTCCCATTTCATTCTTCTGCATTTGGCTATCCTTGTCTTGTTCCCATTCTTAGAGGGAATGCTTTCAATTTTTCTCCATAAAGTATGATGTTGGCTATGAATTTGTTGTATATGGCTTTTATTATGTTGAGATATGTTCCATCTATGTCTGATTTGTTGAGGATTTTTATCATGAATGGATGCTGAATTTTAGTGAATGCTTTTTCTGCGTGTATTGAGACGGTCTTATGGTTTGTGTCTTTTATCACAGTTGTTGATTGTGATATGTTGAACCATTCTCATATCCCTGAGATAAATCCCACCTGATCATGGTATATTATCTTTTTGATGTGCTATTTGATTTGATTTGCTAGTATTTTGTTGAAGATTTTTGTGTCTATGTTCATCAGGTATATTGGTCTGTAATTTTCTTTTTTTGTTGTTGTTGTGTCCTTGTCTGGCTTTGGTATCAGGGTGATACTGGCCTTGTAGAAAACGTTAGGGGGAATCCCCTCTTCAATTTTTTGGAAGAGTTTCAGGAGGATTGGTTAGTCGTTTGTATGTTTGGTAGAATTCAACTGTGAATCCATCTGTTTCTGGTCTCTCTTTGTTGTTGTTGTTGTTTTGGGGAGATTTCTTTTTTATAACTGATATAATCTCACTGCTCTGAGTATAATTTTGAATCTGATCTGAGATTCTGCTTTTAATGAGGGATTTGGTTTTACAACTATTATTTTATCTTATGCTGGCAGAGCTTTTACTTTCTTATGCTTTGCTTTTTCTGAATTTTACTATATGGACTATATTTTGCTTAGTTTCTTTTACTCCTTACATGAAATGAAAACTATTTATTCTCATTTTTTCACAAAAGCATTCTTTAATCAATATTTCTCTAGTTAATAAAGACAAAAATGAGCCATTATCTTTTAACTTCTTACTCTATTAAAAAGAATTGGAGTATGTACTTTCCTTATAGTTTCCTAGCTTTTGTTCATGTATTGTAGATTTTTAGTTACATTATCTTAGCAAATTTTTTAATTTATACAAATGCTTTTTTTAGAATGAATATATGTATCCATATCGTTTGGTTAGGCATAATATTTTTGTTTTGATAATCTAATCTTGCATATCAAAATGCCCCAAAATGTATTCGCTTAAAACAACAGTTTTGTTATTTCTCTATAGGAAAAAAGTCTTGATATGCTATCACCCGAGAAAGTTCTCTTGTGTTCTGTCCCCAGGATACCACTGATACCCCCACACACAATCACTGTTCTGATTTTTTTCACCATAGATTAGTTTCACCAGTTCTAGAATTTCATGTAAATTCAATTATACTGTATGTACTCTTTTAGGTAAGGCTTATTTCAACCACCATAATGCTTTTGATGTTTGTCCAGGTTAGGTACATAACTTTGATCTTTTTAATTGCTCAGTAACATTTTATTATATGATTATGCCACAGTTTATCCATTTTTTTCTTGATCAATACTTTAGCTATTTCCAGTTTGGGGCTATATGAATAAAGCTTCTATGAACATTTTTGTATAAGTATTTTTGTGAACATATGCTATGATTTCTCTTGGGCTAATACCTAGTATTACTTGATCAAGAGGTCAGTATATGTTTAGTTTTATAAGAACTTCTAGATAAATATTTTTCCAAAATGGCTATACCATTGTACACTTCTATCAAGTAACTATGAAAGTTTTAACTGTTTCATAGTCTTACCAGTATTTAATACCATCATTGATTTTAATTTTAATCATTCTGGTAAGTGTATAATATTCTATCGTGGCTTTAATTTTCACTTCCCTATGACTGAAAATATTATACTCTTCTTATATGCCATTTACCATTTGGATATCTTCTTTCGTGAGCTGTCCAATTTTTTGCCCACTTGTAATAGGATTGCTTGTCTTTTTATTGTTGAGTGGAAGGAGTTCTTTATACATCCTGGATACTAGTCCCTGGTCAGATATATGTATTGTCAATATTTTCACCCAATATGCAGCTTGCTTATTCATTTTTTCATGGTGTCTTTTGATGAGAAGATGTTTTTAGCTTTGATGAAGTCTAATTTATCAATTTTTAAATTTAAAGCTTTTGCTACTAGTAATCTAGGAAACCTTTGCCTACCCACAAATCAAGAATATATTTTACTGTTTCCTCCTCTAAAAGTTTTCTGATTTTAGCTTTTACGTTTTGCACTGTGATCCATCTTGATAGCCATTGAGGTTCATTTTTTAAATAAAATATTTATCACTTATTAAAAACTTCTTCTTTTCCATGGGATCACTTTGGCACATTGTTTAGAAAATCAGTGTTGGCCCATTTCTGGTCTATGTTCTTTTCCATCAATTTGTTGATTCTGAGCTCTTGCATTTAAAAAATATTTAACTCCAGTGTGGATTTAAATTCTGCTATTATAATTTGAATTCTCTTGAAACTCTTCCATGTGTTATCCATCTCTGTTGTTGTCTATGTGTTCGTTCACTGAGTAAATGTTTGTCGAGCTTCTACTTTGTGGTAGACACTATTCCTGGTACCGAGGACTCAGCAGTTAAAAATCAAACAATATTCATATTCTCATGAACTTTATATTCTAGTAAGACAGGCAGTAGACAAGCAAACAAATAAATTAGTAAGATAAATTGATTATACTGTATCATAAAGAAAATGAAGTAGGGTGTTTTAATAAAAAGTAACTAAAAATACGGGGCTACTGTGGATACATTCAGGAGCGACGACCCTGAGCAAGTGACAGTTGAACTATGTTAACTCATTCTTCTGTTTGTTTGTTTTATAAATTTCATTCAAACCTATTTTGCCTATCTGTTTTTCTCATCACGTTTCAGTGATGCTCTTTCTTCTTGTATCTTATGAAGATACTAAGCATAGGATTTCTAAAACGTTGCATGCATGAACAATTATCAGATGTGTTAAAACATTCCCTCTGGGTTTTTAGGGTGCTTCTCTCCTTTTCTTGGACTGCAGTGTTTGCCAACAGGCAAGACTTTAGGGTTGTCCTTGAGCTCTCTCGTGGTCCACTTATGTCCTATTGAATCTCCTTGGTTAGATATACAAAAGGGGAGCAAACTTATGTATTAATATTTAGTTACTAGGCTGAGTCTCAGCATCTAGCATGTAGGCACAGATCTAGTGTACTCCTGCTGGGCCGAAATGGAATATTCTATCCCCAATTAGGTCTCAGTGGATTCTGGATCCCTATGTATAGAGGTGTGTCTGTGGGTCTGGTTCACCATTATGTCCCCAGTACCAGCAGCACACAGTAAGAAATATTTGTTGAGTGGATCAAGTATAGTAAAATACAAATAAAAATTATAATTAAAGTACGAGAATCTTAATCCTCAGCATGCACAGCTACTAGGGTTTTTTTAATGAGCTATAGTTAGGTGATTAAAAGGTTAGGCTTTAAAATTAGACTGTTAGAGCCGGTGGCTCACACCTATAATTCTAGCACTTTGGGAGGTCAAGGTGGGAGAATTGCTTGAAGCCAGGAGTCTGAGACCAGCCTGGACAACATAGCAAGATCTCATCTCTACAAAAGGGAAAAAAATTAGCCTGCATGCTGGCATGCACCTATAGTCCCAGCTACCCAGGAGGCTGAGGTGGCAGGATCCCTTGAGCCCTGGAGTTGAAGGCTGAACTGAGCTATGATTGTACCATTGCCTGAGGGGCAAAGCAAAACCCTGTCTCAAACAAAAAATTAGACTGTTAGGATTATTCTTAAGTTTTTTTTACCTTTGTTCTGAGACTGTTAGTAGTATACTTCCAGCTGTGCTTCTTTTTCACTTGCGCATCTCAGGGCAAGTCCATTTCTCTGCGCTTCGTTTTTTCCATTTCCCAACCTTGTGGGATTGTTATGAGAATGAAATGAATTAATGCCAATAAAATCTTCACCACTGTGCTCATATAATATCAATAGTAGTAGTTACTTATAACATCCCCCACCCTCCATCACCATATGGCACTTTATTTGCAGTGACTGTCTCCCACAAGATGAAAAGAGAATACTTCAAAAACAG
The DNA here is from genome assembly GCF_048565385.1 of Saimiri boliviensis. NCBI lineage: Eukaryota > Metazoa > Chordata > Mammalia > Primates > Cebidae > Saimiri > Saimiri boliviensis. The sequence goes on from NC_133453.1 coordinate 62,079,342, forward strand.
CTGCCATTCAGTAGAAGGTGAACGGGTTAATTTTCTGTTTTAGTTTAGATCCTGGGCCTCTGAGTGACAGCTCAGACAGTAGAGAAAGGAACACTGCCCTCTGAGGACCACTTCCAGAACAATGCCTTCCCATCTCTCAGGCCAAGGGAGACTGCTTTATTTTGGGGCGGGGAGGTGAAGCATGGTTAAGCCACTAGTTATTTTTCTCAATTCAGCTGCATCTGCCTTATACTTGGTGAAAATTCTTCTCAGATTCTAGTAGTAGGTTGTCAATTTTAATAAATGATGGTTTCTCGGTTTTTATTTAGGTATTTTGTGGAAAGTGGGAGAACCTACGTGGAGAATCAGCCATAATGTATCATTTTTTAGAAATAAACTTTGTATTTCAGAACAGTTGAGATTTACAGAAAAATTGGGAAGTACAGAGGATAGTACAGAGAATTCCGTTATGCTTCATACCCAGTTTCTTCTACTTTTTTTTTTTTTTTTTTTGAGATGGAGTCTTACTCTGTCGCCCAGGCTGGAGTGTAGTGGCATGATCTCAGCTCAGTGCAACCTCTCACCTCCTGGGTTCAAGCGATTTTCTTGCCTCAGCCTCCCATGTAGCTGGGATTACAAGTGCCTGTCACCATGCACAGCTAATTTTTGTATTTTTTTTTTAGTAGAGACGGGGTTTTGCTGTACTGATCAGGCTGGTCTCGAACTCTTGACCTCAGGTGATCCGCCTGCCTCGGCCTCCCAAAGTGTTGGGATTACAGGCATGAGCCACCATGGCTGGCCTGTTTCCTCTATTATTAACATTTAACATTAATATGATACATTTGTCACAATTAATGAACCATATTGCTATATTATTATCAACTAAAGTCCATACTTGATTCATATTTCCTTAGTCTTAACCTAATATCCCCTTTTTGTATCAGGATCTTATTCAGGATACCCTATTGCATTTATTCGTCATGTCTCCTTAGGCCCTTCCTGGCTGTGATAGTTTTTCATACTTTTCATTTTTGATGACCTTGACCGTTTTGAGACTGTGATGACAGTAATGAAGGGTAAATAATGACCTTGACCGTTTTGACCAAACTGGTCAGGTATTTTGTAGAGTGTCCCTCTGTTACAATTTGTTCAGTGTTTTCCTCATGATTAAAACAAAATTATGGTAGAGGAAGACACAGAGGTGAAGTGCTATTTTAATAACGTCATATCAAAGGTACATACTATCAAAATGATTTTCCACGATTGATATTAACCTGAATCATCTGGCTGAAGTAGTGCTTGTTAGGTTTCCCCACTGTACACTTACTCTTTTTTCCTCTTTCTACACTGTAGTCTTCAGAAGGAAGTCACTATGCACAGCTCCACCTCCTTGAAGAGGAATTATATACATCTATTATTTAGAATTCTTTTGTGTGGGCTATTTGTCTCTTCTCTTTGTTAATCTTTTATCTCAATACATTTATATACTCGGGATATATATACATGGATATTTGTTTTATACTTAGGGTGATATTCCACTACTATTTTCTTCATCAGATACCATTTTATACCAGAATCCAGTAAGGTAATTTTTTAACAGCAACAAAAAAGGACTTATGTGTATGCACAAGTGGAGCTTCTCTGCAGATAGTCAGCAGGGGAGTCTGTGTACTCCTTCTAATATTTAAATATTTTTGAAACTATTTAATGGAAACCATGAGATTTATAAGATAAATAATTATTAATGTTATGAATGGATCACCTACTATGTGCCAAGAACTGAATTTTCACCAAAACAGCATCGAGTAGGCTATGATTAAATTTCATAAACTGTAGTACAACCTCATGTGATTTCAGTCTAACAGAGGACAGAGACAAATGAAAGTGTGATTACTATAGAATGTAATGAGCTCCAGGAAAGAGGTAGATAACATTAGGGGAAGCACAGAGGAGGGGCATCTTGTTCAAAGTCAGACATAACTGCTTTGCAGAAAAGGCATTTTCAGAGTGACAGGTAGCCGTGAGCTATACAATTTTTAAAGACAACTAGCAGGAATGCTCCAGGGAGAAGGAAAGTTATGGGTAGAAGTAGAGAGAACTGAAGTAGCATGCCGTTCAAGCACCTCAGTGCAGCTAGGGAAAAGGGCACACCAGAAGAGAGGCAGGGCCTGAGGCTGGAGAGTTACCAGGGGCCAGATCACAAAGGATGCTTGTGTTACATGAAGGAATTTGAACTTGATTCTAAAAGCGGTGGCAAATCATTGAAGAGTTTTCAGCAGGAGAGGAACATAAGTTTGACATTTTAGAGAGATCATTCTGGTAGCTGTGAAGAGAAAATTTATCTTAGTATTTCATAATCATACTTTTTTAAAATGAAAAGTTGGCCATGTTTTTATTTTCTGTTAAATGATTTTTGGTGGATTTCCAAAATCAAATCTTCTCTCAAATGATTTGCCATCACTGTCATGGTCTAAGGAACATACTTTGATATCCTGGATAAGAGTTCCCAAACACTAAGTAGAAAGTTTGGAGCAACTTAAAGCAGTCCCCATGGTAGCATTAAGAATTAACTGTTACTTGGAAGCATTTGTTCTGGTTTGTTTAAATTTTTTTTTTCATTAACTTACATTCTTGTTATTTCTTCTGCTTTTGCTATGTTAGTTTGGTGCTTTTTAAAATGCTGCATTTATTAAATGCTTATGTGTCAGGCATTATGTGTTTTGCATGTGTATTTCACTGAACCTTCACCAAAACAGCATGGAGTACACAGTATCATTCCCACTTGACAAGTGAGCAAATTGAGGCTCAGAAAGGTTTAGAAACTTGCTGAGAGGGGCTTTATGGCTTGCGTTTCACAGCTAGAAGCAGAGCCAGGATTCAAGCTCAGATCTATCTGTTTCAAAGGGCCGTGTTGTACAGATTGTACTACAAGGCTCTTTTTAGGAATGTCCTATCAATTGCAGGAGGGCATTTACCACTGGAGCTCTTGGCTGCCCTGTTGGAAGTGGGAAGAGAGCCAAGGTAAAGGGCCTGTTTTCTACACCAGGGGGCATGCTTCTGGTTTGTGAGACTGTGATGACAGTAATTAAGGGTAAATAATGAAGACTTGCCCATTGATTTAAAAGCTCAAACTGAAAAAAGCCCCCTTGGAAATGTATTGTCCTCCTCCTCCTCTTACATCACTGAAAATTACTAACTTGTCAGTATGGAAACTGTTTCTTTCAACCCTAATGCTTTTGGTTTTACAGTGCAGATCCTAGGAGTAATAGCCAGTGTCTCTGTTGGGCTCCGGCAGCTCACTTTTTTCTGAAGCAGACGCTAACTCTAAGTTAGTTGACTCAGGTCAGTTATTCCACAGTGTGAGAAAGAGAACAGCTTTCTGTAGTGGAACAGAAAGCCAGCTGGCTTCCCTTGTAAAACATTGGCTTATGAAAGCCGTGTTTATAGTCAGCCAAGTGAGAAACTGGCATTCACTTTAGGCACAACGTTCAGCATCTTATGAGTGCTCTCATAAGGGTACAGTACTGGGATGCTGCTTTCAGAAGGTGGCAAATCACACCCAAATCCAGTCAGAAAGACCCAAGCCTACGAACCATTGAGAAAACGTTGGAGTTACCCACCTCCACTTCTCCCTAGCTCCCGCCCCACACTGTGATGGGTTTGTACAGTGTGAGCCCTGTATTCTGCACATTTCAAACTCGGTCAACCCCACACACACAACTGCATCCAGAGGAGCCCAAATCTCACAGAGAAGCCCCTGCAGGTTCTGGCAATGGGCTTGGGACATTTGGGATTCCTGGGGGAATTTGAGATACTTGGAATTTAGTTTGGCCGATCCCAGGTACCTGGAATATAATCTGAATGACATGTTCGTAGAAATCCACGAACTTTTCTTTCCAGGATGGAACAGACACAGTAGAGCCCTTCAAAGCTCGGGGCCCAGGCCAGCTCTCACGAGTCAGTCGTCTGAGTGTCACGAAAATGCTAATCAGGCTCCGGCTCTGAGTGTCTCCATCCCAGCACCTGCCTTCATTATGGCCTTAAAAGTCGCAGTCAGGTCTTTCCAAAAGGACTTACCATAGCTAAAGTCTTAAAGCAATAAAACATATTTATATATGTATAAATATATCTGTGGGGTTTTTTAAGTGAAATAATTAATAATAAGCTTTTAAATTATCTAAAATACCCAGGGACAACTTGGGAGACTTTTGTTGCACATGGCCCTCCCTAACTGCCTGAAAATATTTGATGGTGCAGAGTCTTAGGGAGGTAGGATCCACATGTCTCAACAAATAAAAATGATAAACACTGACAGTGGCAGATACATCCAATTTCCCTGATTTGATCATTATACATTCATTGCATGTAACAAACACATGTACTCCATAAATATGTAAATTGTCATATATCAACAAAGGGTAAAACAAAACCTACCTTTTCCCTGCCCGTGGAAAGAGGAGAGACCTGACTTTAGACCAGGCATCCCCAAACTACGGCCCATGGGTCTCATGCGGCCCCCCTGAGGCCATTTATCCGGCCCCCCGCCACACTTCAGGAAGGGGTACCTCTTTCATTGGTGGTCAGTGAGAGGAGCACAGTATGTGGCGGCCCTCCAACGGTCTGAGGGACAGTGAACTGGCCCCCTGTGTAAAAAGTTTGGGGATGCCTGCTTTAGACACTCAAGGCATTTCAGAAGGTCTTTGGCACCTGAAAACAAAGAGCATAAAAGCCCCCACTCCCTTCTCCATGCCCGAAATATGTATATCATATATATTTATAAACTGTGGCAGTTAAGCCCAAGCAGGTAATCAACACTTTCTCACCAAAACACCTGCTCTTGGAATGGAGGCAAACAGCAGCCAACCAGGACATTGGCTCAGGTGTTGGGCCCAGAGCAGAGACTGGAGAAACATTTACCTGTTTAGCCCCTCCCTTTTCCTGTCATCGAACATCACTAGGTAATGAATGTAAAGAAGTTTTCAAACCCTCTATTTGTGTACCTCTATTTCCAAAAGTGTGTCCCACCCTAAAATACTTTTCCCATTGTCTGGAAACTCCAGATTTGGCCCCTTCAGACAGACCCATCTCCAGACCTCACATTCAATGCCCTGTAAGTGATTAAATTCATCCTGTGGAATGAAGTAAGAATAAAGGCTAAAATGCCATTTTAAAAACTAGACACCAATTAACAAACAGCAGATATTTGTTTGTGGGGTGTGTGTGGTGGGGAGGTAGGACTCATACCCAGATTGCCAAGGAATGAGATTCACTCAGAGAAAATGATCTATCTCATGTGGGTCTGTGGGGCTGACAGCAGCCCCTGAGCTTGAAAGAGATGAGGGGAAGGCTGCTTTTATCTCTTTGAAAAGGAGGAAAATGGCTCCTTAATTTAGCAAGTGTACTGGGCCCAATTTGATGAGCCTGCCTTTGGGAAACTTTTTTTAATCTCCAGCAAGTACCTACACTTTTGTTTTGCAAAAGGCCAAATGATGATGGTTTCCAAAACTTCTGTGATCTAACGCCTGGCACCTCTATGACCTCCTGTTGTTCTCCTTTTCCTCACTCTGTCCCTCTTGCCTCTGCTTTTCCTCAAACAAGCTGAGCACATTCGCACCAGAGGACCTTGGCACTTGCACCCTACACCCTCTCCTCCTGATATTCACATGGCTTGTTCTCTCTACAACTTCAGGTTTTATTTGTACTATTCAGTGCCACTTTCCCAGACAGTCTTATTTAAATCTGCCACGCCCTTTTTCCTGTCCCCAACATGCCAGTCTCCCTTCCTTGCCTTGTTTTTCTCCATACCACTCATCATCACTTGACACACCATCTTTTACTTATTTTGCTCCACTCTCTCCACTCTAGATCATAAGCTCCATACTGGCAGAGATTTTCGTCTCTTTTTTTTTTTTTTGACTGGCGTATCCCTAGCACCTACGATAGTTCCTAAAACATAGCTGATACTCAATAAATATTTGTTGACTGAGAAATCTTTAAAAGCATTGTGTTTCCCAATACTGCCGTCCATCCCTGCCCCAGATTCATAATGAAATTCACCATCCGCAGCTTCAGATGGACATGAACCAACGTGGTCCAGTCCCTTCCCATTCTTCTACTGACTAGATGCCGGAGCAACTCAGTATGCCTGATCCCTGTACTGCCGCAGTGTGAGTGGTGGAGCCTCAGGTACTTGCAAGCAGAGGGAAGCAGCCTTCCGTGTTTTGAGGTCCACTTTGCTTGTATGTGGCTTCACATGCCCTTCCCTCCCCATTTTTGGTGGGCTCTGGTGTATGGCTCCCTCCTGCAGGGACTGCGACCTGGGACTGAGTGCTTCTGTGGTTCTGGTCCTTTTCTCCCTGAGTGGAGCTTTTTTGTTGTTTGTTTGTTAAGATCTCTGTGCATTGTCTCCACAGATAGGAGTCTCCTGTCCACCATCCTGGTCCAGCCACTGTTATCCCTCCCACATCCACTCTTGCCCACCTCCAATCCACCCTCTACACAACCAGGGTCATGTTCTACATGTAATGTGAATCCATTTATGTAAGTTTCAAGAACAGGCAAAACTGCATACTACACCAAGGGAATGAATGCCACAAAAGTCAGAGTGGTGGTCACCTCTGTGGTGAGGTATAATTGAGGAGCGACACATTAGGGCCTTCCAATGTCACAATGACCGGAAAACTAAAGAGACAATGTTAGCATCTTACCTGAAATCCTGGGTGGCTTCCCATGGACTCCAATAAAGTCCTTATCAGCCTGAAAGGTCCTTCAGGACTGGGCCTGTGCCCAGCTCTCCTTTCTTCCCTGCCCACTCACATGCCCTGACACCACACAAAGGTGACTGCTCCATCTGCCCAGTGCTCTTCCCCTACCCCGTAGCTGGCTGGTTCGTTATCATTTTCCAGGTCTCAGCTTAAATATCATGTCTTCAAAGATGTCATCCCTAATCAACTTCCCTGCCACTCCCTGCCACTCTTCCCATCTTCTCCCATGGTTTCTTTCAGCATTTTGCTACTTGACTTTGTAGCAGTTATTTCAACTTGTATGTTTGCCTGTTTAGTGACTGCACAGTTCTGGGCACAAAATAAATCTTCAATGGATATGTCTTGATTGAATGAATGGTTCATTCATCAGTACACCCCAGACTGCACTGATGTGATTCCCTTGGTTTACTCTCATCTAATCTGATCTCCATGGCCACCAGCCTTGGCCCAGATGAATTGGAAATTGCCCTTTTCATTTTTATTTCATCCGTGGTGACCAGTCATTCCTGTGGCCCTAGTCAGTTTGACAGTAGCCCAAACTAGGCCTGGTCTCTCCTTACTCCTTTTACTTCAGAAGGAGCTCCCAGCAAGCTGTGCTGTTTCAAACATAAAATGCTCCATGGTGTTCCTGCATATCCAATGCAAATAAGCAATGTATCTCTCTCTCAAATCATAATGGTAACCCTTTTGATTATTCAAAAACCATGGGGGGAGAGGAATGGAAAATCAGTACATATAAATATGTAATAACATGCTACTCAGAAGTACAGTCTTAAGTGAAATCAGACTACTAAAAGTTCTAGTTATATAAATTATAGATTTGAAAACCATTTGGCACATATTATAGTTGTTTCAGAAACAGCAGAAACCAATCCAAGTTTCTCAATTATCCCCAAAGAATACTATGTTCTTCTCTGTTCTTATTAACAAGAAAAGCAAGTAAGCAAGGAGTTCATTAGAAAAGCATTTGTGAAACATTAATACATTTAATAACCTACATGATTAAGAAAAACAGCCTCACTTTAAAACAGAATGAGAAGTGTAATGCAGTTGTGGGAATGGAACACTTATTTTGAAATAGTTATAAATTATAGTCCAATATGCATATGTATAGAGCCATATTTAATCTTACTAAGAATTAATCATTAAAACCTTTTTAATTTAAGTGTTAATGCCTGAGATCCTTAATAGGAGAAAACTTAAAAACTTAAAAAATCAGAAGACTTATTATCACATTCAACACTTTCAAAAGAAATAGGCTATTACTTTCACCTTAAGGACACTGAAATGATTAAATTAATAACAAAGCATTTCCCAAAAGTTATATGACAAAAATAAACCAATCATTTTCCTTAACTTAAAATAATATTCTTCTATATGTATCAAAGTATACTTAGTCAAAGCAGTAGTATTTAATGGCCACATATTCTATGTACTATGTATGTTAAATACAGTATTTAATAAACATATACTATAATCTCACTTATTTGGAGATAATATCTATCAAACACAACCCTGAAACACAGAAGAGAATCAGGAAATAAGCAAAAGTCAAACCACAAATTCATATACTAGAGTTCCTATATTGAACTCATTTGCTCTGATTTTAAACACAATTCTAATATAACTTGCTATTTGATTGCCCAATCCATTGTGGCAACCATCAGAACTCATCACCAGTTTTTTCTGGTTCTCTCCCTTCTGGGCCCATGATCATATTACACTGCCTCATTTCCTTGAAATCAGATGGAATGCTGAAAATTGCTGTGGCCAGTGAAATATGATTGAAAAGTGCATATATTTCTCCCCTTTGCTTGATGAGGAAGCTAAGACATAGGTTATATAATTAGGCCAGGGTTACAGGGCTAGTGAAGCTGGGATTCTGAGTTCAGCAGTCTGACACAAAGCCCCTATGCTCAAAGACCAGACTATACCAGCCCCCCAATGTTGGCATACTAAGCATTGACAAATTAAGAAAGCAAAGTTTTACTAAATGAAAGAAAATAGCCTGTCCTAAGAATTGCTGTAGGTAATTCATACAGCAGTTAATCCATATAAACAAAATCAAGTCGTACCATGGACCCCTGCAAAAAGGGAGACACCAACTTCAGACTACAAGCCTAGGGCAATTCAGGACATGAATTCTGATTCCTGTGCTCAACACTATGTAGTAGAGCTGACTTACGTGATTATAATTTTAAGCTGGATCTTCATCAGATTGCATTCATAAGCCAAAGATGTCGTGGGGCAAACCTCAAAATTGGAACTCAGCTTGGAAGGTCATGGGTTCTTGGCTTCGTGCAAGAAAGAATTCAAGACAGCTGACAGAGTAAAGTGAAAGCAATTTTAATAACTAAGGATTAAAAGGATGGCTACCCCATTGGCAGATAGTAGCATGGGCTGCTTGACTGACTATCCTTATGGTTATTTTTAAATTATATGCTAAACAAGGAGTAGATTATTCATGAGTTTTCTGGGAAAGCAGAGGAACGTTCTCAGAATTGAGGGTTCCTCTCCCTTTCAGATCATATAAGGTAGTTTCAGGACAATGCCATTGTATTTTTAACTGTAATTGTACTTGTAAACTGTCATGATGCTAATATATTATAATTAGTGTATCATGAGCAGTAAAGATGACCAGAAATTGTTTCTATCCCCATCTTGGTTTTGTCAGGTTTTGGCAGGTTTGGGCAGACTTCTTTACCACATGCTGTTTTATTAGCAGTCTTTGTGGTCTGTATCTTGTAACACAAGTCCTACTGAAGTCCTTTTCATCTCTCCTCAGAGACTATACACTCCTTCTTAATCCTAAAAACCTAAAGGTTGTAGAAGGACAGTGATTTCATCTCTGTAATTGCTTCATCCTGAACAAAGGCTGTCATCTCTATCTGCTCTGGAGGTATAGAAATCTCTCACTATCTTATCTAATGATTTATAGGGACTGAATCCTTCCTGCAGTGGCACAGGCTGGAACCTTTGGGCCAATTATTATTTTTGTCTGGAACTGTGGTAGCCTGGAAGACTTAAACTTTGACCATCAGAATTCCTGTTGAATACAACAAATAATTTTTTAAAATGAAATGGCACCTGGTGATAATAAAATGCTCAATGCCGGTTAACAATGCTTATAAGAAGAGATCAATGCCATTTGAAATCTAAATGAATATGTCCATTGTCTGACATACAAAGCGAAAAAATGGATTTTTAATGAGATATTTTTGTGGAAACAGAAGAAAAACAAAGGTTAATTTTGGGCAAAATCTATCCAGATGTTAACATCTTTAGTGTCAGAAGAGGAAGACAATGGCAATCTGACTCGTTCTTCTTGCCTGCATTGCACAGAATAAGCTTTAGCTTTCAGGGCCTCAGGAAAAAAAGTAGTAGTAATTTTATTGGCCTTAATAGAAAAAAATAGAAGAAAAATGTGAAAATGTTAGTTTGGGGACTTGTTGCTTGGAAAGAATTTAGAAATCAGTCCAAATTACAGGAAAAAAAAAACCCTCAAAAACATGAGCAAGACTAGAATCTAACCACAGGATCACTATGTTTTTTTGAAATATATTTATTTCTTTCTCCAGTCTTCCATTTTTACTAAAGACAAATTGTGTTAGGACTGATTTGTTTGCAGAATAAGTTTTGGTTTTATTATACTTGTCCTGATTATTTGCATAAAGTGCATCAAGAATAATTATTTGCCATATAGGTTCTTTTTAAAATTGGCTTTGGCTGGGAGTGGTGGCTCGTACCTGTAATCCCAGCACTCTGGGAAGCCGAGGCAGGTGGATTACCTGAGGGCAGGAGTTCAAGAGCAGCCTGGCCAACATTGTGTAGACCCTGTCTCTACTAAAAATATTTAAAAATTAGCCAGGCCTGGTGGTGGGCACCTGTAATCCTAGCTACTCGGGAGGCTGAGGCAGGAGAATTGCTTAAGCCCAGGAGACAGAGGTTGCAATGAGACAGCACGGTGCCACTGCACATCCAGCCTGAATGCCAGAGTGAGACTCCATCTCAAAAAAAAAAAAAAATGGCTTTTATGGAACTTTGTTTCATAAGGAATGCTGTTTTAAATTTCGTAAAGCCTCGAGCCCCAGCTGTGGATTTATCTGTGCTTACAAATACTTGTATGATTAATTTCACAGCATTTTTACATCTCCACTTTCAACGTAATTAAGAAATGAAAAGAAAGCCAGTCGTGAAAAGTATAATTAGTAAAATAAGCTAAGATTCATTTCTAACTCTTCTAAATGAAGCTATTCAAATCAGACTTGGATTTGGAAGAAGACCCAGACAAACTTTGTTATTTTCCTTTTTGTTAAACCAGCATCCAACCAGTAACCTCCTATGCAGCACTCTAATCCAGAAATTGTTACCAGGAACCTGTGGATAGGCTTTAGACAAGTGGTCCTCACAGTGTTGTATTCATGCTACACCAGTAGCATGAATATCACTTGGGAACTTCTTAGAAATGCAAATTCTCAAGCCCACCCTGACCTACTGAATCAGGAACTCTGGAGGTAGAGGATAGCCCTCTGTGTCCTCTTATACATGCTAAAGTTTGAGAAACACTGAGCTAATAAATTACTAAAGATACAAATGAGAACAAGGTGAATGAAATGTTATCTAACTATAGGCCCCAGCATTCCTCACTAAGACTAGGGAAGGAGTTCTGTGGGAAAATCCTTGACAAGCCCTCTTGATATTGTACACATTATGAGGGAATGAATAGTGACCGCCTCTAGCAATCAGATGATGTGGGAAATGATTCTGTATGAGGAATGGAGAGATTTTTGTTATTATACATTTGAGTATAGGAGAGGGGAAAAGAAAAAAAGAGACAGTTACTTTGGAGAGAAGCCAGAAATATGAATAAAGGCTGAGACTGTACAAGATTAATGGTCAGTGAAATGCTCCACTGGTGGCAGGGGTAAAATGAGTTTTGAGAATGGTGGAGCTGACATTTCATGAGAGGGTGCTTGTTTGTTTGTTTGTTTTGATGCAACTTCATAATTTGTCTTTTCAGAAAGGAAGTGGGGGGAGATAGAGAAAAAAGGAAGGGAAGGATGGAGGAAGGAAAGAAAAAGGGAGAGAAAGAGAAGAAAGAGAGAGAAAGGAAGTAGGGAAGAAGGGAGGGGGGAAGGAAGGAAGAAAAAAGAAAGAATCTTCTTCACACTGTACTGAATTTATGAATGCTCGATGTGAGTGAAGTTTTTTGCTGTGGAAATTGAGGGAGCTGAATTTCATATTTAGTATGATGATTATATAACAGGTACAGCCACAAGAATACATAAGAACTTAAAGGCCAAGGTGAGAATATAAACTGCTAAGAATGTGTAGGTATTTGGAGAAAGGCTTTGAATATCCATAGTATTTCATGAGTTTAGGAGTTCAGGTCAATCTTACCTAGATTTTGAAAGACTTCAGTTGACGCCTGATTACAGAAATCTGTGGATGGCATAGGGTGGCAAGTCCTAGTTGAATGTGGATAATATTTTGTTTATTTATTGCTTTTTAACCACTCTTTGACAACTTCATGGTTTAAACACAAATCCCACATAGTGTCAAAGGAAAGGGACATAGACCCCCACCTCTCATAGGAAGAGCGTCAAAGACTGTGTGGTCATCTTAATTTACCAGATAATAATTTGGATGTAGTTGCAAAGTACCTGTTAAATTTCAAGGTTTATATAAAACAAGATATGTTATCCTCTGGCAAGGGCACAGGTACCAATATTTAGAGGGAAAGATAGTTTGGGAAGCTGCTAAGTGAGTATCAGTGCTGTCATTATGTACTAGGTAATAAGTAGAATTTACTCTTATGAATTCATCTTAATGGTTTGCATTAAAAAATTAGACTGGGTTTTAAAATGTGGTTACTAAGATTAACATTTTAATCTGGGTAATGACATAGAATGATTACATTAAACCTTTGATTTGGGTAAAAAAATGATGAATGAATCTCTCATCCCAAGTTGAGGACCCACTTAAACCACTGGAGAGTTGACACTATGCCTTTGAATAAAACAAAATGCAAAAGTGACGTGTCTCTTTGTCAAGAAGTTTAATTAAAAGATAATTCAGCCAGGCACGTTGGCTCACGCCTGTAATCCCAGCACTTTGGGAGGCTGAGCCAGGTGAATTATCTGAGGTTGGGAGTTGAAGACCAGCCTGATCAACATGGAGAAACCTTGTCTCTACTAAAAATACAAAATTAGCCCGGTATGGTGGCACATGCCTGTAATCCCAGCTACTTGGGAGGCTGAGGCAGAAGAATTGCTTGAACCCGGGAGGCAGAGGTTGCAGTGAGCTTAGATTGCACTGTTGCACTCCAGCCTGGGTGACAAGAGTAAAACTCCATCTCAAAACAAAAAAAGGTGAGATAGGCTGAAAGCTAGACCTTTTATGCCAAACAACCAAGTTGTAAATGCAAAGGAAAAGTTTTTGAAGAAAATTTAAAATGCTGTTTCAGTGAACACATGAATAATAAGAAAGTGAAACAGCCTTTTTGTTGATATGGAGAGAGTTATAGTGGTCTGAAGAAAAGATCAAATGAGCCACAATATTCTCTTAAGCCAAAGCCTAATCCAGATTAAGGCCCCAATTCTCTTCAAATCTATGAAGACAGAGAGGTGAGGAAGCTTGAAGAGTTTGAAGCTAGCAGAAGCTGGTTCATGAACTTTAAGGGAAGAAGCCATCTCCAAAACATAAAAGTGTGAGATGAAGCAGCAAGTGCTGATGTAGAAACTGCACCAAGTTATCCAGAACATCTACCTAAGATCATTGATAAAGGTGGCTACACTAGACAACAGATTCTCAATGCGGACAAAACGGCTTTCTACTGGAAGAAGATGCCATCTAGGAACTTCGTAAGTAGAGGAGAAGTCAATGTCTTCAAAGCTTCAAAGCACAGGCTGACTCTCTTGTTAGGGGCTATGGTAAGTAGCTGGTGATTTTAAATTGAAGCCAGTGCTTATTTACTATTTGAAAATCTTCGGGCCCTTCAAATCACGTTAAATCAAGCCAGAAGTGGTGGTGTACACCCGTAGTCCCAGCTACCTGGGAGGCTGAGGTGGGAGGATCACTTCAGGTCAGGAGACCAGCTTGGGTGACAGAGTGAGACTCCCTCTCTAAAAAATAAAAGAATTACACTAAATCTACTCTGCCTGTACTCTATAAATAGAACATCAAAGCCTGATGACAACAGTAATAGCATGGTTTGCAGAATGTTTTAGGCCTCCCATTGAGAACTACAGCTCAGAAAAAAAAGATTCCTTTCAAAATATTACTGCTAATTGGCAATGCATCTGGACACCCAAGCACTCTGGTGGAAATGTACAAGGATATTAATGTTGTTTTCATGCCTGCTAATACAACATTCATTCTGCAGTCCATGGGTCAGGAATAATTTCTACTTTCAAGTCTTATTATTTAAGAAATACATTCTTTAAGGCTATAGCTGCCATAGATAGTGATTCTAGCAACGGATCTTGGTAAAATAAATTGAAAACCTTTTGAAAGAATTCATCATTCTAAATGCCATTAAGAACATTATGATTCACTGGAGGAGGTCAAAATATCAACATTAACAGGTGTTTGGAAGAAGTTGATTCCAACCCTCATGTCTGAATTTGGAGGGTTTAAGACTTCAGTGGAAGAGGTAACTGTAAATGTGGTGGAAATAGCAAGAGAATTACAATTAGAAGTAGAACCTGGAGACGTTACTTAATTGTTGCAATCTCATGATAAAACTTAAACAGATAAGGAGTTGCTTCTCATAGATGAGCAAAGAAAGTGATTTCTTGAGATGAAATATACACTTGGTGAAGATGCTGTGAACATTATTGAAATGAAAACAAAAGATTTAGAATATTACACAAACTTAGTTGACAGAGCAGTAGCAGGAATTGAGAGGACTGACTTCAGTTTTGAAAGACGTTCTACTGTGGGTAAAATGCTATCAAGCAGCATTGTATGCTACAGAGAAATATTTCATGAAAGGAAGTTAATTGATGTTGCAAACCTCATTGTCTTATTTTATGAAATTGCTATAGCTTCAGCAACCAATATTACTGCTAATTGGCAATGCATCTGGACACCCAAGCACTCTGGTGGAAATGTACAAGGATATTAATGTTGTTTTTTAATGCTGATGAATCAGCAGCCATCAACATTCAGGCAACACCCTCCACCAGCAAAAATATTATGACTTGCTGAAGGCTCAGATGATCATTAGCATTTTTAGCAATAATGTATTTTTAAATTAAGATTTGTACATAGTTTTTTAGATATGCTATTACACCTGTAATAGCTTATAGCATAGTGTAAACAAATTTTATATGCACTGGGAAACCAAAAACATTGTGACTCGCTTTAATGCTATATTCACTTTATTGAGGTGGTCTGGAACCAAACTCTCAATATCTCTGAGGTATGCCTGTATTTTATTATTACCCCAGGTTTGGCAGGTATCTTTTACTCTAATTTAAATTCAAAAAAATTGAGTCTTTCTTAGATTTAAAAAAAATTTTTTTATTGTACTTTAGATTCTGGGGTACATGCGTAGATCATGCAAGATTGTTGCATAGGTACATTCATGGCAAGGTGGTTTGTTGCCACCATCCCCCCATCACCTATACCTGACACTTCTCCCCACGTTATCCCTCCCCTACCTACCCTCCCACTATCCCTCCCGTAGCCGCCACCAATGGACCAGTGTATGATGCTCCCCTTTTTGTGTCCAAGTGTTCTCATTGTTCAACACCCACCTATGAGGAAAACATGTGGTGTTTGATTTTTCTGTTCTTGTGTCAGTTTTCTGAGAATGATGGTTTCCAGGTTCATCCATGTCCCTACAAAGGACACAAACTCATTGTTTTTTATGGCTGCATAGTATTCCATGATGTATATGTGCCACATTTTCTTTGTCCAGTCTATCAGTGATGGGCATTTGGGTTGGTTCCAGGTCTTTGCTATTGTAAACAGTGCCATGATGAACATGGGTGTGCATATGTCTTTATAACAGAACAATTTATAGTCCTTTGGGTATATACCCAGTAATGAGATTGCTGGGTCAAATGGAATTTCTACTTCTAGATCCTTGAAGAATCACCACACTGTCTTCCACAATGGTTGAACTAATTTACACTCCCCTCAACAGTGTAAAAGTGATCCTATTTCTCCACATCCTCTCCAGCATCTGTTGTCTCCAGATTTTTTAATGATCGCCATTCTAACTGACATGAAGTGAAATCTCAATGTGGTTTTGATTTGCATTTCTCTAATGACCAGTGACTATGAGCATTTTTTCATATGTTTGTTGGCTTCATATATGCCTTCTTTTGAAGTGTCTGTTCATATCGTTTGCCCACTTTTGGATTAGTTTGTTTGTTTGTTTTTTTCTTGTAAATCTGTTTCAGTTCTTTGTAGATTCTGGATATTAGCACTTTGTCAGATGGGTAGATTTCAAAAAAATTTTTTCCATTCTGTTGGTTGCTGGTTCCCTCTAATGATTTTTTCTTTTGCTGTACAGAATCTCTGGAGTTTAATTAGATCCCATTTGTCTATTTTAGTTTTTGTTGCCATTGCTTTTGGTGTTTTAGTCATGAAGTCCTTGCCTATGCCTATGTCCTGAATAGTATTGCCTAGGTTTTCTTCTAGGGTTTTTATGGTGTTAGGTCTTATGTTTACGTGCTTAATCCATCTGGAGTTAATTTTAGTGTAAGGTGTCAGGAAGGGGTCTAGTTTCTGCTTTCTGCACATTGCTAGCCAATTTACCCAACACCATTTATTAAACAGGGGATCCTTTCTCCATTGCTTCTTTTTGTCAGGTTTGTCAAAGATCACATGGTTGTAGATGTGTGGTATTGCTCTGGAGGCCTCTGTTCTGTTCCATTGGTCTATGTCTCTGTTTTGATACCAGTACCATGCTGTTTTCATTACTATTGTCTGGTAGTATAGTTTGAAGTCTAGCAGCATGATGCTGCCAGCTTTATTCTTTTTGCTTAGGATTGTCTTGGCTATGCAGGCTCTTTTTTTGGTTCTATATGCAGTTTAAAGTGTTTTTTTCCAGTTCTGTGAAGAAGGTCATTGGTAGTTTGATGGGAATAGCATTAAATCTATAAATTAGTTTGGGCAGTATGGCCATTTTCATAATATTGATTCTTTCTAACCATGAGCATGGAATGTTTTTCCATCTTTTTGTGTCTTCCCTTATTTCCTTGAGCAGTGGTTTGTAGTTCTCCTTGAAGAGGTCCTTTACCTTCTTCGTTAGGTGTATTCCTAGGTATTTTATTCTCTTTATAGCAATTCTGAGTGGGAGTTCGCTCATGATTTGGCTCTCTGTTTGTCTGTTATTGGTGTATAGGAATGCTTGTGATTTCTGCACATTGATTTTGTATCCTGAGACTTTGCTGAAGTTGCCTATCAGCTTAAGGAGAGTTTGAGCTGAGGTGATGGGGTCTTCTAAATATACAGTCATGTCATCTGCAAATAGAGACAATTTGACTTCCTCCTTTCCTTATTGAATACCCTTTATTTCTTTTTCTTGCCTGATTGCTCTGACTAAAACTTCCTATACTATATTGAATAAGAGTGGAGAGAGAGGGCATCCTTGTTTAGTACCAGATTTCAAAGGGAATGCTTCCAGTTTTTTCCCATTCAGTATGATATTGACAGTGGGTTTGTCGTAAATAGCTTTTATTATTTTGTGATAGGTTCCATGGATACCTAGTTTACTGAGAGTTTTTAGCATAAAGAGCTGTTGAATTTTGTCAAAGGCCTTCTCTGCATCTATTGAGGTAATTGTGTGGTTTTTGTCTTTGGTTCTATTTATGTAGTGGATTAGTTTATGGGCTTTCATAAAAATACTTTTTAGTTAAATTCTGAAGGTCATGATAACAGATTATGCAGCAGACACAGTTATCTGAAGTACCTTTTGAACATTTCATTCTATTATACAGCAGGCAATGTCTTAAATATTTGACAAGAAAAACTGATGATTTTTCAGATTCAGTTGCCATGTCTTTGAATACTGTCATCATCTTGTTAGGAAATCCTGTAGTATGGCTCGTCACAAAGTTAGATGACACTTCTGTCAGGTCATTGTGGTAAATTGGCTTTTCATTCCTTGTGGTTTGTCATCTTTCTTAGTTAAGGGCTACAGCTGAGAGCAAAGCTTCTTTATTTCTTTGGAGCTCATCAATATAAGTTATTTGGGATTTTACCTCAGATCAGCTTAGCTTAAGTCTATCATCCAGACTTCACAAAGTGCCACTTTGCCAGCAGAGCAATAAATGTATTCATGGAGCCCTTTTGTGTCTGGGACACTCAGTCTGGATCCACAGTGGGGTCTTTGTTCCTCTTCGCTGTTAAGTGCTTCTTTACATTTGTGTTGCTCTCTGCTAGTGTAATGGTCCATATCTCATTTCAGGAGCAAATGGCTGCCCAAATCCACAACAAATTAACATTCAAGACACTTGGTGCAAGAGATCTGTCCTCCACCTACAGTTCTGGGGGTTGCAAGACAAGTATTTGGCTCCTGTCCTGAACATCATGTAGAGAAGGTCAGGGCTTGATCGAGTGGTCCTATCTCATAGTTCTGCCCATTGTTTATCTTTTGAAAGATAGTTAATTGTCTTTTCATGCTGAGCAAATGCAACACAAAAATGTGACTTCTCTCCTCTGCCTTTCATGGGTGTGATAATTGCCTTATCTGCTTTTTGTTGTTGTTATTTTGCTGGAAGCAGTTCAGTCCAAAAGTTAATTAGAGTTGGTATGGTTTTGCAAATAGTGATTTACTTTAGGAACTGTAAAGATTTCTTAAGTCAGAGCTCACCAACAAAACTGAGTCAAAAATATTTTTTCAGTTAATACCAACACAAATGACAAATCCATCTATCATATAAATTTTCTTGTGAAAGTTTAATGCTCATCAAGTGTTCTGTGGATCAAATATTTACTTTTGTATGTAGGCTTTATACAAATTTTATTTAGATGTCAAAAAAATTAACTGTTGTGTTCATTATAGTAATACTCTCATAACCTAACAATGTTTCTCATAGGGAATGATAGTATGTATATAAAATGATGTCTTACAAATGCCTCTTTCTTCAAAACTATTATAGTACATTCAGTTAAAGCTTTTTTACTTGATCAAAGGTATTATTATTCAAAAATATATGATGAACCTAGATATTTGCTATGAAATATATTGTTTGGATTGTGAAGGAAACTAACTTATCCAGGAAGGTTGGACAATAGTAGTTTTAAATAATATGATCCTGTAATTTGTTAAGATTTATTCTTAACTATAGAAATTTGCCTGATTTTTAGTCATTATCTGTGCCATATAATATTGTTAATAAGCAAACCATGGACTGAAGCCTTGTCTTGTACATTTGTGAAACATACATCTGACAGTGGACTTGAATCCAAAATAGACAAAGAATTCCTACGACTCGATAACAAACAAAACAAACTATTGTAATTTTAAATGAGCAAAAAGTCTTAATCTGTAATAATTGTCTGCTTCACTGATTCAAATAGTTTCAATTTAGTGGGGTTAATAGCTTTTTAAAAAAATAAATAAAGTAAAGGAAGAGTTGATTTAAAAAAACCTGACTAAGCACCACCTGGTGACAGACATTTTGAATTGCAGCTTGAGTTTTTGTGGGATATTTTTTTTTTTTTTTTTTGAGACGGAGTTTCGCTCTTGTTACCCAGGCTAGAGTGCAATGGCGCGGTATCGGCTCACCGCAACCTCCGCCTCCTGGGTTCAGGCAATTCTCCTGCCTCAGCCTCCTGAGTAGCTGGGATTACAGGCACGCGCCACCATGCCCAGCTAATTTTTTTGTATTTTTAGTAGAGACGGGGTTTCACCATCTTGACCAGGTTGGTCTCGATCTCTCGACCTTGTGATCCGCCCGCCTCGGCCTCCCAAAGTGCTGGGATTACAGGCTTGAGCCACCGCGCCCGGCTTGTGGGATATTTTTTAAAGGTAAAGTCTGAAAGTGAATCTGCAGAAATAGACTTGAAAACAGTAAGAAATTCTAATAAAATGACAGTCAAATTAAATTTTATCATAGTAAAACTGAAACAAAAGAACAAAATTAATTCATCTATACATTGAAATACCTATTGATATTATAAGATAATGATATAATATCCAGACAAATACTTATCTGGTAGAATTTTAATTGAATATTAATACAACACATATAAATTGGCTATTTGTGTGCCAGGTATTCTACATGTACTATTGCATTTAATCTTCCTAAGAACTCTGTATAAGCCCACTCCATGGACTATTTCCGTGGTTAAAATTTCCCAGCAGAAAATATCTTCATTTTTAATAACCAAACCTCACAGAACATATTTATCTTTCAATATAACATTTTTGTGAGTCCCCTCCCAAACGTAAAAAGGATTGAGGAAACTATGGAAAAACAAGTAATGTCAGTAAGAAAAATGTTTACAATGAAGAGAAAGTATTAACACAAAGAAAATTTTTGTTAATAACTGTATTACTTATGACCAGAAAGTAACATTTTAAGCAACTATAACATAACAGTGTGTTTTGTTTTATATATACCTATGAATTTTACTGTGCTTTGACTGAGTTTTAAGAAGTTGCTGCAGATCTTATAATGCACTGTATTTTTTTCCCAATTAAAAGCAGACTCCCTGTTAGTGTTTTCAGGAGGAACCTCTATTTTAAGCAGGAGATGCCTGTGTAGTATTATGTTATACCTTCTTACAACTGAGACCCAAAGAGATTAAATCATTTGCCCAAGCTCCCAGGGCTCGGAAGTGGAGGCGTGGCAGCCTGACTCTGAAGCCCGTGTTCTAACCACCGTGAGACATTGCTTCCATTGTAGCTTTATTTGTATCACACAAACGGTACGTGCCATAGGTCGGCGCTTCTCAAAGTTCTTGGTCAATAGGTTATTAGGTTGAATGTTACCAGTTTAATATTCCCTAAAAGGGAGTTCTGTGGCTAATTGGATTTGGGAAATACTGTGTTTAATGAAATAAAGCATGTTACTTTATTTTTCACAGCCAAGTGTGCACTATAGTTTTCTAAGGTTGGTAGGTGAAGGAGTTAGCATTTTCCACACTTACTTGTTCGAGGTTTGTATAGATTAAGAATGCAGGCCGGACACACAGGTTCATGCCTGTAATCCCAGCACTTTGGGAGGCTGAGGCAGGAAGATGGCTTGAACCCAGGAGTTTCAGACCAGCCTGGACAGCATGATGAGACTCCTATCCCTACAAAACAATACAAAACCTAGCTGAGCATACTGTGTATGCCTGTAGTTGCAGCTACTTGGGATGCTGAGGTGGAGACTCTCTTGAGCCCAGGAGGTCAAGGCTTCAGTGAACTATGATCACATTAATACACTCCAGTCTGTGCATTAGAGTGAGACCCATCTCAAAAACAAAACAAAACAAAAAAACAAAAAAAGGTGTCTGGCAGCATAAAACATAAAACATATACATGCTATTTATGTATGAGTGTGCATATGTCTGTAAATATGCCTTATAAAATACCACCAGTGTGCATTTATTTGTCCCACAAAACAAGAAGTCTGGGGCAGCGGAGCCCAGGGTCAGCTTCTTTCTCTTTCCCTTTCTGTTCTTCTATCCACAGCAAGCTGGCATTCACTGCCATGCTTGTCACATCATACATACCAGATTTTGCTGCACTTCCAGGCTTTACAGCTGTATTCCACAAAGGAGAAAAAAAAAAAAAACAAAGCAGCAGCACCAACACTCTCACTTATAATTCATTGAGCAAGGCAGTGTCATAAAGGCCACCCTATAGGACCAGCCCCAGCTGCAGGGAGCCTGCGAATTGGCTTTTTACTTTTAAACCTCTGTATCAGTGACTTATGACATAGATAAATTGTGAAGGTTGATTCTCACATGACATGTCATCAGCTGCAGGTTGGCTGCAGTTCTACGCAATATGTCTTCTTTATTTGGGGGCTGAGACTGAATTATCTTTCCCTCTCAAGCCATGCCCTTCCCATGGCAGAGGCAAAAAGGAGGTGGCAGAACCATGTCATTGCTGTTGAAGACACAGTCAAAGTGGCATTTGTTACTTTCCCTGACATTCCATTGGCCAAAAGAAGTCACGTGCCGATGCTGATGTCAACAGGGCAAGGAAGTACAATCCTCTTATTAAAGGATCACAGATACCCTTTAAAAGATCATAGCAATATAATCTTTCCTAACATAATAAAAGCAGGCAAGTGAGAATAGGTGACTTTGTTTTCAGAGCATTTCACAGGACAAATATTCACATCCTTTGGGAATTGTAGTTTTAAGTCACATTATGTCCTTTTCTTTTCTTTTCTTTTCTTTTCTTTTCTTTTTTAGACAGGGTCTTACTCTGTCACCCAGGCTGGAGTGCAGTGGCATGATCTCAGCTCACTGTAGTCTCAACCTTCTGGGCTCAGGTGATCCTCTCATCTCAGCCTCCCTGAATAGCTAGGCCTTCAGCCACACGCCACTGTACCCAGCTAGTAGATTTTTTGGGATTTTTTGTAGAGATGAGATTTCACCATGTTGCCCAGGCTGGTCTCAAACTTCTGGGCTCAAGTGATCTGCCCACCTCACCCTCCCAAAGTGCTGAGATTACAGGGGTGAAACCACTGCACCTGGCTGTTGACCTTTTGATGAAATAATATCAATAGAAAAATCCTGATATAAAACATTCTTTAATATGTGAATTGTGTCAGAGAATGTTATTAGACATGTTGTTTCTTGTCATACATTAAATTCCACCTTTAAATCAAGGTAACATACATGAGCAAAGCTTATTTTTTAAGCCAGAAGAATTTCAGAAAATACAGTCATGCCTAGTTATTAAAATTATTTTTTTCTTCTGAATCAGGTGCTATCCTACCATGCAACATGTTCAAAAGCTGAAGTTGACAAGTTTAAGGTAAGGAAGGAAATGGTTGCCTTGTTAGTGCCTACTGTTACACTTCACCTGGCCTCCTGAGCTCTGTCACTTGCCTCTAGAGAATTAATCCCGCCTACTGGGAGCTGCGGACTAGCACTGGGCAAAGGCATATTTGTATATTTGTTTTAGAGGAGAAGAGGGATTTGTATATAACTGAGTTGTCATTTTATAATAATTTCCATAATTCAGTATTTCTTCCCATTTGTTATGTAAGCAAGATATCAGGGGAAAAAAATCTGTAATAAAGTGAGAATCAGGACACCTGGTTTTGGCATTGGTTTTACCTCTAACTTTCTGTTCAGTTAAAATCTTAGAGCTGTATCTCCATCTGTAAAAATATGTGGAAGAGATTGAGATAATAATAGCTAACACTTAAGTGTTTGCTGTGTGCCAGACACAATAACAGGCATCTTACCTGCATTAATTAATTTAATCCTCACAATCCTCTGAATAACGTACCATTTTACAGATGAATAAATTGAAGCATGGGGATACTGATGCCAGGCCTAGGTCGAACAGTTGTAAGAGGTATAGCAATCTGGTCCCAGAACGAGAGCTCTTAACCACCATGCTTCAGTACCACACAGGTTGACCCCCTTTCAACTCCAACATCTGCTGAGTCTGTGAATGAATTTTAGATACTCCTTCCCACCTTAGTTTCCACCATTTCCTTAAATGCAATTCAGAATCCTTGTTTGTCTCCATGAACTTCAACCATGCAGTTTTTAGCAATGAGTAAAACACGGGAGTATAGGAAAATTTTCTTTTCCTTTTGAAAGTTTTGGTGCCTGCCATTCTATATTTATGTGGCAGTTCAGAAAGTTTTCGGAAAAGCTACCACAATCATGAGAAAGATCATGTTTTTTATTGCAATATTAGAATCTGATATCACTTTGGCGATGGCTACTTTTCTACGAGTCCATTTGCAGAGACCTTTGGGCCTGAGAATTGCATCAGATTACTAGAACTGAGCACATGAATGATGAAAGGAAGCAAAGGCAGATGCTTGTTCCAAACACTGAGAGTAGGGATAGAAGAGCTCCTCACAAAGGCCAGAAGCAGCACATCTACTGCAAGCATAGGAACTGCTTGGGCTCCATCCAGTGATATGGTCTATTATTGACTTAGAGAGATGCTGAGGGGAAAGACCTGCAATTGTAACCCTGATAAAAAGGGAGAGACAGGGTGTCAGCAAGAGGTGACAGCTGAGAGCAGAGGGAGGAGGCAGAACAACGAAAACCACAGCAGTGAAGGCCCATTTGTTGCAGAGGCAAACATCCTGCAACTTGAACTCAGACTCCATCAGGGCAGCACCGTCTGTATGCTTCATTCACTGCCATATCTCTCCTGCCTTTTGTGGTCCTTGGGACATAGTAACACTCAATAAATACTTGTTGAATGGATGGATAAGTGAATGAATAAATAAATCCAAAGAGCACCAATGGCTCCAGAACTTGAAGCAATTAATCATTAAGAAAATTTTAAAACTCTGATAATATATAATTATGTTTTATATTTCATATAAATTTTACTTAATGTATATAAATTTCATAAATATTTCCATCAAAAATATTTAAGGCTTTTTTATTTTAGCCAATAAAATTCAGTTATATGGAAATCCTATTTATGAAAATATCCAGTTCCTGCTAAAATGCTAATATAATGTTTATATTATGTTTTTGCTATTACTACAATTATCATCATTGCTAAAAGAGGGAAGGGGTAGGCAAGAAGAAAGACAGCAAAGATGACAACATGCACTTTAACTCATATGACTGAATATGACTGCAAGAGCTGCCTGGAGGTATAGCAGGCCAAAATCCATAGCTGTTTAGTTTCTAAAGGCACCAACATTCAGGCTTCATTTTTTACTTGAAGAAAACATTGTCCTAGAAACAAACATTGGTATGCATTTCTATTGTTAGCTCACAAATATACTAAAATATGGAGTATTTAAATTTGAGAACAAAGGGTTATTTCATCTTAAAATTACCAAGATTAAGAATTTAACTGATTTACTTCAGATTTTATCATGAAAGATATTATCTAGCATCTTACTACAATGTAATTGAGATATAGTAGATCATTTTAACCATTTCAGAATGGCATTTTTCTTGATATATAAAGTAAATAAAACATTATCCTA
Organism: Saimiri boliviensis; assembly: GCF_048565385.1. Lineage (NCBI taxonomy): Eukaryota > Metazoa > Chordata > Mammalia > Primates > Cebidae > Saimiri > Saimiri boliviensis. The sequence goes on from NC_133453.1 coordinate 62,104,195, forward strand.
ATTGGTAGCTGATGTCTGTTATAACTGCAGCAATAACAATAAAATGTAGTGGGCTTAAAATAATCCTGCACATAGACAGGGAAAAGCACTTACTGAAATTCCAGGCTAGAGTACATGCAGCGGCAGTTCCCTAACATTGTCTTCTACAAAATGGACCACTGAGTTAAAGGATGGCCGAGTCACAGTGTATTGGACTATACCCAGCTTGGACCAGACTAGTGATCAGTGATTCAGAGGTTAAGCCAGAGTTTGGGAAGAAACTGATTCATCCAATTCTGACAAAGATCTGGAGGTCTGGAGGTCAAATATTATGTATGTACATATGACAGACTTCATTTGGAACTTAAGCAATACCACATCTGGGATGCAGAAATGTCTGGGAGACTAGTGAGCTGTCGTTATTTACATGAGAGACTAACAGTCCTTCTGAATAAAGAACTCTTTCTCGTGAAAGTTAAGGCCACAGACCTCAGTGTCTAGACGATTCCAAGTTCAGCGTGAAGTTTGAAACTTGGATTTATCCTTCACCTCAGCCTCCTAGGATCCATGTTCTCAGCTGAGAAAGTGAGTAAACACAGAACACATGGGCTTTGGTATGGTTTCAGTGCATTAAATGCTCCAAAAGATTGAGGGTCAGAGTGCCAACAGCACACAACAGAAGGCAGCAGCCTAACGGAAGGAAGCATCACTACGGACCTGTGGCAAGGCCCTTCCTACTTGTGTGACCAATGGAATCAATGGATAGAATCAATGGAATCAACGCAGGCTCAGGGGTCACATTTTAAGGACAGGTAAGGTGTACCCTGAGGACTCCCAAAAATAAGTAGGAAAGATGGAGACCCTGTACTATTGGAGAATGTGATATATACTATTAATTATTCCTAGTTTGGTACCATTTGTACTTACAGATTGTGGGGCCTACAGGAAGATTGATTTCACATAAGATAAACCTGTAATGAATCGTTAATAATAATTAAGCTAGATTGATGCCATCTTACCCTTCTTCATCTATGGTCTTCCTATTTCATATCCCTTTATGTTTTGGGATTTTCTCCCCCTATTCTAGATTGCTTTGTTGCAGGAAGGGTGGTGGTTTTGTTTTGTTCTGATAACCCTATTACTTCTGTTGGAAAAAATTTCCTTCAGGAGTATGTAGTACCTGATGGGTGGGTGAATGGGATTAGAGTGTGAAAACCTTTCTAGAAGTGTCCTTGGACTGTTCAGCTGGAATAAGTAGCTAAAACAACATATAATTACACATCCAAGAATGACAGAATTTGGGTTTATTTTTCCCGATTCTGATACATCATTTATATTTCAAGATATAAAAACGATCTTTTTTATAGGTCTATCTATATACAGAAATATCACAGAACTTCCTGAAACTAATGAATTAACTATTTTGAAAGTGTGATTCAGGTTGTAATATCAATAAATTTTCCTTTATGGGTTGATTGCCCTGTGCATCTAATGAGAAAACCAGGATATAAAAAAACATTTTTTAATCCTCATTAACATTTACTGATCTCCCATGAACTTGAAATAGGAAAGTTATATACAGAAAATTTGTGCAGATTTTAGCCACTATTTATATCTCTGCAGCTCTGTGCTAACAGGAATGATGTGTAAAGACCATAGTGACAATTACATCTCCTTGAAGATGGCTGGTTTAAAGGCTTTCAATAACCTAAAGATGCCAGCTGTGATAATATAAGAAAATGAGTTTAGTACACCAATTATATGCTCCTGTAATTTTATGGACTTTCCTTAGATTCCAATGTGGTGGACAGACCAAACAATTATCACTATATATTGCCACTTTACCAATTAAAATCAACTCATGGACATTGTGGTGTTATATTGCTGCCTTGTTTCATCCCTTCCTTCAATTGAGAACTGCATAGGTTATGGCTGCAATCAAAGATGAACTCGTTTACAGCACTACAGCTGCCTCAGTAATTAAGCACCAATAACTCAGGTTGGGGTTTGGGTTTGGACTACCTCTTACATATTTCAAGTTTTCAATGTTAATGCCTAAGCCACAAATTAATATCCTGGTACCAAGAATATATACTCCTTGTGGCATTTATATACGGAAATAAGAATGACTGCATCAAAAATAGGATCTTATGGCCTCCTTTGCAGACTGAGCAATGGGATGTGATTTACTAAGCTTTAAAAAATTAGATTTGAAAAGACACTTTAATCCATGAAATAGTCTAACGTGTATAATAAGAAGCTTCAGCCCTCAAGACTGCCCTTACAGCTATGCCAGGAGATGTGTCCGCCGTACGCCCTGCACTAGGGCCTCTTACACAGCAGGCAGGTGCGGGGCTGCCCCCTCCCCTAGGCTGACCGAGTGCATGGGGTGCCTTTTAGTAGTTGATCCGCCAGAGGGCGCTCCTTCCCCCGGCTGGCACAAAGGCACTACAAGTGCTAGCCACCGCCCAGCGCAATCTATTTCCAAAGCCCTGGAGGAGCCCAATCCTTGCAGCAGCCCCTTGCGGAGGCAGAGCGCACTGTGCAGGGAGAGGGTAACACCATGGCATTTACTCAAACTCAGGCGACACAGAGAATGCCGAGGAGGAGGAGGGTAGAGCTGAGCCTCATGGACAGCGCGGGATGGCAGAGGCCGGGAGCGAGCTTCCCACCCCATCGGTAGGGGCACCTCCAGTTCCTCTCCCTCAGGGCGATGACCCATAGAGGCTCTTCCACAGTCCGGGATAAACCAGGACTTGTGGGTGCCAGAGAGAGAGCAGGAGCTTTGTCTTTTTTCTCTACAGTCTCAGTTCTCATGGCCTTCCTGAAATGCTACCTTCTGAAATCCCAACAGTGGCTTTCCAGTGCATCTCGGCTCATTTCTAAGGTGGTTTAGAAACCATATAAAAGGAAGCCATATAAAAGGAATTCGGGTATCATCTTACACCTAGCCTACGCTGTCTCCTCTTCGGTTCCTGCCTTTGGAATTTAGGAAGTTGTTTTGACTTTAAATAGTATTTATGCCAAGTTTAATATCCGAGTTTTTTTTATTGTCAGGGAAAGTTATTGAACCTTCACCAGGAAATTGACTGCAGAGGAAACAGCTGCATCAGCACCCTAAAGGGCATCTCCTGCTCAGAAGCAGCTGCCGAGCCGGGCGGTTTGCACTGCTCAGGACGCATCCATAAATAGGCAGAGTGCTTCGCGTTCAAATGTCCAGTTCTCTTTATGAATTGCGTCTTAATCAAATGCCGCATCAGAAAAAGGATGGTTGTACTTTGTCACTCTTGAGTATTGAAGATAGAGGCGGAGGAGGCGGGGAGTGGGTGCTGGGCATGAGGGGAACTAGGTCTGCGAGCCCAGGCTGGCCTTTCCTCCTGCTGAGCTAAGCAGCTAGGGATTGAGGGCCCTTCAAGGACCCGCCTGACCCAAATACACCCGGTGGTGACCCTGACCTCCCCTCACATCAACTTCAGCAGACACTATTTGTCACTTCTATTTGAAAACAAAGCGAGGACACTGTCCCCAGAAGGTCCCTGTGAGCGTCTCCTTTCCTTGGGAAGAAGAGTGTCCCTGGTGGGCTTTCTCCCACCTTCTCCCTCCCCCGTGTTAGCACAGCAGAGTTCACTGCATTCCCTAAGTGCCACACAGGAAGGTGCAGGAAGTCTGAACCTGAGGCAGTGAAATAAAGGAGGGTTCATTTGTTTCAGAGCGCTGGGAACAGAGCGGCAACAAGTCCTGAAGGTCCAGTGGAGAGCAACAGTGTGGGCCAGTGAGATTCCTGACCTCTAAACTGTGAAGGGAACTAGAGAGGTTAAAGGCGTCAGAACCTTCCAGAACACTAGGGTATCTGGGACTGTATCACTTTATCTTCCTTCTGGTTTTTCTCTAATTAGAACCATTGATAACTCTAGCTGTGGAGACAGGAAATGAAGAACACGTAGCCTATCACCTCCGTGAGAGGGGCTTGGGTTGGCCATCACAATGGGTGGCTTTCCCTCCACTGTTCGTTCAGTATGCACAGAGCTACGACCTCCTGGCTGTTGGGCTTCTGTAGCCCTCGATCTCCAGTTGCACACTTTGGCTATCACTGTACAGTCATCATGGGGTCCTCACCACTGCCTGCTCCCACATGCAGTCCTGTCTATTCTGCCTTCCAAACATCTCCTACTCCTGTCTATCCTCACAGCCTGCACTAGCCTAGATCCTCATTCTCCCTCATGCAGGCCGTTATTGTACACTGCTCTCCTAGCTGGGCTCCCCGCCACCTGCTGTTGACCCTCTCTGAGACCCATCTTAGGCACAGCTGCCAGATGAACAGATGAACTCTTCTGTTAGTGTAGGTTCTAGCTCGCAACATTTAGCATCTTCTAGAAGGCTCTAGATTCTGTCAATTTGAATTCTTTAATTGGACATTGAAAGTATTCCAAACTCTAACTTCCAGCTCACTTTTCCAGCCTATTTCCCATGCTCCCACTGAGCCATCCTTCACCAAATGGTTCTACTTGGTGTTTTCTGCCCGATTCCCTGTCTTCCTTTGTGTTTGCACCCATCCTTCCCCTATCTATATATTTAAAGCCCTAACAATCTGTCTGACCCTTCTCAACTGCCCCTTTCTTCATGAAGTTGTTCCTGCTGTCCTTCAGTCAAAAGTGATCTTCTTATTCACCCTTCTTCCCACCATGCTCATCACTTTCTACTTTGCAATATAAATCTTGGTGCACCTGTCCAGTCAAATGGTTAAAGTACATGCATTTTTAGAATAGAATCCTTGACATTCATTTTATAACCCTTATATCACCTAAAGCCCTGCCTTGCACCTGGGTGCTGGAGAAATTTCTATCTTGTGATCAAATTCATTGAAATGTTTGCCATTTTTATGGCAAAAGAATTTTATGATGCTTGGGTAGAATTTTGAAGCAGGGACCTATGGCAATAAAAATGTCTGACAATTTTGTCCCATCCCTTGCTTGATGCTGTTTGAAACCCCTGGTTTTTATGTTCCTGGTTGTTAGTTTCCTGGTTGTCCTGTGTACCCTAAACTACATGAAAATAAAGGGATTCCTTTTCTTTGTTTAGGTTGGGTACTGGACTTGACCTCTTTGGAGTATGCTGTAATGAGTGTCTCTCTTCCCTGCTGGAGGCAAAAGCCCCTTTGCCTTTAACTCTTAGTCAATTCAGCAGTCTCTTTACTATTAAATAAGTCCCTTCATTTGTGTATCCTGCTACCACCACCCTGCTGCCTAATTTTTTTAACCTATTATTTTTGACCTTCAAAATGCCTTATACTTCATTATTTGTATTTGTGTTCACTATTTTATATAGTTCTGTATTTGGTCTTTCCTGTTTTTGAGATCATGCACTGTTTTGGCAGTTCTTCCTATCTTTTCTCAGTTGGAAATGGATCCATCCAAAATCTTTTAAGTGTTTGGGAATCATGATTCTCTTGGTCCCAAGACACCCCATGAAACAGGAAGTTAGTAGACAATGTCTGGCCTAAGGGTTTTCTTCAGTCTCAGTAGCTAGATCTGCCTGTTTATACAGTCTTTGTAAGACCATAAACACAGTAATACGACAGCAAGCAAGTGTATAAAAAGACAAAGCAGCCACCAGATCTTTTGGTTAATTTCAATTCCTAGGAGTCAGGTTTCCTCATCTGCAAAACAAAGTCATTTCTAGCTAGAAATTGCTGTAATTTTATGAGCCTATAAAATTTATCTCTAGGAGGGAAGGAGAAAATAAAACATAAAATGACATAAATGTTGACAAAACATTTAGGGGTTTTTATGACTTTTGAATAGGCAAATTTTTGAATTCAAGCTCTGTTCAAAATAGCTCAGCTTGATTTAATTATAAGTAATTTCCAAAGCCCCCCATGACTATATTATATTTGAAGGATAATATAATAATACTCATGAGGAAGATATGTAATTTCTTGGGTAAGACAAGAGTCTCAATCTCATCAGTATAAAAACTATACACTAATGTTACCTATAGATGTTTAAATAATAAAAATGCCTTAAATAATAAGAAATAGCAGCGTATGAAACTGTATGCATGTCCATTATCTTACTTGAGGCTCACAAAGTCTTGGTGAGGGCAGGGTTAGTATATCTCCATTTTACATAGAAGGCAACTAAGGATCAAAGAACCAGCAAGAAATAAAAAAAAAAAAAAAAGACAAGAAAAATGGAACCCCTCTGCTTTGTTTTTTCTTCTCCAGTGCTTTGTCTGATCTTGAAAACAATGCTGTTTTCAAGTGATGAAGTAGGAAAATGGAAGCAATGTCATGGAGTTTCATTCTTAAGTAATTTCTTTTGATTCAGCTATTATTCTTGGAATCTTGGTGGCATTTTAATATTTTGGGGGTCAAAAAAGCATGAATGGTAATGATGTCTGAGAAATACAGAATTTTTGGCTGAACTTAACATATTGACTTTTAATATGACTGTTTATGGTACTCTGGGCAATTAATATGTAATGTTGTTTTATTAGAAACTTCTTTTTGTACTGTAGTTGTGCTATCCATGTGATTTTTTGCCCTGGGGTTTTAGATTGCTTGGAAACCTAAGGAAATTGGAAACAGAAATGTTATGGAGACATTGCATCATTCTTAGCAAGAGAGTATATGATTCATTATTCTGACATCTCGCCTGTCTTCCTTACAGTCTGATTGGCTATCTAGCTGTATAGAAATCTCTTGACATCTGGAAAGCTCAAAGGAAAAAAAGCAGTCCCACTTTATTATCCCATGCTCTAAAGGCCTGCCAAGTACCTTGTATGAAAGATAACAAGGATATGAGATTGCAAACATCAGTTTAATGATAAAGTACTTGTCAGGAGATAAAGTCTTATGTGTAAGGCATGAGCACTTACGAACTAGAGACTATTTGGGGGAAGATATGAAGTGAGGAATGTGAGATTGGGCTTCGTTTTGTATAATATTTCCTATAGTGATACTTGATATTGGGAACATCATGGCTAATAATCTCCACATGTGAAATATGATGATTTTAATATGAATCTCTCAAGGTAAATGTTTAAAGATTTTTCAAAATTTCTAGCTATTCTGAATTAATTCTTGATACTGTTTCAGTGTGTGTGTATGTTTGTGTGTGTGTGCGTGCACATGCTTCAGCTTAATTGGATAGTCATGTGATTTGGAGTTTCAACTCTGGCTTTACAAAAGGATCTCGTGGCAATTCATTGTCTCCAAAGAGAGAAGCAAATGGAAAATTCCTGAGAAAACAGGGTTTGAGATGAAGCACTTTGGCCACTGGGTGCCATCCTTGCTCCACGTAAGGATTTGCCAAGCCACATTTCTAGGAAAATGGTTAAAACCCCAAAGACAGTAATTTAAAAGTAATTTCGAGATGTAATAATGTTTGTGTGTGTGCATGACCTGGAATATGTTAGTGACACGGGCAGCTTATTCATTTGCCCAGGCACGAGGCGGAGGGACCAAGGAACTCTCCCCTTTGGTTTAGCCTTGAGAACAAAGCCTGGGTAAGGCCCTTGTGCTTGCTGTAGCCCAGTGTGGCAGCCAGCGGGTGGCACAGGACGCACCGTGGAGGTCTGGGGATTGTTGATGAGGTGGTGCAGTAGGCATCTGGAGGTCTGCAGGTCAGATGCTGCATTATTTTTATTGTAGTGTGTAATGCCAGCATGCATGCAGCCAGGAGACTTGAGCCTCGCTGTCTGTGTGCCTGCACTCTTTCCCTTCAAATGCATTCATTTCCTTGCCAGAGCTGATAGAGCCATTAAGCACTCCTTCTCTTCCCCTTCCCCAGAATGCTGCATGTTGGTGGAATGGTAGCTCGGTTGAGGTGTTTTTTGCTTCCCTAGAAGCAATTCATAACATTCACAAAGATGCCACCTTAGCCAGATAGCAGAACATCTGCAGTCAGTGACACAACATCTGTGCAGGATTTTTCTGTCTTTGGATTTAATGTCCTTATATATACAACCAAAGAATTAAACTCAGCATTATGAACAAGAATAGTCACAGAGAATATTCTAAGACTGTTGTGTAATTCAGGATAATGTTTCCAACCAGGGCCTAAACAATTTGGTTGAGACTAAAAGGAATTAGGCTGTGAACAAGTCCAAATTTTAATAAAAATTGAAAGTCTGTTACAGTCCCACTGTAACAGAAAACTCTAGAATCAGTTTCTATAAGACCACATGGTAGAAGGGATCTAAGTTCAAAACAGATTTCCCCTCATCTCCCCAGCCTGGGGGGCCCAGCATCTGGCCTCACACTGGCTCTGAAAGCCGTGTCCCATGGCTGCATCCACAGGTCCTTCTTTACACTCATGTAATCAAATCCACACCCACGAAAGGCAAAAGTCTGAGAAGGGCTGGTGAGAACTTACTGTGAGGCTCTGTTCCACATATCCAGGGATAGGAGGCTTAAATACTGTTCTGTTGTTAAGCATCTACAGGTGGACAGACTTTAAAATAAGTTTCCTGAGCTTTCTGTGGGATAACGTGATACCAATCATTATATGTTTTCAAATATTGCTGTTCACTAAGAGAAACGCTGTGATAACCACAGCATTCTTGCTGATTTCAAGTGCTTTCACGGCTCTTATTTCATTGAATGTTAACAGCAAGCCTCCGAAAGAGGCATCAGCGGCTGTATCCCATTTAAGGATCAGGCAGCTAAGAGAGATGTTACAGCGCCAGTTTGGAGACCTCGGTTTGTGCTGAGGCCCTTTCCTTGGGCCCCAGTATATGCTCCTCAGTCTCCTCGGTGTAACAGTCATCTGGAAAACGTTTGCTGAACATTTTACCAGCTGCCAGGCCTGTTTTTGGTGCCTTAACCTGTATTAATTCATTTAGTCTTCACAAAAACCCTACTATTATTTTTCTTATTTTACAGATGATAAATCAGAGGTACAAAGAGCAACGCCCAGGTAACTACATTGCACATATTAAGAAATCGAGATGAATTTGTAAGATCCTTTGGAAATGACATGGAATGCTTTTTGTTTGAGACTCTCCTGGCCTTGGCTTGACCACAATCGTCTGATTGTGGGCCCTTGAATCATCTTGGTTTACTTCCTCAGTAGATAAGTTCAGGTTTCAGCAGACTACTAAGAATGTTTTGGTTTGTCTGTTGGTTTTGAGGTTACATAGTTTGTAAAGTATTCCATCCCCATTGCTTTAGCAGGTATGATTCCTTAGCCTTCAACATTCTAAAATATCAACCTCAAGGGCTATGTTTGTGGGCACTAACAGCGCTTCTTTTCTTCAAAGGGCAAATTTCAAACAATTCCTGTACTGAGTGATCCCATTCCTCTTGCTACCAGGTTCATTTTCCCAACATATACTATAATTCACCTCCAGCCTTCCTGGAGACAGAGATGAGTTCTGTGAGAACCTAGCTTGGTGATTTCTGTGGAACAGGTGGCCGTCCTCACCACTTGGGCTTAAGTTTGTCAAGCAACTCTGTAAATCACTGAAGCTGGCCTTTGAGGAAAACCAATTTTTACTCTTCCCATCACTATCAAAAGAAAAGATTTAGAATTTGGAAACAAATGAGAAGAGAGTGAGAGGCTTTCTGTGATGGCATTGCTCTGATATGTATTTAAATGGAATTTCTTTTTTAAAAAAACTGTGAAGAAATTTATGGTTCTGCCTGATATATCTTTTAAACCATCATGGTCTTCTTGAAAACAGCTTTACTCTGGTTCTCTGAGGAGTTGTGTGCGAGGGAAAAAGCTGGTCATTTTGAAAACCCCTGAAAGACCAAATGTCCACTGTTCTAGTGTAAGCAGTGGCCCTGTCTGCCCTGGGGTGCAAGCAAGCTTCTCTCCCCACAGGAACTCTTTCTCTTATTGCGTGGTAAATTCATTTATGAGAAGGCAGGGTTGAATAGGGCCCAAGGTCCCAGATGTAAAATCTTCTTCCTCTATATAGTATGCAAAAGCTCAAAGTCTTCCCAGGAAATGGTACAAATGAGAGTATAGTGCACACCAAAGGAAAACCTACCCCACGGAATGGGCTCCTGCAAAGCCAACTGCTACCTTCAGAGCCACCTGGCCATTCCTGGGGATGCCTGCTATGACTTTGCACTAAGCACCCAGGTGGCCCCTTGGCCAAATATGCAAAGCTTCACATTGCACATGGAACTCTCAGGTGCCCACTGCTGACTGGCTTGCTCTACAAAGGGGTGAAAGTGGCCTCTGGCAGAGCCTAGGTTTCTTATCTTTCAGCAACCCCCTCGAGAAGGGAACTATGCATCCCCAAGTTCCAGTTTGGAAAATATCAGGGACATTTTCTGATTGGGCCCACTTGGTTCACTTGTCTGTCCCTGGAACAATAAATAGTGATGAGGAGTGTGTGCATAGAAGACTGTGTCAGTTGGAAAAATCAAACCCAGGTGGAAACATGGGGTCGTAGTGGAAGGAGGGCCAGTTCTAGAAAGGAAAGAGGTACCAGGTGGAGGGTATCATAGGTGTCCTTCACAGTACATGCAGGTAATTTTGGATGACCCCATGCTCTCTCTTATGGTAGGCAGGCATTCCTTGGATACAGGTGAGATGCTCACAAGGACCTCTTCATTAATGTATAGAAACTGGGTGGCACCCACAAGTGATGTGTCTGTCTGCTGAAGTGGTTCCCCAAGTGATGATGGCTATATTGCATTATTGAAAAGAATGTTCTGCTATGTCCTTAAAGCATTTCTATTTCCACAACTAAATAGAAATCAGGGGTGACCCCACTGATGCTAACCCTTATTTGGCTCTCAAACTCACCCAAATATTATAAGGCAAATAAATATAACTTCCAGGGACATGCCAATTAAACTGGTCCAGGAACTCCTCATTAATGACTAGCTCATCAGGTCATCTCAGATCAGCCTGTTTCTCTTGTATTTGGACACTAGAGTCTCTAATATATAGAAAAGTCCCCTGCAACTGGATCAACCAATAACCCAGAGATTTCTTCTAGTCATTTCTTCATGAATTTATTGGGACCTGCTTGGGAATTAAGGAGATCAGACAGGCCAAACATCCCTATATCTGATGTTTGAAACTCATAGTAAAATAGCTCCATTCCTAATCTACTTCCTGGCCTCATTAGAATTCAGTTAGTAGAAGGACATTCCTTTCTAGAGGCTCATTGGCAGATTTGTGCGCGAACAGTTAACCTGGTGTTAGCAAAAGCAGTTACTTGTATCCAAACAGCTCTCTCCGGCTGCAAAGATGAATCCCAAAGCTGTTTAGACAGGACTGTACTTATCCTCCCACCAGAATGCAAATATTTTAAGTGGACAGAGTGAGATAAAATCCAATGTTGCCCCTAACACTGACCACATCCTGTGCCTGCTGCATTTTTGGACTTGAAGGTCAGGGGAGGAAGGTTAAGGAAGGGACTCTGGAGACAAGGTGGCGAAGAATATCCTCCATGACTGTTGAAAATTATTTTTCAAGTAAACAAGCTTAGGCTTTAAGATGTATGAACACATACTCTACCAAAATATGTGGAAATATCCATGTATTTTTTGAACACAAAGAACTGCTCACCAGACCATAAAAAGCAGGATATTTGAGGGTTAGACAACCTTGAGTTGGGTTTTTTTGCTTTTTTTTTTTTTTTTTTTTTTTTTGTCTGCAGTATTTTCTGCAGTGTTCTTCAGATGCCTGAATGTGGAGATTTATTTTTCTTCTAACAGGGTATGTTATAGTTGTCATTCAGCCTTGAAATAGTCTTTCCCTCCAGTGGACCATCAGGCCAGTAATATATTTGCGTAGCTATTCCCAACTGTCACTCCTCTGCCAGACTTCATGCGTCAGCATTGCACAGTACGCCCAGCCAGCCAATGGCAGGCTTTGAAGCTGCTGCCTTTAAGGAACTTGTTTTCAAAATATTTGCAGTCACCCAGCAACAGGAAAAGGCATTTCATTGGCTCTGTCACTGTCAGCTGGAAAGGAGGATGATACAGATGGGCCTCAGCTGTGAAGATCAAGATGAGGCATGGGGGGCGGAGTAGATGTTTGGATACAGAAGCCTTTCAGTGGCAAACGTGGTATTTTATAAGTATCAGGTAAAGCAGTGTTTTCATCCATAAGAATAAAATGTAAAAAAGTGGCACCATACCCGGGCAGGTAGTTTTCATCAGCAGTGTCATAAAATGCATACAAGATAGATGTTGGTGCCAAATCTTATCTGCCTTATCTTCCCTTATCTAAGATAAAGGGAAGTGCTGCTAGGGAATGGGGAGGGCCTCCGGGAAGCGATTTGGGGCTTTGGTGTGGAGGCAAGCCTTGCTCTGCTAGAGCGACATGCCATGCAGAGTGGGTATTCTAAATGCAGAGCGAGTTCCCAAAGTTACTCTATCAATATCTGATCTTGTGAATTATAATGCCCTTAAAAAGTTCTTCATTCTGCTTGACTTTTCAAGCTGATTTTTCTTCCTCAGAGAAAAGCAAAGGAGAGAACCAAGGAACCAGTCAGGGTTGCCTGGGCCTTGAATAACAGGCTGGAATGCCACCTCTCTGCTCTCATTTCTCCTTCATGTGGACCTGGGCTATTCATACTGAAAAATAAGGCTTTCCTTTTTCTGGTTTTACTCTTTTGTTGTTACTATAACACAGAAATTAATATTGATGGAATGTATATGTGAACAAAGTAACTAGGGAATTCTCTGTAAAGAACATGCCATACAACAGACAAGAAATAATAAATTATTAAATTACTGACATTCAGTCCTAGCTGAGGATCTGGCCTCTCAGCACTTCAGGCTACATATTGGAAAGGCATTCACTTTCAGTGACAACAGTTAAACTCCAAATGCTTCAATGCAGAACCCATACATATCTTGTCATTGGTTGAGGACTTGAGCCTAATTCAGGGCAAACAGTTTGATTTGTAAGAATTCACTCAATATACATTCTTCACTGCCATTCACCTGGGCATCTGCTGTTTGCCAGTTTAGAGCAGCAAAATAGAGGGAGGATGTTTTTTGCTTTTCCAGAGAGCTAGTCAGATTGGAAGTTAACCATAGTTAACAGTTATGATCATCAACAGTGGGCAAACATATGAACTTAAATTGAATACTATTACATGCATGTAAATTCTGCAGACTCACATTAACAAATTAGTGGAAAATATAATTCTTGTGAACCTCTAATGAATATAAATAATGATACAGTCAGATTTGTCTTAGCCAGACTCTAAGCTACTTGAAAATTGCCATTATCTTTGGTGACTAACAAAATGCCTGATACACAGTAGGCACTCAAGAAAACATTTGTTGAATGACTAAATCAATGCATTGATGACTGAATTAATGAATTGATAAATAAACCAAAACTTGCAACTCTACCTGAGCTCCACAGATGACGAGCCTTGGAAAGCTGTGAAGCATTCAGATCTTTTACATGTTTGGGTGTTTGCATCTAATGGAAAGTAAATTCAGGAGACCTGAGTTGTAATCTTGTTTATTCACAACTCTATGAGACAAATGTTATTGTTACCTCATTTAATGGATGAAAAGACTAAAGCCTAAAGAGGTAAAATAACTCACTGAAGGTCACAGAATTAGTAGATCACAGTAGAAGATTTAAATCCAGTTCTAATCCAGTGCTCATGTTATTACCATTATAGGAGTCTACCCTCACACCTATGAATTTTTTGAGTAGTGAAAGAAGAACCCAGGGAGCAGGACAGGCTACATTTCCCCACAGCATTAACCCTTCTGTTTCAAAGCCCAGAGTAGAACATTGAAGAGAAAATGCTTATAAAATTCAGATACTGTTTTGGAGATGATATGAAATACACTGAGAGTCACAGTGCAGGCCAGATGAAAAACCTGAGCTCTCAATAGGTTACTGATATCAGGTTGGAGTTTTCCATTCTTTTTCTCGTGGTGGGTGCTGCAGAGGTGGAGAACTGGCTCATTCAGGTCTGGTTTGGCCATCATCATCACTAGACATGGGTTCAGGTCCCAGCTCTGTCTCACTTCCGACTGTGGGCAACCCCTTTAGGCCTCCCTTTCCACAGTCACAAAAGTGAGAACAGAAAAATCATCTCAAGGGGTTGTATCAGGATTAAATGAGATGAAAATATGGAAAACCCTGTATTTATCCTAGCACATCATAGATGCTCAATAAATATTAAGTGCCTCTTCACTTTCTCCTGTACTCTTAAATAAGATGATCTCATTTCTTTAGCCATCTTGTTTTTCTCTCTGGTCTTGCTTAATCAGTAAATTTTCATTTCTTATTTAAAGAGGAGGAGAAATGGGTTTTCTCTTCCGGTAAAACTCTGGAAAATCTCAGACCCAACGAACAAATTTAAAGCTAGAAATCTACATTAGACACAGCTTTCTGAGGCTCTACCTCCCAGGCTTCTTCCCCAGCTCCCATTACCCAGGGAAACTACACTAATGATACGGACACTTCCAGGGCTTCTAGCACTGGCCAGCTCAATGGGAAAAAAAATCGCTTCCATAAATTGTAGAGAAAGTCTTGGAAAGTTTACCTACAGCAGAGGATCTCATCATTTTTTGTGAGGAAGCACTATTAGTCATTTACATAAAGCTGGTATAGTGGCAGGTGTAGGTTTTCAGGAAAGGTTCTGGGTAGCACAGGCAGCCTACCCCTTCCTGCTGAAAATGATAACCACCAAGGAGAGGGAAGCGTGATAGGAAGTAAGCCCATGAATGGGCAAATCCACGTATCAGCTAAAACTCCAAGATCCAGATCTGACCCCAGGGAAAGCTGTTTTCTCAGACACATCAGAGCTTTGGATTTTATTTTATTTTATTTTATTTTTACTCACAATGACTTCATTCACTAGAAAGGGGATAATTGGGATACATAAGTGGGAGGTCTTTGTCAGTGGCTCTCAGCTCTGGCGGGACATTAGACTTGCCTAGGGAAGGGAGCCTTTGAAAATAATACCAACACTTGGATGTCACCCCAGACTCATTTAAAAGAGTGGCACAGTAGGCCAGAATTGGTATACTTTTTAAACCCCAGGTGATTCTGTAATAGAGCTAGGAATGAAAAGCACAGGTCTAGCTAGTGTTTCCCAAACTGGCGTCTCATAGAACACTGCTCCACAGAATATTAATAGATGTGCCACATGCCCACATAAATTGTTTTTGTATTAAAATAATTTTGTTAAAATGTTAATATTAAATAAAGTTAAACAGGTGTCTTTACTGTACAATTTCTGAGACTTTATGCCCTTGGGGGCACTGTGCCTCAACTGGTGGAATATTAACTTTATTCAGCCAGTTTTGTTGATCACACCTTTTACAAAGCCCATCAGCTGGTGACTTCTGTAACAGTGTGCTAGGGAACACCGGTCTGAGCACCTGCTGGCCTTGGACTTGGCCTTGGTTACACATTGTCAAAAAAAAAAAAAAAAGGCAGAGAAAGTCTTGAGCTGAGGCATCCACCAGTGGCCATGTTCTGTAATCTGAAATGCCACAGGACCATCCAGATGCTGGCATTAATACTATTTTGAGAACGAGCCTTTAATTATTATGCTCATCATTAAATAATAGTTGCAGTAAAGGCTTACCTCAGGAATTTCCAAAGAGCAAGTCACTTTAATTACAGTAATGTATATTTCAAAGCTGCTTCATTTTTTTTATTGTCAGTATTTTCACCCTGAAAAGAAAATTTGTTGCTGTTTTGAGTTATAAATTGCCCCCAAAGAAGGGGAGCTCCTAAAGATTCATATTGCATTAGTATACCCAGAGACACTCAGAGAGCAAGTCTTTAACTCCAACCAGGGATCTCTGAAAGGAGGTGGAAATAAAACAGAACTGACAGTGATACTGAGTTTGAGTATGTGCAGAAATTAACGATGTACTAACTATCTAACTGCCTAAAATAAAAATGGGTACTCAGTGATTTGTATTCTACTGAGCAGAGGTGGCAAGTTTTCTTATGTGCAGCTGAGATTATGTACTGCTGTAAATGAAACCCAAACTCTAGTTCTCAGGATCTGAGAAGGGAGCTCTTTGAGCCTGCATCTTCCCTTCCTAATAGAAGCCTGCATATTCCCTGAATATCTGATTTATTCCCTTTTCAACAATGTTATTCTTCCATTTGTAGCTGGTAATATATAACTGTGAGCAATTTCTAAATGACATTAAACTAGTGACCATACTACATGCCAAGGGCCTTAGAAATTATTCAAGTTCAGTATAAGGAAAATAATAATGATAATAATTTGCATTACTGTTATTGC
Organism: Saimiri boliviensis; assembly: GCF_048565385.1. Classification (NCBI taxonomy): domain Eukaryota; kingdom Metazoa; phylum Chordata; class Mammalia; order Primates; family Cebidae; genus Saimiri; species Saimiri boliviensis. The sequence continues at coordinate 62,120,392 of NC_133453.1, forward strand.
TGTCATTAGTTGAGCACTTACTATGTACCAGGTTTCATGTGTTATCTGAATTTAATCATTAAAACAACTCTCTGACCGTCTTGGCCTGGTGGAAAGCTGCTGCAGCTAAGAGAAGTAAAGTAACCTGCTCAGGTGAGCATCAGAGCTGAGACTGGAACCAGTGTACGTCAATGCTCTTTGCAGTATGCTGGGCTGTTAAACTTATGGTATGTCTTTTCCACCAATTAAGAGAAATGACAGCTGATACATTTGACTTAAAGAAAATGGCTTTTGGCATTTATCCACATTATTTTCCACTATCTAATTCTAAAGCACAAAATTTCTAGTTGTGGTGAAAGCTATTTTTATATTTTATTTTTATTCCCCAGAAAACAGTTTCCAATGTTGAAGAATAATAATTTTATCAATATAAATAACCTACCTGCAGGTGTTTTATATCATATTCAATGACAAACTATGAAATGTAACATTTTTGCTTTGACAGCCCATGAAATCCATCATCTATTTTCATAGATCCTTCACTCAGAAACAGATTTGATTTTCAGGATTTATGGTCCGATCAGAAATATTTGAATTAAAGATTTGCAGCTTTTAAAATCAATATCAGGATTTACTAGTAAAAACCTAGAGTCAGTGGGTAAAATGTTATTGTAATCATTTATCCTTTGTGACCTTTAAAAGAATTTAAAAAACCTGCTGTCTCATGCATATAGTTTATATCCCGAAACACTAGATAAGAGCAAGAAGCTTTTTTCATTCACCCTGTAGTTCGTGACTCTTGCAAGAACTACCAGTATACTGCTACTAGGAGGCAGAGGCATTCATTGTATGATGTCAGTGTTTAATAAGACGCAAATAGATGAGATAGAAAAAGGCCTTTATTCACCTGCTTTGTCTTTACAAGAGTAACCAGAATGAAGAGACGTATGACTTGATTCATTTTCAGAAGATAAATTTACAATGTCTACTCTTGTTCTCTGATGGGTTAGCATGCAGGACTCCTGGATGAGTCCAAAAAATGGACTGACTCCATCTAGAATTTCTGTTTAATCAAATCATCCTCATAGAGGCAAAATATTTCTTCTCAGTGGTAATTCCAACTTTAAAAGCATTATGTCTTAAATAAATTATTTTATTTATCATATCATGTATTGGATTTATAAAACGTGTTTCCATGTGCTGGTGCTTTCTTGGCATAAAAGTATAACCATTATGATCTGAAATGCTTCATATTTCAGACACAAGCTACACAATGCTACCAATTAGAGTTTGATCTAAGAGAGAGATTGAGCAGGGCATCCTGACTGTTGGTAAGTTCTGCCTCAGATTGGAAGGGGCACTTGGCAGGGGCTAGAGGAAAGGGAGAGTCTTGACTGGAAATTGGTAGGTTCTAATCCTGACTCTGCCACCAATAGGTGCTCTTACCTTGCGCAAGTTATTCAACCTCTCTGGCATTAGACAAGCAGGGGTCGGCCTACTATCATTTTCAGGCATTCTGAGTGATGTTCAGAGACCCACACCTAGTCTCTTGTTGGTTTCTACTGAGCTGAGCTGAGGATAAGACCAAGGTCTCTCAAGGCTTTCCTGAAATCCCTGAATGCTACAGGCAATACCATAAAAGGCAGGTCATATGTTGCCTGAGAACCCAAAATTCAAAATGGAACCTTCGGTGTTGGATACTGGGTGGTGATGGAAGTGGAAGAGGAATGGAGAAAGGGGAAAAGGAAGATTCCAGCATCTCTAAGGTTTTAAGCTAGTCCAAGACAGCAGTTGGGAACACCACCAGAATCGACTTCTTTACTTTCCTTCAAGAGTATGAGACCCAGAGACATCTTGGGCTTGGCCCAGATGCTCCTCAGCAAACTCCCTGTGCCACCCATCCCATGCAGAGGTGAAATGCGGTGCCTTGAGGTGCACAGAGGCTGGAGACCAGGCCACTGGGAGTTCAGGGCCAAAAGCAAATGAGTCCAAAGTAGGGCACCAAGGTCGGAACAGGGTGGTTCCCAGAGGTGGGGTGAATTCAGAAACGGGAGCCAAATTGTCAAAGCAAGGCACAGTTGAGGGAATACTAGCTATATATCAGGAGCAATGAAGGAGGTCCCTGAGAAAATCACTGATGCTTTTCAAACTGTTCTTTACTTTCTCCTCTGCTAGTGAGACTCCTACCCTCAGGGTACTGCTATACAAAGACAGCAGCAGGTCAGTGTTTCCCCAGGGCTCTTGCACCACCACAGTAAAGCTTTAGAACATTTCTACTTCTGGCCTCCATCCAACTAACATCATGGAATGCTTTCTTTTTCTTCTTTTCTCCTCCCCTGTGGCTGCCCACTTCATACCCTGCCCCCAACCTCAGTTTTTCTGTCATTGTTTAATACTTCCAGATAGTTCTTAGTTTCCCCTGGTGGTCAATATCTATCTTAATTCAGTAATCCTTATTTGATGCTAATGTTAGATAATCCCAGTCTATCTTTTCTTACCTCCAATTTAGGTTTAGCTCCCCAAATTGCAAGTTTTATTCTCACCACCTTTTTCCTCTCCTCTTCACCTCTCATCCTCAGAGTCTCTGTTCAGGCTTACTTGTGTAAGGTGCCTTACCGCGCCACAAATCTCTTTCACACTGGCAAGTGAAGCCTGTCTTTGCTGAGCATAGAAATCTAGGATTGCAATTCTTTTGTTTCATATGTCCATAGATTTTATCTTTTAGCTTCCAAGTTTTCCTTGAGAGATCAAATACCAGACTGCTTCTTTTTCCTTTTAGGGTTACGCATTGTTTCTGTTTGGCAGCTTGTAGGATTCTTTTTCCTTCTACCTTAAATGTCAGGAATTTTATCAGAATATGCCTGAGTATCGGTCATTTTCATTGTTTCTGCAGACTCTGATCTTTCCTTGGTTTAGGGAAATGGTTTATTTTTGTTTGTTTAATTACTTCATTTCCTTAATAGGTTCCTTTATTTTTCTTTTGGAATTTCTGGTGTTTGTTCATTTTCCTCCTGGAGCTATCCTCCAAGTACTTTGTCTCTTCCCTCCAGATTTCCAAATTTGTACGTAGTTTTAATGCTTCACTATGTTTCTTCCACTTAATCTTTCAACTCACTACTTCAGATCTCAACAAGAACCATCTTTTTCAATTTACCTAGTAAAATTTTTTTTAGAAAGCCTCATTTCTAGTCCCATTTTTCCTTCTGTAACCCTTAGATGATGATGATTATGATGATATGCAAATTGTCTTCTGTCTCCCCTAGCAGCTCTTCTCTCTTGTGGCTGGATTCTTCCTATGCATTGTTATTTTCCTTTGTGCATTGAGGCTCAGGTCTGACTCCTCGGAGACTTCAAGGGCAATAGTCCAAGGACTATTGAAAGGCATTGAGGCCCCACAGGTAAGCAGTGAGTTCACAGGCAGGTGGTTGTCAACCTCTATGGAGACTTCAGAAGACCTCTTGGGTTCCCTGGTCTCCTCAGCTGGCGGCCACAGCTGATGCCATCCCCACCTCTCAGGGATGGAGGAGGACTCAGCCTGCCTGATAAGCTGTGGTGGTAAAGATATACAAGAGGGCTAGGAGAACAGATACACTCAAGTATGCTATTGCTGTCCTCCTGCTAAGAAAGATCACTGGGTGCAGAGTGTTCCTATAATTCCCAGCACTCTCCAGCACTGGGCCTGGGCTCTCATCTGGCCCAGAGAGGCCAGCATCTCGTACCAGCCTCAGACAGAACCCTTCAGGGCCTGGGCTTTGCTGGCATTCTCAAGGCCAGGCAAGCCTGCTAGTGAAGTGGAGCTGGTCCTGGATTCCCACTCTAGCATCTCACTGGCATCATCTGGGGAATGTTTAAGAAATAAGAATTCTAGGTCCTGTCCTAGACTCATTGAATCAGACTCTCAAAGTGGGGCCTGGGAATCTGGGTTAATGCATTTTCTAGGTGAATCTGAAGCAGAGCTGATTAGCAAAGCCACTGATTTAGGGTGGAAGCTGATGCTTCTGCCTAGGAGCCCATTTTAGATGTGGTTGGAGCAGTTTATGCCCTGGTAAGAGTTCTGGCCACTGTGATTTTATATTCAAAATGGTAACTCTCCCAAAGACCTGAGATATACTCAGTTTCTCCTTCTCTCTCAGTATACCCATTTCTCTCTCTTTCATGCAGTTATTTTTTGTGACATGGTCTTCTATAGCTTGGGATAAGAAGGAAAGCTATTTGTGAACAGGAATGAATATCCTCTATTACAGACACTGGATCTGAACATGCTGGGGCAATGTAAGGAGGGCATACAGAGAAAATTGTCATGACAGTAACTTTTGCCAGGTTATGTTGTGGAAGGAAGCACTGCAAAGGTTTGGTTCTCGCTCTCACTACATGTCAGCAATGGGTTGGCTCTGGCTCTGTTGCTCCTTTATCCAGGATTCAGGCTGAAGGAGAAGCCCCATCTGAAACATGCCATTCTCATGGCAGAAGGAATAAAACAAGAGAGGTGGCAAAATTGTATGGTAAACCCTGTGGTCTCTGTGTGTGCATGTGAGAGAGCATATATCAACCCACTTACATTCTATTGGCCAAAGCAAGTCATAGCCAAGCTTGAAGTCATTGGACAGGTAAATATCATCTTGTCATTCCATGGGAGGCCTGAGTCACATGGCAGTGCATGCACATGTAGAATCCTCTCACATGTAAAAAAGTGGATACTGGAAATAATACCATTCATCACAGCCATTGAGCAGGAAAGCTCTTTTGGAAATTGTCCCCATTAAGAGGCCCAGTAAGGAAAAGCACTAGATAGACAGTGATTGAATAAGGTGAACTGGACCATGGCCCCCTATGCCTCATGGCTGGTGGAGTGGAGCTGGTCCTGGATTCCCACTCTAGTACTCAGTACTCAGTGATTCAGGGAGATGGGAGATGTCCTTTCTCCTCCTGCCCTCCACAGAGAAAACAATGCACAAAGGGATCCAAAGGAAGTTTGAACATACTTTAGGTTCATGCTGATCTCTCTAAAATTATATAGTCAAAAAAAGGCAGGAAACAATCAGAGAGGTCCACCTGGTTGCCACACTTTCCCCCAAGCAGATCATCACAGACTTCAGGGGCATCCTGCAAGGTTGCTAGAGCATGTTTCTCATCCTCCTATCCCCAACTAAGTAACTCTCCCTCTTGCACACATTTCTTTATTCCCTTTCCCCAGTACCCCCAGCTTTTTCTGTTTTATAGCTTCAAGGTTTCCTCCTCCCCTCTGTTTCCTGAACTGGATTCCCTATTTGGTCTTAACTATTTTTTTTTCTTTTTCTTTTTCTTTTATTGCATTTTAGGTTTTGGGGTACATGTGAAGAACATGCAAGACTGTTGCATAGGTACACACATGGCAGTGTGATTTGCTGCCTTCCTCCCCATCACCTATATCTGGCATTTCTCCCCATGCTATCTCTCCCCAACTCCCCACCCCGCACTGTCCCTCCCCTATTTCCCCGCAACAGACCCCAGTGTGTGATGTTCCCCTCCCTGTGTCCATGTGTTCTCATTGTTCAACACCCGCCTATGAGTGAGAACATGTGGTGTTTGAAACTTTTGAGTCTCCAGCCCTACTATTCCTTTCTTGCTTAGCTTCACTGCTTGGCAGGGGCAGAGGAGGAGAGGACGGGAGGGGAGGAAAGACACCAGGTGGTAGTTAGCTTATCTTTCTTTCTGAGTGACACAGATACATAAAAAGTGAAAGTTAGCTCACCCAGGCAAGGCTGGCAGAGATTTTAGGGTCTTCTGCTCACACATTCTCTCATTTCCAACTTGAATTTCATGCATAGCCCTATTCAATCACCCCTTCCCAATTTCTGGGTGTTAGAATTGTAAAACTGTCGAAATTCTTACTCAACCCCACTCTCCACCTTTTCCCTTTAAGTTTCTAACATAGTCATAACTTATTGCAGTTTCTTACCAGTAAGTTAGTTAACTTCTAAACCTTGTAAGGGTGTGAATTCAACAAGAAACTAGCTGCAGGTGGTAGCCACTAAATAAATGCTAATTCCCTTCCTTTCAGTTTCATGCCCATTTCATATGTCCTTGTTCTTATCTCTTTTCTTTCACAGCTGAAAGCAAGAGAGCAGTATTTGCACATTTAACCCTTCTGTGGTACTAACCATCAGTGATCCTAATTATCAGACTATGAAAGTTTAACAGAAAATAAGTACAGTTATTTAAAACTTGAGTTTCACCCGTGGTTTCTGTAATAAGCATCTGTATTAAGCTTTGATTTTATCCCTTTCCTTTTCCCAAAAGAGAGCTAAAGAAAAATCATTATCCACCGCTTTATCAAATGACTCTCCACATCATTAAATCATGTTGTTGTTTATGCAGAAGCAGGAGGCAAACTCAGAAACACATTACCCACGAATTCCAGAAGCATCAGAGTAGGAAGAGCAGCTGATACTTAGCTGCCTGATTGTTTCGCTTGTGCTCTGGGACTGGTCCCTAACACTTTCCTCTTGCTGGCTCTGCCACCCTGCCTCTTAGCTGGGGCCTCCCTTCTCAGAAGGGGGATTAAGAGTCGGAACCTCCATTACCTCTGCTGACCTTTGGAAGTGGAACTTTTCTTCAGACCTCAAGACATTGCCTCCTTTTACTTTCCTAACCCCCTCTTCCTCCTGAGGATCCTTTCACATCTTTCCATTGAATTTAGCTAACACTTAGGGGCAGCTTCCAAGGGGTGGACCTTCTATCTGGTACAAAAATGAGGCAGGCACAGTTTCTGTTCTGTTCTGCCCTTCAGAGAGTCCCTGTCTCGTGGGATGCATAGATGCCTGTGCAGCACCTGGCAATATACCTGACGTATAGCAAGCCCTAAGCATTTGTCTAATGAACTGGATGAGTAGATGACTGCACAGCAGCTTCAGTGGAGGGCAGTCTATGGTAAATGCTGTAGGAGAGAAAAGGACAAACGGTAACGGGAGATCGAAGTGAGAGGCATTGCCTGTGCTTAGAGGCACCAGGAAGAACTTTGTTAGGGGCAGCAGAGAAGATCAGAGCTGCAGGCTAGGGGTTCTGTCCAGCTAGGCAAGGTGAGGCAAACTGGGATTGTCACTAGGGCTCCCTGACAAAGGGAAATCTTTCCTGGGCCTTTTCTCGACAGGATAGTCATACATAATTTTTTAAATACAGGTAGTATAATGATAGGAACCTAGGCATGGTAAGGGAGGGTGCACTCAACAATATTGTTAGACTGGAGAAGCACTCCATGCCAGCTCTCCACAAGAGGGTCTTTTTCCCTCGCAGAAAGAGCAGCCTGATAATCACATTTGACAAGGTTACAGCTCCCTGATCCTTATCTTTTTTTTTTTTTTTTTTTTTTTTTTTTAAGAGACAGTGTCTCACTCTCACCCAGGCAGCTGCAGTGCAGTGTTGTGATCCTAGCTCACTGCAGTCCTGAACTCCTGGGCTCAAGCAGTCCTCCCACCTCAGCCTCCCAAGTAGCTGGAACTGCAGGCGTGGACCATTGTGCCTGGCTAATTTTTTCTTCTGTAGAGACAGGATCTTGCCCAGGCTGGTCTCCGACTCTTCGCTTCAAGTGATCCTCCTGCCTTGGCCTTCCAAAGTGTTGGGATTACAGGCATGAGCCATCACACTCACCTCTTATCTTTAACTTGGACTTGATGTATCATGTTTCCCTCCAGTGTATCTTGGATACCCCCATATTGAATATATTTTTTTCCAAGAGTGAATATAGTGCAGTTCCCTAAAGAGGAAAAGCCTTTCTTGATTGCCTTCTGTAAGGCACCAAGGAGAGGAAGAACTAGAATTATAATCAGGACACTTTAAAGGAATCACCATTCTTGGGTCTGACATGGAACATTTATTTTGAATTTCTAGGTATTTAGAACTCAGTGCATTTGCAATGATGATAACTATCTGTTATGGACTAAATTGTGTCTTCTCTGCTCCCAAATTCATATGTTGAAACCCTAATCCCTAGTACCTTAAAATGTGGCTGTATTTGGAGATGGGGATTTTAAAGAGGTCATTAAGGCTAAATGAGGTCCTATGGTTGATCCCTAATCCAATGACTGGTGTCCTACGAGAAGAGGAAAAGACACCAGAGGTACACATGTACAGAGAGAAGGCTGTATGAGCACACAGTGAGAAGGCAGCCATCCATAAGCCAAGGAGAGAGGCCTCCACAAACCAAACCTGCCCAATACCTTGCTTTTGCATGTTCAGCCTCCAGAACTGTGGGAAAATAAATTTCTGTTGTCTAGGCCACCCAGTTTGTGGTATTTTGTTATGGAAGCCACAGCAGACTAATACACTGTTGTATCCTGAGGACCTCCTATGAACCTGGCACTGTGCTTGTCTCACTTAAGCTTTTCAATGACTGTAAGACAGTGTCATTGTGTTCCCTTCTCAGAATAGGACACTGATGCCCAAGGCCACAGCTTTAGCACACAGCAAACTCAGATTCAAATGCACATCTGTTTGGCTCGGGAGGTTATGCACTTGGCATCCCACCAACCCACATTTATTAAGTACTAGCCATGAGAAAAGTACTAGGCTATGATAATTGCTGACATTTGAGAATCTTAATCCTTTCCTTATGGAACTTAGAAATGATGAGAGACAGATTCACAAAGACCACAAAAATAAATAAACTTTTTAAAGCTGCATGGAAGAAAATCTCTGGAAGCAATAATTCCATGCTGTGCCACAGTGAATCTAAGCTAAGAGGCATTCAAATAATTGTGTGGACAATATAGGGTAGTGGTTACAAACACAGAGAGCAGGGGTAGAGACATTAGGTTTGATTTCTAGTCCCAGCAGTTTTCTAGTTGTGTGACCTTCAGAAAGTTGCTTATCTTCCTAACTTCAGTTACTTCATCTGTGCTATGGAGGCTAACTTGGGACTAGTAATAGAATCTTGCCCATGAGGCTGTTGCAGGATTAAATGAAATATTATAAAGCACTTAGCACAATGCTTGATAATAATGCTTGATACACAATATGCCTTAATAAATGCACCGTGATAAAAAAAAAAACACACGTGCATTTCTAATGCATGTTCTACCTAGCACTAACAAAACTAGCCAACCTGTCTAAACGTGGTTGAGTTCTTAATTTAAAAAATTTTTTAAATTAATAATACTAATAAGTATTATTCAATTTATGAATATTCTCACTGACCCTTGTATGTGGGTTTTCAAATATAATTTCATTTCCAAGGTAGTTTTGCTCTGTCCACCATATTCAGCTTAAGTCAGATACCAACATATTTCACCACAACACAGTCCAGGCAAAATTAAAATGTTTGTCAGTGTGGAATAACAGTCTAACAGAATGGAAGAAAGAATGAACTAATAAAACATCTGTGAGAAGTCAAAGAGCAGATTAAAAACGAAGTGTGTTCATGACATTGTATACATGCATGTACTTGTGTGTATTCAGGAACACCTCTATCCAGCCAAGATAAATCCAGGTACAATTCAAGACAGGGAATTGTGGCTCAGGAATCAGGACACACACCCCTCTTTGCCTCACTTGATAGATTACTTCTTCACTCCAAGTGATGGCTTTATTCAACCCTAAGAGTAGAAACCTCTTTTATAATGCTTCATGTGTTTTTATGGCAAAAAAATATATAAATATTTACTGAATGTATAAGTAAAAGTATATAAATTCTTATTTATCTTGCTGCATAGCGGGACCATGAAATACATGTGGGAACTAGAATCTATTTTTCTCTAAGAAGACACCCAACAGATTGTTGAGACAACAGCAGAGAGAGGCTTTGTTTCAGAATTGACAAAGAGGCTCTACCGTACTTTTTTTTTTGAGATGGAGTTTTGCTCTTGTTACCCAGGCTGGAATGCAATGGCGCAATCTCGACTCACCACAACCTCCGCCTCCTGGGTTCAGGCAATTCTCCTGCCTCGGCCTCCCAAAAAGCTGGGATTACAGGCACGCACCACCATGCCCAGCTAAATTTTTTTTGTATTTTTAGTAGAGACAGGGTTTCACCATGTTGACCAGGATGGTCTCGATCTCTTGACCTTGTGATCTGCCCGCCTTGGCCTCCCAAAGTGCTGGGATTACAGGCGTGAGCCACCGCGCCCGGCTGAACCCTACTTTTTGATGCACAAGATGGGAAACTGTTTATATTGAATGCATAGATTTCGAAATCTTTCTTCGGACCAGCTCACTGGAAGGTGATGATTGGGTAACTAGCCTCATGTGTCACTGGTAACAGAGTACACGCCTATCTCCAAATAGCCCGCCAAAAAATGGGGGCTTGGGGTACAGAACAAGATTGAGGAAAAGCATGGGATACAGTAGGAATATGAATAGAAAACTCGAACACACCCCTCTCCTGGCAGTGGCTCTGCACCGTCCTCTTCATCCTCGAGGTGGCCCACTATCGCCATTAGCTACTAAGTCTAATCTCAAGGTTCCGGTTTCACCCTTCACTGGCTTTGCTCTACAGTGAGGTGTGGTACTGTGTAACAGAGTCATCGGCAGTCATCAACCCAGTCCGAGCAGGACAAGATTGGGTTAACTTTGATCAAAACCATAAAAACAGAAAGTTGAGCCTCCAGTTCCCTTTGCTCTCTAACATTGTTCTCTACCATTTCCCAGGCCTCTAGGCTTCACACCCCTTGCTGCCTTTTGCGCCTTAAGAGCCTGGTTCCTTATTAGTGTTGGCTTGTTCCTTTGACTTCTTGTTACTGGCAATGCTTTGATACACTTGGCATTTTAAACTACGGAAACAAGGGAGTTTGATGTTCATTAGGCTTAGCTGTTTGACACTGAAGTTCTAAACCAACTCATGTGGTCTCTATTATTGGTTTACAAATCCTGGTCCATCTCTAGAGGCTGATATTCCCAGACAAGCTCATCTCCTGTTGGTGAGCAAGTTCTCTCATCACCGTTCTTCTTTCTTCTTTTTCTGCCTAGTCACTGAAACAGTGTTTTCTCATGCCTGTGTGCTACCAAGCACCATGGAGAATGGAAGAAGCAACAGTGGTTGTGCCTTCCCTCTCTCTGGTGAGGCTGCAGCAGGGAGGGTCAGCAAAGACTCAGAAAGACCCACAGTGCAGCAAGTTGGATTGAGGTAGGCAAGAAGCCATTAAGATTCAACCAAGCATGTTAAGAGTCAATATACAGAGGGCATGGTAGCTCTGGCAGGACCAAGACAAAAGGCAGCAATTTGCTGAGCTGGAAAGACCATGCTGGACTGGCAGCATCATCTTTGGGGAATTCATGTCTCACATCTCTAAACCTTAATATCTAATGCAGTCAGCACAGCCTTAGCTACCTCTTATCTCCCCCAAGAGCACTTACTTCCTTCCATTACTTTCATGCTGCTAAGACATAGGAAGAAGGACACTACAAGAAGTTCATGACAAACTCATAGAGCCAACATGCTGCACTCACACATCCACCCACAGGACCCACCTTCTTCTTGGAGGGATGAAGCAGGCTAACCTCAGAGTCACACAGCTGGTGAGCTCAGATTGGAACTTGAAGATTGGGGTCACAGGGTTAGGTTAGGGTCCAAGTGATTCTCCTGCCTCAGCCTCCCAAGTAGCTGGGATTACAGGGACATGCCAACATGCCCAGCTAATTTTTGTATTTTTAGTAGAGATGGGGTTTCACCATCTTGTCCAGACTGGTCTCAACCTCCTGACCTCAGGTGATCCATCCGCCTCAGCCTCCCAAAGTACTGGGATTACAGGCATGAGCCACTGTGCCTGGCCCTTCCTCCCTTACTTATACCCTTCAGGAGCACATCTTTCCTTCTGGCTCTAGAGTACTCTCTCTTTTCCCCTGGTTCTTTCAAAATAGATAACTGACAGCGCATTAGACTCAGAGCCCCACTCAACCGAAAACAAATTCCTTTTTCCTGGAGGACACAGAGAGTTGCTTGGGCTTCACATTTTCCCAGAAGAGGAAAGAAAGGGTTTGCTGTTGAGTTCAGCAAAGAAGGGGAAAAGGAAGCACTGACAATTGCTTTCCCATACCAAAAGAGCCCAAACATGTGTCATCTGCCACAACTAAAGTTGGGACCAGAGCTTCAAAGGGGAAGTTCTGGGAAGTCTGACCATAGAGAGTGGGGACTGGTCACTACCGGGGGTCGAGGGAGCCAACCTGGCATGAACAGTGAACAGAAGTCAGTCCTGGAGTCACAGGCAAGCCAGGTGCCTTCACTGTGGTCCAAGCCACTGGAGCTTGGCAAAGCGGATGCCCTTTACTTGGATGAACTCAAGTTTTACAGTTGTTGAGGCAGCCTAGGGCTCCAAGCCTATTAAGGAAAGTCCTGGGTCTCTGTGAACAAGCATTGTTTTTTCGTTGTTGTTGTTGTTAACAATGGGGCCCTCTGTCAGTGCCTCTGGGTATTGCAACATCTTCAGAGGAGACAGGAACTCAACTCTGAAGTGCTGTTGTGCGCCATGTTTCCTTATTCTCCTGGTGAATTTGTATTTACCTTTCAATGCCCACATCAGATGGTCCTCCTCCATTGTACTTCTTGGCATCTCATAGGTTCACTTCTGTTGTTGCCTCTGAACTTTAGGCTTCTGGGTTTGTTTTGTTTTGTTTTGTTTTGATCCTATAAATCATTGTTTACTCTTCTTTCTTCTTGAGTAGACTGTGAGCATGCCAGGAATGGAGTCCACAGCTTTTCTTAGGTTTTAATACATGTGAATTTAGAGACTTTCCCAAATGAGTTTTATATAAGTAAAGACACAAACATTGTTCCTCACATGGGTCTAGGCTGCTCATAATAAAAAAAGGATTGTAAAGCTAGTCATGTGGATATAAATCCTAACGGCCAGCCATGTTAGCTTGGGTGCACCCAAGTTAGTTTGCATAATACAGGAAGGGTGACCCTGGCTTGACATAGGCCCATTTTGAGAGGAAACGTCGTGGCTGGGAGCCAGTCTCTAGCACAAAGCTCCCCAGGTTCAAATCTGCCAATCACACTGTGCAAATCTGACCAACTTATTTGTTGTCTATTTCAGTTGCCTCATTGTAACATAGAATTAAAAATACACCCAAGCTCTTAGGGTTCCTGTGAACATCAGATGAGTATATGTAAAGTATAATACTAAAATGGCACCTGGCACATAATAAGGGTTATAATTATACTGGCAAAAGAAATGACTTTGCTGTCTCTTTCACTTCACCACAGCTCAACCTCCTGTCTCCATTAATCCCGGAACCATAAGGCCCCTGACTACTGCTTTTGTCTAGAGGATTAAGAGAGTGAGTGGGCTGGGATTAGCAACAAGTCAATTTTCCTTTGAATTGCCAGGGCTGGACTACCACCCACTTTGTTGTTTCTTCCCATTTTCTGAGCATCACAAAATGTAATATTCATGTGTCAAGGGATCCAGGATTGTATTTTAACATTTTATGGCCTCTTTGTAAAGCTACCTTTTCAATTTTAGAGGAGGCAGTTTTATGACTCCCTTTGATAACCACTTAACTATTAAGACCCAAACAAAGAAGAGGAATGGTCAAAGGATATCAGGTACTTCCAGCCAGCTAGAGTCTCATTTCTTGAACATTATTCAAATTAGCTCCAGGACTCATAATTCTGTGTTTTCATTTATTGCTGCAGTAAAGTAAATGGTTCTTTTATCCAAATGTTATTTCCTGGCTATTAATTCAGTAGTTATTTTGGATTGTGACACTCCTCTTTGATTTAGAGATATGACACCTTATAAATATTTAAAAGTTGAAGACTGACACTTGGAGAAATTGACTTTGATTTGCTTTGTTAATATCCTATGGCTGGAGTAATTATAGGTTTGGAAGATGCAATCTCATTTTCTGTTTACCAGAAGCAATGGGGAGCACGTGTCTCTATAACAAGGAATTTGTCAATGGAAGGTTGTTCCAAATCTTTTGCAGACCAGATCTCTATGCTTGTCTGCTCAGGATACATACTGCCCGTTGCTCTTCATAGTGTTCTCCAGACCCTGCTCTTGAACCCAGCAACGTGGGGATGAAAACTACCCAGACTTCTCAAAATAGCCGAAAATGATCATTCCTGAAAGGCTTGGAACTTTCTTTCTTTCATCTACAAGTGCCAGCAAGGGTTTATGGCAGGGCTCAGGGTGATCTACAGACTGGTGTGATTTAAACATGGATCAATCAACCTATTAGGGAAAAAAAGACCAGGTCAGTAAGGATGGGTCTTGGTGAACCAGAGGTCATTTTACATTTTCAACCTAATGTTCTTATTTCCTTTCCATTAACATTTCATAATGAAAAAATTCCTATATTCTTTAATTTTTAAGATAATTAAGTGAATTTAGTGCCTTTGAAGGGTAGAGGATTTATAATGGCATCAGAGAATACACAATTAATAATCTACAAAGACAGGAGCCACCTGGAGCAGAACAGTGCTGCCTGCATCACCATTTCTGCTTCTTTGGTGACAAACGGTAACAAGGTTCAGCCTCCTTTGCCAATTCAGAACCAAACTTCTCTCCTGATACCAGAAAGATTTGTGTCTTTTGGGACAGGGCCTCTCTCTCTTAAAAAGTGTTTCGTTTTGTTTTGTTTTCCGCTAGCATTTCATTCTGAATTGGAACAAATTACAGCAAGCACAGATCTTTCTGAGCCCTTGATATTCTCTATTTACAAACCCTCAAACACGTGACAGGAGTAAAGAATTGCTCCGAAGCTTCCCTAAGGAAAAGAAAATGGTGTCTGCCTCTAAGATTGTTACAGCCTAATAAGTGAGTTCACTGACAGAAGTGAATCCACAGGGACACAGAATAAGAGAAAGAGAGCCACATGGTTGCAGCCAGGCCTGTGCACATAGAAACAAAGGGCCTATAGAACAATCTGAGTTCTCCAAGCTGACCATTCAAGGTATCATTTAGTAAATATAACTTCATTGATTTTTGGATAAAGATGATAGATTAAATACACTCATTTTCTTTTGTTCTCTCCCCAGGCCCTATTAAAACAAAAATAAAGGAGTTTTTTAAGGCATAAATTCCCAAGCCAAAGAAATTGGGAAGGGACTTAATGGGGACAAAATTTTGGTTGCTAGAAAACAGATGGATGAACAGGAAGTAATTAGTAAACTCAAAGCAGCCAAAATAACCTAGCACTGGGAAAAGCTGAGAGGCAAGCAGATTTATACCATAGACTCCTCCCAACAAATAGCTCAGGAATCAACTAGTTAAGTACCTTTGGAAGTGCTAATGAAGATGGGATTATAAACAGGAAAACAGAGTCTAAGAAGAAGTTAGAGCCCCAGATCCTTTGTACTACTCCCCCACTCCTTGTCCTCTGGAGAGAGTATAATTGCAGGTCTTTGGGTTAGGGAGCATGAGGGTGGGACTGAATGAACAGGAGACCAGCGCTGAGACTCCTCGTCCAACCCGCTTTCCCACTAGGTTCCAGTCAGAAGATTCTTCTCTGGGGACTCGGAGTAGCTAAAAGCAAAGATACAAAGAGCTGACATTTGGTGGCATCCCCAAGGAAACAGGTCAGACAGATTCCATCTACAGAGAAGTCCTCAGAAACTCCAATAGAAACTTTTAGAGCTCCACTTTTACACAGGAGTGGAAAACTAAAGATTACAAGGCCACTAAGGAAAACTTCTAATATTTCTAAAGCCTCTAATGTTTTAAAATTATTGAAAGTTGCCTGATGAAGAAAGAGACTAAACCATTGATTAATGAATGGAACAAAAATGTGGTATATACTTACAATGGAACATTATTAAGCTTTAAAAAAGAAAGAAAACCTGTCATATGCTTTAACATGGATGAACTTTGAGGACACTATGCTAAGACAAATAAGCCAATCACAAAAAAGACAAATATTGCATTATTCTACTTGTATGAAGTGGAGTAACCAAACTCATAGAAAGTAGAATGGTGGTTGCCAATAGTGGGAGGAGGAGGAAATGGGGAGTTGTTTAATAGGTATGGAGTTTCAGCCAAAAAAGTTCTAGAGGTTTGTTGTATGACAATTTGCATATAGTTAACAATATTGTACTGTACACTTAAAGTTGTCCAGAGAGTAAATTTTGTGTGTCCATGTTTTTTATCACAATAAAAAAGGAGAGATACTAAAACAAAGTACAGAGAATGAAACAAATTACGAGAAGAAAATGGCAAATAGAATTGTCATTCACATCCTCAGCTGGTAAAAGAACGTATTGTATCCGTGAAATAAAATTAAGATGCCATTAAAAAAAAATGAAAAGGACATCCAGACAACAAAAGAAGAGCTTTTAGGATGAAAACCAGGGTATTAAAATCTCAAGAGTAAGAAGGCCCTAGAAAACAGAGCAAAAAGGAAAAGAAACGAAAAATATGAGAAATGAAAAAAGAAAATGAAAACTAAAAGAAAAGAGAAATGAAAGAAAGAAAAACCAGTCCAAAGGTCAAGTTAAGGGAATTCCAGAAAAATAAAAGGAAGAAGTCTTTAAAGAGCCTATTTTAAATGTTTTTTCTAGAATTAAAAGACACAATTTGCCAATTAAGAAAAGGGCTAACAAAGTACCTAGGATAACGAATGAAAACAAACTAACACCAAGGCACATTTGCATGACGTTTCAGAACTCTTGAAGGAAAAAGATTCTACAAAAATTGTGTGGGAGAGGGAGTTATTTTCAAAGTTTAATAACCCGGAGTAGCTTCTGACATCTCAAAAGTAACATTTAAAGCTCAAAAAGCGATGCCTTTAACATTCTAATGGAATGATTTCCAACCTAGAACTCTTACCTAGACAAACTGTTAATGAAATGTGCCAGTAATACAAAAACATTTCAGACTGCCCAACCTCACAAATCTACCCACACCTTTTCTTGGGAATCTATTAGAGGATGTGTCTCACCAAAATGAAAGGAGAAACCAAGGAAGAGAAAGATGTGGGCCAGAGAAACAAGAGAGAGAAAAAAAGTCATCCCCACAGTTATGGTGAAGGAATATCCTAGTATGAAAACTACACATCAGACATAGAAGACAGTTGGTCTAAACTGGAGAAATGCCGGAAGTACCTGGAATGATTTATTCATGAAACTGATGGAATGCCCAAAGCATATGAACATTTTGAGAGGCGACTTAGACAACTGGTAGAGAGTTTAGGGGTTGAATTATTTACAAGTACATGAAGAACTAAGCTCCTCCTATGGAAGAGCATAGAGTTGGGAAGGAAGGATTAATTATGTGGTTTCTGGAATGCTTAGAGCAGCCAGAGTTCTATTTAATCTCTTATCCAAAGTAAGTAGTTCCAGGACATAAATTACTGTCAGGGTAATTTAAACCCAGTGAATAGAGTAAGAGTATGAATACAGAATGGTCTCTGATAACCTGAAAATATAAAAGTGACTCCCTTGCGAAGAGTGATCCAAAGAATATGGTAAACCCAATGAAATCAGCATACAAATGATTTCCAAAGTTTTTTTTTTTTCTCCTTTTTAGGCTCCTTGGTAGGGCAGTTGATTGACAGTTGCCTAACATGGGTGTTTTGAAAACCTTGAATATCTATGACCAGTATTGTAATTATGTTGTGACGTTTATATAGAATGAAGGTAAATAAGATAGCAAAATTGATCTCTTCAGTGAAACATATGCTAAACCTCCAGATATCTCTATTTTATTAAGACAACATATTTTCCACCAGAGATGTGCTGTCTGATCCTTTCGATCCTTCTGAATATACAGAACACGTGTGTCACAAAGAACATGTGCAAGCTACAGGATATAAGGATATAAGAAACAAGGCAAAGTGGTATATTCCCATCTCCTCCTGAATAGCATCAATTAAAATTCACAGCTGCTGGCTGCCCAGATGTTTCTTGCATTTAGTGCTCTGTAATATGCATCAGAATATATTGTATGACCACGGTTTCCATAAACTTGACAGTTCTGTATTCTAAATTCTGCAGACTAGATCCAGTGTGTGTATTTTATCTTCAGATTAGTACCCCCGCAACCCTGCCCCCACCTTTATTTGCTTGGGGCATTTGCAGTTCAGAAACAAAAGACATTTACAGCTCAGAGTTTAGCTGTATCAGGGTGTAAGTGCAGGTCAGGCCTGATTTATGTGGCACTTCTGATAAGCAGGGGAGGAGAGCAGGATGGGGGTTTGGGAAAGCTGGTGAACTTGGCTTGACTTATGTCTTTTGCTTTTGTAGGCAGCCAACATCCCTCTGGTGTCAGAACTTGCCATTGATGACATTCATTTTGATGACTTTTCTCTTGATGTTGATGCCATGATTACAGCTGCTCTCCGGATGTTCATGGAGCTGGGGATGGTACAGAAATTTAAAATCGACTATGAGGTAAGATACTCTGTCTTGGGTAATCCAAGCAGAGTATAACATGTTAGTCACTCTGAACCACCTAGGATAACATGTTAGCCACTCTGAACCACCAGTTTCCCAAATACAAAGTGGGGATGATAATCCCTGCCCTGCACACCTCATGGGATTACTGTGAGAACCAGAAGAGATGTTTGTGGAAGGCCTTTGATCATTGAGGGTTACTCAGACATAACGTACCACTGAGATAACGGTCCACTGGAGACCTTACAACTGCCTGACACACTCTCTCCTTTCCATTTCAGACACTGTGCAGGTGGCTTTTGACAGTGAGGAAAAACTATCGAATGGTTCTGTACCACAACTGGAGACATGCCTTCAACGTATGTCAGCTGATGTTCGCAATGTTAACTGTAAGTGTGCTTAGTGATGGTGGAAAGTCATTTCTCATTCGTAGGAACTGTCAGGCCTTCTCCTTTACATTTCCATTTCTTTGAAAAATTACCTGTAATCATTTTACATGGGAACTTACCTGCCCTGGTTATGAAAGTATATATGTGCCAGCAATTTCTGAGCTTGAAAGCTGTAACATCATTGACACCTTAAAGCCAGTGTAGCCTTGGAATGATTGCTTGAGCTTCTGTTCGGTATTTTTCCTTGATAAAATGGTTCTTTTACAAAAGAAATGCTTACATTTTTAAAGTAATCTTTTTGCAGAGGGAAAAAAAGTAATCTTTTTGCAGATGAGGACTAGAACAAAGAGATCACTGGATATGACTCTCTGGGATGGTGGAAAGCCAATAGGGAGGTGTGAACATCACCCACAGGAATATGGAAATCCTGAGTGGATGCTTATTTGAGAGAATGCCCAGGGAGGCCAAGGGGAAAAAGGAGGAGTAAGAGTGGATGCTCTCCAGGTTTAGGGTTTACTTGCCTTAAAATCTCTGCCCCCGGGACTATAACACAGTGATGGTGGCCAGCCTGTTTCACAGAGATATCTAGCACAGCTGGGCAGAGGTAAGCCTTGTTATTTAATCTGAAAGCAAATATTTGTGGCAAAGATTGAAACCAAATCCTCTATTTACTTCTTGCTGGCAAGAAATAAGGCTTGCTTTGGCATAATTTCTACTACATTGTTAAGCTATCATCAAGTAAAATATTTTCTGGCTTAAATATATTGGTTTCTTTGTCCTTATAGTTACATATACACACGTGTACGTACATATCTGTGAGTGTGTGTGAACATATTGCCATTCCAAAAAAAAAAGAACGTAAATCTTGGATTCTTCCAACATAAAACAAATATCTTATATTTTTGCACACAGACTACAATTTAAACACAAAATCAGAACTCCAAATGACATGCATTTTCCTTTGGTCCAAATGAACAAAGACAATTCTGCTTCTTCCTAGAAAAAAAAATCTCTGCCTCATTTTCTGCCTATTAAAATTGTACTCATCCTTGAGTACAATTTCCCCCTTCTCGTCAATAATTACTTCTTTCCCTGTACTATATCTAGTACAACTCATCTTCCTTACTACTGTGTTTTGTTTGTTGTTGTTGTTTTTGAGATGGAGTCTTGCTTTGTCGCCCAGGCTGGAGTGCAGTAATGCAATCTCAGCTCCCTGCAACCTCTGCCTCCTGGGTTCAAGCTGATTCTCCTGCCTCAGCCTCCTGAGTAGCTGAGACTACAGGTGCATGCCACTGTGCCTGGTGAATTTTTTGCATTTTTAGTACAGATAGGGTTTCACCATGTTGTTCAGGATGTTCTCAATACCCTGACTTTGTGATCCACCCGCCTCAGCCTCCCAAAGTGCTGGGATTACAGGCATGAGCCACCGCACCCGGCCACCACTGTGTATTTTAAGTTACAAATCTGTCATCCTCTTATAGAGTAAGCTGCTGAGGGAAGAGATCATTTCTTGTTCTTTCAACAATATCTACGTGTCTGGTCAACCACCATGAGTTGTGGGTCGCACCAACACCTTGAACTCTGTCAGGTATTTGGTGGGTTCTCAAAAAATGTATGTTAAGTTGACCTGAGCTGAAATGTGCATAAGAAGATGGGGCTAGAATATCTTTCATACTAGGGACTTGTGCTTTGGTTCCTCAACTGCTTAAGGAACAGGCAGGCTGGCCTGAGAGAACTGGACTGGTCCCATTCTTCTGTTGTATTCGCCATCAGAAGAGTGAGCCAGTCAAGTGAGAAAGAAAGATGCTTGGAACCATGAGGCTTAATGGCTCAAGTGACAACCATTGCTTGCGGGAAAAAAAACCCTTCATTTTGTTTTTCTTTATCATACCTCAGTAAACAAGGTATAATTTTCTGTGTACAGAGTTTATGAGTCTGGCTCACAGAGGACATTCAATAAAGAACTTATTAACACATTATTCTGGAAAACCTATGGCTTTATGCTGAATTGCCAAAGTAAGTAAGTAGGAACCCTGTTCAATGAAGGAAAAAGGAATGGCTGTGACATTTTTGAGTTAGAAATATCAAGGGCAGAGACAGATTTTTATGACAAGCCCTAAATAGTTGGAATAGGGGAAACTGGCAAGAGCAGCAGGGTCACAGTGGACACTTAGGAACAAAGGAAATGTATACTCCGTTTTCTGCAGTGGATATTTCCATGATATGGGCAATTTTGATCCTTTCCAAGAAATTGAAGAAAATAGAATTCTCAGATGATGTCACCATAATGGAGACACTCATATTGTCAGAATACTTCCAGCATGCAGTTGTTTTGCAAGTATGCTTGGCAGTCTTGAAGAGCACCATTGTTGGAGAAGACTTAGGGTTTGTTTTGTTTTGTTTCATTTATGCTAACACAAAAAGAGGATACCTCATTGCTAAATCTCTGTAAGGAGGGTGGGTGGAGGAGACCACAAAACAAAAACATGACTTCAGAAAGAATAAAACGTTATTTTTTTTCCTCCTTCACATGTATTGAGTAGCCATATCTGGAAATGATAGTATTTTCTGCTCATTAAATTTTGTTGAACTTTACTAAGGGTTACAATCTGTTAAAAATGTCAACTTTTGTTTTTCTCTAACATAAGTATCTTCTCCAAACTTGACTTTGGTCAATCCGGTTAATCAGAATTTTTAAATTAAGAAAATAATTACAGAAGTAACAAAGACTACTTAGTCAGTGTGGCTAAAAACAAACTTAATTTACTCACCAATTCTCATCTCTGGAATGTGACCTCAGCCTATGGTAAAATAATGCCCTGTTTATTTCCACGAATGGGCACTCATGCTTTGGGCACTCCTGAAAACTCTAAAAGTCTTTCAGTGTTTTCATCTTATTAAATTTTATTTAATATTACATTATTATTTAACTTCCATTCCCATGATCTCATATTTCCTATCTGTGAGTTGTGTTAGAACCAACTTCTCTATTAATCTGGGGGGAAAGAAAAAGAAAAAGAAATTCACCATATACCAACTACGAGATTCAGCGTGGGTCATGTCATAAGGCTAAGAAAGCACAGCGCATGTGTGCCAATGATTCCTCTAGATGGCGCTCCAAGGCAAAGTTTCCCAGCTGGTTTCCAGAAAAGGGGGGGAAAAACCTTACCAACCTTGCTTGAAAGTGCTTCTTTTCTTCTAGCATAGGCGATATTGAGGTAACACCCCACCACAAAATAAATGTTTCTCTTAAAAAAGATAGCAACAAAACCAGTCTGTCGGAAAAGAGCCTTTCCTATCAGGATGGGCCTGTTTTGTGACTGCTGCCTTGCATACAGCGCTGTTAATGTGAATAATCAAGTGTTCTCCGTGTAACCTTAAATCTGTGACTGTGTATTTTTCCCAAGCCCATTGTCTCTGGGAATGGGGAGATGCATAGTTGTGTGTCACTGCTGAGCAAATTTTGGCATCACGTACAACAGGACAAGCAAGTTATAAATATATGCCCCAGCTTCCTAACCTTTAACCCTAAAATCACTTCACGCATCGAAAATAAACTTATTGACTCAGCATTGTGTTTTGCGAAAGCATTCAGGTTCATGTCTAGGTAACAAAGCGGTTTTGTTCCTTTAGAAATTTAAAAAAAAAAAACACTCTGTAGGACAGGCAAATTGCTATAAAATGATGAGCATTTTATTCACTGGGAACCCCGATAATGACTTACTAATTCGTTCCGTGCCTCTGGTCTGAAATTTCACATTTATAAATTTGAAAGCTTCAATGTTATTCTTTACTTTTAAAGAGATATTTAGATAGTTAAAATTTCCCAAATACTATGAATTCCTCTGATAAATACAGTAAATGGTACCAGTTACTACTTGTGGTTAAAATGAGGAAGAAAAACCTGCAGATCAATGACCATTATATAAATTATCTTTACTAATAAGGGTTTATAGAATAAACATTCCATCATGCACGTACATAATAAATAAATTATAACTATAAATACGTGATGAAAGATGATGGACGTATTTCTCATATTCACAATGTAGACCAGATATAGGAAATGGCTGTGCTTTTGTTTGCATTCTGTAAAATAAAAGGCATAGTGGTGCCAAGTTTGCAGTTATTTTTCCCATTTTATAAATGATGTATGAGCTCTGACAGATTTTTCCAAGGGGGAAAAAAAAAGATTTCTTTAAGAGTCAGTATTCTTTACTATCCCATAAATGTACTCATTAGCACTTTGGGCCATGCCCTGCATCCTGTAGGATATCAATAAAGATTAATTGAATGAGTGAACTTAGTTTAGGGTAATATTATTCAAGGAACCATATTGCTCAGTGTCCAGTTAAGAAAAACTGTAAAATGATGAACAACTATCATTGCTCGAAATCTTGTTCTTTCTTCATATCACACTCAGGTTCAGCTAGGGTTCATATAGAATATTATGATCTTGCAGAATTCACTGGATATGAAAAGAGAAGAGCACATGATCACATTAAAATTTATGGTGGTGCTGGCAGCGTGGCGCTGGTGGGGAATTGCAGTTAAACACTAATAATAACCAAGTATCACAGCAAACACATTGACACCCCCTGACATTTACTGGGGGCTTCTTAAATCTTAATGTGGAGGTAGCGTATTTAAATCCATATTTGTGTTGTCAACAAGGTTATTTTCACAGATAAGCCAAACCATTTTACTGATAATTCAAACTAGAGAGCAGAAGGGATGTTTAGGGAGAAAATCCATCCTATTCACCAGCTTGAGGCTAATGTTTTGTCCTCTGACTGCAGTTTCCAGGAAAGCCCTTGATTTTTGAGGTAGAAAATTTCTTCTGGAAGGAGATTTTAGAAGCACAGCTGAAACTCCTCCCTTCCGTCCAAGAAATACAGAACCAATTGAAATTTTAAATAAAATATTTTTACTCAATAATGAGAATCATAATCTCAACAGAAATCAAATTCCTTTGTAGATTTTAACACCAGAAGTCATAAAGAGAGAGAGCTAGATGTTTTGTTCTGTAACTGACTCAAATAAAGTAATAAACAGTAATCATATTTGTAATCATCAAGCATTTTTACATTGCATTTCTTTATCAGTAAAAGTAGTAACTTGTTATATTTGCTTTAATATAAATAGCATTATCATAATAATATAATAAAATCTACATGCTAGAAAAACCAACACTTTAATCTTCATGCAGATGTAACCTACAAGATGGCAAATTTTTAATTTAGAAAAGGAGTAATTTTTAAATGTTTTTGCAGAATATCAGCACCAGACACAATAAATTAACTATGGTGCTAATCAATTTGAATACTATATTTAAATTACATTTAAGACTCCTGTCTTTTAATCATTTAAAAAGGTTTCTATTTTTATTCTCTCTGACTACATCTCAGAGCCCCTATTAGGCATTCTATGCTTCCTGCTGACATTCCCTTTATCCACATTTATTTTATAAAAGAAAAAAGGCAAAGCTGCACATAATTAAGAACCTGGTGTGCTAATAACCAAACATACAATTGGGCAGAAGGATAATCCAATCCATTTCCTCTCACAGGAGAGTAACCTCCATAACTCACTTTAAGCGCTGCCATTCATGAGTTATGGGTCATTCCCTTTCTAGTGAAAATAAATTCTCCTGCACCATCAGCCAGAGCTGGGTATTTTTCTTAGGACATGTAAATTGTAAAAGTGTATGAACATAATCATGTTCGATGTTACAGGGAAAGTATAACCTCTTGCTCATGGACACGGGCTTATACCTAAATGTATGTGGTTTCCAGGCTGAGGCTGCCTAGTTACAATATAGGATTTTTGATTAAAGTGAATTTATTCTTGAGATTTTTATGATGTTGGTAAACTGCTTAATCTGTCGCTTTGTGTTTTATGACGCCAGCCAAATCCTGCAGGTCAGGGAGACCTAGCAGCAGAGCCACGGTCATTTATTACAGCCTCTATTTTCCACGGTGTATGATTTCCTAGTGGCATTTTCTTGGGACTGAAACCTGGCACCTAAGGGTGTTAAGTTGGGAGCTGTAAAAAGTTTTAATTTTTCATGGGTCTCATGTTTAGTTTTGACTCAATTATGGCTAATAAAAATTGGGGTAAGCTTTGAAGAAGCCTCAAATTCTTGAAATTCACCAACCTGGGCTCTGTCTGTCTTTCTACACAATTAATGTGCACCCAGTGATCTGCTTCGTTTTCTGTGGTCATAAACCATATGTTATATTATATGCAGTTCACTGGTAATTTAGCATAAATAAAATATAAATTGTATTTCTAAGCATGGACAAAACATGCTGTCTTTGTCTTCAAAAAAAATCATAAAGCACAAATATTGTTCGGGTTGAAAGCTAAGTCCTTCAGAATCTGATATTCTTGTTCTTTTGGTTCTTTTTAAAATACAGCTATGTTTATTTATTATCTTTTGAAGTAGAAACCTCAGTTTTCTCAAGTCTTATTATTTAGTTGAAAATTTCCTTATACAATTTGTATATCTTTTTGCACATTTTTGTCAAAATAAGAGAGAAGAAATATATTGAGCAAGTTTTATTTGACCACATTAGGACTTCTTGAAAATGAAATAAAGAGTATTGACAGATACCAGAGGTTTGCTTTGAAATACTATAGCAAACAAAACAAAACAAACCCACACTGCATGTGAAGAGACATATGAAACAAGCTGGTGAAACCTGGATTCCTGTTGAAGTTAGGCAAAGACTGCGCTGGGTTTATTATATTAATAGTATTCTATTCTTTGTATGTTTTTAGCTTCCAGAAAGAAAGAATTTTAAAATTATGCTAATAGATTAAAAATTAAGTTTTAGAAGTGGTTTTTTATTACATTTTATAAATGTAATAAAATATAATAATGAAGTTATATAAAGTTAATCCAATTTTTAAATGTATACATCCAACGTCTACACAACATATATAATTGTACCAGACTGTGTTGCCCTTCTGAGACTACATGGACAAGCATTTGCAACCTTAGTTGAGGTTAAGGGTCAACATATTCCCAAAACATGACTAAGGTTATGATTTGATAGTTAAGTGCCTTCAGAAGCTTCTGGTTGGAAAAGAAAGTCATTTATATATAGACTGTAAGGTCCTTCCAACTCTGAGCTTGGTAAGGAAAGGATCATTTAAGCCTAAGTCAATATTTAATTAATCCCAAATCAATATTTGGCTGCATTCATCTTGAAAAGAGAAGTAAATTAATCAAAACTACCCTGTTCCCATGGACACTTAGACAACCTGCAATTGGATTGTTGCATTATGTACTCTGGTAAGGAGACATCTAAGCATATCGGTCCTGGATAGTGATTCCCTATCAGCTGGAAAGGTTCTGGTCTCTGTACCTCAGAATGGGGCTGAGGTACCCCCTTTTCTGCTCAGCAGACCCAAATATTGGTAGACAAACATTACTGTAAATGCTGAGGGAGTATGACCACTAAAATCTAGATGCTATAGTTTTGCTCAGTAGGGATTTTTCTCCTCCATTGAAGTTTATAGT
This sequence comes from Saimiri boliviensis, assembly GCF_048565385.1. Classification (NCBI taxonomy): domain Eukaryota; kingdom Metazoa; phylum Chordata; class Mammalia; order Primates; family Cebidae; genus Saimiri; species Saimiri boliviensis. The sequence continues at coordinate 62,146,592 of NC_133453.1, forward strand.
TGCATACCTGTTCTCCCCCTTTTGCTTTCAACACACATTTTCTCTGATTGGAAAAGGAAAGATCCTTTTCTCAAAGAAGGTATGCTGCAACATCCAGTAGTATAAATTTATTCACAAGCGCTCCTAGTAAGCAATTAAAATCTGCTTACACTCTACAGCTTGAGACAGTCCTCTTTTTAAGATGATATGAGCAACTTGTTTGTGGCATTTACAATAAAACCTTCAAAGAGCAATTTTTTGGCTGAAATAAATTGATTTTTAATAATATACCAAAGAAAGACCCCAGACAGTGACCCTGCAACACTCTATGTACCAGAAATTCAAAAATACCAGAAATTAAATGCTTCTTCTATAAATACTGCCTTTCTGCCCCAAGCTCATAAGGCCTTCAAATTCAAGCCATCTATAGATCAGCAAAGGCACAGTGACACAGATTAGGGATATGGTGTGCAGATTCTTCTAGAGGAGGCGCTTCCTTGAGAAACTATATCTTTCAAAACCCTTGGAATTGTCTGAACTGTACTCTTTGCTCTTCTTATCCACAAGAGTGAGAAAAATGAAGAAGAGAAAGAAAGACTCTTCAAAACCTATCATGCTGTCCTTCAACCTTAGCCAATCCTCTGAGGGCTCTGCTGTAGTACCTGGACATCAGAATCCACGGTGGAGCATATGGAGCCTCCCATTTTCAGCTTTAGAGTGTCTGCAACCATTAGGAATTTCTAGCATATCATTAGATTCCCTCTGTCTTAGTTTGCCTCTGCTAGATCTCAGAATCAACAGGATGAACTCATCAGGAAATCCCGCGTCATTCAATAACTCCAATAGTTGGGTTCAAAAAGAAAGGTGAGAGCAGAATATCTGGCATCACGTTCTCAGATTGCTGAGCCAGGGCTGCACACATGGCAAGGGCATGTGGTCCATGGTGCACCTCCTCCAGAGACCAAGCAGGTGGAGCTGGACATTTCTACTGGTTCTCTCTTCCACAAAGCACAACCGATGTTATGACAGCTTCTCTTTAGAAAAGGGTGTTCTGTGGCACTGCTCTGCTGGCTGAAGGGGTAACCAGATTCCATGTGCAGCAATGGCTGGGATCTTGGCTGTCTTCTTCACTGCTCTGTTTCTAGTGCCAGGAAATCAGTAAATAATAAATATCTATTCAATGAATGAATGGAAACTTTTCAGAATATCACTGCTTCATTTTAAGCTGGAACAGTTTGATGAAGCATGGGCTAATTCTTGAAACAAAAAATAATGTACAAATACACATACACACATACGTAAAATAGATCTTCTTATAAACAAATGTTCCTTATGAAAATTTCAGACAAGAAGGAAAATTTTTTTTTTTTTTTTTTTTTTTTTTTTTTTTTTTTTTTTGAGACGGAGTTTCGCTCTTGTTACCCAGGCTGGAGTGCAATGGCGCGATCTCGGCTCACCGCAACCTCCGCCTCCTGGGTTCAGGCAATTCTCCTGCCTCAGCCTCCTGAGTAGCTGGGATTACAGGCACACGCCACCATGCCCAGCTAATTTTTGTATTTTTAGCAGAGACGGGGTTTCACTATGTTGACCAGAATGGTCTCGATCTCTTGACCTCGTGATCCACCCGCCTCGGCCTCCCAAAGTGCTGGGATTACAGGCTTGAGCCACCGCGCCCGGCCAATATTTACAAACTATTATATCTTTCTTTTCTCTCCAAACCTCATTTGTAAAGCACTGCATATTATCCAGCACATCTTGATGTGGCAGAGCCGTATTTAAACTAACAATGTCCGATGGCTCTGCAGTATCAACCTCTTCCTACTCAAGAATAATGTCCTTCGTGAAATAAAGCCCACCCTAAAGGATTCTTATAGCCCTATTATCTAACACTGTATCATCACAATAGGATTTAAAAGCTCAACTGAACCCACACCTTAACTTAGGGGCTGTGTAGCACAGTAGTAAGAACACAGACGCAGGAGCCAGGGTACCTGGGCCTTTTTCCCACCTCTCTTTTTTATGCTCTTGTAATCTGGTGCTTCAATATCTTCGTCTATAAAATGGGAAGACAAGAACAGTTATCTACCTCAATGAGTTCTTGTAAAGATTAAATCAGCTAACGAATTTGAAATATTTAGGAAAATCCCCAGCATAAACTAAGAACTAGAAAAGTTAGCTGTTGTTGACATTATCCCAGGGTTGATAAATGATAGGCAGCTAATAACGCTTTTTAAATTAGTAAATTCTCTATAGCACCATCTAGTGTTGATATTATAGGTGTTTTGACACCTTTTTGGATTCAACAGGGCCACAAAGCAACAGTCTTTTTCTCTGGCCATGATATTCCCCCATTCATTAGTATCATACAGGATCAGCATTAAAATGAGAGTACATCCTGGCTGATTCAAATTTTACGCTGGCTAATGATAGAAATTACTGGGTAGTCTAGGAGACCCTGAGAATCAATCTTACTGGCTTGGGTCTTTTGAAGTTCTAGTTACTATATGCTGAAGAAGCTGGGCATAGGCTTATGGCAGCATACCTTTCAGCCCAATGAAGGGCTGTCATTGGAGGCCTGCTCAGCGGGCAGGCATAAGGCTTTGCTGGAGGGGGTGTCATGGGAAATAGGTTTGTATGCCCTGGCTGTCTCTTTACTTTGATATGTTGTATTCACTGCATATATTTCTGATATGAACTGTGAGGGAATATAGGTGAGAAGATGTGTTCACATTAAAGCTCAATAAAACCCATAATGATTGGATCAGGAGCAGAAAAAACATAATTTTATTTGAAAGTAAAAGAATCAACCAGAATCAAGAATGGGGTAAATGCATTAAAATATACTTCCTGCTGCCTCTCTGTTTTCTTTTGAAAGTATATTGTCTTCAGCAGGCAATTGACTTTTTCTACTCAATATCAGTACATGCAGGCCTGAATGGATAGCACTGGGAGGAAGACGGATGAGGGTGGGGGAGGGGCAAAAGGACACTTAGTGGCAGGTGGGCATTTTTCAGGCCTGATGACTCCCAGAAACCATTTACCAGGCAGCTTTAAATCACAGTCAAGAGATAGGTGCTGCTTCAGTAACTCAGGTATCACAGTCTCGAGAGAGGTAAATATGTTTTGTGTGACTGTATGTAGGTGCTGTACTTCAGGGATTCTTTACTCCAAGGATCTAGAGATGGGCTCCATAGTCTTTGAATACCATAAAATTGTAGAACATTTTCTAGGAAGAGAGTCTAGGGCCTCAGTTATAGTCTTAAAAGTATCCATGATACAAATAGCTTAAGACCAAGATGCTAGATTTTTGGGCAGAGTGGGGATGGGGACTATGTGGAACACTTCAGCAAAATATGTTCCATCCTTTTATAAAATGGGTGATAACTGATGGTTTAAAATGGTTGGGGATTTTGATCTCAAATCTACTAGATGGCACTTGGCTTTAACTACTGATTAAATTTCTAGTTAAATTACCTTATTTTAACATTATCCCTAGTGTCATTGCTCTGATTTATCAGCTAGTTCTAGTCAATAGCATTTTCATGGGCAAGATCTCTCTAAATTTTTGCACGCTATCATTGCACAACAATGATTTCCAGAGCACCATAGTTAATTATTTCATAGCTGATGGACTTTTCAAGTTTTACCTAGTATTAGCAAGACCAAACCCAACATTTTGAGTTTTAAGATGATAAAGATGACAACAAAAGACATTTGTCCCCCTTTGCTTTCCAAAAATCACCCTAAAATAACCCAGAGAACAAGAAATGTACACAAATCCTGCCTTGCATGGACTCATAACACATGAAGGCAGAAAATGAAGGGAGGATAACTCATAACTTAGCAGAGAAGAGAAACCCAAGTGTCTTCAGAGGTGAGTGTGTGGAGGAAGGGGTACCCATAAGAAAGAATGCTACCCCCAGAACCTATCGAGACTCAGGAACTAGAGGCCTTGGATACTACAAAAATGGGGTGATGTGGAATGAGCGAGTGATGAAAACAGTGAGTGCCCAAGTCTCCATTTTCTGTGTAGTTGGAGAGCTACTCTTCCTCCTACCTCTGCCATAAGCAGAGTATTTGCGGGAGAAACTGAATCCCAGAGTTGGGTACACAAGCAAAAGCAAAGTTAGGATGAGGTGCACACTCAAAATAAGAGGATTAAGTGAAAGCCTACGTCCTCACAGGTGGGAAGCTACAGTTCTCTTTTCTCGGGATGCTGACACACGTGTGTACACCATTCCCAAGCAACAGATTGGAAAGTCCAGAGAAAATGAGTTTAGATGTTGACATTTGGGCATCTCCAGCAAAAGGCCAGCTGGCCACACAGTCACCCCATGGAAAGACACAGCAATCTGCAGGCACCACCCATATACACCCACATACATACAGTGAGCTTTGTGATGCCTTACTCTTAATAATGAATTGACCACCAAAGGTTACCAGACATTTGAGAGAAACCCGCAAACACAGAGAAAAGGAGTTCGGAGAAAAAAAGGCAATAAGAGGAACAGCAGAAATTTTCAGATGAATTATGATCAGTATCTTCAGAAAGACAAGAAAAGGTCATGCATCCATGGGAGAAGAATAGCACGCTTTAGGACAAGGAGCATCAAACAAAAATTTGCTCATAAACTAAACATATTATGATGCCTGGAAAGTAAGAGGAAATGGAAAAGAAGAGATAAGAAAATAAGGAAATCAGTACAAGAAGCCCAATATCCAACTAATTGGAGTTTCATTCCAATAGGGCAGAAAAAAAAAAAACTGCTGAAGAGAAAATTATTTAAAAAAAAAAACAAAAGATTAGAGGAACATTGTACTGAAGAAATTGATTTTCCAGATTAGGCTTAACACATGAATTGAATGGGAAAAAAAGTCCCAAACCAAAACATATCTTTATGAAATTGCTGAACATCAGAAATTGAGAGATGATTCTAAAAGAAACAAAATCAAGTAACATTCAAAATATTAGAATTGAGAATGGCATTTTGTCAAAAGCAACTTTGGAAGCTAGAATGCAATAGAACAGGCCTTCAAAATTCTGAGTGAACATGTTTCAGCCTAGAATTGTGAGGCACGCTGAGTATGAGAATAGAATAAAGACTTTTTTCAGCCATGCAAAGCTTCAAAAACAACCAACTCCCCCAGTGTTTAAAAAAGGTAAGGCCTTTTCTCATGAAGCCTCTGCAGACGTGCTCCTGCAAAGTGAGGGAGTAAACGAGGAAAAGAAAGATGTGGGCTGCAGGAGGTGGGGGACCAGACACAGGAGGGGAAGGAGGAACTCCCCTGAATGATGGTGGGAGAAGCTCCAAGGGCGGCTGGCAACAGAGGACAGACTCCAGACCAGACAGTAGGGTTGGACTGCAGGAAGGCGTCCTGAGGACAGGAAGGATCTAGAAACAAGCTGTGACTGTTTTGACCCACTTCAAAATTGTTTTGAGAAGCATTTTGCAGAGTTGTGTAGAGTGTAAGAAGACTTAGATGTTTCACGGAAATCCTAACTCCAGGAAACAAGGAAATGTACATTTGTAAGGAAACAATCATTGTATGCTGATTGGCTCAGCAGCGAATGATATTTATAGGATGGTAATATAGGAAAGTTATGTGGATTACATTGGGAGAGTGAGGGGAGGGTGACCATAAACTCACCTGCTGCTAGACGTCGGCAGTGTTCAAGGGCAGGCTCTGGTGAAAGGATGCTGGGAGCTTGCCCCCATCTGCCATGCACTAGCTGGGAGACCTTGGGCATATGACTTAGCCTCTCTGTGACTCAGTTTATCATCTATAACCGGGGACAGTAATAGTTTCTACCTAACAGGACCGCTATGAGAACTCCATAAGTTAAGCGGCTGTAAAGCTCTTAGAACAATGTATGGTAGGTACATAGGAAGGACAATATGAGTACTTGGTGAATAACCAAGTGCCAATAATATGTGCATGCTATCTAGAAATATGGTGGGAAAACTACCAATTTAGGTAAAAAAGGAAATAGAAAGTAGCTGCCTTTGGGAATCAAGAAAGGAGAAGAATGAGGGACTACTGATTTTTAATTCTAAGTCTCAGTATGATTTGAATTTTTTGAATTATGGCAGGCAATACTTTAAGTAAAATAAAATTAGAAAAACTAACAGCCAACTGCAGATTTTAAAGTGAAGGGCATATGTAAGCTTTTTTGTTTGTTTATTTGTGTGTTCGTTTGAGACGGAGTCTTGCCCTGTCGCTCAGGCTGGAGTATAGCAGCATGATCATGGCTCACTGCAACCTCTGCCTCCCTGTTCAAGCGACTCTCCTGCCTCAGCCTCCTGAGTAGCTGGGATTACAGGTGTGTGCCACCAAGCCAGACTAATTTTTGTATTTTCAGTAGGGACAGGGTTTTGCTCTGTTGGTCAGGCTGGTCTTGAACTCCTGACCTCAGGTGATCCACCCACCTTGGCCTCCCAAAGTGCTGGTATCACAGGTTTGATGAACCACCATGCCCAGCCACATACACAAGCTTTGACATGAACTATTTCATACTCCCAATTTATTAACATTCCCATTTTCTATGCAAATGAAGTTATATGTATTTCTAAATGTAGCAGTGAACCCAAGTCTACTTTTTAAAATAAAATTGCCACTGGGTACGGAGGCTCACCCCTGTACTCCCAGCACTTTGGGAGATCAATGCAAGTGGATCACCTGATGTCAGGAGTTCAAGACCAGCTAATAACCTGACTAATGTGGTGAAACCCTGCCTCTACTAAAAATACAAATATTAGCTGGGCGTGGTGGCACATGCCTATAATCCCAGCTACTCAGGAAGCTGAGGCAGGAGAATCACTTGAACCCAGGAGGCGAAGGTTGCAATGAGCCAAGATTGTGCAATTGCACTCCAGCCTGGGTGACAGAGGGAGATTCTATCTCCTAAAATAAAATAAAATAAAATTGTCAACACAGGAACCTATTGTTCAGTTATTTCTGCAACAAAAACATAACTTTCATTGCTTTAAGAGAAGTGTCTTACAGGTGTGGGCCAGTGATTCTGGATTTTGGGGGGAAAACACACATGGAAAGTGAAGCAATTTGTGCCCTAACCTCCACCTTCTACTGCTCTCTGATAAAGATTTTAATAAGTAATGAAATGAGAGACTTACAAAGGAAAAGGGGAAGATATAAAGGCCTTCGATCAAGAAAATGCATAGGCCTACTTTCCCAGAGGCCCGCTTCCTCTTCTAAACGAATGAAAGGGCCAGCAGGAACCCAAGAAGCATTGCTGCTCTTGGTTACATAATTATATCAACCTGCTTTTAAAAGAAATCCCATCACAGCTGTGCATTTCAGCAGCAAGCTACCACAAGATAAGAAAGAATTTCCAATAATGGATACCCCACTCGATTCTCAGTCTGGGTTGACAATCCTCTGCCAAATCTGGTGTCCACGACACATACTGCCTTATTATCTATATTAATTTCATTTGTCCACCAACCTAATATGAATTAAGATATTTACAAGATAACCTCTAGGATGTCATTGTGTAACAATTTGAGTATGTTGAAGTCTCTCCTTTTAATGTTAGAAAAAAGGATTGTGTTTTCCTTCTTCCTGCTCTCATTTGGATGGCATCTCATGGATGTAATGTTCAGTTTTAAATTCCCTGCTCCCTCCTATTCTTCAACCTCCAACCTCCAAACCCTATGCTTGTCATTAAAATGTATAATAACAAAACAAATTTTGCCCTGAAGCTTTGCCAAACTGTCACTGTATCTGGATAGTCCAGCCTTCTCTCTAAAAAGGGAACAAAATAGTCTGAACTATGTCACGGTGTGGCAGCATGGGCTGCTGTGACAGCCAGCTAATTCATCACTGTGGGGACCTTAGGCTGTGCAACTGACCACCCAACTTACTGTCATCTGAGGGGGTGGCAGTTAATCATCTCCTTAAATGATGTGGGTATGAAAACAGAGCTGACTGTTGCTCAGCACCTAACCTTATCCATCCTCCGTGCCCCAGCCGTGACTGTTGCCATTTTCCCCTTCTTCCCAGACTGCTGGGTTTCAAGAGATTCTGAGCGAGGTGGAAATTTTAGCAGTGATTGTGGGATGCCTGTGTCATGACCTCGACCACAGGGGAACCAACAATGCCTTCCAAGCTAAGTAAGTGTTCTAACTGTTGTTATTTTAATGCATTTGCCTTTCTGTTCAGAGCCAAAGGTGACGAATGCTAAAGAGTAAAGCATTAATTTCCTGGCATCCGAGGCCAAGGCCACGCAGGCTTGGGCGTGCATGTCATGGGGCCCATCCATCTTTATAATTCCCTATTCTTCTTCTAATTGCAAATTTGCCCTTCATGTCATGCTTGTTGATTTGGTCGGTCTCTGTTGACCTTAGTCAGATAACAAAGCTTGGATTTTAAAGGGCCTACTTTTTTCCTCCCAGAATATTTGCCTTTATGGCATCGTAAGCTTCTTGGACTTGGTACTCTCAAGCTCTGGTTTGAGACTGTTAAAATAAAAGCAGTCTTAGGAAATTTGATGAAGCAAAATATAGTTTTCCTTTTCCATTAGAGTTCCTTCCAGAATTCTTTTGATTTGGGGTGTTGTATAAACCGCAGTGAAATAAAGTCACATTTGAGGAATGTCGTTTTCGCTTCTCCCATCCCTACTCCCACATATAGGTGGAAGAAGCAAAGGAAATGCAGGGATGTGTGGGCAACTATTTGCCACACACAGGATGTGTATAGATAGAATAATCTGTCCGTAAGCAGGTTTTTCTGGTGAAGATAGCTGTTACTTGGTGGCTCATACTATGGCCAAGGCAACAGAACTTATGGGTGCTAGAAATAAAACCAAAACCCAGGTCTCCTGAATTGTATATTGAGGGTCTGCCTTCAATGTTCCTTTCACTATCTGCCTGCAAACAAAAGATACAGGCTTTCAGAAGCTGGAGAGAAAAGTTTTGGGGTGGAGAAGGTAGAGAAGGCTTCGACGAAGAGGTAATATTAACTTCAGAGGACTGATCTCATAGCTTCCAGAACAAGTCAGCCTCTATTATCTGACACTTTCACAGCCTGCTCTTTGTCAACAGGTTCTTTTCAGCTCACCATTTCCCGCCCCTCCGCCCCCCACCAAACATCTACCCACTGTGACTTTGGAAGCCTTGGACTTTTGTATTTACCTCTGATCTAGCAGATGAATTTCAGTTTTGTGCCTCTGTCCAATCTGTCTGTATCCTATAACTCATCACTTCATTGCTTTCTTCTCAATATTCTGTCATTTCTTGACCAAGTCTCTGTGACATCCACTCTGCAGAAACTCAGTCCTGGTTCAATCTAACAATTCAGTCTCTTGCTACTCTGCCTAGACTCGTAAAAGCTTTAGGAGAAAATACCACAGTTGTGAGAGTTAGAGACATACCAAATATATGTTCCTCCCACTCGGCTGGACGCTAGAGCTCCCTGCCAGTCTTTCTGTGTCTCTAGCCAGCCCCATTCCCCATTGCTCTTAGCAGTTTCGTGTACCAAACTTCTGTCTTCCAAAACCACCTCCTGCTCCCCCGCCTCCTCTGTACCACTCAGCAGATCACCTTGCCTCCTGCTTCATGGAGAAAATTGAGGCCATCAATTGAGAACTCTCTCAATTTCCTCCCCTGCCACCTACAAACTTATCTATCCATCCCCATCCTTCCCTCCTGTCTGGGTAAGAGGACTGTCCTTCCCCCATCCGAGGCTAATCCCTCCACCCCTGCCGTGGGTCCTTCCTTGCTTCTCCCTGGGGACCTTATGCCATCAATCTTCTTCTCCCCGCTGTATCTACTGTCCCTGTCTGCCGGCTCTCTGCATTCTATTAATAGAAACAATTCCGCATCTTAAAAAAGGCCTACCCTAATCCCCACCTCACTCTCCAGCTTTGGTTCTATTTCCCTCTTTTCTTCCCAGTCAAAATTCATGGAAAGCTGTCTGGGTTCACTTCCTTCCCTTCCCGTGACCCCTGTCCTCCCACATAGCTTCCAGTTCCACGTCACCGGAGAAAGCACCCTCAGGAATGAGACCCGTGGCCCCGTTTTCTCAAAACTGTTGGACCTTTTTGTTGTCTTTTCATAATCCTTCTTGCCATGAGATATACTTTGTCGCTCCCTCCTTCCTGAAACTCTCTTCCTTTGTCTCACAGAGGGTTTCCATCCACCTGTTCATCCTGCTACTCCATTGGCTTGAGGCCTCTGTCTCCCTGCCCCAACCTTGGCTGGTGATGCCCTCCCACTTCCTCTCTTGCTCTCCATGATCTTTCAGGCAGGGCCACCAACCATCTGCTGATGGGCTCAGAGTACATTTCTTCGGACCATAATTCTCAGCTTATCTCCAGGCACTTATTCCACTGTTTGAGGGACACCTCCTTTTGGAAGTCCTACAATCCCCTCAACCTCAGTCTTTCCCTTCACGTGTGTCCCTCTTTATTGTAATCTCTATCCCAATGAATGGCCCCACCATGAATGTGCCAGTCACCCAGCCTACCGTGCAGCACCCCTCAAAGCTGGCACCTCCTCTGCTTGCTTACAGCAAGGACTGCTTCTTTGCATGACTCCTGGTTTACTACAACGAACAGCACGACTCTCCTCCCCAGGCTGCTTGCCATGCCAGAATAAGCTTTATAATTCACAAAGCTGACCAGGATACTCCCCTGATTAAAAGCCATCCATGCCTCCTGTGGCTTTTAGAATAGTGTTCCAGTTCCTTTCGGGCCCTTTTCATTCAGACTCCTGCCCATTTGCCTGGCCCAATGCCCACTCACTCCAGCTTCATGCATCTACATTCCAGACACAGGGACTCCATGAAGCACTGGTGGGGTCCTGCTCGGTCACGTCTCTCTGCTGCCTAATGTGCTGTTTCCCCTGCCTGACATACACTTCTCTCCTTCTTTCCCCAAAACTCCTCAGAAAGCATCACCTCCAAGTTTCTGTCCACCCTAATGTCCCCCATGGTCAATTTCCTATGCCCGCATACTGCCCTGGCTATGCCTTTTCCAAAGTGTGTATCTCATTCCATTTTAATTGCTGACTTGCAGCTATGTCTCCCCTTCTTCTTTGGCGTGTGCAACAGTGGGTGAACTGTGCCTGGAGCATAATAAACAATAAATGTTTGGTGAATGAACAAATGAATGTTAGCCGCATGGATGGATGAGATATTTTAACTATAGCACTTCAACGAGGTTTCCTCATTTCTTCAACAGATGCATCCTCTTATAAAATGTTGTTTGTTTTTAACTTTTATTTTAGGTTTGGTGGTACATGTGAAGGTTTGTTACATAGGCAAACACGCCATGGGGGGTTGTTAAATACATATTATTTAATCATGCAGGTATTAAGCCCGGAACCTGATAGTTACCCTTTCTGCTCCTCTCCCTTCTTCCACCCTCCTGCCTCAAATAGACCCCAGTGTCTATTGTCTCCTTCTTTGTGTTCATAAGTTCTCATCATTTAGCTCCCACTTGTAAGTGAGAACATGTGGTATTTGGTTTTCTATACCTGCATTAGTTTGCTAAGGATAATAGCTTCCAGTTCCATCCATGTTCCTGCAAAAGACACTACCTCATTCTTTTTTGTGGCTGCATAGTATTCCATGGTGTATATATGTGACATTTTCCTTATCCAATTGTGAATAGTGCTACAATGAAACATTGTTTTATACATTGTCTTGATGCTGCATTAAAGAGCTGGAGCCCATTGAAGTGCACATTGTGTATGCTTTCATTGTAGGATCTCGTTGCTCCTTGTTTGGAGTTCTTGTGTCTACACTGCATTGTATTTTTAGGATTCCTCTGTCTCCCAGGCCAATGGTATCATCATCAGTGTATCTCCCTTTAGCATGCTGTCTCCAGCCCCCTACCACTCTACCACTTATGCAGAAAGATGGGATAAATGTGTGAGAATTGTGTTGTAAAACAAGAGTGAAAGCCTTGTGGGTCCTTTCAAGAGTAAAGTGCCCAATACTTATACTCAGGTACCGATGGCCCCTCCCCAGAGAGAGAGCTGGTGGATGGCATTGACAGAGGCTGCTCCTCTTGCTAGTTGATCCCTCAGCTATTGGGACCAAGAGTGCTTACCTAATCAAAGCTGGACCAATCAGATTTTTATCTCACAGGAATTTGAAGTTGGATTACCATTATATTAAGTCAGTTAGTTGCAGGGATCCAAGCTGCAGGCTCATGTAGATTTGGGAGCTGAGGCTGCCATTTGGGGAAAGCTATGATGATCATGGACAAAATGGATGAAAGAAACAAGAAAACCAGTCTACAAAGAGGAGAGAAGAGTGGAGCTGATATTCAGAGAGAAGCAGACTGGAGAGACTGTGTCACCTGAGAGAGAGACAGAGAAAAGTCAGACTTGATCCCTGGCTCCCTCCATCCCTGTTCCTATTTCTAGGACACCCAGCCATGACTGTGATGACTGGGCTTCTCCAGAGTTCCTGGGATCATTCAATCAGCCTATCTTTTAGTGAAGCTAGTTGTACTCCATTTCTGTTCTTTGCAACTCACACTTTCTGAGACAATGAGAAGAACTGCAGTTTATTTATTGTTTACTGTGTCTTAAGCCCTTACCTCCATCAACTCTGTGGAGTTGATATGTTTGTCTCCATTTTACAGTAGGAACTGAGCCTCCTGTAAGTAAGGTAAGCAAACTTACCGAAATCCGTTCATGTGGTAGAGCGGAGCCTGGACCAGGGATGTCTGTTTTTAGAAGCCATTCTTTAATCACTGTATCACACTCTGGTCCTTGACTTTGTGACATCCATTTTGAGTTGTTGAGCTTCCAATTTATTGGCTGTCTTGTCAGATATATGAGCTCTTGAACAAAAATATATTTTGACATCCAACAGTTCAAAGACATTAAGTCATAAAAATTATAAAACCAAACTAAAGCTTACTAGTCATATTTTTCAGTACCTCAATTTTACAAAAAACAAACACTGAGGGCCCCAAATCTCAGGTTGCTTACATAAGACTGAATAGCATTTGCACATAGGAAGCAGGGGTGGAGTCATTGGTACTAGATTTCAGAGAACTGTTTGCATCCTCACATCACATGATCAGATCTGCCTATTCCAAGATAGTATGATGCATTTTCTCAAGAAAATTAACTTTGTACACAGTTTACCAGTTCATGGGATGTTGGGAGCACTGCACCTACCTTATGGAGTCTCTTTTTGACTTAGGACACTTAATGCCACCATTACCCAACCTCCATTGAAATTTCCCTTGACAATGAATGCTGAAGGAGGCTTTTTAGCGTCATGATCAAGAAACTACCTTTTTATTGATTAGAATGAGATTTATTCAGTGAGTGTGCCATTGTTTAGAGAATCCCTTGCAAGAAACCTATCTTCTTTTCTTGCTTTTTATTTTCCAGTAAGTGAGTACTTTCTATATTCAAGACGCTGTGCTAGGCATTGTGGGAGAAATAAAGAGATATAGCAAACATCCCTTCTCTTAAAACGCTCCCAGTCTAATTCTAGTCTTTCAAGTGATTCGAAAATGGGATTTAAATGCACCAATTATTATGTGGCAAAGTATATGCTACCTTTTTTTCCTATATATAAGGCTATAAAAAAACAGAAGACATTTAGCAAGGGACAAATTACTATATAAAATGCAAAATGCCTCTACAATAAAAAGTGTGACTTTCATTTGAGCATGATTTGATTTATTCTCTTAGCCTTTCTGATAAGTGAACCTTTGCATTTTCATATTTTGTTCTTAATTTTTAAGTATTGGAGCGTGTGCAATGAATGATCAATAAGTAGAGAGGGCAGCAGTACCACAGTGCTTTGAAATTGCTCTGTTCACACCTCTCCCCTGTTTTCTCCAGGGACAGCGTTCCCCACTCATCCTTCTTTCTATTACAGCTGCCCCTGATGATTAAATATCAGTACCAAGCAGCTTTGTAGTATATTCTCCTAGGAGACTTCTTCTATTCATTTCTAGCATAATCTCTTATACTCATTTCTTGGGAATGAAAACCCATCTTGTCGCTTTCGGCCAGGTCCCAGAAGTGAAATACTGGGGTACATTAATCTGCCATGACAGCCTAATCCCATTCCTCACCACCTCCCAACAATTCTCAATTTCCTAATTACCTTTCATAGTTTTCCTTCTTAAAGTTTCCTTTAAGTCAGGCTGCACACTGCCATTCAGTCTCTTTTTCAAAGAATATGCATATCTAGGGAAGTTATGAAGGCACATTTACATCTGCACACATTTTTGGTGCCTGTGCAAAGTGCTGAATGCCTGAAGGGAAATTTTCACTTTGACTTTTCTTTTTAGCAAATTTCTCCTCATTGAGCTGCCTATCCTAAATGGAAAACTTTAGTATTTTAGAATGACCTAATCAATAACACACATCATAAATACTTACATATATAAAGATATTTGTACTTAACGGAATGTGGATTCTTTTCCTGTCTCCATACACCCTACATATATAATTGTATTTTCACAACTACACGATGTGTGCCCCAAAGACACTTTTGTGATGGATATACTTAGCACAGACAATTAAAATGAGATGTGCTGTTAAAGTCAATTTTTTCCATATGTGATTGATCTCAGGGGTTTTTTTTCATATTTTATGTAAGAAAGTGGTATAAAGTATAAGTATAAAGCATACCTTTATAAGTAGAAGTATATTATGTGAGAGACATGATCGCTTTATAAATGGTTTTATGATTGGCTGGACATGGTGGCTCACGCCTGTAATCCCAGCCCTTTGGGAGGCCAAGGTGGGCAGATCACAAGGTCAGGAGTTCAAGATCAGCCTGGCCAACATGGTGAAACCCCATCTCTACTAAAGATACAAAAAAATTAGCTGAGTGTGGTGGCACGCGCCTGTAATCTCAACTACTTGGGAGGCTGAGGCAGGAGAATCACTTGAACCTGGGAGGCAGAGGTTGTGGTGAGCCAAGGTCATACCATTGCACTGCAGCCTGGGCAACAGCGGGAGACTCTGTCTCGGGGAAAAAAAAAAAAAAAGATTTTATGATCAATTAATAGTAATAATGCTGCATATTACATCCCCCTGGCCACAAAATCACAATGCTTTTTCACATATTGCTGTCTATGGAAAATTCTTACCATAAATAAACAGATTCACTTTTTAAAGCCAGCATTTTCCGAACTTATTTGGCCATGGAACCCTTTTTACTTCTTCCCTTAATGCTATTTACCATTCAGAAGAACTAGTATTCTGTAGAATACTTTTCATAAAGCTTATCTGCACACACACACACACACACACACACACACACACACACACACATATACATTGCCACTTATATTAAAACTGTAGACTTGGTTCTTGGTGGTCCTAGGATGTCCCTGGTTGTGTAACAGCAGATATAGGCAGCATTCCTAGTGGGCCTTGGCCTGAGACAAAAGGCAGTGAGGGGTTTGGCAGTCTAGAAAATCTGCCAGGGACCAAATCTAATAGTATAAATAAGGGATCTATCTATTTGGAAATGGAAGTATTCTTGCTTAGATAATTTTACCTTAAAAAAAAAAAAAAAAAAAAAAACCTCAAAGTTGAGTTAGTACCATGCTCCATTCTCTGAGGTCTAAGATGGCATCTTGCTTGCAGAAAAGTGAGAGGTTTTAGTGCAAAGTTGATCAGAGGAAAATCCCTGACACAATTATAGGGGGCTGTGAGCTTCCTGAAGATCAGAACATGTCTTATTTCCCTTTGTATTCCACATGGGTGAGGCCTGACATAATAATAATTATCAATGCTTATTGGTTGAATGAATGATGGATGAATGAATGACTCACAATGTCTCCCCACACTTGCATGACATTAGACTGGTTCAGTCACAAAATCTACCTATTTCTGTGATTGAATCAGTATTGTGTGAAGGTGGGCAGAATGTAAGGTAGAATTACAGAAGGGAACAAAGAGGGAATCCGATGAGGAACTGCTCAAACCATAGGCAGTGGCTGCCTTTGTACAAATACCGTGAGATAGAACACACCGGATCGGAGGCATATGGATATAGGGGGAGAGGCCTCCCTCCTATGCACAGAAAGTAGCAGTGCCTCAGAAGCTATGGTGTATTTGTTAAAAGGTGCCATCATCGTCCCCATCCCCACTTGCCTAAAGGAGAAAACTTCTCCTTATTCACTGAAACAAAGAAGATACAGAGTGACTTCTGATCATCTAGCTGATGTAACTTTTGGAGAGTCTGTTAACCCAACATGAATAAAGGAAGAAATAACATTTTGTATCTGACTAGATACAAAACATTCACACTAGTAAGTGAGGTGCATGTGAGAATGGCTGATTCACGGGAATGATCACAGGAATCTAAGCCTGTGGTTAGTAGTGATTACTAATAGAATTCTGAATTAAATTTTGAAATTTTCTTTCATTGATAACCAGCTTGGTAAAAATGGGGAATCAAATATCAAATATGTGTGATAATTATAATTATCATTTTCATTATGTAATAAGAAGCTTAAAAACTTGGATTCAAATCTAGAACTAATAAAAGCTAGCTGTGTGACCTTGGGAAAGTTATTTAACTTCTCTGAGCCCTGTTTTCCTCATGTGTAAATGAGAAAATAATACTTATATCACGATCGCTGTCAGGACTAAATGCTATAATGTATTCAGTTGTTAATATATAGACTAGTGCATGGTAGATACTTACTAATGGTTGCTTTTATTAATAATAGTATTATAAAATATGCTAACACCCTTATTATCAGCCTCCCAGCTTGAACTATAGTCTCTCGACATAGTAACTACTGTAAACTTATTAGACAAGAAACCAATATTTTTTAAAGCACTTACTCCATGCCAGGCACTAGAATGTGATGCGCACACAAAGCATCACAGAATTTCAACAGCTAAGAAAAAGGCATATAGTATACATTTTCAAACATGTATCTTCATGGAAATGAGCTCTATGTAAGACAAATAGTAACTAACAGTAAATATTAGTTTATCACTGATTACTAAGATTTGCCTAGCAAATTTTCACTTATTAAATGGTATAAATTAAGGCAAGATTTAAAGAAATAACACACACATGTTTAAAATCTAATACTCTCCTTACTAAGCACTTTACTAAGAAAAATAATTCCTATATTTTATATTATATTGTTTCATATAAAATCAGTAATCACTACTGAACCTAATCCTGTTGGATGAGCGACCACATGTTGGGAGAAGAACTGGGAGAGTCTTTCCAAGAATTACAGGTCCCTTGTACCCCTGAACTGGTGGTTTTGGGCTGCCTCACACTGAAGATGGAGGAAAGCTTGTGACCAAAATTCTTCATGTTGCATTTAGATGCAGTCCTTGCTTCTTTCACTGGCAGGACAAATTGTGTACAGTCAATCTCCAGCATTTCCAAGTTAAGGCCAAATGGCACTTTCAGTGTCGAAGCCCCCTGCAATAAACAAGAAAGAACAAAAAGCTCTAGATGGATCCTTAGTCTGAGTCCTGTGGCTGCCTTTTATACTGTGGACTTCTCTGGAATCTCTTGATTCTTAAGATGCTCTAACTCACATTCCTTAAACAAAGTTGGAAATAAATGTTTTTGAACTTTTTTTTTTTTTTTGAGTCTTGCTCTGTACCCCAGCTGGAGTGCAATCACACAATATTGGCTTACTGCAATCTCTGCTTCCTGATTTCAAGTAATTCTCCTGCCTCACACTCCTAAGTAATGAATACTTTGCAGAACTGACATTGTTAAGAAATGCGTTGTTCTACATAGATGAAATTTACAGAAAATTCAAAGTAATCCCTTTAAGTATCAATGAGTATTTTATTAATTTAAAATGGAAATAGTCATATGTGTTTTAATTATTGATTAATAATTAATATAGACTACAATCTACTACATGCTGGGAACTGTAATAGGCATTTTCAAATATTTTATTGTTCTCATAAATAACAGGTTAGGTAGATAATATAATCTTAGAGATAAAGAAACTGAATTTTAAAGAGGCCAAATAACCATCCAAAGCTACTACTTGGAGGAAGGGCTGAGATTTCACTCCAAATCCAGAGAACTTTCAGAGTTGCAAGATGAGATATCATAGCGTGACTGTGGACTGGGAAGCCATAGTGGAAGGCTGTCAGCCTTTCATGTAGAGTAGATAAAACACACTCTGCAGAATATTCACAAGGTCATCTCCTATGGAAGGTCAGATTCATTTTGTATAAGACAGTTGTTCTGAACACTCAGAAGTCACAAAAGTTAAAAAGACAATTATGTCTTTTTTTCCTCAGAACATCCATAGCACTTTGATTGGACCTGGAGCACATTTCTACAGTGTATTCAGGGCCAGAGACTGTGCCGAATTCATCATATATCATCTGCGGCATCTAGTCTAATACCTAGAAAATTCTATGTATTAGGAACTTTCTTATATTTCTCTGTCCTCTTTCAGGAGCGGCTCCGCCCTGGCCCAGCTCTATGGAACCTCTGCTACCTTGGAGCATCACCATTTTAACCACGCCGTGATGATCCTTCAAAGTGAGGTACAGGCCCAACGGTCTACTTCTCCGCTTGACGGAAACCAGAACAACCTATTTCCTCCCTCTCTTTCTTTGTGGTGCCACAGATAGAGACAATGAAGCCGGAAAACCATTTCTAAGTCAAATTACTGGGCCTTGGTGGCTTTTGCTGTTCTTTTAGATATCTGAGCAGGACCTTAGAGAGTCTTCTGTGCTGATTCACTTGGGCTTAATTATTGATTATGAGGCTTTTCAGATTCACTTAACAAGGTAACAGATATAGACTGCTTATCACCAGAGCATGACCTAACTTTCCTCAAAGGAGACAGAGCACAAAGGGAATGACTTAATCCAAATAGTGAGTGGCCCAACATTCCAATTTTGTGAAACTCTAAGTCATTTTAAAAGATGGTAGAAGTAAAAATAGGGTGAGAAAGTTACACTTTATTAGCACAACTAAGAAACGATAAAACATAAAAGAACTTAAAATTGCTGGTGGGACCAGTTAGGATGTGAGAACTGCAGCTAAACTTAAGACTCAGGGCTGATGCCATATGCCTTATTTTGCTTTGTGTGGCAATGCAGGAGTTAGAAGTAGTTGGAATTTTATACTTTAAGCTCTCCACAGAGAAAAACAGAAACCACTAACTGACTCTGGCTGCGACATCTGAGTTTTAAATTGCCAGGAAAGAATCTGTTTAATTTTCTGCAGGCATACAGACCTTTTTTTTTTTTTTTTTTTTTTTTTTGAGGCCAGGAAGGGATCATCTGTTCCCCATTATTTGTCAGTTCTCTAGCTGTGCCATTAATTATTATTATTATCATCATTAAGGCCCTGCTTCACTGGAATAGCATCATTAAATATGGAGGTTTTTTCCTCCAGCCTATCTTGAGAAAGCATGTCTTTTGCAATATCACGGAGGCCTTCGACCCCATAAAGGAGAGTCGGCACTCCGGAACCTGAATGCAGGCTGCACAAGGGAAAACCTGCTGGCAATGATGTATTTTCAGTTGGGAATGAAACACCAAGAGTTAGGCTCTCAGTAACTGGCAGAAGCCAGCATCCTGGCCTCTGTAGCTATGGAATTTTCCTCCAAAAGCCATGTCTTAGCTGAGAACTATGGAGGAACTTCGATTCAGACTATCTTTTCTGTACTGATAAAGGTGATGACTATACACCTCTGGCTCCACAAACCAGCACCTTTGTAATAACAAGCATTATAAATAGGATGTCAGATTTCCTTAGGGAAACAAATCCCACTCACTCAGAATTTGTATTCCTGCAAACAAAACACATTGGCTGTCCTTCACTCTGGGGTTCCCTATGAAGAGCGGAGACTATCAAAGGCGGAACCATGCTCTGTCCCAGCACTGCCTCCAGCCCCCTGTGGTCCTGCCCATCAGAAAGGCAGAAATGCCAGTGGTGGTATTGTTCCACTTTCCAAGTAAGCTCTGGTGCAGAGAGGTTAAATGGCTTGAGGAAGTTTGCCCAGACTTTTCTTCCTCCACATCTGCATGTCTTTCCATTAATGCCACACACACTGCTTCCCTAAACAAAGAGTAGAAGCAGTATTTCAGGGAGACTCAAATCCACTTCAGGGACCAAAATGTTAAGGCACTATAGAAGACCAATCTGCATATAAACAATACACTGATTGCAAATTAACTTTTTAAAAATTTAAAGCTGGCCGGGCGCGGTGGCTCAAGCCTGTAATCCCAGCACTTTGGGAGGCCGAGGCGGGTGGATCACAAGGTCAAGAGATCGAGACCAACCTGGTCAACATGGTGAAACCCCGTCTCTACTAAAAATACAAAAAATTAGCTGGGCATGGTGGCGCGTGCCTGTAATCCCAGCTACTCAGGAGGCTGAGGCAGGAGAATTGCCTGAACCCAGGAGGCGGAGGTTGCGGTGAGCCGAGATCGCACCATTGCACTCCAGCCTGGGTGACAAGAGCGAAACTCCGTCTCAAAAAAAAAAAAAATACATAAATAAATAAATAAAAATAAAAATAAAAATTTAAAGCTGATCTGGCTAGCACTGTCACTCTTAGCTGTAAATGTCATTAGTGATTATATAGCCTTCAAAATACCATATTTTTATTGTACCTTTTCCGTGTTTAAATAGGTTTAGATATACATGTTGCCCACAGCATTCCATACAGGAACATGCTGTATGGGTGTATGATGTAGGCTAGGAGCAATAGGCTATCCCATAGAGCAGGCGTCCCGGAACTACAGGCCCGCTGAGGCCATTTATCCAGTCCCCTGCTGCACTTCAGGAAGGGGCACCTCTTTCACTGGTGGTCAGTGAGAGGAGCACGGTATGTGGCAGCCCTCCAACAGTCTGAGGGACAGTGAACTGGCCCCCTGTGTAAAAAGTTTGGGGATGCCTGCCATAGAGCCTAGGTATGCAGTAAGCTCTATCATCTAGCTTTGTGTACGTGCGCTCTATGATGTTCACACAATGAGGAGGTCACTTAACAATGTATTTCTTGGGATATACCCCATTGTTACATGATGCATGACTGTAATAAAATGCACACCCTCATAAAATAATCAGCATCCTCAAGTTCAGACCAGCTTTCTTCATATCTCAGTGTTAATCTTTACTGCAACTTGCTCCTAAAGGCTGCATTTCTTTGGGAGATGCTGGGTGCATGGCTGGACTCAGGTGACTGCTTTTCCATAGCTTCCTACTACTTTTTCCCCAGTCCCAGAACAACTGCCTGTGGCGTGGGTAATGCACAGGCAAAAAACCTAGGCAGAATCATGGTGCAGGATTCCTTTTGTTATTTGTCTTCTTAATGGCTGAATTAAGGGTCTGAAGAGCTCATTTGAAAATTATTATTAATATTGGACCTGGTCCCAGGTGGAACCAATATACTCTAGTCTTTAAGGAGAGGCAGGTTCACCCAATGAAATAAATTAACTTGGGAGAAGAGATTATCATCTGGTGCCTGGTAAGAGATAATTTACTAATTGATATTCTAATTCACTGAAATAATTAATTTACCTCTCATTGGATAATGGTTCGTTCTCAGGCAGTACTCCTCCACCATCTTCCAGCTCTCAACATAAGATTTAAAACTGGTCCAGTTCCCAGGCCATAGAATGATGAGTTCATATTTCACACTAAGAAAACCTGAAAAATGAAAAGTCCTAACTTTGAAAACAAACTAAGTGAATTGTTGGTCACTTTGCAGAAGGATTTTTCACTTTACTAAAGACAAATATTTTAGCCTAGTGTGGGTAACATAAATTTTGATGAAAACAAGGGTACCTTTCAAAGGTACGGAGATAAAGATGTCATCCTGACTTTACTTAGGTAATTGTCATTTTAGAATCCCATTGTGCCAAGAACCGTGCCTGATACACCCTAGCTATTCAATAATTATTCATATTCACCATACTAAAGTAGCCTGCCAAACACTTCATCAAGATGCACCTTAATGGTGGGAGGTAGGGTTCCTCTGCTTCAGCAGCAGCGACATATGGGGCCAGGTAAGTCTGTTGTGGGAGTCTCCTGTGCATCACAGGATGCGTAGCAGCATCCCTGGCCTCTACTGCTAGATGCCAGTAGCACTCCTATTGGTTGTGACAATCAAAAATGTCACTAGACCTTGCTAATGTTCCTCATTGTTGACATCTCCCCCAGTTGAGAAACACTGGTCTAATCTTTTTATTCTTCTTAAAGTCATTTGTTGCTACGGCAAGTGTTTCCAAAATGCCAGCTTAAACCTTTACTGGAAGTAAAAATAGTATTTATTTTAGGGGGAGAAATGTTCTCAAATGTTTTACAAACTTCACCTCTAAGTAATTCCATAGGAAACAGGTAGTCAGATGGAATTGTGGGCACAACATATTCACAGTAAGATAAATTCCAACAATTTCAAATTTCCGTTTGAGACTAGGCATGTAACAAAGTTGGTAGACTTTCTCAAAAATGACTTGCATTCTGACTTCGCTATGCTTCCAAGGAATGTGTTTATATTTATGCAAAGTTTCACTACGCTTTTTAAAAAGTGATTTTTTAAATGTTCCAAGACTTTTTTTAAATAAAGGAAAAACATGTAATCAACAACCACAGATTTAATGTTGTCCTTTGTGGCTTTTGACTTTCTCATTACAGGGTCACAATATCTTTGCTAACCTGTCCTCCAAGGAATATAGTGACCTTATGCAGCTTTTGAAGCAGTCAATATTGGCAACAGACCTCACGCTGTACTTTGAGTAGGTATTGGCGTTTGATCTATTTGACAAATGGATATCTAAAGTTCCATCCTGTAATTAATCTCCAGGTCTACGCTGGCGGTTTCCTGCTATTCTAGCATGGATACCAATGTGTAAATGAGCTAAACTTTTTTTGCTGTTGTTTCTCTCTCCTATAAATGATGTTCATTAAGGTGGTATGTACAAGCCAAGAGAATCAAGGCTACAATCACAAGATTTCTGTTTGTCTTCTGTTTTATGAGCCTTGTTTGACACACAACTCTGAAACTAAGTGATGGCCATTTTAATTTTAGATAATACTGACTAATATTGCTATTTAAGACTATTAACTTCTGGTCAGCTGTTTAATGGCACTGATAATAAAGATGAAAAATATTCACTGATTGAAAATTAACTAGCAATCCAACAGTTCATTCCTTGCTTCTTTTCAGTCTCTTTCTTTCCCTGCATTTCGCTAAAGTTCAGGCCTTTCTCTGAGCTGGAAATTGTACCCTCCCATTTCCAGTGAGATCTGCTTTATCAGGTGCCACCTCTTTTAGCAGCCTGGAAATTTCTTCTGCCAGTGATTCGCACAATATTTTCCTATCTCAGAGACCAAGCCATGTTACTCCCTTAAAAAATTATTTCATTTGATCCCATGGAAATCTTTAATTGCTTTTTTATTTACCTTTCTTTTACTGTCTACCTTTTTAAATAAATAGAGCACATTCAGTACCTCTATTTTCCTAACAGCCATTTACACCAGGAAGAGCAGAGTCTGCCTCCACACTCTATCAAGATTGTACTCTCAGAGGTCACCAGACACATACATTTCTTTCCTCAGATGTGATGGCCTATACTCACTTCTGATAGTTTCCATCTTCTTTGAGATATCTGAAGGTTTAATGAGTTATTATCAATTTCTACTCTCCTTGCTTCCCCAATCTCCAGCTGCCTTTCTCTCTTCTTTTCTAGATCCTTGGCAGGTTTCTTTTCTCCTTGCTCCTGTGTTTAAGCTCTTGAACCATGTTCTTTCTCTGCTGAGATCACTCCTCTGGCCTCATCTCTATGTTACTTCTATTTATGTTATGACCTTTGTGTAGAAGACTCTGAAATTCTTCACTCTAACCCTCCCTCACACTGTAGACCTGTGTCTCCAACTTCCATCTCAAAAAACCTTCAGTGTTCTCCTTGCTTTCAAAGGAAGCTCTAAACTTGGTTTGACTTTCAAGGTCCTCTATAATCTGCCCCAACCTTTTTTCATTCTAACCTTCCACTTCTCCACTACATGACTGGTCTATGTCAACCAGAGTAGTCTATGCATTACCCTTTGGAACACCCTGTGTAATGCTCCTTGTGTCCTCACCGTATCACCATTCCCACATGGAATCCTGTTCCTCCACTCGCTGACTTCCTGAACTGACCATCCTTTAAGATCTGCCTCTTCTACCACTTTTTCTAGGAAGTCTTGTGTCACGTGCTTTGAAATGACTTCCTTTGAAAAGCACTGTGGCACTGCATCAGTTAGAAGCAGGTTCAATTGTAAGGGATGTCCAAAGCTTAAGACATTCAAAGCTCAAAGAGATTGCTAGAAAGGCAGTCTATAAAATGCTCAGCACCTAGGAAGTCCTCTACCAACACAGCCAGGTCACTCCCTTTATTCCACCTGAAGAAGGCCAGGAATTTATTCTCTGGAGAAATAAAATGAATATCTCTGAACTGAGGAAAGGCACAGAGTAGGAATGAGATACAGTGCTCAGAAGAAGGGATTAAGTTAAATGGAACCAGTCTCTGGATTGAAAACCTATAGACCATGGCCAAGCACTTAGAAGCTAGGGGTCTTTAAGCCACATACCCAGGGTTGTCAGATTTAGCAAGCAGAAGTACAGAAAGTCCAGTTACATTTAAATTTCAGATAAACAATAAATAGTTTTTTAGAATCGAAAGATAATTTGATGTCTCATGAAACATTTAGGACATATTTATAATAAAAATTATTTTTTGGCCGGGTGCAGTGGCTCACGCCTATAATCCCAGCACTTTGGGAGGCCGAGATGGGTGGATCACAAGGTCAAGAGATCGATACCATCCTGGTCAACATGGTGAAACCCCGTCTCTACTAAAAATAAAAAAAATTAGCTGGGCATGGTGGCGCGTGCCTGCAGTCTCAGCTTCTCAGGAGGCTGAGGCAGGAGAATTGCTTGAACCCAGGAGGCGGAGGTTGCGGTGAGCTGAGATCGCGCCATTGCACTCCAGCCTGGGTAACAAGAGCGAAACTCCGTCTCAAAATAATAATAATAACAATAATAATAATAAAAGTAAAATAAAATAAAAATAAAAATTATTTTTTGTGTATTTCAGAATAGCTGTAAGAGAGGACTTGAAATGTTCCTAACAAATAGAAATGATAAATATTCAAGGTGGCAGATATCCTAAATACCCTCACTTGATCATGGCACATTCTATGCATGTAATAAAATGTCATATGTGCCCAATAAATATGTATAAATATTATGTATCAATAAAAATTTTGAAAATAATTATTTTTATCTGAAACTCAAATTATTTTATCTAGCAAGTGTACCCCCCCCACACAACTCCCATTTAGCTTTTTAATGCGTTACTATTACATGTGGAAAACAGAATCACAGAACATTTTATAAGTATCCAATATGAAAGACAGGGACCAAAACAGACAGAAAAAGAAAAATGAAATTCAGAGAAAACAGGGAGAGGAAGAAAACAAAAAACTAAAAAATGCTGTTAGTATTCTCAGAGAGGTAAGATATTGCATCCATGAAACAAGAACAGGATGCTTTTTAAAAATAATAATAGGAGCAACCATGAAAAAGAAAGCACTTTTAAAAATTAAGAACATGATAAACAAAATTTAAAAAATCAAACGAAAGCATTAGGAAATACAGGCCAAGGACAAAAGGCAGCAAGACGGAAAACACTGCTATATTTTATTATATCTCTTTAGTGCTATTTGATTTGTTAACTATGTTCTTGTATTACTTTGATACATACAATTTTTAATTAGTTTAAAACATATAATTAAAAAATTGAAAGCCCAGCTCTGCCACTAATTAGCTGTGTGCCAGCAGATAAATTATTTACTTCTCTGAGCCTTTCTTTCAAGTATAAAATAGAGATAACAGTACCTATGTCATATCTTTTAAATGTCTCATAAATGGTGACATCTACAACCTCGTTTGCTTCATAACCTATTTATTTTGCATGTTCTGTGACCCTTTAGTTGACTTAAATGGCATGATCTTTCATCTTTTTCTTGATTAATGCTCCTTGATTTGGGATTTATGGAAAGCCTGTATCCTTTTAATGTTTTATTGCCTGTCCCTGACACTTGCAGGATCTTGTGTTATTTTTCTCCAAGTAGAAGTATTTTCCAAACTATGTTTCCAAGTAACTTCTAAAGAGAGAGCAAAAAAATCTCAACACCCAGAGTCCATTTATCAAGCCCTGTTAGGGATTTGACGAATCACTGAGTGACCGCTGGCATGCAGTCAAGGAAGTTGGTTGCAACTCGTTTTCTCATTACTCTGTTCTTATCTTAATGCTGCAGCCCCTGCTAATGTTTGCTGACTTCCAAAGAAGCTGGCTTGTTCTCTTTTTGTCAGCGTTATTGTTTTTTGAGGTTCTGAATAGCTGCCCACTCTCTAATCTAGACCTTCAGAGGATGGTTCACTTGCCTGTCTAAAGTTGCATTAAAATATTGCTGTATTTTTAGCCAGAACAATCCCTAGGGTTATAATGAGGGGGAAAGCAGCTGCTGCAAACTGTCACCTAGATGTTTTTATTTAATAGATGTGCAATTGTGGGATTGGAAGGGATCTTAGAAATGTTGCAATCCAATTCATCTCTTTTATTTTGCTGATCAGGTGCTGAGATCCAAATGGTTAAACAGCATAGCTTAGGTTGCATAACTCATTATTGGCAAAACTGGAACCCACACCTCCTCTTTCAGGGCTTTTTCTTCAATCACAGTTGTTCACTGTCTAATGGAAGAATCAAGAAATAATTGTAATTTTACTTGGGGATATATTATGTGATAATGTTAACATTTCCAGGTGTTCTATAATCAGTTTAAATACCAGCTTGGGGTCCCTGTGCCCTCTCCTAAAGCAAAGTTGGAGCTAAGGGCTTGCATTCAGGTAGTTTTGTTTTGGCAATGATACCAAGAATAAGAGTGAGGGGCTGGGACAGTGAAATGGGGAAGGAGTGAAGCCAGTGAAAGGAAGGACACATTTCTTTGTTGTTCACCACTATGGTCAGCCAGGCTTGATCCTGCAGGGACCATCTGACAAGTCTCATAGATTGCACTTCAAAATTGTCTACCATCCACCATCCTCATCAGCCAAAGGTCACTCTGTGGGGTGTTAACTCTCACGTACTTCCAGGTTGTGTGTGCCTGATGGCTGGGCATTCCTGCAGCCACCTCAGTTTTGGTCCCATACATGAAGTCAGAGCAGTGCCAGGGCAGAAAGTATGTGATCCGCCTGACCACCGAGGCACTGCGTGTAGCAGCAATGGCAGGAGAGGACTAGGTGGGCCAAGAGGATATAAAGGTCCCCATACAAGTAGTTTCTGGAAATCTGGATTATTGTTGGTTCTTCTACCCTGACTACTCAACTCAAAAGTCCTGATACAGTTAAATAAACCAAATAGAAAGCTCACTGT
This sequence comes from Saimiri boliviensis, assembly GCF_048565385.1. NCBI lineage: Eukaryota > Metazoa > Chordata > Mammalia > Primates > Cebidae > Saimiri > Saimiri boliviensis. The sequence goes on from NC_133453.1 coordinate 62,173,963, forward strand.
CCCTCTAGGAGAGGGCCGGGCTGGGTGGGATAGAGCACTGCCTTTTGGAGACGGGTTTCTGACTCATTCCTAGGGGAAGGATTTCTTGCCATGCTCTAACAAGAAAAAATATGTAAGATTCATGGAAATGTGGAAAGGCTCTCAAAACATCCACAAAAGTTTATGACTTTAATTTCTAAAGACCTTGTGTGTCCTTGGGATTCTGTGCTATTCAAATGGCATATGAAAGCAGAATTCACAAGATTAAAATACAAAAACAAAATCCTTAATGTGAACCTCTAAGTTTAACAACCTGAGCCTGGGGGTTAATGATTCATTCTGATTTTCTAACTCAATGAAGACGTTTTCCAGTTACTGCTGAGTGATTTTCTGAAATTGATTTCTGTACCTATTTCTGAGTCCCTGCAGTGAATAAGGCATTGATAATTAAGTAGTAATTTCACCAACTTTAAGAGTCAGATCTCTCTTTGCTTCAGTTTCCTTGTCAGCAACATGGGTATAGGCATATCACCCATTCTAATCTCCTAGGGTCCTGTGGCAGTTAAGAGATTAACTTTGTGAAAGAGCTTTGACAGTGTAAAGTTTTTTATAAAAAAAAAAAAAAAAAAGGAATCACTCAGCCAGAAAACTTAATAAAATATGCACCATAAAAGATGATGCCTGTTGGAGTGGGACGACAAATCTAAAATTACAAATGTTGTAACTTCAAAGAGATGGTACAAATGCCCTGTACTATTTATCTGCATGTAAATCAACAAAGATGACCTATGCACCTTTAACTATTAGTAATAAAAGCAACAAATAATATTTTTTGAGTGCTTACTTAGGACCTTTATATACACATTATGCCAGTCAACAGTGAAAGCAGTCCTATTAAAATAGGTACTATTATTAATGTCAACCTAAAAGAAAGAAACTGTGGCAAAATTAATATAAGTAGAGAGTTTATTTGGGCCAAAATTGAGGACTGCAACCCAGGACCATGGATTCAAGTTGCCCTGAATATACAGTCCAATTAGCAGCAGTTACAAGTGGATTTTTTTTTTTCAATGGAGTTACTCTGTCGCCAGGCTGGAGTGCAGTGGCACGATCTCAGCTCTCTGCAAACTCTACCTCCCAGGTTCAAGCGATTCTTCTGCCTCAACCTCCCGAGTAGCTGGGACTACAGGCATGCACCACCATGCCCAGCTGATTTATTAAAAGCCGACTATGTTCAGTGTTCTCAACCGGCAGTTGCCTGCAGTCCACCAACCCCGTAATAGAAAGTAAACTGATGAATAATAAGGTGTTAATGACTGATAGAACTTAAGCCATTACTCTCTCCCAAACATTATTATATTTTAACAGAGCCTGAAGACTTAACTCATTGAAATTATACATTATTATAACATTAGGATAGCAGCCCCTGTAGTAGGTTGATGGAGGAAGTATTTTGATATTTCTTGACATATTTCAAAGCATTTTTCTATATACTCGTCCCATATTCCCATCCACATGAAATCAGAACTCACTAAAAAATGAGAAATGTATCCAACTAGCACTTCTTAATGGTTTCTTTGTACCAGGCACTGTGCTAGTTGCTGGGAATGCACAAGAGGTAAGACATGGTTCTTACCTTCAGGGACTCAGAGCCCAGTGGGGAAGAGAGAGGGCAGCAACACCCAACAGTGAAGGGCTGTGGTGAAGTGAATGCAGGAGCAGCTGGAGTGCACCCCGTCTAGCCACAGCTTCCACAGCTTCTTTGCCTGGTGATTGTGGTTTGACTGAACTGACTGCTAGGTCCTCGTGGTCTCTAATCTGCCATTTTCAACATCTAGAGCCATTCTTACCTTTCTGTTTCCTGCATTTTTGCCAGTTTTTTTCGTGCCATCAACAACAGCAAGCATTAAACAGGTCATTTCACTCAGGTTCTTGGCAGTCCCTTTTATCAGTGCTAGGCCAAAGCAGGGAGAAAATTCACTGTAAAATTAAATAGAACACTTCTTTTTTCTTTAGTCGTAACAATGGGAGTTAACATCTGTGTATTAATTTTCTAGTCCTCTCCAATGGTTTAAAAAGTCCAGAAATCCCTCTTGAATCTGCATTTAACAATTATTTGCAGATGTATGATTTGCCTGTTGAGCAAGCTGTAAGATGACCAAAAGCATACACCCACCCTATCCACACATCCAAACACCCAGCAACCCCTGCCTGACAACCCTGGAGTTGAAACTGAGGAGAGTTACAATGATGATTTGCCACCTCAGCAGTAAAACCTTTCTAATGTTTATGGACTTTTAGTAGATTCAAAGGAGTTAGATGAATAGATAGATAAAGAATATGTATACATAAGTACATGTATAGATGCATAAATTTGCAACAAAAAATTCATGATTAAAATGTATACAGAAATGGTGATTTCTCATTTTACAAATAAAAGATGCCTTGAAGATAAATTACAAACCAGAAAGATTTCAATGTAGTATTGGGTGACTGGTAACCAATCTTCAGAATTATTTTTGAAGGTAATTTTAGCAGTTCTGTTCAAATGATGCTTTTTTAAAGACTGCTATTTTTCTGAGTGGAACATATGTCAGGAGAGCAGGATAAAAGCCTAATAAAAACATATCTGATTATAAATGAGATTTTCCAGTAAGTTGCTTTTCACTAGCTGAGGTACTTGCCATTGTCCTTGAAAACCAAGGTTCCCCATGATCTGTGTGAGAAGTTAATGATACAGTTCCTTATGACAAAGAAGTCTGGATCCAGAGGGTGTTGTATAATTTTGTAGATTTTCAAATATTCTTTTTAGCAGCCTCACACTTCTAAAAATGCCCCTGTTTCTAACAGTTTCACATATGTTCATGCTGTTTACTCTGTTTAATCTATATACACATATACATTTAGATGCTAACAGAACAGCTGTATGGGCAAACTTGTTCCCAAAAGCACAGTGAATTTCACATTGTTACTTTTTAATGATTATTACTAGGAAGAAGGTCAGAAATACATCACCTGGAACTGTGAACCACTGAGCTGACCCAAGCCATCTGCAGCTCTTCTTTGGAGCACTACCTTATTGATGATGGAAAGACCCCTGTCTATATCTGCCTTGATTCTTGGTATTGTCTTGGTATAGCAGCCTGTGATGCCGTTACATCGAAAGAGGGCTGCTGGCCACCGCTGTTCACACACTCACAACATGAAAAACCATCTGACCCCAAAGGTTTATGCTACACATAGTTTACAAAGATTATTTCAGAAGGCAGAACCAAGAGGCTGGGAGCTTGTAATCTACCTCCATTTTCCTGTAACTGCCCTGGGACCCTGGTCAAATCACTTCACCTTCCTTCACCTTGAGTTTCCTAACCTATAAAATGAGAGAATAGCAGATTTTTCTCAAAGGTTCCATGCAACCCTACCAGTATATATAATGAAAACTCAAACATAGAAAAGAAGTCATTCTATGACCCACCAATTTTACATATACATGTACATATGCATATACACAGAGAGAGAGAGAACTCACACAAATTCACAAGGAAACATGTACAAGACAGTTCATAGCTACATTGTATGTAATAGCAAGAAATATTGGAAATAATATACGTTTTCATCATCAGGAAATGGGTAAATAAACGGTGGTATAATAATTGATAGAAATAGCATGCATCAGCGTGAAGGAATGGCCTAGAACTGTGTATAACAACGTGGGTGACTCTCACAAGCATTGAATGGAAAAAGCAAGTTGCCAGATAATACATACACTATGATGACATTATTTGTATAAAGTTTAAAACATGTAGAGCAATATTATATAGAATTTACATAGTAAAATTATAAGGATATATGTGATGATGCTTTACACAAAATTTAGAAAATAGTCGTTGTATGGTGGGTGGGAGGAAGACAGAAGTAACAGTTGGGAGGTTTACAGGGCCTCAACAGGCCTGGCAGAACTTTATTTCTAGGCATAGAGGTAGATGGAAACTCTATTGTGTGTCTGTTGTGTAATTTTTATACCTTTTAAATTTATTAAACATGCACAATTAATTTATTACATGATCTTGGCATATCATCACTTCAAAATCCTTTTTGTAGCCTTGTAAAAATGATTAACTCCATCTCCTGAACTTTCAAGAAGGATTTTTTTCAGGAACTTTAAAAAATTTTAAATGTGGCTGGGCGCAGTGGCTCACACCTGTAATTCTAGCACTTCAGGAGGCTGAGGTGAGTGGATTGCCTGAAGTCAGGAGTTTGAGACCAGCCTGGCCAACATAGTGAAACCTCATCTCTACTAAAAATACAAAACTTAGCTGGGCATGGTGGTGGATGCCTGTAATCCCAGCTACTTGGGAGGCTTAGGCAGGAGAATCACTTGAACCTGGAAGGCGGAGGGTGCAGTGGGCCAAGACCACACCATTGTACTCCGCCTGGGCAACAAGAGTGAAATTCCATCTGAAAAAAAAAAAAATTAAATATACTTTGGTTTAAACTTTAAAGTGTCTCTTTGGCTATGTAATATGTGACCAAATACATTACCAGATGTGTTGTATATGGTTCCAGCAGTGACTAGACTTTTCTTTCTTTCTTTCTTTCTTTTTTTTTTTTTTGTTTGAGACAGAGTCTCACTCTGTCACCCAGGCTGGAGGGCAGTGGCGTGATCACAGTTCACTGCAAACTTGACTTCCCAGGCTCAATCCATCCTTCCACTTCAGCCTCTCTAGTAGCTGGGACTGCAGGCATCTGCCACCACATGTGGCTAATTTTTGTATTTTTTGTAGAGGTGGAGTCCCACTTTGTTGCTAAGGTTGGTCTCAAACTAAGGGATCCAGCAATCTTCCTACCTTGGCCTCACAAAGTGCTAGAATTACAGGCGTGACTAAGCCTGGCCTATTGTGTTTTTCTTGACAAAATTGTACAAGTTGATACAGTTCCTTATGATTCCTATTATCCAGAAAGATTCCTATTGTCTCCTGAGAACATAACCAAACCTTGGGACGACAGAGTAAATAGAACCTTTCAGGAAGTTGCCATCCTTTTGTCTGTGAAGGAAGAATCAAATTAGTATGTTACATTTTGATATGCCCTATGAAAAGGCTCCTCTCACTGTCCCCTAGGGATAATGGATGTTCCCTTTCTTCCCAGCATTGCAAATGTGATGTGAAGTCTATGACTGATTTTGACTCCGTTGATTTAAGACTTTCACACCAGCAATTCTGGCTGTTAAAATTTCTATCATTGGGGAATTTATTCTTATGATGCTGTTTGATTATCATGTCATAGATTTGCATTTTTTAAAGAAAGGAATTTGGGCTGGCACAGTGGCTCATGCCTGTAATCCCAGCACTTTGGGAGGCCGAGGAGGGCAAAGCACCTGAGGTTGGGAGTTCAAGACCAGCCTGACCAACATGAAGAAACCCCGTTTCTACTAAAAATACAAAATTAGCCAGTTGTGATGGTGCATGCCTGTGATCCCCGCTACTCAGGAGGCTGAGGCAGGAAAATCACTTGAACCCGGGAGGAGAGGTTGCAGTGAGCCAAGATGGCACCATTGCACTCCAGCCTGGGCAACAAAAGTGAAACTCCAAAACAAAAATAAAAAGAAAAGGAAAGGAATTTGTTTCCTGCAAAGAGTTAGGCACCCAGGGAACTCTATATCAAAGATGTTATGTTCCCTATAGTGAACATACTATGGGCAGATATAACAATAGTTAGTGGAAAGTGAGTCAGATATTGGATGCAAATGGTGATCTTACTTCCTACAACTTGTTATGTTGTCCATTTGGTTCAAGTTAGAATCTAGTCTGCAAGAATCTGACAGGGCTTTTCTTGAATAGATTCTGTGTTGTTTTCTTACCTCAATCTCTCCAAATGGCAACTGTGAAGCCCCTAGAAAAAGCAGGATCTAGGGGAAACCAGTGTTTAAAGAGTTTGTTTGAAGTGGGTGCCAGAAGACTTCATTATCATGATAAATATTTTAATGCAGTATTCAACAAAATAAAAATAAATGCAAAAAAGCCGTTATGAACACAACAAAATTCTAAATGGATGAGATCTGAACTTGTACTTGAACTACTCACCTCACTTGCTTCACCCTAGTTCTAGCCCTGATGAGGATGATATTCATTAGGTCTTTACTGTGTTCCTGGCAGACTTGCTGGGTTCTGACACTTACTACTCACATGACCGACCTTGAGTAGGTCACTGAACCTTGTTCAGCTTCAGTTTTCTTATTAGTAAAAGAGTTATCGTAATGGGATCTACCTTGTAGGGTTGATGGGAAGATTAGATGAAATGATTTATGTAAAACATTTAGCAGAGTGCTTGGCAAAATTAGGTGATCAGTAAGGATTAGTTACTGTGATTAAGCTCAGAAGGGTTGAGTACCTGGCTCAAGGTTTCACAGATGGTGAGTGGCAGAGCTGGGATATGAACATAATATATTAAAATAACAGCTGCCCCAAGCAGCTAAGTTATATCCAGGGTGTCCTGGGAGCAGAGAAGAACACACTTCTCTTGGCTGGGAGGATCCTGGAGGATTCTGAAAGACTTTCTGAAAGAGCTTGTCAGGCATCATCCTTGTCATCATATGTGCCTGGGTGGCCATTTCAATTCTATGAGTTATCACAAGAAATCACTAGAATGCAAGCTTCATGAAAACAGAGGCTTGGCCCTCTTTTGTTCACTTCTGCCTCTCAATACCTACAACAATGCCTGACATGTAGTAGAAGCTCAATAAATACTTGTTGAATTGATGAATGAATGAGAATGATTATCTCAAACAAACTCTTTTAACACTGGTTTCCCCTAGATCCTAATTTTTCTAGGGCTTCACAGTTGCCATTTGGAGAGATTGAGGTAAGAAAACAGCACAAAATCTATTCAAGAAAAGTCCTGTCAGATTCTTGCAGACTAGATTGTAACTTCAATTTCATGCCCCATACGACTGCTTCTCTTAACTCACTCTAGTCCCAGTATTATTATTCTCATTCATATTACATTTAAAGAGGGAATTACCTGTTTATTTGTTATTTGCCCTGGCTAAACTCAGAAACATTTAAAAGTAACCCTCAAGTATCTTGTGACTGTAAAGCCTAATAAAGACTTGGGACAGAGTAGATGTTCAATAAATACTTGTTGGACTTCATAATAATTTGAAAAAGATGAATTTCTGTGTAGTGAGAGGAGAAAACTTGGTAAACTGCTAGATCTCCATTAGTTCAATTAGTCCACTGTGTATTATTGTTGCCAGTAATAGAATTAATATTATCTACATATTAACCGTAGCTTCAGGTATTGAGTAACAGGGCCAAGTGTTTAGCACACCTTATCTCAGTTTCCCACTACAAAGCTGGAAAGTGAGGCTCAGCAATGTGAAGTTACTCACCCAAGATCACACAACTAATAAGTAACAGTCAGCATTAAGCCCAGGTCAGTGTGAGTCCAAACCTGGGCTCTTTCCATCCACCACTTCCCTTTCTATTTCACATCACAATCAATCATGGTAATGTTGTGGAAAAAAAAAACTGGCTTCTTGTCACACGACCAGGAAAGATTAGGCATGCAGACACTTTGAAGGGTGAGAGGCTGTGGAATTTATTTGGCAAAAAGGAAAAAGCTCCTCAGCAAAGTGAGAGGGGTTCCTGTTAACTGGCCCCCATCTCACAAATTGAATCCCATGTTCCCACACAGTAACAGAAGGGGACAGGCTCCTCCCCACTGTGAACAGCACAAATTTCCTGAGGGTACACCCATCCTTCCAGTGCACAGACCAGTTGGAGATTCTCCGGGAAGCCATTTTTACTTGGCTGTCTCAGTAATATGAAAAAGGCATGACCATTGATCATGAAGAAGGGAATGGGTCAAGTGAAGAAGATAATAAAGTTATATGAAGAAAAGAAATATATATACCTGCTCACCTAAAGCAGAAGGAGTTCCTGGGCCCTTCTATGTTAGTGGGCCATGCCACCTCACCAGTTGCTCTAATGTTACCTTGGAGATTCCTCCATGCTGTATGTAGTATGGCCTTGACCTGCATCATCTTGAAAGGATAGATCCAGGACCTGTCTTTGTGTCTCTAATACAGAAGTGAGCTACACATTTGTCTTCCTGAACTGTCTCCTTTCAAGTAAATTTAGTAGTTGGTATGACCCATTGGCAAGAAATCCACACAGCTGGTCAGTTGGTGATGAGCATCCCAGGCCAGACACAGAGGAGCCAGCTGTTCTCAACCGCTTGTCCTTTGTCCCCCTGTACAGAGGGTCAGCACTAAGTTTCTAAGATCCTAGTCTGATTTCTACCATAAACTATATGTCATGGTGGTATTTTCCAAAGTGTGGTTTTTGAAACATCAGTACTATGTGGAGTTTGTGGCGAAATAAAGTTAAAAAGGTTTTTCTACCTTAGTATTTCTCAGAGACTTCAAAGGATAATGTGGATGGTGTCTCCAAGAGAGGTATATTCAGGGCAGCACTTCTCAAACCTACTTGGCCAGGAATGTCTTCTCATGGAGCGCCTCTCCAGACTAGCATTTTGAGAGATGTGCTTTGGGAAATGGTGTGTTAGGATCTTTTATATGTTCTCTCATTAGCAAGTGCCAAGAGGATGAAAACTTGGGAAGTGATCTTTATCAAAATGGTGATGTCCTCTTTTTTTTTTTCTTTTCTTACCAAAAATGAAAATCATCTACTTAAAGTTTTGAAAACAGAAATATATCACCCTGTTTCACAACTTTAAAATATTCCTTTCTTGTCTTTTCCATATCTATACATCTCCAAATGGATATCCATGGATGTATGTATGTGTTAAACCAAAAAGTATCTTAGACAACTCTCAATCAATTTAGAAGATTATTTTGCCAAATTCAGGACATGTCCATAACATAGACTCAGGAAGTCCTGAGAACATATGCTCAAGGCAGTTGGGTTACAGCTTAGTTTTATATGTTTTAGGGAGACATAAGACATCAATCAGTACATGTATGATGTACATTGGTTCGGTCAGGAAAGGTGGGACAACTTGAAGAGGGGAGTGGCTTCCAGATCAACGGCAGATTCAAAGATTTCCTGATTGGCGATTAGTTGAAAGAGTTTATTTAAAGACCTAGAATCAACCAATGGGAGCGTCTGCGTTAAGATAAGGGATTGTGGAGACCAACATTTTTGTTATGCAGATGAAGCCTCCTGGTAGCAGCCTTCAGAAAGAATAAGTTGTAAATATTTCTTATCAGACTTAAAAAGGTGCCAAGCTCTTAGTTAATCCTCTCCTGGATTAGGAAAAATACCTGGAAAAGGAAGGGGATTCTCTACAGAATATAGATTTTCTCCATAAGAGACAGCTTTGCAAGGCAATTTCAAAATATGTCAAAGAAATATATTTTGGGATAAAATACTTCTATTTCTTTTAGGGCTTGCTATCTGTCATGTTGGTATCTTACTGCTACAAAGAGTCTACTTTGTCAGTCTTAAGGTTCCTGTTTTAATGTTAATGCTGGTCAACTGAAGGAGCATTCCAAAATGGAGGAAGGAATAATAAGGCATGTCCAAGTCCCGCTTCCCATCAGGGCCTGAATTAGTGTCGCAGGTTAACTCAGGAATGCCCTTGACCAAGAGAAGTTCATTGATTTAGCTGGGGGCTTAGAATTTTATTTTTGGTTTACAGTGTCAAGCACTGTAAACATTTAAAATGTTCAGACACTATGCTACTTGCTTTTCACATGTCATTCATTAATCCTCACAGTAACTCTGTGAGTTAGCCACCAAAATCCTTGTGTTAGAGATTAGGAAATTGAGACTCAGAGGATTTACTTAACTTCTCAAAGTTGTACAGCAAGTGAGTTACTGAACGAGTGTTTAAACACAGTTACTTTCAGATTTCATAGCCTATGCGTTTAAGCACTAAAATGGTTAATAGTTATTTTCTAACCTGGAAAAACATTTTTATCTTGAATTTACTACCAGGGAGTTTATCTTATCTTGGATCATCATGCAGCTCAATTCTTTGTTGGATGATAAAAGAACATTCTAGAATTGTTCCCACTTTTTATTTGTCCTTGCCTTCCTTCTCTGACTTTCAGTAAGTGACACAAGGGCTTCACAGCACATAATCCTAAATGCAGCACCACATTGTTCTCTGTTTTATGGCTCTATAATCTCCTCTGTTGTAAATACATTCAGATATGATTGTGACTTTTCCTTGAAGCCTCAACATTTTTTAGAAAGTGATTTATTTTGATAGCGCTTTAGCCTCATGATTTCAAATATTAAGTTACTTGGTTCAGGTGGTCTTATGTTTTTCCCATAAATGTATTTATGTCACCCCACAGACTGGGAAATTTCATTCCAGGTTTTTTTTTTTTCTTTCTTCATTTGATTTTCCTGCAGGAGGAGAACTGAATTCTTTGAACTTGTCAGTAAAGGAGAATATGATTGGAACATCAAAAACCATCGTGATATATTTCGGTAAGAAAAAGCTCTTGTTTATGTGTTTCTTCATTATTTGGACATTTAGCCATGTTTTTCAGATAGTGCTAAGAACATAGAAGTGATTTTTAAAGTAACAAATCCTACCTTACATTCAAAACATTTAGAAATCAGTTGAATAACTAGAGAAATGAACATTTAGAAATCAGTTGAATAACTAGAGAAATGAACATTTAGAAATCAGTTGAATAACTAGAGAAATGATTAAGAATGTCTTTTCGCCGGGCGCGGTGGTTCAAGCCTGTAATCCCAGCACTTTGGGAGGCCGAGGCGGGTGGATCACGAGGTCGAGAGTTCGAGACCATCCTGGTCAACATGGTGAAACCCCGTCTCTACTAAAAACACAAAAAATCAGCTGGGCATGGTGGCATGTGCCTGTAATCCCAGCTACTCAGGAAGCTGAGGCAGGAGAATTGCCTGAACCCAGGAGGCGGAGGTTGCGGTGAGCCGAGATCGCGCCATTGCACTCCAGCCTGGGTAACAAGAGCAAAACTCCGTCTCAAAAAAAAATAAATAAATAAAATAAAGAATGTCTTTTCATGTTATAATTTATTATGTTTTTGTCTCTTCTCCAAAAATCTGCCATCAAAATTAGAAAATGAAGTTCAAATCACTTCAGTTTTAGCAAGCCATGATTTCTTCTGTTTTCTGGGGAAGTTGGGGTGCAAGTTGGGTGGAGAAAGGATTTTTGCACCCTAGAAATCAGAGTTACACAGCACAAAGGAAGTGGGGAGTAACTTTTGGTTTTCTTTAGAGACAATGGGCCTTGTGGCTAGAAAACCAATAAGAACAATATTGGAGGTGGAGATAAAAAGTCTGTTCTAGCTGTTGCCTTGGACGACTTGTAAGTTATCTAGAAAGGACAGCAACAACCATGGGGCACATTTTAACCTCTCTTGCAGCCATTCCAGATAGCAGGCACCATTCCTCTTTCTCTCACACCCACCCTTCCACTGTCTCCACCTCACACACCCCAGACCTTCTGCTGTCTTATTCCTGTTCTAACACTGCTAGGTTTTGCTGGGAGAGCTTGTGAGGCCAGGGTTAGGGCACATTGAATCTGCTCCACAACCAGGCAACTACTGGATCAACTCAAGTGGGAACCTTGACATCGTCTTGCCATATCTGCTATATAAAATCTCTGCCACCATCTTCTGAGCACAGGCCACTGCCTGCCCCACCCTCTGCAGCTGTCCTCATGCCGCTTTCCTGCAGCCCTCCTCCCAGAGGATTGTAGTTCTTTCCTCTGTACTTTAATATTCCTCTGTATGATCTTTATAGACCTTTTTCTCCATCTTTCAAAATCTTCAAGACCAGCCCCTCCACTGGTGCCCTAATTCCATTCCCTCCACCTCCCCACCACCTTCCCCAACCTGGCTCTATCAATCATGCACCTTTGGCTTCCATTTTCAAAACACATTTTATTCATCATGACCTTTCTAAACCTGAAAACACACTCTGCCTCCCCAGTCAAAAAGTCATCCCTACAAGCTGCTTTTTCTCCAGGGCCCATCATAGTTTTCTCTTTCCCTTCACTCCCGTACTTCACTCCATACTTCCTAATTTCCTGCAAGGCAATTTCTTTCTTTTTATATAATTTTCGATTCCATGAGTAATTATATGAATATATTTTTCTGTAACAAATCAAAATATTGCTAAGAAGCCCCCAAATCTCCTTTGAGCTCAACCCCCAATTCTGATACTGGTTGCACAGCTATATTTTATTAGCGTATTGTATCTTTCCAGACCATTTCCAAAGTATTTACATACACATGTACCCTTAGGAAAAATACCGTTTATGTGTATTTTGATTGTCTATTTTAACATAAATTGTATATTTACATACCAATGTGAACCTGTTTTTCCACTCAACTATATGCCTTGGAATTCTTTCCATGTTTATACCTCATCATGTTTTATTGTTGCACAGTATTCCAAAATACTGATATACCAGAATGTTTACCCATTCCTTACTGAGGAATTAAGTCTGTAATATGTGATTTCTGCTCCTGTTGAATATCACAGTCACCTTCCAGGTATTAAATGCTACAACCTCTGTTCTCTTCAGCTTCCTGATCTCATTAGAGCCCCTAACTCAGTTGGCCTCTCTTTTCTTAAAACTCTCTCGAGCCTTGGATTCTGTAAAGCCATACACTTCTGGATTTTCCTTTCTTTGTGACTCTTTCCTTCTTAGCCTTTTTCTAGCCCTTCTTCCCCCACCACCCCTTAAACAGAACTGTCGCCCAAGGGTGCATTTTTTTTTTATTCTCTTCTCTTTTTCCTCAGCATCCTTATAGCTTCACTACTATCTCTTCTCAAATGACTCCCAGACCTTTTCTTGGGCTTAGACTCTTCTGAGCTCTTTTCCTGAAATGCCAGTTCTCAGATTCTCCACCTAGATATTTTCCTACAGAGTTTTTCAGACTTTTTTGACAAGGAACCCCATATGGAAGAAATATTTTGTTTGGAAGTGCAGTACATAAAATGGAGAAGCTGCAGGTTCTCCCCTCTCTCCTCATCTGTCCTCCCTCCCCCATTGCATGGTTACAGTCTGACCACCTTGCACCAAGGGTGGTGATCTGAAGGAGCACCATCTGTAGAGAATTTTAAAATAGTAATGAAACCAACTAAAAGTCGGTCTGCTTTTTATTATCACCATGTGCCAGCAATTCTGAATAAAGTCAATGATGAGATACACCACTTAAGAAATGTCTTTTGTTGGTATAAATTCCAAACAATTACTGAGGTTACTGTTAAGATAAAAATAATTGATATGAAAGTTTCACATTAGCATGTCTTTATTATTTATCCTTTCTTTGCACACGTAATGTAAGTTAATTCTAAGAATGCCCAGTCATACAGCTGGCTCCTGACATAGGTGGATGCAGCTACACACTTTTAATAGTAAGTTCCTAACTGTTCAGAACCTCTCAAGCTCTCTGGGTGCTGTTTGTGTTTCCAACCTTGAAGAACTTCATATTCCTGCTTTTTATTTCTTTAAAAGAAATATTCAGAATAAACAATGATAGCACAGTGATGGTAAAGATGAAGACACGTAATTTGAGATACTTCCATTCTGCCATTTTATGTGATCATTCCTGGGTTTTATTCATGTTTAAAATTTAAAACAGTGAAATAAAGTGCAAACTGCAAAGTGTCATTTTTTTTTTGTCAAGTGCAAATTTCAGTCTGTACACAAAATCTTTTTACTCAATTTGAATATATCTTTAACATTAAAATTTGTTCATTTTAAATTGTTTTACCACTACAGAACAAATCAAGAAGATAATGATTGTCACAAGATTATTACTGAAATAATTTTGCCATAGAGAGGAGAGGTATGTTTACTGTAAATCGAACAAGAATTATGGGGACCTCAGACTAAAACAGTTGAAAGAGATCTCTCTCTGTTCTCTTACTCTCGAAAACATATTTCACTTCTTGAAGAGCCTTAATCTAAAAAATAAGATACAACTGCTCATTCGTTTTCTTCAGTTCTTTGTAATCTTCCACCCCTGTGCTTCCCTTTCCACTCTCCCTTCCTCGTTTTAGGCTCTTATCAATTTATGTCTCCCATGGGTCTCCTTCCTTCCACCCTCTTCTTCAAACCGTCCTCACATCCACCACCTAACGTTTCCTCCCTAAAGGTCTGTCCAGATCCCTCATGAGTCCCCAGCCTTAGTGTGACTCCCCAGTGCCAGGTGGACAAAGGTTGCAGCCACTCCAGCGGTCCTACCTCCCAGCCTGTCCTATCTTCCTTCTCTGCATGGACTTCCTGCTCCACCGCATTCATTGAAGTAGAGATTCTTCTGTCAGACAATGGATTCCAATCCTAGCTTTGACACTCCTAGCTGTACAACCCTGGGCAAGTTACCTAACCTTTCTGAGCATTATTTTTTTGATCTGTAAAGAGGAGATAATAATAGTTTCTCTACCACATATAGAGACTGAGTCAATCACCCTGTAGAGGCTTCCCAATAAGTGGTAACTATTAGAATTATCATCTGATCACCTAGCAGATACTCAATAAACTTGATCAACTGATTAATAGCAGTATGAATTTGAGGAGTAAGTATAAAATTACCAATCAGACAGAACCTAAGTAATTGTCCACATTATGATACAAACAGGCAGCTTCACAGAGATTATTTGCTGTGCAGGAGAGGTGCTGAGAAATCCAATGCTTTAGCCAGTCTCGTCCTCCTCCAGTACTGACGGTATCCATGTGTAGCAAGAGGGCATCTGGTAGCTTTGTGATAGGCACAGAATCCTGAGTCCTTTACTCACCTTGGGAAGGGAAAGTGATTTAATCTCTGCGTGCTTCTGTTTACTTCTCTGTAAAATAAGGATAATAGCAACCACCTCTGAGGTGGTGATGAGGATTCATTTAGTTAGTAGTTTAGTTAGCAGTTGGTTAGTAACACACTTAGTACAGAGGCAGATACATGGTAAGCAATATAGAAATGCCTGATACAGAAGGTAAAAAATGAATAGGCTGATGTGTCTCTCTTTGAGTAGTACTTAACACAAAGATGTTTGGAATTAGATGTTTCATCAATGTTGCTCCAGTCAAGAGGGCTGCTGATGCCGGTTTGCCTGGTTGTGCCTTGAATGACCTATTATTATCTGTGACTCTGCCTTGTTTCCTCCCCCTGCCATCTAAGCATGCTCTGCCATCTGGGCAGCAGACATGTTTCCAAGGTATTAGATCTAGCAGGGTATGAAATGTTAACACCCGGCATCAGGACAGCCCTCTGACCTTTGGCTACATATCCCTTTCTTCCAAAAGCAGTTAGCCAAGATGTGATTCCCTACTTCAGATTCTATGTTACTTTTTATCACATTCTGCTGGTTTTCAGCACAAAGAAAGCAGATTTGGGACAGAGTGTGCCTTATTTTTCCTCCTCCCACCACATTAAATTATATATAAGCACCAGAGCTATCTACAATTTGAATTGTTCCCCATGTTTCCATGGTTTAGTGTGAATTATAGTTAAACCTGCCCCTCAAAACTCTGATTCAGACCATTCCTGTGCTTTCTTATGTGCCCAAATTAATGAAAGCTGGAGCTGAGTATGTTTCTTCTTCATAATACTTATAAACCATGGTTGGAGCCAGGTAGTAAACTGGAGTAAAATGATACGGCTCTTGCCCGTAAATCTTAGCTCTATAGAGCAGATGAAAATGAAGGAGCCCCTCATGTGGCATGTGCCTTGCCTCTTTGGTGTGGGTTTTCTTTTGTTCCCATCAATCAACGATAAATTGATAAGTAGTTTCATCAGCCATGTATATAGTGTTATATACTGATTCTCTTCCTTATAGTTTACAAAAAACCAACAACATTGTCCATTATAAATTATTTTTAAGCAGAGCTTGCTTAGCTCAGGTGCAGAGAAAGTAGTGCTTTGCTTTCCTTGATTTGCAGCAGACAAAACAAAAGGGCCACGGGAGGATGTGTGAGAGCTTTGTCTTCCTAAGCAGTGTGGCCACATGATGGGGATGCTGAACACAGGGACTAGAAACAGTGCTGCCCCTTGTTGAGAAAAGGAAGATGTGAGCTGGCCTCGTTTCCATTTTATGTTATTTATTTATGTATCTAGGATGGGTTTGTTTAGGAATGCAACAAAAGATTATTCAGGCTGTTTTGTTTGGTTCTGTTTTTCAGATCAATGTTAATGACAGCCTGTGACCTTGGAGCCGTGACCAAACCGTGGGAGATCTCAAGACAGGCAAGTGGTGATTAATGGCAGGGCTCAACAGAGACTGGGGGGGGTAAGGGGGACACAATATTCCCAGAGCCCTGACTACCAGGCACTGAAACCCTAGTCAATTTGCATCAGTATTAACATGGTGTAAAAAATAGCAGGAGGCTTGGGCGCGACATAGTTTATTGCACAGCCTTTTTTTTTTATTGTGCTTTCACTGAGCAATAATATTTCTGACTCTAAGATATTTTTAATATGCTAAATCCGAATAACACATTGACCATTAAGGCAAGAATTTCAAAGATAGGATTTTTGGCAAGGTAATCACGTCTTAGCACAGGGTCTTGTTTTTTTTTTAATATCTGAAAATAAAATGAGACAAAAAGGAAATTACATTTTTCTTTTTAAATATTATTTAGATATCAGAAAGCTCTGTAGTCAAAATGTGAAGTGTCCGATTTAATTTGCAGAAAAACAAGCCATGCCTTTACTACCTATCTGATTTCTCCGCCACAAAGCATTAATTCTATAAGAATAGTTTTCAGTTAAGTAACTACCCAAATTAAGAGCGTGGATTACTGATACTATTTAGAGGTTAATTATTATGCATGTTTTATAATGCACCTACTGTGTGGGGTCCAAAACAGTAACTTGGCATCTAGAGACTTGACATTTTAGAGAAAATAAGATACATTTCCATATCAATAAATAAATAATATTTATTGACTGCTTTACGTATATTATCTCATTTAATCCTTAAAATTGTAGTCAGCTGAATAATGGCCACCCAAAGATATCAGGTCTGAATCCCTGAAACCTGTAACATTACCTTCTAAGGAAAGAGCATTTTTGCAAATGTGATTACCAATCTCAACTGCAGACTGATCCTGGATTATCCAAGTGTGCCCTAAATCCAGTAAGTGTCCTTGTAAGAGGGAGCAGAGGGAAATTACACACTCAGAAGAGAAGGCAATGGGAAGACAAGGCAAGGAGCAGATTCTCTCCAAGAGCCTCCAGAGGGAGCACATCCCTGCTGACACCTCAATTTCTGCCCAGTGAACTGATGTAGAACTCCCAGCCTCCAGAACTATGAGAGAATACAGTCCCTGTTGTTTTGGCCACTAACTTTGTGGTAATTTACAGCAGCCTTAGGAAACTAATGTAGTTATACCCATTTCCCAAATGGGAAAAATGAGGCTTAGAAAAGGTAAGTAGCCTGTGTTTATACAGCTTGTTGGTGGTAGAGCTAGGTATAGATCCTAGCAGGTTAGGCTCCACAGCTTTCATTCTTAGCAGTGTTTTATGTTTTCCTTCACAGGATGCATTGGTCAGCATTTTTAAATGATGCAAGTATATCCACAGAATAGGCTATGTTACCACTTAGCCCAAAATCTCAGTGGCTTTAAACAACAAATTCTCATGAACATGAGTACTGAGGGTTGGCAGGCACCACTTTGTCCTTACTCTGTATTGGGATTGAAGGAGCAGCCAGTACCTGGATCATTCTGACAGAGGCCCTGGAGGGCTTGCACTGGCAATTAAATACTCCCCACAACAATTCATCAGCCAGAACATGTCACATGACTCCTTCAACCAGGAAGAACAATCCTTCTATTTGCTCAGAAAGGAGAAAGCCAGAAATAGTGAATGCATGTCTACCAGAGTTTGCCCTTCTCAACACCAAAACTGTGATTCATTCTCCCTCCAGCAGACAAAATATACTCATTCTTCCTCCAAGAAAGATAACCCAAATATATCATCAATCATGGCATCAAACTCAAAATCCAGGATCTCTGAGCAATACATGCTAATCTTTACAACAGATCTGGATGCAGATGAAAGACCTACACAAACCCAAAATACAGCATCCATCATACACCCAGAACACAAAATACCCATTATAACACTCCCATTCAGAAAGGGAAGAGATGAGCAACTTTCATAGCAATGTAGAGTGGTGAGTGGTCCATGGCAACTCCAAAATCCTGCTGGGCACTAGCTGTGAGGGTGCTCTACCATGCAGGGGACCCTGGTTCTCTGGGAGATGCTCTCCAGTTCCTTATTTCCCATTACCTTTCAATCCTCCCTGAGAAATTACTGCTTTCTTATCATCCTTCTTAGCTTTATCTGAAGGTCAAGCTGCCTTCTTCTCACCTAAAGAAGGTTGAAGGCCCAACACTTGTTTTGTGTAATCATGAGCTTAGGGTTTCTTTAGCACTAAACCTCTCTTCTATGTTTAGTCATTTTTTTTTACGTCTTTGATTCTAGTCCTTCTCATTTGCCAATAACCACATCCACATTCTATATAAACATCTTAGATTTTCTGTATTTATTTGCTTCTTTACATTTAAGAATAAAGAAATATGGCAAATATATTTCTTTCTCTCTTCTGACTTAATTCCTAGTGCCTTGGGCCTAACAGGCTTCAGTGAGAAAGCCATATAGGTAAATCATTTCTTTGAGCCACTTTTTTCCAGTTCAAATGATATACTGCAAACTGCCTAATTTATTCAGTTCCTAACTATAGGTATGTTGGCAGGACCTTTGATTTTATTCAACGGTTACAAAGCTGAGTCTTCATCAAACTTCGTCATTCAAAGCATATCACGATTTTCACGTTCGTAGTCTGGAATTAAGAAGCAACTTTATCTTCCATCCCTACAAGTCCCTGAACTTGTGACTTTTCCCATTCCCTTTCATTCCTGATTGTAAGCCTGTTCGTTCTTTTTTAAACTCACTTCCTTTATTTCCTAGCAAAATAATCAATGGCAACCATCACATGCTACCAATATTTTGTTTTCTAATCTCATCTCCGAAGACTGTAAGTTTGTTCAGAACATTGTTAGCTTTTAGTTATAATTGTACAAATTATTTTGCCATGGATTCTTATCCTTATAGCTTCCTCACTTTCTGATACCTGGCCCGCAAGCTGATGACACATATTTTAGGTTCCTTTTCTCTTTCTCTTCTTTTCTCTTTTAACAGCCGCACCTCACTTCCATAACAATTTTTGTATTAGTCAAGGCTAGGCTAGGCTTTGGTTCAGTAAGAAACATATCCTGAAATTTTAGTTGTTCAACACAAATAAAGGTTTATTTCCTGCTAACACTGTCCAATGAAGATCAGGCAGTTTTCCTATATAATATTCCACCAATTGTGCTTTGGTTTAAATTTCAGTATGACATATTTGAAGTTACAAAAAGTCACATAAAGCAGCATAATTGTGAAGAATTTGTGTGGTTGACTAGCTTCCTTCCACATGTCTTCCCACTCTTTATCCTACCCTATCCCCTGCCCACTGTGGGAAGGTCTCCCTTCTGGGAGAGTTGGAGAGTAGACTGCAGGGAAGAGGTCAGAGTCTCTTCCAGGTATTGGGGGAAAGTGTAGTACTGGGGAAGGCTGCTTATATAGGGTTGGAAGGAAGTGGGGAGTGTGAAGAAGTTAGGAGGACTGAGAGACAACTAGAGAAGACCAGAAAGGGAGTAAGGTGAGGTATGATTTGCCAGCACCTTCAGAAACCCCAGTGAAATGCATGTCAAGAACTCAGGGAGCAGTAACCCCTGGGGGCAAGAAAGTGACAGGGCAAAGTACTTGCAAGGAAAAAAAATTCTGCCTTCATATTTTAGACCAACTTGGGAGGCCCAATAGCTGCTTGTAGGTGGTCTTCTCGGTCACGAGTATAAATATTATTTTATTTTCTGGATGTGAGGTTCTGTTGACAAGTGCAGAAACCTAAGAGTTCAGGGAAATAAAACACAAAACCATGTTTTTCCAAATGTTTCCATCAAAAAGCTTGTCACAGTTCTAAACTAGCAATCTCATTCTTGTTTGTCTCCAAATTGATGGGTTAAATTTTTTAATGCTCACTTCAAAATTTTAGGAAACATTGGACAAAACATTTGGACAAAATATTTAAAAAATATTTCTCTAACTTCCTGGATGTTGGTTTTTTAAAATTTCCTTTCAAAATGTTTTCTACTGGGGCCTATTTCACTTTTCCTTTCTTGCAAACAAGACTCTAAACATGTGGGTTTCCCCAGTGACTCCCCCAAGGCCTGATTAGCATCTCAATTTCCTTCTTTAATAAAAAATTCAATCAAGAACAACTTAATGTTCCTGATTGGGTTTTTAAATACAAACAAAGCAGTTATTCAAGCCAAGTTGTGAAAGGAGCACTGGGGAGATACCAAGGACCACTTGAGAAAGAGCAAGGACAGAATTTTGTTTTAATTTCTTTGCCTTCCAGGGGCTACAGACCTATGCAGGACTCCCACCTTGAAGTGCCTGATGTGCACATTTACATTCTTTAATGCAAAAGACCTAGCTCACAGCAATCTGAGGGAGAGTTCTGGGAACTGAATAAATGAGGCCATACCCTTAGGGGACCATTTCTTCTTCAAAGGAAGGCCAGAGAAAGAAGAGAGAAGCCTGGTGTGCTGAAATGCAGGGTAGCAGAAGAGACTGGAGAGGAGACAAGTGAATTGAATCCAAGAAAGGCACATATACAAGTGAGCCAGAGGTTGGGGTAAATGGATTTTTCAGTCAGTTCCAACTAGTTTTATGCAGTTGAATTCTTGAAAGGGGCCCATGTTTCTTATTAGAAATATTAGAAATCTGAACTTACTGGATATTTGATTTCTTTATATGTGACTGCACACATACTACTCTCAGATTTGTGTGTGTGTGTGCGCGCGTGTTTAATGTTGTGTTTCAGTTTTATCTGTGATCTGTGTGGTTGACCAAATCTCTCGAGAGATCAGTGGAGTTAAATTATCTTGATACTATGCACTTCACCAAAATTAAACTCTCTCATCTTTGCCAGGTTTAAGAACCTTATCTTCATAAGAACCTGGCATAGAGAAAAATTAGTTTGGTATCCAGATCCTCTTGCCATGAAGTTGTCTGGGATTTATTGTACTCTTCCAGTATGTTTTAAATCCAGCTAGTTCATCTCAAAAATTTCCTAGATGCACACCATAGTACTGTTGATCAACATTTAATCTGTTATACCAATTTACTTCCCACAAACTATCCTGAGAAGTGAAGTTGCGGAAAAGAAAAATGAAATCTGTTTAGCTTGGCAATAATTGGTAGCTGCTGATCACTCAAGCTAATGGATTAAAAGTAGAAAAATATAAGTCTCTATTTCAGGTTTAAGGTAGAACAAGTGTCCCATTGTCCTTGTACCAACTAGACCCTACCATAAATTAACACTTTTAGTGCATAGATCCAGACAGCCTGAAGACCAAGTTACGCTCTTCAAACTATACCGTGACCTACTGTAAAAGTCTGCTGTGAATAGTGAATCTAGCATTAGTCCTGCCTCTTGATTGATTGCAACAGTAGGAAGCAGAGGATGTGCCCTGGGGTTATCCCTCCCAGAGTGCACACAAATATTGGTAGGGAGGAAGTTGAGGAGTTTTCTTGTGGCAAGATGAAGCTGGCTAACATAAAAGTATGCAGCAAAATAAAGAATCGACATAGAAACAATCAAAGATTGGCTAAACTATCATTACATAATATAGTAATAATTATACATTATTATTAAATGAATATTTGCTTCACTTTTCTGTATAAGAACTTTTCCTACTTTGAAGCCAGTAACCTGTTGCCTCGTCCCAAATATGGAAGCTTACTGTGGGAGATTGTTGGCATGCATCTAAAATTACATTGCAGAAGTTCTCCTGATTAAAAGGAAATCAGTTTCATTAAGTTCTGTAACACCTTCAAACATAAAAGGTTAATACACTCACTTCCTCATAAGCTTTTTAAATGATTGTGTTGATGAGGATCACTAAATACATAAGCAAGAAAGAATTGAGTCTCGTGATAAATTACACATAAGCTTGAATTAAAATATTTATATGTTTCAGGTGGCAGAACTTGTAACCAGCGAGTTCTTCGAACAAGGCGATCGAGAGAGATCAGAACTCAAACTTACTCCTTCAGTGAGTTCATCCTTTAATTATCATGTATTTACCCTTTTGAATGACATTTTCAAAAACAACTCCAAATTACAAGTTGGAAATGGGAAAGACTGAAAATGGGTTTAAGGAAGCACTCCTGAAAGTTTAAAACCTTAATTAAACTTAAATGCTAAACACTCTTATTCCCAGGTTTCTGATTAAGAGTGGTAAGCTACTTAACAAGCATTTACTGCGCACCCACAGTGGAAAAAGTAGGCACGAGGGAGGATGAGCAAAGTGGAATTTGAATAATTCAAAACCCAGTGCTGGCATTTCATGTATGCCTACTTTAGAATAGAAATCCTGTGCAGCAAAAATTAAAGGCAGGCTGTCCAGCTTTGAGAAGCTAGATTTTATTTTCCAACTTCCAACTTTTCAAAATCCCAAAAGCAAATCATTGCAAATCTCTGATTCTTTCCTTTGTCTGTAAAATGAAAAGGTTTCACCTGGGGAACTAGGTGCTGATGATTGAAACCTGATTTATATTGGACTCACCTGTTCAATTGTTGCTTAAGAATGCTTACGGTAGGATCAAGGTCAGGTGTCCCCAAACTACGGCCCGAGGGCTGCGTGCGGCCCCCTGAGGCCATTTATCCGGCCCCCCGCCGCACTTCAGGAAGGTGCACCTCTTTCATTGGTGGTCAGTGAGAGGAGCACAGTATGTGGCGGCCCTCCAATGGTCTGAGGGACAGTGAACTGGCCCTCTGTGTGAAAAGTTTGGGGACGCCTGATCAAGATGATGCTGTTTTAAAGCATAAGGATACAGAAGACGTAACTGCCTCAGTCACCACCTCAAGGCAGGCAGTGATTAGCTAAAAACATATAACCTACCAATGATTAGCTAAAAACATATAACCCGATGACTCTGAGAGTGGTGCAAAGCATTTTAAAACCTGGCGTAGCACGATAGATTCAATGACACTCAAGGAATGTATCAATTATCAAGAATGTCTGTTTGTAAGAACCCAAATTAACTGAGCTTGAACATTTGGAGGTATTTATAAGATCTCCAAGTTTTAAGACATCCTTCTTTGCTGACATTTAAAAACAAGGAAAAGCAAAAGAACTATCTCCTAGTTTGAATAGCTTCACCTGCTTGAAGTCAGAATGCACAGTCTTGCTAATTTTGACTATTCTTAATTGGTTGCTTATGTACAAAAGGTCAGGAGGCTATATAGGTTGACACACACACCAGTTATTTGAGTTTTCAAAGCAACACTGACTTAGTTTTCAAAACATCCGTTTTTTGGTGGTGTTACCAAATTTGGTTATAAAAATAAAAAATATTAGCTTGGGATACATACAGTTAATGTATAAAATCTAGTATGACCCAAATTCTCCCATATCTACTTTCAAATAAAAGCTTTCCCCCCTTTACAAACTGTTTCAGAGGCATACTCTGAAGGGTTTTCAATGCAGCAATACCACAGGTCATTTAATTAAATGAAAAAAAAAAAAATGAGTAAATTGCCAGCACCGGTGAGCTGGCGGGTGCAGTAGCGTAGCACTAAGGAGCCTTTATCTGTAGGCTCAGGTAAGGCATTTTCTGCAGACATAAATGAAATTAATTTTGTGGTAGAAACATAGCTCTAAATGCTCCTGACTTCTCACAAAGACTACAGATCACCACTGATGACCATCTCCTCAGGGAGGCCTGGCTGATGTGGCAGGGTTAGTCATCCGTTCTTTTCCAGAAATATCTGTAAATGCATGCACCCAAAGCTGACACCTGCTGTGCCCGTTATTCCTTGATATTTAGGAATAAATCTGTCCTGGAGCCAACCTCCTCAGGTATCATGGTCCCAGATGTCATGGGAGTCACTTCATGAAGATAAAGGCTATTCTGCTCACAGCCAGAGGGTCAGGACTGGAAGCAGTGAGTCAGTTAGGAAAGCCTGTCTGAGTGCCCCCATGTATTGGGCATGAAGCAAGGCACTGTGTATCCAGCAATGAGTAAGACACCATCTTCCCTGCCCTCAAGGACCTTGTCAACTGGTGGGAAATGTAGACATGAAATAAATAATTACTAATTCTCATTTTATAAGATGCAAAATGCTGTGAAGCACAGCACTGTGTGGGGCCTCACACTCATTTTTCTCTCATCAAGCATTGATTAAGAAGTGACTAGTCCAAAAATAAACCCCTTACAATTATGGTCACCTGATTTTCAACATGGGTGCCAAGATAACATCTTTTCAACAATGGCTCAGGGACAACTTTTATCCACAGGCAAAAGAATGAAGTTATTTCACAGCTGTTGGTCAGGAAATAAAAAAAAGAAAAGAATGAAATTGGTTCCCTACCTCTCAGCATACCCTGAAATAAACTCAAAATGGATCATACACCTAAATGGAAGGGCTAAAACTATGAAACTAGAAGAAAATACCAGCATAAATATTCTGGATTGGGGTTATCCATGGTATCTTAAATATGAAAATATAGATATAAAGCACAGGAGACAAAATATAAGATGCCTCAGAGATGTTGGTCCAGAGATGTTGAATTGAACTTCATTAAAATTAAATTGGACAGCCAGGAGAGGTAGCTGATGCCTGTAATTCCAGCACTTTGGGAGGCCAAGGTGAGCTGATCACTTGAGGTCAGGAGTTTGAGGCCAGCCTGGACAACATGGTGAAACCGCAACTCTACTAAAAATACAAAAATTAGCCAGGGGTGGTAGTGGGCACCTGTAATCCCTGCTACTTGGGAGACTGAGGCAGGAGAATCACTTGAACCCAGGAGGCAGAGGTTGCAGTGAGCCACACTGCACTACTGCACTCCAGCCTGGGCAATAGAGCAAGACTCTGTCTCAAAAAAAAAAAAAAATTAAATTGAACTTTATCAAAATTAAAAACTTTCATGGATCAAAGGACACTATCAAAAAAGTGAAGCGACAACCCATATTACAGGAAAATATTTGCAAATCATATATCTTTTATGGTTCAAGTATCTAGAATACCATATTCTATTGTAACTGAACAATAGAAAGACAGAGAACTCAATTTAAAACACAGGCAAAGGATCTCAACAGGTATGTCTCTGAAGAAAATATGTAAATGGACACAAACACATGAAAAGATGCTCAAAGTCATTAGTCATCAGGGAAATGCAAATTGAAACCACAATGAGATATCACTTCACAGCCACTAAGATGGCTATAGCAAAAAAGACAGACAATAACAAGTGTTGGGTGAGGCTGCGGAAAAACTGGAACCTCATACAACGTAAAATGGTGGAGCTGCTTTGAAAAACAGCTTGTCAATTCCTCAAAAAGCTAAACAGAGTTACCATATGACTTAGAAATTCTACCTCTAGGTATTTCCCCAAGAGAAATGAAAACATACATCCACACAAAACTTGTATGTGAATGTTCACAGCTATTATTCATAATATCCTGAAGCAAGTCAAATGTCAATCAACTGATGAACAAATAAATTAAACATCTATACAATGAAATATTATTTGGCAATAAAAATGAAGTACTGATCCATGCTACATGGATAAACCTTGAAAACATTATGCTAAGTGAAAGAAGCCAGTCACAAATGACCACATATCATAAGATTCAATTTATATGAAATGTGCAGAATAAGCAAATCCATAGATACAGAAAATAGATTAGTGGTTGCCTAAGGCTGGGAGTTTGGGAAAAAACAAGAGTGACTGCTAATGGTATGTGGCTTCTTTGAGGGTGATAATAATGTTCTATAATTGTAGTGATAGCTGCACAACTTTATAAATATGTTAAAAATCATTGCATTTAAAAAAAATTTACTTTCGAATATCCACTAGAAATGGAGTAAATAAATAAAAAAATTTAGATAGCAAAGAGAAAATAAGACATAATTTTTTTTTTTTTTTTTTTTTGAGATGGGAGTCTCCCAGGCTGGAGTGCAGTGGCACAATCTTGGCTTACTGTAACCTCTGCCTCCCAGGTTCGAGTTATTCTCCTGCCTTAGCCTCCCAGGTAGCTGAGATTACAGGTGCCAACCACCATGCCTGGCTAAACTCCTGACCTTTAGTGATCTTCCTGCCTTGGCCTCAAAAAGTGCTGGAACTACAGGTGTGAGCCACTGTGCCCAGTCCAGAATAATATTTTTAAAGGGATATTTTGTTTATTTATTTATTTTTGAGGCAGAGTCTCACTGTCACCCAGGCTAGAGTGCAATGATGCAATTGTGGCTCATTGCAGCCTTGACCTCTTGGATTTAAGCAAACCTTTCACCTCAGCCTCCTGAGTAGCTGGGACTACTGGTGTATGCCACCACAGATGGCTAATTCTTCTTCTTTTTTTTTTTTTTTTCTTGTAGAGACAGGGGCCTCACTCTGTTGTCCAGGCTGGTCTTGAGCTCTTGAGCTCAAGTGATACTCCTGCCTCAACCTCCCAAAGTGCTAGTATTACATGCATGAGCCACTGTACCCAGCTCTAAAACATTTTGGACCAAGACTCATATTGTTCACAAGAGCTATCCCTCTCTCCGGCATATTTTCACAATTTTCTCCAAATTCCAATCTTCTTTCCTGATTTTTCCCATCTCCCACTGCAAGACCATGATGAGAAGACCTGTGGGAATCAGTGACCGTCTCACCAATTTGGAGATATTTTCCTCATATTTGGCAGCTAGTGATTTCTGCCCCATCCACTCCCACTCTTGTTCATACATCTGAAGGATGCAGGATTTTTCAACATCTCTGGACCAAGGGATTGCTTGGCTCCACCCTCATGACCTATAAGGACACCAAAATGATGTGAATGCCACATTTTTTATAGAGGAAAGACAAAACTTACTATATGACATTAAGGGAGCAAGTTATAACTAGATAGCCCAGTCTTCTAGATAAGTAAGGGCACAAGGGAGCTTCTCAACCCTGGGCCTGACTCCTTGAGAACGAAGGGACAGTCTCACTGGCATAGAATTGGCAGTGTTTGTTCAGTGAATTAATTTTATCACTAAAATTCCAATTGATTGTTTCCCTTAAGTCTGCCCAACAGAAAAATGTCATTTATTTTTCTCAAAAATATACCTAAATTATCTTGAACGTTATAACATCATAAAGTTTAAGGGCTGAGAATGAAGAGATGAGTGCCACCTACCATCATCCATACAATGATAGGTAAATATTTTAAAAATTATTAAAGATAGAACCTTATTGAAAAACATATGTAATTTCCAAATCAACCCCTCACCATGAAAAGTTAATATAAATGGTTTCTATTTAAAATAAAATTGCTTTTAAGTATGTTTTCCAATCTGTCCCACTCTATCCCAACATCTCACTATAGAAATAAAAGCCTGCATTATTTTTGTGGCAGTAAAACATATTCCTTTCCCCTTGACTTGTACCCAATTCCCAGTGACCTGATGACTCGATTTAGTAGCAGTTACTTATATCTGAAGACAGATTTTTGCCCCAAGAAGTTGCACACTATAAAGTTCAAGTAAATTTGCTTACAAATCTCATAAAAAGAGGTAAAAACATTTTATTTCTCATCATAGATAAAGGAAAAGGAAGTACGTGTAAAGATTGATTGTGATTTGTGAAGGGTTCAGTTTGTAAAAAATGGATCATTGCAGCAAAGTGTTTAACAAAGCACCCTTTGTCAAATACTTTGGTGTAATAAAGCCAAGTTCTCTCCCCTCCAACCCCATTCTAGGCTATTTTTGATCGGAACCGGAAAGATGAACTGCCTCGGTTGCAACTGGAGTGGATTGATAGCATCTGCATGCCTTTGTATCAGGTACTTTGATTTGGGAGAGCCTACATGTCCTGACTGAATCAGAAAAGGAAAAGTGTGTACTTTTCAAAAGCACTCATTTTAGGAGGCCTTTCCAGGGTATGTACATTGCTGGGAGCTCTAGCTGCAATTTGTCTTTTCTTGGATTTCTGACTGTTCCCTGGCTGGGTAGGAGGCTGCAGACCTGTGTTCTTCGCCTTCTAGGACATAATCTCCATAGGCCTCCACTCCCTCATCTGTAAACCAGGGATAATAATATTTTATTTACTATCTCCCAAACTGTGTCCCAAAGAACATAAACATCCAGCCGTTATCTAAGAGCTCTCTGTTCAAAAAAAGCTCACAGGCCCAAGAAACATGTTTAAACTTGATCAACTCAATTTTGCAAACATATTTGATCATGGAAATCTTTTCTTTTCTTTCCTTTTCTTTTCTTTCTTTTTTTTTTTTTTTTTTACAAATTTTCTTTATTAATACCATGTGAGACATGAGGATTCCATGAAACGTGGTGTTCTGCTCTGACCCCATGGTCTGAGCCGGGGGTTTTGTGACATACCTCCCATCTTCAATATCTGCCTGTCTCTGAGATGCATGTGACAAATCCCAACCAGTGAATTTTGAGCAAGATAAGATGCCCTAATGATTCCTGCTCTGCTACCTGGTGTGTAGGCCTCTCCTTCTGAAAGGAGAAAAGTGTTGCTTTGAATGGTTCGCACTCCACTTTTTGAGTACGGATCAGGGCTGGCATTAGTTAACACTAACAGTTTAGTGTACATTGGCTTTTAATTCTACTTCTAAGCATTTGCTTTCATTTGTAAAAACCTGGCGAGTTCTTTACCCCCAACCTAGCTCAATCAGATTGAGCTGCTTTTCTAACTTCAAAGTGAGAAACATGCAGTGAAAGCAAAAGCTCTTTAGCTCCTCACCCTATGTAACCCCATTAAAAATGCAGTATTGTTTTTTAAGGACCTCAAAACCATCAAGTTCAAGCTCATCTACCACTTCATTTTCAGCACTTTTAGGAGCTGCTGGGCCCTGTCACAGAACCTTGAAAAAAAGCCAACAAACTTAGAATACTGTCTTGAGGGCGATATGTACTTTTTAATAACTATAACATTACCCATGAAATACATGATACCATAAAATCAGGCAAAGTTTTAAAATAATATATAATTGCTTATTTTAGTTATACATGGAACAAAATTTTCTTTTATTTAATGATGAAAGATTGGGCAAACAAAATAGAAAATAATGTATACTTTATTATAAGGGGATCCTCAACTGTCTTTTCTTCCTGTCTGCTCCTCCCATCCTCAATGTCTCTGAATAGGCGGGGTCGTATGGGCAAAGCCCAACAACTTTTGGGTCAGGTATGTCTTACTTTGCGAAACTGACCTTGACTATACACATTGAATTATTTTTTAATGTTATTCAGTTTTGTGTGCCCACTTAGGCAATAAATGGAATGAATAAATTATTTGTGCAATTACTACATTCTTTTTATTTTGGGTAAAGCTTAGGAGGATGAAGACATGTATTGGAGTGGGAAGCTGATTAAGTTTTGGTATTAGTTTGCAAAGCTATTTTGGAGTGAACTTAAAGTCTCCACACTCTTCCTATGTGATTGGTTAAAGGAAAGGCTGTAAAGGATTCTCATATGGTTTTCCATGTTAATTTAGTTGTTTTATTACCGATTCACAGTCCTTAGGGCTTATCTTATGCTTCCTATTAAATGCTTTGAAATCTTTAGGTTACATAGGAAGTTACTTGAATTTAAATTGAAAATAGCAGTTTCTAGAATTTAGGGAGTAATATCATCCCTTCACATTTTACATCATCCTGGTTTTTCACGTCTGTTTTACTTTACTACTTATCTTTGGGTTAGCTATCTCTGCTATTTTCAGCTGCAGGTAATTAATGTATAGAAAGATTAAGTGATGCTCCCACCAAATTAGAGTTGTGTCCCGCTCACCCATGACCTTTGTTTTGGTGTGTGACCTTTCTGCTGCCCTAATCCACCTCTGATGGAAATTTCTTGCACCGTTTTTAATCATTTAACTGGGGAGAGGCACTTCCTGCTAAAGGGAATATGGAAGGAGCTATTTACAGGAGTTCATATTCATACTTGCTGCTGTATCTTCTAATTTAACAGGGGGTGAAAAATCTTGCTCTTTTTGATTCCTTATCATCACTAAGTAAAAAAAGATCTCATTTCATTTGTAAGTTTGTTTAATAAGGCTTTGAAACCAACCATTTTAAGAGCCCTCAAACTAAAATGTTGTAGGGTGAGTTTAAGTATCCTCTCTGAGGGTCCTATTTTATTTCATCTCATGCAATGTTCTCCCTTCCCCCAACTATTTACCTGTAGAATCTCACACAAACTATTGGTGCTTGCAAACTGAAATTGGATCAGTCAGTGGGCAGGAATCACCATTAATGGAAAGACACAACATCTTGAGGAAGTGACAAGCAAGGAAGGTCACTGATGTGACACCATTCACTGAGACAACTCAGTAAAAGACCAGTTTGGGGTTTTGAACATAAAAATGCAATAGTAAGGAGCCCGAGAGGATCAAAGGCAAGTGGGAAGTGTGCAGGTGGCAGGAATCCCTGATGTGATTGGTCTGAAATACAGCGTAAGAATTTGGCTTCACTTTACCATGTTGGTCTAGGCATAGGATGCCAAGGATTACACATGAGACAAAGCATGTCCCCTCTAACAACCAAGGCCCCAACCCCAAGGTAGGACAAGGTTGGGTGGGCAAGAACCTCATGTAGAGCACAAGGCAAGCAAGCTCATAGAGAGAGCTGGGATCTTCCTGCAGGTGGAGGAGGTTTGAGGGAGTTGGAGTCTAGAGAGGGTGGGGGTTGACCCAGGGCACCCCACAGCTAGAGGCTCTTGGGTAAGGTAGAGGGGCAGAACAGCAAATTTGGCATCCAAGCTTTTCTACTTCATTGACTTTCACTGGGTAGTTCAGTTTTACTTCATGGTTTTAAAAGGGTTGTGCTTGTCAAATATCAAATAAATAAAGCACTTTTCTGTTTGTGCTCCTGTTTGCTGAGATTGGCTCATCTCCAAGCAAAGGGTGAAGATTATCACTATTCTCAGGTGCACTATTCTCAGGCTACTTATTTGTGTGCCTAGTTGGCAGCCCTCACCGGTATATTTTGAAAGCCCACTGCATTTAAAATCAGAACTCATCTCTGAGATAACTCTGAGTTCCACTCAATTTTTTACTACATTGGGGGAAAACAATGAGGAACTCCCCATCCTCCAGAATCTGTTCATTAGAAAGTTATCTAAGTAATCTTGAGATTAACAGAAAGTCACTGACAGAAGATTATATTAAAATACAGAAAAAATGATGGGCAGGCCCTCTTTACCATATGTATTGTCAATGAAAGAGGCTGACTGGTTCAATCTCAAGTGGAGAAAGACAGCATGTCATTGTGGCATTGATGTAGCTCTCCCAACATGCCAGGTGCACAGGACACACACACAGAACAGTCCCAGATCGATGGATAGTTATCTAATAAGGATGTAGGCCAGGCTTCCATCCAAGTTCTTTGGAACTTGCTCATCTTTTTCAAATCTTCAGACTTTTCCTTAAAGAGAGAGAGACAGAGAAGGAGAGAGAGAGAGAGAGAGAGAAAGAAAGAAAAGAAAGAAAGAAAGAAAGAAAGAAAGAAAATGATCGTTAACAGGATGAAGTTGTGATTTATGGGTGACAGCCTTTTAATCAGGAAGCCAAGAATGGGCAGGGAACCATCAAAACACATTCCCCGAGAGAAGACTCAAGCCCTGGTTAGTTAGCTGTGTCCTAGCAGGGTATCTCGAAGGAATACATTGACATCTGATTCCTGTGCTTTCTGCTGTCTTTGCACCCTGCTGGGGATCCATTAGTCCTGCTGCTCAACATCTTTGGAGAAAAAAAAAAGGAAGAAGGAAGAAAACAAAGACACAATCAAACTTTGAAGTCATTGCCACACAAGCCTTAGGGATAAATAGAAACTTTCATGTCACAGTATCATTCTGAGCTTTCCCCTGCAATAGCAAGCTAAGTTCTGGCTCCTTATTTTCATTCTCAACTCAACCAAATCTCAGTGTACCTAGAATTTCAGCGGTGCAGAGTCATTATAAATCTTTTGTTTGTTAAGGACTGAGGGATTTAATTTTCATTATGACTATAATCCAATTTTTAACTCATCCTAAACTAGCTTTTGATTTCGGAGTGGAATTTTTTCACAGATAATGCAAAAGGGCGTGACCTGGCCAGCATCTAGCCAGAATAATTTTCTCTTTCCATTAAGAGTAGGAAAATTTTGGTAGGAGTAGTGCCTTTTTTTTTTTTTTTTTTTTTTTTTTTGAGACGGAGTTTCGCTCATTGTTGCCCAGGCTGGAGTGCAATGGCACAATCTCAGCTCACCACCATCTCCAACTCCCAGGTTCAAGTGATTCTCCTATCTCAGCCTCCCGAGTAGTTGGGATAACAGGTGCCCACCACCACGCCTGGCTTTTTGTATTTTTAGTAAAGACGGAGTTTCACCATGTTGGCCAGGCTGGTCTTGAACTCCTGACCTCAAGTGATCTGCAGGCCTCAGCCTCCCAAAGTGCTGGGATTATAGGTGTGAGCCACCATGCCCAGCCTCTGCCTTCACTTTTAATGGTCATTTTGAAAAATACATTCCACATGATGCAATATTAATATGCTCTCTGGAAAAAAAGGGAGAAAAGTTTAAAATATAGTTAAAATAGTAGAGTGGGAGTTAGAAATTAATAAACTAGAAAAGAGGATGTAAGGTGCTACTCTGGGACACTCTCTGGATACTGATGAAAGTACTTTAAAAGCAATCCAGTGTTCCCTGAGAACAACTTCATCATATATTACCAAAAAAAAAAAAAAAAAAAAAAAAAAAACACCCAAATCAGTTTCCTCTAAGTGTTTCTCTATGACTTTCAGTATTCTTGTGGATGAAAGGAAGAGAGAGTTGGGTCTAGTTTCTTACTTGTCCTTACAAAGGGGGATATATATGGAATGGCATCATATATAATTCAAAAAATATAGGAGAAAGGAGGAGAGAGGAGGGGAAGGGAGGAATGTAGGGAGGGAGAGAGGGAGGGAAAAGGAAAGAAGGAGGGAAGGAGAAGAGAAGAGAGGAGAGGAGGGGAGGGGAAGGGAGGGGAGGGGAAGGGAGGGAAGGAAAGGCAAAGGGAGGGGAGAAGGAAAGATGAAAGCAAGGAAGGAAGGAAGCAGAACAACTTCCTATATTCCTTATAACTGATCTATCTGGCTCCACTTTTTCCCGGTGATGGGGAGTAGGGCGGTAGCAGTATTCAGGGACTACTATTTAAACTTGACTATTAAAGTATCTCAATGTCTTCTGGTTAAAGTAGGTCTTTGGAGGGAGTAAATTTTGAATTGCTCCCAATCAGAGCTCTTTCTCCTCCCCAGCTGACATCTAGGTACCGAAAGAACTTACCTATGGTTGTGATGATTTTGTCACCTTTGGGAGAAGGACCCCTGGTGCACATCCTGCCTGCTGAGTCTTTCTGGGTTCACTGAGAGGTGGCTGGTAGTGACTCTGGCTGTGATGCCGTGCCAGCCCCATGTGACTATGGTGTGGGTGTGATGAGCACATTGTGCTGGCTCTGGCCACTAGCTCTGACTGCTTAAGTCTGTGGTCCTTGTGGCAGCATCTTGTCAAGCCCCCTCCAGTACCCCCAGCAGCTTCCTGGCCAGTTCTAGCTGACTGGATCTCTTGACATTTGCTCAGACCCCCCATGGCATCCATGAACTCCCAACTACTTTCTCCTCACCCTGCTGTCCACACAACTTCCCAAGTCTTTTCTAATATGCTGCCTGGGTGGTGCCAACTTGCTTTAGGAAAATTCTATTATTTTCCTGAATTAGGCTCTGAAATTTGAAATATAAGCCCTCCCCTCACCTTTGGAGTTTGATCCCCCAAGGCATGTGAAGCCAGTACTACTCACTTCTGATGTCCCTTTCTCTCACCCCTCTTTCTGCCTCTCTCTCCCCTCTCTCTTTCTCCTCTCTTCTCTCTCCCTGCCCCTCTCCCTACTCCCCGTCTTCTCTAACATTTCCATTTACTTTGCTTTGCCTGATGAGAACTATCCTTATATGGTCTCCTCTGTGTTCTTCTTTCTAGAGCTTTGTAGTAAGACCTGAAGATCTAACTTAGACAGGCTTGGTTCTTAATAGGGAAAAGAGAGTTTTGAAATGTAGAAAGCCCCATCACCATGCAAAGCTACTTGTAGGGTTATTCTCTTTCAGAGCTGAATGATGGCAGCTTGTTTCTAGCTAGGAACCGCCATTTGCCTTAGGGAGGGAAGCCTACTGAGATAATGGGAGAAGAGCCCCAGGCATCACCATTTAAACAGAATGGAAAATGTACTGGCTTACTATTCTCAAAATATTGTCCTTGTTACTTAATAATGTACCCAAATCTGATTCCAGATAGTTAGTAAAGGCTGTTTATCTCAGAAAATATTCTATGTGTTATTAGTCAAATATGAATGGAAGAGAAACATTAATATTCAAAAGTATTGGTTGTATGTAATTTATAGGCCCCTCTCCTACAGTCTACCTTCCAAATTTTTTACAGAATGATCCTTTTTATAAAAATCTGATCACAACATCTTCCTGCTTTAAAGACCTCAAGTTACGATCACCATCTGTAAGATATCTTAGAGAGTCCTTGGTTTAGCATTCAGAAACCCCCTCATTCATTCTGAAGCCCACCCCTATTCCTTGGCCTCGTCTCCTGTCACTCTGCCCACTTCCTCACCAGACACCTTTTGCCCCAAGCACAGGACTCACTAGCCCTTTGGTCCATCTTCCCTGGCCTCTCCCCATGCCTCCTTGCTCTCTTATCTGCCTGGAAGACACCAACCCGAGCTGTCACTTCTGTAAAACCTCTACTTCCCCACAATATTCCACGACACTGTCTCCACCTCTTTATAACCAAACACTCTGTATGTGATTATCTTTCTGTCTCTTCCCCATTACACTGGTTTCCTGGAGCCACCATATTCCTGGGACCTAGCATAGTACTAGCACATTAGAGCTGTTCAGCCAATGTTTGTTGAGCAAAGGAATGAAGAAACAGAAGAGTGAATGATGGGATGCAGTATAAGCAGTGGAATGTATGAAGCATATAATGTCATGTAGTTATCACTACTGAAAAATGCATCTTTGGCAATTTCATCATGCAAACATCAGAGTGTACTTACACAGACCTATATGGTACAACCTACTACACACCTAGGCTATGTGGAATAGCCTATTGCTCCCAGACTACAAACCTGTACAGCATTTGACTGTACTGAATACTGTAAGCAATTGTATCACAATGGTAAATATTTGCCCATCTAAACATATTTAAACATAGCAAAGGTACAGCAGAAATATAGTATTATAATTTTATGGGGCCATGGTTGTGTATGTGGTCCATCATTGACTGAAATGCCATTATGAGGCACATGACTATATAAAATCTTTCATCAGCATGTACACTGTTATATTCCTGCCCATAAGCTGGAGTATATGGCCTATAATATATTTTTAGAAAGTGGCTTCATTCTCATCATAGTTGAATGCTACTGTAAAGGACCAGTTAGTAGCCATAAATTTTTCAGAGCTTTGACTTTTTCAGCTAAGAAATACATTAAATTTTCTTTTATCCAGCATTGCCAGAAAATATAGTCCTCTAATTATTTTAATATTCAAATTAAGAGATGGAGCTAGCATATATCATAGGTAGATTTCAATAAATTTATACTGTATATTGCATACATATGATTTCAAGAAGTTATGATACAATAAAATATACTAAATTTATCCTGATTAAAATTTAATTTTCTATGACTTGGAAAACTTTTAGGATCCTCTAGTGTCTAACAGCAATCAGGACAAACATGAACTAAGAATATGCTCCATTCTTAGCCAGGCATGGTGGTGTATACCTGTAGTGCCAGCTACTTGGGAGTCTGAGGTGGGAGGATTGCTTGAGCACAGGAGTTCGAGGCTGCAGTGAGCTATGATTGCACTACTGTACTCCAGCCTGGTGACAGAGCAAAATCCTATCTCTTTACAACAAAGAAAGAAAGAAAAAGAAAAAAAGAATGTGCTGGGTAGGAAAGAGTTCTGAGTAGTGGAGAGGGCTCATTAATTGAAGAGTAGTTAAGTTCCTGTTCCTTCCAGCATCATGCATGATAATTGGCAGGTGAAGGCATCTCATACCCTTCGCCATATCTCAAAGTTCCTCCAGAATACCTAATGTTTTTCACCTCCAAAAAGGAGTTTGACCTGATAAACAACCAGCTCTATGTATATTTTTTGGTAAATAAAATGGACTTTAATTTGTTTTATTTTATGCAACTTTGAAAAAAAAACCCTGTTATTTATATGTTACTATTAATCTATTCTTATTCATATGTATTTTATGAGCTCAAACACTGCCATGAATCCAAATTAAAATGCTGGAATCCAATAGAAAAAAATACAATATACCTACTAATAAGGTTTTTGAGAACAGATTTACACTAAGATCTTAATTCTTATCTTAAATTCTCCTTATCCAGCCAACCAACATACATAACTCTTTTTTAAAGCATTTCTCCTTTGGAATCATGAAGCTAATGTCTCTTAACCCCAAGTCCTTACAAGGCTTAGAATGTTCTCATCCCTTAAATAACTTTCTAGTTTTTTTAGAGAGCATATTTTAAAACCTTATTTACCTTTTCTTCACGACCCTCTCTTCTTCGGCTGTCTTCAGAAGAAGTAGGAAAGAAGAAGGAAGGGCAGGAGGAAAGGAGGGAGGAAGGAAAGGATAAATATATGTGAATGTTAAAAATTCTGCTGTTGAGGTATCAACAGGAAATGAGAACAGTAAAGAAAATATACATCACCTTAGAGAATATCTAAATTGTCATGAGCAGGCTGTTGGGAAAAATAAGAACCTTACATTCTCTTATTCCTGATACCCCTTCATACTACTGTCCACATGCAAACACGTTTTTACCAAGGTGCATGAGTGTATTCTGCTTTGGTCACTTAACATGAAGTTCTTATGTTTCCATGTTTCTATATAATTTTTACATTCCCCTTTTTTCTCCTTTCTTTATGAGACAGAGTCTCACTCTATTACCCAGGCTGGAGTGCAGTGGTACAGTCTCGGCTCACTGTAACCGCTGCCTTCTGGGCACAAGCAATCCTCCCACCTCAGCCTACTGAGTAGCTGGGACTACGGACGCACACCACCACACCTGTCTAATTTTTCGTGTTTTTGTAGAGACGAGGTTTCACCGTGTTGCCCAGGCTGATCTCCAACTCCTGAGCTCAAGTGATACGCCTGCCTTGGCCTCCCGAAGTGCTGGGATTACAGGTGTGAGCCACCGCGCCTGGCTTTCGTATTATCCTTTGAAATGGCAGCCTACTATTTCAATCAATTGACTTGTAATTTATTCAGTTATCCTGTGGGTTTTTTTTTTTTTTTCCTAATAGAGATAATTCTGAAATGAGCACCTTGGTACCTCATTTTATTGACTTATTTAATACTATTAAGTATGATTAGAAGTAACTTTATTAAGTTGCATTTCTTTTTTTTAAAAGAAATCTATACACTCTGAAGGAAAAGAGCATAAGCAGAGATAAGATATCCTCAAATATTGGAAGCTAAGAAGGAAGTAGTCTCCCAAAATGTCTGCACAAGGGGAGAGCAACGGGAAGCCAGCCGGTCTGCCTTTCAGAAGGAATGCCTGAGAGGCTCAGGGCCTAGAAACAGCCAAGAGTGGATATGTTTGTTTCCTAGGGCTGCTGTAACAAAGTACAGCAAACTGGACGGCTTTAAATCACAGAAATGTGTTTGCTCACAGTTCTAGAAGCTAGAATCCAGGTGTCAGCAGGGGTGGTTGCTTGTGAAGCCTCTCAGGGAGAATCTATTCCATGCCTCTCTCCTCGTTGCTGGTGGCTGCCAGCAGTTCTTGACATTCTCTGCCTCTGACTTCATGTATCATTCTCTTATGTCTGTGTTTTCACATGATTTTCTTATAAAGACACCAATCATTGAATTTAGGGCCTATCCTAATCCAATATGATTTCATCTTACCTTGATAACTAACGACTGCGAAGACCCTATTTCCAAACATGGCCACATTCACAGGTACCGGGGTTAGAACTTCAATATAGCTTTTGGGAGGACACAAGTCAATTCACAACAGCGAGGTGGAGGAATCAGCCTGGAAACAAGAGGAAAAGAAAGGTTGGAAGTTGGTGAATGGGATCTCAGGAATCTCCCACAACCCACACAGCCAGTTCAACAGCCTCTGTAACCACTGCCAAGTCTGGAGACTAGAGAGTTCTTCTCTCAGAGCACTCATGGAGAGAATTCGTGGCTGAAATCAAAAGTCTGTGGAATGATTTGCTGGACTCTCAGATGCCCTACCACTCTGCGCCTGGAATACCGACAGCCAGAAACCCCCAGAAGTGGTAAAGTGGGATTCTTCTCTAGGGAAACAGAACAGCTTCAGAGAAAAGATCCGTGTGGACTTGCACTTTAGATTCTCTCAATGAACCGATTCCCCGCAGGATGCCCTTAAAAGGGAGCCCGCCAGTTGACAGTCACACCTCTCCCACTTGCCTGCCCTGGTCTGCTTTATACTCTGCCTTGAATAGGTCTTTCGTCTCTCAATACATTGCATTTAAATATATGAAAACAGATAACGGCCACAGAATGTTTGAGCAAAGCCGCCAATATGAAAGAATAGAAGCAAACCAAAAAGCATGAAAGAAAAGGGAATTCAGAGCATACAGGAAAGGCAGGAAACAAAAGACAACTTCAAAAAAGTCTCTAATGCCATCAAAAAGCTAGTAAATATATTACAAAACAAGGGCAAAATGCCTAGGGTATTTTTTCTTCTCTATTATTTTCTAGTTGTGCCATCATGATTTTTCTCCTTCATTTGAATCCCCTATATTAGTAGGGTCTCCTGACTGCCTCGCTACCAGCTGCCTCCAAGCAGACCCCAGTCTCATGCATACAATCCCATCCTCCAGGCTCCATGTCACCACCAGAGCTATGCTCCCAAAGCACAGCTGATCATATGGCTCACCTGTTTAAAAGTCCTTCAGGCCCTCCCTCCCCACTACTACAGGAAAAAAAATCTCAGTTGGCACAATTAAACTTTCCATCCCACCTTGTCTCTCTCCTTCTTTTGTGCCCTCTACTTTTGCCATAAGTGGTCACCTGCCGTTTTCCTAATTGCTACCTCACTAATATTCCACACCCTGTGCCTGTGTTCACTCAGCCATCTGCAGGCCTACCTTCCCCTCCTCTTCCCATGCAACTCCTAGTCTTACTTAAGGACTCTGCTCAGATGACAGGTTCTTAGGAAACTTCTGTTTGCCCCCAAGAGGTAGATATTCTAGCCTCTGGGACCCTCTGTGGGTTCCTTTATTAGAACATCTTAATTATTTGCATTCACTGTCTCTGTTAGCCAGAATGCCCAGCACAGCTGAATCTACCAACTTCCTCCCCCATCCAAGTTGCAGCAGCAGTGTGTGAGTGGTTACCAGCTGCTGGGAGACCCCCCCCCCCCAGGGCTTCCTCAGCAACGTAGAGTGCAAGAGAGTGACAGGAACAGGAAAGATCGGGTTATCACATTGTTACTAGTAAGCGATTGCATTTCCTCAGCATCTTGTG
Organism: Saimiri boliviensis; assembly: GCF_048565385.1. Taxonomy (NCBI): domain Eukaryota; kingdom Metazoa; phylum Chordata; class Mammalia; order Primates; family Cebidae; genus Saimiri; species Saimiri boliviensis. The sequence continues at coordinate 62,213,555 of NC_133453.1, forward strand.
CTTTCACGAAGCCCTGAAATAACCTATCACTCTTGAATTGCCTTGTTGTGAGTGTTAACATTCCTGCCTTTATTTCACGGATGAGAAACTAGAGAGGTTATACTTGCTGCTCACAATCGCCCCAGTGAATTAGAGGAGCTTCAGCATCTGAACCAACACCTCGTACAAAGAGAGGGATGAGCTACAGAATCATAAAATAACAAAAACGGATAAATTATTCTCCAAATCTTTGACTTAATATATCATTGAATTTAGGTTTTAGTGCTACAGGCAATCTGAACGGCTGAAAAATCTAAAGAAGAAAGGAGAAATAGAGAAACAGAGACATACAGAAAGGAGCCAGCAGGAGAGAGAGAAAAAAAAGCACCTAAGATAGCCTAAGAGGAAGCAGTAAGGGCTGAGTGTTTTTATAAGTGTCTTCTTTCAAACCTGCTCTATACACTCATAAACCAAGGGCTCACCATCCTCAGCTTTCTTTTTATGGTGATCACCACTGGCGTGTAGGTTTGAATGAAAGCAGCCTCACTGTACTACTTTTTAAAGGTTTTGGGCCTTACAAAGTGACTTTCTTCTTGGAGCAAATGGAATTGATGATAGACAATATCAACCTTTCCAAGAGTCTGAACCAAGGGAGGCGAAGTATTTGGAAAAGCTTTGGGAAGAGTAAGCCCTACTATAGTGAAAGCCCTCCAGCATGTGAGTCACTGTTATCATTAATATAATCTCTAAACTTCAGTATCTCTGCTGTGAATTTGGATAATAATAGCCCAGCTTCCTGTGATACACTGTATTACATCATATTTTAATAGATGATGCTTATATATTGTTTTCTATGCTTATATATTGTATCTCTGCTGTGAATTTGGATAATAATAGCCAATTTCTCCTTTCTTTGATCACAAAGATGTAGTGAGTCCATGACAACATATTTTGGGCACTTAACTGTGTGCTCAAGACTGACTTTTCAAGCATTATCTAATTTAATTCTCTTCACAATACCAAGTTAGATGCTATGAGAATCCTTTTTTTCAGATGTGAAAACTGAAGCTACAGAGCTCTGTAACTTACCTAAGAATATATAGTAAGTGACAGGGCATAGATTCTTTCTGTTTTCAAATCTGGGACTCCTAACCAGTATGACCTAGTGCTGTCTGAGATAATGTGTGTACAGGCGTCAGCACTATACAAACCTCAGATCATTTATTGGGTCACCTTTAACAGAAGAAAGATGCTATTTTTATACTAGAATAGTTGACTAGGCATGTACTTGCAGACCGTCTGAAGGTGGGGAAAGCAAAACCCTGAAAGGTCGCTATTGAGTGACATGACTTGATAGTGGCAGAGTTGGGTTTAGAATCCAAGACTTTGGACTTTCAGTTTAGGGTTTGTTCCAATATATCCTACTATCTATATATAAAATTTGAAATATATCACCTCAAAGTTTTCAAAACAATTCAAAGGAACAAAATTTTAAAAGGAAATCTACTTGAGTAGCAATGTCTGCTTGCTTTCAAACAAGCAAAAAGCAGACTGAACCAGAGAGTTTGTTTTGAAGGGCAGCATGGTGAACCAAGATGCCTCCAAGAACAGGGGAAATGGAATGAAAAGTCAGCAAACAAGGTAGAAAAGACAGTCCTTATAGGGCCTGAGAAACTGAACAGAAAATCTGAAGGAAGATAAATGGATAATTTAACAGCCATTCAGTTTATAAGAAAGACAAAGAACAAGCTACATTGCATCAGAAAAGGACTAGAAATGATGATGGATGGGACCCTTCAAATGAGTGGCGAGCACAACAGAATCACAGTTGCCTGCAGAATTCCCAGCTGAGGGCAAATTTGAGGAACTAAATAAGGATATGAAACTGATACAGATTGAAGAGTTTTTCAAAATCTATTTAATGGCCAAGCAGGAGACACTGATCGCTTTTCAGAGGAAATGTTGAGGAGCAATGAGGTAGTCAGCCTTTGTGATGTGGATGGAAGAGTGGGAGGAGGAGGGTGTTTATTTATACACAATGTTATTGCAACATACATTGAGGTATTCAAATTATTTTTGAATAATGGTGGTAAAGCACTAAATTATTTTGATCTTTGTGGAAATAAGCATTTTTCCTTTTGCCCCTGTATTTGTAAGTCTTTTTAAAAAAGTAATCAGATGACTTATTATTTAATACTTCTAACACATGACCAAAGATTGTTATTTCCTTTATCTGTTCATGATAGACTTTAAATATTTTATTGCCAAATAGTTTAGACATCCTCAGTGAACACAATTCAAAAAGTACAAAAGGCACAAAATTATCAGAGAAAAGAGATCCCCTCTCACACTCCTTTTTGCTAGTCTCTCAGTTCCTTTCACTGGGGCAACCAGTGTTAACCAATTCCTGCATAGGCTTCTAAAGATAGTTTATATAAATACATGAAATACAGTGTGTTTTTACACTGTATTACATCATGTTTTAATACATGATGCTTATATATTGTTTTCTATGTAAATATAGTGTATATGTATGTATCTGTATATACTATGGTCACAAATATGTATCTGCGTGTAAGTGCATATGTATATATGAACATATATGGGCACAGTATATATCCTGATCCATACCTTGCTTCTTTACACTTAATTCACTTTTTAGATTAATGTTATTAAAGAAGAGCCACAATAACATACCTTCTACCAGGTCTTCCAGTGGACAGATTGGCCCCTTTCTATGGACAAAGAGAAGGCCAGCTAATGATACAACATCCTCCTCAGGCATATGCCTAGTGGTATATGTAACATCTTCTCTCCTCTCCCCATGTTTTTATTCTCTCAAATTTGTCACTTTTTTTTTTTTTTTTTTTTGAGACAGGGTCTCACTCTGTCACCCAGGCTAGAGTACAGTGGTGCTGTCATAGCTCACTGTGACCTTGAACTTTTGGGTTCAAGAACTCCTCTTGCCTCAGCCTCCTGAGTAGCTAGGACTGCAGGTGCACACCACCACACCAAGCTAATTTTTAAATTTTTCTGTAGAGATGGGGTCTCACTGTGTTGCCCAGGCTGGTCTTGAACTCCTGGTCTCAAGCAGTCCTTCCATCTCGGCATCCCAAAGATCAGGCATGAGCTACTGAGGCTGGCCCACTTTCTTTATTAGGCTGTAAAATTAAGAAAAAGAAGTTTCCCTTGCCGTAGGGAGAGAGACCACCAAAATAATAAAGAATTTTTATCCTCCAAGAATCTTTACCTAAAGACAAAGCCTTTCTCCTGGATGCTGTAGGTCTGGTCCTCTGTAGATCTGGGACATTTGGATGCATGGTCTTGATGACTCCTCCCTGTCTCAGATCTGAGCACTGTCTGGTGTTAGGCAGGAGGCCACCTTTAAATTCTCACAAGAAATGCTTAGTAGTCATCATATTTGCATGGTGCTCCCTAAGCAGTTCATTAGGGTATATAATTAGTCTTTAAACTCTTTTGGGACTCTCAAATATAAGCAAAAAAATTAGAACCAATGCTAATAGGGTATTCTAGAATCTGTTCTTTGAGGTCCTATAGTGACTTACACAGAGCACCATTAGCACCAAGGACAGATATTTGCAATTCTCTATTTGTAAACCCATTCTCACATAGACATCCTATCTATTATTTTAGGAAATCCTAGAACTCGAGACACATAGGAAATATACCCCCCCCACCCAAAACACAAACAAACAAACAAAAAAGTGAATGAATGTTTGCAGCTCAACAAACTATTTAAATGGTCCTTTTTACATACTGAACTTTGAAAAAATAATAGAGGTTTATGCATTTCTTTAAAATCTCAGGTGGCGTGGTTTTAGTGGAAAACATTCCGGTATATGGAAAAGTGGATTATTACCATGTGGCTGCTTTTTAGTTACATGTTCCAACCACCTCTTGTGTGAAGCCCCATTCATCAAAGTCTGTGGCTTCTGGGTCAGCAGCCATTCCTTCCAAGTCAAAAGTTGCCTACACAATGAACATGATTGATTAGCTACTAGTCTGCTCTGAAAATTCAACCAACAGGATAACCAAGGGCAGCATCCTGGAGGGGCTCATTATAACACAAGAAACTGTTCTTGCTCCCATTTACATGAGCATCTTTAGGCTTGCCTGTCCTTTATGACTTAAAACTTGCTTTATTTTCCCAGAACAGGGCAGAGTAGATGAGTCACAGATAAAAGATGCACAGACTACATCTAATGTTTGGGAAGTGGTGTTTCTTCTTTACTCAGCAAGGCTTCCACTTTCCTGAGAATCGGTTCTGAAGCAGTATCAGCAACACAGAACAAAAAAAAAACCACCTTGTACCATTGTCCTTGACACTGCAGTAAGGTGTGAGACACCCATTGTTACTAGTGTTCCAGTTGAGACCCCTGATGTAAAGACACCATGACCCGTGCACTCAGTCAAGCCTGGACTGACATTTCAGCTCTACTGTATACTTAACCACGTAAACTTGGGCTCTTTAACTTAATTTTTCCAATCCCAGGTTCCCTGTCTGTCAAAACAGAGCCAATAATATCTATTTCACAGCACCATTGTGAGTCGTAATCAGCTCAATGTGAAGAGCTTCCAAGTATGGCTCCTGGAACATAGGACACATTGAATACTCAGTAGTTAGTTCATGTTAGCAAGATATACTTTACTTTCTATCACAGCAGGCAAACAGGTGGCCCATAGAATAGATTCAGCTCACAGACATGTTTCATTCAGTTGAACACAGTTTTTAGAATTGTAAAATATCCAGTTTGCCATATCCCCCCACCACTTCCAACTGTGTCATGCAGCCTACTTCATTTATTAACTTTAGTGGCCTGGCCCTGTAAACATTTGAGTTTTAGACTCTTGCCCTACAATAACAATGCAGTTAATCCAACAAGTCTAACATCCCTGCCTCATTAATTCAGAATCTTAATGTCATTTGTGAATATTATTTTCCACAAAAGCATCTCTTGCACATATAAATAAGCAAAACAAGTAACCTGAGAGGTCAGAAAGGAACTGGAAAGAGAAAAGAAAGAGGAAGATAAAACTGCTATAAAGCATTGCTGCGTTTTCACTTTTACATGCATGACTAATTTGCTTCAAATCTTGGGGAAAAAATGGTCAGTTCCTAACTTGTTACTAGTACTATAATTCACTTATAGGACATTAACACCATCTTTTGTTATAACTACAAACACCATCTTTTGTTATAACTTAGGTAGACTATGCCCTTAAATTTCCAATTGCAAATCTGAATCATTCTTGTGTTAGATTCTAATGAGCTAATGCCTTCATACTAAGCATTATCTTTGTGACTTCATCATCTTTACTGCTGTTTGGGTAACTGCCTCACATTATCTCAAATATTGCCTACTAAACAGAAAAATCCCTAAACCAATCACTGGGGCTCTCCATTGGTCTGGCCTGAATTAATCAGGACACATAGAATGGGTTCTGTTACCAGCAGAAAGATAAAGGGACAATGTATAGCCTCTGTTGTCTACTAGAGTTCACTTGTAACTCACTGTCAGTTACTCATCACACACACACACACACACACACACACACACACACACACACATACACGCATGCACACACAGTTCTCCAATGCAGGGGATCAATTTATCCAAGTATCAACATGCGTAAAACACTCTGCCACCTGCATTGGTAGTCAGAAAATAGAGACCTACAATATGAAATCAATTTTCTCATTTAGGAATTACATTCGGCTCCTAGTGAAAAATAAAAATAATCTGGAAAAGCCAACGTTGTACTGCTACTATATGGCAGCTCCATAGCCATCAGAAACCTAGTACAAGGCCCCATGCAAGTCTGAAATCCAGAGGAGCAGTCAAATCTTCAAGCTCCAAAATGATCACCTTTGAATCCATGTCTCACATCCAGGTTATGCTGATGTAAGAGGTAGGTTCCCATGGTCTTGGGCAGCTCTGCCCCTGTGGCTTTGTAGGGCACAGCCTCCCTCCCAGCTGCCTTCATGGGCTGGCATTGAGAATCTGTGGCTTTTCCAGGTGCATGGTGCAGGTTGTCAGTGGGACTACCATTCTGCAGTCTGGAGGATTGTGGCCCTCTTCTCACAGCTCCACTAGGCAATGCCCCAGTGGGGACTCTGCATGGGGGCTCCCCCCAATTCCCTTTCACACTGCCCTAAGCAGAGGTTCTCCATGAGGGTCCAGCCCTGCAACAGATTTCTTTCTGGACATCCAGGCATTTCCATACATCCTCTAAAACCTAGGCAAGAGGTTCCCAAACCTCAGTTCTTGACTTCTGTGCACTTACAGGCTCAACACCATAAAGAAGCTGCCAAGGGTTGGGGCTTGCACCCTGTGAAGCCACTGCCCAAGCTGTACCTTGGCCCATTTTAGCCATAGCTAGAGTGGCTGGAATGGAGGCTACCAAGTCCCTAGACTGCACACAGCAGGGGGACCCTAGGCTTGGCCCATGAAGCCATTTTTTCTTCCTAGGCCTCTGGGCCTGTGATGGGGTGGGCTGCCATGAAGACCACTGACATGGCCTGGAGACATGTTCCTTATTATCTTGGTGATTCACTTTCAACTTCTCATTACTTATGCAAATTTCTGCAGCTGGCTTTAATTTCTCCTCAAAAAATGGGATTTTCTTTTCTATTGCATTGTCAGGCTGCAAATTTTCCAAACTGTTATACTGTGTTTCATATGCCCTTTAACAACACCCAAGTGACATCTTGAATGCTTTGCTGCTTAGAAATTTTATCTGCCAGATACCCTTAATCATCTCTCTCAAGTTCAAAGTTCCACAAATCTCTAAGGCAGGGGCAAAATGCTCCATTCTGTTTGCTAAAACCTAACAAGAGTCACCTTTGCTTCAGTTCCCAACAAGTTCCTCATCTCTATCTGAGACCAACTCAGCCCAGATTTCATTGTCCATATCATTGTCAGCATTTTGGTCAAAGCCACTCTGTAACTCTTTAAGGAGTTCCAAACTTTCCTACATTTTCCTATCTTCTTCTGAGCCCTCCAAACTGTTTCATCCTCTGCCTGTTACCCAGTTCCAAAGTTGCTTCCAAATATATGGGTGTCTTCTCAGCAATTCCCCACTCTACTGGTACCAATTTACTATATTAGTCTATTTTCACACTACTGATAAAGACATACCCAAGACTGGGTGATTTACAAAAGAAAGAGAGGTTTAATGGGCTTACAGTTCCACGTAGCTGCGGAGGCCTCACAATCATGGTGGAAGTCAAGAAGGAGCAAGTAACATCTTACATGGATGGCAGCAGGCAAAGAGAGAGAGCTTGTACAGGGAAACTCCCATTTTTAAAACCATCAGATCTCGTGAGACTTATTCACTATCATGAGAACAGCATGGGAAAGACCTGCCCCCATAATTCAATTACCTCCCACTGGGTTCCTCCCACAACACATGGGAATTGTGGAAGTTACAATTCAAGATGAGATTTAGTTGGGGAAACAGCCAAACCGTATCAGTATTCCAACAGCAAGAAAGGAATAGGGACAAGGGCAAGAGAATGCACCTCCCAGCTGAGTAAGCCCCATTTAAAGAGTTTTCCCTGAGCCTTTATGAATTCTGCTTACATCTCTCTGGCTACTCCTAAGCTCAGTGTGGGTTAAAATGCATACTGAATAGACAAGTAGCAAATTCTGCTAGGGATACTACAGTTCTGGCAGAATAAATGACCATGTCCTTAAACTGGGCAGGAATTGTAAGGCTAGAGCCTTTTAAACTCCATTGTTTTCTAGCCTGAGAAGAACTCAGCTGTTATGAACCCACTGCATCAGCTATTCAAATCCTTGGGCCTGGGCCTTTTCTTATTATTTCACCCTTGGTCTTGTTGCCAAACTTCAGCCTTGTATGTGGGCAACCTTGAACCCTGTTCACTCTTTTCCAGGGTGACTCTGCCTCTAACTTGCCCTCTGACCAATCTTGACCTCCATAGACCTAAGTCATATGAACACATCTGAGACTACATATGAACACATCTGAGACCACAGCAGGACTGGAGTGTGTTAAGGAAAACATTTATTAGCTAATGAGATATTCATGAAGATAGACAAACAATTCCTATCTAGAAATGCACTTTTCATTAATAGTTCTAACCAACAGCCTGCCCTATGCAAACTCATATGCCAGCATCACACATATGGTAGGTGGTTACCAACTTGGGCTCTGGAGTCGGAGACCTGGGACCAAACACTGGCTCTGTGGCCCCAGGCAAATTATGTAGGCTTTCTGAGCCTGATTTTCTCCTCTCTAAAATGGGCTAAGAATGCACATACTTGGTGTTTTTGAGAGTTTAATTAGATAAACTATATGAAGCACAAATATATCACAGTGTCTGACACAGTTACATGTGTAACCTACATAAATAATTATTATTAATTTTCCAACTTCTGCCAATAACATAAAAAGATATGTTGTGAGGCCGGTATCTTTTGTGTGAATGCTTAAAAACATCCAAGGAAGTCTTGGCTTGCTTCTGTGTTCACCATTATTGCTTGATTATTTGTTTTTCAAAGCAAGTTTTAAAAACTGCTGGAAGCCTTCTGTGGTAGTTAATACATTATCTAAGCAATTTAATGCAAATTAATTTTTACACAGCCTTGAGTTTCAAAAGCCATTGAACTGGGGAGGGAAGGAGTGAAGTTTAGGAGGAGTCTGTTTGCTGCCTCCCATCTGGACTCCACAGCCAGCTCCATCTGCTCTCACATATAGTAACAAACACTTTAGTTGTCTCCTGCCAAATGCACCATGTGGAGTCTAACTTTTTTTTGACTCAGGAAAATGTGAAAATGCATATAAAGATGTGTACTTCAGGATTTCTAGAAAACTTGATGGGATTATTTTGGCATTTCAAAGTTCTGTTTTTGTACCATAACCCAAGTTTTCCATCAGACTTTATGGTTTTGTTTCTGTTTTGTTTTGTTTCTGGATTTCATTCTCTCTTCCTACCACAATACTCTTTTTCTGATAGGGTCTTATAGGCCACATTGAGGGATTTGGACTTGAGATGATGAGCATATTCATATCCAGTAGGAGCCACTGAAAGTCTCAGAGAAGTGAATGGCAAGCTCAGGTTTGTGTGTCTGATTCACTGCTCCATGGTGGCTTCAATATGGAGCATCGATTGGACAGGGGCAAGAGGAAGGCCGGGAGACTGCTTAGGAGGCTATAGCAGATTTACGACAGTCAGGGGGATGATGGTAGCCTAAACCAGGGTTGTAGAAATGGCAACAGAATCACATACAAAGATACTTGAGAAGTGGGATTGACAGGACTTTGTGACAGATTGGATGTAAGGCGAAGAGGAGGATGTCATGGATGACCCATGAATTTCTGGGTGGGATAACTGGGAAGATGATAATGCCCAGTTCCCTGAGAAAGTAAACCTGGGCCGGGCGCGGTGGCTCACAAGGTCAAGAGAGACCATCCTGGTCAACATGATGAAACCCTGTCTCTACTAAAACAAAAAAATTAGCTGGGCATGGTGGCGCATGCCTGTAATCCCAGCTACTCAGGAGGCTGAGGCAGGAGAATTGCCTGAACCCAGGAGGCGGAGGTTGCGGTGAGCCGAGATCGCACCATTGCACTCCAGCCTGGGTAACAAGAGTGAAACTCCATCTCAAAAAAAAAAAAAAAAAAAGAAAGTAAACCTAAGAGGAAGACTGGAGAGAAGGTGAGGAATTCAGTTCTAAACAGTCAATCCACTGAGTTTCTGGTCTCTGCAACCCATGCAAGAGTAGAAGGCTGACAAGCCAAAGTGATTTCTAGCCAACTGCAGCACTGAGGTGTTTCATATAAAATCCAGGAATATCTCAAATTACATCATGAACATCTTAACCTTTGAACCTAAGAGAGATTAGCAGTTCAGCAATGTACTAACTTATAAGTTAGGATCTGCTCCCACAATTGATTACCTTTCTCTGAAGTCATATACCTTGAACAGGAACCTGTTTCTTGAAGATGCTCTTTGCACCTGTAACTGGTAGACAGGCACATGAATGCACAAGAATTTCAGGGTCTGTCACCACTTGCATGTTCTCTTGTCCCTCCTGCTGAAGAATCTGAGCAGAGATGATAATGACTGGTCATATCATCAATGACTTTCCATTTCAAAATACCAACTCCCAATGATTTTTTTGACATTTTCATACAGAAAGGGAATAATCATGGTAGTAAAGTGATCATGTCCTCCTAACAGCAATATGCTGCCTCAAACAGATATGTAAGGTAAGTTCCAAGTCTAACTTCATATTTTTTTAAATTGATATTTTAAAATACTCTCAGTTCTTTCTCCTCTACAGTATATTATGTCACTTAGTTTCTGATTATTTCTCTTGGGTAGGGTGGGGGTGAGAGAAGGCAAAAAATACTAAGTGATATCACTAACAACTCTGGAAATAGACTTCAACAGGAGGCCAAAACCATCTTCTCTCTTTGTCCTTTTTTTCCCCTTAATAAATGTCCTTTTTTCTTAATAAATGAATAGCCAGATAATTTCCTCAAAGTTTTAAAAAATATATTAATGACACAGTTGGACATTTTTAGGTTCAAAGACTAATCTGGTTTTAATTTGATGGGGTTCTTCTATGCCCCTTTCCAACAACAAAGCATAGGAGTCCTCACTTTTTCTAAGAGCTGGGTCCAAGAAGTGACTGTGGTCAACTAATAAACACACATTGAGCCAGATGATAACAGATGTGGAAGATGATGACAGAGAAACACCAAAGTCAGGGTCTAGCAGATTGGCGAACTGATGAAAACAAAGGCCCAGGAATAATGGTAATAAGAGAGAATATATTTCCCAACTGGCTCATTCTAGGTGTGTTTTTATAGCAAGATTTTGTAGCAGGTCAGAACATCCTAACCCCACTGTCGGCCGCTGGCAGCTGTCCTAGCCCTAACCCTTCTTCCTGCCACTGCCCTATGGGAGGAATGGAGGAGAGGCTGCTGCTTCCTGGGGTCACTGCGCCAGATGCTGAAGATACAAAGATAAAAGGCCTTGTTTCCACTGTCTCTCTCTCTCTCTCTCTCTCTCTCTCTCTCTCTTTCTCTCTCTCTGAGCTTGTGGGATAGTAGGCAAGATACAGTTTTTAAAACCAGTGATAAGGGACCTCTACTACTGGCTAGGATTGAGTAACAGGGGCCAAAAAAAAGAAAAGAAAAACCTGAAAAATACATAAAACAACACTTTTCAGACAATGAACAACAGACAACATAATACAGTGATTCCTGAGTGAGGGGAACAAATGAAGTGAGTCCTACAATTATTCCAGCTTGTTGCCTTGAGAGAATTTCTAGGCCATGGCACAAGCAAGGGGAATCCAGGCAGCTTCCAGTGATCTTGCTGAGTTAAGGAGGCAGAGCCAGGTGTCCAGGGAGGCCAAACAAGTTACAATTCCCAGGGAAGTGTAAGAGGGAAGAGAGGACTGCACAGAAAGAGCTCTAGAGATCTGCAGAGGGTCACTTTGAGGCTTCAGCTTAGTGATGTTCATCATATCCACGTGAGGAAACTACTGTGGCTGAAGCGAAAAGGAGAAAGTAGAACGTTCTGCAGAGGTCACACAGGCTAGAGAAAATAGTCCATGCTCCTGCCAGCCAGAGTACCCAAGAAAAGCTTTGAAATACACGAGGCATTGTATACAGTTCTCAGAAGGGTATTGCATCAGTAATGGGAGCAAATTAGCCCTCCACAAAAAAGGCTGCTCTGGACCCAGCTCCCACAGCTGAAAAGCAAGCCTCAAAGGGATTGAATTATTTCCAAATAACCTAACTATATTCCAGAATGAAAACTGAAAAAGGCTTAAAGCAATGGAAAAAAATCCAGCACCCAACAATATAAACTTTACACTGTCTGATATTCATCAAGAATTACCAAGCATGCAAAGAAGCAAAAACATCTGATCCATAATAATTAGAGAAATCAATCAATACAGATTGAGAGATTATGCAGATCACAGACTTGGTAGAAAAAGACATTAAGATAGTTATTATACTTAGATATTTAAGAGGGTAGAGGAAAGACTGAGCATGATTAAGGGGTCATGGAAGATATTAAAAAGACCCAAATCAAAGTTCTAGAAATGAAAACAATTTTTGAGGTTAAAAAAACAAAATATAGTAGATGAGATCCGTAGCAGATTAAGCCCTTCAAAAGAAAAACTCAGTTACCGCAACAGAAACCTTCCAAAAATGAGATAGAAAAGATGGAAGAGAAATGAGCAGAGCATCATTTGAGCTGTGAGACCACACCGAATGGCTAAGTATGTATGATTAGAGTCCCAGATGGAAAGGATAAGTGTAAAACATGGTTGAGGAAAGGGTGGTGGAAATAAATATACAGAACCAAGATTCTCAATGAAGCCAAGCAGAAGACACATGCAGGACACTATAGTAACATGCATGAGAATCAAATTGCTGAAAACCAGCACTTTTTAAACTTGGCTTCAAAGGAGCTGGGGCAGAGGAGGGTGCAGGAAGACATGTATAAAGAGACAAAAATACAATCCAGAAGACAAGATTTTTGAAGAACCACCAAAAAATATAAAGACATTTTCAGTGTGATAGATAGACCTGGAAAGATGGAGAGTGTGCTACAGGCATGTCTAAGGAAGGGGACTTCTGGTTCCATATCAGAAGACCAGAGACTTCACAGAGAAAACAGAACGTGAGCTGACTGGTGAAGGGTTAGTTCTCTAGGGAAGGAATTTTTCACACAATGCTTTAGAGTCAGAAAGACTTAGGTAACATCCTAGCTCCATCTCTCACTATATGACTGTGGAAAAGTGAACCTCAGTTTCCTTATCTATAAAGTGGAGATGATAAAAGTACCTACCTCATGGGACTGCTGTGGAGATTTTATGAGATAATGGCCTTTAGGCTCTGGCCCTAGCCCAGCACAGCAAGCATTCGTTCAATATACAGAAACTCCTCTTATTTCTCCTTCCTAAATGTCTTTAGAAAAAGGAAGTAAGGAACAGTATGTATTTGGCTCAAGAAGAAGTTTTTCCTTTTCTGTTGCCAGAGATGCTGTTGGGGTTCAGACTGTAGCTAGTTACTGTTAGTCCTCCTATTTGAGAGGAAGCTGAGTTTATTGAAGACCTGATGGAGACAAGATAATGCTTAGAGGCAGCAGAGCAGTGGTTCTTAACTGGGAAGATGCTGCTCCCCAGGGGACATTTGGCAATATCGGGAGACATTTTTGGTGGCCACAACTTGGAGAGGGGATACTGCTGGCTTCTAGAGCATTCAATAATGCACAAGACAGCCCCCACCGTAAAGAATTATCTAACCCAAAGCATCAACAGTACTGAGGTAGAGAAACCCTGCCGTTTCAGTTCTTCCACTTACCAAGTGAATGACCATGAGTGAGTTCTTCATCCAGGACCTATTTTTCTCAATTATATATATACAAAGAGGACAATAATAGTATCCATTTCATAAAGTTCCTTGGAAAATTATATGACAATTTTAAGCACTTATGACAGTCTGACACCAACTAAGCATTCAGTAAAAGTTTTCTAATGACAGTAAGAGTCCATGAAACACACTGAAAACACCTGTAACTTGTCAAAGATGATTGATTCTCTATAAGAGATTTCAGTAGATTCAAGTACCATTTGGGGAGTTTCTTTTAGAGAGGGAGTAAAACCAAAACCTTCTGGACAACATGATTGTGATGCTTAAGTGATACCAAGTGTACTGTGTAGAAATTAGCATCTGGAGGATACAGAGAGGAGAGGGACCAAATTCTAGATTTGTGTACCCTTCTTAGCTCTATCTGCCCTCACACTATCATTCCAAGGCCTTAATCTAAACAGTAGCTATGGTTTCTGTTCCCTCTCTCATTAGTATGGCTAATGTAAGGATTCTGCTACATAGCTTAAGTAAAATTATGTTCATTGATTCAGTAATATCTACCAACATGCAAATACATATTCCCTTTGATCCAACAATATCCATTCTAGAATTTTTTTCTCTGAAAAAATTCGTATCTATAGAGAGGCTATGTACAAGGATATCCACTACAGCATTATTTGTAATGGCCAAATATAAATGGTGTTTAGGTTCCATCAAAAAGGAACTGGTGAAACAAATTTTGACATCAGCGGAATACTAGGTAGCCATAAAAAATGAGGAAATCTAATTTTGTAGTGATATAAGACTTTTTCCAAGATATATTAAGAATAAAAGGCAAAGTGCAGATGAATCTGTATAATGTGCTGCTATTTGTAAAAAGGGCAAATATATTTATGAGCTTACATATTCAGAAAATTTTTCTTGATTATCTACTCAAGACACTGAAAACATCTGTTCCCTCTAGGGGAGGAAACTGAGTGGCTGGAAAAGAGTAGAAGCGAGATTTTATATTGCACCTTTGTACCCTTTTGTATCCACAGAACTATGTGAATGTGTTCCTTATTCAAAACATAAATAAAATATGGAATAAACTGTATGTGCTGGTCACAAGAAACCTGAACAATGGAGTGTGAATGAAATCAGGAAAGAAGTAGGGTCCCTCAGCCACTTAGATGACCAGATGCCCAAGCTGTGTCCCCTAGTAGGGCAAGTGTCCCAGGTCCCGTCTACGGTGGGCCATAAGGGAGCGGGAAGGAGCTTGGGGCCCCTTGCCCCAAGAGAGAAGCACTGCATCTCAAATTGGATTTTTAGGTTAGCATCAACTCTAACTTACAATTGAAGCAAAACCTGAGTCATCAGTCCTACACTACTAAAGAAAATTCTGGTTTAAATAGAGACCACCCTGAGGATTAGAAACATTAAGTAGAAGTTACAAGAATATAGATTTCAGCGCAACATAAGGAACAACATTTCAAAAACAGAACAATCAAAGAGTAAATGGACTCCCCTGGGACGTGGTGCATGCATTGCCTCTAAATGTGTTTCAATGGTGGCTACGTGGCCATGCAGCAGGGATGCCACGGAAGAGTTGGGTGTCTTGAAGCTGATGCAGCCACATAAATAACCTTTAGAGGTCTTCCAAGTGTATATAAAGAGTGATCAGATGGGTGCTAAGTTTCTCCACTTCTCTTTCACTGAGGAGCAAGTCAAACTAGACAATAGCATTGTCACAGAACCCATCATGTGTCACTTGAGGATGAGAAGCTTTTCATACAAGAAGCAATTCTCTTGCTGATGACTCACTACACATAATCACCATAAATCCCAGAATTTAGGCTCGTGGATAAACCCTTGCTTTACTAATATTTTAATAGATCCATATTCTCTCAGTTAACTACATTTCTGTAACAAATTTAGAGTGTAAGAGTAAGTCTTCAAGATAGGAGTTTTGTTACCTTTGCCTAGAACCTGCACCTGGCCACAGGAAAACAATATTCTAGTACGGCAATTCTGAGTTTCAGGAGAATATAAAACAGAGAAAAAGGAATTCTGATAAATATGTATTCCTCCTTCCTCCCCAATTTCCTTATTCCACACAAAGGAAGCAAGAGGGAGAACAAAGAGCAAGGATAAAGGGAAGAAAGCTGTTTGGGGCTATGCCAAATAAACTTAAATGGCTTAAGGAATAAATTTTTGGAATGATTCGAATCATGGGCAGGTGCTATGAATGTAATTTAGTAAATGCTTGGGAACATGCCAGGGAAGAAAAAAAATGTGTTGCTTTTGAGATCATTTCCCAGCAGCTTCATAAAAGAAAACTGATTACAGGAATTTAATAAGTAAAACAGAGCCAGAAATATTGTAATCAAATGAGTTTTTAATTACATTTCAAGCAGAAAAAAATTCCAATTTGTGCTCCTGGTATTAAAAAAAAAATAAGTTCTAGAGAAATGCTTTTGTAGCAGGAAAAATAACATAAACACTAATTTCCATAGGAATTATAGTAGTCAGTTTAATTAAAAGGCTTGATCAGAGTAAAGAGGAGCTGGTGCCAAGCTATACTAAATAAAACCATGGCAGTTGTGGCTACCTCACACTATTGTCTAAATAAAACACTGTGCGTTGAGTGGAAAACAAGCACCTGCATTTTTCTCATGGAAATAAAGGGGATTTTGATCACTGCTGGAGTTGCAATGTTGCTTTGTTTTATTATATGAAATAACTGGTACATTTGATTTAAAATTAGATGTTTCTGTCCACTGTTAAGAGAGAGACTGAATATACTCTCCTAAGGACATTGGCTTTTAACCTCCACCCCTACTCCCTTAACTTACATCTAGTTACATTTTACTCATATTCATGTAACTCCCTGGAGCAGAGGATTATTTGAGCATATAAATTAGGTTTACTAACAGGTGGTTTGCATTTGTGTTTGGGGCCATACACTCTGCTCTCCTAACAGAAAAAGAGCTATTCTTTTTCCTTTTGGAGGACTTGCTATTGACCACTCCCTAACCACAGTCATGCTTGGAGAAGGCTTTTCAGAAGATGTGCTAAAATCGCAGTGCTTTAATGATATGTTCACCTTTTGTCCCCGTTGTGATGAATGGGATATACCTGCAAGGTGTCTGCATGAGACCAGGAATATAACCCTGTCCATGGAACAAAAAATAGCTAACTGACCCAAGTCATAACTTGGGAATATCATCCTTCCGTAGGCTGATAATCTCACAACTTCTTTGTTCCTTCTTTTATTTCTTTCTTTATAAGGAAAATAAAAACTATCTTATAGGCCTTTGTGCAACAAGAAAGATAAACTTTAATTTGTCAGAATTTGGAGGGGCCTGGGAAAAAACTGGCTGGCTGGAAGGCCAGGACTGTATAAAAGCAGTGAGACAGGGCTAGGGAGAAAGCTGAAGTACTCTCCATGGGGTAAAAGACTGTGGCCTCTGAGATGAAGAGGAGCATGTAGGAGTAAGTTAGTGGGTAAGTCACTTCATCTATGACAACCTCTAAAGTTCGGTACAGTTAGTAGACTTCCAAAATGTTGAGGGTGATTGGATTTCCTGTGAAAAGGGGAAATAAAGTGAAACACTGCATTAGGAATGATGCAGAATGGGGTCAAGAGGGCCGACTCAAGAAGAAGTCAAAGAGTATAAGGAAGTAATATTCAGAAGTCACCAGGAGGAGTCTGAAAGGTCTCCCAGAGCATGAAATAGATTTTGAGTCTAATCTCAAGTCTAAAGGGAAGGGGAGGCTGCAAGTGACATAAGATTACATTCAAAGAACAATGTCAGAATTCATGAGAGTTGTATATATATACAAGATGATGGGTGATAGAACTGATGGATAAGAGGAAAGAAGAAAGGAGAGGTGGGTATGAATAAGTTAGAGGGAAGGTCCTGGTGTCAACCCTTACCCCAAATTGATGACAATAGCAATCATACTCAGTGTGTCCTCAGAAGTTCATATCTTCGGTCTCCTTATCACCACCACAGTCTCTTAAAACAGGAATGACAAAGTTACTAGCTGGTTGGAATTGTTCATTGACAAAGGTTGAAACCATACAGTTTCTATATGTGTACCTTATTATTCCTTGGTTTTTCTTCTTCACTCTTTAAGAGCTTCAATTTTATGCTATATCCTCAGCAGATTTCTCTATATATTCATTCTATATGACAGGCCAGTGTCCTATCCCTGATTTTTACTTGAGAAAACCAATGGTTTTCTCCATAGCTTCCAAAACAAATGGTAAGATTACAAAAGGAACCCCTAACTTCCTATATGGATTCTTATCTTTCTCCTACAGTGGAAGGACTAAGGATGATTCATGATCCTAACATGTGGGGGACATGTTTTATTATCTGTGAAATGCACAGTCATTGTGAGGAATAGTGAGATGAAGTATGTAGAGCAGCTGGCAATGTGTTTAACACATAGGAGGTGTTAAGTGTTAACAGAAGCTCCCCATCGTCCACATGGGATGCCAGGTTTTTATACTTCTTTCGGACCCTGGAGATGGAAAACAGGCCCAAGAAGTATGAATGGTTAAAAATCCATATATTCTTATTGATTCTGTCCATTTTTAAACTGAGTTTATAAAATACCATATATATATATATATATATATATATACATATATATATATATATATATATATTTGAGGCAGAGTCTTGCTCTGTTGCCCAGGCTGGAGTGTGGTGGTGCGATCTTGCCCCACTGCAACTTCTGCATCCTGGGTTCAAGCGATTCTCCTGCCTCAGCTTCCCAAATAGCTGGGATTACAGGCATGCATCACCACACCAAGTTATTATTAATTTTTTTTTTGTATTTTTAGTAGATATGGGGTTTCACTATGTTGGCCAGGCTGGCCTCAAACCCCTGACCTCAAATGATCTATCCACCTCAGCCTCCCAAAATGCTGGGATTACAGGCGTGAGCTACCTCACCCAGCCATATTTTAGATTTTCTGATCATTTAACCAGTTAGAAACATAATAGAAAGATTCCATTCAAGGCAAAACCCAAAAGTTAGTAGTATTTATCTCTTGAGTTATGAGATTATAAATTATCTCAATTTCCTACTTCTTAAACCTGTTGTTTCTATACTTTCTATCATTAATATGTTACTTAAAATATACAAACTAACTGTAAAGGAAAGAAAATGTATTATTTTTAAAACAACTCTCCAAAATCTCATGTTTTAAAAGGACAAAGACTATGTTTCTAAAAGTTAAATGTCATCAAAATCTTATTTCCCTTTTCACTGAGCTGTCTAGAAAATTAAAAGGCTCCTAGACCATTTGTTACATATGTTTTACTTGGTAGCTTCACTTATATTTATTAGCATATAGATACCTAATAGATATTTTTACTGATCACATTTTACTGGTTAAATATGTTAGAAGCCTTTCATTATGAAAAGTAAAAAAATAAAGAAAGAAAATATAGCTATTCATGCATTTAAAAGAATGGAAACAATCAGTAAAGTAGAGAATAGTGAGATTTTCCTGTTGGACAGAGTAAACTCCATGTCCCTCTGATCTGTAAAATATTTGCCTATTGTTCTTTAATCTGAGCTCCTTGAATTTGTTCTATTCCCAATTTAGAAACAAAATCCTCGGACCTGCCCCCATGTCACCCCCTATCCTGGAATAGCCCTCTGATATGAAAGCTGAAAAATGACTTATTTGCATTAAATTCAAATAAGCCGTCTTACTTTTCAGGCTCTCATTCCACTACCAGGGGCAACCCAGGAACAGTGAGACAAGCTTATACCATTTGGGAATAGGAGGACTCTTTTTTTTTTTTTTTGAGATGAAATTTTGCTTGTTGTCCAGGCTGGACTGCAATGGCTCACTGCAGCCTCACCCTCCTGGGTTCAAGTGAGTCTTCTGCCTCAGCCTCTCAAGTAGCTGGGTTTACAGGCACATGCCACCGCACCCAGCTAATCTTGTAGTAGAGACAGGGTTTCTCCATGTTGGTCAGGCTGGCCTCGAACTCCTGACCTCAGGTGATCCATTTGCCTTGGCTTCCCAAAGTGCTGGGATTATAGGCATAGCCACCATGCCCAGCTAGGAGGGCTCTTTTAAAAGCACACACACATACAATTAAGCACAAAAGAATAAACTTAGAAGGGTCTAGTGCAAATGAGGACCATGAAGCCTGAGCCTGTCATCAGCCTGGTGGTCCATCTGCCCCTGGCCACACCCTACCTTTCCTCTTCCCTCATGCCCCTTCATTCCTCTGCCACTCTCTTCCACACTGCTTCCCTTTCTGCCATGTCTATTTTCATGCATGTATCCATGCTTTAGCACAACTCCCGGATCTTTAGCTTTAAAAATGAGCACCTCCTCACTTCAGGATTTTACTTGGCCTTTCCTATTCAAGTAAGTCCACCCAGAGTTCTCTATGGTAGAGCAATCGTACAATTATTTGGTAAAAATTTAAGTTCGTAGTCAATTGAGATCCGGAGCTGTCTATGGCAGGCAAAGATGCACACATAAGTAGGTATATGTGAGCTGGATATTTTGTTTCCTGTCTTGCTTGATGTAGTTGTAAAACAGGATTTTGAGTCTACATGGCTGCTGTCCCCTAGAGTTGTACACAGCCATGATGGTGATGTCTTATTTTTTCGTTCTCTGAGTAGGCTCTATTAATACAACATAATGGTGTTAAATACATATTTATTTCTTGTAAATAGCTCTTATTTGCCAAAATAATCATCACTTTCATATCCTATAGCCAGTTCCCATTCTTCTCATAAACGAAAGGTGGAAAATCATGTCAGTTACTCTACGTCCTCTCTCCTCCACCTGTTTCTTGTTTTGTTTTAGGCATTGGTGAAGGTCAATGTGAAACTGAAGCCGATGCTAGATTCAGTAGCTGCAAACAGAAGTAAGTGGGAAGAGCTGCACCAAAAACGGCTGCTGGCCTCGACTGCCTCATCCTCCCCAGCCAGTGTCATGGTAGCCAAGGAAGACAGGAACTAAACCTCCAGGTCAGCTGCAGTTGCAAAATGACTGCAGCCTGAAGGGCCAGTTTCAGTCCAGCCATGTCATCCTTTTGTTCTTTTAGCTCAAAAGACATAACGTCTCGAGGATGCACTGAGAAGCATGCCTGGGCTTTCACCTTGATGCGTGGATGTTAAGGACAGAGGAAGAGGTGGGGCAGGGGGCACATACCAGGACCCTCACTCTTCCCTGATGGATACGCATGGGCTGAAATGAAGGCTCTGGGTAGAGGACTGTTTTGGATCCAAGGACCTGTGGACAGTCGGCCGACTCACTCTGAGCTGAGGGAACACTGAACAGTGAAAGTGTCATTAGCACTGCTTCATTCTGTATATGGCTTTTCTATTTGTCACAAGCCAAACACTGCCTGCCTTTGCTTCCTGTCCCTGAATCCTTTTTGTGCCAGACTGTCCCAAGAATCCTGATTTGTATTCCATAGAGGTATTTAATTTTTAATCCTAGAGCTTCTTATTGATGGATCCTTTAGAATTGCCTACCTAAAAGGTAAACTATACTATCCTTATAGATACTGATCAATCCCAGTTCTCCGCCTAAAAAGGAATAACATAGTAGGAGTACAGCAAATGTGTTTGATGGGTAATTCTACATTGTGACTATGGTACCCTTTTCCAGAGTTGTAAAACTCAACTTTCATTACAGACCAAGTCTTCTCCCACAAGGAATGGATTGATAGACTTTGATTAAAGTAAGGGTGTAAGGAAATCCATAGCTGGATTTACCACAAGTGACATCTAGGAACTATAGTTCACAGGACACAGCAGAACCATGGAGACTAAGCATTGACTACCTTGATTTCTCCTAGTGAGGAGTTCTGGTATAAAATTTAAGATTACTACCAGTAACCAACTTAAAGCTAACTATAGGGGTCCCTAATTTTGGATTTTTCCTGAAGTGTAAGAAATAATGCTTCAAATGTTAAGAAATAATAGTCTGGGCAAAGAACACATATTCTATAGGAAGCCAGGTTTATAACAGGTAAGAATAAACTGTATTAAGTAGATGTAATGACTAGAAAGCTGCTTTGCTCCCTATTTTGAGAAACTGTGGACATGGTGTGTCTTATCCAAAGAACACTGGACTAGAAGACAGATTTCTATCCCTGGCTTTGGCATTATTGACTGGATTAACTTGAACAAGTCACTTAACTTCTCCAAGGTAGATTATGCTAGGAAATGATTCTTGAACATGTTTTAACCTTAGAAATCTTTGTTTAAATAAATCTTTCAATGAATCCTTAACATATAAAACATCAAAAGCTGAATTCCTCTGTGAATTATAGGCAGGGTTTGGAGATCTAGAGCACCTACAAGCCTTCATCTCTTTGATTATATACATGGGGGTCCACAGGGACTCTGGGGACTTTGAAAATCCCTGGACTAGATGAAACCTGAGGCCCATTCCAGCTCTTAAAACAATCCACAATTTACAAACCATTTTTCTTGTTACTGTTATTAATCAGTATCAATCATTAACTTTACAAATATTAAATAGGGGCCATGTTCTACAAGGGACATTGTTTTCCTGGCACACAGTTGACAATTCAGGAAATGTCTGAAGAAGGAATGGGTAAAATTAAGATACCAAAATGGAAGTGAGGGGAGAGCAGGTAATTGTAGAGAAAAAGACTCTTTATGGCAAGAAACAAAGTAAAAGAAAAGTATAAACCAGACTAAGGGGGGATAAAAGCAAGAAGAAGAAATATAAGAAGACCAATAAAGGAAAGACAGGGACTGAGGCAGATGGTTAAGGGAACTGCCAAAAAAAGGTGAAAGTCAATCCAAACAGAGAAAAATGGCACTTCCAACCAAAAAAATGAAGGTGTGGAACCCTGTCATCAATTGCTCAGAAAAGAGAGACACTTGAGCAGGGAGAGAAGAAAGGAATGAGAGCCATAAAAAATAATGTTCCTAGCAACCATTTACAGCTGTCTCTGCAGGGAAGACTGGAGAAACTAGAGGGGAAAATGAGTGCAGGAAAAAACTGCCTCTGCAGAGCAGGTAAGAGGAGGTTGTTCAGATTTATGGATCTTATTAAGCCAGTTTTCTGTATCACTCTGCTATAAAGGAAAATAGCTTCTGCAGGGCTGTCTCTCCTCCTTCAGGTGAGGAACAAAGAGTGGGTGGAGTTAGGGACAGAGTCTGGTCTGCGAGATCATGATGTGTCTGCAGCTCAGAAGCACTGCAGGTGTTTCTGGGTAATGTGCCACATCATGTTTATATCACAAATGGGAATTGAAAATCAGTCTGTGTGAGGCAGAGATGAGCCCACATCTGTTATCCTCCCCAATAATAAATAAATAAATAGCCTAGACAAATGGATGCCAGTCCATCTAAAGTAACATTTTAAAGCATGTGCATTATGACAAAACTGGACCCAGGGTCTGACAGAGACTACAGGCTGCCGTGAGCACTGTAGCTATCCTGAATGTTGATGCTACGTATTGCTAACAGGATCATAATTTATAGTACAAACCCTCCAGCTTCCACTAAGGTTGAGTTTTCCTCTCATTTTCTTGCCTTTTTATTGGCTTAACTGCATGGTTGCCAATAGCAACATCCACTGGTAGCAAGGGGAGTTCAATACCATTGCAATCTGCCATACAGTAGAGCCCTGACAATGTCAACCATCAATCAAGTAGCTGTTTGTAATTGCCTCCATCTATTTCTTCTGTCTTGAGGTATCTTTCCTACTGTGGGTCAAGATTCAGAAACTGCTGACTAATGCCATGGGTCTGTTCCTCCACGACCATGAAGCAGTGGAAAGGAAGGTAGCAGCTTCCTGGTGCCAGCAACCCCAGAGGTTAGAGGTTGAACTTTTGCAGGTTTCAGGCATTTTTAATCCTTTTCTAAATAATTTATAATTTTCCAAGAATGTGAGGCATATGCAGTTATCCATATATTCTGCTTTTCCAAAAAAGAGAAAGTTTTCTAGTCTTTATTATTATTGTTTATCTCCTATTGGAGAAAGATATTTGAAATATGAGCCTTATATTAAAAATTCAAACTGACCAGATTATATTTGCTTCCTTGGGTCTCTTGGCATTAATGGTTGAAAAAACTTCATCCCACTTTTTCTATGAGATGTGTTTTTCTCAGACATGATATTTATTCTTACTAGTCAGTGTGTAGCTAATATGTGTACAATCAACAATGTAGCAGCAATCCTGGTGGGCTTCACATACTGCAAAGAGTGCCATTCAGTGCGTAGCAGACTGGAACTCCATCCTAGCTTGGTCACCAGCTGAACATGTAATCCAAGTCTTAGATTCTCCATCTATTAAATAAAAGCACTGATTTTTATTCCATTCCCACACCAAAGGACCAAGATGTGTTTAGCTTTAAAGAAATTTTCCAGATAATTTTCTTGTTTATTCTTCTCAAATAAAATAGGAACAAACCTAAAACAGCCATCCTCTTAATAAAGACTCTCTAAGAAGTTACATATATGGAATCGATGTAAACACAATCATACTACAGATGTCTCTTGAGCCCACCTCTAATTATGATGAAAGATATAGTCATCAATACAGTTTTTTAAAAAATATATCTTTTTTTGAGACAGGGTCTTGCCCTGTCCCCTAGGCTGGCACAATCACTACCACTGAAGCCTTTACCTCTCCAACTTAAGTGATCCTTCCTGCCTCAGCCTCATGAGTAACTGGGACCACAGGTGTGTACCACCACCCCCAACTAAATTTTGTATTATTTGTAAAGACGAGGCCTCACTATGCTGACCACGCTGATCTCAAACTCCTGGGCTCAAGCAATCCTCCTGCCTAGGCTTCCCAAAGTGTTAGGGTTAGAGATGTGAGCACCACACTCAGCCTATATCTCCTTTGTTTCATAAAAAAAAATTAGATTGCCGGGCGCGGTGGCTCAAGCCTGTAATCCCAGCACTTTGGGAGGCCGAGGCGGGTGAATCACGAGGTCGAGAGATCGAGACCATCCTGGTCAACATGGTGAAACCCCGTCTCTACTAAAAAATACAAAAAATTGGCTGGGCATGGTGGCGCGTGCCTGTAATCCCAGCTACTCAGGAGGCTGGAGCAGGAGAATTGCCTGAACCCAGGAGGCGGAGGTTGCGGTGAGCCGAGATCATGCCATTGCACTCCAGCCTGGGTAACAAGAGCAAAACTCCGTCTCAAAAAAAAAAAAAAAAAAAAATTAGATTATCTGATATATCCCATAAATGGTGGTCATGAATTTAGAAGTGAATTTATAAAGTAAGCCAAGAGAAGTTAAAATTTGCACATGCATTTTGTTTCTAAAATCTTACATATCTATGAATTTCATATTTTATATTTGCAAATACATTGGGTTAGAAATCATCTTTAACATTTTGTGTTAGCGTAATAACAATATTATCTAATATTAATGCTACCAGAATCCAGTTGCTTTTTCTGTGTATCAAAATTTATCATACTTTATCTACTTACACAAGGTGATTCAACAGAATCTGCCCAGTTTATTCCACAGTAAAATTATTTTAAAATCTGTTTTTCCTGCTGACTCAGAAATTGCAGAAAGACAAAAAACCAGTTTCATCTCTAGTAACAGTGTGAAACAATTTCCTTCCAGTGGGATAGAAATCTAAACATATTAGAGAAAGATTTAAGTATAAAGAAAAATGCTTTGGCTGGAAACACCCAGACACACGCACCAAAACACAGAAAGGATTCATTAAAGCAACAGAACAAAACCTAATTTGGGACCCTAAAAACTCTGGCAATGCCACGGTAATGAAGTTTTCATTATCTGCTTCAGAGTAACAGTCTCTGAAATTGTTGTTCTGCTACATGTTGTAACTAACTCCCAAAACTCAAATGTATCAGGAAATGTAAAGGTTAAGTCTGACTACAAGAAGGCCAAAATTGCACCAGCTTCCTAAGTGAAGAATAGCAGAATAAAACATATAGAAGGCAGAAATAAAATGAGGTGTATCTGGAGAATTTCATGATGAGCATTTAGATTTAGCAGTGCCCAATGTCACACTTACACTGTTTGTCATGACCTTGTCTTCAGCTATTAATTTGGGGTTGTACATCTTTTTAAATTTAATTTTGAATGTTCTTGCATGTTTGGTGCATCTCTCAGCACTGCTAAAGATTAATTGTTTATCTATATAACATAACTACACCAATATCATTTAATGTATACACTAGTACAAAAATGTTTTTTATTAAGTAAATGAAGAATTTGCTGTGAAAAATATATTATTTGTGGCCACCACTTATATCTGTGTTCATTTTCTGTGTGTATCTGCATGTGTATTAGAATCCCAGTTTTTCTTTTGCTCTAGTTTAGATTTAAATTGTCATATTTAGATGAAATTTAAAAAATAGCATTGGAAATAGGAGGCTATGTTTTGCTGAGTTTCATTCCCTTGGGGGGAAATTGCTTTTTCCATTTTATTTTCATGTACAATAATCTAAAAAGGATCTCCTACTGACTTCCTTCCTAATTATTATTGTTTTACATGAAAGAAAGGAAATATGTTTTCAATTGTCTGAAATCATTCACTTTGTGTAGATTTCCCAGATTGATGTTTCATTGTAAGAATATTACATTATAGACCACTTGGCCATTTCACAAGCAACTAATCCATAGTTTTGGAAGTCTGCTTTAAGAGACCCAAATATCTTTGTTTTTAATAAAATACTTAGAGTTTAACTAAAGCTCTGAAATAACCTTTATTTCTTTTGAGAAGGGTGATTTTGGGGCTGAAAGAAGGAAGCAAGCATCCAAATACCTACAGTTTAAATGTTAACTGTTAATTTAGTCCATTAACCTTGTCTATCATGATCCGTGATGTTTTCACTGTGAGAAGGATACTAGCACAGCCCTGTCCATATAGCTTTTTAAAGATGATAAAGAGGTTCTTCGAATTATTGAAGTTTTTCTGGAGGTAGGAAAGTCTGCAGCCAAAGGCTGGGTTCCTGTGTCCGTTACAGATTGCTCAAATTTGCATGGGCAATTACACAGGGGGATCGCATCAATGCAGGACCGCCAGCCACACTGACGCCATACAATTACACAACGGCTTCGGTGCTTAAACTTTAAAATTCTTACACCATTGTGCCTGTTCTATTAGAACAAACTGCAGCAAATGATCCAAAGCCAATTCAAATGACTGGAGAGGAGGTGCCCAGAGAAAGGAAAGAGGTGCAGTGTGGCCCACTACTGGCCAGCATAGGCAATCACTGTTGCTGGCTGCCACAGTCAGCAATCACTGGCATCTTTGTGCTTTGCAGTTTTAAAGTGGGGCCAACAATAAGGCTTACCTAATTCACAGAAGGGCCGTGAGGATCAATGAGGGAAGTTAGGCAAAGCAGCCCTGATACTCAAAGTACTTCATAAACACAAAACCTTGGAGTAGCTCTTTGTTTTAATGTTTTGTTTTTGTTTTTGTTTTTGTTTTTAATGCTGCTGTATCTACAGTTTTGCCTTCTCTATTAATCCCTTTTATAAACCAAAATGCTATTGTGTTCTCCCTGGGAAGTTAATTTAGACAATAATACTGTATATGCCAAAATACAAGCTGCTTGATCAAAAGCAAGGGATATTCAAGAAGAAAATCTAATTAAAATATTAATAAAGCTGGAACTGCCAGCAAAAGGAGAGTTCATAATGAGGTTAAATGTCACACCACCTGAGCACAAATGTTCTCAAGTGTTGATTTTAGCATACACTCTTTCCAAAAGTCCTAAAAGATTGAACAGATGCTCCTAAAAATCAGTCAACTGTATTTCCAATTCGGCACTAATTCATTCTTTTCTTCTCTGTTCATGGCAGAAGACTGGAGTGAGGGAATGGGGACGCAAGATAACTGAACTTCCCAAACTGTCCATCCTGAAGAAAATGGTCTGAAATAAAAACAAAAATAAAATAACAACTGAAAAATGGATTTGCAGAAGGTCTTCCTTTGTCAAGGAAGATGTTTGACCACAGCTGTGTTTGAAATACTTAGAAATTAACAATGTTTACCAACAGAAAGATATAGTATAAATAAGACATAACCTTACAACTAGTTTTAAAAGAGAATGCCAAAGAGATTACACACACAAATAGAATATGGGATTTGATCATGGCATATTTTGGCAGGCAGAACATAAGCATGCTAAGAACCAAGCATCATACTTTTTGCTCCTATATATTTTGCCTCAATGAAACTCATCTACATGATAAACGTGTCTCCCTTTATGTAGCAAAATCCACCCTGAGTTCAACTCAAATTTCATCAAACTACAATTCCTTTCTACAAGTCACCAAATCACTTTATTACAACCACCAAATGCTTTCCTATTGCTTGAAATGGTATGATAAACTCACTTTTTGATATATGCTCCATGTTTTCAAGATCCTATTGCAAACAAAATGATGCTTTATGACACTTCATAATATTTCACCCTATTTAATTCTTTCCAGAATTTCTATCATTAAAGGGCCTTCTCTCACCACCACCCCCAACAAAACTAATCTATTCCCCAACTACCTATCAGAGACCAAATAAAAAGTCAGTCTATCAGCAGCAGTGATGGTCATGCCAATTTCACAGTGTGATCTGTGCACTCATTTCATTTTGAAAATGACCCTGCCCTCCATCTGTCTAAGCCGAATGTCCTGCTTTTTTCAAGCCAGGCCTCTGGAGCAGCATCACATGAAATAAGGAGGAAGAGACAGAACGGCCTCCCTCCTGTTCACTTCAGCTGCCATGATAACAAGTACCCACACAAAGAGGAGAACCCCAACTGAATCCTGGTAGGGATCCCAGAAATTTGGAGGAGAAAATATAGTCCTTTTACTTTTCATACATTTTCAAGAAGCCATTTGAAGGTGATATAAATACAATCCTACAAAACAGAGAGAAAGATTAAAGGTATGAAAGGCAATTTTCCATTCCCATTTTGTCATCTTACTTTAATTAAATAGCAAATTACCTAATGTAACAGTACATACACAAGAACTTTAAAATACTGAGCCTTGTGAGGCACAGTGGCTCATACCTGTAATCCCAGCACTTTGGGAGGCCGAAGTGGGAGGGCTGCTTGAGGCCAGGAGTTTGAAATGAGCCTGGGCAACATGGTGAGACCCTATTTCTATTAAAACATTTTTTTTAAAATTTGGCATGGTGGTGCACCTATAGTCCCAGCTACTCGGGAGGCTGAAGCAAGAAGATCACTTAAGCCCAAAAGTTCAAGGCTGCAGTGAGCTATGATCATGCCATTGCCTGAACAACAGAACAAAGCCCTGTCTCTAACTAATAAATAAATAAATAAAAAATAAATCACTTGAGCCCAGGAGTTCAAGGCTGAAGTGAGCTATGATCATGCCATTGCACTCCAGCCTGAACAACAGAACAAAGCCCTGTCTATAAATAAAATACTGAGCCTAAATTCCCAAGGTAGAACCATCAGGAAGCCAGCTATAAATAAAACGATGCACCCCCTCCCCCAATTTATTACTGAGCAGTATCCTTTACCCATGTACCTCCTTGGGTTTAAGACTCTAAAAGGGTGCACCAATAGATCAGATTGAAAGAAGCCTCAGAATAGAGTTATAGTAGTATTCCACAGTTGCTTTCTGTGGGGTCTTGGGTGACCAAAGCCCCATTCAATCCTTCTGAAATGGGTGGTGCAGTTTTCCTTTCTTGGAATTGACCTTGTTTAGTCCCAGCCAGGAATACACAACTCTGCCAGTTCCTAGTAAGGGAGAAGACTGAATAAATAAAGTCACCCATTTGATGATATGAGCAATCACACACCTACTAAAAATCTCCTCCCAATGATACCAGGTAAATACGACCTACACAACTCCACTAGTCACATCTGCTCACAGCAGGAATCAAGGCCTAGAAGTTCAAAGTCTACTACCTACACAAAGTTAGTTCGTTGTTTTAATGGCGAAACAGAGACAATAATAATATTCCTTACAGACACTTAGCACCAAAAAATTGGCCCTTACAAACTAATGTACGTGAGATAGATGGATCAGGTTATTCATCATTCACTTTCTTATTGAAATTGGTTATTGGATATCACGGCTTAGCTCCTACCTACCTAGGTGTGGCCTTAAGCAAACTATTAATTTAAATAGTTTAATTAATAATGTAATACTTAAATCTTTAAACCTTTCAAGCTCACAGACTTCGTCATTTGCAATATGCAGAATGCAGGCTGCTTATTCAAATTAGAACTACTGTATGTAAACAGTCTATAACAGAGTGCTATATGATATGGTTGATACTGTATCAACCATATGCTGCTCTATTCTGTTCTTAAAAACTGTGCCCTTGGGGTAGCATAATAAGAAACTGCTCTCATTCCAAGGGAATTCAAGGCGTTAACTACCTTTTGCAATCCAGTCCCTCTATTAAAAGGTCCTTTTATTGTACTGGCGAATCTCTACATCATTAAAAGTAAGCCAAACCCCAGCATTAGCATAGACCACACCGTGCACAGGGCTCTAAATCGCCAGGAAGACGTGGCCGGAAACCTTCCTCCGCCGCGCAAGAGACCGCGGTGCCACAACAGACGAAGAGAGCGCCCCACATCTTTAGTGGGCACGAAAGGCGGGTGACTCTGCGTCCCAACCGGCCGCGGATCAGGTCAGTACAGCAGGAACTACGCCTCCCAGCATGCAGTGCGACCACGCCCGCGCAGCTGCGCCACTGGAACGGTGCATGCCGGGACGGTGGGGTTCCGTCTTTGAACAGCCCGGAGGAGTAGCCTTTCCCCGCCTAACTGCCGCTACTCCGCAGTCCAGATCTTTGAAAGTCAAACCGAAATTGAGAGATTAACGAGAATGGTTCCTTTTTATTCCTAGCAGATTTCTTCCGTGACAAAGTAACCGGCAGTCTTCCGTTTCCGGTTGCCGTGTTGCTGTGTTGCCGTGGCAACCGCAGGCACAACAGCCGTGGCGGTTATGGCGGGCGTGAACGGCGCGCAGATCCCCGACGGGGAGTTCACCGCGGTCGTGTACCGGCTCATTCGCGATGCCCGCTACGCCGAGGCGGTGCAGCTGCTGGGCCGAGAGCAGCAGCGGAGCCCGCGGAGCCGCGCCGGCCTGTCGTTGCTGGGCTACTGCTACTACCGCCTGCAGGAGTTCGGGCTGGCGGCCGAGTGCTATGAGCAGCTGAGCCAGCTGCACCCGGACCTAGAGCAGTACCGCCTGTACCAGGCCCAGGCCCTGTACAAGGCCTGCCTTTATCCGGAGGCCAACCGGGTCGCCTTCCTTCTCCTGGATAACCCCGCCTACCACAGCCGGGTCCTCCGCCTGCAAGCTGCCATCAAATACAGCGAGGGCGATCTGCCAGGGTCCAGGAGCCTGGTGGAGCAGCTGCTGAGTGGGGAAGGGGGAGAAGATAGTGGGGTCGAGAATGAGACCGATGGCCAGGTCAACCTGGGTTGTTTGCTCTACAAGGAGGGACAGTATGAAGCTGCCTGCTCCAAGTTTTTTGCGGCCTTGCAGGCCTCGGGCTACCAACCTGACCTTTCCTACAACCTGGCTTTGGCTTATTACAGCAGCCGGCAGTATGCTGCAGCGCTGAAGCATATCGCTGAGATTATTGAGCACGGTATCCGCCAGCACCCTGAGCTAGGTGTGGGCATGACCACTGAGGGCTTTGATGTTCGCAGTGTTGGCAACACCTTAGTCCTCCACCAGACTGCTTTGGTGGAAGCCTTCAACCTTAAGGCAGCCATAGAATACCAGTTGAGAAACTATGAGGTAGCCCAAGAAACTCTCACTGACATGCCACCCAGAGCAGAGGAAGAGTTGGACCCTGTGACTCTGCACAACCAGGCACTAATGAACATGGATGCCAGGCCTACAGAAGGGTTTGAAAAGCTACAGTTTTTGCTCCAACAGAATCCCTTTCCCCCAGAGACTTTTGGCAACCTGTTGCTGCTCTACTGTAAATATGAGTATTTTGACCTTGCAGCAGATGTCCTGGCAGAAAATGCCCATTTGACTTACAAGTTCCTCACACCCTATCTCTATGACTTCTTGGATGCCATGATCACTTGCCAGACAGCTCCTGAAGAGGCTTTCCTTAAGCTTGATGGGCTAGCAGCAATGCTGACTGAGCAGCTTCGGAGACTCACCAAGCAAGTACAGGAAGCAAGACACAATAGAGATGATGAAGCTATCAAAAAGGCAGTGAATGAATATGATGAAACCCTAGAGAAGTATATTCCCGTGTTGATGGCTCAGGCAAAAATCTACTGGAACCTTGAAAATTATGCAATGGTGGAGAAGATCTTTCGCAAATCTGTGGAATTCTGTAATGACCATGATGTGTGGAAGCTGAATGTGGCTCACGTTCTGTTCATGCAGGAAAACAAATACAGAGAAGCCATTGGTTTCTATGAACCCATAGTTAAGAAGCATTTTGATAACATCCTGAGTGTCAGTGCTATCGTACTGGCTAATCTCTGTGTTTCCTATATTATGACAAGTCAAAATGAAGAAGCAGAGGAGTTGATGAGGAAGATTGAAAAGGAGGAAGAGCAGCTCTCTTATGATGACCCAGATAAAAAAGTGTACCATCTCTGCATTGTGAATTTGGTGATAGGAACTCTTTATTGCGCCAAAGGAAACTATGAGTTTGGTATTTCTCGAGTTATCAAAAGTTTGGAGCCTTATAATAAAAAACTGGGAACAGATACCTGGTATTATGCCAAAAGATGCTTCCTGTCTCTGTTAGAAAACATGTCAAAACACATAATAGTCATTCATGACAGTGTTATTCAAGAATGTGTCCAGTTTCTAGGACACTGTGAACTTCATGGCACAAACATACCTGCTGTTATTGAACAACCCCTGGAAGAAGAAAGAATGCATGTTGGGAAGAATACAGTCACAGATGAGTCCAGACAATTGAAAGCTTTAATTTATGAGATTATAGGATGGAATAAGTAGTTCTAGCTGATAGTGGCTTTTTTCAAAATGGCTTTCTTATCTATCACACTTTTAAATCTATACTTAGACTTGGCATCTTTATATTTGTTTTCTTTTGAACTTTATACACTTTAAATTATAATAAGTATTATGTTTGAACAACTTTTTCATTTAATTCAGAAGAGTAGGGACTATGAAGTGTAAGCTGAATCACTTCTGCTTTCTTCCTACTAGTGACAACCATCTAGTCTTGCCCTCAAGCTACAGTTGCTAGAGTGACATCTTTGTATAAGCAAGTAACCCCAAATAGAGTTGATGTTTCAGCTTTGAGCTGTGAAAAGGGTATGTCATGAACCAAAGCTCTATCAGTATGTGTATGTTTGCATTTGGTCACTGGTATGTAAATGACTGCT
The DNA here is from genome assembly GCF_048565385.1 of Saimiri boliviensis. Classification (NCBI taxonomy): domain Eukaryota; kingdom Metazoa; phylum Chordata; class Mammalia; order Primates; family Cebidae; genus Saimiri; species Saimiri boliviensis. Next base: position 62,246,263 of record NC_133453.1, read on the forward strand.
AGCCCATGGCTGGACCACTTCTCAATCAGTAAATAAAGCCATGTCTATTTTGCCATCTCAGGATAGACTGTGCTATCTAAAAAATCTAATTCTTAACTCTATTTCTTGAGTTTTTTAGTCCTTTAACTTTCTGGATCACAACAAAGTTCTACTTTAGACCTTCCCTAAGCCCTTTTTAGAAGTACAAGTATAATGGGAATTTCTTTTTTTGGTTCTTTTCAGGTTATGAGGTTTGTTCGATGACTTATTATTATTATTTGTAATTTGGTTGATTGGTTGTTTAAATTTTATAACAAACATTTTCTTCATTTTCTATTTTTGATTTTACAGAAATGATTTTGCCTCCTTGTGTATACTGACATATTAAGTGTAGAAGCTTAATATTTTAAGTTTTTTTGAAAACTGAAAATTTTAATTTTGTACTTTTAAATTTTATTAGGAAAAAATAAGCACTGAAGTGAGAATGAGAAGACTAAAGTATGAGTTCCATACCTTCTAATTTTAGACTTTCAGAGATTCCTTTATTCTTTGGGGTTTCACAATCATTTGAACTATCAGAAACCTTTACAATTAATTTTGGCTGTAACATCTGATTTAGTATAAGCCATATAGAAAAAAGTTTGCCTTTCTGTTTTTATGACCTGTATATATAAACAAATCAGCTAGGAAATACATAATTGTATTTAATATTAATATTTGCTAGGATTTTGGCTTACTGTACATGTTAACCCCTACAGTAAATGGTTGTTATCTTATTGTTGGATGTTATATTGATTATTAAGACATTTGGATTTTTGCCTTTTTACTTGGAATTTTTGCTTACAACTCTAGCTATGAATATATATTGGGTGGTCCCCAGTCTCTGCTATGGTTGTGCATAAATTAATAATTTTATAAGTATTTAAAAATTGTATAATTCTCTTAACCTATCCTTTTAGATTTCGTACTAATGTTTGTTTTTGTTGGGGAAGGGGAGATTTGCTTCAGTAGTTTTATTGACAAGCTGTTAAAATGTGTGTTTTTTCCCCAATAATTCTTGAAACAATTAGACCCTCTCCTGCTTCTAACATGAAGGCCTTTAGATGCCAGTCTGCCAGAAATCTGGAAACAGAGGAACAAGTGAAGTGAAGATGTAATGGAGATTTAGCTACATGATGTACTTCACAGTCCACCTTGGATTCCCATCATGTCCAACTCTCAGTAGTTAATCAAGTGTCTGCTGCTGTTAACAGAACAGAGGTAATGGATAAAAGAATGGAAATAACAGATGCCAGAGCTACTTCCGTAACTAACTCACCAAATCAAATCATCAGTCCTTATACTCTTGTTTTATTTAATACCAGGAGAAGAGGCCATGCAGACTTTTGAAAAAGTCAAAGCCACATAGAACAGGAAGACAGTCTCTAGTTTACAGCTTTCTCTTTGAGTGTTTTCCCCCCACTGCCTTCAAAGGGTCTGCTTAAGAGATAGTGGTGTTTACTGCTGCAGAACATATCACTAGATAAGAAATGAAAAATCTGCCTTTCATAACACCCTCTTCTCTTTCCCTTTTTTATCTTTTCCTTTTTGTCAAGTATAGGGACACTTTTCTCTGATAGCTAAAAGTTGAACCTTAACCAGGTATAAAAGATGCATACCAACCTTTTAGCAGTAAGTGTCAGGTGAGTGAGCACTATGATTATCAAGGTGACTTTGGAAATCTTTTAAAAATCCATTTTTGCAAAACAAGATAACATGTATTGATAAAAAGTGACTCTCAGATTGGTAAAGCCAGAAAAACTCTTAAGAGGAATCACCGAAGGTACTAGATCTATATAATTTGTTGAATAGAGTGAACTTTTAAAAATATATTTGTGGTAACCTTCTCTTTTAAACTTTTTGAACTCAAAAGAAAGACTGAAATTTTAAAAACATGTAGTATCTGTATCATTTTAAATTCTGTAACATTGGGAATTAAATATACTCAACTTCAGAGGACACTTGCCTTACTGTAATCTATAATCATTTTATATTGAAAAATAGGGCCAGACATTAGCCAGAAGGTAATTAATTTATTAGCCATAGGTATAGTGTTTAGTATTCTCTTTACAAGGTGATGACTCTATACTTGATACCACTGTTAATTGAGGTTCTTTTGGTTCTTTAATTAAATCAGCTCCTTTGGATTTGGGCCAAGATTGACCCACCACATACTGAAATCCTTTCTACAACATCATAATGTGTATTTATTCAAAAAGGGATTGCTTCATAAGGAAAAATTATTAGAATATAGAGAGTTCTAAGTACATTTCTAGTGTGAAAAATAAACATTTGTTAGTTGAAGTGAAACCTGACAATAACTTGATTGCAAATATTAATATAATGTGAACATGTGAAATGGGCCCAAGTCCTTGTTCAAAAGCAAAATTTGCATGTTTATGAAATAAAACACATCAATATTAATGACCAAATATCTTAATTCAAAATAGCAAATAGCTAAATTTGTACTATGCAAACAGGACCCTAGTAAGGTATGTGGGAAAGCATATATTGCTGCTAATATTTTATTTTCAATTATTTCATTAGGAGAGTCAAATGCTTAAGATGAAAGACACATGACTAAAAGTTTCACCAGCACTCATGTCAACTGCTATAAAACATGTGTCCATGGAGTGCCCACAAACCCTCAAGATCTTGTTAAGTCTCAACAGTAAACTACTGGCTGGTTAGTTTTTCTAATCAAGGTCAGGGTCTGTTGTGAAAACTCAACCTCTTAGTCGTAGTTCTTCCAAATTTTCCAAAACCATACACTATAGTGCATGTACTTCATATATGGAAAGGAGACTGTATACTTCTGTGAATATAAATTGTCTATTGCATTTTTAAGTCATGAAGTACCATGAAGTACACACCCTAACATTGTAAAACAAAACAAGAAAAAAACCTTCAGGAATCAGACCATAACAGCAACAGTTTGCTGAAACTATTTAATCAGAAGGCAATACCACATACTCACATATACTAAGGAGTGCCATTATTTTGTATGTTTACTGGAAAAGGCAAAAACTTTTTCCGTAGTTAATACAATATTTTTGTTTCTAGGACTTTTATTCTTGTACTGATTCATTATCATTAAACTGTTTTGACAAAATGCCAAAGACCAAAGGAGAGGTACACGTGATTTGACCAAGACACTGCAAGTAGTTTCAGAAACTAAGGAGACTATTTTTCTGACAATGTATCTAGAATTTATAATGAAATGATTGGTAAAATTATACAATGATTCTGGAGATAATCATGTAAAATATAAATGGAAAATCATAAATGTGATTTTTTTTATATTTGTAGACATGACCCAAATAGCTTCTTTTAAATTACAAATTATTAAGATAAACATCTGGAATGTATCTGCAGCTAGAGTGTAAACAATGAGGGCTTAGACTAGCTCATCCTTAAATCATAAAACTGAGGCTCAGAGATGCTATAACTTGCCCAAGATAATGTGATAGAGCCAAATAGGATCCAGGCAAAGCCAGGATCAGAATTCAGGGCTTCTTGCTCAGTTCCCATGTTCTTTCCACTCTACCACATTTCTCTGAGACAGAACAGGGACCCCTCTTAGGGCCTCCAAGTATGGAAATAAAGGAAAATCTTGAGTTCCTACAAGGGAAGCTCCAGACACCTAGCTAGCCCTGAAAAGTAAGTAAGCAACTTGATGAGCAAGAAGGTAAGAGTAGTTTAAGGCAATAGCCAAGGAAATTAGAATCACAGGATGTTTGGTTCCCCTATAGGAACTAGAGATAACATATGTCCCTGAATTGTTTTTCAGAAACATAGACCCCACCGAACAGGTCTGCCTGCACATAGACCTCCGATAAGGGGGAACTGAGGAATGAACTCTGACTGCCATTCTATATGGTCTAAATTTTTTCCTGAGGTGCCTGGAGAAAGTTCACTCGTGAGTCAGGGCTGATATTCTTTTCTGCTGACCCCAGAATTTTTAAACAAACCTTTTCCTTAACCAATTGCAAATCAGAAAATCTTTCAATCTATGATCAGTAAGCCCCATCAAGATATCCTGCCTTTTTAAGCCAAACCAACATGTAAACTCCATGTATTGATTTATAATTTTGCCTGTAACATCTGCTTCCCTGAAATGTACCCCTGCCTTTAAGAAACCCTTGCTTGCAAACCATAAGAGAAGTCAGGGTTTAAGCAAGAACTGCCTGATCCTCCTTGCTTGGCACTCTGCAAATAAATGTCCTCCTTTCTCCTGCTGCAAATCTCAGTGTGGATGTTTGGCCTTATTGTGCCAGGAAAGCAAATCCCAGTTCAGTTCCATAACACCTTCTCTTGGGTATTTTTTGTTTTTGTTTGTTTGCTTGTTTTACAAATTTTTCTATCAATGCTAGGCATTTCTTTTCCAGTGTTATGACTTTTGCCACTTCAGTTCATGCTGATTATTTAATCAGTAGTTCAATAGGCTTAAAAAAAATACACTTAGAACATTCCAGGACTAGCCTAAACTACTATAGTTTACAAAAGTGTGTTGAGGGTTCCTGAGCAGGTATGTTATGCTGCTTGTGGCAGCACAGATTTAGTGGCACTGCAATCTGGGCTGGGCACAAAGATTACTGACTCACCTGTTGTTTCATCTCCGCTTTGAAAAAATCACCTTATATAATTCTTCTTAAAGTCAGCGATTTTCTTCTCTTCATTATAGTTTCCAGCCACCACAAACACATAAAAATGGCCGTCAAAAGGCTTCTCTACACCTTAAGTGGAAAGAGCTGTGAGGCACCTACTCAGAAATCCCAGCACAGTGCCAGCTGATTTCACAAGTATTTACAAAGTGTTACCAGAGACTTTTGAGGTCCCATAAAGTTTTACCTTTACTTGCAAAGTCCACTTGAGCTAAACTCCTGAACACTTGTCCTCTTCCAGAAGATTGATTGCTCCTTTCAGCTTAGGTTTAGGGGAAGAAAAATTAAAAGCAAGCAAACAATTGAGCCACGATTAAGTCCCTGTTATTTACTTTCTTTTGTGCTAATAATTCTTAGTCCACATTCTACATGAGAATCAGTGGGTAAACTTTTCAAAAAGTAAAGATGCCTTGGCTCTAGCCCCTAAAGATTCTATTTCTATGGAGATGGGAGTGGGAGGAGGGGTCAGGTCTTTGTAAGTTCCCGAGATAACTAATGTGTAGTCAAGGTTGAGAACCACTGTACTGTACAAACACAATAGTGACCCTGTGGCTGCTGTATGCTGGTGTGAAGGTTGTGATGCAACATATTTGAGACTAAAATAACCCTGATGCCCAACCTAAAGAAATGATGAAAAATGAATAAATGGAACAAATGAAGGATCTGAATTTTTTTTTTTTAGAGGCACTAAGTCTGGCATATTCTGATTCTCTCAAATGTGGCTTTTAAACCAGTGAAACTTCTTTAAAAATTTTTTTTAAATCATACACTCGATAATTGTTAAGAAATCTTTGGCTTTCAAAAAAAGAATTTTAAAAATACTGAAGTAACTAAAAGTTATACAATTTGATAGTGGAAACTAAGAAGGGTTTTCTAAATTTAAGAATATGAAAATACTCTTTTTGTTTTCAAAGACACCTAAGTGTCATTTACTGTTGTAAGAGAGGAAAAATTTTCCTCTGTCTTCAGGGTTTTCAGCTAGGACTGACATAATACAGATTAAACAGAAGAAAAGCATACGAATTTTATTTACATGTATATGGGAGCCCCCACAAGGACAACAAAGATCCAAAGAAGTGGCTAGGCCTAAGCACTTATATTGTAGTTTGAGCAAAGGGTGGAAATTGTAGAAAAGTAACTAGGAGGATAAGTTAGTTTAACAAAGTTTGTACGGATTTCTCTCAGCTTCAACTCCCCATCTCTGGTGATGAGAATGTTGTTTCTTTTGTACTGGTATAGGGAGGGTATCTTTCACATGGGAGTTTCATCTTCTGCTTTTGGGAAGAAAAGAGAAGATTAGAGTACCCTTCCTGTACCTACTGTTTCTCAAGTGCCTCTATTTCAAAATAATTAATATGCCAAGGCAGCATATTTTGGAGTGGCATGTCTGAATTCCTTTACTGTCATCTCTTCTTAGCTTATTAGTTTACCTTTGCCAAAGTCAGAAGTGACTGTGCATTATTATAACCATGCATACAAATGCTTTTGGTTGACTTTGGATGCACCCAATTTGTTCTTCTAATATATGAGCCACATTCATCTGTTCTTCTTATAAATATGGATTCCTCTAAACCAGACTCCAGTCCCATGTATGCATTTATAGATGCACATATATTTTTTTAAAATTTGCATTGGAAATTAATAATACTCAATGGTTATGTTGATTTATTTATTTTGAAACAGGGTCTCTTTCTTCCAAGCTGTAGGGCAGTGGTGTGATCATGGCTCACTACAGCCCTGACCTCTTGGGATCAAGGAATCCTCCCACTTCAGACACCCAATTAGCCGGGGCTACAGGTCCACACCACCATGCCTGGCTAATTTTTATGGGTTTTTTTTTTTTTTTTGGTTTGTTTCTTTTTTGCTGTTGTTGTTGTTGTAGAGACAGGGTTTCACAAGTTAGCCAGGCAGGTCTCGAACTCCTGGACTCAAGCTATCCATCTGCCTTGGCTTCCCAAAGCACTGGGATTACAGGCATGAACCACTGTGCCCAGCCTTATATTGGTTTATAATTCAGTATGAATTCTCCATCTTTATTCTGCCCCCATCCCCAAACATTTGGTCTAAACTGATGGTTCTCAAAATGTTTGACTGCCCAGTAGAATCATCTGAGACGCTTTTAAAGCTCTCATGCTGTATTAATTCATTCTTGTACCGCTATAAAGAATTACCTGAGTCTGGGTAGTTTATAAAGAAACAAGGTTTAGTTGCCTCATGATTCCACAGGCTGTACAGGAAGGATGGCAGCATCTGCTTCTGGGGAGGCTCAGGGAGCTTTTACTCATGGTGGAAGGCAAAGCAGGAGCAAGCATCTAACATGCAGGAGCAGGACCAAGAGAGAGCAGGAGGGCAGAGGTGCTACACACTTTTAAACAACCAGATCTTGTGAGAACTCACCATCACGAGAACAGCACCAAAGGGATGGTGTTAACCACTGACGAAGGATCCATCCCCATGATCCAATCACTTTCCATCAGGTCCCACCTTCAACTCTGAGGATTACAACTGCACATAGGATTTGGGTGGGGACACAGATACAAACCATATCACATGCCCCTGGCTGCATCCTGAAACAACTAAAGAAGAATTTCCAAGGGTGAAACCCAGGTATTTGTATTTTCATGAGCTTTTAAAATGCAGCCAAGGTTGAGAACCCCTGCTCTAAGTGATCACTGTAATTTCCCTTTCCATGATTGATTTAGGAAGAAGGATGTGACCCAATACTTACCAAGACACAAGAAGTCTCCTGTAAAGCTGCTGAGAAAGCTTTCTTCACCCCTTTAAAGAAACAAAAGGATATAAGAAAAAATCTCTTTTCTTCATCTAGCATTGTTGATCTGAATCTGGTGCCACCAGTTTGTGATCTTGGCATAGGGTCATGGTGACTTTAGGTGAAGGTGACTTTGAAGATACCTAAGAAATATAATTTGAGTCCTTGATGATCCTGGAGCCTGACCTACCTCTGAGTCTTCAGTAAAATAGAAATAATAATACCTTATTATTTAAACTTGTTTGAGCCATATTTGTCTGCTTATTGTCTTTAAAAGCACCCAGATCACACTCACCATGGACAAAGATTTTCTCTTTGACAGAAGTCTATTCAGGCTCCCCTGAACTTTTCAAGTAGGCCTTGAAAAGTTGTACTTTTGGACCTCCATATTTGTCCCTGAATTGTCCAATTTTAACAAGAATCCTTGGCTCAGTTGAATCCCCCTTCCTCCATATCTGATTATCCTCCGTATGTTATTGGGTCTCTCATTCTCTGCCATTCCTCAGCTATGTTTGATCATACCAGCCTGCTTTCATCAAGAATCCTGTTATGCCAGTTTGGCCAGAATTCCCACTTAGTCCTAACATTTCCTCTTAGTACTTTTCCATCCGTTGATCCCCACCTTGCTCCTTGGCTATAAATTCCCACTTGCCCATGCTGTATGTGGATCTGAGCCCAATCACTCTCCCCTACTGCAAGATCCCTTGCAGTAGACCTGTATACCTATGGAGATAGTTCCCACACACACCTTAAATAAAGGATGCCTCATCATCTAAAGTGTCACTGACTTTTTTTTTTTAGCACCATACATAGGCCACACATTTTGAGTATTAATCAGGAGGTGATGAATCTTTATGCATATTTCCAAACAGCATCACTCCTTACGTTCAGGTGAGTAGGACAAAATCGACTGACCTCTGTAAAGGTGTTACCCAAAACCTTGACTTCATTAGTATTGATTGCTCATCAAGTCTTTTGAAATTGCAACAGCTACACATAAAATTGGGTATGAATTCATTGGAAGAACATTCACTTATATAAAAATAAATAGAGTTAAATTGTTCCATCCAAAGAACTAAGTCTAAACCTTGCTTACTGCTTCTTGGCTAAAACACAAGGTAAATACCAATGCATATAGCAACTCACAGAAAACATATTCCCCAGTTTTAGAATTTCCCCCACATTCATGAAGGTGATTTCAGTAAAATCTCACAGCATTTATTCATGTAGAGTGAACCTAAGTGTTGAAGTGTGACAGCCTAATCTATTCTCTGGTGAAAAATGCTAATCTATGTACAGCACCATTTCAGCTTTCACCCTTTCCAGCTATAAATCTAGTTAAAGGAAAAGCTTCATAAAAAGTAAATACTTTAGTTCTTCCTGATAATCCCCCTCAGAATTGCATTCTACTTATCAGGCCAACTTATTCTGAGTTGTTGGCTTATTTCAGTTCTCTAAAAGAAGAACACAAGAAATTCAAATTCAAACCGGATGGTTTATACCACATCAGGGGATTGGGACAGTTGATTTACTCATACAATCTCTTTAAACATATACCAGGAGAGGTTCTAAGGCAGAATTTATGGCCTCCTCCTGCCATCTTCGGGCCTACAAAAAATGAAGCAAAATCCTTCTATGAAATCTGAAACTCCAGTCACTGATTTCCTGGCTGATGTCATTTACAAACACGATGTAGTTCTGTGATAGTCACAGCAGGAATCTGCCTCTCTATGGGGTTTCCATCTGTTTGCCATCAGAAAGAACCTCTTTAGGAAGCCATGGCAAATGCAGAGAACCCATTCCTCCCCATGGGTCCCAGAGTCTTGTATTAGCTTTTTAGTCTTTTCAGCATCAGCTGCTGTTAGAATTAAATATGCTTACATTTCTGCAGAATGAGAAGTATATAGAATTATACTGCTGTAACTTTCATATTTATCCATGTTTGGCTTATCATAGGCTACTTGGTAAAAATCTTTCATATGATTCTGAAACTCTTATGCAAATGTCACCAAAATGAAAATTTAGCCACTGCAATTCTTTCCTTTGGGGGAAGAGTTTTCTATGTAACTTTATGTAATGCACTTCTTATTATAAAATGGCTTGCACTTGAAGCAAATATTTCTGAGCTCTTTAGGTCCAAAATGACTTAAAAGTGTAATATTTTATGTTGAAAGGCTATTTGTTCACTTCTTTTTTAAATTTAAATTTTAATCTTACAGATGGGGTCTCACTGTGTTGCTCAGGCTGGTCTCGAACTCCTGGCCTCAAGTGAGGCTTCCATCTCGACCTAAGTGCTGAAATTACAGGCATGTGCCACATGCCCAGCCTATTTATTCACTTCTTATTAAGAGCTAACACAGATGTTATAATAGGTTAGAGCAAAGAAAACAGATTGCAATGACAAGACTTTTCAAAACTGATCTTTTGGGTCAGCTTCAATACAGATAATTCACTGTAAATAAGTGGGGGTTCACAGCAGTATCGAGTTATAACTAACTGGAAATTGAGTGTATTGATCCAGCAATAAATGCATAATGGTCGCTTTTATTACTGAAGAAACAGAGCTTGAATTAATTCCACAGGAATGTTTAATAAAGAAAACGATTTCATGAAGATCAGCCTTTTTCTCATCTCCATTCTTCCCTGCAGGTATTGCAGCCTTCACAGTGCTCAAACAAAAACAGACTCTATTCTGTTCCTCAAGGAATAATTTATTAAACATGTTTTTGTACATTGGCCTTTCTGTGTTTATGTGCCGTTTCCTCAGAGAGGGTTGACTATGAGGATGAAATAGAAATAACATCACTTTTCAATATTCTTCAAGCTTCAATTCCTAGAAAATGACAGGGATACAAAGGTCTTTTTATTCATCCTGTCAAATGCCAGTTTGTTTCAATATTGTTTCCCTGAGTTCAGTATCAAATGAGGCACAGTCCCCAGTGGGCAGTAGAGAAAGAAGTTTTCCTTACCACACTGGGGAAAGGAAATAGGAATACTAAACCAAATGACTGTCAGAGGGTGGAAAGGAGATGAAGAAAGGCCTCAAGAAAGAGGATAAGGCACAAGGGAAAGACCAGGTGAAGAAAGGCAGTCAACAACTTGCCTTTCAAAGAATGATGACATTGTGATTACCGTATTTACATGACTTAGACATGAGGTGCTACCTCAGTGTTTTGTAACACACGTTACACGCATGCGATAAACAGAGATGGAACTTGGCACACAGAGGAACATTTTTCAAGGGTTGCGTATTTATTTTACCATGTGTATGGTATATGTACCCGTTCACACACATGTGCATACATTTGTAAAGCATGTTACATGCATACGATAATTAACAGAGATGAACTTGGTACACAGATGAACATTTTTCAATAGCCATGTATTTATTTTATTGTGTGTATGGTATATGTACCCATTCACACGCACATGCATACACGTATATACCTAACGCATCAAAGCTGAAATTTCATGGATTCTATTGCTTAAGATGAAGCTAAAATGTTTTAAAAAATGGTTTTATTGAAGAAAAAGTATTAAATAATAATACACAGAGTACTAGGCTGCGGCAAGAAGCATGCTGGTGATACTTGAATGACTGGAATTTAAGAAACCTTGGTAAAGGCAAATGAAACACAGAGTTTCATGTGAGAGTGTGGGGAGAACCCTACTCTTCACTGATCAAAAGTGTGATTTTTATTTACTATTGATTCAGTATTTTCAAAAAGCTAGCTTCACATTTTTAGTCAGATATTTTCACCACCTATGGTGAAAATTTCCTCAGGATAATGTTGCCTAACAAATTTATGGGAAAACAATTTTAAACTTTCTAGAACTCTGTTTTCTTGTTTGAATATTTGAAACTTTATGTTTTTTGGGTCTCCCTCCCCCCGCATTTCCTTACCATTCTAATCTGTTCTGATCTTAGGATGTTTCCCCCCATTTCGGACCACAAATTCTACCAGTAGAGGGAGCCGTGTTCTGCTTGGAAAATCCTCTAAGCTCAAGGATCTTTGCCGGAAACAGGATCACCCCTCCACTTGTTTACTGACCACTGCCTCCCTTTACTCTGAGTTAGTCATTTAACGGTGTCGGCACCAGCCTGGGGAATCCTTCTGACAGCGGATATTTTGTCACAGTGCAGGCTGAGATCCAGCCTTCAGCTTTTCTAAGAATCCAGTTAGCCTCTGCACGAAACATCTTGTTAAAATCGTGAGTGTTCTGATCGTTACCACATTTTTCATTATGTGTGTGGTAATCCTGGGCTGACTAGGCTGGGATCCAATTGTGTTAATTTTGAGTTGGATTCAAAGTTTTAGAGTTGGAAGGATTTTTAAGAGCATCTGTTCCAACCTCCTCATTCCACAAACAAAGGATATGACACTGAAAGAATTTAGGTCCCACAGAAAGTTACTAGTGTGGAAATAGGATTATTCGGCTTATGTGGAAAAGTCCTCCACAGCCTGCTTTAGTCTTGACTGCACCTAGGGACTGTGTAACTTTGGGCAGGTCATTTAACCGCTGAGACAGTTTTCTCTTCTATAAATAGGTAACCGCTAAAATCACTTCAGTTCTATTCTGTTGGGCTCACTGCCTCTAAAGGCTAAGTCATTTAAAGGCAGATGGAGTAATAAGGTTGTAGAATTATGAGCGATTTGTCTTTTATTGAAAAAAAGTTTATAACTATTGCATAATCTTTATCTTCTATTTGCAGGCAATTCTAAGGCCTCTTGTTGGCTTTATCGTCCCTTTCTGTTCTCTAAATTTGTAAATGATTTTTACCTTTATGAGTATAGAAGGGATTAGAATTTGACTATACCAGAACAAAAATTTTTAACTCCAGCATGAATGCAACAATCAAAACCTTAATCCAGGACCATAAGAGAATGTGGACCAGTGAAAACAGATGAAGTATTAAGGTTGTAGCATTGTGAATGATTTGTCTTTTTAAAAAAACGTTTATAAGTGCAAAATAAACATAATTCAAGAGGATGAAAAAGTCCACGTAAAAAAAAACACAGAGGTGAAGGAGCCGCAGCTAGCTAGAGATTTTAGGGGGTGGAGTCAAAGCAATCAGCAGCTCCGCCAGTACCAGCACTCCCCACCAGACCCCACTCCTGGCGCGTGCCTCAGCTTTGCAGTAAAGCTTCCTCTTTTTCAGGATATTGAATTGGGGTTCAGGGAAAGCCAGACATCATGTAATCAGTTTGAAATTACAACGCATATATCTAATAAAAGCGCACAAAAGTTACCAAAAGTTTTTTTTTGTTTGTCAGAATCTCTTAAAGAGCAATGTGTTTGCTAAGAAAAGGGGAGATGGAAAAGAAATCATGTGTAAGAGAAATCTTTTCACAGAACCAACGCCACTTCAGACCCGGCACACATAATGGCAGACAGCTTAAAACAGGAACCCCCGTCACCTTAGAAGGAGACAGCGAATCAGAGTTTGCACCTCAGAGTGAGGAGAGCCCTGTTCAGCCTGGATTCGAGGAAGGTCCACCCCACCTCTCTTCCTTCTGTTAGCACGGCTGCTCTGTGGAGAGGACAAAGGTCTTTCCTGCTAAGTAAAATTAGTGCATCTGAGTGTTTTGGTGATATGCCCTACACATTTGGATTGATTCTACTGGAGACACAGGGCCCACTTCATGGATGTGGGGCCTGTGCAGTCACACAAGGTTGGTTCCACACATAGGAGGATCCCCTTTGTGTTTGGTTTAATCTCTGCTGTCACTGTTTTGAAATTCTTAATAATTTATGAACAAGAGACCTCATTTTCCACCAGACTTTGAAAACTACGTGGCTGGTCTTGGTTGGAAGTTTTCGTGAGGTTGTTCACATTGCTACATAGATTTCTTCCATTACTCTGCTCTGTGGTTAACCCTTTCAATGTGCTCAGCCTGTTGGCCTGCTGTGGGCAACATGTGGCTTGCTGTGAGTTGGGTCTGTGTCTTCCCATGTGTTCTAGACTGCAGAGTGTGGGCCTCTTCCAAGCAGATTTGTCCTTTCTCCCCTTATAAACTCCAGGTCAGCAACTGTGTCTTGCACAATTTAGCAGGGTCCTTGCCTCTTCCTCAAATGTCCAGAGCTTCATGTTCTTTTTACCGCAGGTGCTCTAAGCACATACCACCCTTTTAGAATCCGCATTAAAGGTAGTTGAGTTCTTCTGAAAACTTTGCCTGGGCAAAGATTAGTATAAATCTGTGCTACTTTGAGCATGCCGCGTTTACCCTCATAGGCCTTGCATGTGGCAAACGACAGAGACCTCTGGTGTTGCACTTCATCTTGCTCAACATCTGCTGACTTTTAACATTTGGTTTTCCGCAGGTCAGAGTCTCCCTTAAGATTTGAAAGTGGCTCCTTTGAATGAGCAAAATGCAATTTAACTACAGCTCTGTAGCATTTCTACAGCCAAAACCCCATGAGCTACAGCAAGAACTGGCCACCTCCCTACCGTATCCCTGTACACAAAAGGCTCAGAGGAGGATCAGAACAGCCCATGGGTAATATAGCTCCTTTAATATTCCAGCAATCATGTTCTTCTCCCCTGCTTCCCTCCCAGGTCAGAGCAGGAAAGAAAGCAAACACTGTCCTACACAAAAATGGGGCCTAATGCCCCAAGGGGGAAAGGAAGAGAGAGAGAAGAGGAAAGCTGCCTTGCAAATTTGGGAAATACTTCTGATAGCAATTTAAACTGTATCATCCCTGGGCCTGGCACAGTGGCTTATGCCTGTTATCCCAGCACTTTGAGAGGCCAAGGCAGGCAGATCACTTGAGGCCAGGAGTTCAAGACCAGCCTGGTCAAAATGGTGAAAACCTGTCTCTACTAAAAATACAAAAATTACCTAGGAGTAGTGGTGGGCGCCTGTAATCCCAGCTACCCAGGAGGCTGAGGAGAATCGCTTGAACCTGGGAGGCAGAGGCTGCCGTGTGCTGAGATCGTGACACTGCACTCTAGCCTGCGCGACAGAGCAACACTCCATCTCTAAATAAATAAATAACTGTATCGGCCCTGAAAATGAATGTGCCCAATGGATGAGACTGGCAGACAAAGCATGAGCGGTGAAGAGAGGAGCACACCTATAGCTCACCCTGATAGAAATATTGAAAAATAAATCTGACCGGTAGACTTCAGCCCCACCTTTTTCCATGCAACATCAAGCGCCCCCACCCCACGACCACCCTGCATCTTGTTGTTTTGTGAGGTTTAAAGAGCAACAGCCATCATTCACCATTTCGTTGAAGTCCAAGATGTCTTCTGCATAGCAAATGACTAGGGGTGTTTTGGGAGCAGAGTTTTACTGAAAGAAGTGGGTGTGTACCTGAAGGCTGATGGGCTAGTTGTGACTTAGGTTGAGAATAGGAATCCACAGAGAGTCTTCTTCCTGTGATCAGGCTTTTATCTTTAAAGTGTATCCCCTTTGAGGTTCAGGGCAAAGTCCTAATTAGCAGGGGTCTCGACTTTTCCTCTGCTATGTAGTTCTTTCCAAACCACAGGGCCTTGGATGAACTGAAGGCGCAGAGTGTCAGTCTTTGGTCCAGGGAAGGGGTACCACCTTATCAAGTGGACCTGGACTCAGAGAGGTCAAGTCAGAAAGTAGAAGAAGGCTGCCTCCTTTCTCAGTCAGTGAGAGTTAGCTGCCCTCTGAACAAAGAAAGGTCTGAGACTGGACATTCAGGTAACTGAAAGAAGCTGGCCTCCTACTGTGGCTTAGCAGGGGCACTATACTTCTTATGTTCACCTTCAAAAGGAATTCTGTGGAAGGGGCATTCTGTGTCAAATTGCTACCCAATTTCTAAACCGCCAAGGACTCAGATGGCCTTGATATTTCCTGCAGCGTGGCTGAACTTCAGACAGGCTTCTTCCTGACCTGAGGCTCTGACCTCTCTTTTCTTAGGGCATTTTTTTTTTCGAGACAAGGCCTTGCTGGGCTCAAGTGACCCTCCTGCTTCAGCCTCTGGAGTAGCTGGGACCACAAGAGTGCACCAGCTTGCCTGGCTAATTTTTAAAAAATTTTTTTGAGTTGGAGTCTCACTATGTTGCCCAGGTCTTATTTTCTTTAGGAAACTTTTCATTGTAAATTTGTTCTCGGCCCCTTTGAGATATATGTAAATCTTTTGAAACATCCCTTGCCAGTTTTACCACCCACGAATGTGTTTCTCAAGGATCTGGAATCAATGTCCTTGAAATGTAATCATCAAAGAAGATAGCTTTGAGAATCATAACATATCCTGTAGAATGATAGGAGCCCAACTTCAGTGGATGCCTTGCTCCAAGCTGTAAAACTACCACCTGTCACAAAGATATGAGAAGTTTGCTTTCCTTTGGGCAAAGTCAATTAGCAAACACAGATAGCCCACTGATCTCCCTCTCACTCCGGTGCTCAAAGACTCTACCACCCTTTTTTTCAGTGGAGTTGAATTTAGACTGAGTTATGGCCTCTCCCCCCATTGCAATCACCTTAAATAAAGTCTTTCTTGCCTGTTTAAATTGAGGGGGTGCGATTTTTGCTTTAACATAAACAATGTAAGTAAACTCAACTAAATGTGCTGTGTCCCTATAAACCCTGGTTGCTTTGCAGCAGGAAAAGATCCATGATTAAATTTCATGAGATGCATGAGGCAAAATGCCTCTTGGTTTGTGACACAGGAAGGAGGGATGTCACCATCATAACTGAAACATTGTGAGGGGGCAGCAAGAGACTGGCTAGAGCTGAGCTGGGATAGAACACCTACCTACCTCACCCCAGGCAGCATGACTCTAAGCACTTTGCAAATAATTCCCCATGTAATTCCTACAACAACCTTATGAAACAGATTTTTTTTTTTTTAATACGGAGTCTCGCTCTGTCCCTAGGCTGGGGTGCAGTGGTGTGATCTCAGCTCACTGCAACCTCCACCTCCCAGGTTCAAGCGATTCTCCTGCCTCAGCCTCCCAAGTAGCTGGGACTACAGGCACGCGCCACCATGCCCAGCTAATTTTTGTATTTTTAGTAGATATGAGGTTTCACCATGTTGGCCAGGATGGTCTCGATCTCTTGAACTTGTGATTCACCCACCTCAGCCTCTCAAAGTGCTGGGATTACAGGCATGTGCCATTGTGCCCAGCTGATTTTATTAGTATAGCCCCATGTTTTCAGGTAAGGTACACCTCTAACACACAGACATTTGGTGAGCAGAGAGCACTGGCACTTTGGTTCCAGGATTTGTGTTTTAACCACTAGCTTATACTTCTATATTCTGCAGCTAGAACCAAAGAACACAAATCCCAAGGCGTGGTAGCAGACCCACTAAGACCTGATCAGGTAACCAGGAACACATCAGAGAAGTCTCTGTCTCTACCAGAGAGCAGTTTTCTATTTCAGGACTAAAGCAGCCCACAACAGGGCCACCACAGCATCCACCTTTGATGTCCCTTGTCTCACAGGATAGGACAATTCTGCATCTCGCCAATTCTTAAGGTCAGAGGGGTTTTCTCCATAAAAGGCTATGTCAGTTCTTTCTATAAATCTGCCTTCACACAACCACATGCCTGGTAGTTCTAGGAAGAAAAAGCCTGTTTTTCTGCAAAGGGTGTAGAAAGGTGGCAGTGTCTGAGAACAACTGAACAGTATCGAAGCTGCTTCCTCCATGCAGTTCTGAGGTGACCTTGGCTGATCTCTGCAGTATGTGCTGAAACTGAAATGGGGGCTTTGACTGCCATCAAGGGCAAACCACATTCTGCACTCAGTATGCTGAGTACCATTTTCCCCTGCCGCTTGCTCCCTTACAACTTACTTTCCTCCCTTGCTGCTTCAAAAAGTGTGTGAGAAGCCCTTTGACAGAGCACGCTGATGCTGATGCTTGCACAAAGAAAAGAGAAGTAAAGTTGCTTTTGCACCTCAACTACACAATAACAAATCCCTTTACTGGCTCCCCAAGTCCCTCAGTGTAGCCCCTGGATGTCTCTGTCCGGATGGCTGCAGGCTAGGACACCAGGCTCACCATTTCATTCCCTGAACCTTCCTTTTCCCTTCTGTGAAAAGAGAATCTCAGTATCTTGCTTAGTACTCTCCAGGGCTGTTATGAGGCTCAAATGAGATAATGTATGTAAAGCACTTTGTAAACTGTAAAATGCTTTACAAATGTAAGGGATTATTATAAACCACAATACAGTGTGATGTTTTATGCTTTTATAAAACTACTGGCTGCAACTGCTGTAAGGGGAATCCCTCTGGTGATTTTTATTTTGGAAACAGGAGGACTTAGGTTTGCCTCCTTGCCAGGAATTGGATTCCTGGCAGCAGCTGTTTATTCCATTTCTCTCCGCGACGCACATATGGCCACAGCACGCCTCCTGCAGAGCTGACAATATGTACTACTGTGTTTGGGCACATCCACGGAAAGCGTCCTTTCTCCACCCTCACTATTTCTAACTTGCCAAGTCTAACACCTAGGAAATACAGACTTTCACACCGCATTTCACCATAGCAGCGTTTGTTTTCTTAGATGAGGTTTTTCCCCCTTAGCAACCAGAATTTTACAGTCAGACTCTCACCATAAAAAAGTCTTCTCTTGAGCAGGTTGAAAAAATTGGATGCTGTTTTTTTCAACTTTGACATGGTTAAAATGAAAATGATAATAATATTTGTCCCAAGACAGAGCTTGGACCAGTTGAAAAGGATTAAGGTACTAACACGTTCTTTTTCCCTTGTGCCTTCAGTGCACAGATAGACTGGACCAGCACTGGGTGACGGTGCTCAAGTTTTCTGCTGCAATGGAGTGGAACACACTGCCACTCTGCACAAATACCTGCACGGAGCAGCATTATAGATAACCACTCACTGCTCTCTGAGGGGTTTGAGATCATTTGATGTCTGAAAACTACTGCTGGCTTGTAAATGTCAAGAGAAATTATGAACATTTGTAGAAAAGTAACTGTTTGACTAATTTCCTGTTCCATGGAGCAAACACACTGCCCTATGTATTTAGAATCTGGTGCTGACAGCCAGGGCATGGCAAGTTTCAAGATTATAGGATCATAAATGGGATTAGATAAGCCAGACAGTGTGGCTCAGACTCCAGCACTTTAAAAATATTATTAAAACCCCCAGAAAAGGCAAACAAGTTTGAAGGGAAAGTAAGATGTAACAGACTCCCACCAAGAGAGAAAAGAATCTTGGGTATGATTACTGGGAACTTGGTAACCGCCCCCGGAGCACTTCTAGAGTGCACTTTAGAATCAATCAACATTTTAGGACATAAGACATAATGCAACAAGTCATGTTTTAGCGCTCAGAAAGATTTTTCTATTTGATTTGATCCATGGGAAAAAAAAATTAGGGAAAGGACAAAGAAAACTTACTGAGAAGACCAAAATCGACATTAGGAATTTGCAGTTCCACAGACCTGAATGCAGTGCCCCACCTGGAAGTCTTTGCGTTTTTAATTATCTGTTTCTTTTTAATTGATTAATTATTTCCACCTTGCTACTTGGCAGGTAGGGTCACTGTTCCTTTTCACAGCATTAATGAACTCATTCACTTTTTTTTTCCATGTAATTAAGACTGTGAGTTGCAGATCACATTCTTAAATTGGCTTAGTGTACAGCCAATTCAGTCTTTATTAAACAAAATATATGACATCAGGTACTTCTCACTGAAAAAGAGTGTTGAGTTTCTACTGAGTTTTCCTCCAGCTGGGAGAGGAGAGTGGTGACTTTGTTCTTTTTATTTTTTGGAGAAGAAACACAGACCTGTAAAGGTTATAGCATCCAGGGTGGTGTTTCATTCTTAATATACTCAAAGTCTGGAGATTTAAAGGACAGCTAATGGATTCATGTTCAGGTATTTCTATTGCCACCAAAATTCTGACCAGGTCCTTTCATGAGCT